>NC_090385.1:79405750-80621921 GCF_036365525.1 Heterodontus francisci | reverse complement strand
TGCCGACGACAGTATTGGTAGGAGTGACAACCGCACAATCCTTGTAGAGCCGAAGTCCCGCCTTCACACTGAGGGTACCCACCATCATGTTAGGTGGCACTACCATTGTGGTAAATTGGATAGATTACGAACAGATCTAGCAACTCAAAACCGGGCATCCAGGAGGTACTGTGAGCCATAAGCAGCAGCAGAATTGTGTTCATCTACAACCTGTAATCTCATGGCCCAGCATATTCTGCACTCTACCGTTACCATCAAGCCAGGGGATCAACCCTGTTTAATGAAGAGTACAGAAGGGCATGCCAGGAACAGCACCAAGCATACCTAAAAATCAGGTGTCAGCCTGGTAAGTAGCAATAGACAGAGCTAAGCAATCCCACAACCAATGGATCAGATCAAAGGTCTGCAGTCCTGCCACATTCAATAGTGAATGGTGGTGGACAATTCAACAACTGACAGGAGGAGGCTCCACAAATACTCCACCTCCCATCCTCAACGATGGGAGACCGCAGCACATCAGTGCAAGAGACGAGGCTGAAGCATTTGCATCCATCTTCAGCCAGAAGTGCTGAGTGGATGATCCATCTTGGCCTGCTCCTGAGATCCCCAGCATCATAGATGCCAGTCTTCAGCCAATCCCATGCACCCATGATATCAAAAACGGCTGAAGGCATTGGATACTGTAAGGCTATGGGCCCTGACAACATTTCGGCAATAGTACTGAAGACTTGTGCTCCAGAACTAGCCACGCCCTTAGCAAAGCTGTTCCAGTACAGCTTCAACACTGGCATCTATTGGGCAATGTGGAAAATTGTCCAGGTATGTCCTGTACACAAAAGGCAGGACGAATCCAACCTGGCTAATTACCGCCCTATAGTCTACTCCTGATCATCAGCAAAGTGATGGAAGGTATCGTTAACAGTGCTATCAAGCGGCACTTGTTCAGCAGTAACCTGCTCACTGATGCTCAGTTTGGGTTCCGCCAGGGCCACTCACCTCATTGCAGCCTTGGTCCAAACATGGTCAAAAGAGCTGAACTCCAGAGGTGAGGTGAGAGTGACTGCACTTGACATCAAGGCAGCAATTGACCGAGTATGGCTTCAAGGAGCAAAACTGGAGTCAATGGGAATAGGGGGAAAACTCTCTGTTGGTTGGAGTCATACCTAGCACAAAGGAAGATGGTTGTTGGAAGTCAATCATCTCAGTCCCATGACATCACTGCAGGAGTTCCTCAGGGTAGTGTCCTAGGCCCAACCATCTTCAGCTGCTTCATCAATGACCTACCCTCCATCATAAGGTCAGAAGTGGGGATGTTCGCTGATGATTGAACAATGGTCAGCACCATTCATGACTCCTCAGATACTGAAGCAGCCCATGTCCATATGCAGCAAGACCAGGACAACATCCAGGCTTGGATTGATAAGTGGCAAGTAACATTCGTGCCACGCAAGTGCCAGGCAGTGACCTTCTCAAACAAGAGAGAATCTAACCACCTTCCCTTGACATTCAATGGCAGTACCGTTGCTGAATACCCCACTTTCAACTTTTAACTGGGGTTACCATTGACCAGAAACTGAACTGGACCAGTCACATAAATGCTGTGGCTACAAGAGCAGTTCAGAGGCTGGGAATTCTGCAGGGGGTAACCCATCTCCTGTCTCCCCAAAGCCTGCCCACCATCTACAAGGCACAAGTCAGGAGTGTTATGGAATGCTCTCCACTTGCCTGGATAGGTGCAGCTGCAACAACACTCAAGAAGCTCGACACCGTCCAGGACAAAGCAGCCTGCTTGATTGGCACACCATCTACCACCCTCAACATTCACTCCCTCCACCACCGATGCACAGTGGCTGCAGTGTGTACCATCTACAAGATGCACTGCAGCAACTCACCAAGCCTCCTTCGACAGCATCTTCCAAACCTGTGACTACTACCACCTAGAACAACAAGGGCAGCAGATGCATGGGAACACCACCACCTACAAGTTCCCCTCCAAGCCACCCACCATCCTGACTTGGAACTATATCACTGTTCCCTCACTGTCGCTGGGTCAAAATCCTGGAACTCCCTTCCTAACAGCACTGTTGGTGTACCTACATGCCAGGGACTACAGTGGCTCAAGAAGGCAGCTCACCACCACCTTCTCGAGGGCAATTAGGGATGGGCATAAATGCTGGCCTAGCCAGTGAACCCCACCTCCCCCGAACTTCATATATGCAGTTTATTATAGACAATGCGAACCATTCATCAGTTTCCTTTTGCAAGGAAACCAGCGTAATCCAACATTTACTATAAACTTACACACATACATTACTGTTTATTTGGCGGTTAGAGCCTATAATAAGGTCTGGTCTTGCTGATAGTTTGCTGTTTCTTGAGGATTTGGAAAATCCTGCAAATATATAACATAGATCCTGTATCAAATACAAAATCTAAAGAAAGGTTCTCTGTTTCTTTTCCTGAGCACATTATCGGAACTCAATAAGGTTGCGGGAACAAAGAAGCTACTTGAGGTCTAAGAAACCAAGAATATCTACAAAGGCTTAACATGCATCATGGTTTTTTTTAGAAAATTTCTACTGATCTTCAGAATGTCATGATTATAAATTGGAAACCAAAGCAATTTTCATGCAGTACTGAGCTTTCTAATGCAAAAGGAAGGTATCTCCATACTGATACTGTTTCTGAAATCTGATGTATGTGGTAGATCTAGCAAGCTCATCTGGGAGATTTTATTTGTAACCTGTCTTTAAAATCAAATTTACTTCATCTTTTGAGCACACTTGATTGATGTAAATTTATCAAATTCACATTTGGAATTCCAAAGTAGCCATATGCTAATGACATCTTCAAACAAAAGAATTGTTGCAAGGAAAGTAGCAGACCAAGAGACAAAATACTGATTTTTCATCAAAAAGACTAAGGAAGATATAAAACTTGAAAGGGGATTTTTATACCAGCAGCAGGGGTCTCGACATAGGGAGAAACTGACGGCGAGATACCCGCATCGCCTCTTTTCCGCAAGGCCCGTTGAATTTAGTGCCAAACAGGCATTTAAGTGGCCAGCAGCAGGCCTTCCATTGGATCTAGGACCCTGTCGTCAGAGGTCCCGCCCATGGAGAGCTGCTGGCCAATCAGAGGCTGGCAGCTGCAGCGTCACCACAGAAACGATGGTTGCTGCTGGAGGCCAAGGAGTGTCGCTGGAGCCAGGCCTCAGGTGCGTCAGGGATGGGAGGGGTCTTGCGGGGGTAGTGGGTTGGCTCTCAGCGGGCCCCACCCTTCCCGATGCTGGGTCCCTCGATCAAGCCCTGTGTCTTTGAACGATGACCCATTTCTCCACCCCTCCCCTCCCCCCCTGCTACCGAGCCAGGAAGCAGCCCGCACGGTTTTTGGTGGCGTGCTTTCCATGCAGCAACAGGACTGTCCGCCGCTCTGGCAATTGCGGCTGCGGCAGGAAGAGGCCCTTAATTCGGGGTTAATTACCCAGTTAAGGGCCTTAATTGACGGTGGAGTGGGATGGCTGTTCACAGGCCTTCCCGCCCCAGACTAAATTTTGGCGAAGGTGGGATGGTGATGGGACCATCCCCACCCCCCCCCCCCCCCCCCCACCACCGCCATCCCATCTGATTTTATGCTCTCCCGCCTCCAAACCCACCGTAGGGGAGAGCATAAAATTCCTCCTGTAATTGTTTAAATGTATAGGATCCAGCCGAGATACGGGATTTATCATAAACATGAAAAAGTCCATTCCATTTGTTAGTGTTTCCACATATCAGTATTCTGCAAGAGTAACGATATTTCATTAAGACAAATAGTTGTACAATACCTGTCTGTGAAAGATTAATGCTGTTTTTCAGTATTACACAGGTAGCTGGAAAACCACCTGCAGACCTCAAATCATATCGCAGAAGGCAGCATATAGCTCCATTGTGAAGTGGTGTCCTCCCTATCAAAAGATAACTCACACTTCAATTCAAATTTGCAAATGCTCAAATTGAAGTCCTCTCATTTTGATCAGTGTCAGTTTTGGGTCAGTATATTTGAAAACGGCACAGGATATTCTTTAAACAAACTAAGCTTGCCTGTATATCATTTAAATACATCTCAGCTTATTTACAGATTTTGCTTTTATATACTAAGATTTAAAGATATTTCGTGAGCGTGCTAAAATGCACAGTATTTGGTTTCAGATAACATTAGACTAAACAGTGCTGAATGCATCAATCCACTAAGCGTAACTGATAGCAAGAAAAGACTCCTAACTATCACAATTTGATATAGTTTCATTCAATGTCATTCTTCTTCTTTGGCCACCTTGTCTCGAGAGACAATGGGTAAGCGCCTGGAGGTGGTCAGTGGTTTGTGAAGCAGCGCCTGGAGTGGCTATAAAGTCCAATTCTAGAGTGACAGACTCTTCCACAGGCGCTGCAGATAAAATTGGTTGCCGGGGCTGTTACACAGTTGGCTCTCCCCTTGCGCTTCTGTCTTTTTACCTGCCAATTACTAAGTCTCTTCCACTCGCCACACTTTAGCCCCGCCTTTATGGCTGTCCGCCAGCTCTGGCGATCACTGGCAACTGACACCCACGACTTGTGGTCAATGTCACAGGACTTCATGTCGCGTTTGCAGACGTCTTTAAAGCGGAGACATGGACGACCAGTGGGTCTGATACCAGTGACGAGCTCGCTGTACAATGTGTCCTTGGGGATCCTGCCATCTTCCATGCGGCTCACATGGCCAAGCCATTTTAAGTGCCGCTGGCTCAGTCGGGTGGATATGCTGGGGATGTTGGCCGCCTCGAGGACTTCTGTGTTGGAGATACAGTCCTACCACCTGATGCCAAGGATTCTCCGGAGGCAGCAAAGATGGAATGAATTGAAAAGTCGCTCTTGGTTGACATACGTTGTCCAGGCCTCGCTACCATAGAGCAAGATACTGAGGACACAGGCTTGATACACTCGGACTTTTGTGTTCCGTGTCAGTGTGCCATTTTCCCACACTCTTGGCCAGTCTGGACATAGCAGTGGAAGCCTTTCCCATGCGCTTGTTGATTTCTGCATCTAGAGACAGGTTACTGGTGATAATTGAGCCTGGTGAGCCAGGTGAACTCTTGAACCACTTCCAGACGTGGTCGCCGATATTGATGGATGGAGCATTTCTGACATCCTGTCCCATGATGTTCGTTTTCTTGAGGCTGATGGTTAGGCCAAATTCGTTGCAGGCAGCCGCAATCCTGTCGATGAGTCTCTGCAGACACTTTTCAGTGTGGGATGTTAAAGAAGCATCGTCAGCAAAGAGGAGCTCCCTGATGAGGGCTTTCCGTACTTTGGTCTTCGCTCTTAGACGGGCAAGGTTGAACAACCTGCCATCTGATCTTGTGTGGAGGAAAATTCCTTCTTCTGAAGACTTGAACGCATGAGAGAGCAGCAGGGAGAAGAAGATCCCAAACAGTGTAGGTGCAAGAACACAGCCCTGTTTCATGCCACTCAGGATAGGAAAGTGGTCTGATGAGACGCCGCTATGTTGAATTGTGCCTTTCATATTGTCATGGAATGAGGTGATGATGCTTAGTGGCTTTGGTGGACATCCGATCTTTGCTAGTAGTCTGAAGAGACCATGTCTGCTGACAAGGTCAAAGGCTTTGGTGAGATCAATGAAAACAACATAGAGGGGCATCTGTTGTTCTCTGCTTTTCTCCTGTAGCTGGCGAAGGGAGAACAGCATGTCAATGGTGGATCCCTCTGCTCGAAAGCCACACTGTGCCTCAGGGTAGACACACTCAGCCAGCTTCTGGAGCCTGTTTAAAGCGACTCGAGTGAAGACTTTCCCCACTATGCTGAGCAGGGAGATTCCACGGTAGTTGTTGCAGTCACCACGGTCACCCTTGTTCTTATAGAGGGTGATGATATTGGCATCGCGCATGTCCTGTGGTACTGCTCCCTCATCCCAGCACAGGCAAAGCAGTTCGTAGAGTGCTGAAAGTATAGCAGGCTTGGCACTTTTGATTATTTCAGGGGAAATGCCGTCCTTCCCAGGGGCTTTTCCACTGGCTCGAGAATAAATGGCATCATTGAGTTACAATTTTGTTGGCTATTCGTCCAGCTCATCCATGACAGGCAGAGACTGGGCTGTATTGAGGGCGGTCTCAGTGACAACCTTTTCCCTGGAGTACAGTTTTAGGTAGTGCAGTCTATTTGCTTGTGTTGGTCAGTGATTGTGTCCCCTGATTTAGACCTAAGAGGGGCGATCTTCCTGATGGTTGGCCCAAAAGCTCTCTTCATGCCATCATACATTCCTCTGATGTTTCCGGTGTCTGAGGCCAGCTGAATACGACTGCACAGATGTTGCCGGTAGTCATTTGCGCAGCACCTGGCTGTTCTTTGTGCAGCGATTCTGGCTGCTTTAATTGCTACAGATGTTAACATAATGTTTTTGTGTTGTTTGACCATATTATGCTAGCTGAGAGCATACCATTTCTTCAGTTTGCTGAACACAAAAATAGTCCAATTATGCTAACACTGGCAAGCAAAATATTCCCTTTATCCAATCACTCAATTCCTTACAGTGACTTCAGTAAGCAGCCAAAGCAATTTAATGTAAAAAAAAACCCCGAAAATCTTGTTCTTGTGTTTACTATTTCCGAAACTGCATATTTGTGTCCCAGCAGTCTTCATCCTTTGGTGGTCCTTGCTTTCACTGCTGGGGATTGGGGGGGCGGGGGCTGGTGAAGGTGAAGCGGAGATGAACTGTGCTGAGCCTAGCTGAAGGCTCACATTTCAGTAACTAGCCTCAGAAATTCAATAAAGATGGGAAGTTTGTAAAATAAAGTAAAATTTTTAATAAGTTCCATGTAGAATAGTTTTTTTTCACATAAATGCATAACAATAAGGGCTTATCTGGAAGAGAGCTACAAAAACCCTTCATTAAGAATCCATACAGACAGTGATCCCAATTAAAAGTAATGGTTTTGTCAGTGTCCAGAAAGTCAACATGTTGACCCATTTAACTATAAGGTTGCCTTGGGTGAGAAAAGGTAACTCATTTACCCATAAGCTTGCCTTTGTGAGTAAAGGCTATAAATATTTTATAGAAAGTGCCAAAGGCAAAGTCCATTGCATGGTATTGCAAAGCCTGCCTGAACGGAACAGCAGAGCCTAGTATTGTGCTGATAAAGCAGTGAACTTGTCTTAAATCTCGAATTAACAACTGTTCAATTAGCATAGTGAACTACACAAATATTCTTTATAATCAAATATCCCAACTGTTGTAACTGAGCAGCCATTAATTGGTATTTACTACTGGTACAAACGTCTCTCAGAAAAACCTTCAGTTGTCAGTCACTTGATTTCATTGTAATATTACACATTTCTCAAGAGCTTTTGTTAGTTCTTATGAAATAGAGGGAGCAATGCACAGTTCTCAGGGCACTGATGCAGTGCTTGGAACTTGACAACTACATTTTGAATTTCCTTTGTATTGGAATCGCACTCCTATATGTTACAAGGCTGTCGAGGTCTCAGTAGACAGAAGGCACTCTGCAGCAGGTTTGGGAAGGAGTCACCTATGAAAATTGTACACGAGTATACAGTAAATATTTACAACACTGCTTTTAGCTGGTTGGCACTGAAGTGGTTCTATTTCTTAACCAATCTATTCTTTTTGTTCATTCTCAGGATTTGAAGGACATCATTATCACTCATTGTACTCGAGAAGGTGGTAGTGGTGAGCTGCCTTCTTGATTACAACTGAATGGCTTACTCGGCAATTTCAAAGGGCAGTCAAGAGTCAAACACATTACTGTGGTCTGGAGTCACATATGCCAGACTGGGTATGGTCCTTCATTAAAGGACATTAGTGGTTTTTACAACAATCATTATCACTGACACCAGCTTTGTACTCCAGATTTATTTCATTAATTGAATTAATTGGTGAGATTTGAACTCATGTCCCTGGATCATTAGTCCAGGCCTCTGGATTTCTTGTCCAATGGTATAGCACTATGCTACAATATCCATGCTATCTCTTTGCTTCCGCTTGTGAGGTGTCTAGAACTAGGGTACACAGTTTAAAAAGAGGGGTCTCCCATTTAAGACAGATGAGGAGGAATTTTTTCTCTGAGGGTCGTTAATCTGTGGAATTCTCTTCCCCAGAGAGCAGTGGATTTTGGGCCATTGAATATATTCAAGGCTGAGTTAGATAGATTTTTAATCATCAAGGGAATAAAGGTTATGGGGGACAGACAGGAAAGTGGGGGTGAGGTCACTATCAGATCAGTCATGATCTTATCAAATGGCAGAGCATGCTCGAAGGGCTGAATGGCCTACTCTTGCTCCTAATTCTTGTATCCTTGTGCCAGTGATGAGGTAATTAAAATTGAGGATGTGCTAGAGACCAGAATTGGAGGAGCACAGCTATTTCGGAAGTTGTAAGGCTGGAGGGGGTGACAGGAATAAGGAAAGATGAGGCCATGGAGGGATCTGAAAACACGGATGGGAATTTTAAAATTGAACCATTGCTCAACCAGGAACCAATGTAGGTCAGCAAGCACAGGGATGATGGGTGAACTGGATTTGGTGCAAGTTGGGATGCAGGCAGCAGAATTTTGGATGAGCTTAAGCGTTTGGCGGGTGCAAGATGGAAAGCAGTCAGCAGTACATTGGAATAGTCAAGTCCAGAGGTACCAAAGACATGGATGAGAGCTTCAGCACCAGATAACCTGGGGCAAGGCTGAAGTCGGGTGATGTTACGGAGGCTGAAGTAGGCAGTCTTAGTAATGGCTCAGTTATGTAGTCGGAAGCTCATCAGGGTTAAATACAACACCAAGGTTGCAAACAGTCTGGTTCGGCCTCAGACTGTTGCCAGGAAGAGAGATGAAGCCAATGATTAGGAAACAGAGTGCGTGGCGGGAATTGAAGATAATGATTCTGACTTCCAAATATTTATTTGGAGGAAATTTCTACTTATCTAGTACTGGATGTTGGACAAGCAGTCTGACAATTTTAGAGACAGTGGAAGTGTCAAGAGAGGTGGTGGTGAGGTAGAGCTGGAGGTCGTCAGTATACATGTGGAACCTGATGTGTTTTCGAATGATGCCACCAAGGGGCAGCATGTAGCTGAGAAATTGGAGACCAAGGGTAGATCCTTGGAGGACTCCAGAGGTAACAGTGAGGGAGCAGGAAGAGAAGCCATTGCAGGTGATTCTCACTACTACTGGAACAGATAAGAATGCAGTCCCACCTAGCTGGACAGTGGCGGAGACGGGGTAGAGGAGGGTTAGTTTACCACAGTCACAGTTGCATAGAATGTCATTTGTGACTTTGCTAAGAGAAGTTTCGGTACTATGGCGGGGTGGAAACCTAATTGCAGGAATTCAAACATGGAGTTGCTGGAAAGGTAGGCACAGATATCAGAGTGGACAGTACATTTGAATACTTTGGAGAGGAAAGTGAGGTTGGAGATAGTGCAGTAGATTGCAAGGACAGAAGAGTGGATTTTTTGAGGAGAGGGATAATGGCACATTTAAAGGAGATGAAGACAGTATCTGAGGAGAGAGATATGTTAACAATGTCAGTTAATGTGGGGCGAGGAAGGAAAGTTGGGTGGTCAGCAGTTTAGTGGAAATAGTGTCGAATGAGCAGGTGATGAGTCTCCTGGACAAGATAAGCTTAGTGAGGGCATGAGGAGAGAGAGGAGAAAACCTACAGCAAGATTCAGGGTCAAGGTAGGGGGGAAACCTCAGAGCAAGTTTAGTTTGGTGGGCTTGGGGAAAGGAAGGAAGTGGCAGAGGCAGCTGAATGGATGGTCTCCATCTTAGTGGCAAAGTCGTTTATGAGCTCCTCGTGCTTGTTGTTGGAGGTGAGGGTGGAGGCGGCAGAGGAGAGGGGTTTAAGAAGAGGGTTTGTAGTAGAGAAAATAAGCTGGGGTTGTCTCTGCATTCCAGGATGATCCTGGGATAGTGTGCCATTTTGGCAGATGAGAGCAGGACTCGATAGTGCTAAATGTGTCCCAACCAGATCTGGCGATATCAGTTGTCCGCCATATATTCTCAAAGTCTGTGACCCTCGGACTTAAGGGAGCGGAGATGAGGGCCGTACCTGGGAACAAACAGCCTGAGAGAAAGTAATGGTTTTAATAGTGACCGGGCATCAAAGGTGGAGTTGAGGGTGTTGTTGAGCAGATCGGTAACTGCAGAAATGTTATAGTGAATGGAAGGCCAGAGGCTAGACAAATTGGGCTTTTGAAAGTGCAGTTGTAAGTGAATTGGAGAGAGCTTTTCCCAGTCGTGGACACAGAAGGAAGTTGGGTTGGGAGGGGCAAAAGAGAACCTGGGTGGAGAGCGATACAAGGAAGTGATCAGAGATGGCCTCTGTGATTGACACGATGGGAGTAGTGACGCCACATGAGATGTCAAGGCCACGGGTGTTAATTTATGGTGGGAGAGATTAAGGAAAGTTAGGAGGGCACCGAACTTGAGAGAGAGCTTGATGAGTTGAAATCCAGGATAAGAAGTCACTCGGTGCAAAGACTGAGGGAGGAAAGAAGTGAAGATAGCTTGGTGAGAAAGTTGGATTGGTACTTGGTAGAGAGTGAGGATTTTAAATGAGAGGCTAGTGAAATGGTACAAGGTGAAATGCAAAAAGGAGGAGAAAGGAGAGGTATAGGGAGACAGACCAAGATGTGGTTTGGTGATAAGAGCTACACCATTGTCGTGACGGTTTTGTGGGGCAAGTGGTGGAATTAGAGCCAGGCGGGGAGGCTTCATTTAGTGGAGAGGTGTCATCCCCCCTTTGCCAGGTTTCCATTAAGGCCGTGACGTTGATGCAATCATCCACAATGAGCTCATGGATGGCAAGGGGCTTGTTCACAAATGAATGGCCATTCTGGAGGGATATGCAGAGAGGGGCAGCGATAGCTGATACATCGGCAGAGTCCACAGGGTCAGCATTGGAAGGGGTGATTGGGACGAGTGGGAGAGAGGAAAGATTGACCCCCAGTGGGCACACTGGGTGGGAAGGTCAGCAAGGGAGTAGGATCAAGCAGTTGGTGCGACTGCTTGTCATGATGCAGCGATAGGTATCTTGAAAAGCTGTTCAGAGGATGGCAAGGGAAACAAAGAGGGAAACTGTAGGGAGTGAAGCCTGGGAGGACAACAGGAGAGTAAGATGTTCAAGGAGTGCTGAAGGGCTGGGTCGAGATTTGGAAAGGCAGAGTACCTGATGGGAGAAATTAAAGAAGGCATGATGAGAGGAGAAAGGGGTCTAGGATTGGTAAAGGGAAAACAAAAAATATAGGGGAGGAACAAATGGAAGTAGGAGTGATGTGCTTGGGTCCTGAGCAACAGCCAAAGCATGCATGCAAATGGACACAGGAAAAACTTAGATTAGAGAAACCTGGTTACATAACAAGATTAGGATACATATATCCAATGGGGAAAAAAGAGGATACAGTAGGAGGGAGTCCAGAGTTAAAGTCAGAGGTCCTGTAGTGGGATAAACTGGTTGGAGTCATACCTAGCACAAAGGAAGATGGTTGTGGTTGTTGGAAGTCAAGCATCTCAGTCCCAGGACATCTCTGCAGGAGTTCATCAAGGTAGTGTCCTAAGCCCAACCATCTTCAGCTGCTTCATCAATGTCCTCCCTTCTTCAGAAAGTCAGAGTTGGGGATGTTCGCTGATGATTGCATAATGTTCAGCACCATTCGCAACTCTTCAGATACTAAAGCAGTCTGTGTCCATATACAAGAACTGGACAACATTCAGGCTTTGTTTGATAGGTGGCAAGTTACATTTGCACCATACAAATGACAAGCAATGACCTTCTCCAATAAGAGAGAATTCAACCATCTCCCCTTGATGTTCAATGGCTGAACCATTGCTGAATCATCCACTAGCAATATCCTGGAGGTTACCAGTGACCAGAAACTGAACTGGACCCCAGCTATATAAATACTGTGTTTACAAGAGCAGGTCAGAGGCTGTGAATTCTGTGGCGAGTAGTTCACCTTCTGATTCCCCAAAGCCTGTCCACCATCTATAAGGCACATGTCAGGAGTGTGATGGTGTTACAATCAGGTGAGGAGGGGTCAAAGGGCTCCTCTCTTTTCTCCCTCCTTGTTTGACCACAGCAGGTTTATTTCTTTTTGAAGTGGATGTACTTGCCACTTCAGTGAATGTTTAACTATTTATGCACCGTAATCATAAAAAGAAGCAATTGGACAGGTTTCCTTGAGTTTAACAAAGAAAGAGGTTAGAGTTATTGTACTTAAACCAATCTAAGTAGAATATGCTCCAACTTTGCATGCACCGCATGTACACACACGCACACAAATAGGTTACAGAGTGGGGAAGGATAGATTGGTTGAATTAGAGTGCAGAGAAATAAAAGGGGCATATAGACCGGAAATGTACGCCACTGCAGTGAGCCAGATGGTGGGGGGGGGGGGGGGGGGGGTGTGGGGGCGGTTGGTGCGATTAATGGGCTGCCTGCCCCAGGCCAATAAAGGCCCTTAAGTTGCCAGTTGATGGCCACCTAAGGGCCTTTGCCCGCCTCCACGGGGATTTTACCCATGGCAAGCGGGCATCCTGGTGCCGGGAAAGGCCGCCCAGTGAGAGCTGTCTGCCTCTCCGCGCACTTGGGGAGGGGGGGCAGGGCCTGACAATCGGGCACAAGGTGCCCAACTGAGAGCCATCCCCACTTCCCCAGCCACCTCCAGGACCCAAGACCCCCCCCCCCCCTTTCCCTCCAAATGATCACCCTTGCCTCGCCGGGGCCTGACCGATCTCCCCCTGCCGAGGCAACCCAAACTTACCTGCAGTCCTGGCTCCATGTTGTCGGCTGGGCTGCAGTCCCAGGAGTGGCCACCGCTCCCAGTGGCGCTGCTGGGACTAAGAGCTACCGGCCCGATGATTGGCTGGCAGTTCAATGAAGTGGAACTTCCTCTCTCAAGCAGGTGGAAATCCCGCCTCAGAACAATTAAAGCCCGGGGACCCGTGAAATGCGGGATGGATCCCCGGGCTAGGCGGAAGCGAGTTTGCCACTGACTTTTATGTCGGTGGCCAGCTCCCATCCGCCCGACGTAAAATCCAGTCCATAGTTTGTGGAAGGTAGCAGGACAGATTGAGAGAGCAGTTAATAAAGCATACAGTATCCTGGGCTTTATTAATGTGGCATAGAGTACATGAGCACGGAAGTTATTTTGAACTGGTATAAGACACCAGTTTGGCCTCAGCTGGAGTATTGCGTCCAGTTCTGGGCACCGCACTTTAGGAAAGACGTGAGGGCATTGGAGAGAGTACAGAAAAGTTTCATGAGAATGGTTCCAGGGATGAGGAACTTCAGTTATGAAGATAGATTGGAGAAGTTAGGACTGTTTTCCTTGGAGAAGAGAAGGCTGAGAGGTGATTTGATAGAGGTATTCAAAATCATGAGGGGTCTGGACAGGGTATATAGAGAGAAACTGTTCCCACTTGTGAAAGGATTGAGAACAAGAGGGCACAGATTTAAAGTATTTGGTAGGAGAAGCAAAAGTGACATGGGAAAACTTTCTCAGGCAGCGAGTGGTTAAGGTCTAGAATGCGCTGCCTGAGAATGTGGTGGGGGCAGGTTCAATTGAAGCATTCAAAAGGGAATTAGACAATTATATGAAAAGGAGGAATGTGCAGGGTTATGGGGCGAAGGCGGGGGAATGGAACTGAGGGATTTGCTCTTTTGGAGAGCCAGTGCAGACATGGTGGGCCGAATGGTCTCCTGCATTGTAACGATTCTGTGATTCTGGAGGTTGGTGACTTGGCTTGCTTCAGACTGAATTCGGTGGTCATGCAACTTTTCTTTCGTGGTCCTAGGGCTTCCAGTTTGAAGATGTGGGCAGCTGATTCAGTAGTCCTCCTGGAGACAGCTGTGCGGCTGACTTCCTTCAAGGAGTCTCTGTCTGCCTAGTTCAGCAGGCAGGGTTCAGATCTCCAAAAATTGGAGAGAGAGAGAGGAAGGAGGGATCCCACTTGGGTCTTCTCTTGTCAATGTCAGTGCTTGTCTGATTGCTGCAGAGAAAGCACCAGCTTAAGCACCTGTCACATGACTGTCACCCAGTGATTTGAACATGGTGGTTACCAGTGTGTATTCCCTCTTGCAAATTAATTGGTCAATGTCTAGTAATTCCCTTCTCACAACCAAGGTCCCATTGTTCAAGTGATTAATTTTCTGTTTAGTATTCAGGTGATGGCCTTGATGCCTTACTAATGGGAACAGGATAGGTAGTTCACTCAGATTTCCCAGGTCATTGTTCTTGATGGATTGGTGCAGACAATCCTTCTCCACCTCAATGCATTGGAACGTGCAGTACAGTGATGCAAATTGGGATTGTCATCTTTAGCTGCTAGCATAGAGTCATCTTTTATCTTTAGTTTTAAAATTTAATTCAGGTTTCCAGCTTGGCTTAAAAAAATTAATCATTTTCGTGACAGATGGGGTACTCTCTACTTGCCTGGATGAGTGCAGTCCAACAACACTCAAGAAGCTCGACACCACCCAGGATAAAGCAGCCGGCTTGATTGGCACCCCATCCACCACCTTCAACCTTCACTCCCTCCACCACCAACGCACAGTGGCAGCAGTGCGTACCATCTACAAGATGCACTGCAGCAACTCACCAAGGCTCCTTCGACAGCAGCTTCCAAACTCGCGATCTCCACCACCTAGAAGGAAAAAGGCAGCAGATGCATGGGAACACCACCACCTGCAAGTCCCCCTCCAAGCCACACACCATCCTGACTTGAAAATACATTGTCGTTGGGTCATAATCCTGGAACTCCCTCCCTAAGGGGACTGTGAGTGTACCTACACCACATGGACTACAGCGGTTCAAGAAAGCGGCTCACCACCACACCTTCCTAAGGGCAATTAGTGATGGGCAATAAATACTGGCTTAACCAGCGATACTCACGTCCCATGAAAGAATTTTTTAAAAGTTGGCTTAGTGTAGGTAGTGTGAAGTCAGCTTGGTACATCAGCAAACTGATAACCTGGTTTGGAGGGTGATTAAGCCAGACGTCCACCATTGTATAATTTGTTTGTGTACTTAGCATGCTTTGCTTTGTCGGTGTACGTCGGATAATTGCTAGTAAGTTACTGGAAAGAAAAGTTCAAAAAGGTGCATTATGCAGAATTATGTGTGCAGTTTTTAAATTGCCCTAGGCTCTACTTGAACCCAGTTGCTAATTTGAGTCCTGCAACAGTAAAGTTTCTGCAGGATCTGGAGTTTGAAGCTTGAATGTTTGTGCGGGGAAACAACTGAATTTTTAAAAAAAACTTGCCCCTAGGGACTTGAGTTATGTCGCATTGGCCCCATCATTCACCATGATAAGTTTTAAAAAACTACTGTGATCTAATCATATTTATTCATCAGTCTACTCCTGCCAAATCATAACCAAAATACTTGCTTTCGGATTTGCTTTCAGATTTTTTGGGGATTGCGAGGGGAAGTAAAGTGAACAGCCTTTTTGAGACAATTTTTGTGGCTTGTGGTTGTTGAAGAATATCATTTGGTTCTGCATTTTTGCAGTAGGTTATGGGTTTTATTTTTTATTCTTAATTAGGTTGCTCAGCAGATGGATTTCCCAGCTGCACTAATAGATGATGCTGCTGATGTTATTGTACGTTTGTATGAACTCTTCATGAAATATGACGCCACTTTGATTGAGATAAACCCAATGGTGGAAGACTCGTCAGGCATGGGTAAAGTAACTCTTACTGTTCTTTGCTGCTAAATTTCACTCTTGTTAATGAACGTTGATATTACATTTTGTTAATCACATTCCTTTGTCTGGTTTGGTTGCTAGTCTGTATTACTTCGCCCAACCTGTCTCTTCAAAGTTCAATTTTTAAAGTACAGTCCATGGTTTAGAGAAACAGTTTTGTACAAGTAATTGAGCTGGTAATAGAGTTGCACCTTAATGTGCTCTGATGCTTTGGGAGCCCTAATCAGCATAACCTGAAATTATAGTTCTTTTGTTTCTCCAGTAAACTTCTGATTTAAACATGCCAAGTTCTGGATTGGTTTTAGATTTTATGTTGAGCATTCTGATAGAAGGGAAAAAAAACTGAGCAAGAAAAAATGTGAGTTGGCATTTATCCTCTGGGAGGGCATGATTTCTAAAGGACATCATGTATTTAGTGTTGAAACTATTTCTAGTAATGGACACTCTGTAGATCATGCAGAATTATTGCTTAGACCAGTGTTTAAGTGAGGTTATACACTGTATTAAATCAAGCAGTCTGCCATTTGCGTTGTAGACAGTGATGTTCTGAGATGGATAAATAAATGTTGAAAAAAAAAATTCATTTTTTTTGTACTCATGAAATGTGGCCCATCCCTATAGCCTGAGAAGGCAGTGGACCTTGAGCCACTATAGTCCTTATGGTAATAGAATGCCCACAGATTGTCCACAATTTATTTATTTAGAATTACAGCACTGAAACAGGCCCTTCGGCCCACCGAGTCTGTGCCGACCATCAACCACCCATTTATACTAATCCTACACTAATCCCATATTCCTACCACATCCCCACCTTCCCTATATTCCCCTACCACCTACCTATACTAGGGGCAATTTATAATGGCCAATTAACTATCAACCTGCAAGTCTTTGGCTGTGGGAGGAAACCGGAGCACCCGGCAAAAACCCATGCGGTCACAGGGAGAACTTGCAAACTCCACACAGTCAGTACCCAGAATTGAACCCGGGTCGCTGGAGCTGTGAGGCTGCGGCGCTAACCACTGTGCCACCCTAATTGTGGATTTCTTCATTCTTTCAATCTAAATTATCTTCTATGTACCAACATAGGTTCTGCTTGTCCCTCTTATTTGGACCAGTTAGGACTTCTACATATCAGTAAATTATTTGCCACTGTAATGCTGTTGCTACTTCCTTTCCCTTGATTGAAGGAAATTGTTCTGTAGTGTGATAGTGGTTTAATACAGTTGAGGGGCATGCTGGGCTATTTTAGAGGGCAGTTAAGAGTCAACCACATTGCTGTGGGTTTGGAGTCACGTGTAGGCCAGAACGGAAGGGCATTAGTGAACCAGATGGGTTTTTATGACAATCATGATCATCATTACTGTGACTATCTTTTTATTCCAGATTTATTAAGTAATTTGAATTTAAATATCCCAGTTGCTGTATCCCAAAGCCTCGAGGTTACTAGTCCAGTAAAGTTACCACTATGCTACTGCATTGTGGTCATGTGACCACCATTTTAGAACCGGCAAACTTCATTAAGTTTTTCAAGTTGTTTGAAGTCATGCAACAATTTTCATTATTTTTACGGTGGTATATATGTTACCTTTTCTAACCTGTTTATTTTCTCTTGAAGATCTTTGTCTTTAAAATTGCTATTTCTGTAAACTTGATAGATTAGTAAATTTCAAGGCCTATTTTTCAGTCATGTGTATGGATGCAAAGATCACCTTTGATTCCAATGCTGCATACCGCCAAAAGAAAGTGTTTGATTTGCAAGACTGGAGCCAAGAAGATGAAAGAGACCAGGAAGCAGCAAAGGCAGACCTTAACTACATCGGACTAGATGGCAACATTGGCTGTTTGGGTAGGAAAGAATGCAAACTTGAAAAGACATTGGTCAAGAAAATAGAGAAATGTTACCATCTCATCAAAGCTTGCAGCAGCCTCTCTCAGTTTGACAATATTATCTTTCCTTCTTTTCTTAGAATCAGTCTAAGGTGTTTCACAAGTGACTGCCTTTCATGTATAAGGCAAACAACATGGCAAGGGTGCCTTTCCTGACATTGCTTGGGCTCCCCTGCCATTTTGTCCGGGGCCTGGAAGGCCAAGAGCAGTCTTCCCGCCCCAGGCCAGTTGAGGTCCCTAACTGCCAATGGCCTTTTCCCGTCTCCACTGCAATTTTGTGGAGGACGGAGGGGCCCGCCTCTATGTGGCGATGCTGCCACTTGAGACATGGCGGCCTCCTAGCAGGGTCGGAGGGGAGGTCCCACCTTTTGGGGGCATCCATGGCCCCTGGCGGCGATGTCCGCACCCCCAGGAAGATCCCCTTGCCCCCACCCCGTCGCCGGGACATGCCTGACTGGTCCTGGCAACCCCGACCCCACTTCCTTGTCCCGGGCTCTCCGACGTCTTCAGTTGGCCTTCCGATTGGCCAGGAGCTTGTCGTTTAAAGGGATGGGATCCCTGACGGTGGGGAATTTTATTTGGCTGCCTGCCATGAAATAGTAACAGGGGTCCGACGGAGGGCCAAGGTGTGTTCTCTTCCCCCCTCCCCGCGCCCCCCCATAGCCGGGGCCCCCGATGCCGGAATAAAATCTGGCCCATAGTGTTTCCACAGCTAAGCCTCATCTTTCCTCACCCTGCATCCGCAAATTAACCTTTTTACAGTAGAACCAGATAGCTTTCAAGAGTAGGGACCTCAGCTGATTTCTCCCCTCACCCCTTCCGCCAAATGAGTTATGCCAAAAGCATTGAGATCAACTGTGACACACCTACTGCGAACCTGGTTGAGAACAACACAGACCAGTAATCTTACCTGGGATGGCTCAGCTGAATAGTACCTTTCGAAATAGAGCCATTGAGGTTGCTGCATAACCTAATTTCTGTTGTGTAATGATTTTATATAAAATCAGAAATGGCTGGAAGTGTTATAAGCTCCATATATGCTGTCAGCCATATGTTTTGTATGCACCCTTCTGCTAACCTTTTCAGGGTCATTCAGCACTCTCCCCACCTCCTTTTGACCATGTGCACTATGGACTGATTTATTGTCAGTATTTAGTTCCTAAGTTTGTCTCTAGCTTTCAATACCGATGCATTTTTTGCTTCCTTACAGACACTCTTACCGTCACTCTAGCTGTTTAATGATCAGTTTATAATTTTGTGAAACTTGCATATATATTCTCTCCCTGCAAACTGGACTTGTAACATTCCTCGATTCTGCAGCGTGAAGTGCCTTCAGCTTATTCCTTTGAGCAGTAACACAGATTTTCTGTTTACAAAATATGCAATCCTTTTATTTGAACATCCAGTAAAATAATTTGAAAAACGAATTAATTATGAAATAAGTTCATGACTATGTTCAAACCCATTAAAAATTTCTTTATTCCTGATATGATTTGCAATAAATTACCTAATTTCAATCTTAATTTTCTGTTTCTGTGCCTAAGTACCACTTTTATTTTTCTTTATATAGTGAATGGTGCAGGGCTGGCTATGGCAACCATGGACATTATAAAACTTCATGGCGGTACTCCAGCTAATTTCCTGGATGTAGGTGGTGGAGCAACAGCCCAGCAAGTTACAGAGGCCTTCAGACTTATAACTTCAGACAAAAAGGTAGGTATAAAAGAAGTGAAAATATTCCTGTAGTTAAGTTAAAAATGACTTGTTTTGTAATTTGCTGAAGCTATTGACCTGTGCAGTTATTGGTTCCAGTACCTTATTTGACTGTGAAGGGTGTCTGATGTCTGTAGACACATATGGTTCATTAATGTGTACACGTTATGCAGTGTGAGTCACTGACCAGCTATCAAGAGAGGGGCGTCCTGGCTGATTTTTCTCTATCCTTGGTGCAGTAAAGAAACAAATTGCAATGTTCTTACTATTGCCCCCAGCTGATGTCAGTAAGTTCAGTAATGACCAAGAATTTAATCTGACATTTTACTGGTTAGCATTTCTTAGTATCAGAATTTGTGGTTTATTTACCGTTATTGTTGGCAATTCTCATGGAACAGAATTAATTTTATCAGTCTGTACTGCTGCTAATCAATGTAAGTCAACTTAGATTTGTTACTTCTGAATTTGCATACTTTATACAAGATTCTCATTTTTATGCACTCGTGGAAAATATCACATTAATTCTGCTATCCAACCACTTTCTCAAAAAGTGTGTGCCAGGTATCGAAGCATACTTTTGTTTCTCATTAAAAAAGCTTTGATTTGCGGGAGCAGCACACTGTCAATTCAGACCCATCACTCCACAGGTCACAGCATATTATTAAGCTTTTACACCCAATCAGAAAACAGCCAAATTAAACACTCTAGTAACCCCAGAAATAAACATGCCAAGCCAGGTATCTTTAGACAACAACAAATTAACTATTTATTAAAACCAAATATTAAACACTATGTTTAAAGACCTTATAACTTATTTTAATCTAACTCCCCCCTCCCTCCCCACCCCAATTCACGCACATACACTCAAAAATAACAGCAGTTAACCGTTTTTTGAACAAAGTGGTGTTTTTTAAAAATTAGCTGTCTCTTAAGAATAAATAAAATAAGTAAGTCTTTGCGGATTACGTTCTGGGTGTATGAGGTATTCTAATGTGGAAATAGTCAAAGGCCACTTGTAGTCTTCAGGTGGATTTGATGCAGTAGTCAATTCTTAATAGGCATTTAATTCTTCGGCTGCAGTACTGCATCAACAGTTCCTTCAGCAATACAAACGGTTTCTTGAAAAAATAAGGCTTTTCTTCTTTCTTTAGGGAATTAAATGGCCTGTAACTCCTTGTAGAATTTCTGCTGAGAGAATAAACACCTCCTTTCTCTTCAGCAAGCCTTGCTGCTGAGTCTGGTTTCAGCCAGTTTTACACAGTTAAGTGGAAACATTGTACCATGTGACCTCCTGCTGTCACCCAGGTAACAAAAATGCAGCTGCTAGCACACTGTGTCTTAGAAATTCCAGAGCTTTCTCTCCCTTAAAGGTGCACTGTTTATAACAGAGTCTTAAAGGCACACACTTTTTTTAATCCGAGGAGCAAAATGATTACAAGTCCGTGACACCTCTGCCCTTGGTGAAATGATATGCTTTTCATTACAGCCCGAGTCCCTCCGATTTAGCCCCAGGCCCGACCCGAACCCACCCCACCCCGACTCGGCCCGACCCAACCATCCCTTTACTTACCTTCCTGACACTGAACCAGCAAGAAGCTGCAGCGCATGCGTGATGACGTCATAGTGATGTCACTTGCTCACTGCGCAGACTCAGTTTCGTTTCAGACTTCCAGCTCAAGTAAGTTTTCTTAAATTTCATTATTTACCAGCAGAGCACTTACTGTGTGTGTCTGGCCTGACTCGGCCCAACCTGACCCAAGCCCGAAAGCCGGACCCTGAAGATGGACCCAACCCGACCCGAACCCGACACATGTCGTCGGGTCCCGTTTGGTTCGGGTTGGGTAGGAGGCCTCTAGCACTGCCCACTCTGTCGATACAGTCTTCTAAATGCGGAATTGGGTAGGAGTCTGCCATAGTTACTGCATTGACTTTTCTGTAGTCTATACAAAACCGGGTTGACCCATCAGGTTTAGGTACTAGAACTATTGGTGAACTCCAGCGACTTTGACTAGGTTCGATCAAATTGTTTTCCAGCATGACAGGGCGCATTCTGAAGGGGGAGGGTGAACAGCCAGACGTTGTGGTACACATCAGCACCAATGACATAGGCAGGAAGAGTGACGAGGTCCTGCAGGGGGAGTTTAGGGAGTTAGGTAGAAAGTTAAAAGACAGGACCTCTAGGGTTGTTAGCTCAGGATTACTCCCTGTGCCACGTGCCAGTGAGGCTAGAAATAGGAAGATAGTGCAGCTAAACACGTGGCTGAACAGCTGGTGTAGAAGGGAGGGTTTCAGATATCTGGACCATTGGGATCTCTTCAGGGACAGATGGGACCTGTACAAGAAGGACGGGTTGCATCTAAACTGGAGGGGCACAAATATCCTGGCTGCGAGGTTTGCTAGCGTCACTCGGGAGGGTTTAAACTAGTGTGGCAGGGGGGGTGGGAACCAGAGCAGCAGGACAGCAAGTGAAATAAATGAGGGGGAACTAGTAAATAAGGCCAGTAAGACTAAGAGGAAGAGCAGGCAGGGAGATGTTGCGGAGCACAGCGGGACTGGTGGTCTGAAGTGCATTTGTTTCAATGCGAGAAGTATAACAGGTAACGCAGATGAACTTGGAGCTTGGATTAGTACTTGGAACTGTGATGTTGTGCTATTACAGAGACTTGGTTGAGGGAAGGACAGGGTTGGCAGTGAAATGTTGCAGGATTTAGAAGCTTCAGGCGGGATAGAGGGGGATGTAAAAGGGGTGGGGGAGTTGCATTACTTAAGGAGAATATCACAGCTGTACTGCGGGAGGACACCTCAGAGGGGTCGTGCAGCGAGGCAATATGGGTGGAGCTCAGGAATAGGTAGGGTGCAGTCACGATGTTGGGGACTTTCTACAGGCCTCCCAACAGCCAGCGGGAGGTAGAGGAGCAGATATGTAGACCGATTTTGGAAAGATGTAAAGGTAACAGGGTTGTAGTGGTGGGTGATTTTAACTTCCCCTATATTAACTGGGACTCACTTAGTGCTAGGGGCTTAGATGGGGCAGAATTTGTAAGGAGCATCCAGGAGGGCTTCTTGAAACAATATGTAGATAGTCCAACTAGGGATGGGGCCGTACTGGACCTGGTATTGGGGAATGAGCCCGGCCAGGTGGTCGAAGTTTCAGTAGGGGAGCATTTCAGGAACAGTGACCATAATTCCATAAGTTTTAAGGTACTTGTGGATAAGGATAAGAGTAGTCCTCGGGTGAAGGTGCTAAATTGGGGGAAGGCTAATTATAACAATATTAGACAGGAACTGAAGAATTTAGATTGGGGGCGGCTGTTTGAGGGTAAGTCAACATCTGACATGTGGGAGTCTTTCAAATGTCAGTTGATTAGAATCCAGGACCAGCATGTTTCTGTGAGGAAGAAGGATAAGTTTGGAAAGTTTCGGGAACCTTGGATAACGTGGGATATTGTGAGCCTAGTCAAAAGGAAAAAGGAAGCATTCATAAGGGTTGGAAGGCTAGGAACAGACGAATCCTTTGAGGAATATGAAGACAGTAGAAAGGAACTTAAGCAAAGAGTCAGGAGGGCTAAAAGGGGTCATGAAAAGTCATTGGCAAACAGGATTAAGGATAATCCCAAGGCTTTTTATACATATATAAAGAGAAAGAGGGTAACTAGGGAAAGGGTTGGCTCGCTCAAGGACTATGTGTGGAGCCAGAGGAAATGGGTGAGGTGCTAAATGAGTACTTTGCATCAGTATTCACCAAAGAGAAGGACTTGGTGGATGATGAGCCGAGGGAAGGGAGCGCAGATAGTCTCAGTCATCTCATTATCAAAAAGGAGGAGGTGTTGGGTGTCTTGCAAAGCATTAAGGTAGATAAGTCCCCAGGGCCTGATGGGATCTACCCCAGAATACTAAGGGAGGCAAGGGAAGAAATTGCTGGGGCCTTGACAGAAATCTTTGCATCCTCATTGGCTACAGGTGAGGTCCCAGAGGACTGGAGAATAGCCAATGTTGTTCCTTTGTTTAAGAAGGGTAGCAAGGATAATCCAGGAAATTATAGGCCGGTGAGCCTTACATCAGTGGTAGGGAAATTATTAGAGAGGATTCTTCGGGACAGGATTTACTCTCATTTGGAAACAAACAAACTTATTAACGTGAGGAAGCATGGTTTTGTGAAGGGGAGTTCGTGTCTCACTAATTTGATTGAGTTTTTTGAGGAAGTGACAAAGATGATTGATGAAGGAAGGGCAGTGGATGTTATCTATATGGACTTCAGTAAAGCCTTTGACAAGGTCCCTCATGGCAGACTGGTACAAAAGGTGAAGTCACACGGGATCAGAGGTGAGCTGGCAAGATGGATACAGAACTGGCTCGGTCATAGAAGACAGAGGGTTGCAGTGGAAGAGTGCTTTTCTGAATGGAGGGATGTGACTCGTGGTGTTCCACAGGGATCAGTGCTGGGACCTTTGCTGTTTGTAGTATATATAAATGATTTGGAGGAAAATGTAGCTGGTCTGATTAGTAAGTTTGCGGACGACACAAAGGTTGGTGGAGTTGCGGATAATGATGAGGATTGTCAGAGGATACAGCAGGATATAGATCGGTTGGAGACTTGGGCGGAGAAATGGCAGATGGAGTTTAATCCGGACAAATGTTAGGTCATGCATTTTGGAAGATCTAATGCAGGTGGGAAGTATACAGTAAATGGCAGAACCCTTAGGAGTATTGACAGGCAGAGAGATCTGGGCGTACAGGTCCACAGGAAAGTGGCAACGCAGGTGGATAAGGTAGTCCAGAAGGCATACGGCATGCTTGCCTTCATCGGTCGGGGCATAGAGTATAAAAATTGGCAAGTCATGCTGCAGCTGTACAGAACTTTAGTTAGGCCATACTTAGAATATTGCGTGCAATTCTGGTCGCCACACTACCAGAAGGACGTGGAGGCTTTGGAGAGGGCACAGAGGAGGTTTTCCAGGATGTTGCCTGGTCTGGAGGGCATTAGCTATGAGGAGAGGTTGGAAAAACTCAGATTGTTTCCACTGGAATGACGGAGGTGGAGGGGTGACATGATAGAGGTTTACAAAGTTATGAGCGGCATGGACAGAGTGGATAGTCAGAAGCTTTTTCCCAGGGTGGAAGAGTTACTAGAGGACATAGGTTTAAGGTGCGAGGGGCAAAGTTTAGAGGGGATGTGCAAGGCAAGTTCTTTACACAGAGGGTGGTGAGTGCCTGGAACTTGCTGCCGGGGGAGGTGGTGGAAGCAGGTACGATAATGACGTTTAAGAGGCATCTTGACAAATACATGAATAGGATGGGAATAGGGGTAAACGGTCCCCGGGAGTGCAGAAGGTTTTAGTTTAGGTAGGCATCAAGATCAGTGCAGGCTTGGAGGGCCGAATGGCCTGTTCCTGTCCTGTACTGTTCTTTGTACATATATTTTGTTTTTCCAGTTGAGTCGTCGTACATACAAGGTCTTAGGCATTCTCGAACTCAGAACTACAACGCAACACATATAAAGATCATTGTGTATCATTAAGCAGTAGTATATATAAGCAGGATTGAGGTTTCTTCGTGGCAGGTCATTACAGCTGAACAGAAGGAAAGTTGGTATGAGACATGATGGCCAGAGGGTATCTTTATCAAAGAGGTGGCTTGGAGTTTGTGATGCTTGGGTTCATAGTGGAGAATAGTTATTCCTTATCAATCCTGAGCTTAAGAGTGAAAACCTGATCAGGGCATTGTTGGGAAAGAAGGCTCAAATTATCCCCCTAGAAGAGGCCCACATGCTTGAAAAAAATGTTAGTTCTTGTCGCAGGCTACTTCCTACTTATTATGACTGTTGTGTCCTCCAGATGTTTTCCTCATATCTTTGTAGTCAACATCATTTAGCTGAGCGCAGTCAGTGTGTGCTAGTGTTCTGTCTGCTGGACTAAGCATGCATACACCGGGAAGTGGGTAGATGGTAAGACCAATCATGGCTCTTTTGGTTCCGGGACTTCTGATATTATAGTCTTTTCTTCAATACCCACATATGGCTAAAGCAATCCCAATGCAAAATTCAGATGGGTAGCTGTTTTTTTGGGTACAACGAGTGGCCTTAGAGATTCAAATGGTGTGCACATTTCTAGTGTGAGTTGCAGCAGATGCCATTTTGCTGAGGGCATTACTGCCCGCCCAATGAGCCTCTGCCAGAAGTATGCATTTGCTGCAGATCATGGCACCAGTGCAGCCATTTTGGAACTCACACTCCAGCCATTGCCTGCTCTTAATCATGCACAGCTGAACACGCGATCAACAGCAGGAAGGTCTCCCCATTAACTCCATTTAAAGGGATCATCAGATACTTTCAGGCTAGTTGCCGATTGATTTTTGATGGCTGTTGCTACGATTGTGGTTTGTTTTTTATTCGTTCTTGGGAAGGTGGCAGTGAGCTGCTTTGGTGAACCGCTGCAGTCCATCTGGTGTAGGTACACCCATAGTCCCCTTAGGAAGGGAGTTCTAGGATTTTGACCCATAGACAGAGAAAGAACGGCGATGTAATTCCAAGTCAGGATGGTGAGCGACTTGGTGGTGTTCCCATGTGTCTGATGCAGGTGATTGAGGCCGTGGGTTTGGAAAGTGCTGTCGAAGGAGCCTTGATGATTTGCTGCAGTACATCTTGTTGATGGTATACACCACTGCCACTGTGTGCTAATGATGTAGGAGTGAATGTTTAAGGTGATGGATGGGGTGCCAGTCAAGTGGGCTGCTTTGTCTTGGAAAGCACGAGCTTCTTGAATGTTGTTGGTGCTTCACTCATCCAGACAAGTGGAGAGTATTCCATCACACTCCTGACTTGTGCCTTGTAGATGGTGGACAGGCTTTGGGGAGTCAGGAGGTGAGTTACTCATCACAGAATTCTCAATTCTGGGTTGCTCTTGTTGCCACAGTATTTATGTGGCTGGTCCAGTTAAGTTTCTGGTCAATGGTAAGCCCCAGGATGTTGATGGTGGGGGAATTCAGCGATGGTAATGCTGTTGAATGTCAAGGGGAGCTGGTAGATTCTCTCTTGATGGAGATGGTCGTTACCTGGTACTTGTGTGGCGTGAATGTCACCTGCCACTTATCAGCCCAAGCCTGAGTACTGTCCAGATTTGCTGCATGGAGGTAGCGACTGCTTCTGTATTTGAGCAGTTTTGAATGTAACACTGTAAACATCAGCGGACATTCCCACTTCTACTCTTATGATGGAGGGAAGGTCATTGATGAAGCTGATGAAGTCTAGGACATTGCCCTGTGGAACTCCTGCAGCATTACCTGGGGCTGAGCTGTTTGGCCTCCAACAATCACAGCAATCTTCCTTTGTGCTAGGTATGACTCCAATCATTGGAGCGTTTTTCCCTGATTCCTATTGACCTCAATTTTGCTCCTGCTCCTTGATGCCACACTCTGTCAAGGGCAGTCACTCACACCTCACCTGTGAAATTCAGTTCTTTTGTCCATGTTTGAACCAAGGCTATAATAAAGTCAGGAGCTGAGTGGCCCTGGCAGAACCCAAACTGAGCAGGTTGTTGCTAAGTAAGTGCCAATTGATAGCACTATCAATGCTACCTTTCATCACTTTGCTGATGATTGAGAGTAGACTGATGGGGCAGTTATTGGCTGGATTGGCTTTTGTGGGCAAGGCATACCTGGACAATTTTCCACACTGTCAGGTGGACGCCTGTGTTGCAACTGTACTGGAACAGCTTGGCTAAGGGGGCATAAGTCTTCCGTACTGCTGTGGGATGTTGTCAGGGCCCATAGCTGTATTTGGTGCCTTCAGGTATTTCTTGATATCACTTGGAGTGAATCAAATTGTCTGAAGACTGGTAATCTGTTGCAGGACAGGTTGCTGGTATGCTTTGAGACCCTGAAAGCCCCTTTGAACACTGGTATCGGCAGCCATGATAACAGCTTGCATGTCAGCAAGTTTACCTTGTATGATGGAAGTTCGAGCTTTCACTACAGCACTCAGACATTGGGTAGCTTCTGCTTCTGCTGCACTGGAAGCTAAACCTTCGGCCATCAGATGCTGCATCATGGTTGTTTCTACAGTGTGCTAATGGAAATGGCCACCACTTTCATACTGGAAAGGATGTGCTCCAAGCACTGTGAAAATCCCTGTGCAAAGCTGGTGCCAGACTCCTTCATGATCCTTGACATTGCACTGGGGCTTTCTGGAAGGCCTGCCAATGTACCAGGCATTTTGTTGTGCATACCCATGCGCCTTCCCCATCGAAGTGCTTATCTGAGTCCTTTGCAGCAAAACCCGTGTGCAACATTGCCCTCCCTTGGAGCTGGCATCTGCGTTACCCTTGCCTTTTGTCCTGGCTCCAGACCACTTGTTCCTAGTCTCTACATGTGCACATTGTACCTCTAAGCTGTCCTCTAAGGTATGCAGAATTTCAGTATCTGAGCTGGTGGCTGCAAGCGTGAGGTCAATAGATGGTGTTTCTTCTTCTTGCTGTCGTCTTACTCTTCCACCCGTTGCTCTTCCATCACTGGTTGCCCAGATTGCAGTTCTTGGGTATCTGAAAGGAGAAAGGCACCAGGGTAGGGATGGGTTGAGGGAAACAGGGCAGAAGGGGACAAAGAAAGAGGTGCATGCTTACACCATGTGCAGCTTCTACATCAGAAGAGATTGTGAGATGAGGAAAAGTGAGAAGGAGAATTAGCTATAAGAATCCTGCCATCTTTGAAAGTTTTAGCCTCACTCAGCAGTGACCACTGCAATGATGGTGAGTGCTGTCTCCTCCAAGGAGTTTAGGACAAGCAGCCACACCTGTCCCCCAACAGTTAGCACTTGCTGCCTTCGATTGTGAACCACCTTATCCTGCGAGAGAGAGGAAGTGTATCAGTGAGTGTGATGCAATCTGTTTGCATGTCGTGGTTGAATAGCTCACAGTGTGTGCAAGCTGAGCGATGTGGGTATGAGGTTTGTAACTGCGAAATGTGTGAGGGTAAGATAGCACATATGAATACCAGCTATGAGTCCCGATTAATAGAGATTGTTGGTAGATAAGTGATTGGGATGTGGTGCATTGAGCAGTGTGTGAGCAGGCCACAGGTTTTAGATTTAATCCCCTCCATGTTCTAATAACACTCTAAATTTTAATCTAATTTTGCCCTACACACACTCCACTGGTGACAGTCTATCATTTATAGACATTTATTACTCATTTGTCTACTAGTGGAAATACTGCTTTCACTCTTCAGCTTTTCAAATCGTTTCATGTTTTTGAAAACATATTTGAATAGCACCATGAGATCCTTTAAACCTGAGAGGGCAGGTGTGACCTCAGTTTAACATTTCATCCAAAATGCAACATTTCCACAGTACTGCCCTAAAATGTCAACCTAAGTTTTGTCAAGTCCTGGAATGAGGTTTGAAAACACAACCTTCTGACTCAGCAGAGAGAGTGCTATCGCTGAGCCAAGGGATATAATGGAGAGAGGACTGGATCAGCTGAAAATAATCATTTAGATTGGACCCTCTGATGAATAGAAGAACAGATTCATGTCGTGTATAAACAGTCCTAGGTGAAGGGTGCTAGGACCTCAAAAGTAATCCTCTCCAAATTGCTAACAGTGTCAGTTGCTGGTGAGTATAGGGCCAGCCAGATTAGAAAGATAAATATGTGGCTACAGACATTGTGTAGGAGGGAAGTGTTCAGATTGCTGGGGCATTGAGTCTAATTTGGGAGTAGAAGTGAACAGTACCAATGGGATGTAAAAACAAGAAATGCTGGAAATACCCAGCAGGTCTGTAAGTACTAATGGGATGACCTACTGCTGAATAGAGGTGGGTTAACTGGAACTATGGGGAAGGCTTTAAGGTGATATGGTGAAAAAGGGGAAAAGCAAGAGAGTAAATTAGGCAGTTTGAAAGGGAAAATAAACTTTAGGTGTATAGGGAATAAGGAGATTGAAATAGATTAAGCAGGACAAGATGATAGAGAGAAACTTGGGGTCAAGTAGAGATAAATTGCTATTATATTGATGCTAATTGTTTGAACCAGACTATTTTGTGGCTTGTATTAGTGTTTCAAATTTGTGACACTGCATTTTTCTCTTGCCAATTTTCTCCTCTCCCTTTTCCCTTTACTGGGATATGGTTCAGCATCAGTAACCTCATCCAACTGACCAAACTTCATTATGTGAGCCTGAATGATGAGCTATTTAGGGGCATCACAACTTATCCTGTTCTCGCTAAGTGTCAATGCACACACACTACTCGAGTTTTGCTGAATTGTAATCAGGGGTGCGAAACTTGGCCGATTTTTCTAGCCGGGGCACTGATGCCAGTTGTTGCTCCTCCCAAGGAGCTACTCCCAAGGCTGAGATTATCTGGCTGAAGATAGACCGGGTAGTAGAAATTTGGAACTCAGTCCCCCAAAAGGATGTGGATGCTAGGTCAATTGAAATTTTCAGGACTGAGAGTGACAGAGTTTTGTCAGTGGGGTAAGGGTATCAGGGGTATGAAACAAAGGTGCATAAATGCAGTTGAGGTACAGATCAGCCACATTCAAGGGGTTGAATGGCCTACTCCTGTTCCTATGTTTTTATCTCCAAATAATAATGACTAAAGCATCAAACTTTAACTTTTACATTTTCTGTAAATGATTTTGTACTGTGAGCAATTTGCAGGGTGATTTTTCGCTCAGCTGTCATAATTGGTATTCATGATACCCAAGTTCCTAATTATAAGCCTGAAATTAAATTCGATCAGCTTCTTAATTTAATTTAGCTCCCTTGGTGAGCCTGCTGACACGGACAGGAGATTTATACGAAACTGATGATTTAATCGGGCTTTGAATTAATTTAAATTTCAGGTTTTGAAAGTTATTGATAGAGAGTTACCAATGATAAGGAGAATGTTATAAGGGACAATATTGTCCATGACTGAGCTACCGGACTGTAAGGCAAGTGATCTGTGGGCTGTCTGTCTTAAAATAATTCCATGCATCCTGTTTGCAGTAGGTTTTGCGATAATCTTGTGCAAAATTCAAGAGTCATTTTAAGGAACAAATTGCAGAAGAAAATTCAAAGTCAAACCTCAGTTGGACTTGGAAACACGCCAAAGTGTTTTTAAAAAAAAACAACTAGAGCTCCATTAAAAATCTAATCAGTTTAGTGCTGCAGTGTCTCCAAGGTTTGGAGCACCACTGAGTGGGAGGGCAAAAATGGTTCTCAATTTTGCTTTCTTTCTGACCTGAGCTGTACAGGTATTGAAACGAAACAAAATTGGATTGTGTGTTCTCATTGGACCACCATCGCATGACTCCTGATGGCCAGGTAAATAGCAGCATTGGCAATTATTTGTCTGTCTTCTTGGGAACAAAGGTGTGAACAAATGCGTGAAGTATGCCAATTTACTGCTTGGTCATGTTGGTTCGCCCTCCACCCCCATCAGTATGTGTTCCTGTAAAAGGGTGAGCATTGCTCAAGGATACGTTGTTAGCACTGAAGCACAGTAGCATTACAGAAAATCTTCATGAAATAAAAGGGAAGTGCTAGAAATGCACAGCTGGTTTATCTGAATGTGGAAAAGAGGATAGGTGAGAGGATAGTGACTGCCCTCAACATCAAGGCAGCATTTGACCAACTGTGGCATCACAGAGCCCGTGTAAAGTTGAAGTCAGTGGGAATCGGGGGGAAACTCTCCATTGGTTGGAGTCAAACCAAGCATAAAGGAAGATGGTTGAGGTTGTTGAAAGCCAATCATCTCAGCCTCAGGACATCGCTACAGAAGTTCTTCAAGGTAGTGTCCTAGACCCAACCATCTTCAGCTGTTTCATTAATGACCTTGCCTCGAACATAAGGTTAGAAATGGGGACGTTTGCTGATGTTTGCACAGTATTCAGTACGATTCGCAACTTCTCAGATACTGAAGCAGTCTGTGCCCACATGCAGCAACACCTGGACAACATTCAGGCTTGAGATGACCAGTGGCACATAAGTGCCAGGCAGTGACCATCCCCAATAAGAATCTAAACCTCTCCCCTTGATGATGTTAAACGGCATTACACCCTGGGAGTTGTCATTGACCAGAAAGTAACTGGACCAGGCATATAAATACTGTAGCTACAAGAGAAGGTCAGAGGCTTGGAATTCTGTGGCAAGTAACTCATATCCTGACCCTCCAAAGCCTTTCCTTCACCAACAAGGCACACGTCAGGAACACCAGTACCTGCAAGTTGCCGTCCAAGGCATAAAGTGATGAGAAGGGATCTAGCCAGGATAAAATGGAAGCAAAGACTGACAGGCAAAACTGTAACGGAACGATTGGTTATCTTTAAAGAAGCGATGCTTCTGGTACAGGCTAGGTCCATTCCAACAAGAGTGGAAGGTAGGGGAACCAAAAACATGGCTCCTTGGATAACGAGGGAGATGGAAATTATGATGAAACAAAAAAAGAGGGCGTATGATGCATGTCAGATGAATTCTTCACGTGAGAACCAGCCCAAATACAATAAGTGGAGAGGGGAGGTGAAGAGGAAAATAAGCCTGGCAAAGAGAATAGAATGGCAGTCAACATAAAAGGGAACCCAAAAACCATCTACCAGCATGTAAATTTAGTTTAGTTTAGAGATACAGCACTGAAACAGGCCCTTCGGCCCACCGAGTCTGTGCCGACCATCAACCACCCATTTATACTAATCCTACACTAACCCCATATTCCTACCAAACATCCCCACCTGTCCCTATATTTCCCTACCACCTACCCTAGTGGCAATTTATAATGGCCAATTTACCAATCAACCTGCAAGTCTTTTGGCTTGTGGGAGGAAACCGGAGCACCCGGAGAAAACCCACGCAGACACAGGGAGAACTTGCAAACTCCACACAGGCAGTACCCAGAATTGAACCCGGGTCGCTGGAGCTGTGAGGCTGCGGTGCTAACGACTGCGCCACTGTGCCGCCCAGGTAGTATTGGGTGGAGTGGGGCCTACTTAGGACAAAGAGGGTAATGTCAAGGCACCAAAACCCCAAAAGTAAAGGCAGTCAACCGTGGATAACAAAGGAAGTTAAGGATTGTATAAGATTAAAAGAAAAGGCCTATAAAGTTGCCAGAAATAGTTGTTAACCTAAGGATTGGGAGGATTTTAGAATACAGCAAAGGAGGACAAAGAAACTGATAAAGAAAGGGAGAATAGAATATGAATGTAAGCTAGCAAAAAATATAAAAAAGGACTGTAAAAGCTTCTATAGGTACGTAAAAAGGAAATGTTTGGCTAAGACGAATGTGGGTCCATTACAGGCAGAATCGGGAGAATTTATAATGGGGAATAGAGAAATGGCATAGGAGCTAAATGATTACTTTGTATCTGTCTTCACTGAGGAAGATACAAGAAATCTCCCAGAATTAAAGATCCAATGGATTAGGGAGAATGAGAAATTGAAGTAAGCTAATATTACTTAGCAAGTTGTATTGGAGAAATTAATGGGGCTGAAGGTTGATAAGTCCCCAGGACCTGATATTCTACAACCCAGAGTGTTGAAAGAAGAAGTTATGGAGATAGTGGATGCATTGATCATCTTCCAAAATTCTATAGATTCTGGAGCGGTTCCTGCAGATTGGAAGGTCGCAAATGTCACCCCACTATTTAAGAAGGGAGGGAGAGAGAAAACAGGGAATTACAGACCTGTTAGCCTTACATCAGTCATTGGGAAAATGCGAGAATCTATTCGAAAGGATGTGATAAATGGACACTTGGATAATAAGTCTCTTCCCACCTACATCCGTGACTCTTCTGACGCCCTACGCCATTTTGACTGTTTTCAGTTTCCTGGCCCTAACTGCCTCCTCTTCACTATGGACGTCCAATCTACACCTCCATCCCCCACCAGGACGGTTTGAGTGCTCTCTGCTTCTTCCTTAAATAGAGGCCCAACCAGTCCCCATCCACCACCACCCTCCTCCTCCTGAATGAACTTGTTCTCACATTGAACAACTTCTCCTTCAACTCCACTCACTTCAAGTAAAAGGTGTTGCTATGGGTACTCGCATCGGTCCTAGTTATGCCTCTCTTTTTGTCGGATATGTCTTATATTCCTTGTTCCAGTCCTACTCTGGCCCCCTCCCTCAACTCTTTTTCCGGTACATTGATGACTGTAACAGTGCTGTTTCCTGCTTCCGCCCGGAACGAGAAAACTTTATCAACTTTTCTTCTAATTTCCATCCTTCTCTCACCTTCACATGGTCCATCTCCGACACTTTCCTTCCCTTCCTCGACTTCTTTGTCTCCATCTCTGGGGATAGGCTGTCTACTAATATTCATTATAAGCCCACCGATTCCCTCAGCTACCTCGACTGCACTTCTTCACACCCTGCCCGCTGTAAGGACTCCATTCCATTCTCCCAGTTTCTCCGTCTCCGACACATCTGCTCTGATGATGCTACCTTCCACAACAGTGCTTCTGATATGTCTTCCATTTTCCTCAACCGAGGATTTTCCCCCCCACTGTGGTTGACAGGGCCCTCAACCGTGTCCGGCCCATTTCCCACACCTCTACCCTCACCCCTTCCCCTCCCTCCCAGAACCGCGACAGGGTTCCCCTTATCCTCACTTTCCACCCCACTAGCCTCCAGATCCAAAGGATCATCCTCCGCCACTTACGCCATGCCCAGCGTGATGCCACTACCAAATGCATCTTCCCCTCCTTTCCCCTGCCAGCATTCAGAAGAGATTGTTCCTTCTGCGACACCCTGGTCCACTCCTCCATTGCCCCCACCATCTCGTCCCCTTTTCACGGCACCTTCCCTTGCAATCGCAGGAGGTGTAATACCTGCTCATTTACCTCCTCTCTCCTCACTATACAAGGCCTCAAACACTCCTTTCAGGTGAAGCAGTGATTTACTTGTACTTCTTTCAATTTCGTACACTGTATTCGCTGCTCACAATGTGGTCTCCTCTACATTGGGGAGACCAAACGCAGATTGGGTGACTGCTTTGCAGAACACCTCCGCTTAGTCTGTAAGCATGACCCTGAGCTTCTGGTTGCTGGCCATTTCAACACCCCCCTCTCCCACTCTCATGCTCACATCTCTGTCCTGGGATTGCTGTAGTTTTCCAGCGAATATCAACGCAAGCTCGAGGAACAGCATCTCATTTACCGCTTAGGCACACTACAGCCTGCCGGACTGAACATTGAGTTCAATAATTTCAGACCATGACGGGCCCCCCCTTTTTAGGTTTAGTTATTGTTTCTATTTTTCTTTTTTATTTGGTTATTTTATTTTAGGTTTTTAGTTTGTTTCTACTGTGCCTACCCACTGTTTCTGTTCTTTTTTAAAATTTTAATGTTTGTGCTTGGAGTGCTTTGTGCTTTACAGTCTATTCACACCCTCTGTACTAAAGCTTTGTCTTTCAGCACACTATTAAGATACCGTTTGCCTTTGTTCCATGACCTTCTAGGTTAGTTATTCTCTGTGATCTTATCCTATCACCATCTCTTTTGTTATCTCTTGCCCCCACCCCACCCCGCTTTACTTGCTTAAAATCTTTTACATTTCTAATATTTGTCAGTTCTGAAGAAAGGTCACTGACCTGAAACGTTAACTCTGCTTCTCTCTCCACAGATGCTGTCAGACCTGCTGAGTATTTCCAGCATCTCTTGTTTTTATTTCAGATTTCCAGCATCTGCAGTATTTTGCTTTTAATACTTGGATGATAATGATCTGATAGCCATTATCAACATGGATTTATGAATGGGAAATCATGTTTGACGAACCTATTGGAGTTTTTTGAGGATGTTACTAACAGAATTAATAAAGGGGTATTGGTGGACATAGTATATTTGGATTTTCAAAGGCCTTTCATAAAGTCCGCCACAGGAGGTTGGTTAGCAAAATTAAACCACATGGATAGGAGGTAATATACTGACATGGATTAAGGATTGGTTAACAGGCAGAAAACAGAGAGTAGGAATAAACGGGTCATTCTCACGTTCACCGGCTGTGACTAGTAGGGTACCACATGGATCTGTGCTTGGGCCCCAGCTGTTCACAACATATATCAATGATTTGGATGTGGGGACAAAATGTAATATTTCCAAGTTCACGGATGACACAAAATTAGGTGGGAATGTGTGTTGTGAGGAAGATGCAAAGCGGCTTCAAGGGGATTTGGACAGACTTAGTGAGTGGGCAAGAACGTGACAGATGGAATATAATGTGGAAAAATGTGAGGTTATCCATTTTGGTAGGAGGAACAGATGTGCAGAGTATTTCTTAAATGATAAGAGATGAGAAAGTGTAGATGTGTCCTGGGTGTCCTTGTCAATAAGTGACTGAAAGCTAACGTGCAGGTGCAGCAAGCAACTAGGAAGGCTAATGGTATGTTAGCCTTTATCACAAGAGGATTTGAGTACTAGAATAGTGAAGTCTTGCTTCAATTGTATAGAACCTTGTTTAGACTGCCCCTGGAGTACTTTGTGCAGTTTTGGTCTCCTTAGGAAGGATATTATTGCCATAGAGGGAGTGCAATGAAGGTTCACCAGAATTGTTCCTGGGATGGCAGGACTGTCCTATGAAGAGAGACTGGGGAAACTGGACCTGTATTCTCTCGCGTTTCGAAGAGTGAGAGGTGATCTCACTGTTCCTATATGCTTAGATGCACGGGCAAGGGTAGAATACTTAATGAGTACTTTGTATCGGTGTTTACTAAGGAAGAGGAATCTGACAAAATGTCAGTAGAAGCGGAGAGAGTAGAGGCAATGGATTGGGTAAAAATTGAGAGGGAGGAAGTACTGGAACGTTTCGCTATGTCTGTGGTAGATAAGTCACCTAATCTGGATGGCTTGCATCCCAAGTTGCTAAAGGAAGTAGGGATGGAGATAGCGGAACAGCTTGCCATAATCTTCCAATCTTCACTAGACATGGGGGAGGTGCCAGAGGATTGGAGAGTGGTCTAAGGAAAGGTTGTAAGGACAGTCCTAGCAACTACAGGCCAGTTAGTTTAACATCAGTGATGGGTAAGGTTTTAGACACATTAATCAGGGAAAATATCAACAGACTCTTTGAGAGGTTTGAGTTAATTAAGGATAGCCAGCATGGATTTGTAAAAGGCAGAGCATGCTTGACTAATTGAATTTTTTGATGAAGTAACAGAGAAGGTTGATGAAGGGAAAGTGGTGGCTGTTGTCTATATGGATTTTAAGAACGCGTTTGATAAAGTACCACATAAAAGGCTGGTTAACAAGATTGGGGCTCATGGGATAGGAGGCTCAGTGCCCAATTGGATAAAAAAAAATTGGCTCAAGGACAGAAAACAGCGAGTTGTGGTTAAAATTGCTTTTCAGACTGGAGGATGGCAGGCAGTGGTGTTCCCCAAGGGTCAGTGCCGGGACACTGCTTTTTTTGGTTATATATAAATCACTTGGATATTGGAATACAAAGTAGAATTTCAAAATTTGCCAATGATACCAAACTTGGAGGAGTGGCAATCAGTGAAGATGATACGACCCCCTTGCAACAGTACACAGATAGGCTATCTGAATGGGCAGACAAGTGGCAGATGAAATATAATACAGACAAGTGTGAGGTGATGCATTTTGGCAGAAGGGATAGGATGAGGCAATATAGACTTAATAGTGCAGTTTGAAAAAGTGTGCAGGAACAGAGAGAGACCTGGGGTGCATGTGCATCGATCTTTGAAAGTGGCCAGTCATATTGACAGAATGGTTAGCAAAGCACATGGATCTTGGGCTTCGTAAATAGAGGGATTGAGTACAAAATTTGGAAAGTTATGCTGAACTTTTATAATGCTTTGGTTCAGCTCCAACTGGAGTATTCTGTCCAGTTCTGGTCACACTTTAGGAAAGATGTGAGGGTCCTTGAGAGCTTGCAGAGGAGATCTACCAGAATGGTGCCAGGAATGGGCGATTTTAGTTACAAGGATAGGTTGGAAAAGCTGGGGTTGTTCTCCCTGGAGCAAAGGAAATGGGGGTGGGGGGGGATTTGATAGAGGCATATGAGATTATGACAGGCTTCGATAAGTTAGACAAGGAAATACTGGCTCCATTAGCTGTTGGTACAAGGACTAGGAGACACAAATTGAAGGTTTTGGGCAGGAGATGCAGGGGGAGTATGAGAAAGAACTTTTTAACACAGCGAATGTTGATGACCTGGAACAATCTGCCCATGAGGGTGATGGAAGCACTGCCAAACAGTGATTTCAAAAGGGAACTGGATGGGTACTTGAAGGAAATAACCGAGCAGGGCTAGAAGGATCGAGTGGGGGAGTGGACTGACTGGATTGCTTCATGGAGAACCGACATAGACTCAATGGGCCAAATGGCCGTCTCCTATTCTATAAAAGACTCTCTGAATCTAAGTCACATATCATCCTGAGTTGGGACTATATCGCTGCTGCTCAAGGGCATTAGGGGTGTGCAATAAATGCTGATCTTGTCAGTGATGCTCACATCCCATGAATGAACAAAACAAAAAATTAGGTGCAACCCCCTATGTAGAAGTGCTATAAGCAGGCAGGAGAACCCCTTTGCAGCATTGAACAAAACAGCAATGGGCAGGTAGGGAAGAACAGCAGGTGAAGGTCAAGCATTGATATATACATGCAAGCGCATTTAATAAGCTGTAAGTATATTTGAAAATGTTGCGAAGAGGTGGAAAGTCTTGGATATTGTACAAAGGTTATTACTTTGTCCACAGGTGATACTTTTACCACTGATTCTTGACATACGAGTCTCATGCACCTAGCAGTGACCCCAGTGTAGACTTGCTGGTGTAACTAAGATCCAGCTTGTTTTTTTTTTCTCGCATTAGGAGTGTAATTGTTTACTTTAGGGTTACCGCTGGGTGCACAAGACCTGTAAGTTGGGAACCAGTGGTGAAAACACCTCTTGATGACTAATGATGAACTGCAAAAAAGGAATTGGAGAAAGAAAAATCAGCATGTAAAGTCCATTTTGGAGATGGCAGTTTCTTCATCCACTTTTTTAAACTAATTATTGTGAACTTTTTATAGATGGCTCTTGAACTTGGATGTAGGTCCCATGGAGTATTTAAACAGAATGCTTTTAGTAAGCACTAAGTACTGTTAAAAAATCTATGTAGTCATTGCATTTCTGTATTTCTTGCTCCTTACGATAAACACGTACAACATGGACACTTGGAACGTGCTTATAACATAGAGTCATAGAGTTTTACAGCACAGAAACAGTCTCTTCAGCCCAACGTGCCTGCGCCGATTATCAAGCACCTGTCCTAACTAATCCCATTTTCCCGCACTTGGCCCGTAGCCTTGTATGCTATGGCATTTCAAGTGCTCATCTAAATACTTCTTGAATGTCATGAGTGTTCCTGCCTCTACCACCCCTTCAGGCAGTGTGTTCCAGATTCCAACCACCCTCTGGGTGAAAAAATTCCTCCTCAACTGCCCTGTAAACTTCTTGCCCCTTGCCTTAAATCTATGCCCCCTAGTTATTGACCTCTCCGCTAAGGGAAAAAGTTTCTTCTTATCTATCCTATCAATGCCCCTCATAAGTTTGTATACCTCAATCAGGTCCCCCCTCAGCCTTCTCCGCTCAAAGGAAAACAACCCCAGCCTATCCAGTCTCTCTTCATAACTGAAATGCTCCAGCCCAGGCAACATCCTGGTGAATCTCCTCTGCACCCTCTCCATTGCAATCACCTTCTTCTGGTGCCCAGAACTGTACACAGTAATCCATCTGTGGCCTAACCAGCATTTTATATATAGGTGAGGACTGTTTTTGAAGCCAATTATAATTTACATTATTTTCACTCTAAACATTGTATTTTGCACCTGTAATAATAATGGAAGCATAGACGTAATTGAGGCAAAATGTTGATGTTTATAAGTGTCAGATCGATTAGTGTCAGCTTAGCTCAGATTCAAGCACCACTATGGACATGAGTACATAATTTAGTCTGACACTTCATTGCAGTACTGAGGAATTGCTGCATAACCACAGGTGCCGTCTTTCATATGAGATGGTAAACTAACATGCCTTCCACCTGTTCAAGTGGATTTAAAAGATCCAGTGACACAATTTGAAGAAGAGCAGGCTAATTTACCCAGTGCCCTGACCAGCATTCCTGCCTAAACTGCCACCACCAAAAACCAGATGCGGGACCTTGCTGTGTTTACATTGTTAGCTCTTGTTTGCCCACTTGAAAAGTACTTCATTGGCTGTCAAGCACGTTTCGAAATGCCTGAAAGATGTTAAATAAATTGATTTTTTTTCTTTCATGAAGTATGTTTAGAAAAACCTGTTGGTTGAAAAAGGGTTCTGTAACCTGAATTGTGTACTTCAGTTTATGTAAGACAGAACAGATAAATTTAGTTTTTCATGTTATCTGTGACTTTGCTGATTTGATATTGTAGCTAATAGGGATCAGCTGGCCCTGATGAAACCATCTTTGTGGTTGAATAAATGTAGTGCTTTGATCATACCTGACTGACTCCTATACCTAATTTTCAGAGAGATCTTGCAACAGCATAACCACCAACTTGCAGTTCCATCAGAGATCTGCTCAATATCTACATTATTGTAGAATTTCTGGCACAGACGCAATGGGCCAAGTGGCCTCTTTCTATGCTGTAAACTTTCTACGATTCTATTATTAAACATTGATCTCCTATGGCTGACACTCCATTTATAAAGATACGTTCCCTCACAGGGAACATTAAATCAAAATGTCTTCTGTCTACGGTAGTTCAACGTGACACTAAAAATCCTATGGCACTGTTTTCTGGTTTGGCACTCTGAAATTCTTTGTGCCCTTATCCCTGTCTTTTGTTTCACCTTTTTTTATCTCTTGTATGGAATTTTCACACTGTTTTCTTTATGGTGTCTGCACTTCAATGTTTGTGTCAAACTCTTTATTAGTCTTTTCAAAAGTCGTCTTCCCTCATCTGTTGTCTGTCTTACAATGTCTGCCTTTCATGCACGTTCCTTCACTGATGTACTCAGGTTTTTAACATCCTCTCTTTGAGGCAAGATGGCAACCAACACCCATCAGGTCAAAGGAGTGGAGTACAGTGATTGGACTGAGGCAGTGCTTGTGCACCACACTAGGTAGGCTGAGCTTTGGGAGGGGTACAGCCTGGGATTGGTGTGGGATGAATTTGGTGAAAACACCAGGGGAACTGAGAGGGAGTGGAAGGCTTGGAGTGAGGAATGAGAAGTGGAGCAGACAGTTTCTAGTCGGACAGCTCTTTGGGGGTTGTCAGTATTAGTACTTGAGGGGGATGTAAAATCTTACAGCACTCAGGTAAGAGGATCTGGGAGCACTGGAGCACAGGTGTCTGAATCTGGCAGCAATTTAGAGGTGGACTTTGGAGCCCTAGTTATGGGATATGGGACCTGATATTACTGTAGGCAGGGGTCTGGACCTAGAAACACCAGGGAGCAAGTTTGGATTTAGCAAGACTCTTGGTGGGAGAGAGAACGGTGAAGTCTTCTGTGCTTCACAAACAGCAACACCACTGAAGGAATTAAATGAAGTCAAGAGTTTTGCAGCATGACTTAATTTATTTTGACTATGAGGATTTCACAAGTAAATAAAGTTGGGCTGCACAGACTCTCGACTTTATTTCATTCCGTAGTAGAGAACAAAGGATTCTGCCAGATATAATGAAATGTGCCAGACATAATAACAGTAGAACTCTCTAATTGTCACTGGCTGTAATCTGAGGTCCAGCATGGAAAAAATGAATTAAATATTTAATGTGTGTTTCATGCTGTACACAAGATTTTAAATTACAGAGCAAGGTATCCCTAACTCCTGACATTAAATAAGAAGTGATTACATTGTAGGAATGACAAAACAAGTAATTGGGATCCTGGATTTCTCAAAGGTTGCTTTATATTTACCCAAGGACCTCACATAGGAGAGCCCTGACAGCATTGGAAATCAGGATACAGCATACGCCCAGATTGTAATCTTTGCTATTATATACTTGAGTCAACATCCTGCTATCAACTCTTTGCAGCTTTTTTGTTCCCTTTTCTATATTTCTTTCTGTGCAAGATGGTTACACCCAAAAATAAATCATCTGAAGAAAGCACTGGTTAGTCCTTCACCCACGAGAATTAACATTTTTTTCCAGATCGCCTCCTGTCTCTGAATGCTTGTTTGAATCCTTTATTGTCAAAATCTTGGAACTCCCTACCGAACAGCACTGGTGGGGGCACCATCTCCAGGTGGACTGTAGCGGTTCAAGAAGGCCCACCACCATCTTCTCAGGGAAACTAGCAATGAGCAATCAATACTGGACTTGAGTCAAATTCATAATTCAGAGGCTATACTGTAGTTTGAAACAGAAAACCTAATGCTGATGGGAGTGCCCGTATTAGACTTTTATTATAATCTTATGCATGTAGCAAAATACCTCAAAAAGTGTTAGTGAAAGACAGTTAATGTTTTTGATGGTGTTGGTTGAAAGAGGAACATTGGGCATCTTAATCTTGCTTTCACTATAGATATGCTTTGTGTAAATCAACCTCCTGTATTTAGGTAAAATAAAAATAAAGTACTGCAGATGCTAGAAATCTGAAATAAAAACAAAGTGCTGGAAATACTCAGCAGGTCAGGCTGCATCTGTGGAGAGAGAAGCAGAGTTAATGTTTCATCAGAATCTGATGGAAGGTCACACACCTGAAACGTTAACTCTGCTTCTCTCTCCACAGATGCTGCCAGACCTGCTGAGTATTTCCAGCACTTTCTGTTTTTACTTCGGTATTTAGGGCTAAATTAATAATGGAGGGTCATGCACCATGTATGTTATATTCAAGTCTTTGCAACTGTTTTACTTTCACATTAATAATATCATTAAGCATTCTAGGCCAAATTATTTTTGGTTTGCAAAGCAGAATCCGAGTAGGTGCCAAAATGTGTCTAAAAGAAGTCAACATTTTCTGAGGGTGGGGTGTGGGGGGAGAATGGTTCCACCTCTCTTAGAAAGTAAGTGTGCCTTCAGTATTCTGATTTCCCCTTCAGAAATTTCTGAATCTTCCACTGCTGCAACCCCTGCACCCCCGCCCCCACCCCCCCCCCCCCCCCCCCCCCATATTTTCATCCAAGTCCATTTTCTCTCCCTGGCACATGTAATAAAACAGTGGGCATATGTGCTGCTCAAATTATGCTAGCCCGCATTAAACTGAACTTTCAGAACTACTTGTTTCCACACACCATATCTTCAGACCTGTCTTCGAGTTACCATTTCTTTTTTGAAGTTGTTGGTCTGCTTGTTATCTAGGTTGACAAGTGTACATAATAAAACTTTGTTTTTCATTTGCAAATGTCTCACAGTGAGTCACATTTACTTCAAAATCTCCAACCAACTGGTAAGCAATATAAAATGCCTTGTTTCTAACTATTACAGTTTATGACTGGTGGGCAGGTCCTACTAAGTGGTATTAATCAGTTCCAATTTCAAATATCCAAATAAAATCTTAAGTACTTTATTTTTAGGCTCCTACTATGTATTATTTAATTCTAAATTTAAAATGAAGCTGCTTGCCTTGATCGTACCAAGATGGATGTTGGGAAAAGTGTAAGTCTGTGTCCTGTGCATTTTGTGTAAAAGCTAATACAAAAGATTTACAAAATAAAACTTAACAGTATCTGATCAGATTAACCAGGTTCTGTGTGACATTACACCTAGCCCCATGTGCTTTGTGCAGAGCTAACCCTTTCAGGTACCCACTGACCATAATTTCATTTATTTTCAATGATGCACTTGAAATTCTAGTACAATCTGCACTGTCCAGCAAAAATCTGGGGTAACAATGCATTCTATGATAATAGGATTTTTCCACCAGCAGTTTTCTGAGATAACCAAAAATGTAAGACATTTTAGTTTGAATCTGAATGTTTCACTTTTTATTATGTGGAAAATTTGCCACAAGCCGGCAATATCATTATAACAGAAGTCACATTACAGTGACTAGACTTTTAATTGGTCTACTGTAGCTTGTCCAAGCTTTTCCTCTTCATGGATCATGTGAGCATATACCTAGTATACGTAGAGCCTCACGGGATGTATGCAAAGTTTAAATGAGTGCTCCCAATAACTTGCATATGTATCAAGTTGATGAATCAAACAAAGTGAGATATTCTAATTTAGGATTTATCTACCAATGAGACCACGGTGTTGTGAACAAAAAAAAAGTCCTTTCCAAACCATCCGATCCACATCATCAAATAGAGCAAACAGTTTCAATAAGACATAGAAGCACAGTGAGAACTAAGCTGAAGAGATTTACTAGATTGTTACCGGGGATGAAGGACTTCAATTATGTGGAAAGACTGGAGAAGCTGGGGTTGTTCTCCTTAGAGCAGAGAAGGTTAGAAGGAAATTTGACAGAGATGTTGAAAATCATGAGTGGTTTTGATAGAGTAAATAAGGAGAAACTGTCTCCACTGGCAGGAGGGTTGGTAACCAGAGAACAAAGATTTAAGCTGTTGGCAAAAGAATTAGATGTGGAAGCAATTTTTTTACACAGCTCGTTGTTGTGATCTGGAATGCACAGTCTGAAAGAGTAGTGGAAGTAGATTGAATAGTAAGTTGCAAAAGAGAATTGGATAAATACTTGAAGGGAAAAAATTGCAGGGCTATGGAGAAAGATTGGGGCATTGGCATGAGTTGGATAGCTCTACTAAAGGCATGATGGGCCAAATGGCCTCCTCCATAGCTGTATCAATCGATGATTCTATGGAAAGGTTGAGCCAGGTGCTAGAGAGGTAGAATTGGGTGGCCTGGCATCATACAGAAACTGACCTTATATCTGTAAATAATGAGAGCATATAGATGAGAAAGAGGAGGGGACTAAAGATGGAACCCTTTGAGGGGGGGAGGATGGTGGTGTTTTGAGCAGAAGTATGCTGGTGAGAAGAGAAGCCATTGCTGGAGATGCGCTCTCTCCACTTGGATCTCTAAGAGGAGAACAAAGTGAGGGCACTCCCACTGAGTTGGAGAGTGGAGGAAAGGTATTGAAGGAGGATAGTGTTAAAGGATGTAAAGAGGACAAGGATTGATAATGTATCATGGTCACAGTCACAGAGAATATTGTTGACAACTGTGGATATATCTGAGTCATATGCATTTCTACACGCTATATTTGTCTTTTTGTGTGTCTTCCTCTTTACATCTTACCTTCTCTGTAAGGTGGTAATGAGTTCTTTCACTAATCTGCTCAATTTTACACTCAAACCTGTAAGCAGACAATGCGTATCAATGCAGTAAATTGAGGTGTCCAAATGATGGCGGTGGCTATACGTATAATGCCAGGTATGGCTTTTGTGTCCTTTAGAGATCTTTAAAACTCGCTTTCTTCAATCTTGGACTGGTTTTATTTGATATGATTTAACACAATGATATTAGGTCTATCAAAGGACTTTATTGACTGAAAAGCAGATACCACCTAACCATTGTGCTCATCATGTGAAATGATGTGAGAAAGATCTTTAATCTTCCATTGATGGAAAAGGTGCATGAAATTTTCATGGACTGAAATCATAGTTCACTGTCACTGAATTAGATCATTTAGGTGTGAAGACTTTTACTGCAGTATCGGTGTATATTGTGCAGTTAATACACGTAAAGCTATTGATTACAGAAAGGAAAGTTGAAGAAGGTATAAACTCTGGATAGATGATCCTGGTTTTGTTCTAATTGAAGGGATTTTGTTTTCAAAGTTTCAGTGCTGAATTTGATGATAATTCTACCCTTATTCTGATAACCACTGACAGGCTGTTCAAAATCAGGCCACAGAAGCACCATAAAGGTCATTGTCATACAACGGCTTCACCATGTCCTATTAAACTTTAATCCCAGTTTTTTTTTGTGAATTTTTACGCTTATTGATGTGAAGATGTTGATCAAAAAATGAAACATTTTCCACTTTTGTGTGCATTGTCAGCATCTAGTTTGGCACTAATTAGATATGGAGTAAATCTCCTTGTGCAATGTACTTAAACCCTAATCTAAGACGAACACCATAATTGTATCAGAATTAAGGGTAACGTGGGAAAAAAGATCATTTTTCCCATTAAGCCTAATCTTTCCAATGGACCACCTACAATTTGTATAATCAGAAGCTCTACCCAAACTATTTAATCTCTCCAAAAAGATGTTTATGCACAAGTAAAACAATTAAGCACAAGAAGATTGCTCAGTAAAATCTCTCCCTGACATTTTGGGCGGTCCTGAGGATCTGACGAGGCACTATATAAATGCAAGTTCTTACTTGCACCTTTACCTGAACTATTCTTAAATTTTCTTCTCTTAAATTGTAGCTCAATCAATATCTTTTGCATGCTGGATTCATTTGTAGGTTAATTAATGATGTACTATAGCAGGAATGTGGCATTTTAAGATAAATTCCAATTTATTTGGGAAAATATGTCTCTGATTTTTTTGTTAAGTATCTTGTATGCTCACTCACTTTGTGCCCAAAATATATGCTCTTTTGACTTTGCTGAAGGATTTATTTAAGTTTTTTGCGACTTTGGGTCTGATGAAACAGCATTGGTGGTTGGGAAATAAGCCGTTCAATAAGTAGTATTTTAGTTCTGAAATTTGATCTCGCTAAACTTGATACTTAATTTCCTGTTCATCTGAATATAGGTCTGTTTAGAAAGCTGTGCCTGCAGACGCTGCTTGGAACTCTGGAAGCATGAGACAGTCTCATGCTCTTCCTTGGAAATACACTCAACTTAGATATCCCTGATTTCTCTCTCAGTTTGTTCCCCCCAGAAGGTAGCAGTTGATCGAGTTGAAACCTTCTCTTCCATTCAGTTGGGTCATGAGATACTTCTGCACAGGCAAGATCCTTCAGCTCTCTCTACCTCAGCTAAACCTGAGGGATGCTACCAAATTAAGCTGACCCTCGTCCCCACCACCCCCAGCTTATGCTTAACTGTATCAACAACCTCCTGCAGTCAATATATTCTGTTTTTAAGGACAGAGCAAGAAAACCATACAATGACCTCATAAAATGCAGCCATGAATTTTTTAAGGTGGTATCTGCTGCTTGATCTGCTCAGAGCTTCACTCCTGGGTCTAATTGGATGGAAATACGGAATGCACGTAATTGGATTTTTGACCTGTCTTGATCTCCTTAAAGCAGTAAATAATTTAAAAGTGCCCATTAGATTTTCATAAAATAAAGCTTGCTTTCTCATCAGAGCCTGTGTTTATTTTTGAAATTGGCACTGTGTGGTCCATTGCTATGTTGATCAAGGCAAACATATGGTGAAAGCACATTGATTCATTTTGATTTTATGTAGCACTGCCAGAGTTAGAAAGTTTTATTTCTTTTAAAGTTAGTTGCTAAGAAAACATACTTGTCATTCACCAAAGCCTGTGAATTAGCCGTGCAGCTTCTTCAAGAGCGATAAAGTACCTCATTAGTATTGATTGGAAGTTGGGTGGGAGAAGGAGGAGATGTGACAACAGCAACAGCAACTTGTATTTATAAAGTACCTTTAAGGTAATAAAATGTACTCAAGATGTTTCATAGGAGCATTATATAGTAAAATTTCACACCGAGCCCCAAAAGGAGATATTAGAGCAAATGACCAAAAGCTTGAGAGCTACTGAATGGATGCACTTCCAAGTCTCGCTTTAATCCAGGACTGGCAACCATACATACCCTTCATGGGTCCCACCACTTTCCAGCTCAGCCCTCCCCTCTCCTCAGAGGCCAACAGGCTACCGGAGAATTTTCCTGAGTCTCTTCCCCCGACTGCAACTCTTGACCAATGGATGAATGTGGGGCAGTCTCACCTTTTGAAGTTCAGCCTCTCCTGGGCTCTGAGGCCTTGTCTGGTGCTCTTCTCGTCGCGCGCTACTCACTTCTGGGCACCCAAACCCCCCATGCCCCCCACTTACCCACATACTCAAGCTCGCTACGCCTCCAGTCACAGGTTCCCCCTTTCCCGTCGCACTGCTCCTCCAATCACAGCTGCACTTTGTCCTGTGAACTTGAGGTCATCCAAAACTCTGCTACCCATGTCCTAACTCGCACCAAGTCCCTTTTCTCTATCACCCCTGTGCTCACTGACCTACATTGGCTCCCAGTCAAATAACGTCTTGATTTTAAAAATCTCATCCTTGTTTTCAAATCCCTCCATGGTCTCACCCCTCCCTATCTCTCCAGCCTCACAACGATCCAAGATATTTGCACTCCTCTAATTCTGGCTTCTTGTGCATCCCTTATTTAAATCTCTCCACCATTAGTGGCCACGACTTCAGTTGCCTAGGCCCCAATTTTTGGAATACCCTCCCTACACCTCTCTGTCTCTCCACCTTGCTTTCCTCCTTTAAAGCATGCCTTAAAACCTACCTGAGCTAATGGGCTTCATTTTAAAAGCCCGATGCTGAAATAGGTGGCGGGCGGAAAAATCTGCGGCCTGCACACACGGGGCCCACGTCATGGAGCCGCCATGATTCTAAACACGGCAGCTTATTAGCATGGCCGGGACAGTGGACCCCCCTGATGAAGTGGAAGGGGTGGGCGAGCCGTCGCCGGCAACGCGTCCAGTACCATTTTTAAAGGGCTAAGAGCCATAAACGAGCATTTAAAATTTTAAAGGAACATTGCATTTTAAATTAATAAAAGTAAGTGAAAACATTTTTCCATCTCCTCTCATTCCCCCCCAATAGCCTTACATTAAATTCATTGCCTGCTCACCCCCAAAATGCTTACCTTGACACCGTGACCACCCCCCCCCCCCCCCCCCCAAGTTTATGAACTGTAAGCCTCAACCCCTTCCCATCATTCCCCAACCACTCCGAAGCTTTTTAACCCCACTCCCCCACTCCCACATAGAGAAAATCACCTTCCACCTCCCCACAGATGTTGTGCGTCGTTTCCCCAAACAGGGATTCGAAGGTGCGGCATTGCCAGCTGCCGGAATGAAGATCACAACTTTTTTGCAGAATCGCAGTGGCCTGCAGATTCATTAAAGCTAAGTGTCCATTTGCATATTGTAATGCGGGTTCTGTTACCGAGTGGCGAGGCGGCCGGCATGAGGCCTCGCTGCCGCCGCTGAGATTGGGATGAGGCCTGCTGGCATCGGGGTCGGTGGCGGGCCTCATTCGTTGCTATCTTCATTCCCCCCCTCCGCCCCCCGCCACCATTCCTGGCGTCGGAGAGCCTTTAAAACCCAGCCCAATATCTCCTTTTGTAGCTTAGTGTCATACTTAGTTTTGTAATGCTCCTGGGGTGCGCCTTGGGACGCTTTATTACTTTAAAGGTGATATATAAATATAAGTTGTTCTCTCTAAGCAGACTCTCGGGCTTTTGCCGTTGGGATTTGATGTTCATCTCAGCCCCCGCTCACGCTTACTGTAGCGATCAGCTGTTTATTTGAATGTGCAGACATTTAAAATTGCTGTGCGGCCACACACACATGCACCTTAGAGGAAACATTGGTTTAGTGAGACAATTCCCTTGAGGTCTTAGCAGCTGAAGGCCCGGCCACTAATGGTGGAGCAATTAAAGTTCTGGATACTCGAGGCCAGAATTGTAGCAACACAAATATATCGGAGGGTTGAAGGAGATTACAGAGATTGAGAGGGATCAGACCACAAAGGGATTCGAAAACAATGATGAGAATTTAAAAATTGAAGTTATTTAACTGGGAGTTAATGTGCCAGCGAGTGCAGGGGTGATGGGCAAACAGGACTTGGTGCAAGTATAGACAGCAGAGTTTTAGATGACCTCGGGTTTACGGAGGATAGAATGTGGGAGGCCAGCTAGATGTGCATTGGAATAGTCAAGTCAGAGGTAACAACATGAATAAGCGTTTCAGAAATAGATGAGCTGAAACGGAGATGGCCGACTAGCTCAGAGGATCGGAAGTTCTTTAAAAGAGAAGAATGTCCTGGAGGCTAAAGATTTTTTATTTTTTATTTTTTTATTTAGAGATACAGCACTGAAACAGGCCCTTCGGCCCACCGAGTCTGTGCTGACCATCAACCACCCATTTATACTAATCCTACACTAATCCCATATCCCCACCTTTCTTATATTCCCCTACCACCTACCTATACTAGGGGCAATTTACAATGGCCAATTTACCTATCAACCTGCAAGTCTTTGGCTGTGGGAGGAAACCGGAGCACCTGGCGAAAACCCACGCAGACACAGGGAGAACTTGCAAACTCCGCACAGGCAGTACCCAGAATTGAACCCGGGTCGCTGGAGCTGTGAGGCTGCGGTGCTAACCACTGCGCGCCACTGTGCCGCCCAAGATGAAGGAAAAATAACTGGTCGTATTTCTAATCATTGTTTTTTTGATTGTCAAAGATCCACCTTGACTTACTACTGATAAGTATTTGAGTGAAGCTTTCCAGCATTGTTTACCATTGCCTTGGAGTTTTTTTATTGGCATAGAATTTGCTGTAGTGAATAATGATTTCACAATCATGGTAACTCTGTATCTCATTCGTTTCTTGGTTGTCGTCTAGTACTTTTATAGCACTCCTTTTCTTCATTCCTTGTGCATTTCAGAATTTTTTATACCATTTTCTATTGTGACTTTTCACCCATGTCGGTTTTACTCTCCTGTTTGGCCCTATGCTTACAAATGCCCAAGAGTGAAAATCAAGAGGAGAGGCTTTTTACACATCATTAGCGTTCATAGAGTACAAGCCCACACCATAATTGGACACAACATTGGCATTAATCTCACATAGAGATACTGCCTTCAGGTTGGAAATTTCCGACTGGTTCAGTCGAGGTTGCTGTTCTGAGCTCGGAATTAAGGCACATTCGAATCATAAAATCGTACAGCACAGAAGGAGGTCATTTGGCCCATCTTATCAGTGTGGCTCTTTGAAAGAGCTATCCAATTAGTCCTGTGCTTTCCCCAGTTCTGTACGATGTTTTTTTCCTTTTTTTGAAGTCTATATCAAATTCCCTTTTGAAAGTTACTATTGAATTTGCTGCCACAACATTTTCAGGCAGTGCATTTGTGATCACGCTAACTCGCTGCGAAAAATAACAAGAATGTCTCATCTCGTCTTTGGTTCTTTTGCCAATTATCTTAAATCTGTGCCCTCTGGTTACTGACCCTCCTGCCAGAGAAAACAGTTTCTTCTTATTTACTCTTATAAAAAGTCTTCTTAATGATAGAGTAAAAATTCTACTCTGTGTCTGGCTTCGCTATATCTGATCTGGCTGTGCGCCGTGTTGGAACCTTGGGTGGCTTAAATTGAAATTTGCGTTTAATTGTCCAGTTCTGACATCCTCAGCTGACAGGCACAGAGTTCTGATGTTTTCTTTTGAGGGGGGGATGAAACAAAACCTTACGTCTCCGTGACCTAATTGTTCAGTTATTTGGGGAACTGCAAATTATTTGCTGGCGTAGGTTTAATGATATTTGAGAATTTCTTTGTGAGCAGGTTGCCAGAGGAATGGCAATCATAGCACTTTTCATTTTAAGATGCCATCATATTAAATGTTGCTTTATCATTTTGCTGTACTTTTCTTCAGATTGTTTAATGGTTTTAATCCATTGTTTTCTTAAAAGAATTTGAGGGTAATTCAATTATCACATCATACAGTGCAGCATATAAAACAAATAAGCCGGAAGATTTAATTGTCCATCAAATTGCCGAACAAGAACTAACTTCAGATTGCTACTATTTAAACTTTGTACTGGCATCATTACTCTATAAAACTTAAATCACGCAATCACAAAATTGTAGTGTACAATTTTACATATCTTGATATATTTATGCCTTTGATTAATGGAGAAGGTGCCTCTGCTATATTTTTTGTTTTCTTAAGATTATATTGTGGACAGACTTATTATTTAAAGTCATAAATCAGAAGTTTTTATTACCTATGATTTTTTTTTTCAATAACACTGGTCGATGATGATTACCTAATTATTTGTTTTGCTTGCAGGTTCAGGCAATTCTGGTGAACATTTTTGGTGGCATTATGCGTTGCGATATAATTGCTCAAGGAATCATTACTGCTGTTTCAGATCTGCACATGAAAATTCCTATTGTTGTTCGATTGCAAGGTGAGAGCATCCATAACTTTAAAACCCTTGCTTATAAATATGTATCTGAATTTTGATGAAGGGTTACACCTGAAACATTCACTTATCTTTTCCCTGTGCAGATACGACTGGCTTGCCATGTATCTTTAACACTTCCTGTTTGGGTGCACTCTCAGTATTTGATCACTGCATTAGGGAAATAGGAGCTAGTGGAAGTTGACAGGAACTGTGGTAGTAAGTAAGTAGAACACAGTACTGGGTAAGAGACTGACATTAGAATTGTGGGTGAGCTGAAGTTTTCTTTATTGGGTGGATGGTGGTTAGCACATTGAACAAATAGAGTGGATAGAAGGGCTGACTGTTTTGAAGTTCGCAGAGTAGTCAAGAAGGACTAACATGCCGTGCTCATAGTCACGTAGAATATTGGTGACTTTGAGCAGTCTGGTGTCAGTACTGTGAAGAGATTTGAGCAGGGACAGGTGATTCTGAGGACCTTAAAAAGGAAGAGGAGTGTGGGAAATGAGCAGTAGTTTAACAGGATGGTAGAGTCGAGAGTGGTCGTTTTAAAGAGGGGAATTCTAACTGTTTGGAAGGTGAAGAAGAATTCCAAGATCTGATGAGATTTATTGGCGATGTCTGTGTCGCAGAGGTAGTTGAATGATTAGGAGCCTGGCCGGCATGGTGCTGAGGAAGCAAGTGGTGGGTCTCATGGACTCAAGGCGAGGAGAAGTGTAAGGATATTCTGGAGAAGGGACTGGGGCAGAAATTTTAGAGATGATGAAATCCATGAGATTATTACACCCATCGAGTCTCTTGCCTCCAGTACATGAACTTCCCCATCAAGCATCTGATTATATTATAAGTAACCCCAGTATGCTTTTCTTTATTACCTTTTTGGGTAGATCATTCCAAACATTTACGTTTTGGGAAATAACTTTTTCCTTTTTGTCTATTCTAAATTTACTTTCCACTTATGCGCTCTGGTCCTGTTTTCTTGGTAATAATAATCCATTTACTTATACATGCATGTTGAAGAATGGCCTTCTTTCCAAACCATAGAGCTTAATTTCTCTAATCTTTCCTCATGCTTACTCCCTTTAAAATTGGGATCAGTCTTATTGTTTTTACTCTGTCTAATGCAAGTATATTTTGATAGTTAGACAATTTGTGCAGATTAGAAACAGTGAAGGTCAAAGGACTGATCCTTGTCAGACTCCGTTCATGACTCCCCTCCATTCCCCTTAATCAGAAGTCGTTCATGAAAGTTTTTTTTGAAAGTCTAAATAAACCATAACGTGTGGAGTGTTTAATATCCTTTAAGCAGAATCCTCCCTTTCAATTTCCATACCTGCTGTGAGTAAATTATTGCTTTACAGGTACTGTTCCACATACACCGTTATTTTACCTCCTATTAATGCTAAGTTTATAGGCATGTAGTTACCTGGTCAATTTTGTTAACCTTTTTAAAAATACAATTCCATATTGTGACAGAAAGCAGTGTCTCAGATATTTTCTTGGTCTCTTCTGGCAACTTAGGAGTGTGTACCGTCGGCTCTGGGGTATATGTTAGTCTTACGTTCCCTGAACTTACTGGGTATTTCTGCAGTGCTGACTTCAGAACCCTGTCAAGATGCAGTGTACTCGATGCAGTGTCTGATCTGTCTAATATTTCAGCTATCTTTCTGATTCTTATTTAATTCTGTACAGGAGTGTCGAGACAGTTTTATGATTATATATGTTAGCTTATACAATTAGACTGATCTGTCTACGCTTTTTATCATTTTTTTAAGTTATTGCTATTTTTAAAACTCTGGAATCTTTTTGTCACTGATTTATTTGCTGATTGTTCATGTCTGGCTACATGACCATTAACTTGACTGTTTCTTTGGACAAAAGTGATGAGAAAATAATACAACTGACAACAGAGTGGTCTTGAATTCAAACTTATTACCAGAGTAGCAACCAACTATTAGAATGAGAACAGTCAAGAAATATTTAGGCTGACATGCTTAAGATAGAAACAGCTATCTCTAAAAACTTAAATATACATTGTAGATAGATTTACCCTTTAAGACCATACTCTTTGTTCCATTAGTTGTAAGGTATTTTTGAAAATTCTGGGGACATGATGTAAATGTAAATACAAGTTTTTTTCTTTTCGCCAAGAACATACAGCCACCCTGTAAAGTATGTTTCTTGTTCAGCTTTGTTATTTTCTGTAATTATTTCTTCGGGAGAATAACCTCTTTCATGTAGAGAAAATCTCACTGGCTCATATTTTGTAATCCATTAGAGTGAATCTTCTGTTTTGGGATCTCTTCTATGTAATATCTTCATAATGATCTGATGCTTGCATCATTTATGGATATGTATCAATTATTTGGACTTGAATATAGGGGGTATGATTAAGAATTTGCAGACAATACAAAAAATTAGCTATGTGGTTGATCAGAAGAAAGCTGTAGACAGCAGAAAGATATCAATGGATATTAAGATGAACGTAACGGTAGCCAGTGGAGTTCAGTCCGGAGAAATGTGAAATAATGCATTTGGGGAAGACTAACAAGGCAAGGGAATGCACAATAAATGGTGGGATACTGAGAAGTGTAGAGGAACAGCGGGACCTTGGAGTGCATGTCCACAAATCCCAGATGGATCAGACAGGTAGATAAGGTCGTCAAGAAGGCATACAGGATAGTTGCCTTTATTAGTCAAGTCAGAGAATATAGAGCTGGGAGGTCATGCTGGAACTGTATAAAACACTAGTTAGGCCACAGCTGGAGTGCTGCATGTAGATCTGGTCATTGCACTATAGGAAAGATGTGATTGCACTAGAGAGGGTACAGAGGAGATTTACGAGAATTTTAGTTACGAGGAAAGATTGGATAGGCTGGAGTTGTTTTCTTTGGAACAGAGGAGGCTGAGTGGAGACCTATTTGAAGTATATAAAATTATGACGGGTCTAGATAGAATGGATATGAAGGCTCTATTTCCCTTGGTTGGGGGTCCATAACCCAAAGGAGCATAGATTTAGGATACAGGTAGGAGGTTTAAAGGGAATTCGGGGAGAAATCTTTTCCCCAGATGGTGGCGGGGATCTTGAACTCCCTGGCTGAAAAGCTGGTGGAGGTAGAAACCCTCATAACATGCAAAAAGAACTCAGATATGCACTTGAAGTGCCATTACCAACAAAGCTATGGACCAAGGGCTGGAAAGTGGGATTAGGCTGAATGGCTACTTGTTGGCTGGCAGGGACCCAAGGGCTGAATGGCCTCCTTCTGTGCTGTAAATTTCTATTCTGTGATTCTATGATTTGTAGATGATATAAAGCTAATGAAGGTGGTAGACTAAAGCTGAACAAGGTATGGTACAGGAAGATTTGAATGCACTTGGGAATTGGGCAGACAGGTAGCAGATGAATTTCAATGTAGAGAGACGCAAAGTGCTTCACATGAGGGCAGAAAATTCAGTAAGGGAGTATTACTTAAATAGAAATAAAATAATATCAATGGAAAGTGAAAGAGTTTGGTGGGGAGGATGGGTCCTGATCAACAACAAATTGAAGCTATTGCAACAATGTTCAAATGCAGTTAGTAAAGCAGCTAAGATTATGGGATGTATTGAGGTCAATATTGAGCTGAAATAGCCAGGCAATCCTGTCACTTTACAAATCAATGGTGTGACTGCACTTAGAAAATTGTGTGTGGTTCTTGTTTCCTCAGTAGCAGCAGTGTGTACCTTCTACAAGATGCACTGCAGCAACTCACCAAGGCTCCTTCGACAGCACCTTCCAAACCCGCCGCAATGGCTCAATGGGAAAAGGCCACTGTGTAAGGCCCTCCTGCCATAGTGAACCGAGGGGTGGAACCCATGTAAAACCCTTTGGGCTGTATGCACCAAAAATGTTTTTGCTGTGTAATGCAAATGTACATTGCATATAAAATGGAATGGCAAGAGTTGTGAGGCACCTCATGTTCTGTATCGAAGGAATCTGATCTCTATGGTACTTTCCGAAATGTGAAATTTGGACTGTTTTGTAATGTATTTTTTTGCAAATTTTTATGAATAAAGTATATTTTTGGGATAAAAAGGCACCTTCCTAACCTGCAACCTGTACCACCTCGAAGGACAAGGGCAGCAGATGCATGGGAACACCACCACCTGCAAGTTCCCCTCCAAGCCACACACCATCCTGACTTGGAACTATATCGCCATTCCTTCACTGTTGCTAGGTCACTATCCTGGAACTCCCTTCCTAACAGTACAGTTGGTGTATCTACACCCAAAGGACTGCAGCAGTTCACCACCAGCTTCTCAAGGGCAATTAGGGATGGTCAATAAATGCTGGCCGAGCGAGTGACGCCCATATCCCCCCAAACAAATAAAAAAAATACACAGAAGAGGGCAACCACAATGGTTGAGGGGATGATGAAATTGGATCAGGGGAAGGGTTATGTAACTTGGACATGTTTTCACTGGAAGAGATATGGTTGAGAAGTGATTTAATTGATGTTTTTATGATTTTAATGTAGATAAGAATGAACTGCTTCCACTTTGTCCAGAACCAGAGGACACAGCCTGAGTTTAAAGTTCAAAATGAATCTGAGGAAACATTATTTCAGTGCAAGCGTGGTAAATCTTATGGTGCACACTCCCGAGGGAGATGATAGAAGCAGATGGTATTGATACTTTCAAATGCAAGTTAGGTAGATTTCTTTCAGGAGATAATATTTTGAGTTACAGTATATGAATAGTTTGAGACATGAAGTGGTAATTGTAGCATGCTTGGAAGGAGCAGATGACTTTGGACCGAAGTTTCCCAAAGCTTTCCACCACTAGGAATTTTCATCTTATTTGTTGTAGATTAGATGATGGAGGTTTAGATTAGATTAGATTAGAGATACAGCACTGAAACAGGCCCTTCGGCCCACCGAGTCTGTGCCGAACATCAACCACCCATTTATACTAATCCTACACTAATCCCATATTCCTACCAAACATCCCCACCTGTCCCTATATTTCCCAACCACCTACCTATACTAGTGACAATTTATAATGGCCAATTTACCTATCAACCTGCAAGTCTTTTGGCTTGTGGGAGGAAACCGGAGCACCCGGAGAAAACCCACGCAGACACAGGGAGAACTTGCAAACTCCACACAGGCAGTACCCGGAATCGAACCCGGGTCCCTGCAGCTGTGAGGCTGCAGTGCTAACCACTGCGCCACTGTGCCGCCCTAATTGTAATTGTAACAATTAGTCAACAATGCCATTTTATCAGGCAGCATTTTTAAAATTTTTGTTTCACGGAATTTGAACGTCGTTGGCAAGGCCAGTATTTGTTGCCCAACCCTAATGCTCTTAGAAGGTGGTGGTGAGCTGCCTTCTTGAACCGCTGCAGTCCATTGTGGGGTAGGTACACCAACAATGCTGTTAGGAAGGGAGTTCCAGGATTTTGATCCAGCGACAGTGAAGAAATGGCAATATAGTTCCAAGTCAGGATGGTATGTGGCTTGGAGATGGTGGCGTTCCCACATGTTTGCTGTCCTTGTCCTTCCAGGTGGTAGAGGTTGTGGGTTTGGAAGGTGCTGTTGAAGGAGGCTTGGTGAGTTGCTGCAGTGCATCTTGTATATGGTATACGCTGTTGCCACTGTGCGCCAGTGGTGCAGGGAGTGAATGTTGAAGGTGCTGACCAAGTGGGCTGCTGTGTCCTGGATGATGTTGAGCTTCCTGAGTGTTGGAGCTGCACTCATCCAGGCAAGTGGAGAGTATTCCATCACACTCCTGACTTGTGCCTTGTAGATGGTGGACAGGCTTTGGGGAGTCAGGAGGTGGGGTACTCTCTGCAGAATCCCCAGCCTCTGATCTGCTTTTGTTGCCACAGTATTTATGTGCTTGGTCCAGTTCAGTTTCTAGCCAATGGTAACCCACCTCCCCCCCAGGATGTTGATAGTGGGGAATTCAGCAAAGGTAATGCCGTTGAATGTCAAAAGGAGATGGTTAGATTCCCTCTTGTTGGAGATCGTCATTGGCTGGCACTTGTGGCATGCATATTACTTGCCACTTATCAGCCCAAGCCTGAATGTTGTCCAGATCTTGCTGCATATGGATACAGACTGCGTCAGTATCTGAGAATGGTAGAAGGTGAACTGGACAGACCTTGGTCTTTTCATGTCTGACAATTCCTATGTTCTTGTGTTACTGTTATGGAAATTATAAGCATATCTCTATCTCCATTTGTAATAGAAAAATGACCATTCATGTGGTTTCAAGTCATCAACTGTAATATCCCACAGGAATAAAAGGCTGTACTTTTAACCCAGTGCACCAGCACAAGTAACACTCAAAACTGATTTTCCAGGATTTGACTCTAATTAAGACTGAGCATAATAAAAAAGAAAACAACATATTTATACAACACTTTTAAAGTAATGAAACTTCCCAAGGCGCTTCGCAGGAGCATTATATAAAAAAAGACACCAAGCCAAATGAGGAAATATTAGAAATAAAAACAGAAAGTGCTGGAAATACTCAGCAGGTCTGGCAGCATCTGTGGAGAGAGAAGCAGAGTTAACGTTTCAGGTCAGTGGCCTTTCATCCGAACTGAGGAAATATTAGGGTAGGTGACCAAAATCTTGGCCAAAGAGGTAGATTTTAAGGAGTGTCTTAAAGGAGGAAAGCGAGGGAGAGAGGCAGAGAGATTTAGGGAGGGAATTCTAGATTTTAAGGCCGAGGCAACTGAAAATGCAGCCACCGACGATGGAGAAATTAAAATCAGGGATGCTCAAAAGGCCAGAATTAGAGAAGCGCAGATATCTTGGTGAGTTGTAAGGTTGATGGAGTTTACAGTGATAAGGAGGGGCGAGGCCATGGAGGGATTTGAAAACAAGGATGAGAATTTTAAAATCAAGGCATTGCTTGACCTGGAGCCATTGTAGGTCAGCGAGCACAGGGGTGTTAGTAAACAGGACTTGGTGCGAGTTAAGACACGAGCAGCAGCGTCTTGGATCATCTCCAGTTTATGGAGGGTAGAATGTGGGAGACCAATTAGGAGTGTATTGGAATATTCAAGTCTAGAGGTAACAAAGGCATGAATGAGGGTTTCAGCAGCAAATGAATTGAGAATGGGCAAAGTTGGGCGATGTTACGGAGGTAGAAATAGGCAGTCTCAGTGATGGCGTGAATATGAAAAATGGGAACGGATTTGGGAGAAGACAACATGTTCAAGGACTTTTAAGGAGAGGAAAGGGAAGTTAGAGATGGGACAGTAGTTTGCAAGGACATTGGGTCAAGGGTTGGTTTTTTGAGGAGAGGGGTGATGGTAAATCTAAAGGAAAGTGGGACAACAGCTGAAGAGAGAACCGTTACCATCTGTTAACATGGGGATCAGGAGGGGAAGTTGGGTGGTCAGCAGTTTAGTGGGAATAGGGTTGAGGGAGCAGGAGTTGGGTCTCATGGACAAGATGAGCTCGGAGAGGGCATGAGGGGAGATAGGAGAAAGAGAAATGCTTGAGTTTCTGTTTGTCATCATTTATGAAACTTCACATGGGCACATTTAAGGTACGCAAATGCAGTTGCAGTTTGATCTTTTAAATACTGAATACCTTTTACTATTTTTTGAATTACATACATTTTGTAATTGTTGCAGTATCAATTTTCTGGAAATTTACTGTGATCCAGTAATGTTTCTTGAGCGTATTGTAGCTCAGGTTTATCTAAACATTTGTCTTAATTGGTCACATAAATGCATACCAAAGTGCATTGATTTTTGTGTGTGTGTCAAATTGTTGGTATTAACAGATCTTGGTGTTTCAATGTCTGATTTATTCGCCAATTAGGCAACAATGCTAAAACAGGCCTTTACTAACCTGCAGATCCACAAACTTACAACACAACAAACGAGCAAAAAAAAAACTTAAGTAGCAAATTTCCAGGGTTTTGAGGGCCAGATTGCCGGGCCTTAGAGTTTTCCTTGGACCCTAGGACTGCAATATCGACACCTTTGTTTTAGATGATACTGCAAAGCTAATCTGGCCTACAGGAAAGATTCCCTTTAGGGCATCCTGCCAGTTTGATTGTGTAATTAACCCCACTCCCAAGGGCCACCTAACTTGTTCATGCCAACCCTCCTTGCTCCTTTTTCTCATGTTGTCAATACGTCAGATTCATGCCATTACTGAGATAAAATGGACTGTACAGAATTGCATTTGTTTTGTTTAATGGCTATGAGATCCTCATTAATTTATACTGATAAAAATTTAACTAATTAAAAGATGTCCGAGCTTTAAATTTGAAGTTAGAAACATAGAAACTTTACAGTACAGAAGGAAGCGATTCAGCCCATTTTCACAGAATCATAGAATTGTTCCAAAGCAGAAGGAGGTCATCCGGTTCATCGTGTCTGCACTGGCTCTTCGAAAGAGCAACTTACTCAGCGCCACTTCTCCACCTTCTCCCGGTAACCCTGCACAGTCTTCCTTTTCATATAACTGTCTAATTTCCTTTTGAATGCTTCAATTGAACCTGTCTCCACCACACTCTCAGGTAGCGTATTCCAGACCTTAACCACTCTCTGCTTGAAAAGATTTTTCCTCATGTAACTCTTGCTTCTCTTGCCAAATACTTTAAATCTGTGCCCTTTTGTTCTCTATCCTTTCACATTGTGGGAACAGTTTCTCTCTATCTACTCTGTCCAGACCCTTCATAATTTTGAATGGCTCTATCAAATCACCTCTCAGCCTTCTCTTCTCCAAGGAAAACAGCCCTAACTTCTCCAATCTATCTTTATAACTGAAGTTCCTCATACCTGGAACCATTCTTGTGCATCTTCTCTGTACTCTCTCCAATGCCTCATGTCTTTCCCAAAGTGCGGCGCCCAGAACTGGACGCCATACTCCAGCTGCGGCTGAACTAGTGTCTTATACAAGTTCAATATAACTTTCCTGCTCTTGTACACTATGCCCCTATTAATAAAACCCAGGATACTGTATGCTTTATTAACTGCTCTCAACCTGCCCTGCCACCGTCATTGACTTATGCACATTTACGCCTAGGTCTTGCTGCTCCTGCACCCCCTTTAGAATTGTACCCTTTATTTTATATTGTCTCTCCACGTTCTGCCTACCAAAATTAATCACTTCACATTTCTCTGCATTGAGCTTCATCTGCCACCTGTCCGCCCATTCCACCAACTTGTCTGTGTCTTTTTGGAGTATCCTCCTCACAGTTTGCAGTGCTTCCAAGTTTCGTACCATCTGCAGACTTTGAAATTGTGCCCTGTACACCAAGGTCTGGGTCATTAATATATATCAGGGAAAGCAAGGGTCCCAGCGCTGACCCCTGGGGACATCCACTACAAACCTTCCGTATCCATGTTGCCACTGTCCCTTTTATTCCATGAGCTACAAGTTTGCCCACAAGTCTGTTGTGCGGCACTGTATCAAACGCCTTTTGAAAGTCCATGTACACCACATCAACAGCCTTGTCCTCATTAACCATCTCTGTTACCTCTTCAAAAAACTCCAACAAGTTAGTTAAACATTTTTTTCCCTTAAAAAAAATATCCATGCTGGCTTTACTTAATTAACCCGCATTTGTCCATATGTCTATTAATTTTGTCTGGAATTGTTTTTTCTAGAAGTTTCCCCACCACTGACGTTAAACTGACTGGCCTGTAGTTGCTGGGCTTATCTTTGCACCCTTTTTTTGAAGAAGGGTGTAACGTTTGCAATTCTCCAGTCCTCAGGGTCTAAGGAAGACTGAAAAATTATGGCCAGTGCCTCCACAATTTCCATTCTCACTTCCCTCAGTATCCTTGAATACATCTCATCCGGTCCTGGTACTTTATCCACTTTAAGTACAGACAACCTATCTAATACATCCTCTTTATCAATTTTAAGCCCTTCGAGGGTCTGAATTACCACCTCTTTCACCATTGCCCGGGTTGCATCTTCTTCCTTGGTAAGACAGAAGCAAAGTATTAATTTAATACCTCAGCTATGCTCTCTGCCTCCATGTGTAAATCCTTTTCATGATCCCTAATCGGCCCAACACCTCCTTTTACCACCCTTTTACTATTTATATGTCTATAGAAAACTTTGGGATTTCCTTTAATGCTAGCTGCCAGTCTCTTTTCATGCTGTCGTTGCTTCCCTTATTTGTTTTTTCACATCCCCTTTGGACCTGCTATATTCAGCCTGGTTCTCAATAGTATTTTCTACCTGGCATCTGTCATAAGCACACTTTTTCTTTCTCTACCTCTTTTGTCATACAGAGAGCTCTGGAGTTGTTTGCCCTACCTTCCCCTTTGAGGGAACATACCTTGACTGTGCCCGAACTATTTCATCTTTGAAGTAGCCCATTGTTCAGCTGTTGGTTTTCCTGCCAGCATTGCACCGCAGTGACTCCAGCCGCTGCTCGAGTTCCAAACCCCAAGCTGAAGCTTCTGCAGCCAGTGACACTTCCTACAGATGTGTTTGACTTGGACACATGGTGCATCCTTGACTTCCCACATGTCACAGGCTGTACATTCCACTCAGCCAAGCTGCCCTGCCATACCTTACCTTTACAGAATACTTAATGTAAGTGGAATAGCTTACCAGTTACTCACCAGCCAGCTCCTTCCACTGCACCGAAGCAAGAACCAAATACTGGAGGGCAACAAAAGGAGCACCTCCTCCCCACTTTGCCGAACTCACCACCCACCAAACCCGTATCTCCACACTAAGCTTGTTGTCTGCACTCTGTTTGCAGGCTGCACCCAGACTTCTGTATTTATACTTTTTGAAGCTGAAACTGCAGTAACCAGATTGGACTGGTCATCCATTTAACTAATCAGCTGTAAAGCAGTAGAGTCTATTAATCCCTGTCTAAGACTGGAAGAAACTTACTTTACTTTCTTAACCCTATTTTATCTAGAGGGTAAATCCCAGTTAAGTGCTAACTGCAGACCAGATTTTTAAAAAGAAAATGACACTTAAAATCCCCACTCACCAAACTTGTATCTCCACACTCTGCTTGCAATCTGCTCTCCATTTCCAGTCCACAAAAAGCGATCCAGCCTGATCCCACTTTCCACCTTTTTGGTCTGTAACTCTCTAGGTTACGGCACTTCCAGTGCATATCCAAGTACTTTTTAAAAGTGATGAGGGCTTCTGCTTGTATCATACATTCAGGCAGTGAGTTCCAGAACCCCTCCAACTTCTGGGTGAAAAAATTTCTTCTCAACTCCCCACTGATCCTTCTGCCGTTAAATCAGTGCCCGTTGGTTATTGACCCATATGCTATGTGAAATAGGTCCTTCCTATCCATTCTATTCTAGACCCCTTATAATTTTATGCACTTCAATTAAATTTCTTCTCAGCTTCCTCCGTTCCAAAGAAAACGACCCCAGTCTATTCAATCTTTCCTCATTACTAGAGTTCTCCATTCCTGGCAACATTCTCATAAATCTTCCTTGTACCCTCTATTGCACAATCACAACCTTGCCCCAATGCAGTGACCAGAACTGTACTCAAGCTGTGGCCTACTAGTGTTTTATACAGTTCTGGCATAAGCTCCCTTTTCTTGTATTCTTTGCCTCAGCTAATAAAGAAAAGTACCCCATTTGGCTTCTTAACCATGTTATGAAGGTGCTTCCATTTTTAATATTTTTTGAGGACTTGCGTGTAAAAGACTGTGGAGAATATTTGAAGAGATGCTGGGCTTTTTTTTTAAAGGGTCACTGGAAGAACACTTGGGCCTTTGTTTAAAAATAAATACGTACTGGAAGTCACATGTCTTAAGCTAAGTAAAGAGCAGGAGCCTTGCTGACTATCGGAGTTGTTTACAGAGAAGTGACATGTCTAGATCTATGGTGGTCGAGTTGGTTTTGTTTTTGGATATTGTTTGGAGTTCAGTTGGGGTGTCAGCCTGCTAAGAGAGAAGGCAACCAGCTCATCCTGTTCCACCTCGTTGAGAAAACCTGAGCATCCAGTGTGAGAACTGGAGAAACTGATACAGCATTTCTCCTGAAAGGCTTCTGCAAGACTTTCTCTTGACATCTCATGAATGAACTGCTTCTGGAAAGATCCCAGTGACAACCACCTGTATCTAGTGATACCTGTTTATGTGTATCCGGATGCCAGACCAACTGGAACATTCCATATCTTATCCTTTTTCCCTCAAGAATTAACAAGTATTTGGCTAAGGTATTTTCGATTTTGTAAAGTTGATGTCTGCAGAGAAAGCTTCTTTATTTTTTTCTTCTCTACTGGTCCTGCTATCTTCAGGGACATGCACTTCAAGGTCTCTCTGTTCCTGTACATCTCTCGGTGTTCTACCGTTTACTGTGTATTCTTTTGCCTTCTTTGCCCTCACCAAATGCATTACCTCACACGTCTTTGGATTGAATTCCACTTACCACTTTTCTGACCAGTGCACTGATATCTTCCTCGAATCCACAGCTTTCTTCCTCACGATCACCCATACAACCAATTTTTGTGTCATCTGCAAAGCTCTTAATCATACCCCCTATGTTTAAATCTGAATCATTAATAATAAACCACAAAAACATGGGAGCTGGTACTGAGCCATGTGGAACCTCACCAGAAATAGCTTTCCAGTCATAAAAGCAGCCATTGAGCATTACCCTTTGCTTGTTGCTACTGAGCCAGTTTTCGATCTAACTTGCCACTTGCCCATGCATGGGCTCTTACTTTTCTGATCAGTGGGACCTTATCAAAAGCCTTACTGAAATCCATGTGGAGTGCATCAAATGAGCCACCCTCATTGACAGTCCTTGTTACCTCCTCGAAAAACAGTCAAGTTAGTCATACATGACATTTCCTTAACAAATCCATGTTGACTCTCCTTGATTAATCTCTGCATTTCTAAATGACAGTTTATACTGTCCCTCAGAATTTTTCCAATAATTTTCTCACCACTGAGGTTAGGCTGACTGGCCTGTAATTACTCCATCTATCCCTTCCTCTCTTTTGAAACAATGCTGCACTGGCATGTTAGCAGTCCTCCAGCACCACACCTGTAGCCAAAGTTGGTGGAAGGCATTTCCATCACTTGTGCTCGATCCCCACCTGCCAAGAATGAGGCATATTAATTTTGTTATATGAACATTGATTTGACAACTGTTGCTGAAGTGAAGAAAGGACTTGTTTAAAAAAATCACCAGGCCCCTGGCTGGAAAGACATTTGCATACTAACAGACAGTGCTTGTGGAGACAAAGGGATACTACCCTTATCCAAGTTAACCCACAGTGGACTTTGAGCACCAGGTATTGTGTGTAAGAAAAGACATTCCAGGGTTCGCTAAGACCAGAGAATCCAAAAATCGACGTGGTCAGGCCAGCTAGTCACATGACTAGCCTGCTTGTTTTTTTTTCTGAATTGTGAAAACAGTTTGAACTGAGAGTGTCTGTTTGCTCCTGGACTGATAAGACCTCTCCTGTCTGCTCCCATCTCTTTCTTATGGAACTCTAAATCCACTGAAGCCACATGAACCCCACAAGCGAAAAGTCTCCTATGGCAAACAAGGTTTAAGAAGAATACTGGGCCCCAATGAAAAGCAAGATCTACCTACAATCATGGACTCTACAGTGAGCTCAAAGATCCATATCAAAAACTCTCTTCAGAGATTGCCTCAAACCTGTCCACTTTATTTCTGCTGCTCTGTTCTCTCTCTATCCGCATGTATGTATCACGTATGCACGCTAGCGTGGGCGTGTCGTGTATACATAGGCGCTAACGGAATTAGAGTTTAAGTTTAATAAAGTTCAACCTTTTTTCTTTAAACTTAAAAAAATCTGTCTGGCTAGTTTCTTTGCCTTATAATTGGAAAGCGGTGAACAAGGGGGAGCTTAAAAAAAAGTGTGTTTAAAATTAAACCCTGTTATAATAAGACCAGGTGAAGGCTGAGAGGGAACCCTAGACCCCTTTCTCACCTGGTTAGAATACGCTAGACACCTGCAGTACTTGCCATTCTCAAACCTCGATGTAAATTAAATCAAAAGTTCTGCAAGTCATTGAAAAAGATTAAATTGAAAAATCAAAAGAAATAACTGTCAGATATTCCTCAGTCTGCTGTATACTTAGTCATTCCTTAATCCCATTCCAACATTGTAGCAGTTCCAGCAAAGGGAAATTGTTTTAAAATGAGCCACAGTAGTGTTCAAGTTCTGCTTAAAAGATCATCTCTCTTGAGCATGAATGTATAGAGTAGCTTGAAGAAGATTCCTGATGTCTGTTTAAATTACATCGGCATATGGAAAATTGAGTGGTTGTGCCAGTACTCTAGTTTTTATCATTGGAAATTCATTATTTTCTTTGCCCCTTCTCTCGTCTATCCTCTGAGCGAAAAGAATCTTATTGCTCATGGTTAGCTGAACTAAAAATTAACAATTGATCAGTACACCAGCAAGACCAAGTCATCAGTGGAATTGGTGCAAATGGGTCATTGGCCACAAATTAGTGTTCCATGACAATGTGTCTCTGGGGAAGTGGAGAGAGATGAGGAGAGTGTAGGACTACAGCATCTTGGCAGCAATAGACTATAGAATTTTATTTTGTAAAGTGTACTGAGTTTTTATGAAAACGTTGTATTGTATCAACTTTGTTGGGGCTTTTGTCATTCAGGCACACGTGTTGATGATGCAAAAGCAATAATAGCAGCAAGCAGCCTGAAGATCCTTGCCTGTGACGACCTGGATGATGCCGCTCGAATGGTAATATTCATTGTACAAATGTTAAATTTTTTAATTTGCCATTTACTGCAGTATGCTGCACAGATCAGCAGGAAAACTACAAATGTGTGCCTTCCCCCCCCCCACCCCCCCAATCCCCCAGTCAAGATTAAACCGCTCACCTCAGCATTCTCATCCCTCCAGCAGAATCATATGGAAAAAACTCTGTCTAGGATTCTGCCACCATGATACAGGAACCAATTGTAGCATTGTAAATGGGGAGCCATCACATGGATGCAATTTTACTGCAATGTGAATTAAACACACCCAAACTGATACAGACATTTTTCGCCATATAGCTTCAACTGAAGACAGGGTTGGTTCTCTTTATTTATGAGCTTTTCCCAGCAAGTCCTCTCAGTGTCATGGTGAGTGTCCTGTTAGGGGAAATCTAATTTATTTATGTGCTAAAGTACTGCATCTGTCTTGAAGTGCCAAGATCACTTTATCAGTGCTTGAATAATTTATTTATATATCTGAACATTTTAATTACTAAATGTTTTTAAAATTATATGATAATTCTAATCTTAGTGTTTAGATTTTATTTTCTCATCTTCTAATGGTTTTCTATTAGTTCACTGCTCTGTAAGAACTATTTGTAACCAAAATGTTTCAAAACTATTGTGGAGCAGTTGACTGCGGGACTAACCTTTGAAATTAGCAAATAAAAGTTATTTGTTGTGTGAGCAAAATTCTATCATTGTTTGCCTTCTCAGTCATACTGTACTTGATCCTAGCCTTTTGTGACAACATATGTCAAGACTGAGTGCTTTTTAGTATGTTGCAGAGCTGGGACATGGTTGTATTGATGACTTGAATCTGTCAAGTTTATGGAAAAGAGGGATTTTAAAGGAGTTATGTGGCTCCCTCAGTCTCAAATAATGAAAAGGGATTCTTTTGCTGTAAGATAATACTGTAAAGTTTATCAATCACATTGCTATAAAATGCTCCTACTGTTTAGAGGGTTTACACAGTTATTAAGATAATGCTTACTTCTGGCTTTGCAATGATTTTAATTGTCTTGTCTATATTGATGAAGCAAAAAAAAAAATTTGTACAGCCTACTTCTGGAGCAGGAGGGACTTGTTCAAGTTTGGCGGGTTATACCTGAACAGGGCTGGGACTAATGTCTTCATGGGGAAGTTAACTTGTACTGTGGGAGTGTGTTTAAGCTAATTTGGCATGAGGTTGGGCACCAGGATGAAACATCAGGGAGGAGAATCAAGCTGCACAGAGGACTGGCAGAGGCAAATAATACTACAGTAAAGAATAGTTAAGAAATTGGGATGGGGTGGGGGGACGTGCGGGCATCATACAAATATGAAGCAGTCTAATATGGGTTTGGAATGCATGTACGTAAATACATGGAGCATGGGTAAATAAGATTGGCGAGTTAGAGTACAGAAAGCAGAGAGTAGTGGTGAGCAGTTATTTTTTTTAAGACTGGAGGAGAGTATGCAGTGGTGTTTCCCAGTAAAGCCTGGCTCGAGTATAAAATTAAAACCCGACCAGAGCCTGACCCGACAACAGATAACCCGAACCCGACCCGGGCCCAAGTCCTTTAATATTTTTAAATGCCCGATCCGACCCGAAAATAACAAACATATTAGATTAAATCTAGATTAAAATGAAAATAGAACAGAACAAAACAGTCCAGGCCAACCGGACTCTAGCCCGAATGCTGGATGCAGAATACAGACCCGACCAAACCTGACACGTCGTTGGGTTTGGTGGGATTTGGGTCGGTTAGTCAGGCTTTATTTCCCAGGGGTTGGTATTAGGACCACTGCTCTTTTTGATGTATATCAGTGACCTGGATTTGGATATAAAGGTCATTGATTAGTAAAATGGGCAGGCACATGACAGATGAAATTTAATCTAAAGAAGTGTAAAATTATATACTTTGGTAGGAAGAGTGAGGAGAGGTACCGTTTGTATGTGCACAAATCTTTGAAGGTGGCAGGACAAGTTTTGAAAACTGTTTGAAAAAAGGCATATAGGATACTTTATTAATAGAGGATTAGAATAAAGCAAGGAAGTTATGCTAAATCTTTATAAAACTCTGTTTAGGCCTCAGTTAGAGTATTGTATTCTATTCTCGGCACACTCTTCAGAAAGGATGTTAAGGCCTTGGAGAGAGTTCAGAAGAGATTTACTAGCATGGTACCAGGAATGAGGGACTTCAATTGTGTGGAAAGGCTGGAGAAGCTGAGGTTGTTCTCCTTAAAGCAGAGAAGGCTGAGAAAAATTTATAGATATTTTGATAGACTAAATAAGGAGAAACTGTTTCCTGTGGATCAGTAAACAGAGGAGACATTTAAGGTGATTGACAAAAGAACCAGAGGTGACCTGAGGAAACATTTTTTTACACAGTGAGTTGTTGTGATCTGGAAGTGTGATGAAAGCAGATTCAATAGTAACATTCAAAAGAGAATTGGATAAATACTTAAAGAGAAACAAAAAAATTACAGGGTATGGGGAAAGAGCAGAGGAGTGGGACTAATTGGATAACTGTACCAAAGAGCCAGCACAAGCACAATGGGTCAAATGACAACCTCCTGTGCTGCATCATTCTATGATTCTATTAAATATAATCTTGGGTAATCATTAGTAATGGGATGGTAATGGTAGTTATTTTCTTTTTATTGAAAATAATTATGCTTCCAAGTAAAGCTACCAGCATGAATTATATTCTGTACACCAGGAACAAACATATCTAAAGTTAAAAGAACTGCTTGTGTATTCAATCTGCTTTAGCAGAAATCTGTGGTCATTAAAATTTATGGAACAACGTCTTTGGAATCGCCTTACTTTTACCTTTCTTCCCCAAACAGGTTGTAAAACTTTCAGAAATTGTTTCACTGGCCAAAGAAGCTCAAGTCAATGTGAATTTCCAGCTCCCAATCTAATCGTGATCTCCAACCTCAAAGTTAAAGGCTTTACTGGACAAGGTTATAAAATAGCTATTTATTTTTCATGTGCTTATGTTTCTTGAAACAATTGCTTAATAAAAGGAATGTGGTTAACCGGCTCGAGTTATTTATTAGCTTGTTCTTTGGAAAATAAAAGTACATTAAAAGACACAACACTGCTCATTACAGTCCTACCAAGGCTGTATTGAATCATCAAAATATATCTTCTCAGTTCGGTAATATGAAAAATTCAAAACAACTGCAGAATCTGCACCACACATTTATTCTGTACATTTTATTTTGTTCATGCAGCCATGATCCATGTGCTCAGTAAAATAACCAGATTTTGAACAAACTCCACAATTGGCTTCTTCTAATGTGTAACTTCAGGTTAGCAATTAACCTGGGCTAAATTGGAATACCTGCATTAGAATAGTGAAGAGCGAATGTCTTAAGACGCTTTAAAAATTTTTTACTACATCTCCAACAGTAATTTCTAACTTTTAGTTCCTTCACACAATGGCCATGCAAGGACTCTTCCCCCCCCCCCCCCCCCCCCATACTCTAATATTGCATGTACAAGCACAGTTTTGTGACGCTGTAATGTTTGATTTCTGGACACTTTTTGCTTTGAGTCTGCTTCTGTAGTGCAAACAGGGAATGGGACATTTTTGTGAGTATTGTTTTCCACTAGTTTACATTAGAGCAAACAACGTATCACTTCAGTTTGCGCAGAAGATTATAATGTTAGCATTTTGAATAAATTCTAGAATGTTATCGCTGAATAACCTCAATGAAGCAACGCTAATTACCTTTTAGCTTAGTAAGCTTATTAAACGAAATGTATTCTTTGCATGTGACCCTAGTTTTGTTTGTATGAAATTCAAAATTTCAATTTGTGTGCCACTCCCATTAAGATACTGGTCATCAGAGAATCTCATCCACCACAATCCTAGTTGTAGTAAGGTAGTAGAAATATAGAATTTTCTCCCCTAAAAGGCTGTGAATCCTGGGACAATTGGGCCTTCCAAGATCAGTAATACCAATCCCACACTGTCATGAATCAAGATTCAAATTCTTTAAAAAAAAATCAAGACAAATCATGAGTTTCTTTTTTTTTACAAGCATAAACCAACATAGATTGACAATTAATTTATAAACCGCATTGGTAGCTTATTTCAGAGCTCTTCACTGCATCTGAAATGCTTAAAAAAATTTTTTTTTAAAGAAATTCCATCTTTTATCACCATGTTGGGAAAGGAAGTGATAGGATGGGAGGCAGTCATCTTTATTGATTTTTCATTCTCTGTGCTGTTAATGTGTCTGATTCAAAGAAAATGGCTTCCCAGCTCCTTCCCCGGGCCCTGGCATTAACTGTTAATCTGACTGACAGCAGAAGAAATTCCTGTGGTTTAAGAGTTTGGTCGCGAAATCATGACTGAGGCTTAATTTTACTTAGAAATTTAGAAATTGTGTCTTGCGATAAGTTTGCAAGAGTTGGTAAAGCTGCCAGACTGAGATCGATAGATTTTTGTTGGGTAAATGGAATAGAGGGACAAATCTGTTATGATCTAATTGAATGCTGGCCTTCTCCTGTTCCTATGCTTGACCTAGAATGAACCCTAGCTGATGCACTTCAGTTCATTGAAACAAATACTGTACTGCAGAACTAGCTCAAAAACATGTATAGAGATCATAGAGACTTAAATATCGTGGAGAATTTGAGGAGTAAATAGAGCTTGCTTATTCTTCTATAGGCAAGAGAGGCAAGAAAGCAAAATAGTGGACACCTCTCTTGTGAGATCAGTTATTAGAAAATCCATTATATTTCAAAAACTTACAACGTGTTCACACAAAAAAGGTATGAGAAGTGAATTTTAATACTGTGAAGTGTAATTGAAAGGGCATCTCTATCATAGCTCCCCAGTACAGCTGAACAAAATCTGAAATGGTTGACACTAAATTGCCTTGTTTAACTCTGCTGGAGTAGCACTGGCTGTGCAGGTTTTCTGAGACTGGTGATAAATCCTGGTTGTGGGGTTATCTGTTGTATTTGTATAGTGATTGTTTATTTTTGTTTCAAATTCTCATTAAACTTTGTCTGTTTGAGTCACTGAGTAATATACAATTGTGATGCCATTTATGCAAGAAGTGAAAATGCCAGCTCAAAATGAAATGTGTCATCTGGGCTGCAGTTCATCTTAAATTTCAGTGCAGGTTGTGTGCCTGGGATGGAATTAATGTTATTTCATTGCCACAGCAACACTTTTTTAATGAAAATAATTTCAAAAACCTCTCGTGTCAAACTGCCCTTTTCATTGTTACAGAACAGAGCAGAATTATGAATATTGAAGATCATTTCATTTCAAGGTTAACAGATCGACAATATAGCCAAATGAGAAATTGTTTCTAATTAATCATTCAGTTTGAAGAAGTATTTCAAATTAAGTGCATATATGTTTATTCAACAAATCTTAATGAATGTGCATTTAATTATGTGTGAGGAAAAATTTGTGGTTTTACAGCATAGAATTTGAAGATTTTATTGCAGTGTTCGTGAAGGTAGGACAAAAAAATGTGAGCAACATTATGAACTTTGGCAAATTTGAAGTGCTGGCAATATACATACATTCACATTTATGTGTCTAGATAGCTTATCCTGCGAACATCTCTCTGTAGTCTTCCAGAAGTACAATCGAATCCTCCCTGAAACCATGGAAGGCCAAGATCCTGCCTCTGGTGTTTGATGGCATGTGTGAGATATATTTTACCCTTGAGATTTCTGTTAGATTTTAAAATTATGGTGATAGTTTGGTCAATTTGCATAAACAAGCAATGTTTCTGGGTGTGGCACCAGGCTGAGTAAATGTATAAAGTTATTTAGTGAGAAGTCAAACTGATGAATCTGTGGTGGGATAGATTGATACCAGTTGTCATTTGAAAAATAAATTAAAGACCATTTGATTTTTATAAATATTCAAGACTTTTCATTTGTCATGTAACTCACTGATTTAGGTTCACTTTTCCTCTCTTCCTGTTATTTTATGATTTATAGATTTAAAGGCATTGGTGGCACTGCTTGCCAAGAAACCAGTCTATTCACCACCTTTCTGTCCTTGAGGCTTTAGTTTGAATTGCTTCTCAGTATTGGCTGTTAAGATATGACCAAACCTCGGATATCTCAGCCCAGTTCTAAGTATTTGCCAGCAACAGTTTGACAATGTTGGCATAACAAGTACTGGGATTATGTTTTACCAACATGAAAGTAACATCCATTAGCACATTAGTGTGAAAGTGTATTTTGTGAAGTTGTTTTGTTTCCATTCATGGGAAGGATGCACTTTAGAGTGGTGAACTTGGACTATTTTTAATGCGTTCTGTTATCCACAGTATAACAACCTTTTGGTTTATAATGACTAAAGGGGCCTTGTTATCCTATTGGACTGATCAGATGCCAAAGTTACTTTGTGCTCCAATAGGCAAATTATCAGTGGAAGCACAACATTTTGAAATGCATTCTTTAATTTTAGAAATTAAAGAAGCCCTCCTAGCAGATGCTTTCTTGGGTATTATTTTAAATATTGGTAGCTTTGCAGCCTAATCGAAGTTTTGTTTTAAAGAAGTGGCATTTCATCAACTTGTTTCTCTTCACTTTTATTCTTCTCCAATCATTTTCATTTACCCAGCAACATCATGCAACATTCTGAAGCTCAACACAAAGCGGCAACCTGCTGCCCAACCGTAATCAAAATAATTCCTGAAGCAGATGTTGGGTGAACAAGAACAAGCCATCTTGGTGTCTCTGCATTTGTGTGTGTGTATTTATGTTGAATCATGGAAATTGTGACACAGAATGGGACTATTTGGCCTCTTGCAATTGCTGGTTCTAGTTCTTCATCTGGAGCCATGTACTGCAATCTAGCTCCTTTCAGTTTAGCTTTTTCTGCCATCCCTTGCTTGAACTGGCAATTTCGGTTAAGTTGAATCCTGCGAAGTACACTTTGGGGGATGATGGATCACTGAATTTATTTCTTGTAAACATGTAAAATAAAGTACGGTCCTCACAATAACGTGATTGAATTTTACCCACTGAATTGTCTTTTGTGTTTTTTATTATCTTCATTTGCATCCAACATCCACATATCTTCATTTTAGCTTGGCCTCGCTCAAAAGCCTGGCTAGAACTACAGGGGAAGATGTTCTGTCCCAGGCAGGGATGAAGACGAGTAGACACCCATGTTACTGGGGGCACGCCCATTTCTCATCATTCTTCGGTAGTGATCATCAGCGTCAATAACCCATGACACTAGAATTTGTCTGCACAAATATGGTCGTTTAAATTCAAAAACAACAGTAATAATAGGGCTAGAAATTCAAGTTGTTTCTCTATGAATAACAGTATTTTATTATCTGTGTGTTTACATATGATCTGAGTACAAACAAAAATTAATTGGAGTAGATATTTAACTCGAGTTTTAAGTAAAGCTATTCAGAAAGTGTGATAAGCAGAGAGAGAGACGTTGGCTGGGATTTTTCCAGCACGAGGTATGTCCCGACATCGGGTCCAAATGCAGTTCCTGAACCGGCGCGGGTGGACAGCGGGACCCAGTGACAATCTTCCCGGCGGTGGCCAATTAAGAAACTGCCACCAGGTCCACCCCCTTCCAATTGAGAACAGTGAGCTGGTTGTTCATGTTGCCCGCCCAGTTTGAGGGGCGGCAGCTCTGCAGCCTTAGCAGCATCACCAAGAGCAGTGGCTGCAAGAAGAATAAGAGGGTACCTCCATTTTGAGTCACCCTAGAAAGGGAGGTAAGACATTTGTTGCTGTGCCAGGGCCAGCAGACAAACGTGGTGATCGGAGGGGTAACCCGTCCAACTGTGGGGCCGCCGGTCCCCTCCTTGAACCATGGAACCTGCGGAAATCAGGCTCCCACCCTATGTGGAGGCCACCTCCATGCAGCACGGGGCCGCTCCACCGCCGGCAAAATGCTGGCAGCCTGGGAAATGGGCATCAATTGGCTCTGCAAATATTTAAATTGCCCTTCTCTGGCTGGCAGACGGCCAAGCCACTGCCGTTCCCAATGCTGGGAAACTGGCTCAGGGGTGGGACTGCTTCAAGGAGTCCTCCTGACCCAGTTTCCGAGCATTTTACCAGCCCTCTGCTACCGCCTCCAAGCTCACCACTCGGGGGCCATTAAAATCCTGGCCATTGTCTTCCCTTTCCCCTTTTTCTTTTTACCTAAAATAAAGAATAATTGATTTGACTTGTGAAAGCTTCCTGGATAAAACAAAAGCCTCTGTTTCTCATCACATGCTTATAGAAAATGTATATTTTGAATTAGTGACAGCATTTGGGCAGAGAATATTTGTGTGTGTGAGAGAGCGGCACCTGCATGAACAAATCACAAAACTCTGAACTCAGTGGAAACTTACAAGCCAGTAGTTCCAGATGCTGGACTTCCTACCCTCCCCATCCCACCCACTCCTTTGTCCATCACAGAAATCCTTCATTCTCCCCCTTACTGCTGTTATTCCAAACCCCAAATCACAGTGCCCCCACCTATGTCACCAACCTCAACATCCACATTCTAGGAATCCCAGCCCAGTACTAATAGACACAATAACCATCTCCTTAGGGCTGCCAAAGGCTAAGATCATCTGTAGTGTAGCTAACTTCCCAGTACTGCTCTACCAGGTACTTGCCTCCAACTGGTACATATTGCATAACATCTTGCTGTTTATCCTTAACTTTCTAAAATGGTAAAGTATATACAATCTTAAGACCACTCAGGATTTTCATATAATAATGGAGAGTTGAGGAATTCAAATACCAAAACAACCATAAATGTCTCCGAATGCTATATGATAAAAATGGAATTTGACATAAAAACAGAAAATGCTGAAAATACTTAGCAGCTCTGGCAGCATCAGTTTCTGACAAAAGGTCATCGACCTGAAACGTTAACTCTGTTTCTCTCTCCACAGATGCTGCCAGACCTGAGTATCTGCAGCATTTTGAGTTTTTGGCCAGAATTTAACAGTGAGGTGGTGGTCCCGCCCATTGGCTGGAAAGCTGGGGGCGAGCCCACTTCTGCTGGGCCTGGAAGCCACACTGCAATTTTGCGAGGCTAAGGCCCTTAATTGGCTTCCTTTGGGGCTTTTGGCCCTCTGAGGCAGGAAGTCCTGCCTACAAAAGCTGCCAGCCAATCAGAGGGCCGGCAGCTCTTCAGTCCCAGCAGCACCACCAGGAGCTGTGGCCGCTGCTGGAACTACACTCAGCAAGAAGAGGGTGATGGATGTAGGCCTCCGAAAAGGTAAGTGGGTTTCAGGCCCCAGGGATTGGGGGGTGGGGTGGGGGGTTGTTTCAGCGGGCGCTGGGCCGCTCATGCTGCTTTGGGGCCCTCTTTGGGGCACAGGATGCCCAATCAATTAATTGGCCACTTAAGGGCCTCAATTGGCCTAAAGGTAGGCAGGCTGTTTGTCACCTCGCAGCAGGGGCGGGTAGGCGACGGGAACGGCGCACATCCCACTCCCTCCAACTCCTTACCTGCTGGTGGTGGGGAGGGGGTGGGTGCATTAAATTTTGGCCTTTATTTCAGATTTCCAGTATCTGCAGTATTTTGCCATTGTTATGAAATTTGACATGTTCAGTCATGAAAAATCATACTAAACTGGCTATTGTTATAAAACAGCTTGCAGATGAGCAAGACCATGGGAGACCTGTTGGTTTACAAAAGGAACAAAGGAACAGGATTAGGCCATTTAGCCCCTTAAATCTGTTCCACTGTGCAATGAGATCATGGCTGATCGACCTAACTCCATATACCGACCTTTTCCCCATATCACTTAATCGCTTTGATTTTAAAAAATCTCTCAGTCTCAGTTCTAAAATTGAGTTGATCCAGCATCAGTTGCCACGTATGGAAGAGTCCAAACTTCTACGTATTTCCTAATTTCACTCCTGAAAGGTCTGGCTCTAATTTTTAGACTATGCCCCCTAGTCCTAGCCTGCATAACCAGTGGATATAGTTATAAAATAAAAACAGAAAGTGCTGGAAATACTCAGCAGGTCTGGCAGCATCTGTGGAGAGAGAAGCAGAGTTAACGTTTCAGGTCAGTGACGCTTCATCAGAACTGATGAACTATATCAGTGGATATAGTTTATCTCTACCCTGTATGTTCCCCTTAATATCTTGAAAACGTTGATCAAATCACCCCGTAACCTTCTAAATTCCAGGGAATATTTTAGAAGTCTCATTGGTGCATGTTTCCTATTGTATAACACGCTCATTTCCTGTTTTTCTGTTGCACTTCCACTTTTGTCAGGCCATTTACATTCTGCTCTCCTGAATTGACTTTCCTCTGAAGTCTTACATTACTTGATGTCCAAGGTAGGTGGTCAGCGAGCAGGAAACAGCGAGAGCGGAGCTGGAGCACTAAGAGACCAGGAGAGAGAGAGAGAGTTCATTCAGTGAGCGGGAAACAGCGAGAGCAGAGCCGGAGCACAAAGAGACCGGGAGACAGAGCGAGAGTTCATTCAGCGAGCAGGAAACAGTGAGAGCAGAGCCGGAGCACAAAGAGACCAGGAGAGAGAGAGAGAGAGTTCACTCAGCAAGCAGGAAACAGCGAGAGTGGAGCCGGAGCATAAAGAGACCGGGAGACAGAGCGAGAGTTCATTCAGCAAGCGGGAAACAGCGAGAGTGGAGCCGGAGCACAAAGAGACCGGGAGACAGAGCGAGAGTTCATTCAGTGAGCGGAAAACAGCAAGAGCGGAGCCGGGGCACAAAGAGACCGGGAGACAGAGCGAGAGTTCATTCAGCAAGCGGGAAACAGCGAGAGTGGAGCCGGAGCACAAAGAGACCGGGAGAGAGAGGGAGAGTTCATTCAGTGAGAGGGAAACAGTGAGAGCAGAGCCGGAGCACAAAGAGACCGGGAGAGAGGGAGAGAGAGAGAGAGAGAGTTCACTCAGCGAGCAGGAAACAGCGAGAGTGGAGCCGGAGCACAAAGAGAACGGGAGACAGAGCGAGAGTTCATTCAGTGAGTGGGAAACAGTGAGAGCAGAGCCGGAGCACAAAGAGACCGGGAGAGAGAGAGAGAGAGTTCACTCAGCGAGTGGGAAACAGCGAGAGTGGAGCCGGAGCACAAAGAGACCGGGAGAGAGAGAGTTCATTCAGCAAGCGGGAAACAGCGAGAGTGGAGCTGGAGTATAAAGAGACTAGGAGAGAGAGAGTTCATTCAGCGAGCGGGAAACAGCGAGAGTGGAGCTGGAGTATAAAGAGACCAGGAGAGAGAGAGTTCATTCAGCGAGCGGGAAACAGCGAGAGTGGAGCTGGAGTATAAAGAGACCAGGAGAGAGAGAGTTCATTCAGCGAGCGGGAAACAGCGAGAGTGGAGCTGGAGTATAAAGAGACCGGGAGAGAGAGAGTTCACTCAGCGAGCGGGAAACAGCGAGAGTGGAGCTGGAGTATAAAGAGACCAGGAGAGAGAGAGTTCATTCAGCGAGCGGGAAACAGCGAGAGTGGAGCTGGAGTATAAAGAGACCGGGAGAGAGAGAGTTCACTCAGCGAGCGGGAAACAGCGAGAGTGGAGCTGGAGTATAAAGAGACCAGGAGAGAGAGAGTTCATTCAGCGAGCGGGAAACAGCGAGAGTGGAGCTGGAGTATAAAGAGACCGGGAGAGAGAGAGTTCACTCAGCGAGCCGCTTACCTTCCGGGAGCAGTCCAGGCGAGATTAGTCAACAGTGACATCACAGGAAAGTTGCAAGGCGATTGGTTGGTGAGTAGCTGCTGTTAGAGAATAACTCTAAATAGCTCAGAAAGTAACTAAAGTAAAGAGAAAGGTCTACAGTTCTTTTTAATATAGTAGGTAGTGTTTTTTTGGGGGGGAATCAAGGTACCTTGTGTAAATAATCTAATTTTTGGGTACTTTAAGGGAGTAAAAACAGAGTGAGAAAAAAAAACAAACAGTGACATCACAGGAAAACCGTAAGTTCATTGATTGGTAAGTAACTGCTAATTTGAAATACCTATTCTAAGTTGATTTCAGATTAAAGGTGAATAGGAGAAATATTTTACAGATTAAAAACTAAAGACCAGGTGGAAATTTTAAAAAACAAATTAAAATCTAATTAAATAAAATAGAGATGCAGGGCCAAGCGATGTGTTATACCTGCATGACGTGGGAGCTGGTGGACCCCATTGTGGTTCCTAGTGACCACATCTGTAGCAAGTGTTGGCTGCTGGAGGAACTCCGGCTCGGAGTTGATGAGCTGGAGTCTGAGCTTCGGACACTGCGACACATCAGGGAGGGGGAGAGTTACCTGGACACTGTGTTTCAGGAGGCAGTCACACCCCTGAGATTAACTGCCGTGAATTCGGCCAGTGGTCAGGGACAGGAGGGTGTGGCTATGAGTGAGGCAGGTAGAGGGATCCAGGAGGTAGTGCTGCAGGAGCCTCAGCTATTGTCCTTGTCCAACAGGTTCGAGATTCTTGCTCCCTGTGTGGACGAGAGCAGGGCATGTAGGGAGGATGAGCAAACTGACCACAGCACCGTGGTACAGGGAACCATTCAAGTGGGGGGAGAAAAGAGAAATGTAGTTGTAATCGGGGATGGTATAGTTAGGGGCATAGACACTGTCCTCTGTGGCCAGGATCGAGAGTCCCGAAAGCTGTGTTGCCTACCTGGTTCCAAGGTTCAGGATATCTCATCTGGGCCGCAGTGGAACTTGGAGTGGGAGGGGAAAGATCCAGTTGTCGTGGTCCACATAGGTACCAACGATATAGGTAGAATGAGGTTAGAGGTTCTGCTGAGGGAATATGAGCAGCTAGGGGCTAAATTAAAAAGCAGAACCAAAAAGGTAATAATCTCCGGATTACTACCTGAGCCACGAGCAAATTGGCAAAGGGTCAGTAAGATTAAGGAGGTAAATGTGCGGCTCAAAGATTGGTGTGGGAGAAATGGGTTCGAATTCGTGGGACATTGGCACCAGTACTGGAGAAGGAGGGAGCTGTTCCGATGGGATGGGCTCCACCTGAATCATGTTGGGACCAGAGTCCTGGTGAATCGTATAGCTAGGGCTGTAGATAGGGCTTTAAATTAAATAGTGGGTGGAGGGGGGGAGGGTTCAGTTGCATGGAAAAACAGGAAGTTAAAGGAGAAGGTAGGAGTGCAGGTTAGTGGTGAGGTTGATTGTTACCAAACTGCGAGAAGTATACTGGTTAAACCAGAAGAGAGAAAGAATAAACAGGCAAATAAAGCATTAGTGCTGAGGGACAGGTTAGGGGGTATAGCCCAAATAAGAGTTCTATATACAAATGCACGGAGTGTAAGAAATAAACTAGCTGAGCTGCAGGCGCAAATTCAAATGGAAGATTATGATGTGGTGGCCATTGCAGAGACGTGGCTGCAGGATGGTCGGGACTGGGAACTAAATATACCTGGTTATAAAGTTTACAGGAGGGACAGGGAAAATGGCAGAGGGGGTGGAGTAGCCTTACTGATTAGAAATGATATCACCTCATTGGTGAGGGAGGATATAATGAGGGGAAAGCATCCAGTGGAGATGTTATGGGTGGAATTGAGGAACAGAAAAGGATCTAAAATTGTAATAGGTGTTGTGTATAGACCCCTTGGTAGCAGTTCTGAGGTGTTAGATTGTATAAATACACAAATTAGGCAAGTGTGTAACAAAGGCAGAGTAGCATTAATGGGGGATTTTAACTTACACATAGATTGGGAGAGGCAGACTAGCACCTGTCAGAAAGGTAGTGAATTTCTGGAATGTGTCCGGGATAGTTTCCTACAGCAATATGTCGGAGATGTAACAAGGGGACAGGCAATATTAGATTTAGTTATGAGTAATGAGCCAAATTTAATTAGTAGCCTAACTGTGCGTGAACATTTATCAAATAGTGATCACAACATGATCGAATTCAAGATAGCGTTTGAAAGTGAAAAGCATGAATCAGCTACTAGAATTTTAGACTTGGGTAAGGCTGACTTTACTGGGATGAGACAGAAACTGTCCACGGTAAACTGGCTACATCTGTTAATGGGTCAAACGACTGAAGAACAGTGGAGAATATTTCAAGAAACATTTAACGAAATACAGAGCGAGTATATACCCCTGAGAGGAAAAAGCTCCACTTCACAGAAAAAACAGCCATGAACAACTAAAGAGATTAGCGATTGCATAAAACAAAAAGAAAGGGCTTACAAAAATGCAAAACGCAGCACAGATCCGGCTGAATGGGATCAATACAAAGACCAGCAAAGGGTCACAAAGCAGCTTATAAGAGCTACTAAAAGAGATGATGAAAGGAAACTTGCAAGGGACATCAAAATCAATAAGAAGAAATTTTATAGTTACATAAAGGGAAAGCAGGTGGTCAAGAGCAATGTAGGCCCACTAAAAGCTGAAAATGGAGATATTGTCATTGATAATGGGGAAATGGCAGACATGTTGAACAATTACTTTGCCTCAGTATTTACAGTTGAAAAGGAGGATAACTTGCCGGAAGTCCCGAAAAAATTAATAGCCGATAGGGGACAGGGACTTAATACAATTAACATAAGTAAGTCATCAGTAACAAGGAAATTAATTCAACTAAAAAGTGAGAAATCCCCAGAACCTGACGGTTTCCATCCGAGGGTGTTAAAGGAAGTAGGGGAGCACATTGTATATGCCCTAACTATAGTCTTTCAGAGTTCCCGAGATTCAGGAGTGGTCCCTCTGGATTGGAAAGTTGCACATGTCACTCCTCTTTTTAAGAAGGGTGAAAGGGGGAACCAAGGAAATTACAGACCAGTTAGCCTGACATCTGTGGTTGGCAAGTTGCTGGAGTCTATAATCAAGGATAGGGTGACTGAACACCTGGAAAAATTTCAGTTAATCAGGGACAGCCAACATGGATTCATGACGGGAAGGTCATGTCTGATAAATCTCATTGAATTTTTTGAAGAGGTGACTAAGGTAGTGGACAGGGGAATGTCTATGGATGTTATTTATATGGACTTCCAGAAGGCATTTGATAAAGTCCCACATACGAGACTGTTAACTAAGGTAGAAGCCCATGCAGTTGAGGGCAAATTATTGACATGGTTAGGAAGTTGGTTGAGTGGTAGGTGACAGAGAGTGGGGATAATGGGTAAGTACTCTGATTGGCAGGATGTAACTAGTGGTGTCCAGCAGGGATCTGTGTTGGGGCCTCAATTATTCACATTATTCATTAACGACTTGGATAATGGCCTAGTAAGTCATATATCCAAATTTGCTGATGATACAAAGTTAGGCAGCATTGTAGACAGTCTAGATGATAGCATAAAATTACAAGGAGATATTGACAGACTAGGTGAATGGGCAAAACTGTGGTAGATGGATTTCAATGCGGGCAAGTGTGAGGTTATCCATTTTGGACCAAAAAAGGATAGAGCAGGGTACTTTCTAAATGGGAAGAGGTTAAGTACAGTGGATGTCCAAAGAGACTTGGGGGTTCAGGTGCATAGATCTTTAAAATGCCACGAGCAAGTGCAGAAAATAATCAAAAAGGCTAATGGAATGCTAGCCTTTATATCTAGAGGATTGGAGTATAAAGACACAGAGGTTATGCTGCAGCTGTACAGAACCCTGGTTAGACCCCACTTGGAGTACTGTGAGCAGCTCTGGGCACCACACCTTAGGAAGGATATATTGGCCTTGGAGGGAGTGCAACGTAGGTTTACAAGAATGATACCTGGACTACAGGGGTTAAGTTATGAGGAGAGATTACACAAATTAGGCCTGTTTTCGCTAGAATTTAGAAGGTTAAGGGGTGATCTGATTGAAGTCTTCAAGATATTAACAGGAAAAGACAGGCTAGATAAAGATAAACTATTTCCACTGGTTGGAGATTCTAAAACTAGGGGGCATAGTCTAAAAATTAGGACCAGACCATTCAGGAGAGATGTTAGGAAGCACTTCTTCACGCAAAGGGTGGTAGAGGTTTGGAACTCTCTCCCACAAACAGCAGTTGAAGCTAGAACAGTTGTTAATTTTAAATCTGAGATAGATAGATAGATTTTTGTTAAGCAAAGATATTAACGGATATGGGCCAAAGGCAGGTATATGGAGTTAGGCCGCGGATCAGCCATGATCTCATTGAATGGCGGGACAGGCTCGAGGGGCTGGATGGCCTACTCCTGTTCCTATCTTCCTCTGTTCCTATGTTATTACCTGCTTACCATTTTAAATCATCCACATCATCTCTAGTCTTGGTAGTGCTGTAATGATCAGCATCAGGCCTTTCAAGTCTTCCAAATAAGTTTTTTTTACATTAATTACCTAAATCATCTAAATTCTAAAAAAGAAATTTGCAGCCCTCATGATCCTTCTGCTGTTGGGGCCCCAAATCATGCCTTTTGTAGCCTTCCTTGGCTTGTTTAAACCCCATTGTCAGTCTCCAGCCTTAAGACCTATTCCCTGTGAGCTTGGAGCTTGGGCTTCAACCACTTTGTTTCCCACCCAAAAATCTTTGGGCTAAGCTGCAGTGTTTTCTGTCTCTGAGCTCATCTGTTCCCTAATTTCTCGGCATGAAGTTCAGAAACTGGCAATTTTTATAATAGTGTTTATTGTGTTATACTCTAGATAAGGGAGAGATCGAATGCTCCAACTTACTGTCAGCAATGCCACGGGAGATCCACTACACATTTAAAAAAATTAAAGTTTTGTATCTAATTCATGCCCATCTCCCTTCAGATGTCAGTCACACTTTGTTCCAAGTGCAAAGCAGTAATTTTATTTTTTAAAAACTGGTCATTTTGTGCTGGATCCTTCTGAACCAGAGCCAGGAATTTATCGACTGCTTCAGTGAGCCTCAGAAACTTACAATTTCTTGGATTCTCCTCACAGCGAACAGTGGTTTTAAACTGACAGGCAAGAGTAAACAAGGAGAGCAGGTGAGTAGTGGCCTGAAAATGATAGGCCAGGGTAAATATAGCTCCACCTTAACAGCTGAACATCATGACTGCTTCAGATTACCCGTCATGAGCTGTGTCACTAGATTTTAACTGATTTTTAAAAAATTGTTAGAATCAATTAAGCTGTTATATTTTTTAATTTTCTTAGAGTGAATGATTACGATTGTTTTTGAACTTAGATGCAAAACCTGTCCAAGCTCAGGCATCTGTTGCTATACATACAGAATTTAATATTGAATGATTTAGTTACTGAGAATGTTCATCCCATTAAACTATAATAAAGTATTCTTTTGAAGTGCAATGAAATCAATTGAGCTGAATAATGTTGATAACATGATGTATTTATCAGGGATGAGGCAAATCATTTGGAGATGGTACAGAAATATCTTGGAATTCAAACTTGGCTGCTTGACTCGAGATTGAAAATAAATCAAACTGAGAGATTGTTTTCATAAATGCAAATATATTAAATTTGTTTGTTTATATCAGGTACTTTCAAAACCCATTAACTTTACAGCCCTGAATATGTTTCACTGAGATTGTGATATATCTTATTCTACAAATGTGGCAAAACTAAATATGAAACAAATTTTACTGCAGTGAATTGAGGAACTAATTAATAAGCCGTGAAGAAATTCTACCCAGAAGTAAGACTGACAGAGGAGGCATTTTGTTTAATAGTGATGCATTTTACCTTTACCATGTCAGCCATCACTCTGAGTCAGAAGATTGTGGAATCAAGCCCCACTCTAGAGACTGCAGCACAGGTCCAGGCTGATACTCCAGTGCAGTGCTGAGAGAATTCTGCACTGTCAGATGTGCTGTCTTTCGGATGAGGTGTTAAACCAAGGACTTGTCTTTTTTCTCAGATGTGCGTAACAGATCCCATGGCACTATTTCGAAGAAGAACAGGGGATCTATCCTCTGTGTCCTGGCCAATATTTATCTTTCAATTGACATCATTAAAAAACAATTATCTGTTTTTCATCACTTTGCTGTTTTTAGGAGATTTCTGCATGCGAACTGGCTTGGGGGCAAATGGTGAGCTCGGGACAAGGGGCTGGCGGGGGTGGGGGGGGGTGGTGTGGGGAGGGACAAGCGACGAGGGGGGGTCAAGTGGTAAGGTGGGGGACAAGCGGGAGGGAGCGGGAAGGAGAAGCAGCGATTGAAGCAGTGAGTGGTTGAGCGGGTGGGAGTGATCAAGCAGGGATGGAAGTGACTATTGAGAGGGGGAGGGAGGTATGCACTTTTTCAACCGACTTTATTTGCCAATGCAGAGTTTATTCACTTTTCAGTGTATAATTGAGCAGCGCCATCTTTATTACAGGCAGCTGCCTGAGTCGTCGCTAGCAGTGCCATGTCAGTCAATTACATTGCATTTGCGCATGTATGAGTAGTGCGCCATCTAGTGGTTGTGTTGTCAACCAATGTGTCCATTCATTCATGGGATGCAGACCTTCTTGGCAAAGCCAGCATTTATTGCCCATCCATAAATGTCCTTGGGAAGTTGATGAGTTGCCTTCTAGAAATGTTGTAGTGCAATTATTATTTTGTAAAATTAATTTTCTGGGGGCTCCTTTTGAGTTACACATCTTATTCTTTTTTTATTTGTTCATGGGATGTGGGCGTTGCTGGCTCGGCCAGCATTTATTGCCCAGCCCTAATTGCCCTGAGTGGCCATTTCAGAGGGCATTTTAAGAGTCAACCACATTACTGTGGGTCTGGAGTCACATGTAGGCCAGACCAGGTAAGGACGGCAGATTTCCTTCCCTGAAGGACATTAGTGAACCAGATGGATTTTTTACAACAATCGACAATGATTTCGTGGTCACACTAGACTAGCTTTTTAATTCCAGATTTACTAATTGAATTCAAATTTCACCATCTGCCGTGGTGGCATTCGAACCCACATCCCCAGAGCATTAGCTTGGGCCTCTGGGCTACCAGTCTAGTGACATTACCACTATGCCACCGCCTCCCCATAATTTATTATACTCCATATAAATTTCTCGGCCGCTCAACCAAGCGGGTATAATGACAGGAGTGATTTAAGCGAGTTTTTGCCTGCAATTACATTTATTTCCCTCTTTCTTCTATAATGTGAAGACATGCTGCCAAACAAAGATCTACAGTTCACAAAAGTAACACCATATGAATGAGGTTATTTGGCTCATTTAGTTCATGATCAATAGAAATCTAAAATCTCCCTGTCTTAGTATCTGGCTGCTTCTGACAACCATGGAAGTTTACTGCTCAGCAGGCCATTCAACAACAACTTGCATTAATATAGAGGATTTAATGTAGACAAATGTTCCAATGCACTTCACAGAGGCATAATCAGAAAAAAAAAGGTTCGGGAGGGATTGCCTGGGGCCTGACCAGCTGAAGGTATGGCTGCCAATGGAGCAGCAAAGGGCTGATGGCTCACCAGGAATTGGTCTGGAATAGAATATAGCAGAGATTTGGATGATCTTAAGTTTAGGGTGAAGGATGGGAGGCCGGCCAGGTAGCGTTGGAACAGTTCAGTGTGGAGGTGACAAAGTTATGGATGAGGGTTTCAGCAGCAGATGACCTGAGGCAGGGGAAAGGTGTGTGATATTATGGAATATTATTTGATAGAAGCACAGCTGCTGTCTAATAGGATGCCAAGGTTGGCAACAATCTGGATGCATTCTAGACAACGGTTAGGAAGGCAGAGGCAATTGGTGACAAGGATACAGAGTTTGTGGCAAGGGCCAGAGATGATAGCTTTGGTATTTGTATCCATGCTGCTATGTTTCCTCTTATATGTATGACTGAATTTTATGAACAAACTTCTTGTGAGATACCGTATTGAAGACCTTCTGAAAATCAATGTGCGTTATAGCAACTATATTCGCTTTGTCAGTCACTTGCACAAAATTTGTTAAACATGACATTCCTTTAATAAATTTGTGATTTCTGTCCTTAATTAACCCAAAAACTTGCAAAGACATTACTTTTATCTTAAATTATATGTTTTGAGTGTGGTATGATCCCTGTGGCCATCAACAAACCTAAAGAATCAAATTTACTGAATGGCCCCAATAGAAAAACCATACAGACAGATTTCACTTTTATAAATTTTACTTTGAAAATCAAACCAAAATCAATGTAAATTAAACATGAATTAACAGTCAAATCACGGTCAGCATACAAATATAGTTTACAGATTACGTCAATAATCAGATGCAGCAAAAATAACGGATTTACTGGGCAGTCCTCTCAGCAAAGATGTCACGAAACAGCCATGAAGTTCCTCAAAACTATGAACTTCTTCAGGTAGATTTCCAACTCCTGTCCTCCAAGATGCAAACACTGATTTCCATTTGACAGCAGTTCCTCTGCAATCCCAAACTCCACTGATACCGTCTCCATCAAAACTGCACATCCCTCCGGAACTTCTGAGTTCTGCTCATGACAGCCTTGATGGTGTAGCTCCATCAGTGTTGCCTTAAGTAACTAAAAACTTCTGCACAACTTGTATCTGCCGATGGTCAGCTCCCAGAATCAGTTTTCTCTCTCTATAGCTTCTCTACTAAAAAAGCCATTTCAGTTCTGCAGTCTGTAAAAACTGAGCTTAAATAGTTCTAGTCACATTCCTCATATCAAATGACTCTCTGTTTGTTTTATCTGGTTCCAACCAGTTCTGTTTCTCCAAAACCCTGAAAAGTCAGTCTCAAAAAAGAGTTCAAGATAATTCAACAAGATATCTGTTCAAAAAACAGATCCTCCACTAGTCTCGCACTGCGGACTCCATCACAAGTGTTTGCCCTTTTTTTCTTTCTTGAATAGAGGTGTTTTTTGACCAATCTCAAGTCCATTGGCACAATTTGGATATTGAAAGAGGAGTGAAAAATTGTGGTCAGAGCCTTTGTTTTGACCTCTCCAAATTTCTTCAACAACCAAAATTGTAAGTCATCAGAACCCAGTGACCGATCTCACCTTGTGTTCTGCTCCTTTCTTCACAATTAATTTATCAATACAGAATAGTTGCCTCTGTTACATTAGCTGAAGGAACGCACCAGCCAAAAAATGTACTTGTCATTATTTATAGAGGCATAAACAGAAAATGAAAAATTAACCCCACACATTCAACATGCTTCCATTCCTTCAGAAATGCTGTCAATCCCTTGCACATGCTCTGATGAGCTTTTTAAAAATTCTTTCACAGGATGTGGGCATTGCTGGCTAAGCCAGCATTTATTGCCAATCCCTAATTGCCCTTGCGAAGGTGGTGGTGAGCTGCCTTCTTAAATCACTGCAGTCCATAAGGTGTAGATACACCCACAGTCCCCTTAGGGAGAGATTTTCAGGATTTTGACCTAGCGACAGTGAAGGAACATCGATATACTTCCAAGTCAGGATGGTGTGTGTCTTGGAGGGGAACTTGCAGGTGGTGGTGTTCCCATGCATCTGCTGCCCTTGTCCTTCCAGGTGGTAGAGGTCGTGGGTTTGGAAGGTTCTGTCGAAGGATCCTTAGTAAGTTGCTGCAGTGCATCTTGTGGATGGTATACACTGCTGCCACTCTGCGCCAGTGGTGAAGAGAGTGAATATTGAAGGAGGTGGATGGGATGCCAATCAAGCGGGCTGCTTTGTCCTGTATGGTGTCGAGCATCTTGAGTGTTGTTGGACCTGCACCCATCTAGGCAAGTGGAGAGAATTTCATCACACTTCTGACTTGTGCTTTGTGGATGGTGGAAAGGCTTTGGGGAGTCAGGAGATGAGTTACTCGCCTCAGAATTGTCAGCCTCTGACCTGCTCCTGTAGCCACGGTATTTATATGGCTGGTCCAGTTCAGTTTCTGGTCAATGGTAGCCCTCAGGATGTTGATAGTGGGGGATTCAGCGATGGTAATGCCATTGAATGTCAAAAGGACATGGTTGGATTCTAGGTTGTTGGATATCATCATTGCCTGGCACTTGTCTGGTGTGACTGTAACTTGCATCTTATCAGCCCAAGCCTGAATGTTATCCAGGTCTTGCTGCATATGGACATGGGTTGCTTCAGCATCTGAGGAGTCATGAATGGTGCTGAACATTGTGCAATCATCATCGAACATTCCCATCTCTGACCCTACGATGGAGGAACGGTCATTGATGAAGCAGCTGAAGATGGCTGGGCCTAGGACACTATCCTGAGGAACTCCTACAGTGATATCCTGGGACTGAGATGATGGACCTCCAACAACCACAACCATCTTCCTTTGTGCTTGGTATGACTCCGACCAGTGGAGAGTTTTACCACTGATTTCCATTGACTCCAGTTTTGCTATGGCTTCTTGAGGCCACACTCGGTCAAATGCTGCCTTGATGACAAGGGCAGTCACTCTCACCTCACCTCTTGAGTTCAGCTCTTTTTTCCATGTTTTGGATCAAGGCTGTAATGAGGTCAGGAGCTGAGTGGCCCTGGCGGAACCTAAACTGAGCATCAGTGAGCAGGTTATTGTTGAGTAAGTGCCGCTTGATAGCACTATCAACGACACTTTCCATCATTTTGCTGATATACGAGAGTAGACTGGTGGAGCGGTAATTGACCGCATTGGATTTGTCCTGCTTTTTGTGCACAGGACATACCTGGGCAATTTTCTACATTATTGGGTAGATGCTAGTGTTGTAGCTGTACTGGAACAGCTTGGCTAGGGTCGTAGTCAGTTCTGGAGCACAAGTCTTCAGTACTATTGCTGGAATGTTTTCAGGGCCCATAGCCTTTGCAGTATCCAGTGCCTTCAACTGTTTCTTGATATCATGTGCAGTGAATTGAACTGACTGAAGACTGGTATCTGTGATGCTGGGGACTACAGGAGGAGGCCGAGATGGATCATCCACTTGGCACCTCTGGCTGAAGATGGATGCAAATACTTCAGCCTTGTCTTTTGCACTGATGTGCTGGGCTCCCCCATCATTGGGGATGGGGTTATTTGCAGAGCCTCCTCCTCCTGTTAGTTGTTTAATTGTCCACCACCATTCACGACTGGATGTGACAGGACTGCCGAGCTTAGATCTGATCCGTTGGCTGTGGGATCCCTTAGCTCTGTCTATCACATGCTGCTTCTGCTGTTTGGAATGCATGTAGTCCTGTGTTATAGTTTCACCAGGTTGATACCTCATTTTGAGGTATGCCTGGTGCTGCTCCTGGCATACCCACCTGCACTCTTCATTGAACCAGGGTTGATCCCCCGGCTTAATGATAATGGTAGAGTGCGGGATATGCCGGGCCATGAGTTTACAGATTGTGGTTGAATACAATTCTGCTGCTGATGGCCCACAGCGCCTCATGGATGCCCGGTTTTGAGTTGCAAGATTTGTTCGAAATCTATCCCATTTAGCATGGTGTTATCCGTGAGGGTATTGTTACGACCAGATGCGAAAGAGGTCTGGGGCCCGCTCTCAGCCTTCACCTGGTCTTACTGTAACAGGGTTTAATTTTAAATGCACCATGTTTTTTCACTCCCCCTTGGTGAATCCTTGTTCACCGCTTTCCAATTGTAAGGCAAAGAAAGCAGCAAAAACAGGCTTCTTAGGTTTAAAGAAGAAAAGTTGAAATTTATTAAACTTAAACTCTAATTCAGATAATGCCTACAGATACACGTTGCGCCCCACGCTAGCATGCATACACGATACACCCATGCATATAGGGACAGAAAGAGCTAAAGAAAAATGAAGTGGAAAAGTTTGAGGCAATCTCTGAAGAGAGTTCTTTTGTTTCTGTGCTTCGAGCTCACTGTAGAATCCTTGATTCTAGGTGGATCTTGCTTTTCTTTGGGGCCCAGTATTCTTCTTAAACCTTGTTCACTGTAGGAGACTTTTCACTCTTGGGGTTCATGTGGCTTCAGTGGGTTTTGGAGTTCCGTGAGAAAGAGCTGGGAGCAGACAGGAGAGGCTGTGGTGAGCCTGCCAGGAGAGGTCTTTTCAATCCAGGAGCAAACTGTACAATTCAGAAAAAAACCCAGACTGCCAAACAGGTTAGTCATGCGACTAACTGGTCTGACCACGTCTGTTTGTGGATTGTATTGGAGCAGAGGATAGCTCCTTTGTTCCAAACGTTGTCTGTTAATATGCAAAAATGTGATTCCAGCCAGGGGCCTGACAACTCCTCGTCACAGGCCTTCTCTTCTTCCCAACAACAATTTGAAATTTAATGTCCATGTGGCAAAATTAATGTGTCTCATTCTTGGCAGGTGGGGGCCCTGCATGACACCTCCACACCCAGGGGAATGAAATGCGATTTGAGAAAAGTGCATTTCATTAAAAGGGTCGAGAGAAAATATGTAAGTAACAGAAAAAGCCATGCATTTCTCTCATTCATTTCCATTCATTCATAATCCTAAAGCTTATTAAAATTGTCTTCTCTTGGTGCCAGTGCTGCTTTAATTGCCTCCTGTTTGGCATTCCAGTAAACACGTGGTTCTTTTTTTTGGGATGTTTCCCTTCCGTTTGCCCATTTCCGTGGCTACCTAGGGTCTTTGTTCCTGCTGAGGTAATTTTTTTTTAAAGAGTCAGTAGTGGGTGGGTCTATCCGGAACTCTCTTTCAGTGCTTTGCTAAGTCATGCACAGGCTTTTCACTTCAGGGGATGGGTGGTTTGCTTTTTTTCTGACAGTGGCAGAGGATTGCTAATCTCCCCTTTGTCCCAGATTTCAGGTACTTGTGCAGATTCTAGTGCACTCCCCTGTGGCACCTCGATTAGGTGAGGCATCATCACAGTTTCTCTGCCCCCTAGAGGTCTTTCTTTGTCTCTGCAAGTTCCTGTAAATGATATCAACTCTGGTGGGGTTATTCTAGTGTATGCATTTACTTAGGAGGATGTGGGGTCTAACTTTTCAAATTTTTCAGCTTTGGCTGACCGGGCAGTAGGGTTTTTCATCCAGAATTCCTCCCAGACTTCCTTTAATCTGCCCTCTTGGTCACTTTTTCCCTTTCTCTGTCTAACCTTTTGCCAGCCTTGTGCCTGCCTGTCCCTTTTTGTTCTCGGTGGGGGTCCCTTAAAGTTCACCAGCCCTCTGCTGGAGGGTCCTCCTAACACAGGACTTAGGGGTACAGGTTTCACTGTAGGTTGGGGTTTTCCCTCAACCTGGCACATATGGCAACTCTTGCAATAGTAAAGGGTCAACTAATAAATAAAGGAAGGGCAGGGTTGCTTCAACCTTGAGAGTACACCTCCTGTGCTATGTGGGAGCTCCAGGACGCTTCCCGTATCCTGGATAACCATTTATGCAGGAAGTGTTGTCAATTGAAGCAACTTGAGCTCCAGGCTTTGGAACTTGAGCAGCAGCTGGCGACGTTGCATTGCATTTGTGACAATGAGAGCTACGTGGATAGCACCCTGCAGCTTAAGAGTATGCAGGGAGAGAGGGAATGGGTGACCACCAGGCAGTCAAAAAGAAACAGCCAGGTAGTACAGGAGACCCCTGAATGCATCTCACTCTCCAACAGGTATTCAATTCTGAATGCTGATGAGAGTTATGGTTCATTTGGGGAGTGCAGCCAGAGCCAAGGCCATGGCACCACAGCTAGCTCAGATGCACAAGGGGGCATAAGGAAGACTGAAAGAGCGATAGTGATAGGTGATTCGATAGTCAGGGGAACAGACAGGCATTTCTGTGGCTGCAAACATGAATCCAGGATGGTGTCTTGCCTCCCTGATGCTAGGGTCAAGGATGTCACTGAGCGGCTGCAGAGCATCCTGAGCGGGAAGGGTGAACAGGCAGCAGTCGTGGTCCACATTGGAACCAACGACAGAAGTAGAAAGAGGGATGTGGTCCTGTAGTCGGAATTTGGGGAGCTCGGTAGAAAATTAGCAAGCAGGACCTGAAAAGTAGTAATCTCTGGATTACTCCAAGTGCCATGCACAAGTGAGTACAGGAATAGAAGGATAAGACAGATGAATGCATGGCTGGAAAGATGGTGCAGGAGGGAGGGCTTTAGATCCCTGGGATATTGGGACCTGCTCTGGGGGAGATGGGCCTGTACAGGCCGGATGGGTTGCACCTGAACAGAGCCGGGACTGAGTTCCTTGCGGGATGTTTTGCTAGTGCTGTTGGGGAGGGTTTAAACTAGTTTGGCAGGGGGATGGGTACCTGACAGTAGACTCAGTTGGGACAAAATCAGAAGTGAAAATAGAAGGCAGAAAATTAATGGATGAGACTGGAAGACCGAGGAAACAAAGGTTAGAAAATAAAAAAAAGTGTTTGGCAGTGCTCGAGGGTATCTATTTCAATGCAAGGAGTTTAGCAAATAAAGCTGATGAGCTGAGGGCACAGGTAGACACATGGCAATATGATAGCATAGCTATTACAGAAACATGGCTTAAGAAGGGACAGGAATGGCAGCTCAACGTTCCTGGTTATAGGGTTTTCAGACACGATGGAGAGGGGGATAAAAAAGGAGTGGGGGGGTGGGGGGGGATGAGGAAAAATGTTTTCACCCAGAGGGTGGTAAGGGTCTAGAACGCACTGCCTGAAAAGGTAGTAAAGGTAGAAATCTTCAACTCATTCGAAAGGAGTCTGGATATGCACCTCAAATGCCATAACCTGCAGGGCTACAGACCAAATGCTGGAAGGTGGAATTAGACTGGGTGCCCCTTTTTTCGGTGCAGACACAATGGGCCAAACTGCCCCTTTCTGTGCCAAAAACTTTCGATGATTCTATGATTAGTATGCAACTCTTGAATTTCATCAATTTTGCAATAATTTTATTAAATAGTTCTATCAATATTTTTCTGACAAATCCTCGCTGTTAATTTTCAGTTTGTACATATGTGATCAATTCCGGCCACCCTTAAACTCACTCCATTTAGTTTGACATTTAAAATTACAAAAGATATTCTCACCTCTTCCAGAAGTTACCAGCTGCTCGATTAATGGGATCTTGCTATGCTGTTTTGTTTACATGCGTAAGTGTATGTGATTGTATGTGTGTATGATGAGTATGTGCATCAGCAGCTGATGTCATGTAATATAATCATCCCATGACAGAGCTGACCTCAGTAAATCCATCCTAGTGCAAAGTCTCCCCCTCAAATCTTTTGCTTCAATAAGATTTCAGCCCCAAATAAAGTCACCCTGAACCTAATGCGATCCTGTAAGACTTATTTAACCCTAACAATCCCAGTGAAGGCCTCTGCCGACCAGTTTCCTGCACCAACTATGAGAATTCTTTTCAGATTGAATGCACAAGAGACACACACTGAGGAGAAGCTGAAAGATTCAGGGAGTAAAGGTGGAAACTGATGAAGAACTGGTAATGGAATATTAGATGAAGAAGGTACATGATGTTTAAAGTAAAGGCAGTTACCAGCTGTAATCAAAATGCAAAATAGTGGAGGGGGATACTAGCAACTACCAGGATAAGATCATAGAATCATGCAGCACAGAAGGGGGCCATTCAGCCCATCATGCTTGTGCCAGCTCGCTGAAAGAGCTACCAGTTAGTCCCACTCACCTACTATTTCCCCAAAGCCCAGCAAAAAAAATCCTTTTTACATATATATCCAATTTGCTTTTGAAAGTTTTTATTGAATCTGCTTCCACCATTTTTCAGGCTTCAAGTTGCTGAGTAAAGACATTTCCCCTCCTCTCTCCTGAATTTTGTTTGGAAATTATTTTAAATCTGTGTTCTCTGGTTACCCACTTTCCTGTCAATGAAATCAATTTCTCCCTATCTCTTCTAATCAAATCCTTTGCGTGAGTTCAGGAGGAATTGGGATTAGTTGCAATAAAAGATATTTGTGAAGATCTGACAGTAGATGTTCTGCTAAGTTTGTGTTATATTTCTATGTTTAAAAAAAATAGCCGAAGAGTGGTCCCTGACATCTTCCTAAGTAATAACTTTGCATAGTATGGTGCAAAACTATACGGACAAGGAAGATCCCAAATTAAATCATCACCCTGTGCAGCATTAGCTTATTTCAGCTGGCACACTGACACTGAAAACTGGCTGGGTTTCTTGCTTCTAATCCAGGGATACTACCATTTGGAAAATGCACATGTTTGTAGGAGTGGCCTAGAGTCAACTCCAGAAGGATTGGGATTAACCATAATGCCACCACTGGATGTAGGGAACTCTGGCTGTACCTGATGCGATGGTTTCCTTATGCCTCCAAGTCATGCAAATGGTTATACAGCACATTGAGATTGTATCCATTGATCTGGTGCCTCATCATTCATTTTAAACAGAAGCAGTGATGCTATTAACATGTGATAACAGAAGTATGAAAGTGGAGGGGAGCAACAGTGTTCTAAATTATATGCTTGGCTTTCTCAGATTTTAAATTCAGTTCATAAAGGGGGCAGGGCTTCTGAACTGTTGTGAACACTTGGAAGAATTAGAAAGGCCAACATGGTAATTTTTCACAAAATGCTGGAAATATGCAGCAGGCCCATCAGCATCTGAAAATAGAACAGGCAGGAGAAAGTTTTTGGTGTAGACTGGGATAGAAATGCAATACTGTACCAATGTGCCTCCTGGCTTGCCATAGTCATGTGACCTCTACCATGAGGCACTCTGACTGGGGACATCCATGACAGTGAGTTTCATTAAAGACTCAGTACACACCAGACTGGTGTCCTGTGAGCTTGTAACATGGTGCCAGAGTGGAGCTGAGATTGAATAGTGAAGAACAGCTATGGAACAAAGGCCACAGGAATGGTCACAACTGCTAAAAGCCACAGAACGCCACAGAAAAGGAACAAAGAAACAGCTGAAAGCACGGGGTAAGACAATGGCTGCAAATTTTCCTCTGCCTGCAACGGTCGAAATTAAAGGTGATATGAAACAGAACTGGTAGTTATTCCACTCGCAATGGCAAAATTACCAAATTGCGACAGATTTAATTAACAAACCAGAGCAGCTACGAGTAGCTACACTTTTATTACTGTTGGGAAGAGAAATGAATTAAGAAAAATAAACTAACACATAATAAAGATGACAGAGCAGGTGATGTGCTGCGGCTGTAGTACGTGGACGCCAGTGTGATCCACGTCAAAAACGTCTGCAGTAAGTGTCTGCGGCTCGAGGAGCTTCGTCTCAGAATCAGTGAACTGGAGGCCAAGCTACAGACATCGCAATGCATCAGGAAGGGCATAAGTTACCTGGACTCTTTGTTCCGAAGGCAGTCACATACTGAATCTGTCTGAAGAACAAAAGAACAGACATCAGAAATTTTGAAAGCCTTGAAGGCATGCTTTGAACCCCAAGTGAATGTAACCTATGAATGGTATGCGTTCAATATTAGGGCCCAAGGTGAAAAAGAGTCTGTTGATCAATATGTGACTGCATTAACACTGCTCGTAGAATCCTGCGAATTTGCCCAACTAAAAGATGATGATTAAAGACAGAATTGTATTAGGCATAAGAGATCCTGCAGTGAGTGCATGTCTACTAAGAGAGGAGAAACTGACTCTCAGGAAAGCCATCAGAAGCACTGAGGTTGTAAATCAGCAGCTAGAGCATATTCATGGCAGAACAGACCAGGCCTTGCATTATACTGATAGACATTCCAGGCCAAAAGGGCAGAAAGATCACAGACAAAGGGCAGGATGCAAATACTGCGGAGGACATCAGCACAGCAAAAGAAGACATGTCTAGCATGGGGAGAGCAGTGTTCTCACTGCAAGAAGCTGAATCATTTTGCACACAAGTGCTTGGCTAAAAGGAAGCACAACAAGCAGGTACAGATGGCCATTGCAGAGACATCAGCCGAAGATTCTGACAAATCACTATACACCATACAATAGGTTATTTCAGACAGGTCGATCGGTAATAAATGGTTTGTGATTGTTGGAATGATGACTGCAGAAGGAGAATATAAAGTGCGATACGAAACTTTTAAACATTGTGAACTGTGAGGAGGGTAGTGTAGAACTTCAAAAGGACATAGACAAGTTAGGCAGAAAGGTGGCAGATGAAGTTCATTGCAGAGAAATGTGAATTGATTCATTTTGGTGGGAAGAACATGGAGAGAGAATATAGAATAAAGGGTACAATTTTAAAGGGGGTGCAGGAGCAGAGGGCCCTGGGTGTCTATGTGCTTAAGTCAATGACGGTCGCAGGACAGGTTGAGAGAGTAGTTAATAAAGCATACAGTACCCTGGGCTTTATTAATATGGGCATTGAGTACAAGAGCAAGGAAGTTATGTTGAACTTGTATAGGACACTAGTTCGGTCTCAGCTAAAGCATTGCGTCCAATTCTGGGCGTCACACTTGAGGAAAGATGTGAGGGCATTGGGGAGAGTATAGAAAAGATTCATGAGAATGGTTCCAGGGATGAGGAACTTCAGTTATGAAGATAGATTGGAGAAGTTGGGACTGTTTCCCTTGGAGAAAGATGGCTGAGAGGTGATTTGATAGAGGTATTCAAAATCATGAGGAGTCTGGACAGAGTAGATAGAGAGAAATTGTTCCCACTCGTGAAAGGATTGAGAACAAGAGGGCACAGATTTAAAGTATTTGTTAAGAGAAGCAAAAGCGACATGAGGAAAAACTTCTTCACGCAGCAAGTGGTTAAGGTCTGGAATGTGCTGCCTGAGAATGTGGTGGAGGCACGTTCAATTGAAGCATTCAAAAGGGAATTAGACAGTTATATGAAAAGGAAGAATATGCAGAGTTTATGGGGAGAAGGCAGGGGAAAGGGGCTGAGGGTGTTGCTCTTTTGGAGAGCCAGTGTGGACATGATGGGCCAAATGGCCTTCTTCTGCACTGTAACGATTCTGTCTGATTCTGTGACTCTGTGCCAGATTGCCAGTGCATCATACAACAACATGACCTTTACAGACCTGTGCAAAGTGGTTCAACATGGCGATCTAAAAATGAAGTCCTCAAAAGTAAGGTTGCATTTATATGATGGCACCATACAAGTGCCAAGAGGACAAGTTACTGTGAGAGCCCATTGAAATGACAAGAACAAAGATCTGGAGTTCCAAATCATAGACGGCAAGCAAAAGCCACTCATCTCAGCAGAAGCAAATCTAAAGCTTGGACTGGTAACCCTCAAGATGCAAAAAGAGAAAACCCAGGAGATGGCCTACAGGAGCGGGCGCCAGCACTGGAACAAGAATGCCTTTGCTAGTCGCAAGGTGACGTGAGTCATACAGACAGCGAGGAAGAGGAAGATCTGGCAGTCGTCTGCTCAGGTGCCCGAGGTGGAGGCTGTGGGGAAGGAGCGCTCGGATTCCGCAGGGCGGGCGGACAAAATCAAGGTGAAATGCAGGAAGCTAAATTTTATTTTGACAAAACTGCCAAACCATTGCCAGAATTGAGCATTGGAGAACCAGTCAGGGTATAAACCTTCAACACGCTCAACAACAGTAGGCCCAAGTGGCAACTTGGGACCTGCATAGAGCAGTTGTCGTATACAGTGGCAGTGAAGGACCAGAGATACCGTCACAACCGCAGGCACACACACACAACTGGAGAAGCTATTCCTTCACGACAGGCAGACAATCAGGAAGATGAGAACTCACCGACTGCACAGACCACAGAACAACCATCAGCCCCAGAGGTCCACAGCACCCCAACAACGGAAATGGAACAACAGCTACCCCGGCAACAAGTGACAAGGGAACGACACTCGCTGGAGAAGGAAAATCAGCCAGATGGACAACGAATGACAACAGGCATGTGCACCATTAAGAGACCAGCACGATTTAAAGACTATGTGCGCAATGCATATGCAGAGACGGACAAGAATGACGAACTGCTAATGCATGAGAACAGTTGTGTGCATAATGGGTAATTTGGGCAACTCACAGTGTAAATGATGATGCATGCAAAATTTTTCTGTATGAATAGGGGAATGTTTGGGATAGAAATGCAATACTGTACTAATGTGCCTCCTGGCTTGCCGTAGTCATGTGAGCTCTACCATGAGGCACTCTGACTGGGAGCAGCCATGACAGTGAGTTTCATGAAAGGCTCAATACATACTAAACCGGTGTCCTGTGAGCTTGTAACATAGACCCTTCCTCAGAATTAATGCAAACCTCTCTTTTCTCTGTTCAGATACTGATGGGCCCACTGTTTATTACCACCATTTTCTGTTTGATAATTTTCTGCAATTTTGTTTCCCTCTGTCCATTCCCCCCCTCCCCATTGATCTTTAGTGATGATTTTTCAAAGTGATCAACAGATCATAACCCACCTTTCTTGTTGTGGTATTTTGTGTTTCTGTTGGTTGAGTGGAGCCAGTGTGAGCTGGGAGCAGATACTTTGAAGTACATTCCCCACACTATTCCAAAAAAAACTTATTTGACATTAGCAAGGTTAACAGAGGCATGCCTCAGGTATATGAATAATGTATAACGCAACAAGGAAGCTTGCATTAATGGAGGCTGTCTCACTCACTATATTTGTGTATAAATTATATAGTGTAGAATCATGCTTGTGAATCAGATGGACTAAGAGAGTACTTAAATTCTGAAATACGAACAATTCAGAAATGGCAAATTAAAAATTTACCCTATTAGAAAAATAATAAAAACAGTTGTTTAATCAAATAAAGTCTGGAGAGTCAAAAGGAACATCGCAGAATAGGAGAAAAATCCACGTTTTTGAAGGAATTTCTGTGAAAAAAAAGATTGCTTTGATCCAGCATTTTAACACATCATTCTTGAAATCATCCCAAACCACTTCACAGACAATGAATTGAAGTCCAGTGGCTGTTGTCAACTTTTATAAAAATGCAACAGCCATTTTCTACGCAGCAAGATCACACAGATGGCAATAAAGAGTAGTTAATCTGTTTCTGTCAGGTAGTGGGAGAATACTGTGGTTTAGTTGGTAGCACTCTGCCCTTTACAATAGAAGGTTCTGGGTTCAAAACTTCCTTGAGGGACTTGAGCACAAAAATCATGGCTGCCAATGAAGTAGCATGCTGCACTTTGGAGGTGCCTTCTTTCAGGTAAGAGGTAAAGCCGAGGTCCTGGTGACCGCAGGTGTACGTAGCTGATCCTATGGTACTTTCTTGAGGAAAGAGCAGGGAAGTTATCCCTGGTGTCTTGACCAATATTTATCCCTCAATCAACATCACAAAAACAAAACTGTCATTATCACACTGTGGGAGCTTGCTGTGTGCAAAATGACTGCCATGTTTTCAGCATTACAACAGTGACTAAACTTTGCAAAGTACTTAGTTGCCTTTGAAGTGTTTTGGGAGGCCCCCTGGTCATGAAAAGTGCTATATAAATACAAGTATTTCTTTTTTCCCTGTTCTTTGAATCGTTTTGTGGGATTTTTAACATCCACTTGAAAAGGTAAACGGGGCTACGGTTCAATGTATCATCTGAGGAACTAAACCTTATATAATGTGGTATGAGTGTTCCTTCAGCGCTGTCTGGATGATATGTTCAAGTCCATGACTCGGATGAAAAAATAGTGCCAACTGAGCTGAGCTGATACTGCAATGATACAGAAAAATGGTCACAGAACTGGCAGAATCTTCATTTACCATAACAACTGTCATTGAAGTGCCATGAGCAGCGAAGGATTAAACTCCCAGTATTTACAAAATTATGAGTAGCAACAGTACGTAAGTTTTAATATTGCATAAAAGTGACAAATAACATCAAGGCAAGTCTAATTGCTGGAATTGGAAGGCTGTGATTGCTTTAGTGAGTTATCTTGAGTTTACCGACAACAGTTTCTAATCTTGTTAAAGAAAAAAAGAAAGACTTGCATCTTTATAGTGCCTTTCAGAACCTCAGGACATTCCAACACACTTTACAGCCAATTAAGTACTTTGCCCATTTTGGCAGGAAGAATAAAAAAGAAGCATATTATCTAAATGGTGAGAGTTTGCAGAGCTCTGAGATGCAGAAGGATCTGGGTGTCCCAGTGCATGAATCGCAAAAGGTTAGTATGCAGGTACAGCAAATAATTAGGAAAGTTAATAAAATGTTATTGTTTATCACGAGGGGAATTGAATACAAAAGTAGGGAGGTTATGCTTCAGTTATACAGGACATTGGTGAGCCCACATCTGGAGTACTGTGTACAGTACTGGTCTCCTTATTTAAGGAAGGATGTAAATGCTTTGGAAGCAATTCAGAGAAGGTTTACTAGACTAATACCTGGAATGGGCAGGTTGTCTTATGAGGAAAGGTTGGACAGGCTAAGCTTGTATCCGCTGGAGTTTAGGAGAGTAAGAGGCACCTTGATTGAAACATATAAGATCCTGAGGGGTCTTGACAGGGTGGATGTAGAAAGGATGTTTCCCCTTCTGTAAGAATCTAGAACTAGGGGTCACGGTTTAAAAATAAGGGGTCGCCCATTTAAGACAGAGATGAGGAGAATTTTTTTCTGTCTGAGGTCGTGAGTCTTTGGAATTCTCTTCCTCAAAAGGCAATGGAAGCAGAGTCTTTAAATATTTTTAAGGCAGAGGTAGATAGATTTTTGATAAGCAAGGGGGTGAAAGGTTATCGGGGGTAGGCGGGAATGTGGAGTCGAAGTTACAATCAGCCATGATCTAATTTGAATGGCGGAGCAGGCTCGAGGGGCCGAGTGGCCTACTCCTGCTCCTATTTCGTATGTTCATATGTACTTTTTGAAGTGTTGTCACTGTTGTAATCTAGCAGCCAATTTGAGCACGGCAAGCTCCCACAAGCAGCATTGTGATAATGATCAGGTCATCTGTTGTAGTTGAGGAATGAACATTGCGCAGAACATCAAGGAAAACTCACCTGTTTTTCATCAAAATAGTGCAATGAGTTTTTTTGCCAACCGAAGAGAGCAGCTGGGCCTCGATTTCAAACCTCATCTGAAAGATGTCACCTTCAATTGTGCAACATTCCTCAGCACTGCACTGGAATGTCAGCCTGAATTTTGTGCTGACATTTCTGGAGTGAGACTTGAACCCACAATTTTCTGATTTTGAGGTGGAAGTATTACTACTCAGTCACAGCTGGAACCCATTGCAGATCTCACCACTTCAATTCTGGATTCTCGATTTTAATCGCTGCAGCATTGGTGGCCATGTTTTCAGCTGCCTTGTGCAAAGCTCTGGAATTTCTTCCCGAAACCTCTCTGCTTCTCTATCTCACTCTCCTCCTTTAGGATACTCCATAAATCCTACCTCTTTGACCAAGCTTTTGGTCATCTGTCTTGATATCGCCTCTGTGATTTATGTCAAAAGTTTTATTGATAACACTCTTGTTTTATGCCTTGGGACATTTTGTTACATTAAAGGTAATATATAAACACAAGTTATTGTTAATAATGTATTAAATGTAATTTGAAGCTGAGCGTGTATTGACTGAACCACTTAGATTCATGGGAATTTGGGCAGAAAGGTTATGCAATGCTTGGACGAAAAAAGGTGGAAGACATAGTTAAGTTATAATGTCTTCATATAGAGGATGGTAAATACATGGAATAACCAATCCAGGGAGACAGTGCACATGGAGAATGTTGCATATTTGAAGAGGAAAACAGAATCATATAATCATAGAAAGTTTAAGGCACAGAAAGAGACCACTTGGCCCATTGTGTCTGTGCCAGCCAAAGAAGTTCCACCCATTCTCATCCCACCTTCCAGCATTTGGTCCGTAGCCCTGCAGGTTAGGGTACTTGAGGTGCATATCAGACTTCTTTTGAATGAATTGAGGGTTTCTGCCTCAACTACCCTTTCAGGTAGTGAGTTCCAGACCCCCACCACCCTCTGAGTGAAAAAACTTTTCCTCATCTCCCCTCTAATCCTTCTACCGATCACTTTAAATCTATGCCCCTAGTCACTGACCCCTCTGCTAAGGTAAACAGGTATAAACCGTGGCGCGGAGTCAACTCCCCCTTGATCCCTTTATTTCCTTCACCCACTTGATCTTGGCCGTCACGTGGGACTAAGTCCTCTTAATTCAGGCTCAGGCTGGGTGTTTGGGATATCAGGGTTACAGGAGAGCCACCCTCCACCTAATCCACCGGCTACGGTTAATGGCTTAGTACAAAGACGAGGAAACTCAGTCCTTTCTTTAACTATCAATTTACTTTATTCACGTTGTTGTACAATGTAAGAATAAGACTTATACACTTGGTTAGACAAAAGCTTGCAACTCAAACTGGGTTATACAGTTACTAACAAAGCTAACTAGAATCGATAAGCACACCCACTAGGTTCCTCTGACGTTTCCCTGAGCTAGTCAGAGAAAACAAAGAATAATACCCGAAAAAGGGGAGAGCTGACGCTGGCCAGGCGTTCCGTGTTCTCTCTTTTACATTGTCGCCGCGTTGCTCACGCAGCGTCTTCCACTTCCGCGATGGTTGGTCTCCGGAGTTTCTTGCTGGTTCTATGCCCGAGATATTCCATACTTATTCTCTTTCTTATCTCTTCGAGCTGTGCTGTCTCTTTCCTGCTGGTTTAGGCCTGCTCACCTCTTTCGTATCTTCTTATTGGCCCAGGCCCAAAGACCCCGGTATCACTCCGTGTCCAAATAAGGGTCTATTCCTGTGATCTCTCCCTTGTCTTTCACATAAATTAATTAGTTCAAACTGGTTTTTACCAGCACAGGCCAGTGTCTAAGCTCAGGTTACTTCAGTTCATGAGCTGTTCAACAGTGTCTGAGCTCGGGTTACTTCAGTTCATGAGCTATGCAACAGTTTGTAACAGACTCTGTACTTCTTGCAGCCCCTGGCCAACACAGGTCTTTCACATCAACTCTATCCAAGCTCCTCAAAATTTTGTACATCTCAATCAAATCTCCCCTCAGCCTTCTCTGTTCCAAGGAGAACAACCCCAGCCTATCCAATCTTTCCTCATAGCTGCACTTTCCAGTCTCGGCAACATCCTCATAAATCTCCTCTGTACCCTCTCTAGTGCAATTACATCCATTCTGTAATGAGGTGACCAGAATTGCACACAGTACTCAAGTTATGCCCTAACCAATGAATTATACAGTTCCAGCATAACCTCCCTGCTCTTATATTCTATACCTCAGCTAATAAAGGAAAGGATTCCATATGCCTTCTTAACCACCTTATTGACCTGTCCTGCTACCTTCAGGGAACTGTGGACATTTACTCGAAGTCCAAGGTCCTTCACTTCTTCTACACCTCTCAGTATTTTTCCATTAATTGTGTATTCCTTTGCCTTTTTGACCTCCCCAAATCCATCACCTCACACTTCTCCAGGTTGAATTTCATTTGCCACTTTTCTGCCCATCTGATCAGACTATCAATATCTTCCTGCAGTCTACAGCTATCCTCCCTGTTATCTACCACATGGCCAATCTTTGTGTTGTCTGCAAACTTCTTGATCATGTCCAAATCGTTAATATACACCACAAAAAGCAGGGGACCCAGTACTGAGCCGTGCGGAATGCCACTGGAAACAGCCCTCCAGTCACAAAAATACCTGTCAACAATTACTCTTTGTTTCCTGCCACTGAGCCAATTTTGTATCCACCTTCTGCATTTCCCTGGATCCCATGGCATTTTATTTTTTTAACCGGTCTGCCATGTGGGACCTTGTAAAAAGCCTTGCTAAAATCCATGATGACCACATCAACTGCACTACCCTCATCTATCTTCAAAAAATTTGATCAAGTTGGTCAGACAAGATCTTCCCTTAACAAATCCATGCTGATAATCCTTGATTAATCCGTGCCTTTCTAAGTGACAGTTTATCCTGTCTCTCAGAATAGATTCCAATAATTTGCCCACTATTGAGGTTAGACTGACTGGCCTGTAATTATTTGATCTATCCCTCATTCCATTTTTAAACAAATGTACAACGTTAGCAGTCCTCCAATCCTTCGGCACCACACCTGTATCCAGTGAGGACTGGAGAATGGTGGTCAGCCCTTCGGCTATTTCCTTTCTTGCTTCTTTTAACAGACTGGGGTACATTTCATCTAGCCCTGGTTATTTATCCACTTTCAAGGATGCTAATCCCATTAATACATCCTCTCTCCCTCTGTGAATCACATCCAATACATCACGCCCCTCTTCCTTAACTACAATATCTGCACCGTTCCCCTCTTTTGTGAAGACAGACACAAAGTATTCATTAAGAACCATACCAACATCATCTGCTCCTACACATAGGTTACCTTTTTGGTCTTTTATGGGCCCTACTCTTTCCTTAGTTATCCTCTTACTCTTAATCTATTGATAAAACATCTTTGGGTTCATCTTGATTTTTCTTGCCAATATTCTTTCATGCCCTCTCTTAGTTTTCCTAATTTCCTTTTTGATTTCACCCCTCCACTTTCTATACTCCTCTCGGCAGAAACGTTTTTGACATTATTGAAGGGGATGAGACAGAAACTTGGAATGTAATCTCAGGTATTCCTGTCATGTACAGTCATATGTTTGTAAGGAGGTTGCGGAAAAAGTTGATGAGAATGAGCGGGGATGATTATTTAATTATATTTAATAAAGAGTCATCGGTAACCATAGTTTCCTGGAGCTTGTTTGATTGCTTGAGGAAGTCATGGAGGAAGTTCCCGGCATTATCCAGAACTTGGCCAGTTATTTTTCCTCTATATTTTTGCTGTCCCAGGGAGTTAAGTTACCAGCAACTGGGGAGGGCGGTGCATGAGGTTGCACTATCTAATGGGTGGGGTAAGTATTGATGGGCCTGATGGGTTCATTTGCTTCCTTTTTTCCCCCATGTATTCATATTGCTGGTATTTGTTGAAAATATACCAATTGGTAAGGATGCAGAGTTCATTGACAGGGTTCTTCAGGAAATGCTGGCCAGTGCTGAGATTATAAACAGTTCTAATTCAATGATGGACAAAATATAAATGTTGGCTTTGATGTTAATACTCACATGTATTATCAAAACGTTCAACAGGAAATCTGAATAGCTTCTTCTTGGCAAAATTTCCTCTTCTCTTATTCATGAGCAATTTGGAAGTTGTTTGATCTCCTGTGGAAATTCTTCTGCCTATATCCATTTTTAACTGAGGGCGATAGATTATTCATTGAATAATCTATTGAAAAGCACAAACACGTAAATGACTTGGATATTCTTAAATAAAGAGAGGGAATTGCTTTTTCTTATAGTTGACCAGCAAGCCAGATAAAGTGTTTGAAAATAAATGTTTGTGGCAAGTGGGCCTTGAACAAACATTTATTTCTCATATTCAGATTCGTCAACTACCATGAAAGCATCCTACATTGATGTATTCTAGTGATTTTGACTTAAGTAGCTTAGCTTTCTAGTGGCTAGAGCTGACATGTTAAATGTTTTATTTAAGTTCAGTTGTACTTGCTGTATATGCATGCGTGCATTCTCTACAGTTTCAGCCTTACATATCTAATTGTATGTATCAAATGTATGAGTTGCCTCGATATGCATTTCTATTTTTCAATATCACAAATGCAGCGTTGCTTTCTTGAAGGAGGTTGGTCACATAAAAGGCGCCGATTGTGGAAGTGAATTCTTACCATTATAAAAGTATTATCCAATTCTCTGTTGAAACATAGAAAGGACCAACAGAAATCATATGTATAGATTTGACTCAGAGAATCAACGGGAAAATTGAATGAGCATATTGATCTTAGAAAAATCTGTAAGAAGATTTGATTTGTTAAATTACTGAAATTTTTTATCTACCAGAAAATTATAAAGAAAGGTGCATGGAACGTATCATGTTTATATTCCAATAGATTACACAAAGGAATGGGTGATTAGTCATTTAATTTATGACTACTGCCACATAAAATTATAGATCGTACAACACAGAAACTGGCCATTCAGCCCGACATGTGATTATGGTGATTATGCTCTACACAAGCTTCCTTCTACCCCTCTTCATCTAACCCTACCAGCATAACCTTCTATTCCTTTATTCCTCATGTGTTTATCTAGCTTCCCCTTAAATGCATCTATCCTATTCATTTCAACTAACCCTTGTGGTAGCAAGTTCTACATTCTAATCACTCTATGGATAAAGCAGTTTCTCCTGAATTCCCTGTTGGGAATTATGGCCCGTAATTGTGGTCTCCCCCATAAGTGGAAACATCTTCTCTCCATCTACTCTATCAAACCTTTGTATAATCTTAAAGATTTCTATCATGTCACTACAGAAAAGAGCCCCAGCCTATTCATTCTTTCCTACGAAGTATATCCCTCAGTTCTGTTATCATCCTTTTGAATTTATTTGCACTTTCTCCAGTGCCTCTATATGCTTTCTATATGAATACCTGAACTGTTCTCAGTGTGGTCTAACCAAGGTTCTATACGAGTTTAATATAACTTCTCTGCTTTTCAATTCTATCCTTCTAGAAATAAACCCAAGTAATTTGTTTTCTTTTTTTAATGGCCTTATTAACCTGTGTTGCTACTTTTAGTGATTTGTGTATCTGTACCTCCAGATTTCTCTGCTCCTCTGACCCATTTAGCCTCTTATTATCCAAGCAGTATGAGGCCTCCATGTTTTTTCCACCAAAATGCACCACCTCGTACTTATCTATTTTGAAATTCATTTGCCAATTACATGCCCAATCTGTACGTTTGTTAGTGTTTTCCTGTATTTTGATGCAGCCTTCTTCAATATTAACTATACCGACATGTTCACCTACAGTTTCCTGCCAAAGTGTTTACATCTGTGTGCAATAGATTGTGAAACTCATCAAACTCCTCGAAACGTAATGGTGTATGAAGCTTTTGTGGCTAACTGTTACAATCTCAACCATTTATGCACAGACCAATGCAGTTTTGAAACTATCATAACACCTAATAGTTGTTTGACATCTCTCGAGTTTAGCTAAGTGGAAGGACTGGCAAATCTCACTTGAAATGTTGTGTTTATTGGTAAGCACCACAACTAGTTTATATGGGCTGAATGTTATTATCACGAAAAGATTGGATGCCCACCAAAGCTACTAAGTATCATCACCTCATTCCATGACAATATGAAAGGCACAATTCAACATGGTGGCTCCTCATCAGAGCCCTTTCCTATCCTGAGTGGCGTGAAACAGGGCTGTGTTCTGGCACCCACACTTTTTGGGATGTTCTTCTCCCTGCTGCTTTCACATGCGTTCAAGTCCTCTGAAGAAGGAATTTTCCTCCACACAAGATCAGGGGGCAGGTTATTCAACCTTGCCCGTCTAAGAGCGAAGTATGGAAAGTCCTCATCAGGGAACTCCTCTTTGCTGACGATGCTGCTTTAACATCTCACACTGAAGAGTGCCTGCAGAGTCTCACCGACAGGTTTGCGGCTGCCTGCAATGAATTTGGCCTAACCATCAGCCTCAAGAAAACGAACATCATGGGGCAGGATGTCAGAAATGCTCCATCCATCAATATTGGTGACCACGCTCTGGAAGTGGTTCAAGAGTTCACCTACCTAGGCTCAACTATCACCAGTAACCTGTCTGTCGATGCAGAAATCAACAAGCGCATGGGAAAGGCTTCCACTGCTATGTCCAGACTGGCCAAGAGAGTGTGGGAAAATGGCGCACTGACACGGAACACAAAAGTCCGAGTGTATCAGGCCTGTGTCCTCAGTACCTTGCTCTATGGCAGCGAGGCCTGGACAACGTATGTCAGCCAAGAGCGACATCTCAATTCATTCCATCTTCGCTGCCTTCGGAGAATACTTGGCATCAGGTGGCAGGACCGTATCTCCAACACAGAAGTCCTCGAGGCGGCCAACATCCCCAGCTTGTACACACTACTGAGTCAGCGGCGCTTGAGATGGCTTGGCCAAGTGAGCCGCACGGAAGATGGCAGGATCCCCAAAGACACATTGCACAGCGAGCTCGCCACTGGTATCAGACCCACCGGCCGTCCATGTCTCCGCTTTAAAGACGTCTGCAAACGCGACATGAAATCCTGTGACATTGATCACAAGTCGTGGGAGTCAGTTGCCAGTGATCGCCAGAGCTGGCGGACAGCCATAAAGGTGGGGCTAAAATGTGGCGAGTCGAAGAGACTTAGTAGTTGGCAGGAAAAAAGACAGAGGCACAAGGGGAGAGCCAACTGTGTAACAGCCCCGACAAACAAATTTCTCTGCAGCACCTGTGGAAGAGCCTGTCACTCTAGAATTGGCCTTTATAGCCACTCCAGGCGCTGCTTCACAAACCACTGACCACCTCCAGGCGCGTATCCATTGTCTCTCGAGATAAGGAGGCCCAAAAGAACAACTAGTTTATATGGACTGTATGTTATTATCACGCCACACATCGTGGCAGCACACTTTGAAGTCGGTGGCCTTCAGGCGCGAAAGTGCCACCGCTGAGCCCCCGCGATATTTTGCGTGGGGGCTCATTTAAATGGAGAAGGCGGAGCAGCTGCCTCTGATGATGTAAGGGAGCGGCCACTCCATCTCCGGCAATGGTGTCATTGTGCCATCGGGCAGGCACCGACGCCATTTGTAAATGGCTTCAAGCCCTTAGCAAAAATTTGAATTTTTAAAGGAACATTAGTCTGGAATTTGTTATAAAAAATAATCAAAAGATGGCGGCCCTTTCCCAAACTTCCCAATTTTTTTTATTGTCCTATATGACGTCATTAACTTTGTTCCCACCCTGAATTCCACCCCCCAACCTCGTCACATTTTCCCTTCAACTCCTTCCCACCATCCCCACAGCCAATAAAAAATGTTTTACCCACTAGCCCCCCCGACCCTGCTAATTTCACTCCTCCCCCCTCCCCAGCGGGTGGCTGTAATATCGGTGTGGGACGACTGCTGACCAGGTAAGTTGATTTGCATCTTATTTAATTAATTGTAATATTTAAATTAAGGCCCTGCCACCAAACGGCATCGGGCGGGGGTGGGGTGGGGGGGGGTGGGTACTATTGTGGTCATAGAGTCATAGGGTTATACAGCACAGAAACAGGCTCTTCGGCCCATCGTGTCTGTGCTGGCCATCAAGCACCTAACTATTCTAGTCCCATTTTGCAGCATTTGGCCCGTAGCCTTGTATGCTATGGCGTTTCAAGTGCTCATCTAAATACTTCTTAAATGTTGTGAGGTTCCTGCCTCTACCACCTCTTCAGGCAGTGTGTTTCAGATTCCAACCACCCTCTGGGTGAAAAATGTTTTCCTCAAATCCCCTCTAAACCTCCTGCCCCTTGCCTTAAATCTATGCCCCCTGGTTATTGACTCCTCCGCTAAGGGAAAAAGTCTCTTCCTATCAATGCCCCTCATAATTTTGTATACCTCAATCATGTCCCCTCTCATCCTTCTCTGTTCCAAGGAAAACAACACTATCCTTTTCAGTCTCTCTTCATAGTTGAAATGCTCCAGCCCAGGCAACATCCTGGTGAATCTCCTCTGGACCTTCTCCAGTGCAATCACATCCTTCCTATAGTGTGGTGCCCAGAACTATACACAGTACTCCAGCTGTGGCCTAACTAACGTTTTATACAGCTCCATCATAACCTCCCTGCTATTCTATTCTATGCCTCGGCTAATAAAGGCAAGTATCCCATATGCCTTCCTAACCACCTTATTTACCTGTGATGCTGCCTTCAGTGATCTATGGACAAGTACACCATGTCCCTCTGACCTTCTATACTTCCAAAGGTCCTGCTATCCATTGTATATTCCCTTGCCTTGTTAGTCTTCCCAAAATGCATCATCTCACACTTCTCAGGATTAAATTCCATTTGCCACTGCTCTGCCCATCTTACCAGCCCATCTATATCGTCCTGTAATCTAAAGCTTTCCTCCTCACTATTTACGACACCGCCAATTTTCGTGTCATCTACGAACGTATTTATCATACCTCCTATATTCATGTCTAAATCGTTAATGCACAGTACAAACAGTAAGGGTCCCACTACCGATCCCTGTGGTACACCAGTGGTCACAGGCTTCCACTCACAAAAACAACCCTCGACCATCACCCTCTGTTTCCTGCCACCAAGCCAGTTTTGGATCCAATTTGCTAAATTGCCCTGGATCCCATGGGCTCTTACTTTCTTAACCAATCTCCCATGTGGGACCTTATCAAAAGCCTTACTGAAGTCCATGTAGACTACATCAACTACCTTACCCACACCTACACATCTAGTCACCTCCTCAAAAATTTCAGTCAAGTTAGTTAGACACGATCTCCCCCTGACAAAGCCGTGCTGACTATCCCTGATTATTCCCTGCCTCTCCAAGTGGAGATTAATTCTGTCCCTCAGACTTTTTTCCAATAGTTTCCCAAGCACTGATGTTAGACTCACCAGCCTGTAATTACCTGGTTTATCCCTGCTACCTAGCTTGAAGAATGGTACCACATTCACTGTCCTCCAATCCTCTGGCACCTCTCCCGTGGCCAGAGAGAATTAGAATTAGAATTAGAATTAGAACATTACAGCGCAGTACAGGCCCTTCGGCCCTCGATGTTGCACCGACCTGTGAAACCATCCGACCTACACTATTCCATTTTCATCCATGTGTCTATCCAATGTCCACTTAAATGCCCTTAAAGTTGGCGAATCTACTACTGCTGCAGGCAGGGCGTTCCACGCCCTTACTACTCTCTGTGTAAAGAAACTACCTCTCACATCTGTCCTATATCTATCACCCCTCAACTTGAAGCTATGTCCCCTCGTGTTTGCCATCACCATCCGAGGAAAAAGACGCTCACTATCCACCCTATCTAACCCTCTGATTATCTTATATGTCTCTATTAAGTCACCTCTCCTCCTCCTTCTCTCCAACGAAAACAACCTCAAGTCCCTCAGCCTTTCCTTGTAAGACCTTCCCTCCATACCAGGCAACATCCTAGTAAATCTCCTCTGCACCCTTTCCATTTCTTCCACATCCTTCCTATAATGCGGTGACCAGAACTGCACGCAATACTCCAGGTGCGGTCTCACCAGAGTTTTGTACAGCTGCAGCATGACCTCGTGGCTCTGAAACTCGACCCCCCTACTAATAAAAGCTAACACACCATATGCCTTCTTAACAGCCCTATTAACCTGGTTAGCAACCTTCAGGGATTTATGCACCTGGACACCAAGATCTCTCTGTTCATCTACACTACCAAGAATCTTCCCATTAGCCCAGTACTCTGCATTCCTGTTACTCCTTCCAAAGTGAATCACCTCACACTTTTCCGCATTAAACTCCATTTGCCATCTCTCAGCCCAGCTCTGCAGCCTATCTATGTCTCTCTGTACCCGACAACATCCTTCGGCACTATCCACAACTCCACCGACCTTAGTGTCATCTGCAAATTTACTAACCCACCCTTCTACACCCTCTTCCAGGTCATTTATAAAAATGACAAACAGCAGTGGCCCCAAAACAGATCCTTGCGGTACACCACTAGTAACTAAACTCCAGGATGAACATTTGCCATCAACCACCACCCTCTGTCTTCTTTCAGCTAGCCAATTTCTGATCCAAAGCTCTAAATCACCTTCAACCCCATACTTCCGTATTTTCTGCAATAGCCTACCGTGGGGAACCTTATCAAATGCCTTACTGAAATCCATATACACCACATCCACTGCTTTACCCTCATCCACCTGTTTGGTCACCTTCTCGAAAAACTCAATAAGGTTTGTGAGGCACGACCTACCCGTCACAAAACCGTGCTGACTATCTCTAATGTACTTATTCTTTTCAAGATGATTATAAATCCTGTCTCTTATAACCTTTTCCAACATTTTACCCACAACCGAAGTAAGGCTCACAGGTCTATAATTACCAGGGCTGTCTCTACTCCCCTTCTTGAACAAGGGGACAACATTTGCTATCCTCCAGTCTTCCGGCACTATTCCTGTCGACAATGACGACATAAAGATCAAGGACAAAGGCTCTGCAATCTCCTCCCTGGCTTCCCAGAGAATCCTAGGATAAATCCCATCTGGCCCAGGGGACTTATCTATTTTCACACTTTCCAAAATTGCTAACACCTCCTCCTTGTGAACCTCAATCCCATCTAGCCTCGTAGCCTGAATCTCAGTATTCTCAACAACATTTTCTTTCTCTACTGTAAATACTGACGCAAAATATTCATTTAACACTTCCCCTATCTCCTCTGATTCCACACACAACTTCCCACTACTATCCTTGATTGGCCCTAATCTAACTCTAGTCATTCTTTTATTCCTGATATACCTATAGAAAGCCTTAGGGTTTTCCCTGATTCGATCCACCAATGACTTCTCGTGTCCTCTCCTTGCTCTTCTTAGCTCTCCCTTTAGATCCTTCCTGGCTAGCTTGTAGCTCTCAAGCGCCCTAACTGAGCCTTCAAGTCTCATCCTAACATAAGCCTTCTTCTTCCTCTTGACAAGTGCTTCAACTTCTTTAGTAAACCACGGCTCCCTCGCACGACAACTTCCTCCCTGCCTGACAGGTACATACTTATCAAGGACACGCAGTAGCTGCTCCTTGAATAAGGATCTGAAAATTTGTGTCAGAGCCCCTGCTATCACCTCCCTTGCCTCACACAACAGCCTGGGATACATCTCATCTGGGCCTGAGGATTTATCCACTTTTAAGCCTTCTAAAATATCTAATACTTCCTCCCTTTCCATGTTAATATGTTCAACTATATCACAATCCCCCTCCCTGATCTTTGCACCTACATCGTCGTTTTCCACCGTGAAAACAGATGAAAAGTAATCATTTAAAACCTCACCTATGTCCTCCGACTCCACACACAAATTGCCACTTTGGTCCCTAATGGGCTCTACTCTTTTCCTGGTTATCCTCTTGCCCTTACTATACTTATAAAATGCATTAGGATTTTCCTATATTGACCACCAATGTTTTTTCATGTCCCGTCTTCGCTCTCCTAATTACTTTTTTAAATACCCCCCTACACTTTCTATACTCCTCTAATGCCTCCGCTGTTTGCAGTGCTCCAAATCTGCCATAAGCCTCCTTTTTTTTCCTGATCCAATACTCTATATCCCTTGACATCCAGGGTTCCCTGGACTTGATGGTCCCACCCTTGACCTTAATGGGAACATGTTGGCCCTGAACTCTCACTATTTCCTCTTTGAATGCCTCCCACTGGCCAAGCAAGCCTTGCCAAGATATAAAATTAATTTATGTTCTGTAAATATTTTGGGTAATTCTTCAGCATAACTAGCAATAAGTCAGCATTAAAGCGAATCCCCATCAGGAATGGCCAATTCAGGATAACTGAGGATTCACAGGTTACTATGCATGCAGTTTGTGCAATACCTCCATCAGTGCATTTGTAGTCAGTGGACAATTTAACTGTGAGGGAGAAGTTCAGGTGGTTTAACTACCTCATTCACTTCATGTCTAACCTTGTATAGTTTTTCCTTTTTTCGTGCTTGGTGGAACTATATTTGCATTAGAATCTTGGTCCTGCTCATTTCTGCGCAACAGCCAAAAACAGTAAAATAGGAATATTAGGAGCAGAAGAGTTGGTCTCGGGCCTGCTCTGCCATTCAATTATATTATTGGGGATCTGTATTTCAATTTCATTCAATTCTCATCTTAGCTCCATGTTTCTTGCTACCCTTACCTAAAAAACAATCTATCAGTCTCAATCTTGAAAGCTCCAATTGTCCCAGCATCCACAGCCTTTAGCGGGGAGAGTTCCAGATTTCTACTATTCTTTTAGTGAAAAAGTGCTTGACTTTACGCTAATTTTAAGATTAATCTAATTGTAATTTTAAGATTAATCCCCCTTGTTCTTGATTGCACACCCAGAGGTAGCAGTTTCTCCTTATCTACTTTATTAAATCCTTTCAACAATTTAAATAACAATGATTTTTAAAAACCTGAATTGTGTCTGGGTCCAGTATTTAACTTTTACCTGTGTTTCTCATATTCTCCCATTATGAGATTCACATGTTGTTGAAAACCTTGTTCATGTAAATGCACTCAGACTATAGTAACTAATGTTTTGTGAAACCATTCACTTTGTTTTCCAAGTAATCTCTGACGTGGCGTATTGTAAAGACAGCTTTGACATGTTGAAAGGTGAAAACTGCTGGCTACTTGCTTTTACTAGTAGGCAGTGGGTTTAATTTACAGTTTCAACTTTTGTTTGCAGCAAATACAAATATGGCCTTGTTTTGTTTTACTTGTAGCCAATCCTCTGAAGAGCATTTTAAAGCATGTAATTTACTCCAAAACGACTTCCAAAACATAGCCATTTAATCTTTGTAAACCTAAGTGGTGTTGTAGCGCTTATAAAAATGAACTGCCTCAATTCTCTGAAAATGGTCTGTTCTGGTTGTTCATCACATGTGGATTTTTTGATCTTCCTGCACATGTAGGCTCCAAATACCTTTTCATGTCTCTGCTTTCTTTCTTAGAATTTATAGAGTCATGGATTGAGGGGTGGTTTATCCTTAATGAACATTTAGAAAGCCTGAGAGTCATAAAGTCATTTACAGCACAGAAAGAGGCCATTCAGCCCAGTGAGTCCATGCCAGTTCTCCACCGAGCTATCCAGTCAGTGCCATTCTCCTGCTCAATCCCTGTCGCCCTGCAAGTTTATTTCCTTCAAGTGGCTATCCAGTTTCCTTTTGAAGTCATTATCTCTGCTTCCACCACCGTTATGGGCAGTGAGTTCCAGGTCATTACCACCCACTGTGTAAAAAGGTTCTTATCTACTTTATATTATTTCCCCTGCATCTCTTGCCCAAAGCCTTTAATCTGTGTCCCTTAGCCCTTGTACCATTAGTTAATGGACACAATTTCTCCTTATCGAACTTATTTAAGCCTGTCATAATGTTGTACACTTCTATTAAATATCCCCTCAATCTCCTTTGTTCGAAGGAGAACAACCCCAGCTTTTCCAACCTAACCTTGTAACTAAAATCCCCCATCCCTGGAACCATTCTGGTAAATCTCCTCTGCACCCTCTCAAGGACCCTCACATCCTTTCTGAAGTGTGGTGACCAGAACTGGACACAATACTCCAGTTGGAGCCTAACCAGAGCTTTATAAAAGTTCAGAATAACTTCCCTGCTTTTGTACTCAATGCATTTATTTGTGAAGCCCAAGATCTCACATGCTTTACTAACCACTCTCTTAATATGTCCTGCCACCTTCAAAGATAAATGCAAATGCATCCCCCCCCACCCCCCCACCTCCGGTCCTTCTATTCCTTGAAGCTGTCCTGGTGATGGTTCGTGAGCTTTTTGCTGACCTTCCTACAGTTGCTAAGCTTTGGGATTTTTGGATCAAGAAGTATGTCATGTTTGTTTATGTGCATTTGTCCTTTCAGAGATCTTGCAAGATACTTTATCTTGTACAAACCTTTCAGTCAGGACTATAAATTATTTAGTGAACCTTTCCATAGACAATATTATAATAGATACTTCATTTCAAATAAAGGGCTGGATTTTAAGAGCCCGCTGCCGATCTTGGTGGTGAGCCACCCAATAACAATGACCTTACCTATTTGTCCTCTTCCCCACCCCAAGACACTTACCTTTTAAATCTGACCTTCCCCCCGCTCCACCAAACTGCATAAAGTTTAAAGTTCACCCCTTCCCACCACCCCTAGACACATTACGTTTATTTCACCCCACCCCCCCCCACTGAAAATCTTAACTCCTCCCCTCTACCCACCAGTGTCATGTTGGCTTACCCCAGATGGGGAACTAAAGGGGCGGGAGTGCCAACTGCCGCACCGAAGATAGCAGCAGGCCGGAAGATTTCAGGTAAATTTACTTAAATTTATTCGTTATTCATTTAAATATTGAAATGGTATTCCTGTCGCTTAGCGGCAGGGGTACCGCCATGGAGCGGGGAGGATCGGGCCAGGCCCTCACGGTGTTGGCCTCCATGGCGGGCCACTGCCAGACCTACATTCTGCAACCACCCCCCCACCCCCACCACCATGGAGCCTGATGTCATGGGCTTGGTAAAATCCAGCCCAGAGATTCAAGACCGTTTCTATGCTGCACATTTGATTCGATCCAACAATTTTCTGTCAATAACTGTACAATAAACAGACCGATTCTATCCATGATAATATGCAACCAAGCAGCAGCTTTGTCACATGGGAGGCTCTTTCCTTTTAGTGCAGTGTCAGGGTGCCCTCAGGATCTATAACGCTTGGTTATTTTAAAGGGGTACTGTATGTATGTTTTTGTCAAAGCTTTTTCCTTTGCGGAGGGAGGTGAGATGTATTTCCAAATAGTATCACATGCATATGATGCATTCACCATGGTGATACCCCTTTAAATATTCAGTTTCTTTACCATTCAGCTTTAAAGTCTGCAGTTTCTTGCTAAACTGTGTTCAAACCTGATCTAATCTGATTGCTGCATATTGTTTCAGGCCATTGACATGTCCCTCGAAAATAACATTGATTAGTATTTACACTTGAGTGAAGCCAAATTTTCTGACTTTGTATTCTAGGCGAAATAGAGATATTAGTCCTGACCATGTCAAATCTCATGTGAGAAAGACTTTGTCTCTGCTGTCATCATTTATATCACTGTCATGATTCAAATGCCTTTGGGAGAGAAATCCTTCCATCTGGCAGGGTATTTGCTTTGAATCTTGACAGAGAAAAATAGTTCAAACCCTACTTTCGGAAGGATGTCAAAGCCACTGAGTAGGTACAGAAGAGATTGACTGAAGTGACGCCACAGATGAGAAGCTTTAGTTAGGAGAGGAGATGAGTTCTTGTTATTGCACTATACAAAGACAAGAGGAGTTCTGATAGAGCAGTTCAACATTATGAGGTGTTTTCCTAGGGTAAATAAGGAATGCCTATTTCTCCCTGTAATTTAGAGACCATCCATTTAAGAATCATAGAATGGTTACAGTACAGAAGAAGGCCATTCAGGCTGTCATGTCCATGCCGGCTCTCTGCAAGAGCAACTGAGCTAGTCCCACTCCTCTGCCTTTCTCCATAGCCCTGCAAATATTTTCTTTTTAGATAATTGTCCAATTTCCTTTTGAAAGCCACAATTGAATCTGCCTCCACCACATTCTCAGGCAGTGCATTCCAGATCCTAACCACTCGCTGTGTAAAGAAGTTTCTCTTCATGCCATGTTTCATTCTTTTGCCATTCACCTTAAATCAGTATTCTCTGGTTCTCGACTTTGCTGCCAAGGGGAATAGTGTCTCCTTATCTACTCTTTCCAGACCCCTTATGATTTTGAAAACCGCTATCACATCTCCTCTCAACTTTCTCTTCTCCAAGGAGAACAGCCCTAGTTTCTCCAATCTATCCACGTAACTGAAGTCCCTCATCCTGGAACCATTCTCATAAATCTTTTCTGCACCCTCTCAAATGCCTTCACATCCTTCCTAAACTGTGATGCCCAGAATTGGACACAATACTTCAGTTGTGGCTGAACCAGTGCTTTATAAAGGTTCACCATAACGTCCTTGCTTTTGTACTTGATTCTTCTATTTATTAAGCCCAGGATCCCATGAGCCTTTCTCAACCTGCCCTGCCACCGTTAATGACTTGTGCACTTGAACCCCCAGGTCCCTCTGCTCCTGCACCTCCTTTAGAATTGTATCCTTTATTTTGTATTGCCTCTCCTCATTCTTCCTACCAGAGTGTATGACTTCACACTTCTCTGCATTAATTCTCATCTGCCACATGTCCGCCCATTCCACCAGCCTGCCCATGTCCTCTTGAAGTCTATCACTATCCTCCTCACAGTTCACAATACTTCCAAGTTTTGTGTTAATCTGCAAATTTTGAAATTGTGGCCTGCACACCAAAATCTAGCTCATTATTATGTATCAGGAAAAGCAGTGGTCCTAATACTGACCCCTGGAAAGCCCCACTATATATCTTTCTCCAGTCTGAAAAAGAACCGTTCACCATTATTCTCTGTTTCCTGTCACTCAGCCAGCTTTGTATCTATGCTGCCACTATCCTTTTATTCCAAGGGCTTCAACTTTGCTGATAAGCCTGTTGTGTGGCACTTTTTCAAATGCTTCTGGACGTCCATGTACACCACATCAACTGCATTACCCTAATCTACCTTCTCTGTTACCATATCAAAAAATGCATTCAAATTGGTTAAACACAATTTGCCCTTAACAAATCCAGGCTGCCTTTCCTTAATTAGTCCAAATTTGTCCAAGTGACTACTAATTTTGTTCCAGATTATCATTTCTAAAAGCTTTTTCTCCATCGAGGTTAAACTGACTGGCCTGTAGTCATTGGACTTATCTTTACACCCTTTTCTTGAACAAGGGTGTAACATTCACCAGTGTGCTCACAACACCCCTGTATCCAAGGAGGATTGGAAGATTATGGCCAGTGCCAGGGCAATTTCTATGCTTCCTTCCCTCAGTATCCTTGGATACATCCTATCTGTTCCTGGTGACTTATCAACTTTAAGTACGTCCAACCTTCCTAACACCTCCTTCTTATCAATTTTTAGTCCATCCAGTGTCTCAACTACCTGCTCTTTCACAGTGACTTCGGCAGCATCTTCTTCCTTGGTAAAGACAGATACAAAGTACTTATTTAGTACCTCAGCTATTCTCTGTGCCTTTTTGTTCCCTAATCAGCCCCACTCCTCCTTTTACCACCCATTTACTATTTATATGCCTATAGAAGACTTTTGGATTCCTTTTTATGTTAGCTGCTGGTCTCTTCTCATACTTTCTTTTGCTTCTGTTACTTCTTTTATCACTTCCCCTCTGAACTTTCCTATTCAGCCTGTTTATCATGTGTATTATCAACCTGACATCTGTCATATGCACCTTTTTTCTGCTTCATTTTACTCTTTACCATCTCTTTCATCATCCATGAAGCTTTTGGCTTTGTTTCTCTTACCCATCCCCCTCATGGGAATGCACTCAACTGAACCCAATCTATCTCTTCTTTAAAGGCAGCCTACTATTCCATTACAGTTTTGCCTGTCATCTTTGACTCCAATTTACCTAGCCAGGTCTGTTCTCACGCCATTGAAATTGGCTCTGCCCCAGTTAATTATTTTTACTCTGGATTGCTCCTCGTCCTTTTTCATAGCCAGCTTAAACATTAAGATAATATGATCACTGTCCGCGAAATGTTCCTGTACTGTCAATTGATCCACTTGACCTCCCTCATTCTCCAGAACCAGATCCAGCAATGCCTCCTTCCTCGTCGGACTAGAAACATACTGCTCCAGAAAATTATCCTGAACACATTTGGGAAATTCTTCCCCGTCACTCCGGAGCTGCATGCGGCTATTTAGCATCTCCTTTGTGGCATCCTTTTTCAGTTGGATTGCAATAACATGAAAAAAGTCAAAAAATTATTAAGGCAAGAAAAGTAAGAGCTGTGTTTTTATTGTGGGGATAAAAGACTAATCATTATGTTGCACTTTACAGTTTCAAAAGATATTTTAATGAAAAACATCATCGTTCTCTAAATAAACCTGTTCAAATGATATAGCTGCATCATGTATATGGATAATGCCTTTGACTCAAGAACAGGTTTTATGCTTGTGACCATTATCGTTTCTAACATAGCTGAGATGATAAATTATTCTGAATGTGCGACGTGAAACTGATTTTTTAATCACGAGAATCAATAGCTGAAAAAATTGTCTTAATTCTATGCATTTTAAGTTAAAATTTGTTTTGTCATGACCTACTGACAAAATTATCGTTAAAAAGGTCAAAAAGTGTGAGAATTCAGAGTTAGGTACATTTAAATGTCATTGTTCTTCCTATTGATACATATATTCAACACATTTTATTTATTATATATGCAAATTATGCATTTTATCAGAGACAATTGGCAATTTGCCAAGTAGTTGGTTTAGAAATGCTGAATTTTCATCTTGCAGCTCCCAATAGGTTTTATGCTAGGCAATTTGTTTTAAAAAGGCTCTTCAGGCAAAAAGGTTGCAGACCCCTGGGCTAGGGTAACATTTTTATACAGAGGGTTGTTAGAATATGGAATGCCCTACCAGAAATAGTAGTGGGAGCAGAATTCATTGTAGATTTTAGAAGGGAATTGGGTAAATATTTCAAAAAGTTGAAAATATAATGGGTAAGGGAAAAGGGCAGGGGAATGGGACAAAGTGGAAGCTCTTTCTGAGAGCTGGCATGACCATGATGGGACGGCTGGCCTCCATTTGTGCATTAAAATTCATGGACTTCGAATTGGTCTAAAAACTGAAAGTGCGGACAATGATGAGGATTGTCAGAGGATACAGCAGGATATAGATCGGTTGGAGATTTGGGCGGAGAAATGGCAGATGGAGTTTAATCCGGACAAATGTGAGGTAATGCATTTTGGAAGATCTAATGCAGGTGGGAGGTATACAGTAAATGGCAGAACCCTTAGGAGTATTAACAGGCAGAGAGATCTGGGCGTACAGGTCCACAGGTCACTGAAAGTGGCAACGCTGGTGGATAAGGTAGTCAGGAAGGCATACGGCATGCTTGCCTTCATCGGTCGGGGCATAGAGTATAAATATTGGCAAGTCATGTTGCAGCTGTACAGAACCTTAGTTAGACCACACTTAGAATATTGCGTGCAATTCTGGTCGCCACACTACCAGAAGGACATGGAGGCTTTGGAGAGGGTACAGAGGAAGTTTACCAGGATGCTGCCTGGTCTGGAGGGCATTAGCTATGAGGAGAGGTTGGAAAAACTCGGATTGTTTTCACTGGAACGACGGAGGTGGAGGAGCGACATGATAGAGGTTTACAAAATTATGAGCGTCATGGACAGAGTGGATAGTCAGAAGCTTTTTCCCAGGGTGGAAGAGTCAGTTACTAGGGGACATAGGTTTAAGGTGCGAGGGGCAAAGTTTAGAGGGGATGTGCGAGGCAAGTTTTTTACACAGAGGGTGGTGAGTGCCTGGAACTTGCTGCCAGGGGAGGTGGTGGAAGCAGATACGATAGCGACGTTTAAGAGACATCTTGACAAATATATGAATAGGAAGGGAATAGAGCGATATGGGCCCCGGAAGTGCAGAATGTGTTAGTTTAGGCAGGCATCAAGATCGGCGCAGGCTTGGAGGGCCGAATGGCCTGTTCCTGTGCTGTACTGTTCTTTGTTCTTTGTTTGCTCAGTGACTTTATTTGTCACAGTATATAGTTTGTGTGTTGTTCTGTGTTGAAGGTTGCTTTGCAAACAGATTGTGCAGTGAGAACCTCCTTGCCAATATTACTGAAGGTTATAGCTTCTCTCATGTTTAATGCTTTTGGCATGATTCAAATCCCTATGTGACTTAAGCCACACGACAGCTGCGTTGTTGAAATCGGCAGCTGGCCAGACCTGTTTTTAAGAAGCGAGGAGGTTGCAATAACATTCTGATGTTGGTGTGACCCTGGTAAAAGCACACAGGTTTGGTGGAACTCATCTTGGGAGGTAGCACAGAGCCAATCGTGAATCATCAGCCTGTTATGCACAGCACTGATTTTCTTTTCCAAAAAAAATAGAGATCACATTGAAGTTGTCTGCTTAATGATTTACAATCTATATATTGCTTTTAACTGTAAAAAGTTGATGAAAGTCTTGTTCTCCTTATGGATGCTAAAACAGAATCATAAAATCCACTGTTATTTTATTTAGAGATACAGCACTGAAACATGCCCTTCGGCCCACCAAGTCTGTGCCAACCAACAATCACCCGTTTCTACTAACCCTACATTAATCCCATATTCCCTACCACATCCCCACCATTCTCCTACCACCTACCTACACTAGGGGCAATTTACAATGGCCAATTTACCTATTAACCTGCAATTCTTTGGGTGTGGGAGGAAACCGGAGCACCCGGCAGAAACCCACATGGTCACAGGGAGAACTTGCAAACTCCACACAGGCAGTACCCAGAACTGAACCTGGGTCGCTGGAGCCGTGAGGCTGCAGTGCTAACCACTGCGCCACTGTGCCACCCCAACCACTGTGCCGCCCCCTGATAATGATGTCAACAACTCACTTCATACATCGTTTTTCAGTTATCTTACATATTTTCAGGGTAGGAGAAACGTGGAATTTTCTCCCTCAAAATACCGTGGATGCTGGGGATCAGTTAAAATTTTTAAGACTGAGAGTGATAGATTTTTATTAGGTAAGGGTATCAAGGCATATGGAGCAAAAGTGGGTAAAAGGAATTGAGGTATAGATCAACCATAGAAGTGTGAGGTGATGCATTTTGGGAGGACTAAATGGGCAAGGGAATATACAATGGATGGTAGGACCCTAGGAAGTACAGAAGGTCAGAGGGATCTTGGTGTACTTGTCCATAAATCACTGAAGGCAGCAGCACAGGTAGATAAGGTGGTTAGGAAGGCATATGGGATACTTGCCTTTTAGTTTTGGTTGCAGCAGCTTTGACAGAAGCAGTGGTACGGAGCGAACTTGCAGCTGGGAGGTCAATTTCAGTGTAAATTAAAAGTTAATTCCCTTTTGTTTTCGGAGGACCAGGGGACTGCTGGGTAAGTAAAAACTATATATTTGGGCGGTTTAAAATCACTTTCTTTTAGTTTTGGTTGCAGCAGCTTTGACAGAAGCGGAGGTACGGAGCGAACTTGCAGCTGGGAGGTCAATTTCAGTGTAAGTTATAAGTTAATTCCCTTTTGTTTTCGGAGGACCAGGGGACTGCTGGGTAAGTAAAAACTATATATTTGGGCGGTGTCTGTACCCGAGACACTACACGTGTAGTGTCTCCCATCCACCCTCCTCCTCTAACCAAAAAAAAGGACTCTGGTGTGTTGATAAGGTAAGCTTTTTATTTAAAAAGTTCTGTCCGTCGGATTGATAAGCTAACAAGTTTTGACTTTTTTTTTGGTTTTTCAGTAGATTTATTGGGAATTTAGAATAGTGGGAATGGCGGTTAAGGCAGTTGTATGTTCCTCCTGCAGAATGTGGGAGGTAAGGGTCGCCAAGAGTGTCCCTGCTGACTGCATCTGCGGGAAGTGCACCCAACTCCAGCTCCTCGAGAACCGCGTTAGGGAACTGGAGCTGGAGCTGGATGAACTTCGGATCATTCGGGAGGCGGAGGGGGTTATTGAGAGGAGTTATGGGGAGGTAGTCACACCTCAGGTAAAAGAAGTAGGTAGATGGGTTACCGTCAGGGGAAGGAGAGGGAACCAGCAGGCAGTGCAGGGATCCCCTGTGGCCGTTTCCCTCAACAACAGGTATACCGTTTTGGATACTGTTGCGGGGGACGACTTACCAGGGGTAAGCAATGGGGTACAGATATCTGGCACAGAGTCTGTCCCTGTTGCTCAGAAGGGAAGGGGGAAGAGGAGCAGAGCATTAGTCATTGGGGACTCCATAGTTAGGGGAACAGATAGGAGGTTCTGTGGGAACGAGAGAGACTCACGGTTGGTGTGTTGCCTCCCAGGTGCCAGGGTTCGTGATGTCTCGGATCGTGTTTTTGGGATCCTTAAGGAGGAGGGGGAGCAGCCCCAAGTCGTGGTCCACATAGGCACCAACGACATAGGTAGGAAGAGAGATGGGGATTTAAGGCAGAAATTCAGGGAGCTAGGGTGGAAGCTTAGAGCGAGAACAAACAGAGTTGTTATCTCTGGGTTGTTGCCCATGCCACGTGATAGCGAAGCGAGGAATAGGGAGAAAGAGGAGTTGAACACGTGACTGCAGAGATGGTGTAGGAGGGAGGGTTTTGGTTTCCTGGATAATTGGGGCTCTTTCTGGGCTGGTGGAACCTCTACAAACAGGATGGTCTTCACCTGAACCAGAGGGGTACCAATATCCTGGGGGGGAGATTTGCTAGTGCTCTTCGGGGGGGTTTAAACTAATTCAGCAGGGGAATGGGAACCTAAATTGTAGTTCCAGTGTACAGGATGTTGAGAGTAGTGAGGTCAGGGATACGGTTACAAGGACGCAAGAGGGCACTGGCAAGCAAGAACTTGGTTTAAAGTGTGTCTACTTCAACGCCAGGAGCATCCGGAATAAGGTGGGTGAGCTTGCAGCATGGGTTGGTACCTGGGATCTCGATGTAGTGGCCATTTCGGAGACATGGGTAGAGCAGGGGCAGGAATGGATGTTGCAGGTTCCTGGATTTAGATGTTTCAGTAAGAACAGAGAAGATGGTAAAAGAGGGGGGAGTGTGGCATTGTTAATCAAGGAGAGTATTACAGCGGCAGAAAGGACGTTTGAGGACTCGTCTACTGAGGTAGTATGGGCCGAGGTTAGAAACAGGAGAGGAGAGGTCACCCTGTTGGGAGTTTTCTATAGACCTCCGAATAGTTCCAGGGATGTAGAGGAAAGGACAGCGAAGATGATTCTCGACAGGAGCGAGAGTAACAGGGTAGTTGTTATGGAGGACTTTAACTTTCCAAATATTGACTGGAAATACTATAGTTCGAGTACTTTAGATGGGTCAGTTTTTGTCCAGTGTGTGCAGGAGGGTTTTCTGACACAGTCTGTAGACAGGCCAACCAGGGGCGATGCCACATTGGATTTGGTACTGGGTAATGAACCCGGCCAGGTGTTAGATTTAGATGTAGGTGAGCACTTTGGTGATAGTGATCACAATTCGGTTAGGTTTACCTTAGCGATGGGCAGGGACAGGTATATACCGCAGGGCAAGAATTATAGCTGGGGGAAAGGAAATTATGATGCGATTAGGCAAGATTTAGGATGCGTAGGATGGGGAAGGAAACTGCAGGGGATGGGCACAATCGAAATGTGGAGCTTATTCAAGGAGCAGCTACTGCGTGTCCTTGATAAGTATGTACCTGTCAGGCAGGGAGGAAGTTGTCGAGCGAGGGAGCCGTGGTTTACTAAAGAAGTTGAAGCGCTTGTCAAGAGGAAGAAGAAGGCTTATGTTAGGATGAGACGTGAAGGCTCAGTTAGGGCGCTTGAGAGTTACAAGCTAGCCAAGAAGGATCTAAAGGGAGAGCTAAGAAGAGCAAGGAGAGGACACGAGAAGTCATTGGCGGATAGGATCAAGGAAAACCCTAAGGCTTTCTATAGGTATATCAGGAATAAAAGAATGACTAGAGTTAGATTAGGGCCAATCAAGGATAGTAGTGGGAAGTTGTGTGTGGAATCAGAGGAGATAGGGGAAGCGTTAAATGAATATTTTGCGTCAGTATTTACAGTAGAGAAAGAAAATGTTGTCGAGGAGAATACTGAGATTCAGACTACTAGGCTAGATGGGATTGAGGTTCATAAGGAGGAGGTGTTAGCAATTTTGGAAAATGTGAAAATAGATAAGTCCCCTGGGCCAGATGGGATTTATCCTAGGATTCTTTGGGAAGCCAGGGAGGAGATTGCAGAGCCTTTGTCCTTGATCTTTATGTCGTCATTGTCGACAGGAATAGTGCCGGAAGACTGGAGGATAGCAAATGTTGTCCCCTTGTTCAAGAAGGGGAGTAGAGACAGCCCTGGCAATTATAGACCTGTGAGCCTTACTTCGGTTGTGGGTAAAATGTTGGAGAAGGTTATAAGAGACAGGATTTATAATCATCTTGAAAAGAATAAGTTCATTAGCGATAGTCAGCACGGTTTTGTGAAGGGTAGGTCGTGCCTCACAAACCTTATTGAGTTTTCGAGAAGATGACCAAACAGGTGGATGAGGGTAAAGCAGTGGATGTGGTGTATATGGATTTCAGTAAGGCATTTGATAAGGTTCCCCACGGTAGGCTATTGCAGAAAATACGGAAGTATGGGGTTGAAGGTGATTTAGAGCTTTGGATCAGAAATTGGCTAGTTGAAAGAAGACAGAGGGTGGTGGTTGATGGCAAATGTTCATCCTGGAGTTTAGTTACTAGTGGTGTACCGCAAGGATCTGTTTTGGGGCCACTGCTGTTTGTCATTTTTATAAATGACCTGGAAGAGGGTGTAGAAGGGTGGGTTAGTAAATTTGCGGATGACACGAAGGTCGGTGGAGTTGTGGATAGTGCCGAAGGATGTTGTAGGGTACAGAGGGACATAGATAGGCTGCAGAGCTGGGCTGAGAGATGGCAAATGGAGTTTAATGGGGAAAAGTGTGAGGTGATTCACTTTGGAAGGAGTAACAGGAATGCAGAGTACTGGGCTAATGGGAAGATTCTTGGTAGTGTAGATGAGCAGAGAGATCTTGGTGTCCAGGTACATAAATCCCTGAAAGTTGCTACCCAGGTTAATAGGGCTGTTAAGAAGGCATATGGTGTGTTAGCTTTTATTAGTAGGGGGATCGAGTTTCGGAGCCACGAGGTCATGCTGCAGCTGTACAAAACTCTGGTGAGACCGCACCTGGAGTATTGCGTGCAGTTCTGGTCACTGCATTATAGGAAGGATGTGGAAGCTTTGGAAAGGGTGCAGAGGAGATTTACTAGGATGTTGCCTGGTATGGAGGGAAGGTCTTACGAGGAAAGGCTGAGGGACTTGAGGTTGTTTTCGTTAGAGAGAAGGAGGAGGAGAGGTGACTTAATAGAGACATATAAGATAATCAGAGGGTTAGATAGGGTGGATAGTGAGAGTCTTTTTCCTCGGATGGTGATGGCAAACACGAGGGGACATAGCTTTAAGTTGAGGGGTGATAGATATAGGACAGATGTTAGAGGTAGTTTCTTTACTCAGAGAGTAGTAGGGACGTGGAACGCCCTGCCTGCAACAGTAGTAGACTCGCCAACTTTAAGGGCATTTAAGTGGTCATTGGATAGACATATGGATGAAAATGGAATAGTGTAGGTCAGATGGTCTCATAGGTCGGCGCAACATCGAGGGCCGAAGGGCCTGTACTGCGCTGTAATGTTCTAATTCTAATTAGCCGAGGCATAGAATATAAGAGCAGGGAGGTTATGATGGAGCTGTATAAAACTCTAGTTAGGCCACAGCTGGAGTACTGTGTACAGTTCTGGGCACCACACTCATACTATAGGAAGGATGTGATTGCACTGGAGAAGGTCCAGAGGAGATTCACCAGGATATTGCCTGGGTTGGAGATTTTCAGCTATGAACAGAGACTGGAAAGGCTCAGGTTGTTTTCCTTCAAGCAGAGAAGGCTGAGGGGGGACCTGATTGAGGTGTACAAAATTATGAGGGACTTTGATAGATTAGATAGGAAGGAACTTTTTCCCTTAGCAGAGGGGTCAATAACCAGGGGGCATAGATTTAAGGTAAGGGGCAGGAGGTTTAGAGGGGATTTGAGGAAAATTCTTTTCACCCAGAGGGTGGTTGGAAGCTGGAATGCACTGCCTGAAGTAATGGTGGAGGCAGGAACCATCACAACATTTAAGAAGTATTTAGATGAGCACTTGAAATGCCATAGTATACAAGGCTACAGGCCAAATGCTGTAAAATGGGATTAGAATAGGTAGGTGCCTGATGGCCAGCACAGACACGATGGGCCGAAGGGCCTGTTTCTGTGCTGTATGACTTGATGACTCTATGACTGTAACCATGATCTAACAGAGTGGTGGAACAGGCTCGAGGGGCTGAATGGCCTACTCCTTTCCTATGTAAGCCAACTGGTCATTCAACAAAGTGCTGCAGATTTTGGTACTACTGACTGAAAAGAATCATTTGAATGGCTGGGAAAAGAAGAAAAAGATTTGCATTTATATAGAGTCTTTCATAACCACAGGGCATCCCAAAGTACTTTCAGCCAATGAAGTACTTTAGAAGCATAGTTACTGTTGTGAATGTAGGAAACACAGCAGCCAATTTGTACACGGCAAGCTCCCACAAACAACAATGTGATAATGATCAGATAATCATTTTAGTCATGTTGATTCAGGGATAAATATTGGCCAGACCACCAGGGATAACTCCCCTGCTGTTCTTTGAAATAGTGCCATAGGATCTTTTATGTCCACCTGAGAGGGGAGACAGGCTTAATGTCTCATCCAAAAAGCAGCACCTCCAACAGTGCAGTAGTCCCTCAATATGCCACTGGAGTGTCAGCCTTGATTTTTGTGCTGAAGTCCTAGGGTTGGACTTGAACCCACAACCTTCTAACTCAGAGGTGAGAAAGTTACCAGCTGAGACATGCCTGATCTTAGCTATAAGTACTTAAGTGAGGATTCTAGCAGCGAAGGCACATACTGATGTTTCATTCCCCCAAACCAGCCTGCTGTATCATGGATCAGGAGAGGTAGATTAAAACTTGCACCACCGCTCTGCCAGGTGTATTGCAAGTTCAGGCAAGACCTTGCTAATGCGTAGCTCAGAGAATCCCAGCAGGTGCCAGTGTGACCCTACAGCTTACCAAAACACTTCTTCCACAAGGTAGATGTGTAAGGTTAGATGCCACACCGATGAAGCAAAGCACAAGCATCAATGGATAGAATGATGCCAACATAATGGAGAAAATAAGTGCATTCCACTGAAATAAAAACAGATAGTACTGGAAATGCTCAGCAGGTCAGGCAGCATCTGTGGAGAGAGAAGCAAATTTAACGTTTCAGGTCGGTGACCTTTCATCAGAACGGACCAAGGTAAGTGAGGCAGGCCCCAGCGATGGGTAGGTGGGGAGGGTGGGCGATGAGTGCAGTGATGGGGGGGGCATGTGACAGGAGTTGGATAGTTTCTGGTGGGGGCCCTCAGTGGACCACAGATTGCCCAAGGAGGAGGCTCCCCCCTTCAAGCTTGGGAGAAGCTGCCACTGCTGCTGGCTTAATTCCAGTAGTGGTGGGAAGAGGGCCTTAAGTGGCTAATAATAGGCCACTTCAGGGTCTCAATTGATTAGCCTCTGGGCGGGAAGACCATTTTCAGCCTTTCCTGCCCCTCACTTAATTGCGACAGGAAGGTAAGGGGCCCTCTGCCACCCACCTGCCTCCTGTCCTGTGGGCACCCTCCCCACCCCCCCACCCCCCGCCTGCTAACCCATCTCTGGGGGGCCCGTGTGCAAACCCAGTCATCAACAACATGAAACAACTTGTATTTATAAAGTAAAACCAAGAAATGCTGGAAATACTCAGCAGGTCTGGCAGCATCTGTGGAGAGAGAAGCAGAGTTAACGTTTCAGGTCAGTGACCCTTCTTCAGAACTCGTGTATTTATAAAGCACCTCTAATGTAATAAAACCTCCCAAGGCACTTCACAGGCTTGTTATAAAGCAAACTTTGACACTGAGCCACATAAAGCGATATTGGGGCAGATGGTCAAAAGCTTGTCAAAGAATTAGGTTTTAAGGCGTGTCTTAAAGGAGGAAAGCGAGGTAGAGAGGTGGAGAGGTGTAGGAGGGAATTGTAGAGCTTAGAGTCTAAGCAGCTGAAGGCTCGGCCACCAACGGTGGAGCAATTAAAATCGGGGGTGTTCGAGCGAAGTGCAGATATCTCGGAGGTTTGTGGGGCTGGAAGAGATTACAGAGATAAGGAGGGATGAGGCCATGGAGGGATTTGTAAACAAGGATGAGAATTTTAAAATCAAGGTGTTATTTAATTGGGAGCCAATGTAGGTCTGTGAGCACAGGGGTGATTGGTGTACAAGATCTGGTGCAAATAAGGACACGAGTAGCAGACTTTTGGATAACTCCAAGTTTACAGACAGTAGAATGTGGGAGGCTGGCCAGGAGTGTATTGGAATAGTCAAGTTCAGAGGTAAAAAAGGCATGTTTGAGTGTTTCAGCAGCAGATGAGCTGAGGCAGAGGTAAAGTTGGGCAATGTTATGGAAGTGGAAATAGGCAACCTTAGTGATGGCATGGATATATGGTGGGAAGATCACCTCGGGGTCAAATGTGACATGAAGGTTGCAATAGTCCGGTTCAGTCTCAGACAGTTTCCAGAGAGAGGGATGGAGTTAGTGGGTATCTCTCTTCTCTCTCTTGGCATTTCTTCACGCACAAAGATTTTGGGAAGGTTGTACATATCGGTTGCAGGCCCGTTGGTGGCTAGTCAGGCCTTTACCTGACCGACAGATTCTCCCACAGCGGGTACAAGTGACGGTGTAGTCGCTATTGGGGGCAATTGGATCTATCCTTCTCCTCCCTTTCTCTTTCATGCTGTTCTTCGCTCAGTGTCAAAGGTGTCTGAAGCCTTCCTGATGTAGCATCCTGTGCTTCCCACTGGTGATGGTCGATGTGGCACACAGAGAGGAACTTCTTCAGGGAGTCCTTGAAACGTTTGCATGGGGCACCTCTGTTCCATTTACCAGTGGTCAGCTCTCCATACAACATCTTGGGCAGGTGACTGTCGTCCATCTGGGCAACATGATCCACCCAACACAGTGGCTTTTCAGGAGGATAGCCTCGATGTTGACTGTTTCCAGGACTTCAATGTTTGTGATGCATTCCTGCCAGCAGTTCTTGAGGATGCTGTGGAGGCAGCGCTGATGGAGGCGCTCTAGAAGGCGTACATGACAATGGCTTTGGTTTTTCCAATATTTTAATTTTGGGAATTTCTGCTCATCCAATATTAGATGTTGGACAAGTAGTCTGATAATTTAGCAACAGTGGAGGAGTTGACAGAGGTGATGGTGAGGTAGAGCTGGATGGCATCAGTGTACATATGAAAACCAATGCTGTGTTTTTGGATGATGTCACCGAGGGGCAGCAAGTAAATGAGAAATAGGAGGAGGCCAAGGATAGATCCTTGGGGGACACCAGAGGTAATGGTACAGGAGTGGGAAAGGAAGCCATTGCAAGTGATTAGACAGATAAGAATGGAACTAGGCGAGTGCGGTCCCACCCAGCTACACGATGGAGAGGTATTGAAGGAGGATGGTGGGGTCAACAGCGTCAAAGGTTGAAGACAGTTCAAGAAGGATGAGGAGGGATAGTTTACCTTTGTCACAGTCACATAGAATGTCATATGTGACTTTGATACAAGCAGTTTCAATACTGACAGGGGTGGAAACCTGATTGGGGGGATTCAAACATGAAGTTCCAGGAAAGATGGACATGGATTTGGGAAGCAACAACACATTCAAGGACTTTGGATGATGGAGATGGAGCAGTAGTTTGCAAGGATGATGGGGTCAAGGGTTGTTTTTTTGAGGAGAGGAGTGATGATGGTAAATTTACAAGGAAGAGGGACAGTTATTGAAGAGAGAGAACTGTTAACAATATCAGCTAGTGTGGGGTCCAGGAAAATGGATAAAGGGGAACCTTTAGATGTGGTGTACTTAGATTTCCAAAAAGGCCTTTGATACAGTACCACATCAAGATGGTGTAGAGGGTAACATATTAGCATGGATAAAAGACTGGTTAGTTAACAGGAAGGATAAATTGGTCTTTTTCAGGTTGGCAAGCTGTAACTAGTGGAGTGCCACAGGGTTTAGTGCTGGAGCCTCAACTATTTACAATTTACAACAATGACTTGGATGAAGGGACTGAATGTATAGTAGCTAAATGGCCGATGAGACAAAGATAGGAAGGAAAGTAAGTTGTTAAGAGGAGGTAAACAGTCTACAAAAAGATATAGCTAGGTTAAGTGAGTGGGCAAAAATTTAGCAGTTGGAGTATAATGTGGCAAAATGTGAACTTGTCCACTTTGGCAGGAAGAATAGAAAAGCAAAATATTAGTTAAATGGGAGAGATTGCAGAACTCTGTGGTACAGCGGGATCTGAGTGTCCTAGTACATGAATCACAAAAAATTAGTATGCAGGTACAACAAGTGATTAGGAAGGCAAATGGAATGTTGGCATTTATTGCAAGGGGAGTTGAGGATAAAAGTAGGGAAGTTTTACTGCAGTTGTACAGGGCCTTGGTGAGACCACATCTGGAGTATTGTGTACAGTTTTGGTCTCTTTATTTGGAGAAGGATATAATTGTGTTAGAAGCAGTTCAGAGAAGGTTCACTCGACTAATTCTGGGGATGAAGGGCTTATCTTATGAAAAAAGGTTGAACAGGTTGGGTGTATACCCACTGGAGTTTAAAAGGATGAGAGGTGATCTTATTGAAAGATATAAGATCCTGAGGGGACTTGACAGAGTGGATACTGGGAGGATGTTTCCTCTTGTAGGGGAGACTAGAACTAGGAAACACAGCTTAAGAATAAGAGGTCTCCCTTTTAAGATGAGGAGAATTTTTTTTCTCAAAGGGTCCTAAGTCTGTGGAATTCTCTTCCCCAGAAAGCAATAGAGGCTGGGTCATTGAATTTATTCAAGGGAGTCAATGTTTATGGGGGGACAAACAGTAAAGTGGAGTTGAGACCACAACCAGATCAGCCATGATCTTATCGAATGGCGGAGCAGGCTCAAAGGGTCGAATGACCTCCTCCTGCTCCTAAGTCCTATGTTCCTAGGAAGGGTAGTTGGGTGGTTAGAGGTTTAGTGGGAATAGTGTTGTGAGAACAGGAGGTGGGCTTCATGGACAACTAAGCTTGGAGAGGGCAAGAGGGGAGACAGGAGAGAAACTAGAGAAAGATGTGAGTTCAGGGCTCAGGCAGGGGGAACTTAAGAGGAAATTTGCCTCGGTGGGCTAGTGGACAGGAAGAATGTGGCAGAGGCAGCTGATCAGATGGTCTCAAACTTAGTGCCAAAGAAACCTATGAGCTCCTTGCACTTTGTGTTGGAGGTAAGAGTCGAAGAAACAGGGGAGAGGGGTTTAAGAAGACTGCAGTAGATAAAAGAAGCTGGGTGTTATCTTTGCATTCCATAGTGAACAGTTTTAACAGACGAGAGCAGGAGCCAATAGTGCTTTAAGTGGTCCAGCCAGATCTGGTGGTGAATGACTAAACCAGTTGTCCATGAGATCCTTTCAAGTCTGTGTCCCTTGCATTTAAAGTAGCAAAGGTGAGGTGTTGTACCAGGGGAACAGCCAGGGTGAGAGAGAGAGAGAGAGAGTAATGGTTTTATTGGAGATATAACATCAAAGGTGGAAGGGGAGGATACAATTGAGAAGTTCAGTAGCTGCCAAAATGTCATGGTGAATAGAGGGCCAAAAGCTAGACAATTGGCATTTTGACAGTGTAGTCAAACTGCATGCAGAAATCTCCCTTAAATAACGTTGTATAACATGTAGTCAGTGCCAATTATTCTGGAAACTTGAGACGGTGTGGAGATTGTACTGTAAGGCAGTCTACAATCCATTTGACATGTACACTCATGTTTGAAGATACCAATAACAAACTTGAAATATTCTAATTATAGAAATATCGTTGTTGCGTGTGTGCTTTGCTTCAGTCCATGGGTGGCACATGGGTCTCCTGCCACTCTTTATTCTCTTACAGGGTGGCATAGATGACTGTGTTAAAATAAGAGTGTACATGATTCTGTGCTGGTGATTCTGTGCTGAGACTGCCCTCAATGCAGCCCAGCCTCTACCAGTCATGGATGAGCTGGACATACAGCCAACCAAATCGGAACTCAGTGATGCCATTGATTCCCTAGCTAGCGGAAAAGCCCCTGGGAAGGACAGCATTACCCCTGAAATAATCAAGAGTGCCAAGCCTGCTATACTCTCAGCACTACATGAACTGCTATGCCTGTGCTGGGACGAGGGAGCAGTACCCCAGGACATGCGCGATGCCAACATCATCACCCTCTATAAAAACAAAGGTGACCGCGGTGACTGCAACAACTACCGTGGAATCTCCCTGCTCAGCATAGTGGGGAAAGTCTTTGCTCGAGTCGCTCTGAACAGGCTCCAGAAGCTGGCCGAGCGCGTCTACCCTGAGGCACAGTGTGGCTTTCGTGCAGAGAGATCGACTATTGACATGCTGTTCTCCCTTCGTCAGATACAGGAGAAATGCCGTGAACAACAGATGCCCCTCTACATTGCTTTCATTGATCTCACCAAAGCCTTTGACCTCGTCAGCAGACGTGGTCTCTTCAGACTACTAGAAAAGATCGGATGTCCACCAAAGCTACTAAGTATCATCACCTCATTCCATGACAATATGAAAGGCACAATTCAACATGGTGGCTCCTCATCAGAGCCCTTTCCTATCCTGAGTGGTGTGAAACAGGGCTGTGTTCTCGCACCCACACTTTTTGGGATTTTCTTCTCCCTGCTGCTTTCACATGCGTTCAAATCCTCTGAAGAAGGAATTTTCCTCCACACAAGATCAGGGGGCAGGTTGTTCAACCTTGCCCGTCTAAGAGCGAAGTCCAAAGTACGGAAAGTCCTCATCAGAGAACTCCTCTTTGCTGACGATGCTGCTTTAACATCTCACACTGAAGAATGCCTGCAGAGTCTCATCGACAGGTTTGCGTCTGCCTGCAATGAATTTGGCCTAACCATCAGCCTCAAGAAAACGAACATCATGGGGCAGGATGTCAGAAATGCTCCATCCATCAATATTGGCGACCACGCTCTGGAAGTGGTTCAAGAGTTCACCTACCTAGGCTCAACTATCACCAGTAACCTGTCTCTAGATGCAGAAATCAACAAGCGCATGGGTAAGGCTTCCACTGCTATGTTCAGACTGGCCAAGAGAGTGTGGGAAAATGGCGCACTGACACGGAACACAAAAGTCCGAGTGTATCAGGCCTGTGTCCTCAGTACCTTGCTCTACGGCAGCGAGGCCTGGACAACGTATGCCAGCCAAGAGCGACGTCTCAATTCATTCCATCTTCGCTGCCTTCGGAGAATACTTGGCATCAGGTGGCAGGACTATATCTCCAACACAGAAGTCCTTGAAGCGGCCAACATCCCCAGCTTATACACACTACTGAGTCAGCGGCGCTTGAGATGGCTTGGCCATGTGAGCCGCATGGAAGATGGCAGGATCCCCAAAGACACATTGTACAGCGAGCTCGCCACTGGTATCAGACCCACCGGCCGTCCATGTCTCCGTTATAAAGACGTCTGCAAACGCGACATGAAATCGTGTGACATTGATCACAAGTCGTGGGAGTCAGTTGCCAGCATTCGCCAGAGCTGGCGGGCAGCCATAAAGACAGGGCTAAATTGTGGCGAGTCGAAGAGACTTAGTAGTTGGCAGGAAAAAAGACAGAGGCGCAAGGGGAGAGCCAACTGTGCAACAGCCCCAACAAACAAATTTCTCTGCAGCACCTGTGGAAGAGCCTGTCACTCCAGAATTGGCCTTTATAGCCACTCCAGGCGCTGCTTCACAAACCACTGACCACCTCCAGGCGCGTATCCATTGTCTCTCGAGATAAGGAGGCCCAAAAGATTGTGAACCATCTCTACCTTGGCATTAAAACATACCCTTCAGGTCATATATGCACAGCATTGTGCTGAAGGGTTTGAATGGCAACACAGGTTTAGGCGATGACCCTGTGGGCTCTAGGAAGGGCAACCATTCTGCAGAATTATGTCCTCCTCCCATGTTGCTGGGGAAATGATGGTGATTGGTTGAGATTATTTTCCAGTTCTTATGATCTGTAGATTTAATTTAGAAAATAGATGATTAACTTAGATTGACAACATTATTTAATGTCCCATTTTCAACTTCATATTTTAGGTGAGACTTCAAGTAACTGTTCTCAGCTGAAATGATTCAGTAAAGAAATAAAATAATGTTCGCATCATAAGAAGCAATCTGAATGTTGCCAGTACTGCAGCCAAAATGAACATTGTCTACTATTGTCTCTAAAATATTAGAAGTCTTGTATATGCACAGACATCTTGTTTAGTGACCGTTAAATACTTACTCTTGTCATACTACTTCCTTCATGCCTACATGTCACATATAAATGACACCCAATGAATAGTGCAAACTTACCTTTGAATCTGCCAAGTTCCTGTTTTATATCTCTAAGGTCCTCACATTTAACCTCTTCACTCTCCCTGTTGTGTGTTTGGTTCGTCTGCCACCGTTTGTATATTTGCTTAGTCTAGCTAGGAGAGATTACTGAGTCTTCTGTAATTTTAACAAAAACTCATTTATTACATATTATGTGCATGTATGACTTCTCTGAAGCCATGCTGCTTCTCCTGCGAGTCTCTCTCACATGTGATCTCTTACATCATCTTGGTGGGAGGTATTCCTCGCACTGTCCCAAACATTAACCCCTTCAAATCCTTATACTACACTCCCCACTCTACCTTAGATCAGTGCTCTTCCCAGTTCAATGCAGTGACACCCCACATTGACCCAGAGCCTGCACTGTCTGTTCCTCATAGCCATCTCCCTGACTTAGTCATATCCAGCGTGAAGCAAAGCTCCATTCTCCTTTGTGCTCTTCCATGATCCTTAAACCTTCCTCCAAGCCCTATCAGACACTGGGACTTGCAAACAACAGGATTCCCTCTCATGACTCTCCCTCCACAACACTCCCAGACTCTACAACTTGCAATACTCCCACTTTCTGACCATTGAAATGCTACCACATCACAGGAATCCCTCCCCAATAATCCCAGATCTCAACACATTTCAGCACTAGAGTTCCAGAAGTGGTTGTGGTTGTTGGGGGAGGGGGAGCCTGGGATGGCTGGGGCCCAGATGATTGCCGTGGGGGCAGAGGAGCAACTTTCGCTTAACATTTTGGGGTCCTCTTCAGCTTTATCATCTGTGAATGTGATTGTAAATTGCACAGTGCGCTCTCTCAACTGTTAACTGCTAAAATGGCAATCAGGGTTTTATGTACATCATGGTCCCATGTGAATGCCCAGCAAGGAGATAATTTCAATAGGGAATAAAACTGGCAAGGAAAAACATATGTAAAAAAAATGGCTTCAAACACATAATTCTCTGAAAGTGCAAGTGAAGATAGCCGAAGCCATAAAAAAGGCTAATAGCCTTTTGGGCTTTATAAACAGGGCCATGAAGTACAAGAGCAAAGTGGTAATGATAAATTTGTACATGTATGATACCAAGGATAAGATATAGTCCCTGAAAACAGGCATGGAATCACTGTGTGCGATTAACCCATGCCTGTTGATTGCAATGCAGGCAGCATGCCATCTTCATGCTGCCTGTTCATGCCAATGATTTCAGCGTCTAGCCAGGGCTAACTGTGCTGTTGGTTGGCTGGATGGATCAGCAGGGGGCCACCTGCACCTTTTAAAGGGGAAGTGCATTGTGGCTGGAACAGGTGCTGGGAGTCGTGCAGGAGGTCCGAGTGGCCTACACCTCCTAATTCGTATGCTCATATAAGTGAATCAGAACTGGGAAATAGTGAAGAATGGCACAAAGTGATTCCAAGCTCTAGGTTTTGGAGCTTGAGCTGCAGCTAGCGTCACTGTGGTTCATCCATTAGGCTGAGAGCTACGTGGATAGCATGTTTCTGAATGTGGTTACCCCAACGCTTAAACGTATGCAAGCAGAGAGGGAATGGATGACTACCAGACAGTCAAGGAGGACTAGGCAGGAACTGCATAAGTCTCCTGGAGTGCATCTCGCTCTCCAACCAGTACACAGTTTTGAATACTGGTGAAATTGATGGTACATGTGGGGAGTGCAGCCAGAGTCTAGTCCATAGCACCACAGGTGGCTCAACTGTACAGCGGGATAGGAGGAGGAAGAATGACAAAATAATTGTGATAGGGGATTCTGTAATTAGGGGAACTGACAAGTATTTATGCAGCTGTAGACATGAATCCAGGATGGTTTGTTGTCTCCCTGGTGCCAGGGTTGATGATGTCACTGAATGGCTGCAGAGCACTCTGAGGAGAGAGGGTGAACAGTCAGAAGTCATGGTCCTTATCAATACCAACAACATTGATAGAAAGAGGGATGAGATCCTCCAGGCACGTTTTAGGGAGCTAGGGAGGGGACTAGCAACAAGGATCTCAAAGGTAGTAATTTCCAGATTACTCCCAGTGCTAGACGCTAGTGAGTTTAGAAATAGGATGATGCAGCAGATGAATACATGGCTGGAGGGAGGGCTTTAGATTCCTGGGACTGGTTCTGGTGGAGGTGGGATCTTTACAGGCTGCATGGAATGCACCTAAACAGAGCTGGGAGCAATGTCCTTGCTAGTGGTATTGGGGAGGGTTTAAACTAACTTGGGTGGGGTTTAGGAACCAGGATGCAGCATTAGGGAAGATAAACAAGGCGCACTTCCTTATGCAGGCAGGTAATAAACCTGTATCCCGCTATGTAACAGCCTAGTCTGTATAGTTTGGGGTACTGTAATTGATTAATCCTAATAATTGATCACATCTTGCTTGTCTCAAGATTCATTTTCCACCTGGGGCTGATTAAAATCACTGAGGTAAACTTAGGAAAACCTTGAACTCCCCTTGGCACTAATATATACCCAACCAATGGGTTAAACTGCGCATGTGCGGCAAATATGCGCTGCACAGATGCCAAAGGCACCTTCAAGTCTGCATCAGCAGATACAGCATTAGCCTAATATAGATTGGGTGAGTAATAGTGCAAAGGTCAGGGAGGGGGAAGAGTTCCTGAAATAAAAACAGAAAGTTCTGGAAATACTCAGCAGATCTGGCAGCATCTGTAGAGAGAGAAACTGAGTTAACATTTCAGGTCTGTGAGCTTTCATCAGAACTAGCAAAGGTTAGAAATGTGATAGGCTTTGAGCAAGTAAACGGGGGGAAGGGGAAGAAGAACAAAAGGGAAGGTGCGTAATAGGGTGGAGGGCTGGAGAGATTAAATGACAGAGATATGACACGGAATAAAAGCAAAGGGAGTGCTAATAGTTATATGGAAAGACAAAGCATTAGTCCAGAGAGTGTTAATGGCAGAATAATGAACAGCTCTGTCCGAAAGCAAAAACTTGAAAAACAAGTTCAAGACAGGCAAATGGTTAAAAAAAAAAGAATGACAGTCATGCTCTGAAATTGGTGAACTCAATGTTGAATCCAAAGGTCTGTAGAGTGTTTAATCAGAAGATGAGGTGCTGTGCCTTGAGCTCATGCTAAGCTTCACTGGAATGTGGGTGTGACAGCAGAATGGTGAATTAAAATGGCATGTAACCAAAGCTCGGGATCATGCTTGCGGACTAAGCAGAGGTGTTCCGCAAAGCGGTCACCCAATCTGTGTTTGGTTTTCCCAGTGTCGAGGATACTGCATTGTGAGCAGCGAATATAGTATACTAAGTTGAAAGAAGTACAAGTTAATCACTGCTTCACCTGAAAGGAGTGTTTTGGGCCTTGGATGGTGAGGAGAGAGGAGGTAAAAGGGCAGGTGTTTTACACCTCCCACGATTGCATGGGAAGGTGCCGAGGGAAGGGGACGAGGTGTCGGGGGTGATCGAAGGTTGGACCAGGGCGTCATGGAGGGAATGGTCCCTTCCGAGTCTGACAAGGAAAGATGTGTTTGGGGGTGGCATTACACTGGAGGTGGCGTATATGGCGGAGGATGATCCTTTGGATATGGAGGCTGGTGGGGTAGAAAGTGAGGACAAGGGGAACCCTGTCACTGTTCTGGGGGGGAGGGGGGGAGGGGTAAGGGCAGAAGTGTGGGAAATGGGTCAGACACATTTGAGGGCTCTGTCAACCACAGGTGGGGGGCATCCTCAGCTGAGGTAAAAGGAAGACATATCAGAAGTGCTGTTCTGGAAGGTTGTATCACCAGAGCAGATGCCTCGGAGATGGAGAAACTGGGAGAATGGAATGGGGTCTTTACAGGAGGCAGGGTGTGAGGTAGTGTAGTTGAGGTAGCTGTGGGAGTTGGTGGGCTTATAATGAATATTAGTGGACAGCCTATCCCCAGAGATGGAGACAGAGAAGTCGAGGAAGGGAAGGGAAGTGTTAGAGATGAACCATGTGAAGGTGAGAGAAGGGTGGAAATTAGAAGCAAAGTTGATGAAATTTTCCATTCGGGGCAAGAGCAGGAAATGGCACTAATACAGTCATCAATGTATTGGAGAAAGGGTTGGGGGAGAGGCCCTGAGTAGGGCTGGAACAAGTAATGTTTGACCTACCCCACAAAAAGACAGGTATCACTAAGACCCTTGTGGGTACCCATAGCAACACCTTTTAATTGGAGGAAGTGAATGGAGTTGAAGGAGAAGTTGTTCAATGTGAGGGTGGTGTTGGATGGGGACTGGTTGGGCCTCTGTTCAAGGAAGAAATGGCGAGCCCTCAGACTGTCCTGGTGGAGGATGGAGGTATGAAGAGATTGGACGTCCATAGTGAAGAGGAGGCAGTTAGGATAGTTAGGATCAGGAAATTAGAAATTGTCGAAATGACATAGGGTGTCAGAAGAGTCATGGATGTAGGTGGGAAGAGACTGGACAAAGGGAGAAAAAATAGAGTCAAGATAGGAAGAAATAAGTTCAGGGGGCCGGAACAGGCTGAAATGATGGGTCTACCAGGACAGTCCTGTTTGTGGATTTTAGGAAGTAGGTAGAAGCGGGCTGTCCAGGGTTGTGAGACTATGAGGTTGGAAGCTGTGGAGGGAAGATCTCCAGAGGAGTTGAAGTCAGTGACAGTCCTGGAGACAGTGGCTTGATGCCCAGTGGTGTGGTCATGGTCCAGGGTGAGGTAGGAACATGTGTCTGAGAGTTGTTGCTCAGTCTCTGCAAGTTGGAGGTCGGTGCACCAGACAACGACAGCACCACCCTTGTCAGCAGGTTTGATCACATTGTAGGGTATGAGGGGCAATGGTAGGGCGACCAAAGCCAGAGCTCCCTTGATGATGAGAAAGATATAGAATAAGATACCATCCTGACTTGGAAATATATCACCTTCTTTCACTGTCACTGTATCAAAATCCTGGAACTCCATCCCTAACAGCACTGTGGGCGTACCGGCATCAGATAAACTGCAGCGGTTCAAGAAAGCAGCTCACTACCACCTTCTCAGGAGAAATTAGGGATGGGCAACAAATGCTGGCCTTGCCAGTGATGCTCACATCCCATGAAGCAAAGAAAAATATTGAAGTAGAAAAAGGTGGTGTATGACAGATGTCAGGTTGATAATATAATTGAGAACCAAGCTGCATATAATAAATTCAGAGGGGAAGTGAAAAAGGAAATCAGTGAGGTAATGAGAGAGTATAGTAGAGATTGGCAGCTAACATAAAAGGGAGTCCAAAAGTCTTCTATTGCCATATAATTTGTACGAGGAGGGATGGGGCTGGTTCGGGATCAAAAGGGATCTAAGCATGGAGGCAGAGGGCATGGCTGAGGTACTAAATGAGTACTTTGCATCTGTCTTTACCAAGGAAGTATATCCTGTCAAAGTTGTAGTGACAGGGGAGGTAGTTGAGATCCTGGGTGGGCTAAAAATTGATAAAGAGGTGCTAGGAAGGTTGGTTGCATTTAAAGTTGATAAGTTACCAGGACCAGATGAGATACATCTGAGGATAGAGAGGGAAATAAGGGTGTAAATTGTTGAGGTACTGGCTATAATCTTCCAAACCTTCTTAGTTATAGGGATTGTGGCAGAGGACTGGAAAATTACGAATGTTACGTTTTAGTTCAAAAATGGGTGTAAGGATAAACCAATCAACTGCAGGCCAGTCAGTTTAAACTTGGTGGTAGGAAAGCTTTTAGAGATGATACTCTGGGACAAAATTAACAGTCCCTTGGGTAAGTGCAGATTAATTAGGAAAAACCAGTATGGATCTGTTAAAGGCAAATCATGTTTAACTAACTTTATAGGTTTTTTTGATGAGGTAACATAGATGGTTGAAAAGGGTAATGCAGTTGATGTGGTATACACGGACTTGCAAAAGATGTTTGATAAAGTGTGTCATGAAGACTCCCACCTGCCAAGAATGAGGCATATTAATTTCATCATATGAACATTAATTTTAAACTGTTGCTGGAGTGAAGAAATGACTTGTTTAAAGAGATTACCAGACATTTGTCTGGAGAACATTTGCATACTAAGAGACAGTGCTTGGAGAGACAAAGCAACTACTTCCCAGTCCAATTAACCCAAATGGATTTTGATCATCAGCCATTGAAGGTGTAAGAGAGCTCACATTCCAGTGTCTGCTAAGATGGAGAATCCACAAACGCAGGAGTGGTTAAACCAGCTGGTCACATGACTAACCTGCTGGCCTAGCTTTTTGAACTAGACACAGGACAGTTTGAAGATATAGAATTCCCCGATTGAGCTACTGAATCCCACATTCATCCCTTCTTACCTAGTGCTGCTACATATTGGATTCGTACCCCCAAACTGGTACATATTGCCTGCCATTTTGTTATGCTTTAAATATGGTAAGAGATAAAATGGAGTACATAATTTAGGCTGAAACTTCAGTACAGTACTGAGGGGGTGCTGCACTGTCGGTGGTGCTGTCTTTTGGATGAGACCTCTCAGGTGGAAGTAAAAGATCCTGTGACACTTTTGGAAGAAGATCAGGTGAGTTCTGACCAATATTTATACCTCAACTAATATCACTAAAAATACACATTATCTGGGCATCATGGCATTGCTGTTTGTGGGAGCTGCCTGTGTGCAAATTGGCTGCTGTGTTTTCTACATTGCAACAGTGACTACACTTCAAAAGTACTTCATTGACATCAAAGTGCTTTGGGACATCCTGAGGTTGTGAAAGGTGCTATAGAAATGCAAGTTGTTTCCTCTTTCTTTCTCTTGAACTGACGTTCCAGCACCATTTAACCCTTCACTCTAAAATTTGTGATCTAAACACAGCTTTTGATTAAATAAATGGATATTGGTTCTGTCAATTTCATGCAATGGTGTAGTGATTGAAAAAAATGGGATGTAGCTATGTAAGTCCCGCTGAAATTAAAAAGCAATAGCTTAAAATTCTCCCAGCTTCTCATATTAGGGAAAAAGCTGTTTGAATTGGAAATTTTGCTGCACATACTAATTTTGGTTAATGGTTATGACTTCAACAAAACAATTGGAGGATCCTGCAATTTTATGACAGTAAATTATCCAGCTGTGACAGGAAATGCCTTCTTAAAGAAACAGAACACAAAGTTGCTTCAGTTAGTGTTTTAGAACATAGAACATAGAACAGTACAGCACAGTACAGGCTCTTCGGCCCACGATGTTTTGCCGAACCTTTAACCTACGCTAAGATCAAACCAACTACCTACCCTTCATTCTACTATCATCCATGTACCTATCCAAGAGTCGCTTAAATGCCCCTAATGTATCTGCTTCCACTACCACCGCTCTCAGCGCATTCCACGCACCCACCACTCTCTGTGTAAAGAACCTACCTCTGACATCTCCCCGAAACCTTCCTCCAATCACCTTTAAATTATGCCCCCTGGTGATAGCCCTTTCCACCCTGGGAAAAAGTCTCTGGCTATCCACTCTATCTATGCCTCTCTTCATCTTGTACCCCTCTATCAAGTCACCTCTCATCCTTCGCTCCAATGAGAAAATCCCTAGCTCCCTCAATCTTTCTTCATAGGACATGCCCTCCAGTCCAGGCTGCATCCTGGTAAATCTCCTCTGCACCCTCTCTAAAGCTTCCACATCCTTCCTATAATGAGGCGACCAGAACTGAACACAATATTCCAAGTGTGGTCGAACCAGGGCCTTATAGAGCTGCAGCATAACCTCGCGGCTCTTAAACTCAATCCCCCTGTTAATGAAAGCCAACACAACATACGCCTTCTTAACAACCCTATCAACTTGGGTGGCAACTTTGAGCGATCTATGGACATGGACCCCAAGATCCCTCTGTTCCTCCACACTACCAAGAATCCTGTCTTTAAGCCTGTATTCTGCATTCAAATTCGACCTTCCAAAATGAATCACTTCACACTTTTCCAGGTTGAACTCCATCTGCAACTTCTCAGCCCAGCTCTGCATCCTGCCAATGTCCCGTTGCAACCTACAACAGCCTTCCACACTATCCACAACTCCACCAACCTTTGTGATATCGGCAAACTTGCTAACCCAGCCTTCCGCTTCCTCATCCAAGTCATTTATAAAAATCACAAAGAGCAGAGGTCCCAGAACAGATCCTTGTGGAACACCACTGGTCACCGAGCTCCATGCTGAATACTTTCCATCTACTACCACCCTCTGACTTCTATGGGCCAGCCAATTTTGTATCCAGACAGCCAACTTTCCCTGAACCCCATGCCTCCTTACTTTCTGAATGAGCCTACCATGGGGAACCTTATCAAACGCCTTGCTAAAATCCATATACACCACATCCACTGCTCTTCCTTCATCAATGTGTTTTGTCACATCTTCAAAGAATTCAATAAGGCTTGTGAGGCATGACCTGCCCCTTACAAAGCCATGCTGACTGTCTCTAATCAAACCATGCTTTTCCAAATTATCATAAATCCTGTCTCTCAGAATCCTCTCCAATAATTTGCCCACTACCGACGTAAGACTGACTGGTCTATAATTCCCAGGGTTATCCCTATTCCCTTTCTTGAACAAGGGAACAACATTTGCCACCCTCCAATCATCCGGTACTACTCCAGTGGACAGTGAAGGCGCAAAGATCATCGCCAAAGGCGCAGCAATCTCTTCCCTCGCTTCCCGTAATATCCTTGGGTATATCCCGTCTGGCCCCGGGGACTTATCTGTCCTCATATCATTCAAAATTTCCAGCACATCCTCCCTCTTAACCTCAACCTGTTCGAGCATATCAGCCTGTTCCACGCTGTCCTCACAAACGACCAGGTCCCTCTCACTAGTGAATACTGAAGCAAAGTATTCATTTAGGACCTCCCTACCTCCTCCGACTCCAGGCACAAGTTCCCTCCACTAGAGGTTCGAGTTGTTATTGATCAAATCCGAATGAAGGGTCTGTTAGTTATCCTCCCCGAGCAAGTGGTTGACCTAATTGATGCAACCTGCCTATCTGTCCTTTTAGCTGTTTGTTGTATCATTTAAACTTAAACAGTAAAGCAATAGTGATAAATGATGGCATGGTATCTGTGCCCTCCCTTCGAGTACAAATAATTATTTTACAAAGAACAGATCTTGTAGCTTGTGATTTTGGGGCATAGCATATAAGTGAGAGTGACTGCCCTTGACATCAAGGCAGCAATTGACCAACTATGGCATCATGGAGCCCTAGCAAAACTGAAGTCAATGGGAATCAGGGAGAAAACTCTCCATTGGTTGGAGTCATATCTAAAGCAAAGGAAGATGGTTGTGGTTGTTGGAGGTCAATCATCTGAGCTCCAGGACATCACTGCAGGAGTTCCTCAGGGTAGTGTCCTAGGCCCAACCATCTTCAGCTGCTTCATCAATGACTTTCCTTCAATCATAAGGTCAGAAGTGGCGATGTTTGCTGATGATTGCACAATGTTCAGCACCATTTGCGACTCCTCAGATCCTGAAGCAGTCTGTGTAGATTTGCAGCAAGACCTGGACAATATCCAGGCTTGGGCTGATAAGTGGCAAGTAACATTTGCACCACACAAGTGCCAGGCAATGACCATCTTCAACAAGAGAGAATCTAACCATCTCCCCATGACATTCAATGGTATTACCATCGTTGAATCCCCCACTATCAACATCCCAGGAGTTACCATCGACCAGAAACTGAACTGGAGTAGCCATATAAATACCGTGGCTACAAGAGTAGGTCCGAGGCTAGGAATCCTGTGGCGAGTGACTCACCTCCTGACTCCCCAAAGCCTGTCCACCATCTACAAGGCACAAGTCAGGAGTGTGATGGAATACTCTCCACTTGCCTGGATGGGTGCAGCTCCAACAACACTCGAGAAGCTCGACACCATCCAGGACAAAGCAGCCCTCTTGATTGGCATCCCATCCACAAACATTCACTCCCTCCACCACCGACGCACAGTGGCAGCAGTGTGTACCATCTACAAGAGGCACTGCAGCAATGCACCAAGGCTCCTTATACAGCACCTTCCAAACCCACGACCTCTACCAACTAGAAAGACAAGGGCAGCAAATGCATGGGAACACCACCACCTGCAAGTTCCCCTGCAAGTCACACACCATCCTGACTTGGAACAATATCGCCGTTCCTTCACTGTCACTGGGTCAAAATCCTGGAACTCCCTTCCTAACAGCACTGTGGGTATACCTACCTCCCATGGACTGCAGAGGTTCAAGAAGGCAGCTCACCACCACCTTCTCAAGGGCAATTAGGGATGGGCAATAAATGCTGGCCTAGCCAGCGACGCTCACATCCCATGAATGAATAAAAAATAATGGCAACCACAGCTTAGTTGCAAAATATAAGATTGCAGCTGCTCAGCATTTATATAAAGCTTGATATAAACCATCTCCAAGATGGCTCCTGAGCTGTAAGCTCCCTAGGAAGCTCCCTTGCTGTTCAACTCTATGCATGGCCATCTGCTCCCATTCTTAGTGCTTTCTCCCCCAATCTACCCTCTTAAACTGTTTAAACTCCCCTGGCTCTTTAAATCAGTTCATTTTAGCCCTAACTAAAAGCTAACAGTTAGTTTAGTGTATGTTACCTGGATCCACTGCCCTCCCCCAGCCACACCTGCTCTTTGTTTTCTCAACGAAATTGATCCGGACAAAACTGACGAGAACAGCTGCCGATACTTTAATCTCCAATCCTGCTGTCTTCACAGTCCAGAGTGTCTGCAGCCACGGCATGCGGTAAGTCCATTGAGGTGAAGAAGGAGCAGCGGGACCCTAGGGAAGCATTGAGAAAAGGTGCCCCGAACACCCAAAAAGTCAATGAACGGCTCCTCGGCCGCAACTTCAAAGCGCCCGTGGGAGATGGCTCGGAGAGCATCTGCAGTGCACTGTCGGCAACGCGGTATGCCTTCATATAAACCACATCAAAAAACCCTGAGCGAATATAATCACCTTTGTAAGTCTGCCCAAAGATGCTTCACCTCCCGAAGGACGTGGATGAGCTTTCCGGACGTCGATGGTGGGAACTCAGGAAATGTCTTATTACCTGCACCCGCTTTCCCCTCCCTTCCCCCTCCCCCCTTTCCGCCACCCCCCCTTTCCCCTTCCCTGCTCCACCCTCTCAGCTCACCCCCTCACAACCCCGTCCCAGCCCCCCACTCGCACCAGCTTCCCCCGGCACCCCCTTCCCCTGCACACCCCCACCCCCTTACAGCCCCCTTCCCAGCTCCCCCTCGCACCCCACTCCCTCCAGCCCCTTCCCCTGCACGCCCCCACCCCCTTACAGCCCCCTTCCCAGCTCCCCCTCGCACCCCACTCCCTCCAGCCCCTTCCCCTGCACCCCCCACCCCCTTACAGCCCCCTTCCCAGCTCCCCCTCGCACCCCACTCCCTCCACCCCCTTCCCCTGCACCCCCCCACCCCCTTACAGCCCCCTTCCCAGCTCCCCCTCGCACCCCACTCCCTCCACCCCCTTCCCCTGCACCCCCCCACCCCCTTACAGCCCCCTTCCCAGCTCCCCCTCGCACCCCTCCCCCTCATATCCCCTCCTCCCACCGGCATCATCCTACACCTGTGTAGGGGCCCTAACAACCCCACTGCCTTGTGGGCATCTCGGGAGAGACCAAGGCTAAGGGAGTAAACCCTTACAGAAAATCCGGAGCGGAACCCCTTAGGCGGTCATGTGTCACCTTTGGCATGTTTCCGGCAGTTCCTGCAGCCATACCGGTGCCAAACATCGTGCTCTGCACTCCTTTGGACCCCACCAGAAAGGCCGAGAGGGGGGTTTTGACGACTGGGCAACTCTCAACCTCCATAAACTTGCCCAGGCATGCGCCATGGAGAGGTCACTCCATAGTTGCCTCACAGCGACTGACACAACACGGAAGGCAGCAGTTACGGGTTATCCGTCCAGATAAATTGGCGTAGAAACTGGGCGCCACGGGTTGCCTTTATCGGTGGGAGAGGTCATTGCACCTCGCACCTCAATGGTGCCCGCCTCAAACCGGGCAGCCCCCGGCCAATAAGGTTCTGTCTCGCCACATTCTACCTGCTTCAATGGGTGCTTGGAGCTCAGGGTCATTGCCCGAAAGGTGGACTGAAACACTGCACCAAACAACATGAAAAAAGGAAAGAAGGTACCAGCCCTTCGCTTTGCAAGCTGGAACGTCAGAACTATGTGTCCTGGCCTGTCGGAAGACCTTACACAAATCAACGATTCTCGGAAGACCGCTATCATTAACAACGAGCTCAGTAGACTCAATGTAGACATTGCAGCACTTCAGGAGACACACCTCCCCGCGAATGGATCTCTAGCAGAGCAAGACTACACCTTCTTCTGGCAGGGCAGGGATCCTGAAGAACCAAGACAGCATGGAGTGGGCTTCGCCATCAGAAACTCCTTGCTCAGCATGATAGAGCCTCCCTCAAATGGCCCGGAACGCATACTGTCCATCCGACTGCTCACCAACTCTGGCCCAGTACACCTACTCAGCATCTATGCTCCAACACTCTGCTCCCCACATGAAGCTAAAGATCAGTTCTACGAGGAACTCCATAACATCATTAGCAGCATCCCCAACACCGAACACCTATTCCTGCTGGGGGACTTTAATGCCAGGGTAGGGGCCGACCATGACTCATGGTCCTCCTGCCTTGGGCGCTATGGCGTTGGAAGGATGAATGAGAACGGGCAGAGACTGCTTGAGTTGTGTACCTATCATAACCTCTGCATCACCAACTCGTTCTTTCACACTAAGCCCTGTCACCAGGTTTCATGGAGACACCCAAGATCGCGTCGTGGGCACCAGCTAGACCCCATTGTCACAAGGCGAGCCTCCTTAAACAGTGTTCAAATCACACGCAGCTTCCACAGTGCGGACTGCGACACCGACCACTCCCTGGTGTGCAGCAAGGTTAGACTCAGACCAAAGAAGTTGCATCATTCCAAGCAGAAGGGCCACCCGTGCATCAACACGAGCAGAATTTCTCACCCACAGCTGTTACAAAAATTTCTAAATTCACTTGTGTCAGCCCTTCAAAACACTCCCACAGGGGATGCTGAGACCAAGTGGGCCCACATCAGAGACGCCATCTATGAGTCAGCTTTGACCACCTAAGACAAAAGTGCGAGGAGAAATGCAGACTGGTTTCAATCTCATAATGAAGAGCTGGAACCTGTCATAGCCGCTAAGCGCATTGCACTGTTGAACTACAAGAAAGCCCCCAGCGAGTTAACATCCGTAGCACTTAAAGCAGCCAGAAGCACTGCACAAAGAACAGCCAGGCGCTGCGCAAACGACTACTGGCAACACCTATGCAGTCATATTCAGCTGGCCTCAGACACCAGAAACATCAGAGGAATGTATGATGGCATTAAGAGAGCTCTTGGGCCAATCATCAAGAAGATCGCCCCCTCAAATCTAAATCAGGGGACATAATCACAGACCAACGCAAACAAATGGACCGCTGGGTTGAGCACTACCTAGAACTGTACTCCAGGGAGAATGTTGTCACTGAGACCGCCCTCAAGCAGCCCAGCCTCTACCAGTCATGGATGAGCTGGACATACAGCCAACCAAATCGGAACTCAGTGATGCCATTGATTCTCTAGCCAGCGGAAAAGCCCCTGGGAAGGACAGCATTACCCCTGAAATAAGCAAGAGTGCCAAGCCTGCTATACTATCAGCACTACATGAACTGCTATGCATGTGCTGGGACAAGGGAGCAGTACCTCAGGACATGCGCGATGCCAATATCATCACCCTCTATAAAAACAAAGGTGACCGCGGTGACTGCAACAACTACCGTGGAATCTCCCTGCTCAGCATAGTGGGGAAGGTCTTTGCTCGAGTCGCTCTAAACAGGCTCCAGAAGCTGGCCGAGCGCATCTACCCTGAGGCACAGTGTGGCTTTCGTGCAGAGAGATCGACCGTTGACATGCTGTTCTCCCTTCGTCAGATACAGGAGAAATGCAGAGAACAACAGATGCCCCTCTACATTGCTTTCATTGATCTCACCAAAGCCTTTGACCTCGTCAGCAGACGTGGTCTCTTCAGACTACTGGAAAAGATTGGATGCCCACCAATGCTACTAAGTATCATCACCTCATTCCATGACAATATGAAAGGCACAATTCAACATGGTGGCTCCTCATCAGACTCCTTTCCTGTCCTGAGTGGCGAGAAACAGGGCTGTGTTCTCGCACCCACACTTTTTGGGATTTTCATCTCCCTACTGCTTTCACATGCGTTCAAGTCCTCGGAAGAAGGAATTTTCCTCCACACAAGATCAGGGGGCAGCTTGTTCAACCTTGCCCGTCGAAGAGCGAAGTCCAAAGTACGGAAAGTCCTCATCAGGGAACTCCTCTTTGCTGACGATGCTGCTTTAACATCTTACACTGAAGAGTGCCTGCAGAGTCTCATTGACAGGTTTGCAGCTGCCTGCAATGAATTTGGCCTAACCATCAGCCTCAAGAAAACGAACATCATGGGGCAGGACGTCAGAAATGCTCCATCCATCAATATTGGCGACCACGCTCTGGAAGTGGTTCAAAAGTTCACCTACCTAGGCTCAACTATCACCAGTAACCTGTCTCTAGATGCAGAAATCAACAAGCGCATGGGAAAGGCTTCCACTGCTATGTCCAGACTGGCCAAGAGGGTGTGGGAAAATGGTGCACTGGCACGGAACACAAAAGTCCGAGTGTATCAAGCCTGTGTCCTCAGTACCTTGCTCGATGGCAGCGAGGCCTGGACAACGTATGTCAGCCAAGAGCAACGTCTCAATTCATTTCATCTTCGCTGCCTCTGGAGAATACTTGGCATCAGGTGGCAGGACCGTATCTCCAACACAGAAGTCCTCGAGGCGGCCAACATCCCCAGCTTATACACATTACTGAGTCAACGGCGTTTGAGATGGCTTGGCCATGTGAGCCGCATGGAAGATGGCAGGATCCCCAAAGACACATTGTACAGCGAGCTCGCCACTGGTATCAGACCCACCGGCCGTCCATGTCTCCGCTTTAAAGACGTCTGCAAACGCGACATGAAATCCTGTGACATTGATCACAAGTCGTGGGAGTCAGTTACCAGCGTTCGCCAGAGCTGGCGGACAGCCATAAAGGCGGGGCTAAAGTGTGGCGAGTCGAAGAGACTTAGCAGTTGGCAGGAAAAAAGACAGAGGCGCAAGGGAAGAGCCAACTGTGTAACAGCCCCGACAATCAAATTTTTCTGCAGCACCTGTGGAAGAGCCTGTCACTCTAGAATTGGCCTTTATAGCCACTCCAGGCGCTGCTCCACACATCACTGACCACCTCCAGGCGCGTATCCATTGTCTCTCGAGATAAGGAGGCCAAAGAGTTATTATTGCCACAAACAGCCATTCCCACTATGACTATTCCCATTTAACTAAAGCTGGCTGGCTTTATGTAGACCATGGGAGAGTGATACTAGCTACCTCGCAGATCATTATACAGAAAAGTTCCATGACATGATAGAACTTCCCATAGTGTATTAGTAATTTTAAAAATGATTGTTCAATCTTTGTGGATATTGTCTCTCTACAGCTTTCCCTGTGCCACGTCACTCCTCAAACTACAAACTTGCATTTGCTCACATTTCCCACTCTTTAAACCACCCATGTTTAAATCGGGCAGACGATTAAATCTGGCAAATAGTACAAACTATTTGGCATTACCATTATTGTTGATTATAAACTCATTGACAATGTGTTAACCATGTAGGAGCAAGGGTTCAGCAAATAGTTTGCACCTTTCTAAAGTGAAATTCCCTTGTATACTTAATGAACTTGCAGTGGGAAGGGCTTCATTGAACTGCTCAAACTTGCCTTGAAATATGAAACAGTGAATTTGCAAGTACAGAGGAACATTTGATAGTTTGAAGCAGATAGAAATGTTGAACATAACCAAGTTCACGCAAATTGTCCCAGGTGTATGGGGGGACAATCCTGTTGGCATGAACATGCTCACTATAAACTATGAGAACTGTATTGATTTTAAAAGGGAAAATGTGCCAAACTGCTTCCGAGAGGAGCAATGGACCTTACGTAGTAATGGAATCTTTAAGGGAGATGGCTGAAAGAATGCTTGAAGTGGTATTTTTTTGAAGACTTTCAAAGATGGGGATGGACATTGCAAAGCAGAGGGTGTTTTAGAGAGTTAAGACAAGGCACTACAGGAGTGGAGGATGTGGAATACGTAGCAAGTCATTGTTTGAGGACCAAGGACATGTGCTGAAACAGGTGGGGGATATTGTAGAAGACCTGCTGCAAAGGGATTTGTGCATGAGGACAAGGATTTCTAATTCTCTGCATTGCGACTAGGAACTAATGGAAGTGGCCTGGTCAGGTGCATTGGGTGACTAGGGTTTGCTTTAGGATGAGTTTTCGATGAGTTGCAATTTTGAGAAGGGTGGAGCTTGGAAGGCAACCTGGAAGTCATTGGAGAGGCTGAGATTAGAGCTAAGAGTGAAATAGTTTCAGTGGCAGTAGAAGGAGTGACCTTGGGCTCTTGCTCATCCCATAGCACTCTGCCACCAGGACACAAGAGTCACATGTGTTGACTTGACCTATAATGTTTTCATTTCTCCATGGGCAGGGGATGGGGCAACACATGTCTGACGTAACTTTGTATGCCCATCTTCCACGGTGCGCCTCTCCCCTGATGCTCCAGCTGTGATCAGAAAGTAATATACAAAACTTGGGGCCTGATACTTTTGTATCAAGCGTGCGCAGCAAGGTTGGAATTGCAATCGATAGTTAACCAGCTTTGTGCAATGCATATGGCTGATCTTTAAATACCAAAAGTTAAAATATGAAAAATGTCCTTCTAGATTTTATTCCTTACTGCTTCTTCTTGGATGAAGCTGTGTGGAAAATTCAGTTACCAAAGAGATTAGCACTTCCCTTTTTGAAGTCGTTGTTAGTTTAACAACGTATGCTTCATCATCCAGTTGTCTGCTGGAGGAAGAAAAATAAGTCACATTTCAAAAGATAAAATAATCAGACAAGAATTGCCTTTATTTGAACCTGACTGCACATTCTAATGCAATATGTAAAGATTGAATTGCAGCATTTGGCTATTTTTTGAAAATAATGATAATTTTAGATGTATAAATTCAAGTTGGCCAAAATGTCTAAATCAAATATGCATACTGATTACAATCAGCAATCCTCCCCATCAAGGCATCCATATTTGTGGGCATTTTATATTCACCCCACTCTTTTTGCTTTATTTTTATTTTACATTATTCATCTTAGTTTTGATCTGGCAAAATGAACACAAATGAGGGAGGTCATTTGTCAAATGAGTTTCTGGGTTCTATACATGGGACAGTGAATACAAGAGCAAGGAAGTCATGTTGAATTTGATGTCGATTAGGCCACAGGTGAACAAAGGAAAAAGAAAGTCTTGCATTTAGAGGGCTGGATTTAATGGGCCCCCCTTGAGACAGGGCTGGAGGCATGTAGGCCCATAGAATCATGACAGGAGGCAGGGCACTGGGTTGCTGCCCCATCACCAAGCGATTTTGCCAGGAACGGGATAGGCCGATGACAGTCTTCCCGCCCAGAGGCCAATTAAGGCCCTTAAGTGACCTATTAAAGGCCACTTAAGGGCCTCTTCCCCCCTGCCACTGGGATTTAACCAGCAACAGGGGGTGCCTCTACCACGCGGAGTGGGCGCCTTGTAATATGAGGCACCATCCCTGCAGTCTTAAGGGTGGGGGTCTGTCTTCCATGGGAAATCTGTGGCCCACAGAGGACCCCAACTGGCAAAATCTCCACCCCCATGGACCTCCCCTCTTCCTGGACTTCACGCCCACCCCAACACTCCCACATCGCTGGGGCCTCCTGGACTTGCCCCAGTGACCCTGCCTCACTTAGCTGAGGTCCAGGGATCCAACGCTGGACCTGGGTTCAAGACCTGTGCAGTATCAGCAGTGGCCACCACTCCCGGTGCCGCTGCCGATACTGCTGAGGTACCAGCCCTTTGATTGGTTGGCAGTTCTTGGAGGTGGGAATCCCTTCTTTGAAGGGTTGGAGATCCTGGCACCGGATACTTTACTTCCGGAACAATGGAGGATTATGCCAGGAGGGCTTGAAAAGGCAGAGGCGGGGTTCCCGCCGCCTTTTCAGCCTGGCACCGGGAGCCCTGCTGGCTGCACAAAACCAGTCATATAGTGTCTTTCAGGATCTCAGGATATCCCAGGGAACTTTGCTGCAAATGAAATACTTTCGTTGTTTAGACACTGTCGTAATGAGGAACATAGTTGGACTGTTCTGTGCAACCTGTTAAAGAAAGAATTTTAGAGCCATGGAGAGGGTACAGTAAAGAATCACTGCAGTGCTACTAGGAAATCGGTACAAAGAAAGGTTTGAAAAATTGGGGCTTTTTCAGTGGAACAGGGATTGCCAAAAATGTAATAGAGATTTTCATAATTATGAAAGGTCTGAGAGGACAAACAGTGCAGGATTCTTCTCATTGGTTTTTGAATCATTAACACGGGGCTTAGGCTGTCTGGGCCAAATGGCCTGTTTCTGTGCCATATATCCGATGTAAGATTATCACTAAAAGGATGAAGGGCTGCCTTAGAAGTTTTTGATAACATAACCTGGAATTCTTAATTGCAAGGAGCAACTGAAGCAGGGACAATAGTAAAGTTTTAAATGGAACTGATATTTTGAAAGGAAAAATATAAAAAAGTATCAAGGAATGAAAGTAGTGTGGGATTAGAGCAGATATTTTTGGTTAAGAAGCTCGCACTGGCATCATAGATAATAGACCCTCCTTGTGTGTGTGTAATTTTGATGTTTCTATGTAATGTTTATGAAATCAGGTTCATCCTTTCACAGGTCCTCAACACAGCATCTAAGAGCCTCTTGAACATGTCCAAAATGTATTTAAGAAAGGATACAATTACATTAGAAGCAGTTCAGAGAAGGTTCACTCAACTGATTCCTGGAATGATGGGGTAATCTTATGAGGAAAGGTTGTACAGATTAGCCCTGTATCCATTGGAGTTTAGAAGAATGAGAGATGAACTTATTGAAACCTATAAGATCTTAAGGGGACTTGATAGGGTGAATGCTGAGAGGATGTTTCCCCTTATGAAAGAGACTAGAACCAGGGGACACAGTTTAAAAGTAAGGGATCTCCCATTTAAGACGGAGATGAGGAGAAACTTTTTCTCTCAAGAGGTCGTTAATCTTTGGAATTCTCTTTCCCAGACAGCAGTGGAGGCTGGGAATATATTCAAGGCTGAGTGAGATAGATTCTTGATTGACAAGGGATTCAAAGGGTTTGGGGGTATACAGGAAAGTAGAGCTGAGGCCACAATCAGATCAGCCATGATCTTATCAAATAGTGGAGCAGACTCGAGAGGCTGAATGGCCTACTGCTGTTACTAATTCGTAAGTTTGTATGTATAAACCTGAGTGGAGTGCTCATGGGAACCGCTGCTTGGGGCTTTGTTTCTCATTTAAATAAATGTTCTGCAATTCTGGGCCAGGTGCTGATGAAACAGCCAACAGCCTACAGAAAGGCCTAGACAATGGATGGAACTATGGAAAATTAAATTCAGTAAGTTCAAGCTGTGACATGTTAGAAGAAAATGCAGTACTCACACTTACTCAATTATGGCATTGAATTAACTAAGGCCAATGTGCAAAGAGACCTGGAATTATGGTAAACTCAACACTTACCATCTCCGGTGACTGCAACGCAACGATCACAAAAGCAAACAGAATGATGACTTATATTGTTAGATCAGTACAGCATAGTTTATATTCTCATGCTTAATCTGGATGCCTCCTTGGCTTTCCTCAGGATTCTCGACTATAAGCTGTCCAGTCTCTGTGGTTTGCTGAAGTTTCAGTAACTTCTTTTGGACTATTTCTCTTCAAATAATAATCTCCACTAACAGCTTTACACCCACCTGTGGTGGTTAAACAATCCAAATGTCCACCCCCTCTGTGAAAACCAGAATATATAGAACTTTTAGTTATGCATGCACTTCCTGTCAGTCACAATTCAGACTTCAATCCTTCTGCATAATACAAATTTCACACTTAAAAAAAAATCAAGAAAGGCAATTTGTACAAACATCTTCTGGAAGAGAAAATATCAGATCCACAGCTCTGCAGCCTATTAATTCACCTTCCCACAAACAAAACCAGGGTTTGGATCTCCAGCATGAACAGCAATTAACCTACAAATGAACTCACCCAGCATTTACTTAGCACCAGTTAGACCTGATAGCTTTAATTAGCAGAGGAATATTACATTGAGATACACATCGATTAACATCTTGTCCTTTGAAAACAGTGCCTCCTCTGACTTCCCATGAGTGAAGCAATGGGAGATTTGCTAATTATATCTAAAAATATGTACGGCAGAGTGATTCCAAATATATTTATGAAATTCAAACTCAAGATAGATTGATATTGAATCTGTTTAACCATGACAAACAGAGCAATGGCATAAGTCATAATGGGATCAGCCATCATCATGTGATGCAAAACGGGCGAGTTCCTATTTCCACATACAGATCTTGATCATTCAAATGCGGGTTCTAATTATAGGTTGTGATAGCCATAATAAAAGAAAGAATTTATTATTATGGTTATGAGGAGCTTAAATACTTCTTTTCTTCTTAATAATTTTACAAGCTGAGGACTTACAATCTCCCTGCATAAAATCCTTTCATTTGTATGTACTAATAATTTATTGATCCATAGGGCACACCCCTTGATCTGCTTTTATTTGGAGACAGTTCCAATAGTTAAAGAGCCATTTGATAATTTTCAATACTGTACTGAGGAAATGCTGCATTGTCAAGAGATGTTGAGGCCAATTTTAACTCAACAATAACACCTTTCATTTACATAGTGCCTTTAAAGTCATAAAACATCTCAAGGTGCAGACGCCGAGCCACATAAGGTGATATATTTGCAGGTGACCAAAATGTTGGTCAAAGAGGTAGGTTTTAAAGAGTGTCTTAAAGGAGGAGAGAGAGGTAGTGCGGCAGAGAGGATTAAGGAGGCAAATCCAGAACTAAGTGCCTAGGCACTGAAGGCATAGCTGCCACTGTAAAATCATGGATGTGCAAGAGGCCAGAATTAGAGGAGAGCAGAGCTTGTAGGGCTGGAGGAGGGTACAGAGATAATGAGGGGCCAGGCCACAGACTGATATTAAAATTGAGAATTTTAAAATTGAAGTGTTTCCAGAATGGGAATCAATGTAGATCAGCGGGCACAGGGGTGGTGAACAGGACTTGGGGCTGAATTTTGTTAGGACTGGAGAAGTCCTGTTGCTGGTACCGAAAGTGGGAGCCGCCTCCACGCCAGTGGGCAGCAGTACCCGGGGGCGCGGGATTTCACCAAAGCTGCCAATTAACAGGCCACCACCAGGACCACCATCCAATTGAGGATGGCGGCCTACCTCCCAGAGCTGCTGACCCAATCATAGGGCCGGCAGATCAGCAACCTCAGCAGCGACATCTCTAACAACAGCTAGTGCTGAGGCTGCTGCAAAAAGGAGAGGGAGCCCTAAACAATGCCAAGGCACCCACGAACAGAAGTCAAGTTCTCTTCTTACCATGCCAGGGCCACATAGGGAGGCCCTGGCAATCGGGAGGGTTGGGGTCGGCACCTTCTGCTGGCTGTGGGGGTGGCCAATATTGCTGGGGGTGTTCTCTCTTTGGACCATGGAGTGGAATCCGCTGGGATGCATTACCTGGTGGTCTCCCCACCTGGTGGCGGGCCCTCCTGATGTGGGCAAAATGTCAGCAGGGACAATTAATTGCCTCATTTGGCCACCTGGTGGGCACCCCTCAGAGGTTCCCACCTCTGGTAATATGCCTTGTAATATGGATGATCCTGGAATAGTGAGCAGCTTTGGCAGAAGCGAGCTGGACTTGATAGTGCTTTATGTGGTCCAGCCGGATCTGATGATGAATGGCTAAATCACTTGTCTGCCTTAGACATTCAAGTCTGCATCCCTTGGACTTAAGAGCGTGGAGATGAGAAATTTACCAAGGAGCTTGAACAGGATGAGAATAATGGTTTTAATGGGAACAAGAACACCAAAGATGAATTGAGGGTATGATTGAACAGACTGGTAGCTGCAGAAATGTTGTAATTAATGGAGGGCCAAAGGATAGACAGTCAAGATTTTGAAAGTATGGTTGTAAGAGACTTGAAGTAGAGTTTATTCCAGGGCAGACACAGAAAGAAGTAGGATTTGGAAGGGGAAGGGGAATGTGGGTCAAGCGTGATACAAGGAGATCAGAGATGACCTTCTCTGTGATTGACATGATGGAGGCAGTGACGCCACACAAGATGGTGAGATCAAGGGGGTGGTTGTGATGATGGGTTGGAGAGTTTACATGGAGGGACACATTAAGGGAGGAAAGGAGGCCAGTTAACTCAGTGGAGAGAAAGCATGATGAGTTGAGATGGAGGTTGAACTCACTGAGGATGGAAAGTCATTCAGTGCAGAGGTTAAGGGAGGAAAGCAGTGATAATATCTTAGTGAGAAACTGTTATGATACTTGGGTGTCAGCAGAGAATGAGGATTTGAAATGGTAGGTGATAGGGGTGGTACAAGGTGAGATGCTCAAAGGAGGAGAAGGTGCCTGAGCTGTAGGGTGATAGACCAAGGTGTGATTTGTTGATCAGAAAAACACTATGACAGTCAGGATGGAGCTAATGGTGGAAGGTACAGCCAGCCAAGGAGGCTTCAGTAAAGGGGAAGGTGTCATCATCATTTAGTCAGGTTTCCCTCAAGGCCATGATGTCAATACAATCATCGACAGTGAACACATGGATGACAACTGTCTTGTTCACAGAGAATAGACATTTTGGAGGTAGATGTGAAGAGGGGCAGTTATAGCTGATTCGCTGGCAGAGTTTGTAAGGTCAATGATGCAGGGGGTGAGTGGGACAGGAAGGAGGTTGGCAAGATTAGCCCCCAGTGAGCACTTTGGGTGAGAGACTCAGTGAGGGAGTAGGTGGTTGATGTTTGTAAGGAGGCAGCCAAGAGAGGCACAGAGGGAAGCTGTAAGTTTATCTAAAAGAGAGTGAAGCATGATTTGTAGTGAGTGGTAAGCAGCCTAACCAGTCAAGGGGTTGCTGGAGGCTGCTCACACAACTGCTCAGGAAATGCTACATCTTGATTTGGTGGGATCAGAAGAAAGAGCTCCTTCCGGGCTCATCAAATTGTTGAGAATTGCAGCATAGTGGTAATGTTACTGGACTAGTAATCTAGAGGCCTGGACAAATGCTCGAGAGACATGAGTTCAAATTGGAGAATTTAAATTAAATAAATCTGGAATTTAAAAAAAACTAGTCTCAGTGATGATGACCTTGAAACTAGTGGGTTGGGTATATAGTTGGGAGGGAGTGGCCCTGGGAGTCTCAACATTGAGGTCTTATGGCATCAAGTCAAACACAGGAAAGGAACCCTCCTGCTAATTACCACCTACCACCTTTCCCAGCTAATGAATCTTCCATATTGCATACCATTTGGAAGAAGCACTGGGGAAAGCAGGAATTACTCTGGGTGGGAGTCTTCAACATACATCACCTAGAGTGGCTCAGTAGCACCACGACTGATCGAGCTGGCTGAGAACTGAAAGACATACCTGCCAGACAGAGACTGCAGTAGGTGGTGAGAGAACCAACATCAGGGAAAAACCGACTTGACCTTGCCCTCACAAATCTACCTGTTGCAGATGTATCTGTCCATGACAGTATTGATAGGAGTGACCACTGTGAAGACAAAGTCCTATCTTCACACTGAGGGCACCCTCCATCTTGTTGCAGGGCACTACCACCGTGATACGTGGGATAGATTCAGAACAGCTCAAACTTGGGCAGCCATGAGGCACTGTGGGCCATCAGCAGCAGCAGAATTGTATTCAACCGCAATCTGTAACATCATGACTTGGAATATCCCTCATTCTGCCATTACCATTAAGAAAGGGGACCAACCCTGGTTCAATGAGGAGTGCAGGAGACTATGGTATAAGGGTTTGAAAGGGTTAATGTCTGGGACAGTGTGAGTAACACCTCCAATTGTGATAATGTAAGCGATGAAATGAGAGAGAGAGACATGAAGAGAAGATAAGCAGCATGCCTTTAGTGGAGTTAGACATACTTCTGTAAAGCTGGATATGGTTCTTTAACATGGAATAAACTAGTTATTGTTAAAACTTACTGAAGACTCAGTAATCTCCCCGAGTTAGACTAACCAAACATACAGTATGGTGAACAGTGGTGTTTCTTGCCATACAACATTGTGGCAGCTGTGAGGGACCCAGAAAACTTTGAACAACTTTAACTTTAAAGAAGGTTGGAAAGTCAGACCTGAAAAAAGTGGCACCAAAACTGCAGAACTCAAGAAGCTGCTATGAGGAGCTCCAGGGCTGCTCTGTGGACAAAGTGGAGACACAGAGAGTTGAGGAGTCAGCTTTCAGAGGGAATCAGGCTGCAGAGGTGTGGTGGTCTGTGAAAAAATAATCCTGGTCCAGCAACCCTTAAAAAGGGTAGAAAATCAATTTTAATGGTGCACTGGGCAGGCAGAACTTGGAAAACCAGATCCCTAGCAAGATTGGTGCCATTACACATGCCAACCACGAGGCAGCATGAAAAAAAAGCAGCTGCAAATACTTGATACTCCAGGGGAAGGAGTGAATAGATTATTGAAATAATGCTACAAAGCTGCATTCAATAAATAAATACCAAGTCAAGCAGAGAGATAGACAGTGACCACAGCAGGAGTCAGTGCAAGGCTGAGCAGCGTGGGTGAACTTCTAATACTGAAAGGCAAATTTAGAACAGTAAATAAATGACCGAGAAAGCTTAGAAAAGCCATGGATCTTAAATTTACACTACGAGAGAGATTTGCACACCAAATCAAACTCAAAACTGGTCGCTTTGGAGAAAAAGATTTTTGAGGTACAGAATTGCTTCAAAATTAGGCAGAAACTGAAGCAGAACAAGTCAACTTCATATGTCAACTATGATACTTTATATCATAGGAGCAATAGCAGATGATATTGTAAGTCAAGGCATTAATGAGATAAATTTGAAGAAGTCTTAAAAGCCTTGATATTTATTTCAAACTGAAGAGCAACAAGATTCTAGAAAAGGGCCAAATTCAACAGAAGGGTCCAGAAATCAGGTGAACTGGTAGATGCTTTTATTAATGACCTTTACAGGTGAGTTGAATGATATGAATCTGGAGACCTAAAAGCAGAATTAATACGAGACTGCATTGCAGTAGGTATTGCTGATGTATAGAACATAGAACATTACAGCGCAGTACAGGCCCTTCAGCCCTCGATGTTGCGCCAACCTGTGAAACCATCTGACCTACACTATTCCATTTTCATCCATATGTCTATCCAATGACCACTTAAATGCCCTGAAAGTTGACGAGTCTACTACTGTTGCAGGCAGGGCGTTCCACGCCCCTACTACTCTCTGAGTAAAGAAACTACCTCTGACATCTGTCCTATATCTATCACCCCTCAACTTAAAGCTATGTCCCCTCGTGTTTGCCATCACCATCCGAGGAAAAAGGCTCTCACTATCCACCCTGTCCAACCCTCTGATTATCTTATATGTCTCTATTAAGGCACCTCTCCTCCTCCTTCTCTCTAACGAAAACAACCCCAAGTCCCTCAGCCTTTCCTCGTAAGACCTTCCCTCCATACCAGGCAACATCCTAGTAAATCTCCTCTGCACCTTTTCCAAAGCTTCCACATCCTTCCTATAATGCGGTGACCAGAACTGCACGCAATACTCCAGGTGCGGCCGCACCAGAGTTCTGTACAGCTGCAGCATGACCTCGTGGCTCCGAAACTCGATCCCCCTACTAATAAAAGCTAACACACCATATGCCTTCTTAACAGCTCTATTAACCTGGGTGGCAACTTTCAGGGATTTATGTACCTGGACACCAAGATCTCTCTGCCCATCTACACTACCAAGAATCTTCCCATTAGCCCAGTATTCTGCAATCCTGTTACTCCTTCCGAAGTGAATCACGTCACACTTTTCCGCATTAAACTCCATTTGCCATCTCTCAGCCCAGCTCTGCAGCCTATCTATGTCCCTCTGTAACCTACAACATCCTTCAGCACTATCCAAAACTCCATCGACCTTCGTGTCATCCGCAAATTTACTAACCCACCCTTCTACACCCTCATCCAGGTCATTTATAAAAATGACAAACAGCAGTGGCCCCAAAACAGATCCTTGCGGTACACCACTAGAAACTATACTCCAGGATGAACATTTACCATCAACCACCACCCTCTGTCTTCTTTCAGCTAGCCAATTTCTGATCCAAAGCACTAATTCACCTTCAATCCCATACTTCTGTATTTTCTGCAATAGCCTACCGTGGGGAACCTTATCAAAAGCCTTACTGAAATCCATATACACCACATCCACGGCTTTACCCTCATCCACCTGTTTGGTCACCTTGTCAAAAAACTCAATAAGGTTTGTGGGGCACGACCTACCCTTCACAAAACCGTGCTGACTATCTCTAATGAACTTATTCTTTTCAAGATGATTATAAATCCTATCTCTTATAACCTTTTCCAACATTTTACCCACAACCGAAGTAAGGCTCACAGGTCTATAATTACCAGGGCTGTCTCTACTCCCCTTCTTGAACAAGGGGACAACATTTGCTATCCTCCAGTCTTCCGGCACTATTCCTGTCGACAATGACGACATAAAGATCAAGGACAAAGGCTCTGCAATCTCCTCCCTGGCTTCCCAGAGAATCCTAGGATAAATCCCATCTGGCCCAGGGGACTTATCTATTTTCACTCTTTCCAAAATTGCTAACACCTCCTCCTTGTGAACCTCAATCCCATCTAGCCTAGTAGTCTGTATCTCAGTATTCTCCTCGACAACATTTTCTTTCTCCACTGTAAATACTGACGAAAAATATTCATTTAACACTTCCCCTATCTCCTCCGATTCCACACACAACTTCCCACTACTATCCTTGATTGGCCCTAACCTATCTCTGGTCATTCTTTTATTCCTGATATACCTATAGGAAGCCTTAGGGTTTTCCTTGATCCTATCCGCCAATGACTTCTCGTGTCCTCTCCTCGCTCTTCTTATCTCTCCCTTTAGATCCTTCCTGGCTAGCTTGTAACTCTCAAGCGCCCAAACTGAGCCTTCACGTCTCATCCTAACATAAGCCTTCTTCTTCCTCTTGACAAGCTCTTCAACTTCTTTAGTAAACCACGGCTCCCTCGCTCGACAACTTCCTCCCTGCCTGACAGGTACATACTTATCAAGGACACGCAGTAGCTGCTCCTTGAATAAGCTCCACATTTCGATTGTGCCCATCCCCTGCAGTTTCCTACCCCATCCTACGCATCCTAAATCTTGCCTAATCGCATCATAATTTCCTTTCCCCCAGCTATAATTCTTGCCCTGCTGTATATGCCTGTCCCTGCCCATCGCTAAGGTAAACCTAACCGAATTGTGATCACTATCACCAAAGTGCTCACCAACTTCTAAATCTAACACCTGGCCGGGTTCATTACCCAGTACCAAATCCAATGTGGCATCGCCCCTGGTTGGCCTGTCTACATACTGTGTCAGAAAACCCTCCTGCACACACTGGACAAAAACAGACCCATCTAAAGTACTCGAACTATAGTATTTCCAGTCAATATTTGGAAAGTTAAAGTCCCCCATAACAACTACCCTGTTACTCTCGCTCCTGTCGAGAATCAGCTTTGCTATCCTTTCCTCTACATCTCTGGAACTATTTGGAGGTCTATAGAAAACTCCCAACAGGGTGACCTCTCCTCTCCTGTTTCTAACCTCGGCCCAGACTACCTCAGTAGACGAGTCTTCAAACGTCCTTTCTGCCGCTGTAATACTTTCTTTGATTAACAATGCCACACCCCCCACTCTTTTACCATCTTCTCTGTTCTTAGTGAAACATCTAAATCCCGGAACCTGCAACATCCATTCCTGTCCCTGCTCTACCCATGTCTCTGAAATGGCCACAACATTGAGATCCCAGGTACCAACCCATGCTGCAAGCTCACCCACCTTATTCCGGATGCTCCTGGCGTTGAAGTAGACACACTTTAAACCAAGCTCTTGCTTGCCAGTGCCCCCTTGTGTCCTTATAACCTTATCCCTGACCTCACTACTCTCAACATCCTGCACACTGGAACTACAATTTAGGTTCCCATCCCCCTGCTGAATTAGTTTAAACCCCCCCGAAGAGCACTAGCAAATCTCCCCCCAGGATATTGGTACCCCTCTGGTTCAGGTGAAGACCATCCTGTTTGTAGAGGTCCCACCTACCCCAGAAAGAGCCCCAATTATCAAGGAAACCAAAACCCTCCCTCCTACACCATCCCTGCAGCCATGTGTTCAACTCCTCTCTCTCCCTATTCCTCACTTCGCTAGCACGTGGCACGGGCAACAACCCAGAGATAACAACTCTATTTGTTCTTGCTCTAAGCTTCCACCCTAGCTCCCTGAATTTCTGCCTTAAATCCCCATCTGTCTTCCTACCTATGTCGTTGGTGCCTATGTGTACCAAGACTTGGGGCTGCTCCCCCTCCCCCTTGAGGATCCCAAAAACACGATCCGAGACATCACGTACCCTGGCACCTGGGAGGCAACACACCAACCGTGAGTCTCTCTCGTTCCCACAAAACCTCCTATCTGTTCCCCTAACTATAGAGTCCCCAATGACTAATGCTCTGCTCCTCTTACCCCTTCCCTTCTGAGCAACAGGGACAGACTCTGCGCCAGAGACCTGTACCCCATTGCCTACCCCTGGTAAGTCCAACAGTATCCAAAACGGTATACCTGTTGTTGAGGGAAACGGCCACAGGGGATCCCTGCACTACCTGCTGGTTCCCTCTCCTTCCCCTGACGGTAAGCCATCTACCTTGTGGAGCTTATTCAAGGAGCAGCTAATGCGTGTCCTTGATAAGTATGTACCTGTCAGGCAGGGAGGAAGTTGTCGAGCAAGGGAGCCGTGGTTTACTCAAGAAGTTGAAGCGCTTGTCAAGAGGAAGAGGGCGGCTTATGTTAGGATGAGACGTGAAGGCTCAGTTAGGGCGCTTGAGAGTTACAAGCTAGCCAGGAAGGATCTAAAGGGAGGGCTAAGAAGAGCAAGGAGAGGACACGAGAAGTCATTGGCGGATAGGATCAAAGAAAACCCTAAGGCTTTCTATAGGTATATCAGGAATAAACGAATGATAAGAGTTAGAACAGGGCCAATCAAGGATAGTAGTGGGAAGTTGTGTGCGGAATCAGAGGAGATAGGGGAAGCGTTAAATGAATATTTTTCGTCAGTATTTACAGTAGAGAAAGAAAATGTTGCCGAGGAGATTACTGAGATACAGCCTACTAGGCTAGATGGGATTGAGATTCACAAGGAGGAGGTGTTAGCAATTTTGGAAAGAGTGAAAATAGATAAGTCCCCTGGGCCAGATGGGATTTATCCTAGGATTCTCTGGGAAGCCAGGGAGGAGATTGCAGAGCCGTTGTTGTTGATCTTTAAGTCGTCATTGTCGACAGGAGTAGTGCCGGAGGACTGGAGGATAGCAAATGTTGTCCCCTTGTTCAAGAAGGGGAGTAGAGACAGCCCTGGTAATTATAGACCTGTGAGCCTTACTTCGGTTGTGGGTAAAATGTTGGAAAAGGTTATAAGAGACAGGATTTATAATCATCTTGAAAAGAATAAGTTCATTTGCGATAGTCAGCACGGTTTTGTGAAAGGTAGGTCGTGCCTCACAAACCTTATTGAGTTTTTCGAGAAGGTGACCAAACAGGTGGATGAGGGTAAAGCCGTGGATGTGGTGTATATGGATTTCAGTAAGGCGTTTGATAAGGTTCCCCACGGTAGGCTATTGCAGAAAATACGCAAGTATGGGGTTGAAGGTGATTTAGAGCTTTGGATCAGAAATTGGCTAGCTGAAAGAAGACAGAGGGTGGTGGTTGATGGCAAATGTTCATCCTGGAGTTTAGTTACTAGTGGTGTACTGCAAGGTTCTGTTTTGGGGCCACTGCTGTTTGTAATTTTAAAAACGACCTGGATGAGGGTGTAGAAGGGTGGGTTAGTAAATTTGCGGATGACACGAAGGTCGGTGGAGTTGTGGATAGTGTCGAAGGGTGTTGTAGGGTACAGAGGGACATAGATAGGCTGCAGAGCTGGGCTGAGAGATGGCAAATGGAGTTTAATGCGGAGAAGTGTGAGGTGATTCACTTTGGAAGGAGTAACAGCAATGCAGAGTACTGGGCTAATGGGAAGATTCTTGGTAGTGTAGATGAGCAGAGAGATCTTGGTATCCAGGTACATAAATCCCTGAAAGTTGCTACCCAGGTTAATAGGGCTGTTAAGAAGGCATATGGTGTGTTAGCCTTTATTAGTAGGGGGATCGAGTTTCAGAGCCACGGGGTCATGATGCAGCTGTACAAAACTCTGGTGAGGCCGCACCTGGAGTATTGCGTGCAGTTCTGGTCACCGCATTATAGGAAGGATGTCGAAGCTTTGGAAAGGGTGCAGAGGAGATTTACTAGGGTGTTGCCTGGTATGGAAGGAAGGTCTTACGAGGAAAGGCTGAGGGACTTGGGGTTGTTTTCGTTAGAGAGAAGGAGGAGGAGAGGTGACTTAATAGAGACATACAAGATAATCAGAGGGTTAGATAGGGTGGATAGTGAGAGTCTTTTTCCTCGGATGAGGATGGCAAACACGAGGGGACATAGCTTTAAGTTGAGGGGTGAAAGATATAGGACAGATGTCAGAGGTAGTTTCTTTACGCAGAGAGTAGTAGGGGCGTGGAACGCCCTGCCTGCAACAGTAGTAGACTCGCCAACTTTAAGGGCATTTAAGTGGTCATTGGATAGACATATGGATGTAAATGGAATAGTGTAGGTCAGATGATCGGCGCAACATCGAGGGCCGAAGGGCCTGTACTGCGCTGTAATATTCTAATTCTAATTCTACCTTCTTCTTTTACCTGAGGTGTGACTGCCTCCCGATAACTCCTCTCAATAATCACCTCCGCCTCCCGAATGATCCAAAGTTCCTCCAGCTCCAGCTCCAGTTCCCTAACGCGGTCCTCGAGGAGCTGGAGTTGGGTGCACTTCCCGCAGATGCAGTCAGCAGGGACACCCTTGGCGACCCTTACCTCCCACATTCTGCAGGAGGAACATTCAACTGCCTTAACCTCCATTCCCACTATTCTAAATTCCCAAGTTTTTAACCAATCACACGATAAAACAAGGAGAAATAGAAAAAGCCTTACCTTACCTACACACAACCGAGTCCTTTTTTTTGGTAAGAGGAGGAGGGCGGGTGGGAGACACTACAAGAGTAGTGTCTCGGGTTCAGAAACAGCCCAAATATATAGGTTTCTACTTACCCAGCAGTCCCTGCTCCACCGAAACTCCCGATGAAATTGACTTCCCAGCTGTTCACTCCTCGCTCGCAATGCCTGTGCTCCTGGAAAAGCTGCACAACGAAAAGGTAAGAGAATTTACACAGGCCAAATATATAGGTTTCTACTTACCCAGCAGTCCCTGCCCCACCGAAACTCCTGATGAAATTGACTTCCCAGCTGTTCACTCCTCGCTCGCAATGCCTGTGCTCCTGGAAAAGCTGCACAACGAAAAGGTAAGAGAATTTACACAGCCCAAATATATAGGTTTCTACTTACCCAGCAGTCCCTGCTCCACCGAAACTCCCGATGAAATTGACTTCCCAGCTGTTCACTCCTCGCTCGCAATGCCTGTGCTCCTGGAAAAGCTGCACAACGAATATGTTTCCCTATCAGATTCATTGCCGTCTAAGGAAGACCTCAACCTAGAAAAAGCTACACAGCTGATGAGCTAAGCAGAGGTCTGTAAGCAGAACAGAGCAATCCTGAGAGGTGCAGAGAAACTTTAGTTCAGGAAACCTCCAGTGATTGTACAGCTCCTTAAGCACAGGTCTGTAAAGTACCAGAAAGGGAAATACATTTGGGAGGGAAAGTGCAAGACACCATAAAACCCTGCCAGCACTGTGATGCCAAAAGGATCCACAGGGACGAACAGCATTCTACAATCAAAGCTTTCACTGCAAGAAAGTTGGCCATTTTGGGAAGATGTGCTAATGTAAAACCTCTACTTTCACAGGTTCTAAAGGCAAAGTCTTTACACGTAGAGCTATTAATGAAGTTGAACAATCTCCATCAGAACAGAAACCAAAAAACTTCCTTGGTGAGATCAATAACCCTAATCATGCATTCTGGTCTACAGATATATGTCAACGGACATATCACTAACTTTAAACTAAACACTGGAGCAAGTGTAACAGTTTTATCAGACAATGACCTGTGGTTGCACATTGCCTGCAACCAACAGAAAATAATTTATGCAGTCCAGGAGGGATTGAACTGAAAGTCAAGGAAAACTACAGGCAACACTCCAGCACAAAGGTAAGCAGATATTGGAAACATTATAGGTTCTACAGAATCAAAAATTCTCTCTTTTAAGTAGAAGAGCTTGTATAGACCTTAACTTGTCAGGAAAGTGGAAGAAGCAGCAAGAATCCAGGAGTCACTTCCAAAAAGACTTTCTGAAATTATTTACTGGTGTAGGAAGATATAAGAATGAATATGGTATTACTTTGCAAAAAGATGCTAAACCTGCATGTCTTTTCACGCCTCGGAAGATACCACACCCACTAATGAAGCATGTCCAATGTGGATGAGCACCATCAAAACTGTTGCTGGGAAGGAAGCTCAGAACACAACTTCCCATCCTGCCCAGAAAATTACTTCCAGGGTTAGAAGTCCAGGATTATCAAACGGTTCAAGACAGCAAAAATTCTTATTGAAAACAACAAGATTATAACTATAATAAAAGCAAAATACTGCAGATGCTGGAAATCTGAAATAAAAGCAATAAGTGCTGGAATTACTCGGCAGGTCTGGCAGCATCTGTGGAGAGAGAAGCAGAGTTAACATTTCAGGTCTGTGATCTTTCATCAGAACTGGAAAAGGTTAGAAAAGAATTAAGCTTTAAGCAAGTGAAGGGGAGGGTAGGTGGGGGAGAGACCAAAGGGGAAGGTGTTTGATAGGGCTGAGGGAGATTAAATAACAAACCTATCCTGGGACAAAGGCAATGAGTGTGTTAATGCTTGCGATGAAAGACAAAGCATTAGTCCAGAGAGAGTGTTTTTCGCAGAATAATGAGCAGGTCTGACTACACAAAAAGCAGGCACATGGTTAAAAAATAAAATATTAAAAAAAGGCCACTCATGCTCTGAAGTTATTGAACTCAATGTTCAGTCCGCAAGGCTGTAGAGTGCCTAACCGAAAAATCCGGTGCTGTTCCTCGAGCTTGTGTTGATGTTCACTGGAACACTGGAGCAGGCCATGGACCGAAATGTTGGCATGAGAGCAGGGGGAGTGTTGAAATGGTAAGCAACCGAAAGCTCGGGGTCATTCTTTTCTAACCTTTGCCAGTTCTGATGAAAGATCACAGGCCTGAAACGTTAACTTTGCTTTTCTCTCCACAGATGCTGCCAGACCTGCTGAGTAATTTCAGCACTTATTGTTCTTATTTCAGATTTCCTGCATCTGCAGTATTTTGCTTTTATTTTAGTGTTTAATTCACTGCCACTTCTTTTCCAGGAATGCCTATCTTGAAGAGGTTCTGCTCTTCTCTCCGATGGGATTTTCTTTTGTCTCTTTACCCTTGTTCACCTTCATTGCTTTCTATTTCCCTCCTGGTGTTTGATAAGGTATCTACCAAAACACATTTTCACAGCCACATCTCCTTCCTCAGTGACTGTCTTTGGCTCCGACTTATTCCATGTGGATTCCAACTGAAGTTTCATCCTTCATCTTTTGAGTCCACCAAGGATTGCAGTTATCTCTGAGAAATACAACGATGCTCAGACTGCGGTTCTCGCCGTACCCTGAGGTCCACACTCAGTGCCTTGCATCGCCAAATGTACACACTGGACCTCTCTCTCCAGAAGCACCGCCTTACCTCATCTCAAAACTGTTCTACTCCACAGTTTCATTTCATCCTTCGTCTTATCTGACGCATGAACAAAAAATGTTTTTTCTTCCTTTCGGGTGTTAAGGAACATAAGCTCCAGCAGCTGATGGGGACTAATGCCCCTCCAGATCCTTCTTCCCCTTCACTTTGCTCTGACCCTACCCCTTCTGATCTGATCCCTTGCTGTGTATTCACTGTACCCTCTGACCTCCCCCTCTCTGATGCTGAATGATCTGTACTCAGCAAAGGACGCAGTTTTATCCCCTTATACCCCCACATGAATGAATTTCACGTTCAGCATGACCTTGAGCTCTTCTTCTGTCGCCTTCACCTCCGGGCCCACTTCGTTGACCAGGAGTCCTTCCCCCTGACCAGCAGACCCATTCACCCACCTCCAGCATTCTCCCTCCACATGGACCCCTCCCTCTGGCCTCTTACTCACTCTTGATCGTTTCATTGAAAACTGTCGGTGAGACATCAGCCATCTCAATTTCTCTGCTCCCCTCATTCACTCTAACCTGTCCCCCTCTGAACTTGCTGCACTCCGTTCTCTCGGGTCTAACCCCGACATTGTGATCAAACCTGCAGACAAGGGTGGTGCTGTTGTTGTCTGGCGTACCGACCTCTACCTTGCAGAGGCTGAGTGCCAACTCACGGACATTTCTTCCTACCTCCCTCTGGACCATGACCCCACCACCGAACATCAAGCCACTGTCCACAGGACAGTCACTAACCTCATCTCCTCTAGGGAACTTCCCCCTAAAGCTTCCAACCTCATAGTCCCGCAACCCCAGACAGCCGGCTTCTACCTCCTTCCCAAAATCCACAAACAGGACTGATCTGGCGGACCCATTGTTTCAGCCTGTTCCTGCCCCACTGAACTCATTTCTTCCTATTTTGATTCTATCTTTTCTCCATTGGTCCAGTCTCTTTCCTCCTAAATCCGTGACTCTTCTGACGTCCGACATCATTTTGACAATTTCCAGTTTCCTGGCACTAACTGCCTCCTCTTCACTATGGACATCTAATCTCTCTACACCTCCATCCCCCACCAGGACAGTTTGAGGGCTCTCCGCTTCTTCCTTGAACAGAGGCCCAACCAGTCCCCATCCACCACCACCCTCCTCTGCCTCGCTGAACTTGTTCTCACATTGAACAAATTCTCCTTCAACTCCACTCACCTCCTTCAAGTAAAAGGTGTTGCTATGGGTACCCGCATGGGTCCTAGTTATACTTGTCTTTTTGTGGGCTATGTCGAAGATTCCTTCTTCCAGTCCTACTCAGGCCCCCTCCCCCAAATCTTTTTCCAGTACATTGATGACTGTATCGGTGCCGTTTCCTGCTCCCGCCCGAGCTGGAAAAAGTTATCAACTTTGCTTCCAATTTCCACCCTTCTCTCACCTTTACATTGTCAATCTCCGACACTTCCCTTCCTTTCCTCAACTTCTCTGTCTCCATTTCTGGGGATAGGCTGTCCACTAATATGCATTATAAGTGCTTCGACTCCCATGGCTACCTTGACTACACTTCCTCACACCTTGCCTCCTGTAAGGACTCCATCCCATTCTCCCAGTTTCTCCTTCTCCGATGCATCTGCTCTGATGAGGCAACCTTCCACAACAGTGCTTCTGATATGTCTTCCTTTTTCCTCAACCGAGGATTCCCCCCTCTCCCCTCCCACTGTGGTTGACAGGGCCTTTAACCGTGTCCGGCCCATTTCCTGCACCTCTGCCTTCACCCCTTCCCCTCCCTCCCAGAACCGCAACAGGGTTCCCCTTGTCCTCACTTTCCACCCCACCAGTCTCCACATCCAGAGAATTATTCTCCATCATTTCCGCCACCTTCAGCGTGATGCCAGAACCAAACACACTTTCCCACCCCTCCCCTGTCAGCATTCTGAAGGGATCATTCCCTTCGCAACACCCTGGTCTACATCTCCATTACCCCCGACACCTCGTCCCCTTCCCACAGCACCTTCCCATGCAATCACAGGAGGTGTAATACCTGCTCTTTTATCTCCTCTCTCCTCACTGTCTAAGGCCCCAAACACTCCTTTCAGATGAAGAAGCAATTTACTTGTGCTTCTTTCAATTTAGTATACTGTATTTGCTGCTCACAATGCGGTCTCCTCTACATTGGGGAGACCAAACGCAGATTGCGTGACCACTTTGCGGAACACCTCCACTCAGTCCGAAAGCATGACCCTGAGCTTCCGGTTGCTTGCCATTTCAACACTGCCCTCTGCTCTCATGCCAATACTTCTGTTTTTGGCCTGCTCCAGTGTTCCAGTGAACATCAATGCAAGCTCGAGGAGCAGCTCCTGATCTTTCGGTTAGGCACTCTACAGCCTTGCAGACTGCAATAACTTCTGAGTATGACTGCCCTTTTTTAATATTTTATTTTTTAACCATGTGCCTGCTTTTTGTCTAGTCAGAGCTGCTCATTATTCTGCTATTAACATTCTCTCTGGACAAATGCTTTGATTTTCACCACAAGCATTAACACACTCATTGCCTTTGTCCCAGGACAGCTTTGTTATTTCATTTCCCTCAGCCCTATCAAACACCTTCCCCTTTTTTCTATCCATCCATCCCTCCCCTTCAGTTGCTTAAAACCTAATTCTTTTCTAACCTTTTCCAGTTCGGATGAAAGGTCACAGACCTTTCTCCACAGATACTGCCAGACCTGCCGAGTAATTCCAGCAGCTTTTGTTTTCATTTAAGCTTATCACTATAACAGGAGATATTGTACCAGGAACCTACCCAAGTTCATAGAAGGAGAAAAGGCATGGGTACGAGACCAAGGCAGAGAAGGAGTAATCATTCAGAGAGATGATAATCAACAGAGATCTTATTTAGGACATACTTCAGAAGGTACTATAAGGAGAAACGGGAGAAATCTTATTTCTATTCATCAAAGCGGTCAATCAGTCATATATTTGGATGAACCAGATGTTGAACCTGTTGTATTATCACCTTAACAGTGATATCCCTTTAAGATCTCAGTATGCTAATGAGATAAGTATCAGTATATAGTCATGTGACTACAAGCCACTCTGCAACTGTAACACCCAGAGTAAGGTTCTGTAAATAGTTTAATAAAAGCAAAATACTGCGGATGCTGGAAATCTGAAATAAAAACAAGAAATGCTGGAATCACTCAGCAGGTCTGGCAGCATCTGTGGAACGAGAAGCAGAGTTAACGTTTCGGGTCAGTGACAGTTTCGGGTCAGTTCCGATGAAGGGTCACTGACCCGAAACGTTAACTCTGCTTCTCTTTCCACAGATGCTGCCAGACCTGCTGAGTGATTCCAGCATTTCTTGTTTTTATTTCTGTAAATAGTTTGCTCTGTACTGTTCATCATAGTTTAGCTGTTAATAAACCTGTTAGAGATCTTCAGCATAACTGGACTCCACACATCTCATTTATGTTGCATCAGACAACATAAAGAACTCATTACATGGTGACAGCTGTGGTGAAAGCACAAGATCTGAGATTGAGGTAAAACAGCTTTGAAAACTGCCCTTCCTACAGCCAAAAGAGAGCAAGTTTAAAAGAAATATTGGCCCAAAAAGTGGAAAGAAAAAAGAACTTACCTTCAGCTGTCGAAGATAGAGCTCAGAATATCAGGCTGCAAATAAATTCCTGCAATTGGGTGAGTCATTGTGCTGACGGTCGAGGAATACTGGTTTAAACAAAAAGCTGTGAAGTGCTTAGAAAGTTGATTCTTTTCAAAGGCTCCATTTAAAAAAAAGGGGGGAAAACCCAGGCTGATTGAGGTTGGTGCTATTACAGGAGGTGTCCCATAGCAAAAAGTGTGGGAAGCTCTCTAACCCTGCAGAGTTTCCATTCACGCTGCCAAAGTTTAAAAAAATCATTAAACCACTTGAACTTGAAGGAGAGTTTTCATTCATGCAGCCACAGCTAAGACAACATCATTAAACCAACTCTAGCAAAGAAAAAACAATTTAACTGCCTATTGAACAGCTCTGTAAATAGACAAGCTTAAATGCTGCAAGCAAGTTAAACAGAGCACACTCTCAAACACCTGCTCCTCTCCATCCAAGCAGCCAGTCTAAACAACAGAGCATTTCTTAAAGGGGAAACAGCACAGAGTGAATAGAAAAAGGTTAAATAAAGGCTACAAAGCAAAATAAGAGCAGAAAAATGGATACCAAGTTTCCCGGCATGAACTGGAAGCCCATTGATATTCTATCCGAGTTCAAACTTTTCAAATAAAAAATACAATTATGCTTCATAGACCAAGTGATTGTAGAATCAATGAAGCAAACTCTAAAAATACTGACAGCAGTTGGAAATGAGGGATTATACAGAATCAATACCTCTGGCTTATCTGAAGAGGACCAGAAAGATCCCACAAAGACATGGAAAGTGCTAGAGGATCAGGTCCGATTAAGAGTGAATTTTAGAATTCACGGCCTGGAATTGATGTCCTACAGTTAACAGCCACAGGAATCAATAGATCAGTTCATCAACAGATGCCATAGTAAGGGCAACAAATGCAATTTTTCAGAAACTGAGCTGTCGGCGAGACTAATGGAGCTGGTAATTGTCTCAACACCCATTGAAGTGTTTCAGAAAGACCTCTTGGGGAAAAAGCAAGGTCAGAGCATTGATGTGCTACTGGAAGATGGCAGGAAATACAAAGCCATTGTAGCTGGACATCAGCATCTGCAAGCACTAGGTGTAGACAACAGTATCAGCACAATGACCAGGTCACAAAAAACAAGCAAGCTGTGTGGTAGGTGTGGTTTATCCCACTCACTGCGAAGTTGCCCTGCATTTCACAATCTCTGCAAAGTGTGCAGTGCAAAAGGACACTCGGCCCGCCTATGTAAGAAATCTGGCTCCAAAGATGTAGCCAGAGGTCACAGCAGGACACAAGCAAACAGAAGACTGGCTCAGCAACAGCAGCAAGGAGAGCGCCAGAGAACCGTGTAAACGCAAACTGATATACAAAGTCCACAGTGAAACAGACCTGTGACAAGACTGAGAGAGGAGTGATTCTCATCCAGAAGATGAGCAGGTGTTTCACATTGTGAACCTGACACATTGTGTTGATGAAGTCAACCAGCTGGAAGCTTTTGCTAACATTAACATCACGTGCCCAAAGAAACTTGGCAAATGTACACTCAGGGTTAAAACTGACACCAGAGCTAGTGTAAATATCCTACCAGTCCGAATCCTGAAGGATATGTACCAGGGTCATTGGAAATCAATGATACAACTGACAACTACAAAGTTATCTGTATACAACGGGTCAACCATCCCTGGCAATGGCACACTAAGAATGCAATGCAGCTATGGCAAGTCAACATGGAAACCACAAATATTTAACCTGGTAGACATGAGCAGACCAGCAGTGGCAGGACTATCAGCATGTAAGGACCTCAACATTGTGACTATCCACGAGGCCATCAAGGTACCCACTACAGCAGAAAAGACCAAGGTTATCTACATTGAGTTAGTCCATGACATACAACAAATGTACCTGGACAGGTTCGACACCATAGGAAATTTCAAAGACAATGCTGCATTGCACCTCAGAGAGGATGCAATTCCATCTATTATATATTAATGATTTGGACTTAAATGTGGGAGGCATGATTGGGAAATTTGCTGATTGCACAAAAATTGGCTGTGTAGTTGATAGTGAAGAGGAGAGCTGTAGACTTCAGAGTAATATCAATGGTTTGGTTGAGTGGGTGGAAAAGTGGCAAATGGAATTCAATCCGGAGAAGTGTGAGGTAATGCATTTGGGGAGGGCAAACAAAGCAAGGGAATACACAATAGATGGGAGGATATTGAGAGGAGTAAAAGAAGTGAGAGACCTTGGAGTGCATGCCCACAGGTCCCTAAAGGTGGTAGGACAAGTAGATAGAGTGGTGAAGAAGACATATAAAATACTTTCCTTTATTGGTCGAGGTATAGAATACCTTGGCAAGGATGTAATGCTGGAACTGTGTAAAATACTGGTTAGGCTACAGCTGGAGTATTGCATACAGTTCTGGTCACCACATTACAGGAAGGACATAATTGCTCTGGAGAGAAGAGATTTACAACAATAAAAAGTGCTGGAAAAACTCAGCAGGTCTGGCATCATCTGTGGAGAGAGAAGGAAAGTTAACGTTTCAGGTCTGTGACCTTTCATCAGAACTGGCAAAGGTTAGAAAAGGATTAGGTTTTAAGCAAGTGAAGGGGAGGGGTTGGGGAGAGAACAAAGGGGAAGGTGTTTGATAGGGCAGAGGGTGATTAAATAACAAAGCTGTCCTGGGGCAAAGGCAAGGTGTGTGATAATGCTTGTGATGAAAGACAAAGCATTAGTCCAGAGAGAGTGTTAATAGCAAAATAATGAGCAGCTACATGACTACACGAAAAGCAGGCACATGGTTGCCTTCGCCTCCGTGCTCACTTCTTTGACCAGGAATCCTCCCTATGACCAGCAGACTCATTCACCCACCTCCAGCATTCTCCCTCCACCTGGACTCCTCCCTCTGGCCTCTTACCCACTCTTGATCTTTTCGTTGAGAACTGTCGGCGAGACGTCGGCCATCTCAATTTCTCTGCTCCCCTCACTCACCCTAACCTGTCATCCTCTGAACTTGCTGCACTCCATTATTTTAGGTCTAACCCCCACATTGTGATCAAACCTGCAGACAAGGATGGTGCTGTTGTTGTCTGGCGTACCGACCTCTACCTTTCAGAGGCTGAGCACCAACTCTCAAACACTTCTTCCTACCTCCCCCTGAACCATGACCCCACCATCCAACATCAAGCCACTGTCCACAGGATTGTCACTGACCTCATCTCCTCTGGGGAACTTTCCTCTGCAGCTTCCAAACTCATAGTCCCACAACCCCAGACAGGCCGCTTCTACATCCTGCCTAAAATCCACAAACAGGACTGTCCTGGCGGACCCATCGTTTCAGCCTGTTCCTGTCTCACTGAACCTATTTCTTCCTATCTTGATTTTATAATTTCTCCGCTCTTCCTAACTACATCCGTGATTCTTCTGATGCCCTCCTTCAGGACACCATTTGGAAGATACTGTTTCCAGAGACTACTCGTCAGCTTATCTGTCAGTGAGGATCTGTTTCAGTAGCAAATGGACAGAACTAAAGAAATCCTGGAAGTCGATGTCTCACTGAAAAGGCTAGGAGCATGCATCCTGCAGGATGGCAAACCAATTGCATTCAGGTCCAAATGTTTATCTTCAGCACAGTCTAATTACTCAAACATAGAGTATGAAACACCTGCTCTGGTGTTTGGGATCGCAAGGTTCCACACCTACCTGTTTGGTAAGCAGTTCATTATGGAAACTGACCATGAACCACTGGAGATGATCTAGCGCAAACCATTGACACGCACACCACCTTGACAGGGGTACGACTTCGACATCAGCTACAAACCGGGTACCAAAATGGTCACCTCGGTTACGCTGAGCAGATTGCCAAACCTAAGCAAGAATGAAGAAGTTCCTCCGGATCTACAAATAGACTGCATGGACATTGAGGTAGAAGCTGTGCTCAAAATCAATTTATTGCACTTTGGTCAGCACAAATGTGACCAATTACAATCAGAAACAGTCAATGACCAGAATCAAAGGCACTGTGGAGAGTCATCATGGAAGGTTGGCCTGATATGGTAAAAGAGGTGCCAGAAACCCTCAGATGCTTTTGGCCTTATAGAGATGAACTCGGTATCTCGGGAAACGTCACCTTCAAGGGCAAACAATGATTGTGCCTAAAGCTCTCTGACAGGACATCTTGTCACAACTTCACTAAGGCCATATGGACATAGAGCAAACAAGATGACTGGCACAAGACACTGTTTATTGGCTAGGGATCTACCCTGACATCGAAAGGTTTGTGAGGATGTGTGAGGCATGCCAGAGCCACCAGCCACAACAATGCAAAGAACCTCTACACCCTCACAAGATTCCATCAGTCCCCTGGTCCAAAATTGCCACTGATCTATTTTCCATTAATGGAGATGACTTTAACTTAGTCACCAATTATTTCTCCAAATTTTCAATTGTCCGACAGGTAAAAAACACTTAAACTGGAGTTGTTGCAGACATATTGTTGCTATATTCAGAAAATTTGGTGCGCCTGAAGAAATCATTTCTGACAATGGGCCATTGTGTACGGGCAAACATTTCATGGATATGTGTGCCAAATGGGGCGTAAATCATGTGACGTCCTTGCCACATTACTCTAGATCTAATGGTCTTGCCAAGCAAATGGGTCGCACAGTTAAATCACTTATCCTGAAGTGTAGGACAACAAAAAAAGATTTTCGTGTTGCCATTCTACACCTCAGAGCTACACCTTTGGATATGGGTTTTCTGTCACCAGCAGAGATCATGTTGGGCAGATAATACGAACAACTCTGGCCAAGTCATCATCTGTCCAAATTCTCCGAGATGCGGGAGACACTGCTCGAAAAACAAGGGAAAATGAAGATGGTGCATGATCGACATGCAGGGGTGGAACTACCTCAACTACACATAGGACAAATGGTCAGGGTCATACTAAAGGCCTGCTCAGGTCAGGAAATAAAAACTCGACCCGATCCCGACAGAACCACATTGGGCCCGAGCCCGAGTCCCTCCACCTTTTCCCACACCGGACCCGACCCGAACCCGGCCCGACCGAGCCCGACCTGACCACCGGAATGGTTACCTACCTTGATTCCACAGTGCACTCACTCACTGTACAACTTTTGGATTAAGGAAGCTGCAGCAAGAGCGTGATGAAGTCATTGAGACGCTCACTGCGCAGACTCAGAGTTTCCCTCCTTGACATCCCGGACTCCCAGCACAGGTAAGTTTTTCAACTTTTACCCTCTCCACTCCAGCAGAGCAAAATGCAAGACTTCCTGTGTGTGTCCGACCCAGACCCCACCCGACCAGCCCGACCTGACCAGAGCCTGAAAGCCGGACCCGGAGGAGCGACCTGACCCAAACCCGACCAGCCCGACCTGACCAGAGCCTGAAAGCCGGACCCGGAGGAGCGACCTGACCCAAACCCGACACATGTTGTCGGGTCTCGTCAGTTTCGGGTCGGGTAGCAGGCCTTTAGGTCATACACCCCACAATGAGAACATGGTTACCCGCAGAGGTATCCAAAGTATGTAGTGAGCTTAGGTCCTACGAGATTACAACATTGAACGGAGCAGTGTTGAGAAGGAACCAAAGTCAACTAAAAGAGGTACGCAGTACTCCAATTGCGCACAGTGTACTCAAAATAACACATTCATGAGGGTGTGATGGAACAACAGGACAACAACCAACACATTGACAACATGTTTGCAAACCAAAAACAGCCAAGGGTGAAATCTACATCTCCAGAAGGTTATACCATAACCAGATCTGGAAGAGTTATCAAATCACCAAAATGATATATGGACCCTTAAGCCTCTGCACTAGTAAATTTCACAATCCCTATCTCCATACCTATAAATTTTATAATCTCTATCCCGTATAACTAATTTTGATGTTATATAATTTTATGTGTTTTTTGCTTGTAGCCTATGAGACTTACCTTTGGAAAGAAAAGGGATGATTGCCTTAAGAGTGATGTCCCTATATGATCTCAGTATGCTAATGAGCTATGTACCAGGATGTAGTCACATGAGTACAAGCCAGAATCACTCTGTCACTGTAACACCCAGATGAAGGTTCTGTAAATAGTTTGCTCTGTACTGTACAAAATAGTTCAGCTGTTAATAAACCTGTTTGAGATCTTCAGCATAACTGAACTCTACGCATCTCATTTATGTTGCATCAGAGAACATAAAAAACTGATTACAGAACCTGAAATTCAGAAAGCACCGGATGCTACAAACCTCAACGAAGGCCGTCCAAGTCAAGAAACAAGAGTTCAAAGAAAGGCAACTGATCTTCTGAACATACAACGTGATCAGGGAGAGTGGTGGAGCCTCTTGACACAATGTATCTATGATGTCAAAGACTTGGGGGGGAGATAAAGTTATATGTAAAAGTAAAAAATGAATGTACAGATAAAAAGGACAAAGACTTGGGGGGGGAGATGTATTATCCGGGTTTGAAAGGATTAATGTCTGAGCCAGTGTGACTGACGGGACAGCATGTGTAATGGGGATGTGTGCAGACAATGGGGTTAGGTGTCACTTGACATGTAAATAACTCTGCACTTTGTCATGCAGGACAAACCGAGACACAATGCTCAAGAAGGATCGAAGACAATAGGTGGTGTCCCTGAGCTGAGGCTTCTCTTGGCTGCTGAGGAAGAGGCTCAGCAGCTCACAGGAAAGGAGGGAGGAAGAGCAGTAGCAGATGGCAGGGCTGGAACGGCCAGACGTAAGCATTGAAATGCATTCAACCTGGTGATGGCATCGGGGAACACAGGTGGTTTGGGAAGAGATGTGAAGCCCTCATATTGTTGCAAAAGGTTGGGGAGCATATCTTGGAGATGCTGAAGGTCATGCGCAGCTTTGGGTGAGTGATGGAGGAGTCCATGCAAGCCATGAGTTCAACTGTGTCTCAGTCATGCGAGCGTTTGGCTTCATCCATGGAGAGGTTGGCGACCGCCATGGGGAGCCAGGTAGATCACTTGACCCATGTGTACTCTGACCTACATTCCATTGCTCTAGCCATGGGCTCAGTGCAGCAGTAGTTAGGTGAGAGGGGGACGAGGCACATGGACTTCCCTCCAGCTGCCCCTACCTCAAATGCAATTTCACACTCAGGGCCATCATGTCTGGACACCCCTGGGGTGAGCGGCCTCTCCTCATCCCCTCCGACATTGACCCCATTACATCCAGTAGGTGAGGTGACGGCGGATGCCCCTGCCCCAGTGTAGGTGGCCTCCATTAGGCTGGAGGCCTCAAGGCCTTGGATCTCCAGAGGATGCCCGCCACAGTCATCAAAAGCAACGGGTCAGTGCACAGAGCAGACGGCCTCTATCTCAGCTGCTGATATCGGGCTTGCACCAAGACGGAGTGATTGTAAACATAAACATAAGAGTTTCTGAGAGCACGAAGCTGGCACGGGTGTCCATCAAGTATTTTTCTCACGTAAATATTTCACAATATATCTGTTTAAAATTGCGCATGTTAACTTCATCTTGTTTGGATGAGCTTAGTCGGAGAGCTAAATGTAATGACATGCCTCATGGTTGGCACACTTTGACACTTCCAGAGAAGGTATGGACATTGTATTTAATGTGGAAATAATAATGTCGAGTTTCATCGATCAAACTTCAATGATTGTTCATGTCACTGTCCAGTTTTGCACTGGACAGTCTGTAGACACGGATGCACCTGCAGGCTGAGCTGGCACTCCCATTTGTGACGGCCATGCTGCCTCCTGCTGGCACTGCGGACTTGGTTGTTTGTGCCACAACAACCCTCCGTAGCAGCATCCTCTCCAGCTCCTTCTGAGTTTAAACGGAAATTGAGTATATGGGAACCAGGTTATTCTAACAACATAAATGTGTTCATAAGGCTGGCAGGGAAATTAATGAGCAGTGAGTTTCTAAACTCCTCCCATTGTCCACACACACAACTCCACCCACCCCAGTCTGGCCTCCTCCCGATGTGATCTGTAATCCTTACAACCTCACATGTGTCTTGTGATACTGTGAGAATGTGGTGCGTGTGAACTTCCAGCTCGAGGCTGTGACCCTTCACTCTCCTCCTGTCACCCTCACACTTGTACCCATCACCCTTGACCCTCCCAACATCACATTGCGCCTTCCCTCTTTAACCCTTCAACCAAACCCCATTACCCTAGACTCTGTGACCATCCAATTGAATGTGCCCTCCCCACTGAGCTTATACCCCTCCCCGGTGACATACCACTTCTGAGCCTAGACCCCCTCCGCATTAACCTTAGAGTATTTGTTCAGTCCTCTGACCCACCCTAGGAGACCTCTGAATAACCCAGCCTCAGACTGGACCAACCCCGCCCCTACCGAATTGACCTCCCCATTGTGACTGTGATCATTCCCTCTACGAGCCAGTACCCTGAGTTTGACCCACAGGACCCCAATCTGGACAGTACTGACCCCTCCATTTAGGCTCCTCATTTCCCTTACCTTGACTGACTGTTGCCACCCCTGCCCCACACCACACCCAGGACACCAGGCCCTTCCCACTTCACTCCTCCATTCACCTGAATCCACCTTCTGTCCTCCCTTGGATCCATCTGCCACTTCTCATTTCACCCACATTCAACACCCCCACCCCTCTTTTGTCCTTACTGTTCCTGAGCCTCCAGCCAAACTGCCATTCGCCTGTAGCCCTTCCTTATGTCGCTGAGTTCAACAAACTAAATCGCTGAGCTCAGACACAAAGATGACTGTTGAACGCCACCTTGAAATGACCGTGAAGCAGGCACCATGAGATTCCCGTAAGTCTCTCAGTTAATCTGGAAGATAGGACTTAATTGCAATTAATTGCATGCAAATATATTTAAAGTTGGAACCTGCCTTGGGACGGCATAAAGACCGACCCACCACAAAGACGCTGCTGATTAAATCTCAGATTCTCAAACCGCCGTCAGGGAAAAAGAAATTTCGGCTCCCACCTCATTAAGTCACCCGCCCAGCACATTTCCCGCTCTTGCAAGTCCCATAAAATTCACCCCCCCCCCCCCCCCACAGTGTCAGTTTCCACATTTAAATTGCAATACCAAGCCCTATCTGCCCTCTACTTACATAGACATAGAACATAGAACATTACAGCGCAGTTCAGGCCCTTCAGCCCTCGATGTTGCGCCTACCTGTGAAACCATCTGACCTACACTATTCCATTTTCATCCATATGTCTATCCAATGACCACTTAAATGCCCTTAAAGTTGGCGAGTCTACTACTGTTGCAGGCAGGGCGTTCCACGCCCCTACTACTCTCTGTGTAAAGAAACTACCTCTGACATCTGTCCTATATCTATCACCCCTCAACTTAAAGCTATGTCCCCTCGTGTTTGCCATCACCATCCGAGGAAAAAGGCTCTCACTATCCACCCTGTCCAACCCTCTGATTATCTTATATGTCTCTATTAAGTCACCTCTCCTCCTCCTTCTCTCTAACGAAAACAACCTCAAGTCTCTCAGCCTTTCCTCGTAAGACCTTCCCTCCATACCAAGCAACATCCTAGTAAATCTCCTCTGCACCCTTTCCAAAGCTTCCACATCCTTCCTATAATGCGGTGACCAGAACTGCACGCAATACTCCAGGTGCGGCCGCACCAGAGTTCTGTACAGCTGCAGCATGACCTCGTGGCTCCTAAACTCGATCCCCCTACTAATAAAAGCTGACACACCATATGCCTTCTTAACAGCTCTATTAACCTGGGTGGCAACTTTCAGGGATTTATGTACCTGGACACCAAGATCTCTCTGCTCATCGACACTACCAAGAATCTTCCCATTAGCCCAGTATTCTGCAATCCTGTTACTCCTTCCGAAGTGAATCACCTCACACTTTTCCGCATTGAACTCCATTTGCCATCTCTCAGCCCAGCTCTGCAGCCTATCTATGTCCCTCTGTAACCTACAACATCCTTTGGCACTATCCACAACTCCACCGACCTTCGTGTCATCCGCAAATTTACTAACCCACCCTTCTACACCCTCATCCAGGTCATTTATAAAAATGACAAACAGCAGTGGCCCCAAAACAGATCCTTGCGGTACACCACTAGAAACTATACTCCAGGATGAACATTGACCATCAACCACCACCCTCTGTCTTCTTTCAGCTAGCCAATTTCTGATCCAAAGCACTAATTCACCTTCAATCCCATACTTCTGTATTTTCTGCAATAGCCTACCGTGGGGAACCTTATCAAACGCCTTACTGAAATCCATATAGACCACATCCACGGCTTTACCCTCATCCATCTATTTGGTCACCTTGTCAAAAAACTCAATAAGGTTTGTGAGGCACGACCTACCCTTCACAAAACCGTGCTGACTATCTCTAATGAACTTATTCTTTTCAAGATGATTATAAATCCTATCTCTTATAACCTTTTCCAACATTTTACCCACAACCGAAGTAAGGCTCACAGGTCTATAATTACCAGGGCTGTCTCTACTCCCCTTCTTGAACAAGGGGACAACATTTGCTATCCTCCAGTCTTCCGGCACTATTCCTGTCGACAATGACGACATAAAGATCAAGGACAAAGGCTCTGCAATCTCCTCCCTGGCTTCCCAGAGAATCCTAGGATAAATCCCATCTGGCCCAGGGGACTTATCTATTTTCACACTTTCCAAAATTGCTAACACCTCCTCCTTGTGAACCTCAATCCCATCTAGCCTAGTAGTCTGTATCTCAGTATTCTCCTCGACAACATTTTCTTTCTCCACTGTAAATACTGACGAAAAATATTCATTTAACACTTCCCCTATCTCCTCCGATTCCACACACAACTTCCCACTACTATCCTTGATTGGCCCTAACCTATCTCTAGTCATTCTTTTATTCCTGATATACCTATAGAAAGCCTTAGGGTTTTCTTTGATCCTATCCGCCAATGACTTCTCATGTCCTCTCCTTGCTCTTCTTATCTCTCCCTTTAGATCCTTCCTGGCTAGCTTGTAACTCTCAAGCGCCCAAACTGAGCCTTCACGTCTCATCCTAACATAAGCCTTCTTCTTCCTCTTGACAAGCTCTTCAACTTCTTTAGTAAACCATGGCTCCCTCGCTCGACAACTTCCTCCCTGCCTGACAGGTACATACTTATCAAGGACACGCAGTAGCTGCTCCTTGAATAAGCTCCACATTTCGATTGTGCCCATCCCCTGCAGTTTCCTTCCCCATCCTACACATCCTAAATCTTGCCTAATCGCATCATAATTTCCTTTCCCCCAGCTATAATTCTTGCCCTGCTGTATATGCCTGTCCCTGCCCATTGCTAAGGTAAACCTAACCGAATTGTGATCACTATCACCAAAGTGCTCACCAACTTCTAAATCTAACACCTGGCCGGGTTCATTACCCAGTACCAAATCCAATGTGGCATCGCCCCTGGTTGGCCTGTCTACATACTGTGTCAGAAAACCCTCCTGCACACACTGGACAAAAACAGACCCATCTAAAGTACTCGAACTATAGTATTTCCAGTCAATATTTGGAAAGTTAAAGTCCCCCATAACCACTACCCTGTTACTCTCGCTCCTGTCAAGAATCATCTTTGCTATCCTTTCCTCTACATCTCTGGAACTATTTGGAGGTCTATAGAAAACTCCCAACAGGGTGACCTCTCCTCTCCTGTTTCTAACCTCGGCCCAGACTACCTCAGTAGACGAGTCCTCAAACGTCCTTTCTGCCACTGTAATACTTTCCTTGATTAACAATGCCACACACCCCCCTCTTTTACCATCTTCTCTGTTCTTAGTGAAACATCTAAATCCAGGAACCCGCAACATCCATTCCTGTCCCTGCCCTACCCATGTCTCTGAAATGGCCACAACATCGAGATCCCAGGTACCAACCCATGCTGCAAGCTCACCCACCTTATTCCGGATGCTCCTGGCGTTGAAGTAGACACACTTTAAACCAAGTTCTTGCTTGCCAGTGCCCTCTTGTGTCCTTATAACCTTATCCCTGACCTCACTACTCTCAACATCCTGCACACTGGAACTACAATTTAGGTTCCCATCCCCCTGCTGAATTAGTTTAAACCCCCCCGAAGAGCACTAGCAAATCTCCCCCCCAGGATATTGGTACCCCTCTGGTTCAGGTGAAGACCATCCTGTTTGTAGAGGTCCCACCTACCCCAGAAAGAGCCCCAATTATCCAGGAAACCAAAACCCTCCCTTCTCCACCATCCCTGCAGCCACGTGTTCAACTCCTTTCTCTCCCTATTCCTCACTTCGCTAGCACGTGGCACGGGCAACAACCCAGAGATAACAACTCTGTTTGTTCTCGCTCTAAGCTTCCACCCTAGCTCCCTGAATTTCTGCCTTAAATCCCCATCTCTCTTCCTACCTATGTCGTTGGTGCCTCTGTGGACCACGACTTGGGGCTGCTCCCCCTCCTCCTTAAGGATCCCAAAAACACGATCCGAGTCATCACGAACCCTGGCACCTGGGAGGCAACACACCAACCGTGAGTCTCTCTCGTTCCCACAAAACCTCCTATCTGTTCCCCTAACTATGGAGTCCCCAATGACTAATGCTCTGCTCCTCTTCCCCCTTCCCTTCTGAGCAACAGGGACAGACTCTGCGCCAGAGACCTGTATCCCATTGCCTACCCCTGGTATGTCGTCTCCCCCAACAGTATCCAAAACGGTATACCTGTTGTTGAGGGAAACGGCCACAGGGGATCCCTGCACTGCCTGCTGGTTCCCTCTCCTTCCCCTGACGGTAACGCCTCTTGACCCCCGCTTTACAATTTTACCCTTTATTTGCCTATCCTCCTTTTGCCTACCAAAATATATTACTTCACAATTCTCCTCAATAAATTTTATCTGCCGCATGTCTGCCCATTCCACCAGTCTGTCTATGTCTTCTTGAAGTCTATCACTATCCTCCTCACAGTTCATATTAATTTCAAGTTTTGTGTCATCTACAAATGTTGAAGTTTTGCCCTATACACCTAAGGTTAGTCCATTAATATAGATCAAGAAAAGCAGTGGTCCTAGTATTAACCTGGGGGTACCCCACTGTATACCTTCCTCCAGTCTGAAAAACAGTTCACTGATACTCTCTGTTTCCTATCACTCAGCCAACTTTGTATCCAAGCTGCCACTGTCTCTTTTATTCTGTGGGCTTCAATTTTGCAAGCAAGCCTGTCATATGGCACTTTATCAAGCACCTTTTGGAAGTCCATGTGTACCTTATCAACCACTATCCTCACCAACCCTCTCTGTTACTTCATCAAAAACTCAATCAAATTAGTTAAACATGATTTGCCTTTAACAAGTCCATGCTGGCTTTCCTTAATCAATCCACATTGTCCAAGTGGCTGTTAATTTTGTCCTGAATTATCATTTCTGAAAGCTTTTTCACCACCTAGGTAAATCTGACTGGACTATAGTTGCTCCTCTATAACATCACCTGACTCTGCCCTTGTTTTAGCTTATCTGCTCATGAAACCCTCATCCTTACCATTGTTACCATAGGACTTCATTATTCCAATGCATTCCTGGTCAGCCTCCCACATTCTACCCTCTGTAAACTTAAGGTCATCCAAAGCTCTGCTGCCTGTGTCCCAACTCGCATCAAGTCCCATTCACCAATCACTCCTGTACTCACTGACCTACATTGGTTCACAGTTGAGCGGTGCCTCGATTTTAAATTTCTCATCCTTGTTTTCAAATCCCTCCATGGTCTTGGTCCTCTTTATCTCTATAATCTCCTCCAGACCTACAACCTCCACTCCTCCAATTCTGGCCTCTTGAGTATACACAATTTTAATCACACCACCACTGGGGGCCCTACCTTCAGCTGCCAAGGGCCTAAGCTCTGGAGTTCGATCCCTAAACCTCTCTGCCTCGCGAGTTCTCTTTCCTCCTTTATGGTGCTCCTTAAAGTCTACCTCCTTGACCAAGCTTTGAGTCATCTGGCCTAATATCTTCTTATGTGGCTTGGTGTCATATTTGGTTTGAAAACACTCCTGTAAAATGCCTTGGGACATTTTATTGCAGTATAGGCAGTATATAAATGCAAGTTGTTGTTGTTACTTCCACGTTCTTTTAGATTTACTGGTGGACTACGAAACACTTCTTCTCCTGTCTTAAATCTTCATAAACTTTAAGGTTTTAAGGTGTATTTTCCCTCGTGGGGTTGAAGTTAATGCTTTTTCATGAGTGAAAATTGAGTAACTGAAAGTACCTTTTTCAAAAAGCAGTTCTCTATCTCTGATGTTCCTGCAATATTGTCTGCCACAGACCAATGCCAGCCTTGCATCTTACATTGCTAACACATCCTAGACCACTTCGAAGAAGGATTTCAATGTAGGTGGCGCCTCCATTTTTCAATCTCTCCAATCAGGTTTCTGCCCTCTCCCGAAACAACAAGTGACATCCTCTGACAGTGGTTCATTATCTCTCCTTATCCTACTCCATCTTTCTGCAGCCTTTGACACAGTCAGCCACGCTATTCTGCTATAATGCTTCTCCTCTGTTGTTCAGATCCTTCAGGCTGCCCACGCCAGGTCCACTCCTCCTTATACAATCATAGCCAGTGCATTTCTAGCAATCACTTCTTCCCCCACCCTCACCATACCCACACCATTACCTCTGGAGTGCTCGAAGGATCTGCCCATGGTCCTCTCCTCTTCTTCATCTACATGCTTCCCCTTGGCTATATCATCCAGAGATATGGTATGGGCTTCCACATGCACCACCACTATGTTAAAGACCCTATATAAATGTGAGCTGTTTATTTTTATATACCCATATCTTTTGATCTCAATAAGTAAAGGAAAATGAACAAGGTGATAACCCTCTGAACTGGAGATCCATTGCCAGCCACGACAGTGTGCGAGAGTAAATGGTGATGAATCAGCCGAATGAAACATGTTTCTGAGCCAGTACCATGTTCTGATCATCAGAACTGTTCTAATGAAAGGTCACAGACCTGAAACATTAACTCTGCTTCTCTCTCCACAGATGCTGCCAGACCTGCTGAGTATTTCCAGCACTTTCTGGTTGCATTTAAGTTCTTTCACATCTGCTTCAAAAATCAGTGTTAGTATAAACCTTTGGGAAATACTTAATTTGCAACAATTCAAAAGCACCACTTTCAAAATGTTATCAAAGGCAAGGAAGCTAGAAACTGTAATCTGATTTCACTTTTGTATTTCAATCCTGCTCAAAGACCCTATTTTGAATAATAATCTTAAAAATATTGGATGCGATCCAAGGCAAAGTACTTAAATTAATCTCCAAACTGGGATTTATCTGTATTTAAATCTCTTCCTCATGATTATTCAGAAGAAAGAATAAGAGGATTTATCATACTGCCAGCTCTCAAATTATGAAAGACTTTTACAGAATGTGGAGAAATAACAGATTGTGTGAAGAAACAGCTGAGCTGCTTGATAAACCTTTTCCATTTCGAGAGTTCTTGGCCATTTCTATTCCTATTTCTGCTGCTCTCGAGTTTTTAAAGGCAATGTTTACACCGGGTGTTTACGGCCTTCTGGTGCACTCCTGTCGCAAGTAGGTGGACTTGCAGCGAGTGTCCAGGGAAATAGGCTGCAACCTGATTCCTCAGTGGCTCATCCCACTGAATGAGGTCAAACACCAGAGGGCCGAGTGGCTCGGGGCAGGGGGTCTCCCAGGTTAGCAGTATCATTGACCATGGCCTAGGACCCTCCTGCTGGCTAGGTAGTTAGATACGAACATGTTGGTCAGTGCTAGTGCAGCCCTCCTTGTTGCCTGTGACTCCACCTGGGTCTGTTCAGACATGCCTGACAATTTTTTCTCCTACTCAGCCCTCTTAGAAAGTGAGTCTGATGTGCTAGAAAATGTACCAGGAACACTAACACCTCTGCCAGTGTGGCAATAGTGGCATGGACATCCAGCAGAAAAATTAGGAAATCTCCTGCAACATCTGGCAGTAACAGTAGCAGAGATTCTTGACATACATAAAAGAGAACTTATGACGGTATTGTGGATCCAATGGTTGATTTTAGTTAGATTAGACTTGAAAATGTTATATGGTGCACATATTTCAAAGGTTTCAGCATTTGAAAGGCTAATATGTGTTAATGTGTGTCAGCCCTGTCACTGTTGGTAGCACTCCTACCTCTGAGTCAGAAGGTTCTGGGGTCAGGTCCCACTCCAGAGGCTTGAACACAAAAATCTAGGCCGCTACTCAGGTGCATACCCATTGGAGTTTAGAAGAATGAGTGGTGATCTTATTGAAACATATAAGATCTTGAGGGGACTTGATACAGTGGACACTGGGAGGATGTTTCCTCTTATGGGGGAGACTAGAACTAGGGTACGCAGTTTAAGAATAAGAGGACTCCCTTTAAAGACGGAGATGAGGAGAATTTTTTTTTCTCAAAGGGTCATTAGTCTGTGGCATTCTCTTCCCAGAAAACAGTGGAGGATGAGTCATTGAATTTATTCAAGGTTGAGCTAGATAGATTTTTGATAGACAAGGGAGTCGAGGGTTATGGGGGGCAGACAGGAAAGTGGAGTTGAGACCACAACCAGATCAGCCATGATCTTATCGAATGGTGGAGCAGGCTCGAATGGCCTAGTCCTGCTTCTAAGTCCTATGTTCCTATATTTCTGGTACTGAGAGATTGCGACACTGTCAGAGGTGCTGACTTTCAGGTGAGATTTTAAACTGAGGCCCCATCTGCGCTCTCAGGTGGTTGTAAAAGATCACATGGCACTATTTTGAAGATGAGCAGGTGAGTTATCCCTAGTGTCCTGACCAATATTTGTTCCTCAATCAACATTACAATGACAGATTATCTGGTCATTTGCTGTTTGTGGAAACTTGCTATCTGCAAATTGGCTGCTCCGTTTCCTACATTACAATTGTGATTATACTTCAAAAAGTTCTTAATTGGCTGAAAAGCTCTTTGGGGCATCCTGAGGTTGTGAAAGATGCAACATAAATGCAAGTCTTTCTTTTTTTATGAAAGAGTAACAATCATTAACGATCCAAGCAAGCTCCGTTGAACTGTTTTTTTGGGGTCCACAATCATGTCAGCTGTTTTTAAGAAATTGAAGGGAATTGAATTATATCCTTGAAAAGGAAACATTTGCAGGCCTATGGGAGAAGAATGGGGGAGCAGAACTAATTGGATAGCTCTTTCAAAGAGCTGGCACAGGCACGATGGCTCTCCTTCTGTGCTCTAAGATTCTATGACTATGAAGTTTCCCAATGTTATTGCCTGCGTTTTGGTAGTTTTGTTCCAAAATGATGATTTTGTGATTATGTAATAATTTCTGGATTTAAAAGCTGTAATGTTTACCTTTGCAGGTAGTTTTATCAATAATGTCCAAAGCTAATGCTGGTAAAATAGAGTAGCATTTACATGGTTCCAGATTTGTTGAATGGGTTGCATCATTGTCTTTGGTTCCTGCTACAAATTCCGTTTCCTAGCCATCAACTCCATCCCTCTCCTGGCAACTGTCTGAAGCTGAACCAGACTGTTAAGCACCTTGCTGTCATATTTGACCCCGAGATGAGCTTCCGACTACATCGCCATGCCGTCATTAAGACAAAATACTTGCTCTCTCACTATGTTAACTTCATCTAATATTTCACATTCCTCCTCCCTGATTGCAATGTCTGTATCATCCCTATCTTTTGTGAAAACAGATGTAAAGTATTCATTAAGAACCATACCCACGCTCTCTGCCTCGCACAAAGGTTATCCTTATGATCCCTAATAGGTCTTAGTCTTTCTTTAGTTATCCTCTTGCTGTTTATGTATTTATAAAAATGTTTGGGTTTTCCTCCATTTTACATGCCAATATTCTTTCATGCCCTCTCTTTGCCTTCCTAATTTCCATTTTAATTTCACCCCTACACTTTTTATACTCCTCTAGGTTTTCTGAAGTATTGAGCCCTTGGTATCTGTATTTAGCTTTCCTTATTTCTTTATCCTTTCCTTTAAGCCCCTTGACATCAGGGGCGTCTGTATTTGTTAGTCCCACCCTTTTTCTTTTAGGGAACATGCTCTGAACACTCAGTACCTCACTGATTTACTGTCAAGTAGCTGTTTCCAGTTCACTTTAGCTAAATTACATCTCAACTTAGTAAAATTAGCTTTTCCCCAATTGAACTTTAATTCCTGGTCTATCTTTGTCCTTTTCCATATCTACCCTAAATCTAACTGAATTAAGATCACTTCCACCAAAGTGCACCCCAATGATACCCCTTCCATCTGCCCAGCTTCATTCCCTAAAACTCAGTCCAGAACCATCACCTCTCTTGTTGGGCTTGCTTTTTCCTGACTAAAAAAGTTTTCCTGAATGCATTTTACGAATTTTGTTCATTCTGTGCCTTTCACACTAATTCGATCTTAGTTAATACTAGGGTGGTGAAATCCCCCACTATTACCGCCCTATTGTTTTTGCACTCCTCAGAGATTTGCATACATATTTGCTCTTCTCGCTCCCTCTGACTGTTGGGGGTCTATGGTACATTCCCAGTTATGTGATTACTCCTTTTTTGTTCTTCAGTTCAATGCATATGGTCTTATTTGATGATCCTTCTACCACATCATCCCTCCTTACAACTATGATTGTTACTTTAGTCAATATTGTGACTCCCCCTCATTTTTTATCACCCTCTCTGTCTCATCTAAAAATCCTGTAGCCAGGAATGCTGAGTTGCCATTCTGTTCTTCTTTCAGCCATGTCTCAGTAATAGATGTAATATCATATTCCCACATTAATCTGTGTTCGCAGATCATCTGCCTTATTCCTGGACTTCTTGCATTTAAGTATATACCATTTAACACTGCCAACCTCCCTTGGTGGGCTGGATTTTGGGCACGGAATATGGTGGCTATCCCGCACATGACCCATGGGGCCATGCTGCTATGACGGGCAGCCACTTATCAGAATCACAGCGGCCACACCCCCAATCAAGTGGTGGGGGCAGCATTGGTGACGCCATGAACAGCATCACCTAATGCAGGAGCAGGTGTTGGCACTGTTTTTAAAAAGCAGCCAGCCCTGAAAACAGTGTATCCAAATGCAGAGTTGACCCCTTCCCCCCCTTTCCCATACACATAATGCAGAGCTGCCCCTACCACCCCTCTCCTCTCCACATATCCATGCACACAATGTAGAGTTGACCCCTTCCCCCACCTTGGTGGCACCAGCTTCTCATTGATGGGAAAGTAAAGGCACATGAGTGCCGCATATCGAGCTCAAGATTGGGAACAGATGGTCAGATTGCGGCGAATTACATTCAAGTTGGTATTTACCAAATTTAAAGTAGGGTCCTGTCGCAGAGTGGCGGAAGTGCTGCCATGGATCTTCGCTGCCTCCGAGGAAGATCGGAACTGGCAATCCTGGCATCGGGTTCTGTTGCAGCCGTTGTCATTCCGATTCTCTGGCCCACCCTTGCCATGGGCCCCGGCATCAGGAGGAGAACAAGATCAGGCCTGTTGTCTAATTTACAGCCTTTTTTCTAAACCATGAAGCTGTTCTGACATTTTCATCATGCAACAATCTCAAAGCCACATCCGGATGGTTGATAAGGCCTATTGCCTGCAGTCACGGCTTATGACACCAGTAAGGTTTCCACAGACAAAGGATGACAACAGATATAATGAGGCCTGTGTCGGTACAAGAAATGTCAAAGAAGCAGCCATTAGGGATTCACAAGTCTCATTTCAGTTGCCTTCATAAATCAGCTGCACACAGAAACCCACTTACTAAAAGTGGGAGTCTTAAGAGTTACTTAGCTTGTGTACTACATAGCATTGAACTGAAGAAAGACTCACTACTGTTGGAAGCTGAAGAAAATGATAAACACTTGGGAGGTGGGCACGAAGAACCCCAGTCCCACAGCATGAGGAGAGTGTACAAGAAGAAGAGGGTATGAAATATAATATATGCCTGTTCTCCACACCCCTGCTCCCTCCAACATCCTCGCCAAGTCTCTTCCTGTCAAAGACTTTTGCCTATTGCCTTCGTAAGATATAAGTCCACATTTTCCCTGTCATCATGCAACTTTCAAATATGAAATCGCACACAGAAATGAACTCAGAACTCTGAGGCCAAGCTATATTTCCTTTTTAGAAGTATATTCATCAAAGGTGCCCAGAAATTGATTTGCCTCATTTACAACTATTTAACACAATTGTGCCTATTTGTTGTGCCAGTGAACTTACTTGTCATGCTTCTAGTCAACTATTCCAACAAGATACTCCCTGAGTGAGATGAGATTGTGCAGTGTGTAGTGGAAGGCTTCCCTGGAGCATTTGTGTCCTGAGCTGACTCTCATCTCATGGAAGCAGCTGTCCCACTGGGACCAGCTTCCAGCAACCTTTCTCTTGAAGTGGCTATAGGGTGGTGGGCAGGCTCCTATTTGAAGCTCCCTTGTGATGACATCGGAAGGGATTTTAAAGCTCATTACCATTAGTGCTTAGCACAAACTCAGAGATGCTACTGTTTGCTGCCATTAGGTTGTGAAAAGTCTGTTCAAAACATTAATTGAAACTGTTGTAGCTGCCAGTCTGGAAGCTTTCACTATCCTTAGTATCTCCTCTTCCTGATACTTTATTGATGCAGAATCCCACTGGATTGGCACTCTTTCCTGTATCTTGAATATCTGTGTATCCTGTGAATCGTCCTTTAATATGTTGAAGATGCAGGTAGTAACCTCATCCTAATTCTCTACCATTCCATCCTGTTGCACGAGAACTGTCTGCATGGCCTGCATGTGAGATTGATGCCTCCTGTTCATTGTTCTTTTGAAGATTGGGCGCATGAGACCTGGGCCAAGGGCAGTTATTTCTCCTCCCACCTGTGTTCCTTACATATGTGCATGCATCCCATGATGTTGAGAGGTGTATGTGCATTGTGCTTTTAAATGAAGAGTCCTTGGAGACAAGTAAGGTGGTGAGCAATGTGAACAGATGGTGTAGTTGTGAGTTCAGGGGGAGGTGTTGGCATTGTGGTAATGTCACTAGACTAGCAATCTAGAGGTCCAGGCTAATACTGTGGGGACATGAGTTCAAATCTCAGTGAAATTTAAATTCAATTAATAAACCTGGAATTAAAAAAAAACTTGGTCATCAGTAATGATGGCCATGAAACCATTGTTGTAAAAATCCATCTGGTTCACTAATGTCCTTTAGGGAAGGAAATCTGCTGTCTTTACCTGGGAGGGAGGGCACAAAGGTGCTACCCTCACCATTGGGTGTACCACCAAAGACTCAGCTTCCTGGACATGTTGAAGCAGTAGTGCCACTGAGGCTGTGCCGATTTGAGACAGGTGATTGCTGATTTGTGTGCCCTTGTGGAGGAGGACCTCAGACCTTGACAGATGTGTGCGCACACCCTGCTGTGACAGTGGTGCTGAACTTCTTTGCCTCTGGGTCATTCCAAGGGGCAGCAGTGGACCTGTGTGGCATCTCACAAGCGGCTGCCCATCAGAGCATAAGACAGGTGACGGATGCTTTGTATGATGGGGCATTGGAGTGTACTGACTTCCAGACTAAAGGGGCCACTCAGGCCCAGAGGGCCTTGGGCTTTACCTCCATAGCAGGATTCCTGCAGGTGCAGAGTGTGATCGACTGCACCCATGTGGCCATCAAGGCCCCAGTGGAGCAGCCGGGGCATTTATCAATAGGAAGAGCTTCCACTCCCACAAACTACAGCTGGTGTGTGACCACCACAGGCATTTTCTGCAGGTGTGTGCATGGATTCCTGGCAGTTGCCGTGATGCATTCATCCTGAGGAAATCGCAGATGCCACCAGAGAGACTATGTGGATAGCTGTAAGAGGACAGGGCTATCTGTTGAAGCAATGGGCAGTGAAACCTGTGCAGAACCCTACAACAGAGGCACATAGTCACTATAACTGCTGCCATCTCAGCACATGGGCCATCTTTGAGCAGGCCATCAGACTGCTGAAGATGAGGTTGCCTTGATCAATCTTGGGGGGTGGGTGGAGGTGGAGGGGGGCGCCCTCCAATACACTGCCTCAAGGATTTCTCAAATGCAAGTGGTATGCTATACTCTGCACAACATGGCCCTCTGGAGAGGTGTGGAGGAGAGGCACACTTCTTCCTCAGAGGAGGAAGACGTGGTGGAGCACAGTGCCCCTGTGCAGATTTCAGAAGTCTGGCTGAGGCGTTAAACCATTGACCAATATGGCAGGGAAGCTTGGGCTGCACTAATCCAGACACGTTTCTCTTGAAGATGCCTCATCCTGAATTGCACTGGGCCCAGTACCACACCTCTCCCTTCAAGGAGCAGCCACATCCAAAACGCCTGCCAGGCAGATACATCTGCTGTTTTCCCACAATGCCTGGAAGACGCGTCGTCACCAGTCAGTAGTGTCCATGACCACTTAGAGTTATACAGCACAGAAACAGGCATGTTTGTGCCTTAATGCCCTCAAAACAATGGGATCACACAAATCAGGGTGGTAAGATGAACCATCTTATTACATTGAGGGTTAATCAGTAAACAGAGGCATTACAAAAGTCACCAGGTGAACCACAAAGTGAAGCTACTGACACGGTAGTGTCTGAAAGTGGGCACTACTATGGTCTGCTCCTGCTGTGGCTGAAGCTGAAGTGGAGGCAGGCTATTCACTTGTGTTTGCATGTAGCTGAGATGTCTGTGGCACCTGTCCTTGGCATCACAGTGCCAATGGTGGCAAGGCCATAGGCTGCCTCTCCAAAGTCGATGCAGGGGCAGCCTTGGTTACAGGGGCTTGCTGTATAAATTGTGCCTCAGCCAGAGGGGCTAAGGGGGAGCCTATGTCAGAGCTGCATCATGAGGGGTGGCCCCCTCGACATCATACCCCCCTGCCCCAGCCCTTTCATGGTGCGCATGCACATTTGAGGGAACCAGCAGTTGGGGGAGGGGGGCATCTGGTTTCCTGTCCATACATCTACGCACTATCAGTGCAACTGACCAGTTCAATACTGCAGAATGTGGCATGCATTCCGTACATGGCAGTGCAATGTTCCTGCATCCACTCAGCATGTTGTGGCTTATGGTTCTTCACAAGGTTGGCCACTTTTTCAATGGAGGAGCTCATGTGCTCATATGCCTGAGACATTGCTGACCACATCTCATGAATGGACTCCTGCATTCTCTGCCTAAGGCTCTGCACTGCCTAAGGGAACTCCCACATTTGGGCACATATCCCCTGTTGCTGTTCCCCACTGTCCTAGCCCTGAACTCGTATCTTTCTCTAGTTTCTCTCCGTTCTCCCCTCATGCCTCTCTCAGCTCATCTTGTCCATAAGACCCATCTCCTATTCCCTCCATCATATTCCCAATAAATTGATGATCACCTAACTTCCCCACCTGGTCTCCATGTTAGCCAAAATTGTAAATGGTTTTCTCTCTTCAGGTGTTGTCCTTCTCTCCTTTAAATCTGCCGTCATCATCCCTCTCCTCAAAAAACTAAACTTCACCCCACTGCCCTTGCAAACTACTGTCCCATCTTCAATGCCCCTTTCCTCTCCAAAGTCCTTGAACGTGTTGTCACCTCCCAAGTCCGTTCTCATCTTTCCCAAAACTTCATGTTTGAATCCCTCCAATCAGGTTTCCTCCACTGATGAAGGGTCACTGACCTGAAACATTAACTCCGCTTCTCTCTCCGCAGATGCTCCCAGACCTGCTGAGTACTTCCAGCATTTCTTGTTTTTATTCCTCCACTGCCACTGTACCGAAACAACTCTTATCAAAGTCACAGTATGTGACTGTGACAAAGGTAAACTTTCCCTTCTCATCCTTCTCAACCTGTCTGCAGCCTTTGACATGGTTGACCACATCATCTTCCTCCAACACCTTTTCACTGTCGTCCAGCTAGGTGGGCCTGCTCTCACCTGGTTCCATTCTTATCTATCTAATCGTCGCCAGAGTATCTTACAATGGCTTCTCTTCCTGCTCCTGCACCATTATCTCTGGTGTCCCCCATGGATCTATCTTTAGCCTCCTCCTATTTCTCATCTACATGCTACCCGCTGGTGACATCATCTGAAAGCACAGCATTAGTTTTCAAATTTATGCTGATGACACTCAGCTCTACCTCACCAACACTTCTCTCATCCCCTTCACTGTTGCTAAATTATCAGACTGCTTATCCAACATCCAGTACTGGATGAGGAAAAATTTCCTCCAATTAAATAATGGGAAGACTGAAGCCACTGTTTTTGGTCCCCGCTCCAAACTCTGTTCCTAGCTACTGACTCCATGCCTCTCCCTGGCAACTGTCTGAGAGTAAGCCAGTCTGCTCACAACCTTGGTGTCACATTTGACCCTGAAATGAGCTTCTGACCTCATATTCGTGCCATCACTAAGACCGCCAATTTCCACCTCCATAATATCACCTGACTTCGCCCCGCCTCTGCTCATCTGTTGCTGAAACCCTCATTGATGCCTTTGTTACCTCTAGACTTGACTATTTCAATGCACTCCTGGCTGGTCTTCCACATTCTACTCTCTGTAAACTTGAGGTCATTTAAAACTCTGCTGCCTGTGTCTTAACTCACACCGAGTCTCGTTCCCCTATCACCTTGTGCTCACTGACCTACATTGGCACCTGGTCAAGCAAGGTCTTGATTTTAAAATTCTCATCCTTGTTTTCAAATCCCTCCATGGCCTCGCCTCTCTCGATTGCTGTAATCTCCTTCAACCCCACAACGCTCTGAGATATCTGCACTTCTCTAATTCTGGCCTCTTATGCATTCCTGATTTTAATCACGCCACAATTGGTGGCTGCACCTTCAGTTGCCAAGGCCCCAAGCTCTGGAATATTCTCCCTACTTCTCTTGGTCTCTCCACCTCACTTTAAGACACTCCTTAAAACCTACCTCTTTTTGTCATCTGACCTAATATCTCCTTTTATGGCTCAATGCCACTATAATGGAGGTGGGGGTGATGTGCAAGAAGCAATCCACTGACTTAATATGGGTAAAGCTGGTTACTGCTTCTTGCTTCACAATAAAAATACAGGGCATTTTCCATTGTACCAGAATTGATTGCGACATGATAAATAGTTATTTTTAGATATATTTTGATGTGATTATTAGAGTTGATGATCTGATCTAACAGGGTTTAGGGTTGATACTGTATACAATGTTAGAGGGCCAAACCATTGAAAGAATTCTATGCTCAAAGTTTTCATGGAGATTTTATCATTTCATCAATCACTGCAAATAGAGCACCAGAAGAATAACTTTTCAACCAAGGGTCCAAGTGACAATTCTCCTCCTTCGGCCCCATCCTTGTAGAGTTGCAGTTGGCAGAACAAATGTACTTGGTGCGTAATCATAATTTACTTATTGTTTCTGTCTTTGTTGAAGGAACCAGCAGGAAACCCAATGTGCATACAACAAAAATCAGTTTTTGGCCAAGACTAGCAATGCCACTGAATTCAGATCAGCCTTGATTCCTGTTTTTCTCATCCCTGATGTTTACAGTGTTGCAGCTGGAGGACTAGGAAGCAGCTGTAAGTTTTGCCATCGGTATGACTAATTGAAGCTCAATTCTTTGTTTGTAAGAAGAGCGCCCTGTTCAGCTCGTGTCATTTGGGAGGTTGGGGCACGGGGGAGGAGAAGCTTCACATCTGTCGCTCTCAGTTGGTTTAGTGCCATTGCTTGGCACTTGGTGATGCCACTGTTTCATTATCTCAGTCCATCTGCTCACATCAAGCAGCCATGGCCACCTTGTTAAACCTTTTCCTCTCTCTGCATTAATTCAGTCTTCAAGTTCCATTCTTGGAAGCATATGACTGGACAAGAGAGCAATGTGTGAACTTTCATAACTTATACAGATGCATTCTGTTCCACAGTCTTGTCTGACTTGGCTGCAGTAATTTGCCTCGCTACTCTTTTGGTGGTCTACTCAATATTGGGAATCCATAAGTGCTGCTGGCATAAATCCCTAGGGTTATTATTTCTCCAAAGCTCTTGATGACCATCTCACATGAATGCAGAAGTCTGAATAATACCAACGCATGCAATTGACACTGCTATTAAATGCTGTTGAAATTTGAACAGCTGGGAATATTCAGGCACCAGAGTTATTCTCCTTGCATCCAATCTAGCTCATTAAATATTTAAATTAGCATACAGATTCTCAGGCCTTTAATTCTGATCTTAATCGTCATTGCCTCTTTTCGGCTTGCTTGTTTTGTTTTACTTTTATAACTGCTGCCAAACACTTTGTCCATGTTGTGCACCATTTGACTAAGTCTCATCAGCAAAACAGAGGTTTGCAGTCTTGCACTCACCCCATCTTTCTAACTCTTTACTGCTGGTCATTCCCCAATACCATTTTATTATTTGTTAAAATTACATTAATTGCTTCCATTTTTCTTGCCATTTGTTCTTTTTATAGTGTTAACATTGTTTCATAACCATTAATATTATGCCTGTGTTTTGGTGTTTTCACAGTGTGGCTTTTTGGTCCAATAGTTGAATGTTCTTGTGTTATTCAAGGTTTCACCAAACAGCACTACACTAATTACTTTAAGCCTTTCAGCAATATTGCTGATCCAGCACATAGTCCTCTCAGATTGGATAGTAAATGATTTCAGTTCGACTTTTATGTTTGCTTATGCTGCTATCATGTCTTTAACACTGTGCCTAGGTATAGAAATATTGGTGGGCTGTGAAGTTTGGGGGATCTTCTTCAGGGCTCCTGTGGATCCTCTGCCATAACTTTGGGAGATGACCTTTGGAAACTCCATTTATGCTTGTGAATGGGGTATCTGCTGAACTACCTCTGAAGCTGCAACCACAAAGTGGGAGGAGGCCCGAGGAAATTTATCCCATTTTGTCACCTGCTTGACCAGAGACATCAGTCTGCATAGGAACATTAAGAACAGGTATAGGCCATTTCAACCTTTAGAGCCTGCTATTCAATTAGATTATGGCTGATCTGTACCTCAACTCCATTTCCTCACCTTTGCCCCAGATCCTTTGCTGCTCTTACCTAACAAAACTACCAATCTCAGTCTTGAAAACTTCAATTGTCCAAGCATCCACAGCCTCTGGGGGAGAGAATTCCAAATCTCTATTTCTACAATCTTATTTTGCTTAGGTTTGACATTTACAGTAGAATATTTTGTGTTCTCACCTTCCCCTTGAGGATTAATCCAAAATCTAACCTTGAAATGAAAAGGGGAATTCTGTGAGCAAGTGATTTTATTTATAAAGATCCGATTATCTATTATATGTTATGAATATGCAGCAAAATCAGAAACACATTTCCGTGGGAGATCAGTCTTTCGGATTTATAATACTTTACAGATTAGTCTTGCATGTGACTCAGTATGATCTCCTCAATAGCCATATGCATCAAATTCAAATATCTGAACTATATTTCCATAGATAATAGTCTTCACAAATTAAGTCCCTCTCTGAAACATGAAAAGGAAATGTGAATGAAAGAAAAGGAAGGAATTTGCATTTATATTGTGCTTTTTCAGGAGGTCCCAAATTCTTCACAAACAATAAATTACTTTTGAAGTGTTGTCATTGTTATTTTATAGGCAAACACATCAATCAATTTTCACACAGCAAGACTCCACAAACATCAGTAAGGTCATTGAGCAGTTAATGCAACACATTACTTTGGGTCTTTGATTGATTGAGTTAAAATAATTCTTCTAAATGCTCTATTTAATTTTTAAAATATGAAACAAGGTATTTGACTTAGATTTTGAATTACAAAATTCCCTCATGCTCTTTTACATGTTTCTCTCATTTCAATCAGCCTGTGGATATTTTTGAAGAAATTAGAGTTGGAAGTAACAATTGGGAAGCAGATTTGTATCTTTTTATAATGTAGAGTTTTGATGTAGTTCTGCCTGTGTTACTGTGACAAAATCTGTAGTTACATCTCCTTTCATAAAATTAAGAGGGGCAACAACTGGGGTTACTTTATGAAAGGATGTTTTGCCAAAGTTTCATTTAGAGAGGGAGACGACCCAAAAGAACCTCATATAATTTTCATCTAGGTAATGTCATGAAAAGTTATAAATTATGCATTTTGACATAATTTGTATTGGTTTACTGTGTGTATGGATGTAAGGGGTGTATCTGGGAGAGTTCGTATCTCTGAAAATGGGGGAAACTGTCACACCTTTTGGCATGGTTCACCATTCGTTGGTCCTCACTGGCACCCAGCTCTTATCTGTGACTCCAAGTAGTTGTTTGTAAGCAACAGTGGCCACACCCTGGCAAACCATCTTGACAGGCGGGCAAAACCTCGTGAAGGTAGTTGATGTGTCTCCCCATTGGTGAATTAGGATTTGCATATCCTTGCATGCAAAGTCTTACTCAGCGGACTAGGTGAAACAGTTCAATATGAATTCAACGTCCATAAGGACAATGTGTTGTGGAGCACTAAGAACGTGTCAGGCACTAAGGTATCAAGGTCATCCACTGCACCCAGAATCATCTCGACCTTGTTCCGTCTATTTCATGTGCAAATCATGACATCACCCACCAATTCATTCACCATACAACCTTCTAGTCATGCGGCATTAGGGAAGCAAAGAAGCAGCAGGTGAGGATACACTGGAAGCTGTAGCTGCAACCCTGCATACGGAGGCTCAGGTCAGAGGGTTGTCTTTCACTGGTTTGACGCGTCGATGGACTTCAGCAGACCCCTGAGCCACTGAGCAGCACTCTTCGGGATCACACTGCTCATCTCCATGGCATGAGGAAGGGGCTAGGAAAGGTGCCCTAAACATTGCCTAGTTCACCTACCCAGGCCAGTTTACTGTGACTGACGGGGATTCTATTAGAACGGTCAAACAACAGGTGTAAAGAAAAAAAGATAACGCTGCTTACCATTGGAATGTGCAAATGCTCATGGACTATGCCAGAGCAGACAGACCAGAGAGACAAACAGCCCTGGTTGGGAGAGAACTTGCCAGATATAATGTCCGCAAAGCAGCATTAAGTGACACTCGTCTAGTTGATGAAGGGCAAATTAACAGAAGTTGGAGCTGGATACACCTGCTTTTGGAATGGTTACAGTAGTGAAGAGTGTTGTTCAACCTAGTCCCCAAACTTGCCAGCCTCCCAAAAGGCACAAACAACGAACTCATACATTGCGACATTCCCTCACAAGGAAAAATCATGCCACCATTGTCAATGCTTATGCAGCTATGATGACAAATACTGAAGAGGTGAAAGATAAATTTTAGGAATAGCTAGAACCTTTGATTGCTGCAGTGCTAAAATCAGACTACCTCATTATCCTCATATTCGCTCTGCATCTCTTGCCCAAAACCTTCAATCTGTGTTCCCTAGTCCTTGTACCATCAGGTAATGTGAACAGTTTTTCCTTGTCTATCTTAGCTAAGCCTGTCATAATCTTGTACCCCTCAATCAAATCTCCCCTTAATCCACTTTGCTCCAAGGAGAACAATCCCAGCTTTTCCAACCTAACCTTGTAAGTAAAATCCTCCATTCGAAGAACCATTCTGGTAAATCTCCTCTCCACCCTTACTGAAGTGTGGTGAGCAGAACTGGACGCAATGCTTTGTTTGGGGCCTAACCTGAGCTTTATAAAGGTTCAGCGTAACTGCACTGCTTTTGTACTCTATGCTTCTGTTTATGAAGCTCAAGATCCATATGCTTTGCTAACCAGTCTCTTAATGGGCTGAAATTTATATTCCCTGCTGAAATTAGCGACGGGAGAAAACAATGGCAGTCTGCCCAAGTGGGTCACACGTTGTGGAGCTGCCGTGATATTCAGCGCAGTGGTTCAACTAAATAGTTGGGGCGGACCATCCCCCCTGCCCCCCCACCCCCTCCCGATGATGTGGAGGGAGTGGGCTGTCCGTCCCCGGCAATGCCATCAGCTGCTGTGCGCAGGAGCTGACGCCATTTTTAAAGGATTTCGAGCCCTACCATTCAATTTAAATATTTAAAGGAATATTTACAAAAAAAATTAAATACATTTATTCTGTCCCTCTCCCGTCCCCCAATAACAATTAAATTAATTACTTGCCCTCTCCCCCCAAAACACTTACCTTGTCCACCTGACCTTCCCCCCCACCCCCAAATTACATAAACTTCAAACTATAACCCTTCCCACCATCCCCTACACCAATGATATTACTTTGACCCTGCTCTCCACCACCCCCTCCCCCCGCACTGAGAAACTTGCCTCCTCCCCCTCCCCAACAGTGTTATGCATTGGTTCCCCAGACGGGGATCCGAAGGCGCAGGAATGCGGGCCAGTGGCACGAATATTGCTCCGGGACAGATGGCGGGAAGGGAAAGGCAATTATTTCATTAATTTAAATTTATTTCAGTATGTTAATGGCAGTTCAGATGCCGAACAGCAGTGGGGGGGGGGGGTGGTGGGGTGGGGGGCTGCCAGGAGGCCTCGCCGCTGCCGTCAATATCGGGCCAGGCCCTCACGGCATTGGGATGGTGGCCCTCTCCCGGAAGCATTTTATGGCCCCCCCCACCACAACCCCGATGTTGGGGGGTCTGTAACATTCAGCCTAATATGTTCTGCCACCTTCAAAGATCGATGCACATGCACCCCCAAGTCCCTCTGTTCCTGCACACACTTTAAAACTGTGCCATTGAGTATATATAGCCTCTCTTTCCTTCTGCCAATATGCATCACCTCACACATCTCTGTATTGAATTCCATCTGCCACTTATCTGCCCATTCTACTAGCCCAACTATGTCCTGTTGGAGGCAGCTCATATCATCCTCACTGTTGGCCACTGCTCCAAGTTTGGTAACATCGGCAAACTTTGAAATTCTACTCTGTATTACAAGATCCAAGTCAGTTATATATAGCAAAACAAAAAGCAGTGGTCCGAGCACCGACCCTTGGGGAACACCACTGTTCACCATCCTCCAATTTGAAAAACAACCATTTACCAAGACTCATTGTTTTCTGCCCTTAAGCAAATTTTTAAAAATCCAATTGGACACTAACCTCCTATTCCATGAGCCTCAATTTTGTTAACCAGCCTTTTAGGTGGCACTTTATCAAACACTTTTTTAAAATCCATATAGACAACATCCTCTTCATCAACCTTCCTTCTCTGTTACTTCATCAAAAAATTCAATTGGATTAGTCAAGCATGATCTGCCTTTCACAAATCCGTGCTGGCTACCCTTACTTAACTCAAATCTCACTAAGTGCCTGTTGATCTTTTTCCATGATTGTTGTTTCTAAAACCTTACCCACTACTGATGCTAAACAAAAAGCAAAATATTGCAGATGCTGGAAATCTGAAATAAAAACAGAAAGTGTTGGACATACTCAGCAGGTCAGGCAGCATCTGTGGAGAGAGAAGCAGAGTTAACGTCTTGAAAGGTCACAGACCTGAAACGTTAACTCTGCTTCTGTCCAGATGGATGCTAAGCTAACTGGCTTGTAGTTGCTAGGACTGTCCTTACACCCTTTCTTGACTAAGGGTGTCAGATTTGCCATTCTGGTACCTCCGCCATATCTAGCGACGATTGGTAGATTATGGGAAACTTCCACTATCTCCAAGCCCCACTTCCTTTAGCAACCTGGGATGCAAGCCATCCAGACCAGGTGACTTATCTACCCTAAACATAGCCAGCCTTTCCACTACATTCTCCCTCTCAATTTTACCCTATCCATTGCCTCTACTCTCTCTGCTTCTACCAATATTTTGTCAGCTTTCTTCCTTAGTAAACACTGATACGAAGTACTCATTAAGTATTCTAGCCTTGCCCTGTGCCTCTAAGCATATATTACCCTTTTTGGACCTATTAGTCCCACTCCACCTCCTACTACCTCTTACTGTTTACATGCTGGTCGAAGATTTTTGGGTTCCCTTTTATGTTGACTACCATTCTATTCTCATATTCTCTCTTTGCCAGTCTTATTTTCCTCAGCACCTCCCCTCTCAACTTATTGTATTTGGCCTGATTCTCACTTGAAGATTCACCTGACATGCATTAAACACCCTCTTTTTTGTTTCATCATAATCCTTATCTCCCTCGTCTTCCAAGGAGCCATGTTTTAGGTTCCCCTCCCTTTCATCCTTGTTGGCATGTACCTAGCCTGCACCTGAAGGATCGCTTTCTTAAAGATAACCAATGGTTCCATTACAGATTTTCCTGTCAGTCTTTGGTTCCATTTTACCCTGGCTGGATTCCTTCTCATCACATTGATGTTAGCCCTCTTCCAATCTGGACATTCTACCTTATTTCGTTCCTTGCTGTTCTGCATTACCAATCTAAAGCTTCTGATACGATGATCACTCTTACCCAAGGGCTCCCCAACTGTCACTTGATCCACTCATTTCCCAGCACCAGATCCAGCAATGCCTCCTTTCTAGTTGGGCCGAAAACATATTGATCAAGGACGATCTCCTGAACACATTTCAGAAATTCCTCCCCCTCCCTTTCCCTTTACTCTAACATTATCTCAACCGATATTTGGGTAATTGAAGTCCCCCAATATCACCACTCCATAGTTCTTGCACATCTCAGAGATTTACCTGCAGATTTGCCCCTCTATCTCTCTCTCTCTCACTATTTGGAGGCCTATAGAATACTTCCGGTAGCATGATCATACCCTTTTGCTTCACAACTCTAACGAAATGGATTCTGTTCTTGCCCCCTCAAGGACATCCCTTCTTTCCCTAATCAGTACTGCCACCCCAAGTCACTCTTTTCCTTCTTTATCTTCTCTGAACACTTTATATCCTTATATATTAAGTGCCAGTCCTCACCATTTTAAGCCATGTTTCCGTTATTGTTACTACATCATATTCCCATGCAGCTTTTTGTGCTTGTAGCTCCCCAACCTTATCCAACACACTTTGTGCATTTTCATACATGCATTGTAATCCTATTCTTTCTTCTTCATAGTCCTTCTCAGTCCACTCTTATCTAATATGGAACTAATCCCTTCTCTAGTACTATCCAACACTCTCACATTATGTACCTTATTCCTCTTTCCTACTTCTATATGGTGGTGCCCATCCTCCTACCATTTTAGGTTAAGCCCTCTCCAACCACACTGGTAAAAATCCCTGCGAGGACAATGGTCCCAGTCTTGCTGAGGTGCAACCCGTTCCTTTTGAATAGGTGCCTTCTGCCCCAGAACTGGTCCCAATGCCCCAAGAATCTGAACCCACCCTCCTGCACAATGCTTCAAGCATGCATTGATCCTCCCTATCTTCCTATTTCTACTCTCACTAACATGTGGCACTGGGAGTAATCCAGAGATTACTACCTTCAAGGCCCTACTCTTTAATTTCCTCCCTAGTTCCTGAAAATCTGATTGTAGGACCTCAATACCTTCCCTCTCTATGTCATTGGTACTGACATGTACCACAACTTCTGGCTCACTCCCTTCTCCCTGCAGAATATTCTGCACCTTCTCCGTGATGTCCTTTACCCTGGCACCAGGGAGGCAGCTCACCCTGCAGACTCACAATGCCAGTTAAGGAAATGCCTGTCTGTCCCCCTAACTATGGAATATCCTATAACAACTGCATTTCTACACTCTGCTGCTCCTTTCTGTACCATCCCATGTCAATTGGTGCCCATGATTTGGACTGCACTCCTTCAGGGTATTGTCACTCCCAGCAGTCTCCAATGCTGAGTACCTGTTTGGGAGTAGCACACATCCCGAAGACTCCTGCACCTCCTGCTTTTTCCTGCTCTTCCTGATGCCCACTCGCCTACTCTCCTGAACTCTTACTGCCAGTGGGTTGACCACCTCCTGGAAACTCTCCTGTGATTCAGGAACCTCTCCTGCTCCCTGATGCTCTGCATTGACTCCAGCTGCCCCTCAAGCTTGGAAATCCTGAGCTTGAGCTGAAGCAGCTGGAGATACTTCCTACACACGTGATTCCCCCAAGACACGTGACGAGTCCTGGAGTTCCCACATGGTGCAGGAATTGCAAGTAACGTGTTGCAGATGGACTGCAACAGTTCAAGAAAACAGCTTACTACCACCTTCTCAAGGGATTGGTAACAAATGCTGGCCTTGCCAGTGACTTCCACATCCCATGAAATAAATAAAAAATGGCTGCCCAGCCATCATTTATAAGAAAACTATTCCTTCTTTTTGAATCGAATTGGAACTTGTTTAAACTATCAATTTTAATTAATGCCCTTAGACCTGCTCTGTGCTACTGCTCTTATTAATCACTCACTGATTGAGGTTTTTAATTTTCCGGCTCCTATTTTGAAAGAATGTGCTAGTTTATAGAGAGAAAAAGAGAAATACTCACCAACCAATCACTTAACAGCTTTCTTGTGGTGTCACACTTTGACTTTTTATTCAAATGCTCTCAACCCTCCCTAGAGCTCTTTTATCCCCCCTGCCAGTCTCGCTGTGCTCTCACTCTCTGGACTGCTCTTTTATTCCCCCCTGCCAGTCTCGCTGTGCTCTCACTCTCTGGACTGCTCTTTTATCCCTCCTGCCGGTCTTGCTGTGCTCTCACTGTCTGGGCTGCTCTTTATACCCCTGCCAGTCTCGCTATGCTCTCACTCTCTGGACTGCTCTTTTATCCCCCCTGCCAGTCTCGCTGTGCTCTCACTCTCCGGACTGCTCTTTTATCCCCCCGCCAGTCTTGCTCTGCTCTCACTCTCCGGACTGGTGTTTTATCCCCCCCCACTGCCGGTCTCGCTGTGCTCTCACTGTCCGAATTGCTCTTTTATCCCCCCTGCCAGTTCACTGTGCTCTCACTCTCTGGACTGCTCTTTTATCCCCCTGCCAGTCTCACTGTGCTCTCACTCTCTGGACTGCTCTTTTATCCCCCTGCCAGTCTCACTGTGCTCTCACTCTCCAGCCTGCTCTTTTATCCCCCTGCAGGTCTCGCTGTGCTCTCACTCTCCGGATTGCTCTTTTATCCCCCTGTCAGTCTCACTGTGCTCTCACTCTCAAGACTTCTCTTTTATCCCCCCTGCCAGTCTCACTGTGCTCTCACTCTCAAGTCTTCTCTTTTATCCCCCCTGCCGGTCTTGCTGTGCTCTCACTCTCCAGACTGCTCTTTTATCCTCACTGTTAGTCTAGCTGTGTAGCATCTGAATAGGACCTGGGAGCCCTCTCTCTGGTTTGTTGCTCCATTACCAGTCTTCTTCCTTCCAGCAAAGCCTTCCTGAGACTGTTCCACCAGCTGCTAAGGCTTGTGTGCACCTCCCTTATAAGAGGGGCGGACTGCCTCTAAGAAGTGCAGGATAGCTGTACATTGTGTTAGCCACACATGCTGTGAACACCCTGCTGAATGTGCAGCCAGTCAACAGCATGTTTCACCTTGGGTTGCTTGCTACAATCATGTTGATGAGCAGGCAGCACAAAGTTTGTCTGCTGCATACCTCAACATGACTGGGTGTGTGGTAATTGTGTGTCACGATTCCCGCAACCAAAAATTGCCTTATCGGACTTTTTTCCTCCATTCCCTTATCCCCTTTACCTACCTCTTCTGCCCAATTAATTTCTTGGTAGTTGAAATCCCCCACGATTATTATTCTGTGTTTTTTACTCATTTCCCTAATTTGTTTGTCTATTTCTTTTGGTGCCTTCCACTGTTAGATGGTCTGTAGACTAGCCCTATTAGTCGGAATAATCTTTTATTATCTTTTATCTCTATCCACATGGATTCTGCTTCTGTCTTATTGATGGCTGTGTCAATTTTCTCTGCTGCCATTATGTTATCTCAAATAAATACAGCTCTACCTCCTCTTTTTCCCTATCTTCTCTAAATATGTTATATCCTGTTATGTTTAAATCTCAGTCCTGATTTTTCTGTAGCCATGTCTCAGTAATCCCTCTATATCTGGCTCCTCACAATGTATTATTGCCTCCAGTTTTCCTGTTCTATAATGGGCAATCTGTGCATTGCTGTACAGACAGTTTAACTCATTTTTAATAGCAGTTCCTCTTACTTTATTTTAACCATCTTTTTACTGTTCTATAACTCTATTTATTCCTTGGCCATTTTTGTCCTCCCTTAATTTAGTCTCTTTAATGCTCTCCTTTCCTGTTTCGTTTATATTTAAGCTTGCTTCATTTTTTGTAGATGCCTCTTCCACCTCTGACTAGTTTAAAGCATTTCAGCTGGTCCCATCCCAGTTCAGGTGGAGCCTGTCCCATCAGTGCAGTTTCTTCCTGTCCGAGTATTTGTGTCAGTGTCCCATGAAAGGGAACGCTTTTCCCCAGACCAGCCATTTTACCCCATGTTAATTCCCCAGGTCTGTCTCTATGTCAATTTGAAAGTGGTTTAGGCAATAATCCAGAGATTACCATCCTCAATTTAGTTGTTTAACCCTGATACTTCCCCAGAAGGACCTCCTCCCTGGTCTTACCTATGTCATTTGTTCTGACATGGATCACCATAACTGAATTTTCCCCCTGCCCTTCCAAATTCCTCTCCAGCCACCTTGAGATATCCCTTACCCTGGCACTGGGTAGGCAGCACACCCTTTGGGTCTCTCGTTGTGGCTGCTATCTATCCCTATGATTGACTGGCTAATTATTACATAAATGGATACATTTTTTAACATTAATCAGAAGGGATTTTAAACTACAATTTATTTTGAAAGTCAAGCCTAAATAGTGTGCATCCAAAATAGCACTATGAGAGGGTGTTCTGTACCAGGGGCAGCTTTATTAAGAAGGAAGAAAGAACTTCTATATAAAATTTTATAATGTCGCTCAGAAATCTCAAAGTGCTTCACTGATAATAAGCTACCTGTTATGTAGGTAAATGTAACAGTTAACTTTGCACATCAAAATCTCCCTCAAAGCAATTTCATGAATGGCCGATGAATGTGTTGTTCCTTTGTTGGTGTTGGTTGCTGTTGGAATTTTAACCAGGATATTGCAGAAACTTTCTTCTCTTCTTCAAATAGATCCTTAATGTACACCTGAACCATCGGATCAGGCAGATGGGACCTCAGTTTTAACATCTAATTCAAAGGGTAGCAGCACCACCAGAGAAAGCTGAAGGAACCTACTGCCTTGATCAAACTGTTTAAAACTGTGAGATTAGCTGTGTGCTGGAGCTAGGATTAATTAAGGCTTTGAAAATTAAAGCTATTGCTGCAATATCTATAGTTAGTCCTTATTGGGACCTTTTGGACTTATCTTTGTAAAAAGCTTCAAAAGATTTTTTTTAAAAACATGAACATAAGTTTCTATGGTGTTGAACTCACTCTGGAGATTCATCCTTCATTATGTACCAAAATCTAACATTGGGCTTGAATCCACAACCTTCAGACTGGAGAGGAGAACGCTACCCATTGAGCGAGGGTAACAAAATAAAACAACACATTAGTCAACAGTTATACATTCATTGTGAATGCATGAAACTTGAGGGCCTGCACTTTAAAAGCCAATCCTCCCATCTTGCTGTACACAGTTTAAGTGGACTGCAGTGGGCTTTAACTAGCCACCCTATCTTGGTATTGAACAGGAGCCAGACAGCCGCAGAACCACTGGGCTTGTCCTAGTGCAGGCCTGTCAATGGAGGGACTAGAGCAGGTGGAAAGGGACAGGAAAATGGGTTACAGTTGCAGGGGTCTCAGGCAACTGCATGTTGGGCCTTGAAGATTGGACCAGTTGGCTGTAAGGACTTGTGTTGCTACTTTTAGTGATTTATGTTTCTGTACTGCCAGGCCTCCTTGTTTTCTACCCCAATTAGTTTCTAACTTTCCAGCAATGGGTTACTTCCTTGTTCCTCTGACCAAAATGAACCACCTCAAACTTTGTTATATTGCCATTTATCTGCTCACTCTGAAAGCTTGTTTATAGCTTCCTGTATTTTGATGCAGTTCTCCAAATTATAACTTACACCCTCTAATTTCGTACCACCTGTAAATTTCAACACCATACATTCAATTTCTCTGAAGCCATTTCAAAGGCCCCAAATCTTTATTTGATTAACTAAGCTAATCAAACTTATAATGACACTGTCTGCAGGCTAGAATACTGTTTTGGAGCCAAATATTGAAGAAAGTGATTATTTTCTCTGTAGACCAGTTGGGCTGTGGGTCACTCCACCTAACAAGGATGAATTTTTTTGGGATATAAACATCGCTGGCAAGGTCAGCATTTATTGCCCATTCCCTAATTTCCCTTGAAAAGGTCGTCGTGAGCCACCTTCTTGAAATGCTGCAGCCCGTATGATGTAGGTACATCCACAGTGCTGTTAGGGAGGAAGTTCCAGGATTTGACCCAGCGACTGTGAAGGAGAGCCAATATAGTTCCCAGTCAGATGTTGAGTGACTTGGAAGGGATCTTGCAGGTGGTGACATTCCCACGTGCCTGCTGCCCTTGTTCTTCTAGGTGGTACAGGGTGCAGGTTTGGAAAGTGCTGTCATAGAATCATAGAAAATTTACCCAGTTGGCCCATCGTGTCTGTGCCTGCCAAAAAAAAAGAGCCACCCAGCCGAATCCCACTTTCCAGCATTTGGTCTGTAGCCCTGCAGGTTACGGCATTTCAGGTGCACATCCAGACACCTTTTAAATGTGATGAGGCTTTCTGCCTCTACCACCCTTTCAGGTAGTGAGTTCATGAACCCCACCACCGTCTGGGTGAAAAATGTTTTCCTCTTCTCCCCTCTAATCTTTCTACCAATGACTTTAAATCTATGCCCATAGTCACTGACCTCTCTGCTAAGCTAAATAGGCCTTTCCCATCCACTCTATCGAGTCCCCTTACAATTTTGTATCTCTCAATCAAATTTCCCCTCAGCCTCCTCTGTTTCAGGCAGGACAATCCCAGCCTATCCATTCTTTCCTCATCGCTGCAATTTTCAAGTCCTGGCAACATCCTATTAAATCTCCTGTTGAAGGAGCCTTGGCGAGTTGCTGCAGTGCATCTTGTAGATGGTATACACTGCAGCCACTTTGAATGTTGAAGGTGCTGGATGGGGTGCCAATCAAGTGGGCTGCTTTGTATTGGAGGGCATGACGCTTCTTGACTGTTGGAGCTGCACTCATCCAGGCAAGTGGGGAGAATTCCATTGCACTCCTGCCTTGTACCTTGTGGATGGTGGACAAGCTTTGGAGAATCAGGAGGTGAGTTACTTGCCGCAGAATTCCCAGCCTCTGACCTGTTCTTGTAGCCACAGTATTTATATGGGCTGGTCCAGTTAAGTTTCTGGTCAATGATAAATCTCATGATGTTGATGGTGGTGGATTCAGCAATGGTAATGCCATTGAATGTCAAGGGGAGATGGTTAGATTCTCTCTTGTTGGAGATGGTTATTGCCTAGCACTTGTGTAGCACCTGTCTAGGCTGAGGCTGATGGTCATTGCTGCTGTGCCCTTGGAGGCTTTGCAAGCCTGCTTAACCTATGCCAATGATTTGGTCCCCAGAGTTTTGGGATAGTATCACCAGTCTAGGGATAGGACAGGTAGGAGTTCTGAAAGAGTACATCCAGAATTTCCAGAAACTTCCACTCTTCTACTAACATTTCCTGCCAATGTTACCACTTGTTTGTCATGGTAAAGATCATCAAAGCTGAATTGTTATAATTTAAACATCATAGATCAGATGTGAGCGGTCAATATCATTACTAATTTTATGCGACCACTTTGCCTTGGTCCTCTCAATGCTGAAAGTAACATAAATTTGACAATAAAATATTTCATAGAATCACAGAATAGCCCAGGAAGGGGGTTGTTCAGCCCTCGTGCCTAACCCTCATGGTTCAACTAGACTCTGTATACACGACAGAAAAGTTAATGCAGTAACAAAGGTACACTCATACCCAATATCTCGCTTAGAAGACTGTGTTGACTGAGTGGACAGTGCCATGCTTCTTACAAAAATAGATTTGTTAAAGGGATACTGGGAAGTAGGGCAAGGACAAGTGTTGTCAAGAAGCACGAAAGTACAAGCATTGGCGGAGTTCCCTACGACTAAGTGAGAAATCATGAGATTTTTGGGGATGTGTGGTTTCTGTCGAACGTTTGCACCAAATTTCAGTCCCATAGCTGCTACACTGACAGATTTACTACAGAAAAGAAAACCAAGGTAGTGTGGTCAGGGGAGTGCCAAGCATCCTTTGAGAGGTTGAAAGCCATTTTGTTTAATGAACCAATGTTGGCTGCTCCAAATTTCACTAAGCCCTTCAAGGTAGCAATTGATGTTAGTGACCTGGGGGTCGGTGCAGTCCTGTTACAAGACAATGAATCAGGGATAGAAAGGCCAGTGAAATATTTTTCCAAAAAGATAAATCAGCACCAAAAAAGATATTCAACAATGGAAAAAGAAACCCTAGGTTTATTATTGGCTCTTAAGCATTATGATGTTCATGTCCACCACGACCACAGAGGGACACTGACATATACTGAGCATACCACCCGGGTCTTTGTGGAAAAATTTAAAAACCAGAATGCCAGACTATCCAGATGGAGTTTACTACTACAACCTTATTACTTGAAGGTTGCCCACTTTGCAGACAAAAATAATGTTATTGCAGATGCTTTATCGAGAATCTAACTTTGTTTGAGTTATCTGAATGAATAGATGATACAGAGCAGAATTGTATTAACTATGAGAAAAGAGTGAAAGCATGAGTGTGAAAATACGTTTTAAAATTTTTTATTTTCTATTTTTCCCACACTTTGTGATGAAATGCATTTAAAAATGTGTTTTGAGGGTATGATGGTACCTTTCTAAAGCTCCTTATGTCTGTAGGTGGCATGCTGAAGACTTTAACTGTGATATACCCAAACTACCCATAACTTCCTGAAAAATTTAGACATAAAATTGGAACGTTGATCTGACTGAACCTCAATCGGTAATCCATATCTAGTGAAGAACTTCTCTACTACTACCCTCACAGAAATTGTTCTCAAGGGAATGGCCTCCAGGAACCGAGTAGCCATATCCATGATAGTGAGTATATATAGGTGTCCCACTTTGGTTTTCCTAAAGGTCCTACACAGTCTACCAATACCCTACTAAATGGTTCCCCAGTAACTGATATGGAAATTAGAGGTGCTGGTTTTATGTCAGGTTGCAGTTTCCCACAATCTGGCATGCAGGGCATGTCATACAAAACTGCACCACATCTTTGGAAAGACCTGCCCAGTAAAAATGTTGACGTATATCAGCTTCTTTCTTTCTGGCCTAAGGAGGAGATCTATGAGCATTCCCAGCTACCCTTCTTGTGCCCGGCTACTTGTCTTCCTTTCACTCTCCCACCTTCTATCCTTCTCGGATTTGTGGGGGTGACAGACAAAGGGTTTGGGCTTATACACAAGCTCATAATCATCAGCTATTTCCGTTGTCTGTCTGGCCGTTGAAACCTTCTGGTTCTCTACATGGGTTCTTACTAATGGAGGGAGTGAATTCTTTAATTATTCCAGGAGAATTAGTTCCCTAAGGTTCTCATACATGGCTTCCATCTTTAGTGCCCATATCCAACAATCAAAATTAATTTGCTTTACCCTTTCAAATAAGTCTGCCCAGCCAATCTCCGGAGTTTCCAAAATTTTTATCAGTAAGCTTCAGGGACTAACTCATACGCAGCGAGAATAACCTTTTTTGCCATCTCATAATCTGCAGAAGCATCCTCAGGAAGTATGGCATAAACTTCATGCGCTCTGCCCATCAACCTGCTTTGCATAAGCAGTTTCCAGCTTTCCTTTGGCCACTTCAACTGTTTGGCTATCTTTTCAAAAGGAATGAAAAATGCCTCTGCATCCCTTTACTCAAATTTTGGGAGGACTTGTACAAATTTCAACAGCTCTCCACTGGGTCCTGAGCTGGAGACAGAGCTTTCCCCACCAGAACTTTCACTGGAGCCAAGACCAGACTTTTGTCTTAGTTCCGGCTTTTTAACTTCAACTTCCCTTTTCTCTCTCTCACTTTTTCATCGCAATTCTAGTTCAAGTTTTTTTATTGTCAATTTTTCCTCAAGCTCAAGCTTTCTTATTTCTATTTCTTTTTCTTTTCCTTGTCAAGGTCAAGCTGCCTCATCTGGAACCAAATTTTAGTTAATTCAACTGCACTGCCCTCTGGTTTACTTTCTTCTTCTTCCAATTCCAAATGTTGTGCTATTACTTCAATTATGTCTGCTGTCTTACCCCCTGGTTGTAATTCTAATGGCAACAGTTCTGCCAAATCCTATAGTTTAACCTTGGTTAAGCATCTTAAGTCACTTAGGGATGCATCCTCCTTCCCCAGAAAAGTTGCAGCAACAGTGAAAGACATCCTGGTGGTATAAACCTTACTCTATTACACAGGAAACCTGTTCCTTTTTATTTTTCTCTTTTCAATTATTATTACCCCATTTACAATTGTACATCGTCGGCATTGCATTTATCCCAGCAAAAGAGTGCCCCCAATTAATATGTTACAACCGAGGCAGGAGGAGTGCACTGTTTATTTTAGTCCCACTTCTCCACAGATCACAACATATTATTTTAAATTTTCCCACATTGATATGATCACTCATATACTCTCTTTTTTCAAAAATAGAACACACTAACCAGGTTTCTTTAATGAACAGTAAAGTTATAAAACAAGTCTTAGTTAGTAGTGAATTAAAACATAAACACACAGGTTTAATTTTTAAAGTTCCCTTTTTACCTTAGTGCCTTCACACTCACACACACATATATACACCGGTTAACTGAAAAAATAAAAGGAATTTTTATAAATTCAGAACTCTGTTGCAGACAAAGAAAAATTAGGCAGATTACTTGCTCATTTTTGAAGAAAACAGCAGATGGGATAGGTTGTTCCAAAACTGGCATACTTTCTAACTTCTAAGTACATGTAACCAGCTCACTGAGATAATTTACAACAGTTCTTTTCAGGTGATGTTGAAAAGTATTTTAGCAGGCTTTCTTCAAAGACAGGAAAATAGATGAATTCACACAGTGGACTTCTCGGGGTCTTTCAGAGACGCTGAAAAGTGAGCTGGGTTCTAGTCTTCTCTCTTTACACTTCTTCAGCAGACTTGACTTTATCAGTCGTTCACTCCAGAAGGTAAAACACACACACTGACCCAACAACCAAAAAGCTTGTGAGTTTTTTTCTGTGATCCCAGGTGCGCTGCTGCTGCTGCTGGGCTTAGCCAATCAAGGGGCTCTTGTCACTTCTCTGCCCCTGTTATCAGGGTTTCTGTTCTATCTTTAACTTGAGTCATGTGACAACCAGTAACATTGTTACCACCAGCTCCTTCTGTGCCCTCTTGATGCCTCTCTTTAAAAAAAAACTAGTCCAACATTTATTCAGTTTGACTATGAATTGCTTTAAAAATATTTTAACAAAAAACAGAAGCACCTTCATAACAATACTCTATTCATTAATAAAATCAAGGATCCCATATGCTTTCTTCACTGCCTTCTCAACCTTCAAAGATTTGGTAAATACACCCCCAGGTCTCTCTGTTCCTGCACCCCCTTTAAAGTTGTGTAATTTAATTTATATTGCCTTTCCTCATTCTTCGGACCAAAAATGTGTCATTTCACACATCTCCGCATTAAATTTCCTCTGCCCTGTGTCTGCCCATTTTACCCGCATGTTTATGTCTTTGAGAAATCTGTTTAGATCCTGACTATTTACTACATTTGTGAGTTTCTTGCCATTTGCAAACTTTGAAATTATGCCCTGCATACCCAAGTCTAGGTCATTAATATATATCAAAAACTATACTAATACTGACCGCTGGGTAACACCACTGTATATTTCCTTCCAGTTTGAAAAACAACCATTCAGCATTACTCTCTGCTTTATGACCCTTAGCCAATTTTATTTTCACACTGCAACAGCCCCTTTAACCACATGGGATTTAATTTTGCTAACAGGTCTTTTGTGTTGATCAAAAATAGAAGGAAGCATGGACAAACTTGAGTAAATACTTCCTTCTATCTCCAACACTGTGCCAGGTCTACAGGAGAAAACCTTGCTTTCTCTAATAGTGGGATAAAGGTTTTCATCTTCCTCCCACTGCAGTCTTATCCAATTGTAAGCTCTCAAAAGTTCTGGAACCATTGTTTGGCATGGGGGAATCCATTTGCTATGGCTTCTTCCCTGTCGTAGTGTATTGAACTGGCTGAGCATTTTGTATATTGCCTCTCTGTAGCTCTCTCTGTTGGGGAGGTGTAAATAAAGTTCAACAATTGCTGCTTACAGTAAGACCTAATTTCAGACTTCCTCAGTGAATACACAACAGAAAGATGATGACAAAATGGGGTTGATTTTTTCTCTGGTCTGGAGAACATTGTGACACACTTTTTGCAACTTCCAAAGTTGACATTGAGGAAGTTTGGGCGATTTGAAAGATTGCTCTGGGAGTGTCTGCAGGATGGTACGTAATTGGAAAAAGTGGCACTTAAGACATATTTTGGGATAATGGGGGAATTCAACCCTAACAAAGAGGACTGGCATAGTTACGAATGAAGATTACACATTTGGCTTAAAGATAATAAAATAGAAGATGAGGATAAAGTAAATGCTTTCCTCACCATGATGGGACAAGATGCTTTTGAGATGGTATCTAACCAATGTTGCTTACGAAACCACAGTACTTTGGATTATTCTGAAATTAATGAGATTCTGGACTCATATTATGGCACAACTAAGAATGAAAATGCACTGTGAGTTGCATTCCATGGAAGGAAGCAGTTGTCAAGTGAGTCAATTGCAGATTATATTCTTGAATTAAAGAAACTCTCTCGTCATTATGGGTATAGTGCAAACTTAGAGGTCAACCTTGAAGACACTTTCGTCGGCAACCTAAAGAACAGTAGAAAACAGGCCACGCTTCTGAATAAAGGCAATAAGCTGACATAGAAAGAGGTCTGTGATGAGGTCACAGCCATGGAAATGGCAGGAAGAGATAGTTGCAGATTGCAAGGAAGTTCTTTTCCTGAGCTGGCAGGGGAGGTCCACCGGATTTCAGCTAAGGGCTATAAATTTAGATGCCACCTTTGCTATGGTAGCCACCAACAATCAAAAATACCGCCATTTCCCATCCAAATGCCTGTGGGAAAGTCAATAATATCCAGATAGCATGCAGGAGTAGACGAAACAGTAATTTTCCAGGTCATGGTAAAGCTCCAAGTTGCAGTAATGCACCAGGTTGAGGTCATGGTAGACTTAAAGTTACTTCAGGAGCCTGGAAGTCCTCAAATGTGCATATGATAGATATAGAAACAGGAATTGATGTTATCGAGCAGGAAGATCAAGAGTTGTATTTGGTCAGACAGCAAGAAAAACAGAACATAATTCCAGCATCCACAGTGCAAATGAAAGTAAGAGATTCACAACTTACTTTCAATATTGATAGAGCTGCAGCAGAGTCTGTTATCTCACAAGAAGTCCCTAAGTCACATTCCCTTATGAAAAATTGGTGTGAAACTGACTAGTTATTTCAATAACAGTATTGCAGTGTTAGGTGATGTTATTGATCGGGTGGAATACAATGATGCATCCTATTACTTGCCATTAGTAGTAGTAGGGAACAAAATTTCTCTGATGGGATGAAATTGGCTTAAGAAAATACAGTTAAACTGTGCCGAGTTATTTACAGTAGGGATCAGTAGGAGTATGTCTGACATTGTGGAAGTGTTAACAGAGCACAAAGTGGTCTTTGAAGAAGGAGGACCAAATGATAAAACTATGCATCACAAGGCCGAAGTTAAAATAAAGGACAATGTATAGCTGACATTTTGCTAAGCTAGGCCAGTGTCTTATGCATAGTTAGAAGTAGTAAGTAAAGTGCTGGATAGATTAGAGAGAACAGGGGCAATTAAGAAGTTGAAGAGTACTGAATGGGCTGCACCCAATGTGGTAGTTCAAAAAGCAGATGGATCTGTTTGGATTTATTTTATTTTAGAGATACAGCACTGAAACAGGCCCTTCGGCCCACCGAGTCTGTGCCGACCAACAACCACCTATTTATACTAACCCTACAGTAATCCCATATTCACTACCACCTACCTACACTAGGGGCAATTTACAACGGCCAATTTACCTTTCACCTGCAAGTCTTCGGCTGCGGGAGAAAATCAGAGCACCCGGCAAAAACCCATGCAGTCACAGGGACAACTTGCAAACTCCGCACAGGCAGTACCCAGAATCGAACCCAGGTCCCTGGAGCTGTGAGGCTGCGGTGCTAACCATTGCGCCACTGTGCCGCCCAAATTGTGGAGATTATAAACAAATGGTAAATAAGGTGATTGAAAGTGGTACTTACCCACTGTCTGCCAGTGATGATTTGTTTTCTAATTAGCAAATAGGAAGGTGTTCAGTAAGATAGATCTGTCAAATGCATATTTTCAATTAGAATTAACTGACAAGAGCAAGGAATTGCTTACCAAGTACGAAAGGTTACTGGGCTGAATTTCTGGCCCCTCAACGCCGCGGGTCGCGGGTACCGGTAAAATGCTACGGGGAGAGGCCTGCCTCAACCTGCAACGTTGAGATGGGCCCGCCGCATTTTACTGGTGGCAGCGGGACCTCGGTGCGGCCCCTCCGCCGCACGGTGGCGGCACTACAATTAGCATATGGTAATGCTTACTTACCTATGCTGATTATGCAGCTCTCTCCACCGACACTGCCGGATTTTTCGTTGAACGGGCGACTGTCACATACCATCCCATTCACAATCTGAAAAGCCGGTGGGTCCTTACTCTGCATTACGGAAGGGAGGAGGGAGGGGGGATACACAGGGGTTTAACTCTGCATTCTGAAATGGAGGGGCGGGGGTACACAGGGGTCTAACCCTGCATTCGTAAAGGGAGGAGGGAGGGGGGGATACACAGGGGTTGCTCTCTGCATTCTGAAAGGAAGGGGCCCTGGGATTATTGGAGGGAAAACTGTGCTGGCATAAAGGGGGGTATCGTGTACCATCCCTCTGTTAACAGTGTACACTGTGTGTTTGTGAGGGGGCAATGGCACACTAGGCACCCTGTGTGTGGGGAGGGTGCCAGAAAGGGCAAGAGCATTGTAGGGGGAAAATTGTGGCTGATGCAGCTAAATGAATATATACATATATACAAGATGAAAGTGTAGCCACATATTGTTACAAAATGGAGTATTTATCCAAGGCATTGTGGGACTGGTTCGTTAGCTTGCAGCCTTGAGCATGGTACTGCTTAGCACAGGCAATTAGCCTGACCAAGGAGGGGCCCCCCCATATCAGTGCATAAGGCAGCTGCTCTGTCTAATTGCGGACTACACAAAGCAACTAGGAATGCAGGCCTGATAGAGGTAAAAGGATTCATTGTGAAGACTCAAGGATAGTTGGTAAACAAGCTGAGATGGTCAGGGGCATACCATGAGCTATCCCCATAACCACATGATTCATAATTAATAATTTTATTGGTAATGAATGTAATGTATGTAATCGATAACTGTTATGATTGGATTGTGTCCAGCCGGGATGGGCTGAGTAACTGTATATCTGTTGTGGATTTTCCTTTGTTCAGTGGAGAAGCACATGGTAAGCCCAGCGTCTTACTCCCCACCAGTGTAAAATAAACCTTTTGACGATTGGAACAGACCTGAGCATCAAGTGGTTCATTTTAGTTAATTCCACTCTAACAATTGGCGTAGTAGGCAGGATCAGGTGTAGGTCAGCTCTTCTGTAACCCCGCTATCCCAATCACCCAGCCTGAGCCTGAATTAAGAGGACTTAGTCCCACGTGACAGCCAGGATCAAGTGGGCGAAGGGAACTAAGGGGCCAAGGGGGAGTTGGCTGGAGCCTGATTCCAAACTTGGATGAACAGGATATCGAAGGGTGCCCACCATTGACAGAGTACCGGGTGAGTATATTTATTCATTCTCCCTGGGACTGGGTGGCTTGGATATCCATACTGTCGAGGGGTCTGACAGTTGTAGGCAGCTCATTAGAATGCATTATTGGGTATTGTATGAGTTACCATAAGTTTGTTGTAAAGTTTTGACAGGCTTGTTACCCGATAGTTGGCACAGTTGGTAGTTCAGTACAAGTAGCGGACCTCTGAGAGTAAATAGTTACTACGAGTCACTGACCTCTGAGAGTGAACAGTTCACTACAAGTCACGCTGGGGTTAGTTACTACAAGTCACGGACCCCTGACAGTAGACTGACAGGCTGACCTCTGAGAGTGGACAGTTATTAGTTTATTACAAGTCGCATTGGGGATAGTTACTACAAGTCTCGGACCTCTGAGAGTGGACTAAAAAACGGTGCTGATCCTACCCAAGTTCGGCCAATGAGAAAGCAGATCTCGAGTGGGGACCAAAGGGTTCCCTTAAGTGCTTTTTGGCAGTTAAGAACAAGAAACTCATTGATAAGATGATTAAATCTAATTGGAATACCCACGACCCTGCCGCAAAACAAAGGGAGTGGTGACAAAAAGAAGAAAAGCATTCACTAAGTTTATGGCAGAGTGACATAAAAGACTATGTTTTAGAGTAAAAACAAGTTACTGTGTCTTTTGATTCGAATGTGTGAATGTTGGAAGCTTCCACGAATGAATTGAATGTCCCTGGGATGTACAGCTTGTGTTCTGTAGAACTTGTGTTCTGTAGAACTGACTGTTATTAACTCTTTGTTGTCTGGCTTTAATGTTGAAATCATGGATCTATTAAGTTGTTTGGAATTGAATGGGTGTGAAAAGTGATTGTTGAGTGTGTTCATTTCAATTTAAGATTGTGCACCCAGGAATGGGATATAAACTTGAATTATATTTTAAGTTAAAAGTTTTTTTTTAAAGTTGCTTTTGCAACTGTGAAAAGGCAATGAACAATTTTCTAAGAGATAAGCTTCAGTCTTGAAGGTCTGAAGATGTCTGGTAGAAATCCAATTTGAAGTTTAAAACACTGCTTTATTGGAAACTCTGCTATTGCTTTATTTTGCAGTCGAAACTTGACTGACTTTTACTGACTGTTTTTAAATAGCAAATGTCAAAAGATTGAATATTGTTTTAAGGGAGAGAAGGATAAGCAAAGGAGATATGGGAAAGATTAAAGTTTGTGTAAGAAGCTGGTGTTAAGTCTTTTGTTGTAAGAATGTTAAATAACTTTTTCTTTAGTTTTTGGTTTTATTACAGTCATTTGAAAAGGTGCCTGAAGAAAGAACAAGAAAAATGACGTAATTTACCTATCTTTTAAAAAAAGAAGCATGTGCTATTCTGTTCTGTGTGTAGCTAATAAGTATTATAAGTTAATAAGTCTGAATTAAATTAATACTGTTAAGGTTAACTAACCTGTTAAGTTGAGGAAAACTTTTAAATGTTTATTGACGTGAACTGGAATTTGGAATCATCTTGGTCGTATAAAATCCTTGGACTAGAAATCTCTTACAGAAGATGCTAAAAGTTTGGAAACAATTGGAGTTTAATCTAAAATGCTGTCTTTCCTGATGGAGATGGTTTCCTTCGAAGTTGATAGTGTTACTAAAGATTTTGTTGTTTTAAAATCCTAAGGATACTAAAAAAACGTTTAAAATGGAGTTTAGTTCTTTTCGATAAGGAAAAAAGGTTACGTAAAGTGACACAGCTGAGAATGCTTCGCTCCGCCCCTTTGGAGACAAGCAAAGAAATTAACCTTGCTGCAGCTATCTTTATCAATGAGACAAAGTGCTTGAGAAGGAGAGATAGTTGCAAGCACTTCTGTCTTTATTGTAAAAAAAATGCAATATCACCAAGTCTGGGCACAAGAAATTGGAATCGATAAACAAAATTAAATTGATATGAGTGGTTACTTGAAGCATTCAAAGGGAAATTTACTGTTATTTGAATTTGGAACAATCTGAGATGTCGAAAATCCAGTTTAATTTGGCAAGTTATTTAAGGAATTAAAATGTCATCTAAGGTAAAAAAAATAAACAAACAATATACAGTAATGCCTGGAATCAAACAGAAATGTTTGATTTCTGTTTAAAGAATTATGAATATTGATTGTAAAGGTTCTCCAGGGCTCAAAATGAAATAGAATTATAATTAATGGGAATTGGCAATTAGATCTGGCTGATGCAAGAGCTAATAAAGGAATTCTGGGGACAAACAAATGGTGAAATTAGAATTCAAACAGCTAAATTAATATAGTGTTAAATTTCCAAGAAGCCGAGAATTTTCCAGTGAAAGTCAGGAAAGTGTAGATAAGACTGGCAATTGATAGTTTTCTCTTGGAGATATGAGTTTTTAAGAGAGCTACATTTGAAAGTCTGGCCATTTTTGATCTTTTGATAAGATCACCTGAGAGTTGAGAATATGTGGCATGACACTGGGATACCAGTGCAGGTGTGCAGATGTGATTTGTTGCATGCAGAGCAACTAACATGCAAAATGTATGGTGAAATGCACTGACGAACGGGTCTCTAACATGTTTACTGACTTGAGAAACAGCACGGCATGAAATGGTTAATGCAGCCAGTGCAGTGAGACAACTCACAAGGAGAAAATGACTTTATAATCATCAGGATAAATTAAACACCTTAATAATGGCAGGAAGGGAAATGAGGTTACCAGGGGATGTTGTAGCAGGTAGTGAGGAAATAGAACCCGCAAGAGAAAGGGTTAAAAGATTTTTGAAGGAGTTGTGCAGACAACTGCATGAGCTGAGGCAGGAGGTTCTATAGAAATAGACATGAAAGAGGAACAGACAAAGGTGCCTGTTGTGGGAGACAAAGTAATGGTAAAGGGAAGGGCTGATGGAAACATTGGTCCCAACTGAAGGTGTATAAAGAGAACAGCAAATGACAGACTCCGAAATAAACACCACCTGTTGCGCAAAGAGATACCGGGAATGGAAGAATACATTTGAGAATGGACTACTCGGGGGGCTGGGAATAATGGTAGTATTGATAGGCATTTGGATTATTATTAGATGAGTTACTAACTGGGCAAGGATTGTGGGGAATGAAGCCCAAGCACGATGGGACCATATAGATAATTTCGAAAGAGTAGAGATGATAATAATATAAATTAACTCCTGGATCATCTGCGAACATCCCCACTTCTGACCTTCTGATTGAAGGAAGGTCATTGATGAAGCAGCTGAAGATAGTTGGGCCTAGGACACTACCCTGAGGAACTCCTGCAATGATGTCCTGGAGCTCAGATGATTGACCTCCAACAACCACAACCATCTTCCTTTGCACTAGGTATGACTCCAGCCGGCAGAGGGTTTTCCCCCTGATTCCCATTGACCTCAGTTTTGCTAGGGCACCTTGATGCCATACTCGGTCAAATGCTGCCTTGATGTCAAGGGCAGTCACTCTCACCTCACCTCAGTTCAGCCCTTTTGTCCATGTTTGAACCAAGACTGTAATGAGGTCAGGAGCTGAGTGGCCCTGGTGGAACCGAAACTGAGCATCACTGAGCAGGTTGTTGCTAAGCAAGTGCTGCTTGATGGCAGTGTTGATGACACCTTCCATCACTTTACTGATGATTGAGAGTAGGCTGATGGGGCGGTAATTGGCCGGGTTGGATTTGTCCTGCTTTTTGTGTCCAGGACATACCTGGGCAATTTTCCAGATTGCAGGGTAGATGCCAGTGTGGTAGCTGTACTGGAACAGCTTGGCTAGGGGCGCGGCAAGTTCTGGAGCACAGGTCTTCAGTACTATTGCCGGAATATTGTCAGGGCCCATAGCCTTTGCAGTATCCAGTGCCTTCAGTCGTTTCTTGATATCACGTGGAGTGAATCGAATTGGCTAAAGTCTGGCTTCTGTGATGCTGGGGACTTCAGGAGGAGGCCGAGATGGATCATCAACTCGGCACTTCTGGCTGAAGATTGTTGCAAATGCTTCAGCCTTATCTTTCGCACTGATGTGCTGGGCTCCCCCATCATTGAGGATGGGGATATTTGTGGAGCCACTTCCTCCAGTTAGTTGCTTAATTGTCCACCACCATTCACAGCTGGATGTGGCAGGACTGCAGAGCTTAGATCTGATCCGTTGGTTATGGAATCGCTTAGCTCTGTCTATCGCATGCTGCTTACGCAGTTTGGCATGCAAGTAGTCCTGGGTTGTAGCTTCACCTCATTTTGAGGTCTGCCTGCTGCTGCTTCTGGCATGCCCTCCTGCACTCTTCATTGAACCAGGGTTGGTCTCCTGGCTTGATGGTAATGGTAAAGTGGGAGATATGCCGGGCCATGGGGTTACAGATTGTGTACAATGAGTTGGCATAGCGGTGCTGGAGGCCCATGCCAAGACCATTAATCACTTTGGATGCCGGACCCGGCTGGGACAATTGTGCCACGTTTATTGGCTGCGGATGGTGGAACAAATGAGACACAACCTCGATCAGCTCCAAAGGGGGGAGGTACCAGATTGGATTGACAGGGCAATACCTCCCTCCAGTATTATCTGACAGAGATTTTGCAAGGTCGGGGTACCAGGGAAACAGAAAGTACCGCGTTTCCACCACCGAAACATCATGCCGCTACGGAAGTTTAAGTTGTCCCATACCATACCCAGGCTTCTGTTTTACCCCTCAACAACCAGTCACTATAGGACAAGCCCGGATAGTTTATATCCAACAGCGGGGACTGGAAACCATTAATGTGACTGACCAGCTCCATGATCACCTCCAGGATTATAAAGAGTCAGAGCAAACCCCAATCCCACACCTAGATGAGGAATTGAGGGGATTACAGGACAAAGTAGGTCACTCAGTGAAGCTTTACCATCAGTTAAAAAGAAAGTTAAAGGTTCTCGAGGAAAATACTGAATGGGAACTTCAAAGTACAAGGTGGTGGGAAAGAGTTTGATATTGGGGGATGAACGTCAATATTCACCCTTGGATCAGGATAATATCACAACTGTTGGTGGGAGTGCAACTGGTACTGGCTTTCACCCTGGGAATATTGGCTTGTCGATCATGCCGATGATATACTATGCGAAAGAAAGCAAAGGCTTTGGTAAAGGAACAACACAGGAGGTTAAGCTCAAAGAGACATGACAATTTGGGACCTATTGATTTGATTTAAGTGACCGGGATTCCTGAAATCACGTGACTGGTCAGCACGCAGAGGCAGGGAATACTGGACAGGGTTAAAACGGGGATAATAAAGTAGATATGTCGGTTAACAGGACTAGGGGTAGTCCTTTACCAAAAGCGGGGATTGTAGGGGGAAGATTGTGGCTGATGCAGCTAAATGAATATATACATATATACAAGATGAAAGTGTAGCCACATATTGTTATAAAATGGAGTATTTACCCAAGGCATTGTGGGACTAGTTAGTTAGCTTGCAGCCTTGAGCATGGTACTGCTTAGCACAGGCAATTAGCCTGACCAAGGAGGGCCCCCCCCATATCAGTGCATAAGACAGCTGCTCTGTCTAATTGCGGACCACACAAAGCAACTAGGAATGCAGGCCTGATAGAGGTAAAAGGATTCATTATGAAGACTTAAGAATAGTTGATAAGGGGGTTTGGTAAACAAGCTGAGATGGTCAGGGGCGTACCATGAGCTATCCCCACAACCACATGATGCATAATTAATAATGTTATTGGTAATGAATGTAATGTATGAAATCAATAACTGTTATGATTGGATTGTGTCCAGCCGGGATGGGCTGAGTAACTATATATCTGTTGTGGATTTTCCTTTGTTCAGTGGAGAAGTGCATGGTAAGCCCAGCGTCTTACTCCCCACCAGTGTAAAATAAACCTTTGGACGATTGGAACAGACCTGAGCATCGAGTGGTTCATTTTAGTCAATTCCACTCCAACAAGCATTAAGGTTATATGGATGGTGGGGACAATCGATTCAGCTGGTAGGATCTTGACCTGGTCATGCTGTGCCACTCCGAGTTTTGGCCAAGATGGGTAATGCCATGGCACGCCACATAGTTGATCCTGGAAAACAGCTGATGTACCCATCAACACCAATGCATGCCCTGTTAGGAACCTTCGAATACATGAAGGGTTCAACTTTATTTATCACATGGGAATAGGTATGGTTCATCCTACATTGTGTGATCCTCTGCACGTGAGGAACCGTATGTGCCAGAGGCAATATCAACAGGCAGGTGTGATCCACATAGAGGCCCCCAGTCGTGAGTAGCAGCCCCCAAGGGGAGCCCGCCATTATGTTTGCCGTGCATCTACAGACCCCACATAACATGCCATCGGATACCAGAGCACCAGTGTCAGAGGAGATTGCGCATAAAGAGAGGGTGGTGACATGTCTCTGTGCCCTGCTCAAGGATGACCTGCAGCCCATGGGCTCTGGTGGACATCCCATGCCTTTGTTCCTCATAGTGGCAGAGGTTCTCAAGCCTGATGCCTCTGCAGCCTTTTAGGGGCTCACCAGAGACCTTTGTGGGGTCACACAGTCAGCAGTGCACTGCTGCATCAGGGAGATCACCAATGCCCTGCACTGGAGGGCCAGTGAGGATGTCCGCTTCAGGACGGACTCTCACAGCCAGGCCCAGAAGGCCATTGGTTCTGGCACCATTGCCGGAGAACCATAGGTTGTAATGTTCATCGACTGCACTCATGTGGCCATCAGGCCTATTGCCAGGCTACCACCTGCAGACGTCACCATTAAAGGAGCCCTCCCAATCTAGGTGAAGCTGGTATCTGAACACCGCGGCTGCTTGCAGCGAATGTGTGACCCCTTCTCAGGCAGCAGCCATGACACCTGGGACTTGCACCAGTCCCGGCTGCCACTGCTGTTCACTGAACTGGCTCAGATGGAGATGTGGCTTCTTGGAGATAAGGGCTATCCTTTGCAGACGTAGCTCCCGACACCAGTGAGAGACTCCACCACTGATGCAGAAGAGAGATACAATGGCAGCCACTGAGCTACATGAGCCACCATTGAGCAGGAGATCGGCATGCTGGAAGAGCGCCTCCAGTGCCTGGATGGATAGGGTGATGCCCTGTACTACGGGCTGAAAAGACCAGCTCCCTTCTTTGCGAAGAAGGTTCCGAAGAAGGGTCACTGACCCGAAACGTTAACTCTGCTTCTCTCTCCACAGATGCTGCCAGACCTGCTGAGCATTTCCAGCAGTTCTTGTTTTTATTTCAGATTTCCAGCATCTGCAGTATTTTGCTTTTATTCCTTTCTTTGCTGCTCTGCACAACTACGCACCCAATTGGGGTCAGGCCTGGCATGATGAGGAGAGACATCAATAGGGTTCCTCCTCGGACTATGAGGATGCTGAGGACCTACAACAGGAAAGGCGCATGGGAGGGCAGTTGGCACTCAGGCTCTGCACGCAGAGCTAGCAGTGAGCTAGGGATGTACGGAAGTGGCTTATCAGACAAAGGCTGTCTGCTCCATAGGAACCGACATGAGCTCTGCAAGCCACACATCACCCTCGATCACCTGCTGTGCACCAGTCCACATCTGCAGCATCCCTGTGTAAACTATTAGAGGCAGCAGCTGACTGATCCAATGTTCACGTCACTGCATCTGTGGAGATGCTCATGAGTAATGGTGGCATGGCAATGCTGTTATTGCATACGTTGGCTGTCCTGAAGGGCCAACGGTGCAAAGGGATGTGACATTGGTGCTACATGCTGACACACATCATTCCCACAGAGAAAAGGACACACATGTTGGTGAGGAACATTTAGTGAAAGATGTATTTACATTGCTGTGACACCCGTGCATTCCCATTTGTGTCAGTGTGTTCTCTGTAAACCTCTGTAATACCTTTTATGGTCTATTTAAGTCTCACGTCCTTGAATGTGCAAGGTGCGGCATGCCTACAAGAAGGAATGTTACACTTGAGTGGGAGAAGAGGATCACAACTTTACAGGACACTGGAACACTGCAGGGTAAGTATGTGGCAGCAAAGTGGAAAGTGCTGGGGTAACTCAGCAGGTCAGGCAGCGCCTGTGGAGAGAGAAGCAGAGTTAACTTTCAGGTCTCCACAGATGCTGCCTGACCTGCTGGTTTTCTGCAGCACTTTCTGCTTTGCTGCCAGATTGACAGCAGCCCCATTCTTCAGCAGTCGGGCAAGTATTTCTTTGACAGCTGTCAGGAAGCAGGTGCTGGGGCGCTTAAAACAGCAGTCAAAGACTCTCTCACTGCGCCGTGGGATATCTACTGCTCCCACAGTTTTACAGAGCATCATGGATCAGATGATAAATGGGATGGAAGGAGTATACTGCTTCTTGGATGACATTTTAATTAGTAGGAAGACAGAGAAAGAGCATACTGTGAGGCTGAATGAAGTTCTAGATCGACTTCAAGAGTATTGCACTAAAGCTAAAAGCACAAATGTTGCTTCATGGTGCCAAGTGTAACACAGCTGGGTCACCAAAGAGATGGTGAAGATATCCACCCAATGCAGGAAAATATTGAGGGGATTTTGAAAACAAAAGTGATTTATGAAGTCGGAATGAGCTGGATAGGAGCTGTGGCTTGAGGTTTGATATTTTGAAGTTCTTTGGACAAGCACGCTTACCTACCAAAGCTGTTGATAAGCTTCAAACAACTGACTACTCAACAAAATAATGCACAATTTAAAAATAGCCCAAAATAAAGGCCTACGACCTGCTTCAAGCTGCTTAAGTTAAATCCTTTTTTTTTTATTACATTGGATTGCAGGAATTTTAGTAGTGTTTTGGGACCACAAACTACAATGCAGCTTGTTTTCCCGTGAAAACTGAAATCCATTGGTGTTACGCATATCATTTGTAAAGAAACAGTTGGAATGCAGTGGGGCATGAGGTGCTGTGGCTTCAAATGAAGCTGTGACCTATATTCCATCAATGGTAATAATAGGGAAGTATACTGAAATAAACAGAAACTCTGTTGTTGCTGTGGTTGATTTAGACATTTTTGGATTGGGAAGTGACTCCTGATGATGTAAAATTAATTTTCCTGGTTTGGGGTGGGGCTTTCTCGGAGTATGATCCCCACAGGAATTTTGACTTTTGATGCTTTGTGATACATTTCCCACCTCTTGAATGCTGTTTAAACCTGTGTCCGCAGGTTCTTATTTTCATCCCAGTTGAACTCATCCACCTTTCTCCCTCTGGGATATATCTTTGGCCACCCATTGAAAAGGGTAAGCTGACAAGTCTATTATGTTAACCAAAAATAGAAGGAAAAGTGGCCAAACTTGGGGGAGCTATTTTCTTCTATCTCCAACAGTGGAGCAACAAAAACCCCACAAACAGCAAACGAGATGAAGGACCAGCTGATCTGTTTTTGGTCGATGAAGGAGCGTTGGTCGGGATTATTACTGACGGGTCCGTTGAGCTATAGATACAAAGGTGTGAAGCTCGATCTGGCTATGGACAAAATTTTGTACTGACAGGTCAGCCTGCCTTTGATTCCTCATCTCTCTAGATTTTGTCCAAGAAATCTCAGTCAGGAAGGGTAATACTTTTTTGGGAATACGGAATTTGGTGTAAGAGGCTACATGTGTGCCCATTGGCTCAGTTGGAGGGTTGTGGGATCAAGTCCAGAGACTTGAGTGTATAGTCGAGGTTGACACTCCAATGCAGTACTGAGGAAGTGCTGCTCTGTCAGAGGTGTCACCTTTAGGATGAATTGGTAAATCAAATCCGTCCACTTAAGTGGTTGTAAAAGATCCCATGGCACTATTCCATGAAAAGTAAGGGAGTTCTCCATGTTTCCTCGACAACATTTATCTCTCAACATACAGCTAAAAAACAGATGATGTGATCATTTATTTCATTGCAGTTTGTGGGACCTTGCTGTGCACAGTTTGGCTATCACATTTTCCACAACAGTAATTACACATCAATTTTATTGGATGTATAGTGCTTTGAGCTATACTGAAGTTGCAAAAGGCGCTATATAAATTTAAGTCCTTTGTCTATTTTCCAAATATGTAGAATTCTGTACTTGTTTAGATATTTTTAAATAACACAGATTAATATTGAATTTATGTGATAATAGGGGGCTAAATGTTCTTGATATGTTCAGATCAATCTTCCTGTGGATATTCTTGATTGTAACATTACCCAGCAGATAGATGTGCAGAAATGGAAGAGATATACAGTGTTTCCTGACATACATACACACTGACGACATTTCTCTGTTTTACACAAAATGGTTGGCTACATTTAGGGAAGACTCCTGTTAGAGAGCAGAACAGCTCAAGTTGTCTGCTTGGAGGACAACAACAACAACAACTTGAATTTATATATCGCCTTTAACATGGTAAAATGTCCCAAGGCACTTCACAGAAGCAAACAAAATTTGACACTGAACCACATAAGGAGATATTAGGATCGATGATCAAAAAAGGTAGATTTTACGGAGCGTCCTAAAGGAAGAAAGAGGGGTAGAGAGGCAGAGAGGTCTGGGGAGAGAATTCCAGAGCTTAAGGCTGAGAAAGTTGAAGGCATGGCCACCAATGATGGAGTGATTAAAATCGGGGATGCTCATGAAACCAGAATTAGATGAGCGCAGATATTTTGGAGGGTTGTGGGACTGGAGGAGATTACAAAGATAGGGAGGGTGAAGCCATGGAGGGGTTTGAAAACAAGGTTGAGAATTTTACAATTGAGGCATTGCTTAACTGGCAGTGAATATAGGTCAGCGAGCACAGAAGTGAACAGTGAACGGGACTTGGTGGAAGTTGGAACACGGGCAGCAGATTTTTGAATGACCTCAAGTTTATGGAGGTCAGAAAATGGAAGGCCGTCCTGCAGTGCATTGGAATAACCAAGTTTAGAGGTAAATCTTCTCATTCTGCTGTACCTCAGTTAAAATAAAAAGGCAGAGCCCAGGTCTGATTTTATTCTTGCATATGGGCATTGTTGGCAAGACCAGTATTTATTGCACATCCCTCGTGTGAGGCGGTGGCGCAGTGGTAATATCACTGGACTACTAATCCAGAGGCCTAAGCTAATGCTCTGGGGACATGGGTTTGAATCCCACCACTGCAGATGGTGAAATTTGAATTTAAATAATAAATCTGGAATTAAAAGCTAGTCTAATGGTGACCATGAATTGACAGTTATAAAAATTCATCTGTGGTTCACTAATGCCCTTTAGGGAAGGAAATCTGCTGTCCTTACCTGGTCTGGCCTACATGTGATTCCAAACCTACAGCAATGTGGTTGACTCTTAACTGCCTTCTGAAATGGCCTGGCAAATCACTCAGTTGTATTAAACTGCTACAAAGTCGAAGAAGAGGAATGAAACTGGACGGACCACCCGGCATTGACCTAGGCACTGGAAATGACAATGGCAAACCCAGCTCTGTCGACCCTGCAAAGTCCTCCTTACTAACATCTGGAGAGCTGACCCACAGACTAGTCAAGCAACAGCCTGACATAGTCATACTCATGGAATCATACCTTGTAGACAATGTCCCAGACACCACCATCACCATCCCTGGGTATGTCCTGTCCCACCAGCAGGACAGACTTACCAGAGGTGGTGGCACAGTAGTATACAGGCAGGAGGTAGTTGCCCTGAGAGTCCTCAACATTGACTCCGGAACCCATCAAGTCTCATGGCATCAGGTCAAACATGGGCCTCCTGCTGATTACCATCCCTCAGCTGATGAATCAGTGCTTCTCCATGTTGAACACCAATTGGAAGAAACACTGAGGGTAGCAAGGGCACAAAATATACTCTGGGTGGGGGACTACAATGTCCATCACCAAGACTGGCTGGGTCACACCACTACTGACCGAGCTGGCCGAGTCCTAATGGACATAACTGCTAGACTGGGTCTGCGGCAGGTTGTGAGGGAACCAACAAGAGGGCCGAACCTACTTGATCTCATCCTCAACAATCTACCTGTCGCAGATGCATCTGCCCATGACAGTATTGGTGGGAGTGACCACCACGCAGGCAGCTTGACTTTGATTGTCAAGGCAATAGGGCTTGCAGTGTGGCACATATATTAATAGACAGGGCTCTGTTCTTGCAGATGGAAAGAACATGTACAAACATAGCAACTGTTTCAGCTAAACAAAATAGGTGAGAGCCATTCGCTGGTTCATTCCTCAGGGCAATGCCTTGACCAATCAGAGTCAAGCTGCCTGGTTTACATTTCAAACAAAGCTTGTCAGTTAACTGTGAGTCACTGTAAACTGGTGCAAGCTTCATGGCAACACCTCTACCAATCAGAGTTCACTTGCCAACCAATCAGCACTCTCTTCTCATATAGTATAAAGTCATTGTTTTCCCTTACATTGGTATTCTTGCGGGTTTTCCTGATGAGTGCAAGACGAAAATCTTCACCAACATGTCTCTATTTTCAGCTATACTCAAAATAAAAATAAACAGTAAATCCAGTTCAGTTAAAATAATACAGCATAACTGAATCTTAAGTTCATAAAAAATTTGTAGTTACTTTTTCTAAAAGTCCAAATAATGAGAAGTCTGTGGCCTGGCAATTGGTACTCCAGTACAGTTTAAAACAAATTGTTCTTGGGATTGTGTGTGTCACAAGCAAGACCAACATTTACTGCCCATCCCTAGTTGCGCTTAGGAAGGTGGTAGTGAGTCGTCTTGAACCCCTAGGTCAGTGCAGTGAAAGTGCTCCCACAGTACCATTATGAAGGAAGTTTTATATTATTATTTCATGGAATGTAAGTGTCTCCAGCAAGGCCAGCATTTGTTGCCCATCCCTAATAACCCTTGGGATGGTGGTAAGCCACCTTCATGAACTGATGTAGTCCATCTGGTGCGGGTACTCTCATAGTGCTGTTAGGAAGGAAGTTCCAGGAATTTGATCCAGCAACAGTGAAGGAATGGCAATATAATTCCAAGTCAGGATGTTGAGTAGCTTGGAGGGGAACTTGCAAGTGGTGGTATTTCCATGCGTTTGCTGCCCTTGTCCTTCTAGGTGGAAGAGGTTGCGGGTTTGGAAGATGCTATTGAAGGAAGCTTGGTGAGTTGCTGCAGTGCATCTTTTATATGGTACACCCTGCTGCCACTATATGTTGGTGGTACAGGAACATAGGAAATAGGACTTAGAAGCAGGTGTAGGCCATTTGGCCTTTCGAGCCAGAATTCCACAGACAAATGACCCTCTGAGAGAAAATATTTCTTAAAAAGGTGGAGGGAGTGAATGTGTAAGTTTGTGGATGGGGTGCCGATCAAGCGGGCTGCTTTGTCCTGGGTGGTGTCAAGCTTCTTGAGTGTTGCTGGTGCCGCATTCATCCAGGCAAGTGGAGAGTATTCCATCACACTCCTTGTGCCTTGTAGATGGTGGACAGGCTTTGGGAGTCAGGACATGATTTACTTGCTGCAGAATTCCCAGCTTCTGACCTACTCTTGTAGCCACAGTATTTATATGACTGATCCAATTAAGGTTCTGGTCAGTGGTAGAATCCAGAATGTTGATAGTAGGGGTTCAGCAATGGTAATGCAATTGAATATCAAAGGGAGATGGTTAGATTCTCTTTTATTGGAGATGGTCATTGTCTAGCACTTTTATGGCGTGAATATTACTTGCCACTTATCAGCCCAGGCCTGAATGTTGTCCAGGTCTCATTGCATATGAACACGAATTGCTTTAGTATCTAAGGAGTTGCAAATGTTACTAAACATTGTACAATCATCCACACTTCCAACCTTATGATGGAGGGAAGGTCATACGTCATTGATGAAGCAGCTGAAGCTGGTTGGGCCGAGGATGCTACCCTGAGCAAATCCCACAGCGATGTCTTGGGATTGAGATGAATGGCACCTAAAAATCACAGCCATCTTCCGTTCTGCTATTTTTGACTCCAACCAATGGAGAATTTTCCCCCAATTCCCATTGACTCCAGTTTTGATAGGGCTCCTTAATGCCATACTTGGTCAAATGCTGCCTTGATGTCAAGGGCAGTCACTCCCACCTGTGCTCTGGAGTTCAGCTCTTTTGTCCATGTTTGGACCAAGGCTGTAATGAGGTCAGGAGCTGAGTGGCCCTGGCGGAACCTGATGATCAAGAGGAGGCTGATGGGCAGGTAATGGGCTGGATTGGATTTGTCCAGCTTTTTGTGGATACGAAATACCTGGGCAATTTTGCACAGGTCGGGAAGCTGCCAATGTTCTCGGCCTTTTGGCTAAGATCAAGTGTAGTATCTGTTCTTATCAGTACTTACTTGGCAGAGGAGAAACCATGATCAGTGGCTTGTGATCCTGGGTAGGCTTTGAGTAAAATGGCTATAACCAATCTTCGAGCTTCAGGCCAGGGAGTGCGGAACACCGTTCGGGTGGTGGTGAAGGACAAGGAAGGAGATGCACCGGTTGATCGCACCTTCTTCATCAAGAAAATCCTAATCGATTGCTGTGGATTTTAAGCTACGGACATCTTCTGCCTGCAGGATTTCCCCAGCAGTGGATATTTTGACATGACGTTCAAGAATGTGGTGGGATGCATCAAGTTCCTGAAGGCGTTCAAGGAGAAAAGGGACCGGGTGCCACTGTCGATCCTCACAGTGGAGCCGCTCTTCACGCTTCCGTCACAACGTGACCGGGTGGTGACAATTCACCTCTACAACCCACATGTTCCGGTGGTGGATGTACTCACCTTTCTCGCCAGGTACGTCGAGGTGGCCGGCAGCAGCACTGATGTCAAGGACCCCTTTGGCATTTGGACCAGCAAGCGGCAGGCCAAGGTGACCTTGAAGGTCGATGCCAATGGAGCCATCATCCACCCTCCCTCCAGCTTCGCTATCAGGGGAAGTCGAGGCTTCTTGGTCTACGCTGGGCACCCCAGAGTTTGTCGCACCTGTGGCAAATCTGGTCACGTGGCAGCCAACTGCAGCACGGTTGTCAGCAAGAACTGCAAGAAGGAAGGCCATCAGACCAAGGACTGTAAGCAGACTAAGTGTTGCAACTTGTGCGGTGTAGCAGGCCACCTCTACAAAACCTGCCCCAAACGCTGCCTCAGTTATGCTCAGGCGGCAAGGTCCAAGAAAAGGCCGGGAGAAGGTACGGCGAAGGTGTCCGGTGCTGGAAAGGAGACAGGCAACCTTCTCCGCAGTGAGGAAAGTATACCTGAGAAGGAGAAGAAAGGGGAGGCAGCTGAAACCAGCGACCCAGCACCTACCCAGCGCCCGGAAACCCCTCCTCCACAGACAGAATCAATGGAAGAGGAGGCAGCAGATAGACAAACCGGTCAGTGGCAAGTGGTACAAAGGAAAACCACAAAGAAAAAACCTCCAAAAGTGGAACAGGCCACCACCCAAACCAATGGCAAGAGGAGGCTACCGTCTGAGACAGACGACAGCAGCTCCTCTTCACTGGATGAGGAAGTGCCGGAACGACGGCCCCTTCAAAAGAGGCGGCAGAACTCAAAGGAGCTGGAAGATAAAGCCCCCCAGCCCCCGGGCACTGGAAGCTGTGATGGGCCTGGCATGCCCAAACCCCAAAGCGCCACACCTAGCGACATGGCCAGCGCATCCCAGCTCCAGAACACCGAGAGCAAAGACACGTCTGGCGCACCTCAGCTCCGGGAAGCCGGGAGCAGTGGTGTTTTTGAGGAGGAACAGAGGGCAACAGCAGAGGACAACCCAATCCTTGCTGCCTACAAGACCCCCCCCCCCACCCCGATGACACCCCAGCGGAACAAACCCTGCATGAAAAAGCAGGAGGGGTTTCTGAGCCCAACGAACGTGAAACAGCTTGTGCACTCTATGGGTATGCAGGAACATCCCGAAGGACTGGGACTAGCAAGGACAGATGGTATGGGAAGCAACAACTAACTGTAAAAAAAATGGGTATAAGGATTGCTTCAATTAATGTGCGTAACATTAAATCCACTACGCGATGTGTTTCAACTTTGGATTACCTCGCCAAGGTCAAAGCTGACCTACTGTTTCTGCAGCAGTGTGGAATACCACACCTCAGCACCAACAGGCAATGGTCGCGATGGTGGTCCCACAGGCCATCGATCTGATCAGGGGGTAATGATTCCCTTTCCTCCGGCCTGGGTATTCTGCTGCGGGGAGGTAACTTCACCATCTCCGAAGGAGGTGGTGGGCGGCCGCCTCCTCGTAGCAGATGTAATGTACAACAATGCTCTGCTCCGGTTGATCAACGCGTACACCCCGGTTCAATGCAGCGAGCGGCTGACCGTCTTCCAGCAGCTCCCACTGCTGCTGGCGACGTCTAGGCCAATCATCCCAGGCGGTGACTTCAACTACATCATCGATGCAGCTGGACGATCCGGCAGAGACGACAGCAAACTGGGCGCTACATCCAGATTCCTAATAGAAACAGTAAAAGATGCTAAACTGCACGACGTCTTCAGAAAACCTGCAGACGGAGCACAGAGTTAGATACACATGGTCAAGATCGGACGGGTCTGCCCGTTCCAGGATTGACTTCCTGTTTGTGTCCCGTGCTGTCACGGTCGGATCCACCGACGTCAAGCCGGTGTTCTTCTCCGACCACTGCCTCTTACTGGCCGACTGCCACTTACAGGATGACCAGCGGGTTGGCAGGGGGACATGGAAACTCAATGCTACACTGCTAACCCCAGAGAATGCTGAGGAACTCAAAAGGGATTACAAAGGTTGGAGGACCGTGAAACCCCTCTTTGAGTCTCTGGTGCATTGGTGGGAAGCGATCAAGGAGAACATCAAGAGGTTCTTTATCTTCAAAGGTGTTCAGAGGGTGAGAGAGAGACAGAGGGAAATGTCCCGACTCCAGAAAAGTATGCAAAATCTGCTCCGGCTGCAGTCGATGGGGGTCGAGGTCAAGGAGGACCTCCAAGAGGTAAAGAGCCAGCAGGCCTCGCTCTTTGCCACGGAGGCCTCCAAGATCATCTTCCGGTCCAGAATCCACTCCATTGAGCAGGATGAGACATGCTCATGTTACTTCTTCCAAAAGGTACAGAGAGAGAGCTCTGTTATCAAAAGCCTGAAGGAAGAGGATGGCTCGGTAACGTCTTCGCAGTCCGACATACTAAGGATCAGCAAATCCTTTTATGCTGGGCTGTATGACGCGAAGCCCACAGACAGCAGAGCCTCCCAGTCCTTCCTGTCATCTATCACAGAGGTCTTAGATGACAGCATGAGGGAGAGACTGGACAAGCCACTAACTCTGGACGAGCTGACAAAGGCCGTCAGGTCCTTCGAGACGAGTAAAACTCCCGGAGGCGATGGCTTACCGGTTCAGTTGTATTCGGCGCTGTGGGACTGGGTCGGCCCGGACCTGCTGGAAGTATACGAGAGTATGCTCCTGGCCGGCAGCATGTCAGAATCCATGAGGAAAGGCATCATCAGCCTCATCTACAAGCGGAAGGGGGAGAGGGCAGAAATCAGGAATTGGCGGCCCATCTCACTGCTTAATGTTGACTACAAGATTCTGTCCAAAGTCATAGCCAGTTGAGTCAAGTCTGCTCTGGAGTTGGTGATCCACCCTGATCAGACCTGCACTGTGCCCGCAGGAAGATCTCCGATAGTCTCACGCTACTCAGGGATACGATCGCCTCTGTACGGGACAGGAGGGTGGACACCTGCCTCATTAGCCTGGACCAGGAGAAGGCTTTTGACAGGATATCGCACACCTACATGATGGAGGTGCTTTCCAAAATGGGGTTTGGGGAGGGAATCTGCAATTAGATCAAACTGTTCTACACAAACATCAATACCGCAGTCTCAATCGATGGGTGGGAATCAGAAAGTTTCCCGATCCATTTTGGAGTCAGACAAGGCTGTCCTCTCTCCCCTGTCTTGTTTGTTTGCTGTATTGAACCCTTTGCTGAGTCTATTAGGAAGGATGTGAGCATAAGAGGGGTGACAATCCCAGGCAGTGGAGGCACTCAGGTTAAAACCTCCCTCTATATGGATGGCGTCGCCGTCTTCTGCTCAGATCCGCTGTCTGTGCGCAGACTGATGAGCATCTGCGACCAGTTCGAACTGGCCTCGGGAGCCAAAGTTAACCACGGCAAGAGTGAGGCCATGTTCTTTGGGAACTGGGCTGATCGATCCTTTGTCCCCTTCACCGTCAGGTCAGACTACCTGAAGGTGCTGGGGATATGGTTCGGAAGGGTCGGGGCGTGCACCAAAACCTGGACGGAGTGAGTAGCCAAGGTACACCATAAGCTGAGCATGTGGGAGCAGCGATCCCTGTCCATTGTGGGTAAGAACCTGGTCATCAGGTTCGAGGCGCTCACGTTGTTGCTGTATGTGGCGCAGGTCTGGCCCATACACCACTCCTGCGCTGTGGTGGTCACCCGAGCCATTTTCCGCTTCATCTGGGGATCCAAAATGGACCGGGTCCGGAGGGACACGATGTTCAAACCTCTGGATAAGGGCGGGAAAAATGTACCCAACGTCGCCCTCATCCTGATCACTACCTTTGTGTGCGGCTGCATCAAGCTGTGTGTAGATCCGCAGTACGCAAACACCAAGTGTCTCTACGTGCTGAGGTTCTATCTGTCCCCGGTGTTGTGAAGGATGGGTCTGGTCACATTGCCGCGGAACGCTCCATCCAGTTGGACTGTGCCATACCACCTATCCTTCGTGGAGCAGTTTCTGCGGAAAAACACCTTTGACCACCGATCCATCAGGCAGTGGTCTGCACGGAATGTCCTCAAGGCCCTATGGGAAAAGGAGACGGTGGATCCTGTCGGATGGTTCCCCGAGCAGACCGCCAAAGTCATTTGGCGGAATGCTTCATCACCAGAACTTTCAAACAAGCACCAAGACGTAGCTTGGCTGGTGGTGAGAAGGGCCCTCCCCGTCAGATCCTTCCTGCACGCCCGAAGTCTCACCCCCTCCGCACAATGCCCTCGCGGTGGCTGTGGTGGGGAAGAGACGGTTGCCCACCTCCTCCTGGAATGTGTCTTTGCAAAGCAGGTGTGGAAAGAGATGCAGTTGTTTTTGTCGAGGTTCATCCCAAGCAGCTCTGTAACACAGGAGTCTGTGCTCTACTGGCTGTTCCCAGGGACGCACACTGAGATAAACATCAGCTGCTGCTGGAGGACTATCAATTCGATGAAAGACGCCCTTTGGTCTGCCCGAAACTTGCTGGTCTTCCAGCGCAAAGAGTTGTCCACGACCGAATGTTGCAGACTGGCACATTCTAAGGTCCAGGACTACGTGCTGAGGGACGAACTAAAGCTTGGGGCAGCCGCAGCAAAGGCTCAATGGGGAAAGACCACTGTGTAAGGTCCCCCCCACCAAGCTGAACGGAGTGGCTGGATCCATGGATAACCCCTTGAAGTGTATCGGGAAACTTTTCGCTTGCTGTAAAATGTAAAAATGTATGTGGCATGACAATGAAATGGAAGGGTTGTGAGGCAACTCATGATTGTATAGAAGGAAACTGATCACCCTTGCACTGTTTGTATTTTTTGACTTGGTGCTGTTTGAAACTTTGGTAATGTATTTTTTAACAGATTTTTATGAATAAAGTATATTTTGGAAATAAAAAAAAAGGAAGCTGCCAATGTTGTAGCTGTACTGGAACAGCTTGGCTAGGGGCGTAGCTAGTTCTGGATCACAAGTCTTCAGTACTATTGCTAGGATGTTGTCTGGGCCCATAGCCTTTGCAGTATCCAGTGCCTTCAGCCATTTCTTGATATCACGTGGTGTGAATTGAATCTGTGACTGGCATCTGTGATGCTGGGGACCCAGTGATGATGAAGGAATGGGGGGCGATACATGTCCAAGTTTGGATGGTGTGTGGCTTGGAGGGGAATTTGGAGATGAGGTGAAATCTGGCTTTGTGCATTCAGCTGCCTGCTACAAAAAGCTTATACAAAGAGAAACCGTATTTCTCACCACTTCCCATTGTTATTACCTTCCTCTTTCTGTAATTGGGTATGTCTGTATGTGTGGGAGTGTGCGTGTATGTATGTTTGTGTTCATCTTTGTTTTTCCTTCTGCCATGCGTATTTGTGATGTCTATTGGCTGATATTTCAAGTAAAGAGCAGTGATAAATGTTACTTTCTGATTGCATTTATCTGAGACATCATTACACGATGCAAAAATATATTTTTAACATCTGTCTATAGATATCTAAGCATTTATCTGCTAATATTGCCAAACCTAATTCTGAGGCTCAAATTCCACTTTTCTTATAATTATCAATAAACAAGCCAGGAAAATATATCAAGTAAAAACAAAGAAATGCTGGAATCACTCAGCAGGTCTGGCAGCATCTGTGGAAAGAGAAGCAGAGTTAACGTTTCGGGTCAGTGACCCTTCTTCGGAACTGACAAATATTGGAAAAGTCACAGATTATAAGCAAGTGAGGTGGGGGTGGGGCAAGAGATAACAAAGGAGAAGGTGCAGATTGGACAAGGCCACATAGCTGACCAAAAGGTCACGGAGCAAAGGCAAACAATATGTTAATGGTGTGTTGAAAGACAAAGCATTAGTACAGATTAGGTGTAAATACACTGAATATTGAACAGCAGCAAGTGCAAACCTGAAAAAAATCAGTGGGTAAGCAAACTGAACAAACTAAGATGAAATGAAATAAATGCAAAAAAAAGATTGTAAAAAATGTAAAAAAGAATGTAAAAACAGGGAAAAAAAAATAACTAAAAATGAAAGTAAAATGGGGGAATGTCATGCTCTGAAATTATTGAACTCAATGTTCAGTCCGGCAGGCTGTAGTGTGCCTAATCGGTAGATGAGATGCTGTTCCTCGAGCTTGCGTTGATGTTCACTGGAACACTGCAGCAATCCCAGGACAGAGATGTGAGCATAAGGACCCCTTGTCCTCACTTTTCATCCCACCAGCCTCCATATCCAAAGGATCATCCTCCGCCATTTTCGCCACCTCCAGCGTGATGCCACTACCAGTCGCATCTTCCCCTCCCTTCCCCTGTCAGCATTCCAAAGGGATCGTTCCCTCCGTGTCACCCTGGTCCACTCCTCCATTACCCCCACCACCCCGTCCCCGTCCCAGGGCACCTTCCCCTGCAATCGCAGGAGGTGTAATACCTGCCCATTTACCTCCTCTCTCCTCACTATCCCAGGCCCCAAACACTCCTTTCAGGTGAAGCAGCGATTTACTTGTACTTCTTTCAATGTAGTATACTGTATTCGCTGCTCACAGTGTGGTCTCCTCTACATTGGGGAGACCAAGCGCAGACTGGGTGACCGCTTTGCGGAACATCTCCGCTCAGTCCGCAAGCAGGACCCTGAGCTTCCGGTTGCTTGCCATTTCAACACTCCCCCCTGCTCTCATGCTCACATCTCTGTCCTGGGATTGCTGCAGTGTTCCAGTGAACATCAACGCAAGCTCGAGGAACAGCATCTCATCTACTGATTAGGCACACTACAGCCTGCCGGACTGAACATTTAGTTCAATAATTTCAGAGCATGACAGTCCCCCATTTTACTTTCATTTTTAGTTATTTTTTCTTCCTTTTTTTTTTACATTCTTTTTTACATTTTTTACAATCTTTTTTTCGCATTTATTTCATTTCATCTTAGTTTGTTCAGTTTGCTTACCCACTGTTTTTTTTTCAGGTTTGCACTTGCTGCTGTTCAATATTCAGTGTATTAACACCTAATCTGTACTAATGCTTTGTCTTTCAACACACCATTAACATATTGTTTGCCTTTGCTCCGTGACCTTTTGGTCAGCTATGTGGCCTTGTCCAATCTGCACCTTCTCCTTTGTTATCTCTTGCCCCACCCCCACCTCACTTGCTTATAATCTGTGACTTTTCTAATATTTGTCAGTTCCGAAGAAGGGTCACTGACCCGAAACGTTAACTCTGCTTCTCTTTCCACAGATGCTGCCAGACCTGCTGAGTGATTCCAGCATTTCTTGTTTTTATTTCAGATTTCCAGCATCTGCAGTATTTTGCTTTTAAATATATCAAGTAATGCTGTTGTACTTTTAAGAGATCTTAACTTTTCCATTTATTATAGTGATTGATTCTACCAAGCAGAGATTTGCAGCAGAAATAAATTGAGTACGAAAAGACTTTTGTCTTACTCACAACAAATTACAATGACAATTTATCAGGGTGGCACAGTAAGCTAGCAATTGTTCTGTCCTTGGCTTCAGGTTGGAGCTCCATGTTGAAACCTGGTCACGGCTGGATGACTGACACCACAGCAGTCTCCAATATTAAGCTGTCACATGTAAAATGAGTGTTAGTAGTTTTGGCCTAATCTGCAGTGCTCACAAGGTAGCTGATTTGATAGTGCCAATTCCACTAGATCTGTGATAAATATGTTGAATTCACTGTCAGCAGAGGGTTGCTGTCTAAGGTTGAGTTGAGTTGAATCCTGGAGGGTTCCTCGTCTCAGCCTTTTCCTTGTATCTTAAGAAACCTTTGCACATAGAGAATACCATGCAGTTGAGTGGAGGAAAAAGGCTTCTGTCTTCCTTCCACTGGTCGTAGAGCTGCTTATGATGATTAATAGTTATTATGAAGAACGAGTACACTCCTCAGAATGAAATGCAACACTCATTGAAAGAAATAAATTGCATTTACATTATGCCTTTCAAGATCACTGCACATTCCAAAGCACTTTACGGACAATTAAGTATTTTTTTGAACTGTAGACACTGTTATAATATAGGAAATGCCTCAGCCTATTTACACACAGCAAGATCCCGTAAATAGCAATGAGAGAATGATGAGATAATCATTTTTAGCGATCTGGATTGAGAGATAATTGTTAGTCAGAATTTTGCTGCTCTTCTTTGAAAAGTGCTATGGGATCTTTTATTGGCGTTAACAAAAGTAATCTCATGCAGAATTATTATGCGAAGTTGAAACCATTTCCCATTGTATGAAGCAGTATCAATGCTGGTGTCATGTGAGGTGAACTAATGTGAGGTGAGGTCTACTAGTGAATGGATAATTCAAATCTGCTATTCATATCTGATGTTCCTCAATTACCCCCTCAAATGCTGGAACACATATGTTGAAATGGTCACAAACACAATTCTTTTCAGGCAAGTGCCTTTATTTCTTTGAAGTACAGAGTCTACATAGTATGTATAGTCTACAGAAAGGCCAAGCGATTGCAGAACCACACGCACACACATTCAATTAATTACCACTTTTTTTATACCCTTACTGTGGATCAAAAACTATCAAACCCACTGAATCAATCATCAGCTAACAACCAAAACCTAATTACAGAGATGCCACGTCCCTGCTTGCCCAGGTTTTGATCTTCTGATCCCCTTACTTGATCTATTTTGACTGGTATGGCAATTACCAGACACAATTGTTGTAACACTAGTGGGTATATTTTTATATGTGAGACATATACAATCCTTGATGGCTAACGGTCGCTGTGAACACCCATTATTCTAGTCTTCTGTTTGCAATATTCCAGCAAAGTTATGACTGACCTTGGTTCCCATAGACAGTTAGTTCTGCTCTATTGTATGTTCTTGCCTGCAACTAACATCTAACTTTCACTAACCAAAGTTTAATTCCATGATTCTATTAACCCTTTCTGAACCCATCTGTTGAATACTTCTTCTTCTTTGGCCTCCTTGTCTCGAGAAACAACGGGTAGCGCCTAGAGGTGGTCAGTGGTTTGTGGAGCAGCGCCTGGAGTGGCGATAAACGCCAATTCTAGAGTGACAGACTCTTCCACAGGTGCTGCAGATAAAATTGGTTGTTGGGGCTGTTACACAGTTGGCTCCCTCCTTGCACTTTTGTCTTTTATCCTGCCAACTGCTAAGTCTCTTCGACCCACCACTCTTCAGCCCCACCTTTATGGCTGTCCGCCAGCTCTGGCGATCACTGGCAACTCACTCCCACGACTTGGGGTCAATGTCACAGAACTTCATGTCGCGTTTGCAGATGTCTTTAAAGCAGAGTCATGGACGGCTGGTGGGTCTGATACCAGTGACGAGCTCGCATTTACAATGCGTCCTTGGGGATCCTGCCATCTTCCATGCAGCTCACATGGCCAAGCCATCTCAAGCGCCGCTGACTCAGTAGGGTGTAAATGCTGGGGATGTTGGCTGCCTCGAGGACTTCTGTGTTGGAGATACGGTCCTGCCACCTGATGCCAAGGATTCTCCGGAGGCAGCGAAGATGGAATGCGTTGAGACGTCGCTCTTGGCTGACATACATTGTCCAGGCCTTGCTGCCGTAGAGCAAGGTACTGAGGACACAGGCTTGAAACACTCGGACTTTTGTATTCCGTGTCAGTGTGCCATTTTTCCACACACTCTTGACCAGTCTGGACATAGCAGCAGACGCCTTTCCCATGCGCTTGTTGATTTCTGCATCGAGAGACAGGTTACTGGTGATAGTTGAGCCTAGGTAGGTGAACTCTTGAACCACTTCCAGAGCGTGGTCGCCGATATTGATGGATGGAGCATTACTGACGTCCTGTCCCATGATGCTCGTTTTCTTGAGGCTGATGGTTAGGCCAAATTTGTTGCAGGCAGCCGATGTCTCTGCTGACACTCTTCCGTGTGGGATGTTAATGCAGCATCGTCAGCAAAGAGGAGTTCCCTGATGAGGACTTTCCGTACTTTGGTCTTTGCTCTAAGATGGGCAAGATTGAACAAACTGCCATCTGTGTGGAGGAAAATTCCTTCTTCTGAAGCCTTGAACGCATGTGAGAGCAGCAGTGAGAAGAAGATCCCTAACAGTCTAGGTGCGAGAATACAGCCCTGTTTTATGCCACTCAGGATAGGAAAGGGGTCTGATGAGACACCGCTATGCTGAGTTGTGCCTTTCATATTGTCATGGAATGAGGTGATGATACTTAATAGCTTTGGTGGACATCCGATCTTTGCTAGTAGTCTGAAGAGACCACATCTGCTGACAAGGTCAAAGGCTTTTGTGAGATCAATGAAAGCAACTTAGAGGGGCATCTGTTGTTCGCGGCATTTCTCCTGTAACAGGCGAAGGCAGAACAGCATGTCAATGGTGGATCTCTCTGCTCGAAATCCGCACTGTGCCTCAGGGTAGACACACTCAGCCAGCTTCTGGAGTTTGTTTAAAATGACTCGAGCGAAGACTTTCCCCAATATGCTGAGCAGGGAGATTCCACGGTCGTTGTTGCAGTCCCTGCGGTCACCTTTGTTCTTATAGAGGGTAATGATATTGGCATCACGCATGTCCTGTGGTATTGCTCCCTCATTCCAGCACAGGCAAAACAATTCATGGAGTGCTGAAAGTACAGCAGGCTTGGCACTCTTGATTATTTCAGGGGTAATGCCGTCCTTTCCGGGGGCTTTTCCACTGGCTAGAGAATCAATGGCATCATTGAGTTCCGATTTTGTTGGCTGTTCGTCCAGCTCATCTATGACTGGCGGAGACTGGGCTGCATTGAGGGTGATATCAGTGACAACATTTTCCCTGGAGTACAGTCCTAGGTAGTGCTGCACCCAGCGGTCCATTTGCTTGCGTTGGTCAGTGATCGTGTCCCCTGATTTAGACTTGAGGGGGGTGATCTTCTTGATGGTTGGTCCAAAAGCTCTCTTAATGCCATCATACATTCCTTTGATGTTTCCGGTGTTGGAGGCCAGCTGAATACGACTGCATAGGTGTTGCCAGTACTCATTTGCCCAGTGCCTGGCTGTTCCTTGTGCAGCACTTTAAGTGCTACGGATGTTAACTCGCTGGGGGCTTTCTTGTAGTTCAACAGTGCAGTGCGCTTAGCGGCTATGACAGGTTCCAGCTTTTCAAAGTGAGATTGAAACCAGTCTGCATTCTGCTTCTCACGTAGGTGGTCATTGCAGAGTCATAGATGGCGTTTCTGATGTGGGCCCACTTGGTCTCTGCATCCCCTGCAGAAGTGTTTTGAAGGACTTTTTCAAGTGAATTTAGAAACTCATGTAACAGCTGTGTATAAGAAATTCTGTTAGTGTTGATGCGTGGGCGGCCCTTCTGCTTAGAGTGACGTAGCTTCTTTTGTTTGAGTCTAACTTTGCTGCACACCAGGGAGTGCTCGGTGTCGCAGTCTACACTGTGGAAACTGCGTGTGATTTGGACCCTGTTTAAAGAGGCTCGCCTTATGACGATGAGGTCCAGCTGGTGCCAATGACGTAATCTTGGGTGTCTCCATGAAACCTGGTGACAGGGTTTAGTATGAAAGAACGAGTTGGTGATGCAGAGGTTGTGATAGGTACACAACTCCAGCAGTCTATGTCCATTCTCATTCATCCTTCCAATGCTATAGCGCCCAAGGCAGGAGGGCCATGAGTCATGGTCGGCCCCAACCTTGGCGTTAAAGTCCCCCAGCAGGAACAAAAGTTCGGTATTAGGAATGCTACTAATGATCTTCTGGAGTTCCTCATAGAACTGGTCTTTAACTTCATGTGAGGAGCGGAGTGTTGGAGCATAGATGCTGAGTAGGTGTACTGGACCAGAGGTGGAGAGCAGTCGGATGGACAGTGTGCGCTCTGAGCCATTTGAAGGTGGCTCATCATGCTGAGCAAAGAGTTTCTGATGGCAAAGCCCACTCCATGCTGTCTTGGTTCTTCAGGATCCCTACCCTGCCAGTAGAAGGTGTAATCTTGCTCTCTTAGAGATCCACTCGCAGGGAGGTGTGTCTCCTGAAGTGCTGCAATGTCCACATTGAGTCTACTGAGCTCGATGTTAATGATGGCGGTCTTGCGAGAGTCGTTGATTTGTGTAAGGTCTTCCGACAGAGCAGGGCACATAGTTCTGACGTTCCATCTTGCAAAACGAAAGGCTGGTACCTTCTTTCCTTTTTTTGTCATGCTGTTTGGTGCGGTTTTACAGTCCAGTTGTCGGGCAATGACCCTGAGCGCCAAGCACCCATTGAAGCAGGTGGACTGTGGTGGGACAGAACCGGAATTAAACCAAAGTTTAATTCCATGATTCTATTAATCCTTTCTGAACCCATCTGTTTAATACTAAAACTTAACTTATTTACCTCACATTTTCCAACAACTGCCCCTAATGATGTATCAGCAAATAATTTCAGGTCATGTGCCATATGATTATTTTGCAAAGTATTTAGGTTCTCCAGAAGTATTCTAGGACTTTGAATTAGAGTCACAAAGGACTAAGCTGCATTGTCAACATTTGGTAAATATTACATTGATGCAACCCACACTTGATACTTTTAGATGCTAATTGGACCAAGTATTCCAATCAATATTGTGCTTTGATAATAACATACCTGTATGGTGTCAGCACCACTGAGCTTAATTGCAAAGGCCTTGGCTTTTGATTTTTTGATCCCTGATGTTCAAATTGCCATGTCATACTTTAATACATCTCCAGCACTCTCCGTGGCAAGTGTGCATGCGAATATTTGATGACTCAACGTTAAATTCTCTGTCTTTGAGCTAGGAAGTGTTGGGTTCAATTCTCATGCCATGCTGAGTTAGCTAATCTCAACCAGGGCCACACTGGGGGGAATTACAGCCTTGGGGTTAGGATGAGGAAAATTGTGCAGAGTTCTTGCACCTCATCACCAGGTTGCAAGCCCCTGTTTGAAGCATGCTTATGTGGATAATAGATGAGGAAAGAACCAGGCTCTGCAATGCCCATTGCTACTGTATAGTGTTCCGACCAAGGTGGAAGGAGTGTACTGTTTATTCTAGTCCCGCTCCTCCACAGGTCACAACATATATTTAAATTTTCCCACTTACCGATACGGTCACTCTATTTTTCCCAGAACAAAACATACTAACCAGATTTCTTTAATAAACAACAAAATTATTAGTTTATTGGAAAATAAGTCTTAACCAATAGTGAAGAAAAACATACACACACAAATTGAAATATTAAAGCCCCTTATTTATCTTAGCCCCTCAAACACATACACATACATACACCGGTTAACTGGAAAAAATAAAAGGGATTTTTGTTTATTGTGCTGTTACAAAGAAAACAGAAAAAAAACACTTAGGCTGAATACTTGCTCATACTTGAAGAAAAAAAGAAGGTATGGAAAGATGTCCTTTATTTTGGTTTGGTGTCCCAAATGAGGTAAGACGGTAGTCACTGGGATCTTCCTAGAACAGTTCTTTCTAGGTGATGTTGAAGATCAGTTTGGGTAGGCTGTCCAAGAAATTCAGCTACAGAGCCTTCAGATAGGTCTTACAGCAGAAATGCAGAAACAATGTTTTAGTTCCCATATATTCGATACGCAGGGTTTCTTCAAATACAGTTGAAACTAGGAAACTGACAAACGAAATGCAGAATTTCTTTTCAAGAGAGAGAGATGAGCTGGGTCTTCTGGCATGCAAAAACCAACTGCCTGTTGTAAAAATTCAAATTGAAACTAAAATATTCCAGAAGTCAAGCCTCTTGACCTATATAAATCTTGACCTGTCACTCCTTTGTAAACATTTCCCCAAGTCAAAAACAACCCCTGCTGGGTGATTAGCCACAGACAGGTGCCTTCCAGTAAGACTTGTTTACAAGCCAAGTCCAGGAACCTTCTGCTGACTTCTGTTGTAAAAAAACACAAAGTTCATCATCTGTTTAAGATTCCAGATGAAGCAACATCCATAATTCAACTATAAATCCTAAAAACATATTTTGCAAAAAAAAAAGAAGCACTCTTGTAACAATAGTGTATAATGAATAGCCTACCAGCACTATTCATCACACATAAAAAACAGCCCACATGGATGAGACCTGGAAGGCGACTGCTGTCGGTGGAGCCATTGCCCCAGGAGTCAGTGATAGGAATAGAGGCTGCATTTAAAATTAGAATTGAAAAACTCTAAAAATGTCATCCATTTGTATAAATGAATTTTGTTGGTTGTCACCCTTCTATCTACCTCTGCACCTCCTAAAACCATGCCTAGGCTATGCAGCAAACAAAGAAAGGAACCCTTTTGGATTGGAAACTGGAATGTGAGGACTATGTGCCCTGGAATGATCAACGACCCACACAGCTAGTGTACTCAAGACACTATTCAAGCCCTGATTGACCGTGAGCTACACAAGCTTGGTGTTGACATTGCTGCACGACAAGAAACCAGATTAGCTGACACAGGCTCTATTTGAGAGGCTAATAACACCTTCTACTGGCATGGAAAGAGTGCTGAAAATTGCTGTGAGCGTAGTGTAGGCTTTGCAGTGAGCAACCAGCTGACACAGTCAATTGAGCCACCAGTAGCAACCTTGGAGCGCCTTATCTCTGTACGGTTATCATTCAATGGAGGCACAGTCAATGTCATATGCGTCTACACACCAACTCTGAACGCCAGCATCTCAGATAAAGAGCATTTCTATGACTCACTAAATGACGTTCTGAGGAACATCCCAAATGGTGAGAGGCTATTCATCCTGGGTAACTTCAACGCACATGGTGGAGAAACAGTGATTCATGGCTAATGTGCCTCAGACGTCATGGGATGGGCAAGATCAACAATAATGGAATAATGAATGAATTGTCCTCTAATTGAGCTTAACAACAAAAATAAAGCTTACCTGTACATTAACTCCATCTTGTTGTATTTTTTGCATGTATTTGTCTCTAATCAAGGCTGTTCCACAGCTGTATTGTGTCAGGTGTAGTACAGTGGGTAGCATTCTCACCTCTACGTCCGAAGGTTGTGGGTTCACGTCCCACTCCAGGAATTAAACACAAAAGCCTAGGCTGATGGCCCAGTTTAGTGCTGTCTTTTGGATGAGATGTTAATCCAAAGCCCCATCTGCCCTTTCAGGTGGAAGTAAAAGATTCCATGGCACTATTTCAAGGAAGAGGAAGGGAGTTATCCCTCGTGGGCTGAATTTTCAGGAAACAGGAACCGGATTTGTTTTCGGGTCAGGCACCTACCTCTGGAGGAAACCTAATTAAAGTTAAGATTTTCACATAGAGAAGTCCTTAATTGGTATGGAGGTATGTTTCCTGCCCACTTAGAGACAGTGGAGACAGAAATGAAGGTGGATCTGATGAAGTGTGGAATTTGTTTTGACACTACGGCAGCTGTCACTGAGGCTGCTGTTTGTCCTGACAGTGAGATCTGTGATTTGTGTCAAAGCCTTCCACTTCACCGGGGGAAGTGAGATGTCACAGGGGAGCTGGAGCTTTGGCACCCGGGGCAGGACAACCCTTTGTTTCATCGATGCCGACCTGGAACTAATGCTTGAGACTGTGATGGAGAGGAGGGAGCTCCTCTTCCCAGAAAATGGCAGGAGTAGGCCACCTCGTCATGCAGCATGGGCAACTCTCTGTTCATCTTCATCTCCATCCATCTCTTCTTCCTCCTCCTCTCTCACCTACTGCTCATGCTCCTCCTCCCATGAGCTGTCTCCCTCCAGGGCCTCATTGTCCTCAAGGTCCACACCTCTCAGTGGGGCCATGTAATGGAGAGTACAGCAGATCACCACAATGACCAAGACCCTTGCAGTAGGGCATTGACAGGCGCCACCCGACCAGCCCAGGTATTGGAATCACATCTTCACAAGCCCGATGGCGTGCTCAATGGTTGTCCTACTGAACAGGTGGCATTGGTTGTATTGCCTCTGTGCTTCTGATGGGGCTGTTCTAGGGTCCATCCATGCACTTTAAGGATTGGAGTGAAGATCTGAGGCAGGCTGGACTGATGGAGGATGTAGAAGTCATGGCAGCTGCCAGGAACGTGAGCATACACATGGAGGAAGCTCTTGTGGTCACAGACCAGTTGGATGTTGAGGGAATGGAAACCCTTCCTGTTGGTGGATCTCACTGGCCAGTCGCTGGGTGCCTTGATGGCCACATGGGTGCAATTGATGATGCCCTGCACCCGAGGGAATCCTGCGATGCAGGTGAAACCCAATCCCAACTGTCCCTGTGGCTATATCTGTCATTAAATGAATGTACTGTCCAGCTCTGACAAAGAAGGCATCAGTGACCAGCAAGATGCAGTGGTGTGCAGTCATTTTTGAGATGCCACTCAGGTCCGCAGCTGATCCTTTGAAGGAGCTGGAAGCGAAGAAGTTCAAGGCCACAGTAACTTTGATGGCCACTAGCATGGCATGGAGACCAGTGCTGTGAGGTGCGAGGACTTCGGCGATGAGGGGGGAGATGTCTGTGACCATCTGTCTGGAGAGTCGCAGTCTCCACGGCACTGGCTCTTGGTCATCTCCAGATAGCTCCGTCTTCGACAGTAGATCCTGCATTGAGGGTTTGGCCTTCTTTGCCTTCCTGCCCCTCTTTCCTCTAGTGTGCTGTTCTGATGCCCATTGTTCTGCCCTTCCTGCGGAGGGTTTTGCCCCTCAAAGCCACTGGGCCCAAAACCTGACAGTTGTGCCTCCTTTGCTAACTGAATTCTTCCTTCTGGGCATGTAGCCCCCTACAATTGTCCTAGGAAGCCTTGCCCCTGTTCTTCTGCCCCTGCGATGCCATGGTGGTGCTGACCTCGTTCAAAGCCCAAGCGCTGAGTGCCCACTCCCCCATTGCCTGTTCAGCTCCAAGAGCACCCCTTTACTAAGTGCCCAGTCCCCCTTTGCCCCACTGACCCTCTTATGGAGCCAGGGTGATGCTGGCTGGCTCCCGACTCTTTACACATCTCCCTTCAGCTGATCTGTTTCTGAAGGCATGGGTTAGCCATGCACCCCTTTAAAAATTTTGACTTCCAACCTTGACATGCTGTTAACGAGCTTTTAAGCAGCTTTAATTAGCCTTAATTAGGAGGAGAGCAAGATTCCTGTCCCTCCTTCCAACTGCCAATCCCACCCCCCCTGCACTCTGGTGATTATTGCCGATGCTGGCATGCCTCCCGGTGTTGATATTTTCGGGGCACCCCCCGCCTCCATTCCTGACTTTGGGGGGGTACAGCGTGCCCTGAAAATTCAGCCCAGTATCTTGTGCAATATTTATCCCTCGATCAGCATCAGAGAAACAAATTATCTAGTCATTGTCACTTGTTGTTTGTGGGAGCTTGCTCTATGGAAATTGGCTGCCATGTTTCCTACATTACCACAGTGACTACACTCCAAACTCCAAAAGTACTTCATTGACTGTAAAGTGCTTTCCGATGTCCTGTGGTTGTGAAAGGTGCTATATAAATCCAAGTCTTCCTTTTAAAGGTAGACTTCCATTATACCCACAAATACAAGGCACAATATTTCTCCCATTGTGGCCCAAGTGTTCAGTGTTCGACACAACAGATCTTCCATGTTGACCCGCTAATGAGCGTAGTCAAGACATAACATAACACATGGTTTCGGTACCATGTTATCACACCTTCATGATAATAATGTTACAGAGTCTGAAATGCATCATTGTAATTTTGAGGCAGCTATACATCCAAGACAATACAATTTTGATGCAATTTGAAGTGACGACTATTTGCTGACTATTATGTGCAGGTCAATACTGATCTAATTGAACAGTAGAAGGTTATTATGCCTTGCTACATTACTGATAATAGATTATGTGCTCATATACTACACTGGTCCAATTTAAAGCAGTAATAGACTGCAAGTTAATAGAGAGTGTTTGTTCAATTGAAATTAGTGGTTTCACAATGCTCCAGCTCCCAATGTGTGCTATAAGTAGTGTAAAAGTGATTCATGCCTCATTGATATCCATCAGAATTTAATTGGTGCATTCCTAAGTTCTTTAAATGAATCACAAGGTGATTTCCCATGACTCATAGAATCATAGAATAGTTACAGCACAGAAGGAAAGCAACTCAGTTAATCCCCCTTCCCGGCCTTTTCCATATAGCATGTTGTTTCTCATATGGAGCCTGATGTCTGGAGTACAGTTGTATACCTCCACTTCTAGCTCACCGATCTATGAATTTCCACATACTCACTTTAATAGGGAATGCAGTGCAGCAGGTGGCAGAGGGACTCAGAGGGAGTGGAATGGAGAGTAGGGAATGGTACATCCTGATGTTCTGGGGTGTGGAGAAGAGTACGTTGGGAAGGGGTGGAGCAAGTAGCAGAGTATAATGGGTGGCTCTGGAGAGTGGCTTTATCCAAAGGTATCGAAATTTGACATTTAAAATTAGATCTCAATAGCGCTAGGAATGGATGCACTGTGGTATTGACTGTTGTGAGGGCAGATCTTTTATTCCTACCAGAAGGCTGTATCTTAGACTTTATTTTTGTTTAATTAGAAAATTGAGATGCATTATTAACTTTTTAAAATGATTAAGAGCAAGACTGGCCACTAACAGAGAGTGTCATGATTTCCAGTTTGCAAACTGTCCCTATCCATTGGTGAACTCACTAAAAAGTGACAGTCTTAATTTTCTACCTAGTGGAGCCTCTTCATTCAAGTGAGCCTCAGTTATGAAATGCAAACTCCATGAATGAAGCAGAAGTCAAGCTTCAGATAAGAGACAAAGAAGTATGTCTGTGTTGGGATGAGTTCATGGAGTCATTTCTAACAAAAAATGGCTGGGTGCTTTTTATTCTCAGAGTTGTTATATTTTTATGTATTACTAGTAGTTCTCCCATGGAATTATTCATTGGTAGTCCAGGACCTGTAATGTTTACAGGTGCACTCTAAATGTGACAGCAGTTCATTCATCAGTTTGATACAGCAAACTCACTGCAACAGTACATCACATCGTTGAAATAAGATAAAACTATTACACATCTTACTGATGCAGAACAGTACATATTTCACTGATATTACCTGTACAACTATTTACCTCCCTCTCTCGAAAGATTGCTTAAAGTGCCAGTTACTTTGTTCTTCCTGTCCCAGCTGTACAGTAATTCTTTTTGGCTCCCAAGTCAGCCATGCACATCCCAAACAGATTCAGCCAAGAAGGCAGTAAGGTGAGTTGTGCCCAGCCCTCCGTTATCTTTCAGTTGAAATATTAAAACAAGGCCCCATCTGCCCTTTCGGAAGGATGTTGTTATGTGGTAAGTGTTGTGGGTGGCTACCGCTTTTCACCTCCCAACTGACCACAGATAGCATTTTGTTAAAAATGGTGTGTTAGTCCCTGAGTGTTTTTAGGGTCAAATAAACAGACACACAGCAGGTTTTCTCGTAATTTTAAAAAAAAAGGTTAAATTTTTATTCAAACAGAAAAACATGAATTGTTCACAACCTTCACCCACTCACGCATTCACACACACATGCATACACAAGAATAGATAGATAGAGAGAAAAAGGGTCCAATTAATGTCCAAAGTGATGTAAAAGCTCCTGATTCACAGAAACCTGTTGAATCTTGGTAGGAAAGTCCTTTTGAAGATGCAGGCCTGGATGTTTGCAGTCATGAACTTGCTGATGTGTTGTAGATTTCTGGTGGTTAAAACTTTAATCTGGATGTGATGATCATCTTTTTACTTTTCTGCTGCAGCAAGTTGAAGTATAGTATCAGCAGCAGGGCTCCTTCCTTAGCTGGACCAATTTCACAGCCTTTGGCTAGAACTGGCTTTCTGTGATCTCTGCTTAATCTCCCCTCTCTCTCCACAGGGCTACCTTGAAAGGTAAAAATCCATCACATTTGATTCTCTGTCAGGTGAGTCCTCTCCCCTGGTATGACTACACAATGGTCCAAGATATGGAAAGCATTGCTATCTGTTGGCATCTGGCTAGAGACTATTCTGCTACAATTATGTTACTTCATACATATTCATCTTGTTTTGGGCTATGGAGTCAGCCTGTCTACAGAACCTTTGTTTTTTTTATGACCATATGACCATGTGGTATTGTGAAATGTGACAGGATTAATTAATGACCTTAGAGTAAAGGCACCTCAAGGCAGTAGCAACCACAATATGGTTGAAGTTTACATCCAGTTTGAAAGAGAGAGGAATGGATCTAAGATTAGTATTTTAAACTTAAATAAGGGCAACTATATGGGCATGAAAGCTGAGTTAGCTGAAGTGAACTGGGTTACTAGGCTAGGAGATAGATCAATAGAAAAGCACTGGCAGACATTTAAGGGGATATTTCAGAATACTCAGAATGAGTATATTCCTACTATAAAGAAAAATTCAAAGCGGAGATCCCATCATCTGTGGTTAACTAAAGAAGTTAAGGAAGGCATCAGACTTAAGGAAAAAGCATATAATTATCCAAAGAGGTGTGGCAGATCAGATGATTGGTCAGAATATCAAGAATGGTAGAGAATGACTAAAAGGTTAATCAGGAAAAAGAAATTAGAGTATGAAAGGAAGCTAGCTCGAAATGTAAAAACAGATAGCAAGAGTTTCTACAGGTATTTAAAAAGGAAATGAGTAAGGAAAGTAAGTGTTGGTCCTCCTCTAGAGAGTGAGAATGGGGAGTTAATAGTAGATAATAAGGAAATGGTAGATGAAATGAAAAAATATTTTGCTTCTGTCTTTACTAAAGAGGATACAAAAAACATTCCAGTAATAGCTGTAAATCAGGAGGTGGAAGGAAGAGAGGAACTTGCTGAAATTACAATCCCCAAGAAAGCGGTACTGAGCAAACTGATGGAGCTGCGGACTGACAAGTCCCTGGGTCCTGATGGGCTTCATCCTAGGGTCTTAAAATAGATGGCTAATGAGGTTGTAGATGCATTAGTGTTAAATTTTCAAACTTTGTTAGATTTTAGAAAGGTTTCATCAGACTGGAAAGTAGCAAATATAACCCCTCTATTCAGGAAGTGGGGGGAGGGGGTTTTTGCAGAAAACAGCTAACTATAGGCCAGTTAGCTGGACATCTGTCATGAGGAAGGTGTTAGAATTGATCATTAAGCAGGCTTTGGTTGGGCACTTAGAAAAACTCAGGGTAATCGGGAATAGTCAGCATGGTTTTGTGAAAGGGAAATCATTTTAACCAATTTATTGGAGTTCTTTGAAGCAGTGACATGTGCTGTGGATAAAGGGGAATCATTGACATACTGTACTTGGATTTCCAAAAGGCATTTGACAAGGTTCCACATAAAAGGTTATTGTGCAAAGTAGGAGCTCATGGTGTAGGGGGTAATATATTAGCATGGATAGAAGATTGGCTGGCTGGCAGAAAGCAGACAGTATGCATAAATGGGTCCTTTTCTGATTGGCAGGATATGATGAGTGGAGTCCAGCAGGGGTCTGTGTTGGGGCCTCAACATTTTACAATTTATAGCAATGGCTTAGCTGAGGGGAGCGATGGCATGGTAGCTAAATTTGCAGATGACACAAAGATAGGTAGAAAAGTATGTAGTGAAGAAGACATAAGGAGCTTGCAGACAGATATAGATAGGATGAGTGAGTGGGCAAAAATCTGGCAGTATAAGGTGGAAAAATGTAAAGTTGTTCACTTTTGCAGGAAAAATGAAAAAGTAGAGTATTTCTTAAATGGGGAACTACTGAAGAATTCCGAGGTGTAGAGGGATCTAGATGTTCTAGTGCATGAGTCACAAAAAGTTAGTATGCAGGTACAGAAAGCAATAAAGAAGGCTAATGGAATGCTATCCTTTATTACGAGAGGAATTGAAAATATAAGTAAGGATGTTATGCCTCAGTTATACAGGGCACTGGTGAGACCACATCTCGAATACTGTGTGCAGTTTTGGTCGCCTTATTTAAGGAAGGATGTGAATGCATTGGAGGCGGTTCAGAGGAGGTTTACTTGATTGATACCTGGAATGAGTGGGTTGCCTTATGAGGAAAGGCTGGACAAACTGGGCTTGTTTTCACTGGAGTTTCGAAGAGTTAGGGGAAACTTGATTGAAGTTTATAAGATCCTGAGCGCTCTTGACAAGGTGGATGTGGAAAGGATGTTTCCTCTCGTGGGTGAGTCCAGAACAAGGGGGCACTTTTTTAAAATTAGGGGTCACCCTTTTAGTACAGAGACAAGGAGAAAATCTTTCTCTCAGAGGGTTGTGGGACTTTGGAATTCTCTGCCTCAGAAGGTGGTGGAGGCGGGGTCATTGAATATTTTTAAGGTGGAGATAGACAGATTCTTGTGAGGCATGGGAATCAAAGATTGTCGGGGGTAGATGGGAGTCTGGAATTCGAGACAGACACAGATCAGCCATGATCTTATTGAATGGTGTGGAACAGTCTTGATGGGCCGAAAGGCATACTTCTGCTCCTAACTCGTATGGTCATATGCTATTCTTGTGAATTAACCTTTGTTAGTTCATTTCTGTAGATAGGAATCATCAAAATGCAATGGACTCCTTTCAGTTTCAATGGGTTTTCCCCAGAGCTAATTCAGATGCAGATAAAAAGTTTTATCTTTGCAGTCAAGCTTGTTTATTGACAGTACGGGAATGATCACCTGGCCTCTACCCCATTTTTCTGTGGTGCAAACATGCCCATTTTCTTATTTTTCAGTTCAAAAGTTGACTTTTATTTCATAACTCCTCCAGTTCATTGTTTATTTCATTATGGCTACTTTCGAGCATGACAATGTCAAATAGCCCATAGCACTATTTTGAAGAACAGCTGTGGCGTTCTATTCAGTTTCCTGGCCATCCACCTGACAATGTGCATTCCAACACTTTGGGGAAGCCAGTAATCCTGTAGAAACATAAACTTAATGCCCTCTACCTTTGCTCCACTGTGGACATTTCATATCTGATAAACTCCCCAGCCCTACAGAACAGTCACCTGTGGAATGCAGGTCCTCACTGCCACTTGGCTAATTCTGCAGAGGTGACCTGCGGATGCCTGGAAAGATCTAGAACCATAAAAATTGAGGGCCATAGTCACCTTTATTTCTACAGTTAGGGCTCTGCTCTACATGGACCTGCAGAGCAAATGCTAGAGGACTCCTTTGTAAGGTGCAGCTGTTGTACAGCCAACTCCTCAAATATCTCCCGGAATTTCAGTTGAGATGGAATACTTGTGGGTCATGTACCATTCTACACCAGTGGTGCTTCACTCCCTGGGCAACCTGTCTCTGGTTCACTTCCTCCTGTTCATCCTTCTCCATTAATAATAGCAAGCAGGAATGGAGGAAGCAAAGGAGACATTTTTATTTCTCAAATTGACTGTAAAATTGCTGCATTCAGTAACAGATGAGAATGGCTTCAACACTTCCTGGAGAAGGTGATTACACTTCCGAGGCGTCTGAAAGTCTGGTTGTAATTTGAACAGAGCCTCTGAACAAGTGCATTTCCGGGAAATTTAGACATAGGACTCTGTAACTTACATGTGGGGCCATTATTATGAGTGGAGATGTGTTCGGGCATAGGATTGATAGACAATCGTAAAAGATTGAGGAGATTTGGTCATACTGTACTTATATGTGTGTAACTCAATAAACCGCAATATTTGTCGCTTCATATTTGCTTTGCATCCCAATTCCATGTGCCTCTGGAGGAAAATATGCAGGAAAGTACAGACCTTTTAAGTGAATAGGCAGCAAAATTCAGGTGATGACTCCTACTCAGGAAACAACTCATTCCTTGTTAACAAACTATTTTTGGGCTGTTTGAGGGGTAAGTCTGGAATGTTTGAAAGGTTCATCAATCTGGAGACTGTAGAAATTGCAGTATGTAGTTTGCCATTCACAGTGATTGTGCACAAGTGCATACAAATGATATCATATGCTTCACAGAGCAAGCTGAATCTAAAGAGCAGTATTCACCACAGCACCAACTGTCACCACTATATTTGGAACACATACTGTGGAAAATGTTAATCCTGATGTTGTAGAGCAAACCCAAGCTGAACTACTGAGGAAAGACTGTGGTTACTGAGGACCAGCTGATACATTACATTGCTGAGGATGTGGCCAATGGCAGTATCTTCAACACTAATGCTCCTCACAGCCCACTTACCCCATCCCATAAGCTCTTCTAATTTACAAGCTGCAGATGGTGTAAACATTCACCTATTACTTTCTCCTATCCCCTCACTGCAACCTTACCCTTGTGTCTTTTTCCTTTTAGATATCCAAGAGTGCAACCTGCCCAAGCAGTAGAGCAAGATTAAGAAGAGTGTGATGATGAAGACACACTGTCACTGGATTTTACACTCATAGTCAACAGCTCACATAATGACACTGTGTATATCTTAGAGGATAGTATAAAGGTTGTATCTGTATGTGGTGAGACACTGGACATAAGTGCACTACAGTAAGGGCAAGGGTATAGAATAGTACGAGTGCCAGCTTGCCAGAAGGAAAGGTTACAAATGCATTCTGCTGCAGAGGACTCAGTTCGATAGGGCAGACAAAAGAAGATGGCTTATGTATGTACATAACAAAACCTTTGGTGAACTGGGACGCTTTCCAGAAACTTTGCGTTCAATGTCAAGGAGCATGGAGGAGATGGTACCAACTTGGCACAGGGCTCTGCACAGAATTTTGAGCCTATCTTTTCCAGTATGGAACTGGTGGCCAACTCCTTCAACACAATTGTGGACCTAAACCATGATGTCGAATCTAATTATTGATGTCTCAGCTTCCAGCGCATTACAAGCAGCTTCCACCAAAAGCTTCAGTGCTACAGTAGAAACCTAGCTTGCTGCTATGCAGGCTCAAACTGCTGTCATCGTGGCTGTGGATACCAGTGTTCAAAGAGGCTTTCAGGTTGTCACAGCAGTCCAGCAACATGTCCTCGAACAGATTACTAGGATCGCTGAGGCGTCTCCCCAGAGCAATGCCAGTGGAGAGCGAACCTCTTTTCCTCTCTCGGGACAGCATTTGCCATCCTATCATTGTTACTCTGCCAGTATCTCCTGCTGTTTCCTGTCAGCCAGCCAGCCCAGAGTACTGTTGCCCCTGCCGAGATGGTGCAGTCTGAAGCCAGGCTTTCTAGGCCTAGAGTTGCTCGAGGTTGTCCTGAAAACCAATCTGCAATCTCCCTGAGTGGAAGTCAGGAGCCTTCCACCAGCTGTGCTGCAGCCATTGGGGTAGCATTTCATAGGAGTACTAGGATAGACAAAAGCACATGCAAGACAGGTATTAAGGGAATGCACAAGGTTGATTATTTTAATTTTTTATGCAAGATGACATGATGTAATTTGTAAATTTGGTTTTGAATGTTTATTTTGTGTTGGCTTTTATTTTTGCATTGTGGCCAAGCAGATGGTCAGTGACAGAGGGAATGTAAGGAGTGGGACTGTTGGTGAATTGGGAATTGGAGTTGAAGTTACAGATATTACACTGGAATTAGTTCTTCATGTACAGCCTGGGCCGAACGGGATTGTCTAGGTTGCAACCACCCTTCCTCTATCTCCTCTTCTGCCTCCTCCTCCTTGTCCTCCTCTTCCTCTTCCTAATCATGCTTCTGCTCCTCAGCTTCTCACCTGTTAGCTGTTCAAGGGCTGTTCACTCATGATGGCAAGACTATGCCCGCATGCAGCAGTCCACCACAAGTCTTGAGGCCCACTCAGCTGTGTACTGCAGGGCTCCTCCAGAGCGGTCCAGGTAGTGGAATCATTGCTTCAGCACACCAATGGTCTGCTGTAGCACATTTCTTGTAGCAGCATGGCTCTCATTTTGTGTGCATGCTGAGCTCGTGTGTGTGGACTGAAAACCAGAATCTTCAGCCATGTCATCAGCAGATAACCCTTGTCACCAAATAGCCTCTGGGGTAGCACTGTTTACAAACACTAGGGGCTGGATTTTACCAAGCCTCGACATCGGGCTGTATGGCGGGGGTGGGGGGGGGGGGGTGCCTGAAGATGGGTCCGGAAGAGGCCCGCCATGGACCTCGACGCCAGGAGGGCCCAGCCTGATCCTCCTGGTGGCGGCCCCCCGCTTCTGGGTGACAAAGGGATGGTAAGGAATGTGGGACTTTTGGTGAATGGGGAATTTGGGTTGATGTCATAGTCAAATGTGTTCTTCATGGACAGCCTGGGCAGAAGAGAGTTGTCTAGGTTGCCACCTCCCTTTCTCTTCCTTTTTCTTCCAACTCCTCCTCTTCCTCCTTCTTCCTCCTCTTCATGCTCTTGTTCCTCAGCTTCTCATCTGATATTTGGTGGCAAGGGTTGTTCCCTTATAATGGTAAGGTTGTGCAGCATGCAACATAGCACCGTGAATCTTGCGGCCTGCTCTGTTGAGTACTGCAGGGCTCCTATAGAGCGGTCCAGGCAGTGGAATCTTTGCTTCAACACACCAATGATCCTCTCTACCACATTTCCTGTGACAGCATGGCTCTCATTGTATGTCTGCTGTTCACATGTGTTTTGGGTTATGGACCGAAGCTATGAGACATGTCATTAGCAGAGAGCTTTTGTCACCCAGTAGTCATTCTTTGGTTTGCTGTGGTGGCTAGAATATAGCTGGCACAGTAGACTGATGCAGAATGAATGCATCTTGACTGCTACCAGGATATTGGGCATTGACCTGCATGATGCACTGCCTACAGTCACACAGCAGCTGGACATTGAGGCAATTGAATCTCTTTTAGTACTGGTACATGGCAGAGTTGATATGTGGCACGTACAAAGCAATGTGCACACAGTCAATGGCACCCTGCATCTTGGGGAAACCTGCAAACCTAGAAAACCCTTGTGCTCAATCTGCTGTGTGAAATGAAATGAAGTTATATCTATTTGGCTAGAGAGTGTCAGTTACCTCCTTTATGCAAAAGTAGATTGCAAACAGCAAGGTGTTGCTAATATCTCCAGCACCAGCCTGAAAAGAGACAATACATTACAGTTCATAGCCACAGGCACCTTCACAGCCTCTGACAATACAGTCCTTGCCCTGCTCTGAGGTTGGAGTTATGACTGCAGCAGGTGGCAGATTTTAATGACGAACACTTTAGTGAAGTGCAGACAACTCAAACATTGGGCATCACTGACTTTCAGGGAGAAGAATTGAGCTTCCTGAGCAACCTGCTGAGGACTCTTCTCCCCCTCCTCCTCTTCCAGCCAAGAAACAGGCACCACTGAGCCCAATTTTGCCCCCACCCACCTGCACTGAAGATGTGGAGTTTGATGGCTGGGAGTAGGAGGATGTCTCATGGAACAAGAGGCAGGGTTCCAAGGTTCTCCATTACAGCACTAGAGATCATGGTGGATGAAATAGACAGGAGCAGGGACGCCATCCATCTGCAGCAGGGAAGGAGGCCACAGAGCTGCTGATGCTCCGCATGTGGGAGGAGATTGCCCAGGAGGTCACAGCCAGGAGTTCTACCCCAGGAACATGGCTCCAATGTTGCAAGAACTTTAATGACTTGACATGAGTGGTCAAGGTGAGATTCCACCTGACTAACACATTTCTCAATAACTGCACCACCATCTGCAACACAACCTTAACAAATTGCATCCACCATTTAACTAAACACTGACATTGACACAGGCCACACTATTGCATTACTCACACCTTAGACACATCTCACAGCTCTTCAACCATGTGAGGCATCACTCACACTCAAACTCACCTGCCAATACACTCATTCAAAATCACCACTCTTTCTCTTCCAGGAGAAATTACCACACAACAGGCGGAAGCAGGACCTGACCGGGGTAGGTCAACCACATCTGCATGCCATTACTCCCCTTGAGGAGGCGCTGCTGGGCGTGATCGGAAGGAGAGTGCGAGACACAGTGTCCAGAGGAAGAGCAGGAGACATCTCACCTAGTGATAAGTGCCCAATCCACCTTCCATGCAGAACTTCACTTACAAGCTCCATATGGTCTCATCACACATATCCTCCTATAATGGCCACACACGCTGCATCCTAACCTCCCAGCTCTATCATTACAGGCTCCCAGGAGCAAGATTCACCTCACCCAGTGGAGCAAATTCAGGATGAGCAACAGCCACCTCGCCCTTTCCACCCTAGAGGAAGAGCAGGAGGAGAATGTGGAAGAATATACTGCATCAATGGTTACCACTCAGAAACTGGCACCATGCATGACTTAGAGTCTAGATTAAAAGAGGGACCCTCACAGTAGGATGTATTAGGCAAGAGGGCAGCTGCCACACAGGCGTGGAAGGGACACCATAGGTGCCCCCTTGCCAGGGCAAGGTCACATACAAGTTCTGCTGTCGAGGAGTCAGATGAGGATCTCGTAGGGCTAAGCTTCAGAAAAAGGCAGATAGGTTTAACAAACCAAATGTTTAATACAATGGAGAGCCTGGCTAAAAGCTTACAGGTCGCGGCTATGGGGATGGAAGAGTCCACTTCCACCTTGGACAGCCTGATGGATCCTAGATTGTGGAAGGTACATCATGTGACAGCAGTGCTCTGGAGTCTTCTGGTAGACACATCTCATAATCACCACAAAGCTGTTCCAAAGTTCAAAAGCACTGTTCCTGCTCTCAGCAATGGTCAGAGAGAAAGCGGGAAGGGGAGAGAGAGAGTGGAGGGGGGTACAGAGAGAGGGAGAGATGGGGGGGGGGGAGAGAGAGAGGAGGAGGAGATAGAGAGAGAGTGGGGGGGAGGAACAGAGAGGGAGAGTGTGGGGTATAGAGAGAGAGAGTGGGTCAGAGAGCACAGGGAGGGAGAGAGTTGGGGAGAGGGAGAGAGAGTGGGGGTGACAGAGAGAGAGAGGGAGAGTGGGGGAGAGAGGAAGAGTGGGGGAGAGAGGGAGGGGGACAGAAAGAGAGGGGGCACAGAGAGAGAGGGAGGACAGAAATGGGGGGCAGAGAGTTAGAGGTGGGGGATAGAGAGAGGGAGGTGGGCAGACAGAGAGAGAGAAGCGGGGGACAGAGAGCATGGGAACAACACAGAGAGGGGGATAACACAGGGGAAGAAACACAGATAGGGGAGGATGATATGAGGGGGAAGCAACACAGAGAGGGGAGGGAGCAACATGGGGGAGAACAACATGAGTGGGGCACAGAGACAGGTTCACAGGGAGGCAGGGGGAGAGAAGAGAGAGACAGAGAGAGAGAGACAGACAGACAGACACAGAGAGCGAGGTGGGAGAGACAGCAATGAAGATCAATCCTAACAGATGGACATCTATCTGAAATACTCCGCATTGATACACAAGTGTGCAGGCAAACATTGACTACTTGTGCAAGCAAAAAAATGCCAGGTATCTCACAAAATCAGTGTCCAAAATAGTGATGAGAAAGTAAGTCAACAAGATAGTCTTCTCATTTAAAGCTTCTTCACAAAAATGCACATTTGTTGTTGTTTTGATTAATAGGAAGATAACTTTGTAATGCCTTTATCTTTCTGAATTGTCTAACCAGTACCTATGTAAGACAAAAATTGTAATGTGGCCCCCCCCCACACAAAAAGATTGGGCACCCCTGCTCCAAGCCTTAAACCCTGTGTTTTAAAATAACCGAGTTATTTTAAAACACAAGTTTAAAGGCTTGTGTTATGTAAACTCATTTTAAAATGGCAAAAATCACTTAGGGAATGTCTCGATTTCTATACTCTGGCACGCATTACTTTCACTTGGGACACAAGCTCAGTGATATGCTGATGTTACTGGACTTTTATTTCTATATAAATGTCATAATTCTGTTTCTATCCATTTGGAATCACATTGTTCCAGAGAAACAGGCAAGAAAATCCAAGGAATCTCCAGAAGTCAGCACTGTATGTTCCTCGTGAATACAAGAGTACAGTGAATTGGGGCTGAGCGATATTGGAGAAAACAGAATGCTGCTGATCCATATACAACAGTTAGTAAATACAATGTAACGGACAGCTTTAATAAGCCTTAATTTATGATGAACTGTTTACGATTCCTTAACAACATCCATGCTGCATTTGCAGTTTTAAAAACTGTCGGGGGAGACAAAGTAAAAATGTATATTGTTTCAAATACCATATTAGAAACAGTCATTAACTGATTTTTATTTTTGCTGTGAATTGGATTAAAGGATAAGTATGTCAAAGATCAGTAACTGCAATGTGCATCATTTACTATCTAGTTTGGGGGCAGATAACTTGAGTGGCCAATGTCATTTGAAAGTTGTCTGTATCATATAATTACATCATGTTATAAGTGCACCTTTGCTAACAGGTATGAGATTTGGTTTGGACATAAATTGGTTAGTCTGGAGTACAATGTTACAGATAGTGACTAAACATTTTGTAATTGAATAATACATGCAGTAACAACAGCTCAACTTGTTGCAGAAAAGCTTTTGTTAATAATTATCTTATCAGCTGAATCAGAATCGACAGTGATAGACTGAGATATATACATAGTAAATTTAAGAGAGTCACTTTATTGGAGGAACTGGAAGGTGCTCTTTATTTGTAATTGTGTGTATCTAATTTTGTCACTAGCTTTGGTGAGCAAATGACATTTTGTCCATGAGAGATTCTGTTGTTTCTATATTTTAGAATCCAGGACCTAGTTTAATAGCTTGTCAAGTTGAATAAACTGGTCTTGGCTACCTACCGTTAATCTCTCTGTCCCTTCCTGTCCCACTCTGCTTTTAGTTTTACATGACTCTTCTGAAGTACTATCTGCTTCAGCCCATAGAATTCTCCTGATTTGGAGATCACTACCCTTTCGTTGGCTTCCCTGTCTTCAGACACATATTACAAGCAGGTGACGAGGTTGCACAAACATCGACCATCATGTGTTAAATTGTCTTGTGACAACAGCAGTGTGAGAAATGGTCCATCTTCCTATTGCTGACTTTTCTACTGCTTCACCTCAATAACCACAATAATAATCCTCTCCTTGAGTTTTATGGTTTATTGGATGAACTTAGACTCCTGACACAGTGTCAATCCACAGATGTCATCCGATAAGGCCCATCTACCACCCGTGATATGGTGTATCTATCTCTATTCTGTCAACAAAAGTCATTTGCATTGGAATTGCATATTATTTTGCTTGCTAACTGGCTAATACAGTTATGCTGCTCTTCATTGATGTTTGTATGCTTAGCTACTTTATTTATAGGGAGAAATGTGTTTTAAATAGGACTGTGTTTTGATGGCATTAGATTGGCTGTTCACTTCATATACAGATTAATTACCCCCATGACTGTGGCTGAGTCAATAATTTTGTCAAATGTCCATGGTGTAACATGTCAGTGCCTATCCCTGATTGGGGTTCATGGATCTGTGGGACAGATGATTGTCTCATTCTGAATGCACAATTGCAGCTCCCTGGATATTCATCTGCGTGGTGTGATACTAGTGGTTGCAGACAAGCTATACATTAAGGGAATGGAATCTCTTCCTGTTCCTGAACACCTCCAAGTTTAAACTGGGGAGCTCACATGGCCACAGTCAATGGCTCATGGGCAATCTTGCAATCCTGTTGAATCTTAGAGCTCCCTTCCTCTGATTTTGGCTGGCAATAGGGAGTAATATATAGTCATTCCCCATAGCAGAATAAGCCACAGAGATCTCTCTTATGAAGAAGTGCACAGGGGATTGTGAGATGTGTCTTATATCACCTGTGGCAGCATGGAAGGTTCCTGTAGCATAAAAAATATGTACCACTGTAGACTTGACTACCACAGGCAATGCAGTCCTGGTTGTGCTGTGACGTCTGAGTCTTCAATCCATGAAACTATGGATCTCTGTAAAGACCTCCTTGGCAAAGTGTAGCCTCCTCATAAGCTGGTCTTCAGTCGTGTGAATATAGAAGTAATGCTCTTTGAAAACCCTGGCTGGATATGGCCTCCTGCTAAGAGACCTCCTCACCTTTTTAACATCTTAGCTTAACATCTGTCATTGGGAAAATGCTAGAGTCCATTATTAACGAAGAAATAGCAGGACATTTAGAAAAACATATTGCAATCAAACAGAGTCAACATGGTTTTATGAAAGGGAAATCATGTTTGACAAATTTATTAGAATTCTTTGAGGATATAACAAGCAGAGTGGATATAGGGGAACTGGTAGATGTAGTGTATTTGGATTTTCAGAAGGCTTTCAATAAGGTGCCACATAAAAGGTTATTGCACAAAATAGGAGCTCAGGATTTTGGGAGTAATGTGTTGGCATGGATTGAGGATTGGCTAATACACAGAAGGCAGAGAGTTGGGATTAATGGACATTTTTCAGGTTGGAAACCTGTAACTAGTGGGGTGCCACAAGGATTGGTCCTAGGGTCTCAACCAATTACTATCTATATTAATGACTTGGAGGAACGGACAGAGTGTAGTGTATCCAAATTTGTTGCCAATACAAAAATAAATGGGAATGCATGTTGTGATGAGGACACAAAGAATCTGCAAAGGGATATAGATAGGTTAAGTGAGTGGGCAAAAACTTGGGAGATGGAGTTCATTGTGGGAAAGTGTGAGGTCATCCACTTTGGTAGGAAGAATAAAAAGACTGATTATTATTTAGATGGAGAAAGACTACAAAATACCGCAGTACAGAGGGATCTGGGTGTTCTTGTGCATGAAACAGAAAAAGTTAGCATGCAGGTGCAGCAAGTAATTAGGAAGGCAAATGGAATTTTGGCCTTTATTGCAAGGGGGTTAGAGTTTAAAAATAGGGAAGTCTTGTTACAACTGTACAGGGTGTTGGTGAGGCCACACCTGAAGTACTGCGTACAGTTTTGGTCCCCGTATTTAAGGAAGGATATACTAGCATTGGAGGCAGTTCACAAAAGGTTCATTAGGCTGATTCCTGGGGTGAAGGTGTTGTCTTATCGAGAACGGCTAAACAGGTTAGGCCTTTATCATTAGAGTTTAGAAGAATGAGAGGTGATCTTATTGAAACATACAAGATTCTAAGGGGGCTTGACAAGGTTGATGTTGAGAATATGTTTCCACTGGTGGGGGAATCTCGAACTAGGGGACATAGTTACTGAATAAGGGGTCACACATTTAAAACTGAGATGCAAAGGAATTTCTTCTCTCAGAGGGTGGTGAATCTCTGGAATTGTGGAGAGTTGTGGAGGCTAGGTCACGAAATGTATTTAAGGAGGAGGTAGATGAATTTTTTAAATCTCGGGGAGTTGAGGCTTATGCGGAGTAAGCCCAAAATAAGAGTTGAGGCCTGGGACAGATCAGCCATCATCTTATTGAATGGCGGGACAGGCTTGAGGGGCTAAATGGCCTACTCCTGCTCCTATTTCTTATATTCTTATGTTCTTCCTGTATGTCTTTCCTTCAGCAGTTAGTGCTGCTCTGCTTGGCCTCATCTCCTCCTGCAATTCCTCATGCAGATCAAGGGGGACCTTAAGCAGGATGCCGATGACCAAGCACTCCCTTTCTCCTGGTGACACCTATAAGGTAGCCAATAAGGTAGATTAGCACAACACTCTCTTTTTAGATGAAGTCCTGAGAGTATATCCAGGAAAAATGTTGATTTGGTTCATTAAATGAAGCGTTACCCACCAAAATGATGTGCAGCATCTTTAATGAGCACTAGTAGGCAATATAAATGTCAATCAGCCCCTTAACGATCCTCTGGGCAGTCGTTTCTAGCACTGACTTCAAGTCGCAGTCACAGAATCACAGAATTGTTACAACAAGGAAGGAGGCCATTCGGCCCTTCGTATTTCACCGGCTCTCCGAATGAGCAATTCACCTTGTGCCACTCCCCCGCCTTCGTCCCAGTAACCCTGCACATTCTTCCTTTTCATATAACAGTCTAATTCTGTTTTGAATGCTTCAATTGACCCTGCCTCCATCACACTCTCAAGCAGTGCATTCCAGACCTTAACCACTTGCTGCATGAAAAGGTTTTCCCTCATGTCGCCATTGCTTCTTTTGGCAATTACCTTAAAGCTGTGCCCTCCCGTTCTTGATCTTTTCATGAGTGGGAACAGTTTCTCCTTACCTACTCTGTTCAGACCCCTCATGATTTTGAATACCTCTATCAAATCACCTCTCAGCCTTCTCTTCTCTAAGGAAAACAGTCCTGACTTCTCCAATCTATCTTCAAAACAGAAGTTCCTCATCCCTGGAACCAATCTTGTGAATTTTTTTTTGCACTCTCTCCAAAGCCTTCACATCTTTCCTAAAGTGTGTTGTCCAGAACTGGACACAATATGCCAGCTAAGGTCAATCTTATACAAGTTCAACATAAGCCCTTGTACTCTATGGCCCTAATAATAAAGCCTAGGATACTGTATGCTTTATTAACCACTCTCTCAACCTGTCATGCCACCATCAATGACTTATGTAGATATATCTCCAGATGCTCCAAGGAGCATCGCAGGAGCCTGGCCTCAAGTAGGCCAGGGAGAGAAAGATCTTGCAGGGTGAGGGTTGTGGGGTGGGTGGGGAGGGGGATGGCAGCAAGGGCAAAGGGGTGACCCTCAGCTGATGCCAGGTCCCTTGTTCAAGCACTAAGTGCCTTTGAATGAGGAACTCTCCCCTCCCCCCCAGAGCCAAGAAGCAGCCCACATGTTTTTTTGTGGCGTGCTTACTGTGCAATGAAATGGTCGTCCGCTGCACGGGTAATTGCAACTGCGGGAGAAGAGGCCCTTAATTGTGTGCTAATTACCCAGTTAAGGGCCTCCCTTGGTGGTGGGGCAGGATGGCTGTTCACAGGCCTTCCCACCCTGGACTAAATTTTGTCAGAGGTAGGATTGTGAAAGGGTGACCTCCAAACCTGCAGCGGGGCAGAGCACAAAATTCCATCCTTTATGTCAACATGGGCTTAACCGGTGATGCAACTCAAGACCCCCATCTTGACCTCTTTGGAGACTCTTTAGCTCCTAAAATGTTTAGCCAAAATCCACTCTCCACTGTGTTTAATGAGTTGGAGGAGAATATTGAAGAGAATTCAAATCGTCTAGATAGGTATACTCTGTTACTAAGTTTGTTGTTTCAGGGAGTAGAATAAAAATACTCTATCTCCACTAAACTGTGATGCCATATTGAAGGTCTCGCCACAAAACATATGCTCTCCCCTGTGGTGGATTTGGAGGCAAGGAGAGCATAAAATTAGGTGGGTTCGTGGCGCGGGGAGGTTCCTGCCACCATCATGCCCCCACCAAAATTTAGTCCGGGGCAGGAAGGTCTGTGAATGGCCTTCCCGGATCACTGTCAATTGAGGCCATTAACTGGACAATGAATCCCCAATTAAGGACCTCAATCAGTTGCCACTGCAATTAACTGTGTGGCGGGCGGCCCTGTTGCCGCACGGAAAGCACAGCATGGAAAACTGTGTGGGCTGCTTCCTTGCTCCGGGGCGGCGGCGGGGTGGGGGTGGGGGTGGGGGGGCCCATGTTAAAAGGCACTTAGTGCCTAAATAGGTGACGTGGCATTGGGAAGGTGAGTGTCTGCTTAGAGTCACCCCCTGCCCTTGCTGGCAACCCTCCTACACCCCTCTCCCCTGCAACCCCCATCACACGATTTTCCTCCTGCCCTCACCTATCTGTGGCCTGGGTCCAGTACCACTCCTGGGTCTCTGGTAGGTGCTCCACCAGCAGCAGCCACTGCCTCCACAGGCTTGATCCTGTTGAATGCCTGCTACTATTCACTTAACTGCCTACTGGCACGAGATTTGGTGGGTCTTCCAGCAAAGAGGCGACACGGGGTTCTTGGTGTCACTTTTTTTCCAGACGTCAAGACCCCCATTGCAAGCATAAAATCCTGGCCTATAAAACAAATTGCAATAGGGACATCAATGGGGACTGGATGGTGCAGTGGATTCAACACTGGATTTTGGGCTCCAAACCAGCCCAATCTGATGGTATGAAAGTCTCCTCTACGTGATTACTGACTATCTGTAAATTAGTTGATCTTAACTGTCTCCCTAGTAGCCCATTGGTCTACATCGTAAAACTGCTTTCAGTTTAGCATTAATTAGCAATTTAATTCAGGCTGGTGTAGCTAATGGAAAGACTGATACCTGAGAAGCTTTTGTGCTTTGGCCTGATGAATTTCGTTGCGACCTCTTCCTCTTTTCTTTTATGTTAAACCTGACCTGAGCCTGCTTGATAGTAACACTGGAGACCTGAAATGAGAAATGTGCCAGTCCGCAACAATAATGTAATATAGAACTACACAGAAATTGCAGCACAGAAACAAGTCATTCATTCCAACAAGTACATGCTGGTGTTTATGCTCCACATGAGCCTCCTCCCACTCTGCCTCATCTAACCCTATCAGCATATCCCTCTGTTCCTTTCTACCTTGTGTGTTTATCTAGCTTCCCCTTAAATGCATCTATGCTATTTTCCTCAACTGCTCATTGTGGTAGCAAGTTTTATATTCTCACCACTCTGTGGGTTAAGAAGTTTCTCCTGAATTCCCTATTGGATCACATGGTGACTATCTTTTATGTAGGTTCTTCAACAAAAAAAGTGTGAAACAAGGTAAAGCCACTCCAACTCCATTGAGTCTGTTCCTTTTGAAGACTTTGTACAATTTGTCCTATAGTGACTTCCACCAACTAATTTGAACTTACTTAAATTTTAAAAGTAAAATTTGGAAAATGTCCAAACAGTTCACTGACAAGCTCTTCACTAGTATCAAAAGTTCACAGCATTTGGACTCTGACAAACAGGATCAGACAATCCGTTCTTTTCTAATGTTGGAAACTTTGATCGTTTAACAGACCACCTGGGCTCAGTTGAAACATTGGGTGCGAGGTTCCATTGTTTAGCACTAACTCTAGCGACACTACGGAGGCTTAAAATTGTATTTGTGGTGTGCCCTGCACTGCCAGCTGCTTCCTGTGTGACCCATGCAGTGTTCTGTGAACAGAAGGCACAAACAACGGCGTCCACTGCATGCGTCAGAAGCCTTGAATCAAGCTGTTGATGTGACTCCAGAATACCAAATTTGGACCAAGCAGGTCCATGCAGTGAGTTCATAGATGACTCTGTAAACAACAAGTGTCCTGCTGCAAGATGGGCCCTGCAATGGCATTATTTAAAGGGTCTGGAACCTATTTGCAGGTAACGTGATTTTTAAGAACTTTTTCTATTGCAAAGCATCAGGACGTACTCTGGAGTGTTTTTGGAGGAGTTGTGCTGAGTTCCTGGATTTATCAGGGAGTATTGCTGCATTCTCTCAGTGGGGGCAGAGGAGTAGGTGACCTGTCCACACAGAAGCTGCAACAAGTATGAGAGAGCACTGACAGTGCCTTTGATTCTGCAGTATGATAGAGAGATGGAGCAGAGGCTGTGGAGAGGGCGAGCTCTGCATGATGCCCTCTGCCAATTCGGAGTCAGACTTCTCTGTCTCTTCAACAGTGACAGGAGGCTGCCCAGCAGGCCAGACAATGCACTCAGCATCTCAATGTGCACGCCCATCAGTGCTCTCCTGTATGTCGCCCCATCATAGTCCTCATCTGAGGTCTCCGCAGCAGAATTCATCTTCAACCTTGCCCTCCGGTGAGTTCACAACTGAGCCATCCTGGCCTGGCTGCAGCCTACTCGTGCCAGGATGACTCATCACTTGCTGATCCCAAATAGCCTCCAAAATCTGTGCAGTGCCAGTATCTGAGCTGGTGGTTGCACGTGTCAAATCAAGTGATGGAGCCTCTTCATCAGAGCTGTGCTGTTGCTCTCTTGCTTCCTCCTTGGGCTGCTGTGGCTGGACAGGTGGTAGTTCTTGGGTATCTGAAAGCTGGAAATCAGAAGGGGAAGGTTGTTGTGAGGGAAGTGGGGGCGGGGTGGGAAGCAAGAAGTTTATGGTCACACCATCAGCAGCTTGCTCATCATGCAAGAGAGAGTGCGGAATGTCATTGTGATTGTGTAGCTGGGTGAGTGATGGCCAGTGTGCTGAATTAATCAGTGTGAGAGACTGGTGATTTTGTGGGTAGGAGATGTCATGCAAAGATGCATTCACTAACTTCGACCACTTGTGTAAGACCATTAGACTTCTTTGGCACAGCTGCCAGGACTTTGGGTCCAGATTTCAGGAGTTGATCTTCCTGGCCACCTGCTCCCACCCTGTTCTCAGGTTGATCCTTGAGGGCCTCCTGGCCCCACCTCATGGAATGATAGCGTCTCTCCTCCTCCCCACCTTCAACACTAATGCCTCCAGCACCCCATCCTTCACTCTCGTACCCTCTCTCTGTTATGGTGTTCACTTTGCCATCATTTAAATGACAGCATTATTCTTCAGTGCATATTCTCTTTAAGAAGGACAGCCTGTCTTTAAGAAAAGCAGGTTGGCTGAACCATGTGGTTTGTGAACAACACAACTGGGCACCCCTGCTGAGTGCAGAGGCAGCTGCCAGCGTTAAGAAGGCAGCAGCAGCATCGGACCTGCTCGACCAGACGCTATAATCATTCGGATGAGGTGGGTGCACCAAATTTGCATGCTGCCCACCTTGATCTGAATGGCTTTGGGCACATTATAAATCACAACCCTGTGCCTTAGGTAACTCAGGGTAACTCAATTTCTATCCCTTTAAATTTAAAGGTTAAAAAGTTGGTTTCTGTATAATGCCAATGGTTGAGGTGGTAAATACCTGGTCACAGACTAGGGGTGATGCGAAAGACATTACCTGCCCTCTGGCTTTTGGAGAGGGCGCAAGAAACTCAGCCATGGTCCTCAGCACATTGCTGCTCAGTGATCCTTGCAGGGTGAGAACAGGAGGCTGTTCAAATGTGATAAGCCATGGTCACTCACTTCATGCTCAAGGCGATTGGTGTCGGGTATCAGAAGGCAGACGATATCCATTATACAGTGTGACAAGCATCAAACAATATCTTCAAGAGAAGAGGGCAGAAATGAGGGATGGAGGAGGGGAATGAGGATGAAAATTGTTCAAGATTGGTTTTGGTTACTGGAACAAGGCAAGGTAGTGTGAGATTACTGTGGTAATGAGGAAAATAAATCTTAGGAACAACAAATGAAAATTAAATCCAAGATATACTTAAATAGGCTTTGAATACTTAGATATAAGCAGCTCACAAAAGTAATTCCTACACAAAATTCTGAACTGATGAACCAAGACACATTTCCATAACTATATAAATCTGTGGGATAAAATTGTTAATAATAAATAAATTAAACTTCCCAACGGCTCATTACATTGATGCAATGATTAGCTGAACTGTGCAGAGCAGATAAATTGCAGGTTTGATCTCCCATCTGTGCTGATGTTTCTCAAATAGCAATCTATCTGATCATCACTAACTGTGAAATACCATTAAATGCCAATTAGGTATATTGTGCAAAACTTACACCAGGTGTAAAAGGGAAAAAAAATCAATCATGCACTGGGTATGATGCCTGAGCAGAGACCTTTTTACCTACATTAATATTCAGATAACTCTAGATTGTAATGTAAAATTGTGAGCTGTTTACATCAAGTCACTTATCAAAGCCTATTTAAATATTTCTTGGATCTAATTTTCATTTGCTGTTCGCAAGATTTATCTCCCTCATTAATGGACTAATGTAATAAACCAAAAAGGAAGCAGTTAATGTGACTTAAGGGCACAGTAAGCAGACATAAGTCATAACTTGGGCAGTGAGGAATGTCAAATAGACTCAGCCACCATAAGGACTGAACGATGAAGGGGAAGAGTGTGCATTATTTTGGAGAAGATAATATCTTGCTACACCAATTTGTTTAAGGGGAAAATTTCCTCTGTTTGGGATTTGTAGCGAGAGCATAACTTTGTTCTTTATAGTCTTCTTTACAATTTCAGGATAAATAGGAAACAAAGAAAATCTGCTCCGTAACATTCAATGATAATTCACCAGCTGGAACCATCATTAAAATGGATTCTACATAAATGCATTTAGGGCAGAAACGAATGGCAGCATAAAAGCTTATAATGCTTAATCAATACCAGTTAATGCCTGCACTGGAACACTGCAGAGAGGAATTTGATATGACTGCGTCAAGAATTTGAATGAGAATAGCAGTAATTGTAATTTCTACCTTTCCATTTGTTCAAAGTTGGTGTTAATTATGATTCACTTATTTCAAACTTCATGCTGCTGAAATCATGTTATATGATCTAAAGACAACAACAGGACTCTGGAAACTACACTGCATGGGTTTTGTACATCCAATGAGATTCACGAAGAATGTGATTGAATATTGTTTCAATTTTGTAAGTTAGAAATTACTGTTGGCAGTAATTGTGCATCCCTGATTTCCTTCACTGCACCATTGGTGGCTGAGCCTTCAGTTATCTAGAGCAGAGTTGTCCAACATACGGCCCGCAGGCCAGAATCCAGCCCGCCAAAGGTTTCGATCTGGCCTGCCAATCCTGCGCGACTGACAGAAGGCTGCCCATGGCTTGGCTTTGATTGACAGTAGGATCTCTGGGACTGGTGAGTATCTATTGGAGGAGGGGCGTAGTTTGGCTTTGATTGATGACTCTCCTATTAAAGTGTGCGTCAGGTGGAGGGGCTAGGCGGGACCTGCATCCGAAGGATGGAGGATGCCTGTCTGTGATTGGTCACCGTCTGTGACTGACAATGGGCTGCTGGGGTGGGGTGAATGCTGAATGGCGGTTTGCGGCACAGGCGTGCTGGGATCATCCACCCTTTCTGTTTTTGGGCTGTTCAGGGAGTGAGCGAGAGCATGGGAATGACTGCTGCGAGGGAGAGGGAGAGAGAGGCTGAGGGGAGAGCAGGAAGCGGCACAGCAGACTGCCAGAGGCGTGGAATGGAGCAACGCTGAGGGAGCCAGGCAGCCCTTTAAACCAGGGGAGCAGAGATTGGATGGGAGATGGATAGATACAGAGAGAGACGAGACAAAGATGGGAGGGGAGGGGAGAGAGAAGCAGGGAGGTGGGAGAGAGGAAAAGACTGAGGGGGAAAGAGAGGGGAGGAGAGAAAGAGGGGTGAGAGAGGGACACAAAGGGGAAAGAGAGATGGGGAGAGAGAGGGACACGAGGTGAGAGAGGGAGAGAGGGGGAAAGAGATGGACACAGGGAAGGGAGAGAGAGGGGAGCGAGGGAAGAGAGATGAACACAGAGAGGGGGGAGTGAGAGAGAGGGGAGAGAAAGAGATCAAGATCACTCTGACAGATGGACATCTCTCTGAATATTCCACATCGCTACATCAAATGTGTGGGCAAAGATTGGCGACTTGTGCAAGAAGAAACAATGCCAGGTATCTCACTAAATCAGTGTTCAACATAGTGATGAGAAAGTAAGTTAATAAATTAGTCTTCTCATTTAAAGCTTGTTCACAAAAATGCACATTTTTTGTTGTTTTGGTTAATAGTACGAAAATTTACAAAGCCTTTATCTTTCCAAAATTTGCTCTCCGGCCACCTACAAAAATTGTAATGTGGATCCTGACATGAAAAGGTTGGACACCTCTGGTCTACAGTTTAAGCTCTGGAATTCCCTCCCTAAATCTCTCCACCTCACTACCTCTCTCTTCTCCGTCAAGACACTCCTTAAATCCTACCTCTGATCAAGCTTTTGGTCACCTGTTCTAATTTCTCCTTATGTGAATCAGTGTCAAATTTTGTCTAATAACTGTTCCAGTGAAGCACCTTAGGAGGTTTTATTACATTAAAGCTATATATAGGTAAGTCGTTGTTGTGGTTGTAATAGTGGACAAACACATTCACTTCAGACCTGTTAATTCATCATTTGCTGTTACATACACCTAATATATCATCTAAAGTGATGTAACTAATAACTGCAGCTATTTTATTAACTGCTTATTTACAGCACATCCAATAAAAATACGGGAAAAAGCAGAGAGTAGCATTCCTGAAGGTACATGGGGATTTATAAGTAACTATCAATCTACAGAGAAACTTCCTTAGCACTTCTCTAATAACTGGCCTTAGGATGATCCCTATTTACAGCAACTAGACTTTGCTATTGTAAAGACATAGACTTGTTAAACAGAAGTCCACCAATGTAGCAAAGCAATGCATGGTATAATTCTCCAGTCAAGAAAATGTTTATCCTTTGACTTGCTGCAAGCAATATCTTGGAAGATTCGCTCAAAGTAATTATATATCATACTATACTTGAGATTGACTATAGTCTGCTCCAATTCCATTTTCCTGTTCTTCATATCTTTTTCAACTCATCCTTTCACTCTTTGGAAAGTGCCAAATGATTTTTAATGCCCTGACCCTGACTTTAATACCTCATCTGAAGGGTTCTTCTTTAAATTACGATGACAAGATGACAATTTGACAGTTGACTGGATCTGCATCCTCATCATTAATTTGGAGATTTTTAACAATTTTTCGGAAAATCTTCCTCCCAAGTGAACAAAGAATGGAAGGTATCAAACTAATGGATTATGGCCAGAAACATAGGGCTGCATTTTACAAGCTCGTCTCCGATCTTGGCGTGAACTTCAAAGATGGTGGCCCGCATGTGTGGGCTTTACACCGCGGAGCCGCTACAATATTAAACACGGTGGCTCATTTACATGGCCATGGCCGATTGCACCCCTCCCCCAACCCGATGACATGGAGGGGGCAGGCAATCTGTCCCTGGCACCACTGCACAGATGCTGGTGCCATTTTTAAAGAGCTTACAGGCCTTACATTTAATTTAAATTTTTAAAGACAAATTGCTTTAAAAATTATTATAAATAATTAAATAAATGTTCCCAGCTCCTCTCCCATCTCCCCAATAAACTTACATTTCATTCCTTGCCTTCTCCTCCCAAAAATACTCACCTTGTCTACCTGACCTTTCCCCCCTCCCAAGTTCAGAAACTTTTAACTTCACCCCTTCCCATCATGCTCTAGACCAATCAAGTAAGTTTGACCCCACTCCCCACCTCCCGCACTGATATACTTACCTCCTCTTCACTCCCTACCAGTGTTCTGCCATACTTCAATGGTCGGAGATTGGACGACGTGGGAATGCTGGCCACCGACTGCAATATTGTAGTGGGACAGCCGGTGGGACCAGCTAAGTCATTAATTCCTTAATTTACATATTTAAGTGTGGTTCCTGACGCTGAGCGACGAAGGGGCTGCCACGAGGCCTCGCCGCTGACAGCAATATGGGGCCGAGTCTTCCCAGCTTTGAAGCCCGTAGAGGGCCTCTCCCAGAGGTATTTTAAGGTGCCCCCCCCACCCCCACCACGATCCCCGATGTCAGGGGTCAGTAAAATTCAGCCCATAATTTCTGCCAAATCAAGTTGTTGCTCCTAACAGAAGCTGGACAGAGCATTTACCATCTTGTACAATGGTCCCCTTATATTTCATATGCAACTGCAGATACAAGTGGCAGAAATAAAATAGTCATCCATGATGTAACAAAAAAATGAAGAGTCCCCATTTTGAGAAGAGGGCTCAATCAGTAAGAAAGATAGATGTTTGAATTGGTGTTCCTAACTGCTATCCCAGTGACGTCAAGACATTCATCAAGTTTAAACTGAAGAAGTGATACAATCTGGATGCTGTATTAATCTGTGCAGGTATATTAATCCAGTTCATTGTCCTTTAGGGAAGGAAATCTGCTGTTCCTACCCGGTCTGGTCAATATGTGAATCCAAACTCATAGCAATGTGGTTGATTCCTAACTGTCCTCTGAAATGGCCTAGCAAACCACTCAGTTGTATCAAACCACCATGAAAAAGTATATTAAGAATAAAACCGGATGAACTACCCAGCATTGACCTAGGCACCGGGCACAACAAAGGCACACCCAGTCAGTCGACCCTGCGAAGTCCTCCTCACTAACATCTGTGGACTTGCGCCAAATTGGGAGAGCTGTCTCTCAGACCAGTAACTCAAATCTGGGCATCCATGAGGTGCTGCGGGCCATCAGCAGCAGCAGAATTGAATTCAAAAACAATCTGTAACCTCATGGCCTGGCAGATCCCTGACTCTACCATTACCATCAAGCCAGGGGGCCAACCCCAGTTTAATGAGGAGTGTAGGAGACCATGCTAGGAGCAGCATCAGGTGTACTTAGAAATGAGGTGCCAAGCTGGTGAAAGTGTAACACAGGACTAAATCCATGCTGACCAGTGGAAATAGCATGCTATAGACAATGGATCAGATGAATGCTCTGCAGTCCTGTTACATCCAGTCATGAATAGTGGTGGACATCTAAGCAATTAAAGGGAGGAGGAGTCTCCATGATTATTCCCATCCTCAATGATGGTGAAGCCCAGCACTTGAGTGCAAAAGACAAGGCTGAAGCATTTGCAAAGCACCTTCAGCCAGAAGTGCCGAGTGACTGATCCATCTCTGCCTCCTCCTGAGGTCCCCAGCATCATTGATTCCAGACTTCAGCCAATTTGATTCACTCCAAATGATATCAAGAAGGCTGAGTGCACTGGATGCAGCAAAGGTGTATGGGCCCTGTACCCCACATGGACTGCAGCAGTTCAAGAGGGCAGCTCACCACCACCTTGTCAAGGGCAATTAGGGTTGGGCAATAAGTGCTGGCCTAGCCAGCAATACCCACATTCCAGGAATGAACAAAAAAAATCTTGGACAAGGAACACAGAAAGTTGGCATGCATGTACAGCAAGCAATTAGAAAGGCAAATGTTAATGTGGCCTTTATTGGAATGGTATTGGAGTACAAGAGCAAGGAAATCTTGCTACAATCGTACAGGACTTTGGTGAGCCCACATGTGGAGTACTATGTGCAGTTTTGGTCTCCATATCTAAGGAAACATATATTTGACTTGGAAGCGATAGTACGAAGGTTCATTAGATTGCTTCCTGGGATGAGCAGGTTGTCCTATGATAAGGGGCTGAGTAAATTGGGCCTATATTCTTTGGAGTTGAATGAGAGGTGATCACATTGAGGCATACAAGATTCTGAAGGGGCTAAACAGGGTAAATACTGAGAACTTGTTTCCCCTAGCTAGGGAATCTAGAACATGGGGCACAGCCTTAGAATAAGGGGTCAATCATTTAGGACTAAGTTGAGGAAATTTTTTTTCACTCAGAGCATTGTGATTCTTTGGAATTTTATACCACAGAGGGTTGTGGATGCTCTGTTGTTGAGTATATTCAAGACTGAGATCGATAGATTTTTGATCTCTCAGGAAATCAAGGGATATGGAGAGCAGGCAGGAAAGTAAAGTTGAAGTAGAAGATCATCCATGATTTTATTTAAGGGAGGAACAGGCTCGAGGGACTGAGTGGCCTACTCCTACTCCTATTTTTTATGTTCTTAAGTTCTGTCAACAAAAAGCAGGAGAAATCAAATTTAGTCAATTACTGCCCCATCAATCGACTCTCAATTATTCGTAAAGTGATGGAAGATGCCATTGATAGTATTATCAAGCAGCACTTACTCACCGATAAGATGATTAACGATTCTCATTTTGGGTTCTGCCAGGGTCATTCTTCTCCAAACCTTGTTACAACCATGGGCCAAACATGAGCAAAAGTGCTGAATTCCAGAGGTAAAGTGGAAGTAATTGCCCTTAGTGTCAAGGCAACCTTGGACCAAGTGTAGCATCAAGGAGACTTAGTAAAACTAAAGTCAATGGAAATAGAGCGGAAAACTTTCCACTGGCTAAAGTCATAGCCAGCACAAAGGAAGATGGTTGTGGTTGTTGGAGGCCAATCACTCAGCCTTGAACATCGCTGCAGGAGTTCCTCAGGGTAGTGTCCTAAGCCCAGCCCTCTTCAGCTGCTTCACCAATGACTTTCCTCCATCATAAAGACAGAAGTGGGATGTTCACTGATGATTACATAGTGTCCAGTTCCATTCACAACTCCTGAGAGAATGAAGCTGTCCATGCCCACATACAGCTAGAACTGGACAACATTCAAGCTGAAGCTGATAAGTGGCAACTGACATTCACACTACACAAGTTCCAGCCAATGACCATCCCCAACAAGTAAGATTTTAAATACCTCCCTGTGGCATTCAACACATTGCCATTGCTGAATCTCCCACTATCAACATCCTGGGTGAGTCATTAACTATAAATACTGTGGCTACAAGAGAGGTCAAAGAGTAACACACCTGTTGATTCCCCAAAGTCTTTCCACCATCTACAAGGCACAAGCCAGGAGTGTGATGGAATACTCTCCACTTTTCAACAACACTCAAGAAGCTCGACATCATTCAGGATGAAGCAGCCCACTTGATCAGCACCTCGTCCACCACAGGCATTTAGTGACAGCAGTGTGTACCATTTACATGATGCACAGCAATAACTCACCAAGGTTTCTCCACCAGCAATGTCCAATCCTGTGACCTTTACCATCTAGAAGAACAAGGACAACAAAGCGCATGGGAGCACCACCACCAGCAAACTCCCCTCCAAGTCACACACCATCCTGATTTGTAAATATATTTTAGTTCCTTCATAGTCGCGGGGTCGAAATCCTGGAACTCCTTACCTAATAGCACTGTTGATGTACCTTTACCACATGGACTGCTTAGGTTCAAGAAGGCAGATTACTGACACCTTCTCAAGGACACTAAGGTTTGGCAATAAATGCTGGCCTTGCCAGCAGCACCCACATTCCATGAGTGAATAGGAAAAAGCATAGCTTGGTCAGTAGCTTTCAAAATGGCACAAAATTAAAATTGCTAATTTAGTTCAGTGTACACCACAATCAATTTTACAAATCCAAAGAACGAGACCGAGGAAGAGGCATAAACATATATTATTTTTTCCAAACATTTAGTTGAACTTTATTTAAGTAACTGTTTCTGTTTCCTGGTGTTATTGTTAGATTCAATACATTTCAAATTTGCAAAAATGATTACCCGTGAATCTTGGCCTGAATGTACCAGTCTTGTCCTTAAATTACCGATACCATTGAGCATTTATATAGATGAGTTGAAGGGATTATATGAAGGTAATACGGTTATCTTGGAGTGCTGAAATGAAAATAGCTTCCTGTGGGCATTGTAAAACAAGCATCTCAATAGACCAGTGATTAACTGTAATGATAGTTATAAACAGAGTGAGACTTAATACTGTACTCAGATGTACATAATGACACATTTATATTACAGCTTTGAAAAACAAATTTAAAAAAGGCTAGTAGCATTTTAAAAATGATTTATCATGTGGAAAGGGAACTTATAAAGGAGGTGATTTTAACACCCTGCACTCAGGGTAGTTGCACTCACAGAGTGCCTGTGTTGGAAACAGGACTGCAACACCAGAACTTCAATTCTCTGGCTATTTCTTCCAATGAGCATAGCTTCCCACTGGGTGCATGGAATTGTGGAATTGATTCATTAGTCTTATTTAAATCATTTTCTGGATTAAATCATATTTGATTGCAGAAGGACAATAGAGATGGTCCAGTAGTGTAGAGACATCTGAAAGTTTTGTCTTCATGGGCCACATAACTATGATGGAATCTCAGGGGCGAGATATAAAATTCAAATCAACCTTTACATTATTCAGTATATATGTCAAATTACTGATACCAACAGATCTTGATGTCTGATTTAAGATTTAATCATCAATGGGACTACAGCAACAAGGACAGACCTTTTCAAATCTCCAGGCCCATGATATTCAAACAGGAATAACCAGCAGAAAAGGAATGAAATAGCAATGAATTGCCTGGTCTTCGACGGGGCAGATTCCAGAGCTCAGGGAGCCCTGATTTGAAGGTTTGTGCAATGGAGCATGAGAAAAGAAGGTCAAATGATTTAAGGAAATGGCTACCTTGGATTTGGGTTATTTTAATGCGAGCTGTGGTTACTGCTATTTTAATAGAAACATAGAAACATAGAAAATAGGAGTAGGAGTAGGCCATTCAGCCCTTCGAACCAGCTCTGCCATTCATTATGATCATGGCTGATCATCCAACTCAGTAACCTGTCCCCGCTTTCACCCCATACCCTTTGATCCCTATAGACCCAAGAGCTATATCTAACTCCTTCTTGAAAACATACAATGTTTTGGCCTCAACTGCTTTCTGTGGTAGCGAAATTCCATAGGCTCACCACTCTCTGGGTGAAGAAATTTCTCCTCATCTCAGTCCTGAAAAGTTTACCCCGTATTCTTCGACTATGACCCCTGGTTCTGGACTCCCCTACCATCGGGAACATCCTTCCTGCATCTACCCTGTCAAGTCCTGTTAGAATTTTATAGGTTTCTGTAAGATCCCCCTCACTCTTCTGAACTCCAGCGAATATAATCCTAACCGACTCAATCTCTCCTCATACATCAGTACCGCCATCACTGCTGATATTCATGGAATATAATTTTAAGGGATAATAAGTATTACTGGAAATTTTCACATCACATTTTTCAAGGCAATAAGGCTCTCTGATCATCTCAAACAGCTCCTGTTCTTCTGTAACCATCAATCAAATTATTGTGGGCTTCATATTAGAAATGTTTTTTTTTTAAACTCCCATGCAGCATTGTATGATAAGTAATTATATCACCGATATTGCATTAAACAGAAATAAGATTGAAAATTAAAGGTATTTGTATTCATTCATGTAAACCCTTTGAGGATTGGAGTATCATTCCTGTTCCAGAATTAAAACAAAATTCAATTTATTCTCGTCAGTGAATTATGTAAGTTGAGAGATTTGGTGCTTCTGTACAATTCTGCTACATTTCCTGCAAGAAAATATTCTTTCTAAAAGGGATTAAACAAAAATCACAAGCACGCTGGGTGTAAATAACTTCAGAGTTGGCCAGCTTTTGAATTTTACAACTAAAAAGAAGAAAAAAAATCTTGCATTTGCTTTCAAGACCATCGGACATCCCAAAGTGCTTTCCAGCTAATGAAATACTTTTGAAGTGTAGTCACTGTTATAATGTAGGAGACAAATAAATAAAGGAAATTTTACTAATATGAAAAATACAACTGGGTTGCAACAGTCCATTTCAAAGAGCTCTGTCTATGGAAATAAAGCATTATAACAATGTTAACATGCAGCTGCAGCTCTAGATCTGTGTGTAGATGGCAATTGTATTTTAAATCTTTTATGGTAGAAATGCAGGATTTGTCACTGTAAGCCAATCTTCATGAGTTATCCTACACTTATATATACTGTTCACCTGGTATCTCTGCATTTGTCTATTAGTTCCAGGAACTTCAGAAAACATTCCAGAAAAGGGATGAATGTTTTGAATCCCCCTTGATAGAACTGCAACTATTCCCCACCAGCAGCAGCATGACAAGCAGAAAGCTTTATGCCATTCCCATTATCATACATTTTAAACTCCCCCCCACCCAATACTCCTTCACTGCCCACATGAATTGCTCTGCTGCTGCTCACTGCTCATTCCACAATCGAGTCACGGGTCAGCAATAATAATCCTTTGCTCTTCCCCCACTGCCCCTCTCCCTTGACCTCTTCCACCACCCTTTCTTTTCTCTGTCCTTCTCCCCTCTCCTTTCCATCTATCCCTCACACTGTACCTTACCTGTCTTCCTTTCCCCATCTTCCCACTGCTCTCCCCTTCTCTTCCTTCTTTCTATCCAACTTGACCATTTCCACTCCTGTATCGTTCTGTGCCTCGCTTCCTTTCTCCCTCTGCACCCTTCCATTTACCTTCTCCCCACCTTGCCCTCTAACCTCACCTCACCTGAATAACGTCCATGGTCTTGACTGCATACAATACCACAGCAGATTGATTAGTGTGTACCATCATGTCAGCAAGCCAGAGTTTTCCTACTGAGTACATCATTTTTGTGGCAAACAAACTGCCACAAGTTTGCCAGTCGGTCACTCTGCAACAAATCTAGCCAACAGATTAAAACTTATTAAAATAAATAATTAAGTCCGGAAGCATGGTGCTGGGTGAATTCAGAATTGTTTCATGTCTTGCAAATGATGTTAAATTGGGTGATAAATTGGATTAACATGTTTTGTAAGTGAAGGCTGGACGCTTCAGTCTCTGGCAGAAGGATTTTTAAAAGCAAAACCAAACCAAAGTAAGTATCAAAAGAATTCCATTTCAAAGTGTGCATCTTGGGATGATGTTAGTTAGTACTAATGTAATTTACTATAAATGACAACACCAATCAGAAATTACGGCTGGAGTCCTTGCTGCAGTTTACTTTGTGAGATCTGAAATGTGCTGAAGAAGCTGGAATCAGAATCATGTGGCAAAAGCCCTTCAAGATATTCATTAGTGGATTTAGATTTATCTAAAGCTGCAGCACCTTCTTTGGTAGCTGCTCAAACTTGGCTATCTTACTGGTAGAAACTTGTACCATCTTAGCCAACTAAAGTAGCTCAGGAGAGAACTGTTGAATGTGATATTTGGGTGTGAAACCTGCGTAAATGACCTACTTTAATCACTCCACATTTACAAGTGTTTTAAATAGCCAAGGGTAGTAGAAATCTGGAACACCTCCCCAAACCTCACACAAAAAATGGCTGTGGATGCTCGAATAACTGGAGCTTTCTAGACGAAGATTGAGAGACTTATTTAGATAAAGGTATCAAGGAATATGAAGGAAAGGTCGGAAATTGGAGCAGAGGTGCACATCAGCCATAATTTAACTGATTGGCAGACCAAAATCAAAGTGGTGAATGGCCTACTCCTGTTCCTATCTCAACTTTCTAACTCATGAAAATTGTTTCAGATAGACAAAGTTTCTTTTATTTCTACCTAAAATGGTTTGCTTACCAAACAATATTGTGTATTATGGTCTGTTGTTTGCAGTGGGGATCTCCTTGGTGGAGTGGTCAGCACCCCTAGGGTTTACCTGCCTTTCGTCTGCTACAATTCCAGGCCAGGGCAACCCTCTTTGCCAGATTTTCCATGCTTCCCTGTTTCTCTGCTATTCTGTTGCCATTTACACTTTCTCTGAACATAGCTTTAGTTTCTTTACTTATCTCATTATCGACCCTTTCGCTTTGCACCTTCAATACTTTTGCCATTTAATCACTCCTGCCCTTCGCCATATCACAGACCTTCCAATTTTCTCTTTCACTAAACTCCCTTTCTCCGGTCTCTGCACTGTTCATCTCTAACCTCTTCCAGTTCTGATGAAAGGTTATTGCCCTGAAACGTTAACTCTGTTTCTCTTGCCACAGATCTGCCTAACTGCCTGAGTACTTCCAGCATTTTCTGTTTTTATTTCAGATTTCCAGCATCCACAGTATTTTGCTTTTGTTCTACATTCTATTGTTCATCCATCTCTCAGAACAGTATATTCTGGAATTTGGAAGTTTATTAGATTTGGTTGCAACCCATCTCCCCTTTTAATTTATTTAACCCTTTTCTTAACTTCCTGTCCTAGGAGTCTCCAATAGAAGAAAAACAGGTATGTAAGAGTACAGACTTTTTATAGTTTGCATCCTTGATCTGAAGAAATCACCTGAAAGTCAATATTCATCTGTAAGTTTGTTTGGAGTAGAATTTTTCAAGTGCATGGTCATACAGGTGAAATGGGACTCATCAGTTCTTTTCACTAGGTAATGGGAACCTTTGTGCAGAGATAAAAACAAATCAATACTCGTGAAAGCAAGTAGTCTTTGGAAACTTATAACATTTGAGCAAGTCTTAAAAGGAAGTCTTAAGTTTTTTTTAGCAATTGAAGTCTTGCAGAGGGTACTGTACTGTATAACAGTGCATTATTTCTTGTGATGTGGACACCTGCAGTGTTTGTGTATCTTGGAATGTGAGTTGGTGGATAATAAAAGATAGATTGGTGAATCATCCTGTCAACACCAACACTGATTGACAAGCATTCCCATGTGGGTTTCCTGAAGAACTTAGTCTTCCCTCAGTTTTTGCCGATAAGAGCTTGTCTCAAAATGTGACTGGCTTCATTAAAGTATCGATCATAGCATCTCCTCCAGCTGTGATCCCGACTGAGAAAGCCCTATACTATCCAAGAAAGACCTGGGGGTAATTTTAACAAGGAAGAAGGAGTGGATTTGGAATGGGTGGATAGTTAAATTCGGGAAAAAGATATTTGCCACTGCAAGCTGACTCCAATGTGCCAACTTTGGGCTAACAGTGCATGGTTGTGTGTAAGGAACCTGCTTGATGCAGTTGGAATGCTTATTAACGCAAGTGCGTGGACAATGAAGACATCATTTAATTGGATGCAAATGAGGGTCTTTTCACAACAATTTAACTTTCCTTCAGATTTAATACCAGCAGATTGGATTTCTTGGGCTCGGGAAACTGACCAGTGAAATGGAAGCAAGTTTCAGGTGCACTTCATGGGAGTCTATCAACTTCAGATTACCCAAACTCAAATGCTCGGTATTTACAGCTGCTTTGTCAGTTTTTCTCTGGCAAATGTTGAGAAACAGTTCTTTTCAACATATAGATTTTGAAGAACTTTGGAACTGCAGGATAGAAGGCACCTTGGATGTTTTTGATAGTACATCAGAAGCAGATTATCACCGATGATGAGTTGTGGTGAGAGCAGCAGGTGGACAGGAGAGAGGTTCAGGAGAGGGGCTGGGGTTGTAGGAGGCACAATGCACTACAGGGTTTGCAGACACAGGCTCAGCTTCATTTACCTTTTGGAAGGCAAGAGCTTCCGTAAGCTGAGATTGTCACATCAAGTTGTGATAGACATTTGCTGCATCCTAGAAGAACATCTGCTAAATTCTGGGCCTGGCAACCATACATTACCCGTGCCTGTAAAGGTCACCAATGCCCTTAATTTTTTTTTGCCTCTGTTTCCTCCCAGGGTGCTACCGGAAACATCTGGAGGTTCTCACTTTATACCAAACAGTCCTTCACACTAATCAGCTGTGGCTCAGTGGGTAGCACTCTTACCTCTTGAGTCAGAAGGTTGTCAGAGCAAGTCCCACTCCAGAGATTTGAGCACTAAAGCCTAGGTTGACATTCCAGGGCAGTGTGAGGGAGAGCTGCAATGTTGGAGCTGCCTTCTTTCATTTGTGATGTTAAACTAAGGCCCTGTCTGCTCTCTCAGGCAGACATGAAATCCCATGGCTCTATTTTGAAGAAGCACAGGGGAGTTATTCCTAGTGTCCAGACCAATATTTATCCCTCAATCAACATCACTAAAAACAGATTTTCTGTGGGAGCTTGGTGTGTACAAATTGACTGTGCTGTGTTTCCTACATTACAACAGTAATTACCCTTCAAAAGTATTTAACTGGCTGTAAAGCATCATGACAGATGCTGTAGAAATGCAAATCCATCTTTCTTGTCAACCGAGTATCCACCCATTGCCTATCTGCCCAATGGGTCCCATCCTGCATTGACATTCATTATATATCAAGTGGGTTTACACTCTGGACAAAATAATGGGTAAGATATGGAAGTGATGCCAAGCAATACATTTTATGTGTCATTAGAAGAAAAGGGAACTTAACCACATTACATTTTGTCAAAAATCCGGTGTGTCCCCTTGGCGAATTACAATTTGACATTACTCTTCCTACAGCTTCTACATGGCACATCCTGCATGGATTCAGCAGAAGCAGAGGCAGGATGCTCATATCCCTGCTCTGACTGCTGAGATGCTTTTGGCCTAAGGTTTTGGAGCCCAAATCCCTGCCAAAGATGCTTTACCTGCAACTGTGTAGGTGCAGACTCGCCATCGCGTGATGTGGCAATATGTCAGGTTCTGGCTGGGGCTGGGCTGTGTTGTGGTATAGCATTAAGGTGTGTTTTTGAAACCGCTGTCCATCACCAGACAGGATGTGATGTACAGACCAATGTGATCTCTAAGCAGTTGTCGGAAGCAGCTACAGAAACAAGACGTGTTACTCTACCTTCCCAGTATTGCTGTATAAAATTTAGCATCTTCAATAAAAAAACCTTTTAGATTCGTGAGTCTTGTACGTGTGATTGGTGTGTTTGTGTCAAAAAAGAGGAAATACAATGGTGGGAGGGATAACGAGTGAGATGTGTGAGCATTTGGAGTGGAGTTCCCACTTCCATGTCTCCTTTCACCATCATCCCTCTCCTGTGCCAGCGCCATATCACTCCTAACACTCTGTTGCATATCAGCCTTTTTTTATTCATTTCATGGGATGTGGGCATCACTGGCCAGGCCAGCAATTATTGCCCATCCCTAATTGCCCTTGAGAAGGTGGTGGTGGTGAGCTACCTTGTTGAACCTCTGCAGTCCAGGTGGGGTAGGTACACCTACAGTGCTGTTAGGAAGGGATTTCAGGATTTTGACCCAGCGACAGTGAAGGAACGGCAATATAGTTCCAAGTCAGGATGGTGTGTGACTTAGAAGGGAACTTGCAGGTGGTGGTGTTCCCACGCATCTTCTGCCCTTGTCCTGCTCGTTGGTAGAGGTCACGGGTTTGGAAGGTGCTGTCTAAGGAACCTTGGTGCATTGCTGCAGTGCATCTTGTAGATGGTACACACTGCTGCCACTGTGTGTCGGTGGTGGAGGGAGTGAATGTTTGTGGATGGGGTGCCAATCAAGCGGGCAGCTTTGTCCTGGATAGTGTCGAGCTTCTTGAGTGTTGTTGGAGCTGCACCCATCCAGGCAATTGTCATATGGGTGTGCGTCATGCCCGAAGCGCAGGTTGGAGACATGAAAGCTGGAAGTCAAATTCTATTGCCTCAATCGATCTGAAATCACAGAATGCAATATGTTGACTTCCAGTTTCGCCATGCAATTTAATTCACACCACCCCCCTTCCCCACCCCCACTGCTCTGAAGCCACCTTCACTTTAATATCAGGGCTCTGGTCTCTGAATTTCTACACCATCAAGATCCCCCCTACAGGAAAGACCTGCTGACTCAGATGGAGATTAAGAACTGGTCTAATGACTCTTTGAGCCTTTTATTCATGGCTTGATTCTGGAGAAAGTTGTATCATTGAGCAGTTTCTACTAAACTGAAACAAAAACAAGAAATGCCGGATTCACTCAGCAGGTCTGGCAGCATCTGTGGAAAGAGAAGCAGAGTTAACGTTTCGGGTCAGTGACCCTTCTTCGGAACTGACAAATATTAGAAAAGTCACAGATTATAAACAAGTGAGGTGGGGGTTGGGCAAGAGATAACAAAGGAGAAGGTGCAGATTGGACCAGGCCACATAGCTGACCAAAAGGTCACGGAGCAAAGGCAAACAATATGTTAATGGTGTGTTGAAAGACAAAGCATTAGTACAGATTAGGTGTGAATATACTGAATATTGAACATCAGCAAGTGCAAACCTGAAGAAGAACAACCTGAAAAAAACAGTGGGTAAGCAAACTGAACAAACTAAGATGAAATGAAATAAATGCAAAAAAAGATTGTAAAAAATGTAAAAAGGAATGCAAAAAAAAGGAAGAAAAAATAACTAAAAATGACTAAAAATGAAAGTAAAGTGGGGGGCTGTCATGCTCTGAAATTATTGAACTCAATGTTCAGTCCGGCAGGCTGTAGTGTGCCTAATCGGTAGATGAGATGCTGTTCCTCGAGCTTGCGTTGATGTTCACTGGAACACTGCAGCAATCCCAGGACAGAGATGTGAGCATGAGAGCAGGGGGGAGTGTTGAAATGGCAAGCAACCGGAAGCTCAGGGTCCTGCTTGCGGACTGAGCGGAGATGTTCCGCAAAGCGGTCACCCAGTCTGCGCTTGGTCTCCCCAATGTAGAGGAGACCACACTGTGAGCAGCGAATACAGTATACTACATTGAAAGAAGTACAAGTAAATCGCTGCTTCACCTGAAAGGAGTGTTTGGGGCCTGGGATAGTGAGGAGAGAGGAGGTAAATGGGCAGGTATTACACCTCCTGCGATTGCAAGGGAAGGTGCCCTGGGACGGGGACGAGGTGGTGGGGGTAATGGAGGAGTGGACCAGGGTGTCGCGGAGGGAACGATCCCTTCGGAATGCTGACAGGGGAAGGGAGGGGAAGATGCGACTGGTAGTGGCATCACGCTGGAGGTGGCGAAAATGGCGGAGGATGATCCTTTGGATATGGAGGCTGGTGGGATGAAAAGTGAGGACAAGGGGAACCCTGTCACGGTTCTGGGAGGGAGGGGAAGGGGTGAGGGTAGAGGTGCGGGGAATGGGTCGGACACAGTTGAGGGCCCTGTCAACCACAGTGGGGGGAAATCCTCGGTTGAGGAAAAAGGAGGTCATATCAGAAGCACCGTCATGGAAGGTAGCATCATCAGAGCAGATGCGTCGGAGACGGAGAAACTGGGAGAATGGAATGGAGTCCTTACAGGAGGTAGGGTGTGAAGAAGTGTAGTCGAGGTAGCTGTGGGAGTCAGTGGGCTTATAATGGATATTGGTAGACAACCTATCCCCAGAGATGGAGACAGAGAAGTCGAGGAAGGGAAGGGAAGTGTCAGAGATGGACCATGTAAAGGTGAGAGAAGGGTGGAAATTGGAAGCAAAGTTGATAAAGTTTTCTAGTTCGGGGCGGGAGCAGGAAACGGCACCGATACAGTCATCAATGTACCGGAAAAAGAGTTGGGGGAGGGGGCCTGAGTAGGACTGGAACAAAGAATGCTCGACATATCCCACAAAAAGACAGGCATAACTAGGACCCATGCGGGTACCCATAGCGACACCTTTTACTTGAAGGAAATGCATGGAGTTGAAGGAGAAGTTGTTCAATGTGAGAACAAGTTCAGCCAGGCGGAGGAGGGTGGTGGTGGATGGGGACTGGTTGGGCCTCTGTTCCAGGAAGAAGCGGAGAGCCCTCAAACCATCCTGGTGGGGGATGGAGGTGTAGAGCGATTGGACGTCCATAGTGAAGAGGAGGCGGTTGGGACCAGGAAACTGGAAATTGTCAAAATGACATAGGGCGTCAGAAGAGTCACGGATGTAGGTGGGAAGAGACTGGACCAGCGGAGAAAAGATAGAGTCTAGATAGGAAGAAATAAGTTCAGTTGGGCAGGAGCAGGCTGACACAATGGGTCTGCCGGGACAGTCCCGTTTGTGGATTTTGGGAAGGAGGTAGAAGCGGACTGTCCGGGGTTGCGGGACTATGAGGTTGGAAGCTGTAGAGGGAAGATCTCCAGAGGAGATGAGGTCAGTGACAGTCCTTTGGACGGTGGCTTGATGTTCGGTGGTGGGGTCATGGTACAGAGGGAGGTAGGAAGAGGTGTCTGTGAGTTGGCGTTGAGCTTCTGCAAGGTAGAGGTCGGTACGCCATACAACAACAGCACCACCCTTGTCTGCAGGTTTGATGACCATGTCGGGGTTAGACCTGAAAGAACGGAGTGCCTCAAGTTCAGAGGGGGACAGGTTAGAGTGAGTGAGGGGGGCAGAGAAATTGAGACGACCAATGTATCGCCGACAGTTTTCAATGAAGAGATCAAGAGCGGGTAAGAGGCCAGGGTGAGGGGTCCAGGTAGAGGGGGAATGCTGGAGGCGGGTGAATGGGTCTGCTGGTCGGGGGGAGGACTCCTGGTCGAAGAAGTGAGCCCGGAGGCGGAGGCGACGGAAGAAGAGCTCAACGTCATGCCGAGCGCGAAATTCATTGAGGTGCGGGCGTAAGGGGATAAAACTGAGACCTTTGCTGAGTACAGAACGCTCAGCATCAGAGAGGGGGAGGTCAGAGGGTATAGTGAATACACGACAAGGGGTCAGATCAGAAGGGGTGGGGTCAGAGGGAAGTGAAGCGGAAGGAGGATCTGGAGGGGCATTAGTCCCCATCAGCTGCTGGAGCTTGCGTTCCTTAACACCTGAAAGGAAGAAAAAAAGTTTTTTGTTAATGCGTCGGATGAGACGTAAGATGAGATGAAACTGCGGAGTAGAACAGATTTGAGATAAGGTGAGACGGTGCTGCTGGAGAGAGAGGTCCAGTGTGTGCATATGGCGGCGCATAGCACTGAGTGTGGATCTCAGGATGCGGCGAGAGTAGCAGTCCGAGGAACGTTGTATTTCTCGGAGATACCTGTGATCCTGGGTGGTTTCAAAGCATGATGGGTGAAACTGCAGTTGGAATCCACGTGGAATCAGTCGGAGCCGGAGACAGTCACTGAGGAAGGAGATGTGGCTGTGAAAACGAGTTTTGGTAGATACCTTATCAAACACCAGGAGGGAAATAGAAAGCAATGAAGGTGAACAAGGTAAAAGAGACAAACGAAAATCCCATCGGAGAGAAGAGCAGAACTTCTTCAAGGTAGGCATTCCTTCTCCTTTGTTATCTCTTGCCCAACCCCCACCTCACTTGTTTATAATCTGTGACTTTTCTAATATTTGTCAGTTCCGAAGAAGGGTCACTGACCCGAAACGTTAACTCTGCTTCTCTTTCCACAGATGCTGCCAGACCTGCTGAGTGAATCCGGCATTTCTTGTTTTTGTTTCAGATTTCCAGCATCCGCAGTATTTTGCTTTTATTCTACTAAACTGTGCTGGGCTACAAGAACTTATTCACATTAAAAGTGGAACATTTTGAGTGCTGTTGTTATGACATGCCGGTGTGCAGTTCCAGCAATTCTACCTCAACTACAAACACTGCAGGATCAGTAACTGTTGCCAAGGTTATGATTGCTGCTATTTATGCTAATGAACTGATGTTAATGAGAACAGCATTTGGGTAACACACCAGGGAATCCTGTTCATCATAGGCATGGCTTTTCATTCTTCAGATTATGTCCACTTGCAAATGAGATTCTGTCCTGAGCAAGCTAAAATCAACAACATTTTGAACTTCTGTGTGTTTTTCTAATTTCAGTTTCTTTCACTGAAATGATTACTTTGCTAACTCTGCTATCAGTTTTTTGCAGGATTAGCAATTTTCATGTGTTGTTGGTGACCTCGTGTGACTTGTTTGATATCTTCTTCTTCTTTGGCCTCCTTGTCTCGAGAGACAATGCACACCAGGGAGTGGTCGGTGTCGCAGTCCGCACTGTGGAAGCTGCGTGTGATTTGAACACTGTTTAAAAAGGCTCGCCTTGTGACGATGAGGTCCAGCTGGTGCCAAAAACGTGATCTTGGATGCCTCCAAGAAACCTGGTGACAGGGTTTAGTGTGAAAGAATGAGTGTGGTGATGCAGAGATAGTGATAGGTGCACAATTCCAGCAGTCTCTGACCATTCTCATTCATCCTTCCAATGCCATAGATCCCAAGGCAGGAAGGCCATGAGTCATGGTCAGCCCCAATCCTGGCATTAAAGTCCCCCAGCAGGAATAGGTGTTCGGTGTTGGGGATACTACTAATGATATTATAGAGTTCCTCATAGAACTGGTCTTTAGCTTCATGTGGGGTGCAGAGTGTTGGAGCATAGATGCTGAGTAGGTGTACTAGACCAGAGCAGTGGACAGTCGGATGGACAGCATGCATTCCGAGCGATCTGAGGGTGGCTCTGTCATGCTGAGCAAAGAGTTTCTGTTGGCGAAGCCCACTCCGTGCTGTCTTGGTTCTTCAGGATCCCTACCCTGCCAGAAGAAGGTGTAGTCTTGCTCTCTAAGAGATCCGCTCGCAGGGAGGTGTATCTCCTGAAGTGCTACAATGTCCACATTGAGTCTACTGAGCTCGTTGTTGATGATGGAGGCCTTGCGAGAATCGTTGATTTGTGTAAAGTCTTCCGACAGGCCAGGACACACAGTTCTGACGTTCCAGCGAACATGTCCAGTGAACATTGACACACAGTCACCTGTTTCTGTACTCATCACCGCAGTGAACAAGGACACACAGTCACCTGTTTCTGTACTCATCAGAGGAGTGAACATGGACACACAGTCACCTGTTTCTGTACTCATCAGAGCAGTGAACATGGACACACAGTCACCTGTTTCTGTACTCATGACCGCAGTGAACATGGACACACAGTCACCTGTTTCTGTACTCATCAGAGCAGTGAACATGGACACACAGTCACCTGTTTCTGTACTCATCACCGCAGTGAACATGGACACACAGTCACCTGTTTGTGTACTCACCACCGCAGTGAACATGGACACACAGTCAACTGTTTCTGTACTCATCACCGCAGTGAACATGGACACACAGTCACCTGTTTCTGTACTCATCACCGCAGTGAACATGGAGACACAGTCACCTGTTTCTGTACTCATCAGAGAAGTGCACATGGACACACAGTCACCTGTTTCTGTACTCATCACCGCAGTGAACATGGACACACAGTCAACTGTTTCTGTACTCATCAGAGAAGTGCACATGGACACACAGTCACCTGTTTCTGTACTCATCACCGCAGTGAACATGGACACACAGTCACCTGTTTCTGTACTCATCACCGCAATGAACATGGACACACAGTCACCTGTTTCTGTACTCATCACCGCAGTGAACATGGACACACAGTCACCTGTGTCTGTACTCATCAGAGCAGTGAACATGGACACACAGTCACCTGTTTCTGTACTCATCACCGCAGTGAACATGGACACACAGTCACCTGTTTCTGTACTCATCACCGCAGTGAACATGGACACACAGTCACCTGTTTCTGTACTCTACAGAGAAGTGCACATGGACACACAGTCACCTGTTTCTGTACTCATCACCGCAGTGAACATGGAGACACAGTCACCTGTTTCTGTACTCATCAGAGCAGTGAACATGGACACACAGTCACCTGTTTCTGTACTCATCAGAGCAGTGAACATGAACACACAGTCACCTGTTTCTGTACTCATCAGAGCAGTGAACATGGACACACAGTCACCTGTGTCTGTACTCATCAGAGCAGTGAACATGGACACACAGTCACCTGTTTCTGTACTCATCACCGCAGTGAACATGGACACACAGTCACCTGTTTCTGTACTCATCACCGCAGTGAACATGGACACACAGTCACCTGTTTCTGTACTCTACAGAGAAGTGCACATGGACACACAGTCACCTGTTTCTGTACTCATCACCGCTGTGAACATGGAGACACAGTCACCTGTTTCTGTACTCATCAGAGCAGTGAACATGGACACACAGTCACCTGTTAATGTACTCATCACCGCAGTGAACATGGACACACAGTCACCTGTTTCTGTACTCATCACCGCAGTGAACATGGACACACAGTCACCTGTTTCTGTACTCATCACCGCAGTGAACATGGACACACAGTCACCTGTTTCTGTACTCATCACCGCAGTGAACATGGACACACAGTCACCTGTTTCTGTACTCATCGGAGCAGTGAACATGGACACACAGTCACCTGTTTCTGTACTCATCACCGCAGTGAACATGGACACATAGTCACCTGTTTCTGTACTCATCAGAGCAGTGAACATGGAGACACAGTCACCTGTTTCTGTATTCATCACCGCAGTGAACATGGACACACAGTCACCTGTTTCTGTATTCATCACCGCAGTGAACATGGACACACAGTCACCTGTTTCTGTACTCATCACCGCAGTGAACATGGACACACAGTCACCTGTTTCTGTACTCATCACCGCAGTGAACATGGACACACAGTCACCTGTTTCTGTACTCATCAGAGCAGTGAACATGGACACACAGTCACCTGTTTCTTTACTCATCAGAGGAGTGAACATGGACACACAGTCACCTGTTTCTGTACTCATCACCGCAGTGAACATGGACACACAGTCACCTGTTTCTGTACTCATCACCGCTGTGAACATGGACACACAGTCACCTGTTTCTGTACTCATGACCACAGTGAACATGGACACACAGCCACCTGTTTCTTTATTCATGACCGCAGTGAACATGGACACTAGTCACCTGTTTCTGTACTCATCAGAGCAGTGAACATGGACACACAGTCACCTGTTTCTGTACTCATCACCGCAGTGAACATGGACACACAGTCAACTGTTTCTTTATTCATGACCGCAGTGAACATGGACACACAGTCACCTGTTTCTGTACTCATCAGAGCAGTGAACATGGACACACAGTCACCTGTTTCTGTACTCACCACCGCAGTGAACATGGACACACAGTCACCTGTTTCTGTACTCATCACCGCAGTGAACATGGACACACAGTCACCTGTTTCTGTACTCATCAGAGCAGTGAACATGGACACACAGTCACCTGTTTCTGTACTCATCACCACAGTGAACATGGACACACAGTCACCTGTTTCTGTACTCATCACCGCAATGAACATGGACACACAGTCACCTGTTTCTGTACTCATCACCACAGTGAACATGGACACACAGTCACCTGTTTCTGTACTCATCAGAGCAGTGAACATGGACACACAGTCACCTGTTTCTGTACTCATCACCGCAGTGAACATGGACACACAGTCACCTGTTTCTGTACTCATCACCGCAATGAACATGGACACACAGTCACCTGTTTCTGTACTCATCACCGCAATGAACATGGACACACAGTCACCAGTTTCTGTACTCATCAGAGCAGTGAACATGGACACACAGTCACCTGTTTCTGTACTCATCACCGCAATGAACATGGACACACAGTCACCTGTTTCTGTACTCATCACCACAGTGAACATGGACACACAGTCACCTGTTTCTGTACTCATCAGAGCAGTGAACATGGACACACAGTCACCTGTTTCTGTACTCATCACCGCAATGAACATGGACACACAGTCACCTGTTTCTGTACTCATCACCGCAATGAACATGGACACACAGTCACCTGTTTCTGTACTCATCACCGCAATGAACATGGACACACAGTCACCTGTTTCTGTGCTCATCACCGCAGTGAACATGGACACACAGTCACCTGTTTCTGTACTCATCACCGCAATGAACATGGACACACAGTCACCTGTTTCTGTGCTCATCACCGCAGTGAACATGGACACACAGTCACCTGTTTCTGTACTCATCACCGCAATGAACATGGACACACAGTCACCTGTTTCTGTACTCATCACCGCAATGAACATGGACACACAGTCACCTGTTTCTGTACTCATCACCACAGTGAACATGGACACACAGTCACCTGTTTCTGTGCTCATCACCGCAGTGAACATGGACTCACAGTCACCTGTTTCTGTACTCATCAGAGCAGTGAACATGGACACACAGTCACCTGTTTCTGTACTCATCACCGCAGTGAACATGGACACACAGTCACCTGTTTCTGTACTCATCACCGCAGTGAACAAGGACACACAGTCACCTGTTTCTGTACTCATCAGAGGAGTGAACATGGACACACAGTCACCTGTTTCTGTACTCATCAGAGCAGTGAACATGGACACACAGTCACCTGTTTCTGTACTCATGACCGCAGTGAACATGGACACACAGTCACCTGTTTCTGTACTCATCAGAGCAGTGAACATGGACACACAGTCACCTGTTTCTGTACTCATCACCGCAGTGAACATGGACACACAGTCACCTGTTTGTGTACTCACCACCGCAGTGAACATGGACACACAGTCAACTGTTTCTGTACTCATCACCGCAGTGAACATGGACACACAGTCACCTGTTTCTGTACTCATCACCGCAGTGAACATGGAGACACAGTCACCTGTTTCTGTACTCATCAGAGAAGTGCACATGGACACACAGTCACCTGTTTCTGTACTCATCACCGCAGTGAACATGGACACACAGTCAACTGTTTCTGTACTCATCAGAGAAGTGCACATGGACACACAGTCACCTGTTTCTGTACTCATCACCGCAGTGAACATGGACACACAGTCACCTGTTTCTGTACTCATCACCGCAATGAACATGGACACACAGTCACCTGTTTCTGTACTCATCACCGCAGTGAACATGGACACACAGTCACCTGTGTCTGTACTCATCAGAGCAGTGAACATGGACACACAGTCACCTGTTTCTGTACTCATCACCGCAGTGAACATGGACACACAGTCACCTGTTTCTGTACTCATCACCGCAGTGAACATGGACACACAGTCACCTGTTTCTGTACTCTACAGAGAAGTGCACATGGACACACAGTCACCTGTTTCTGTACTCATCACCGCAGTGAACATGGAGACACAGTCACCTGTTTCTGTACTCATCAGAGCAGTGAACATGGACACACAGTCACCTGTTTCTGTACTCATCAGAGCAGTGAACATGAACACACAGTCACCTGTTTCTGTACTCATCAGAGCAGTGAACATGGACACACAGTCACCTGTGTCTGTACTCATCAGAGCAGTGAACATGGACACACAGTCACCTGTTTCTGTACTCATCACCGCAGTGAACATGGACACACAGTCACCTGTTTCTGTACTCATCACCGCAGTGAACATGGACACACAGTCACCTGTTTCTGTACTCTACAGAGAAGTGCACATGGACACACAGTCACCTGTTTCTGTACTCATCACCGCTGTGAACATGGAGACACAGTCACCTGTTTCTGTACTCATCAGAGCAGTGAACATGGACACACAGTCACCTGTTAATGTACTCATCACCGCAGTGAACATGGACACACAGTCACCTGTTTCTGTACTCATCACCGCAGTGAACATGGACACACAGTCACCTGTTTCTGTACTCATCAGAGAAGTGCACATGGACACACAGTCACCTGTTTCTGCACTCATCACCGCAGTGAACATGGACACACAGTCACCTGTTTCTGTACTCATCACCGCAGAGAACATGGACACACAGTCACCTGTTTCTGTACTCATCACCGCAGTGAACATGGACACACAGTCACCTGTTTCTGTACTCATCGGAGCAGTGAACATGGACACATAGTCACCTGTTTCTGTACTCATCAGAGCAGTGAACATGGAGACACAGTCACCTGTTTCTGTATTCATCACCGCAGTGAACATGGACACACAGTCACCTGTTTCTGTACTCATCACCGCAGTGAACATGGACACACAGTCACCTGTTTCTGTACTCATCACCGCAGTGAACATGGACACACAGTCACCTGTTTCTGTATTCATCACCGCAGTGAACATGGACACACAGTCACCTGTTTCTGTACTCATCACCGCAGTGAACATGGACACACAGTCACCTCTTTCTGTACTCATCACCGCAGTGAACATGGACACACAGTCACCTGTTTCTGTACTCATCACCGCAGTGAACATGGACACATAGTCACCTGTTTCTGTACTCATCAGAGCAGTGAACATGGAGACACAGTCACCTGTTTCTGTATTCATCACCGCAGTGAACATGGACACACAGTCACCTGTTTCTGTATTCATCACCGCAGTGAACATGGACACACAGTCACCTGTTTCTGTACTCATCACCGCAGTGAACATGGACACACAGTCACCTGTTTCTGTACTCATCACCGCAGTGAACATGGACACACAGTCACCTGTTTCTGTACTCATCAGAGCAGTGAACATGGACACACAGTCACCTGTTTCTGTACTCATCAGAGGAGTGAACATGGACACACAGTCACCTGTTTCTGTACTCATCACCGCAGTGAACATGGACACACAGTCACCTGTTTCTGTACTCATCACCGCTGTGAACATGGACACACAGTCACCTGTTTCTGTACTCATGACCACAGTGAACATGGACACACAGCCACCTGTTTCTTTATTCATGACCGCAGTGAACATGGACACTAGTCACCTGTTTCTGTACTCATCAGAGCAGTGAACATGGACACACAGTCACCTGTTTCTGTACTCATCACCGCAGTGAACATGGACACACAGTCAACTGTTTCTTTATTCATGACCGCAGTGAACATGGACACACAGTCACCTGTTTCTGTACTCATCAGAGCAGTGAACATGGACACACAGTCACCTGTTTCTGTACTCACCACCGCAGTGAACATGGACACACAGTCACCTGTTTCTGTACTCATCACCGCAGTGAACATGGACACACAGTCACCTGTTTCTGTACTCATCAGAGCAGTGAACATGGACACACAGTCACCTGTTTCTGTACTCATCACCACAGTGAACATGGACACACAGTCACCTGTTTCTGTACTCATCACCGCAATGAACATGGACACACAGTCACCTGTTTCTGTACTCATCACCACAGTGAACATGGACACACAGTCACCTGTTTCTGTACTCATCAGAGCAGTGAACATGGACACACAGTCACCTGTTTCTGTACTCATCACCGCAGTGAACATGGACACACAGTCACCTGTTTCTGTACTCATCACCGCAATGAACATGGACACACAGTCACCTGTTTCTGTACTCATCACCGCAATGAACATGGACACACAGTCACCAGTTTCTGTACTCATCAGAGCAGTGAACATGGACACACAGTCACCTGTTTCTGTACTCATCACCGCAATGAACATGGACACACAGTCACCTGTTTCTGTACTCATCACCACAGTGAACATGGACACACAGTCACCTGTTTCTGTACTCATCAGAGCAGTGAACATGGACACACAGTCACCTGTTTCTGTACTCATCACCGCAATGAACATGGACACACAGTCACCTGTTTCTGTACTCATCACCGCAATGAACATGGACACACAGTCACCTGTTTCTGTACTCATCACCGCAATGAACATGGACACACAGTCACCTGTTTCTGTGCTCATCACCGCAGTGAACATGGACACACAGTCACCTGTTTCTGTACTCATCACCGCAATGAACATGGACACACAGTCACCTGTTTCTGTGCTCATCACCGCAGTGAACATGGACACACAGTCACCTGTTTCTGTACTCATCACCGCAATGAACATGGACACACAGTCACCTGTTTCTGTACTCATCACCGCAATGAACATGGACACACAGTCACCTGTTTCTGTACTCATCACCACAGTGAACATGGACACACAGTCACCTGTTTCTGTGCTCATCACCGCAGTGAACATGGACTCACAGTCACCTGTTTCTGTACTCATCAGAGCAGTGAACATGGACACACAGTCACCTGTTTCTGTACTCATCACCGCAGTGAACATGGACACACAGTCACCTGTTTCTGTACTCATCACCGCAATGAACATGGACACACAGTCACCTGTTTCTGTACTCATCAGAGCAGTGAACATGGACACACAGTCACCAGTTTCTGTACTCATCAGAGCAGTGAACATGGACACACAGTCACCTGTTTCTGTACTCATCACCGCAATGAACATGGACACACAGTCACCTGTTTCTGTACTCATCACCGCAGTGAACATGGACACACAGTCACCTGTTTCTGTACTCATCACCGCAGTGAACATGGACACACAGTCACCTGTTTCTGTACTCATCAGAGCAGTGAACATGGACACACAGTCACCTGTTTCTGTACTCATCAGAGCAGTGAACATGGACACACAGTCACCTGTTTCTGTACTCATCACCGCAGTGAACATGGACACACAGTCACCTGTTTCTGTACTCATCACCGCAGTGAACATGGACACACAGTCGCCTGTTTCTGTACTCATCACCGCAGTGAACATGGACACACAGTCACCTGTTTCTGTACTCATCACCGCAGTGAACATGGACACACAGTCACCTGTTTCTGTACTCATCACCGCAGTGAACACGGACACACAGTCACCTGTTTCTGTACCCATCACCGCAGTGAACATGGACACACAGTCACCTGTTTCTGTACTCATCACCACAGTGAACATGGACACACAGTCACCTGTTTCTGTGCTCATCATCGCAGTGAACATGGACACACAGTCACCTGTTTCTGTACTCATCACCACAGTGAACATGGACACACAGTCACCTGTTTATGTTCTCATCAGAGCAGTGAACATGGACACACAGTCACCTGTTTCTGTTCTCATCAGAGCAGTGAACATGGACACACAGTCACCTGTTTCTGTACTCATCACCGCAGTGAACACGGACACACAGTCACCTGTTTCTGTACCCATCACCGCAGTGAACATGGACACACAGTCACCTGTTTCTGTACTCATCACCACAGTGAACATGGACACACAGTCACCTGTTTCTGTACTCATCATCGCAGTGAACATGGACACACAGTCACCTGTTTCTGTACTCATCACCACAGTGAACATGGACACACAGTCACCTGTTTATGTTCTCATCAGAGCAGTGAACATGGACACACAGTCACCTGTTTCTGTTCTCATCAGAGCAGTGAACATGGACACACAGTCACCTGTTTCTGTACTCATCACCGCTGTGAACATGGACACACAGTCACCAGTTTCTGTCCTCATCAGAGCAGTGAACATGGACACACAGTCACCTGTTTCTGTACTCGTCACCGCAATGAACATGGACACACAGTCACCAGTTTCTGTACTCATCATCGCAGTGAACATGGACACACAGTCACCAGTTTCTGTACTCATCAGAGCAGTGAACATGGACACACAGTCACCTGTTTCTGTACTCATCAGAGCAGTGAACATGGACACACAGTCACCTGTTTCTGTACTCATCACCGCTGTGAACATGGACACACAGTCACCAGTTTCTGTACTCATCAGAGCAGTGAACATGGACACACAGTCACCTGTTTCTGTACTCGTCACCGCAATGAACATGGACACACAGTCACCAGTTTCTGTACTCATCAGAGCAGTGAACATGGACACACAGTAACCTGTTTCTGTACTCGTCACCGCAATGAACATGGAGACACAGTCACCTGTTTCTGTGCTCATCACCACAGTGAACATGGACACACAGTCACCTGTTTCTGTACTCGTCACCGCAATGAACATGGACACACAGTCACCTGTTTCTGTACTCATCACCACAGTGAACATGGACACACAGTCACCTGTTTCTGTACTCATCACCGCAGTGAACATGGACACACAGTCACCAGTTTCTGTACTCGTCACCGCAATGAACATGGACACACAGTCACCTGTTTCTGTACTCATCAGAGCAGTGAACATGGACACACAGTCACCTGTTTCTGTACTCGTCACCGCAATGAACATGGACACACAGTCACCTGTTTCTGTACTCATCAGAGCAGTGAACATGGACACACAGTCACCTGTTTCTGTACTCATCACCGCAGTGAACATGGACACATAGTCACCTGTTTCTGTACTCATCAGAGCAGTGAACATGGACACACAGTCACCTGTTTCTGTACTCGTCACCGCAATGAACATGGACACACAGTCACCAGTTTCTGTACTCATCAGAGCAGTGAACATGGACACACAGTCACCTGTTTCTGTACTCGTCACCGCAATGAACATGGACACACAGTCACCTGTTTCTGTGCTCATCACCGCAATGAACATGGACACACAGTCACCAGTTTCTGTACTCATCACCGCAATGAACATGGACACACAGTCACCAGTTTCTGTACTCATCACCGCAATGAACATGGACACACAGTCACCAGTTTCTGTACTCATCACCGCAATGAACATGGACACACAGTCACCAGTTTCTGTACTCATCAGAGCAGTGAACATGGACACACAGTCACCTGTTTCTGTACTCGTCACCGCAATGAACATGGACACACAGTCACCTGTTTCTGTGCTCATCACCACAGTGAACATGGACACACAGTCACCTGTTTCTGTACTCGTCACCGCAATGAACATGGACACACAGTCACCTGTTTCTGTACTCATCACCACAGTGAACATGGACACACAGTCACCTGTTTCTGTACTCATCACCGCAGTGAACATGGACACACAGTCACCAGTTTCTGTACTCATCAGAGCAGTGAACATGGACACACAGTCACCTGTTTCTGTACTCATCACCGCAGTGAACATGGACACACAGTCACCAGTTTCTGTACTCATCAGAGCAGTGAACATGGACACACAGTCACCTGTTTCTGTACTCATCACCGCAATGAACATGGACACACAGTCACCAGTTTCTGTACTCATCAGAGCAGTGAACATGGACACACAGTCACCTGTTTCTGTACTCGTCACCGCAATGAACATGGACACACAGTCACCTGTTTCTGTGCTCATCACCACAGTGAACATGGACACACAGTCACCTGTTTCTGTACTCGTCACCGCAATGAACATGGACACACAGTCACCTGTTTCTGTACTCATCACCACAGTGAACATGGACACACAGTCACCTGTTTCTGTACTCATCACCGCAGTGAACATGGACACACAGTCACCTGTTTCTGTACTCATCACCGCAGTGAACATGGACACACAGTCACCTGTTTCTGTACTCATCACCGCAGTGAACATGGACACACAGTCACCTGTTTCTGTACTCATCACCGCAGTGAACATGGACACACAGTCACCTGTTTCTGTACTCATCAGAGCAGTGAACTTGGACACACAGTCACCTGTTTCTGTACTCATCAGAGAAGTGCACATGGAGACACAGTCGCCTGTTTCTGTACTCATCACCGCAGTGAACATGGACACACAGTCACCTGTTTCTGTACTCATCAGAGCAGTGAACATGGACACACAGTCACCTGTTTCTGTACTCATCAGAGCAGTGAACATGGACACACAGTCACCTGTTTCTGTACTCATGACCGCAGTGAACATGGACACACAGTCACCTGTTTTTGTACTCATCAGAGCAGTGAACATGGACACACAGTCACCTGTTTCTGTACTCATCACCGCAGTGAACATGGACACACAGTCACCTGTTTCTGTACTCAGCACCGCAGTGAACATGGACACACAGTCACCTGTTTCTGTAGTCATGACCGCAGTGAACATGGACACACAGTCACCTGTTTCTGTACTCATGACCGCAGTGAACATGGACACACAGTCACCTGTTTCTGTACTCATTAGAGAAGTGCACATGGACACACAGTCACCTGTTTCTGTACTCATCAGAGCAGTGAACATGGACACACAGTCAGCTGTTTCTGCACTCATCACCGCAATGAACATGGACACACAGTCACCTGTTTCTGTACTCATCAGAGCAGTGAACATGGACACACAGTCACCTGTTTCTGTACTCATCACCGCAGTGAACATGGACACACAGTCACCTGTTTCTGTACTCATCAGCGCAGTGAACATGGACACACAGTCACCTGTTTCTGTACTCATCACCGCAGTGAAAATGGAGACACAGTCACCTGTTTCTGTACTCATCGGAGCAGTGAACATGGACACACAGTCACCTGTTTCTGTACTCATCGGAGCAGTGAACATGGACACACAGTCACCTGTTTCTGTATTCATCACCGCAATGAACATGGACACACAGTCACCTGTTTCTGTACTCATCACGACAGTGAACATGGACACACAGTCACCTGTTTCTGTACTCATCACCGCAGTGAACATGGACACACAGTCACCTGTTTCTGTACTCATCACCGCAGTGAACATGGACACATACTCACCTGTTTCTGTACTCATCAGAGCAGTGAACATGGACACACAGTCACCTGTTTCTGTACTCATCACCGCAGTGAACATGGACACACAGTCACCTGTTTCTGTACTCTACAGAGAAGTGCACATGGACACACAGTCACCTGTTTCTGTACTCATCGGAGCAGTGAACATGGACACACAGTCACCTGTTTCTGTACTCATCACCGCAGTGAACATGGACACACAGTCACCTGTTTCTGTACTCATCGGAGCAGTGAACATGGACACACAGTCACCTGTTTCTGTACTCATCACCGCAGTGAACATGGACACACAGTCACCTGTTTCTGTACTCATCACCGCAGTGAACATGGACACACAGTCACCTGTTTCTGTACTCATCGGAGCAGTGAACATGGACACACAGTCACCTGTTTCTGTACTCATCACCGCAGTGAACATGGACACACAGTCACCTGTTTCTGTACTCATCACCGCAGTGAACATGGACACACAGTCACCTGTTTCTGTACTCATCGGAGCAGTGAACATGGACACACAGTCACCTGTTTCTGTACTCATCACCGCAGTGAACATGGACACACAGTCACCTGTTTCTGTATTCATCACCGCAATGAACATGGACACACAGTCACCTGTTTCTGTATTCATCACCGCAATGAACATGGACACACAGTCACCTGTTTCTGTACTCATCACCGCAGTGAACATGGACACACAGTCACCTGTTTCTGTACTCATCACCGCAGTGAACATGGACACACAGTCACCTGTTTCTGTACTCATCACCGCAGTGAACATGGACACACAGTCACCTGTTTCTGTACTCATCACCGCAGTGAACATGGACACACAGTCACCTGTTTCTGTACTCATCGGAGCAGTGAACATGGACACACAGTCACCTGTTTCTGTACTCATCACCGCAGTGAACATGGACACACAGTCACCTGTTTCTGTATTCATCACCGCAATGAACATGGACACACAGTCACCTGTTTCTGTATTCATCACCGCAATGAACATGGACACACAGTCACCTGTTTCTGTACTCATCACCGCAGTGAACATGGACACACAGTCACCTGTTTCTGTACTCATCACCGCAGTGAACATGGACACACAGTCACCTGTTTCTGTACTCATCGGAGCAGTGAACATGGACACACAGTCACCTGTTTCTGTACTCATCACCGCAGTGAACATGGACACACAGTCACCTGTTTCTGTACTCATCGGAGCAGTGAACATGGACACACAGTCACCTGTTTCTGTACTCATCATCGCAGTGAACATGGACACACAGTCACCTGTTTCTGTACTCATCACCGCAGTGAACATGGACACACAGTCACCTGTTTCTGTACTCATCGGAGCAGTGAACATGGACACACAGTCACCTGTTTCTGTACTCATCACCGCAGTGAACATGGACACACAGTCACCTGTTTCTGTACTCATCACCGCAGTGAACATGGACACACAGTCACCTGTTTCTGTACTCATCGGAGCAGTGAACATGGACACACAGTCACCTGTTTCTGTACTCATCACCGCAGTGAACATGGACACACAGTCACCTGTTTCTGTACTCATCGGAGCAGTGAACATGGACACACAGTCACCTGTTTCTGTACTCATCGGAGCAGTGAACATGGACACACAGTCACCTGTTTCTGTATTCATCACCGCAATGAACATGGACACACAGTCACCTGTTTCTGTACTCATCACGACAGTGAACATGGACACACAGTCACCTGTTTCTGTATTCATCGGAGCAGTGAACATGGACACACAGTCACCTGTTTCTGTACTCATCGGAGCAGTGAACATGGACACACAGTCACCTGTTTCTGTATTCATCACCGCAATGAACATGGACACACAGTCACCTGTTTCTGTACTCATCACGACAGTGAACATGGACACACAGTCACCTGTTTCTGTATTCATCACCGCAATGAACATGGACACACAGTCACCTGTTTCTGTACTCATCACCGCAGTGAACATGGACACACAGTCACCTGTTTCTGTATTCATCACCGCAGTGAACATGGACACACAGTCACCTGTTTCTGTATTCATCACCGCAGTGAACATGGACACACAGTCACCTGTTTCTGTACTCAACACCGCAGTGAACATGGACACACAGTCACCTGTTTCTGTACTCATCACCGCAGTGAACATGGACACACAGTCACCTGTTTCTGTACTCATCGGAGCAGTGAACATGGACACACAGTCACCTGTTTCTGTACTCATCACCGCAGTGAACATGGACACATACTCACCTGTTTCTGTACTCATCAGAGCAGTGAACATGGACACACAGTCACCTGTTTCTGTACTCATCACCGCAGTGAACATGGACACACAGTCACCTGTTTCTGTACTCATCACCGCAGTGAACATGGACACACAGTCACCTGTTTCTGTACTCATCACCGCAGTGAACATGGACACATACTCACCTGTTTCTGTACTCATCAGAGCAGTGAACATGGACACACAGTCACCTGTTTCTGTACTCATCACCGCAGTGAACATGGACACATACTCACCTGTTTCTGTACTCATCAGAGCAGTGAACATGGACACACAGTCACCTGTTTCTGTACTCATCACCGCAGTGAACATGGACACACAGTCACCTGTTTCTGTATTCATCACCGCAGTGAACATGGACACACAGTCATCTGTTTCTGTACTCATCAACGCAGTGAATATGGACACACAGTCACCTGTTTCTGTACTCACCATCGCAGTGAACATGGACACACAGTCACCTGTTTCTGTACACATCACCGCAGTGAACATGGACACATAGTCACCTGTTTCTGTACTCATCGGAGCAGTGAACATGGACACACAGTCAACTGTTTCTGTACTCATCACCGCAGTGAACATGGACACACAGTCACCTGTTTCTGTATTCATCACCGCAGTGAACATGGACACACAGTCACCTGTTTCTGTACTCATCACCGCAGTGAACATGGTCACACAGTCACCTGTTTCTGTATTCATCACCGCAGTGAACATGGACACACAGACACCTGTTTCTGTACTCATCACCGCAGTGAACATGGACACACAGTCAACTGTTTCTGTACTCATCACCGCAGTGAACATGGACACACAGTCACCTGTTTCTGTACTTATCAGAGCAGTGAACATGGACACACAGTCACCTGTTTCTGTACTCATCAGAGCAGTGAACATGGACACACAGTCACCTGTTGCTGTACTCATCAGAGGAGTGAACATGGACACACAGTCACCTGTTTCTGTACTCATCAGAGCAGTGAACATGGACACACAGTCAGCTGTTTCTGTACTCATGACCGCAGTGAACATGGACACACAGTCACCTGTTTCTGCACTCATCAGAGCAGTGAACATGGACACACAGTCACCTGTTTCTGTACTCATCACCGCAGTGAACATGGACACACAGTCACCTGTTTCTGTACTCACCACCGCAGTGAACATGGACACACAGTCACCTGTTTCTGTACTCATGACCGCAGTGAACATGGACACACAGTCACCTGTTTCTGTACTCATCAGAGAAGTGCACATGGACACACAGTCACCTGTTTCTGTACTCATCAGAGAAGTGCACATGGACACACAGTCACCTGTTTCTGTACTCATCAGAGCAGTGAACATGGACACACAGTCAGCTGTTTCTGTACTCATGACCGCAGTGAACATGGACACACAGTCACCTGTTTCTGCACTCATCAGAGCAGTGAACATGGACACACAGTCACCTGTTTCTGTACTCATCACCGCAGTGAACATGGACACACAGTCACCTGTTTCTGTACTCACCACCGCAGTGAACATGGACACACAGTCACCTGTTTCTGTACTCATGACCGCAGTGAACATGGACACACAGTCACCTGTTTCTGTACTCATCAGAGAAGTGCACATGGACACACAGTCACCTGTTTCTGTACTCATGACCGCAGTGAACATGGACACACAGTCACCTGTTTCTGTACTCATCAGAGCAGTGAACATGGACACACAGTCACCTGTTTCTGTACTCATGACCGCAGTGAACATGGACACACAGTCACCTGTTTCTGTACTCATCAGAGAAGTGCACATGGACACACAGTCACCTGTTTCTGTACTCATCACCGCAGTTAACATGGACACACAGTCACCTGTTTCTGTACTCATCACCGCAATGAACATGGACACACAGTCACCTGTTTCTGTACTCAGCAGAGCAGTGAACATGGACACACAGTCACCTGTTTCTGTACTCATCACCGCAGTGAACATGGACACACAGTCACCTGTTTCTGTACTCATCACCGCAGTGAACATGGACACAGTCACCTGTTTCTGTACTCATCACCACAGTGAACATGGACACACAGTCACCTGTTTCTGTACTCACCATCGCAGTGAACATGGACACACAGTCACCTGTTTCTGTACACATCACCGCAGTGAACATGGACACATAGTCACCTCTTTCTGTACTCATCGGAGCAGTGAACATGGACACACAGTCAACTGTTTCTGTACTCATCACCGCAGTGAACATGGACACACAGTCACCTGTTTCTGTACTCATCAGAGCAGTGAACATGGACACACAGTCACCTGTTTCTGTACTCATCACCGCAGTGAACATGGACACACAGTCACCTGTTTCTGTACACATCACCGCAGTGAACATGGACACACAGTCACCTGTTTCTGTACTCATCAGAGCAGTGAACATGGACACACAGTCACCTGTTTCTGTACTCATCACCGCAGTGAACATGGACACATAGTCACCTGTTTCTGTACTCATCAGAGCAGTGAACATGGACACACAGTCACCTGTTTCTGTACTCATCACCACAGTGAACATGGACACACAGTCACCTGTTTCTGTATTCATCACCGCAGTGAACATGGACACACAGTCATCTGTTTCTGTACTCATCACCGCAGTGAACATGGACACACAGTCACCTGTTTCTGTACTCATCACCGCAGTGAACATGGACACAGTCACCTGTTTCTGTACTCATCACCACAGTGAACATGGACACACAGTCACCTGTTTCTGTACTCACCATCGCAGTGAACATGGACACACAGTCACCTGTTTCTGTACACATCACCGCAGTGAACATGGACACATAGTCACCTGTTTCTGTACTCATCGGAGCAGTGAACATGGACACACAGTCAACTGTTTCTGTACTCATCACCGCAGTGAACATGGACACACAGTCACCTGTTTCTGTATTCATCACCGCAGTGAACATGGACACACAGTCACCTGTTTCTGTACTCATCACCGCAGTGAACATGGAGACACAGTCACCTGTTTCTGTACTCATCACCGCAGTGAACATGGAGACACAGTCACCTGTTTCTGTACTCATCACCGCAGTGAACATGGACACACAGTCACCTGTTTCTGTATTCATCACCGCAGTGAACATGGACACACAGACACCTGTTTCTGTACTCATCACCGCAGTGAACATGGACACACAGTCAACTGTTTCTGTACACATCACCGCAGTGAACATGGACACACAGTCACCTGTTTCTGTACTTATCAGAGCAGTGAACATGGACACACAGTCACCTGTTTCTGTACTCATCAGAGCAGTGAACATGGACACACAGTCACCTGTTGCTGTACTCATCAGAGGAGTGAACATGGACACACAGTCACCTGTTTCTGTACTCATCAGAGCAGTGAACATGGACACACAGTCAGCTGTTTCTGTACTCATGACCGCAGTGAACATGGACACACAGTCACCTGTTTCTGCACTCATCAGAGCAGTGAACATGGACACACAGTCACCTGTTTCTGTACTCATCACCGCAGTGAACATGGACACACAGTCACCTGTTTCTGTACTCACCACCGCAGTGAACATGGACACACAGTCACCTGTTTCTGTACTCATGACCGCAGCGAACATGGACACACAGTCACCTGTTTCTGTACTCATCACCGCAGTGAACATGGACACAGTCACCTGTTTCTGTACTCATCACCACAGTGAACATGGACACACAGTCACCTGTTTCTGTACTCACCATCGCAGTGAACATGGACACACAGTCACCTGTTTCTGTACACATCACCGCAGTGAACATGGACACACAGTCACCTGTTTCTGTACTTATCAGAGCAGTGAACATGGACACACAGTCACCTGTTTCTGTACTCATCAGAGCAGTGAACATGGACACACAGTCACCTGTTGCTGTACTCATCAGAGGAGTGAACATGGACACACAGTCACCTGTTTCTGTACTCATCAGAGCAGTGAACATGGACACACAGTCAGCTGTTTCTGTACTCATGACCGCAGTGAACATGGACACACAGTCACCTGTTTCTGCACTCATCAGAGCAGTGAACATGGACACACAGTCACCTGTTTCTGTACTCATCACCGCAGTGAACATGGACACACAGTCACCTGTTTCTGTATTCATCACCGCAGTGAACATGGACACACAGTCATCTGTTTCTGTACTCATCACCGCAGTGAACATGGACACACAGTCACCTGTTTCTGTACTCATCACCGCAGTGAACATGGACACAGTCACCTGTTTCTGTACTCATCACCACAGTGAACATGGACACACAGTCACCTGTTTCTGTACTCACCATCGCAGTGAACATGGACACACAGTCACCTGTTTCTGTACACATCACCGCAGTGAACATGGACACATAGTCACCTGTTTCTGTACTCATCGGAGCAGTGAACATGGACACACAGTCAACTGTTTCTGTACTCATCACCGCAGTGAACATGGACACACAGTCACCTGTTTCTGTATTCATCACCGCAGTGAACATGGACACACAGTCACCTGTTTCTGTACTCATCACCGCAGTGAACATGGAGACACAGTCACCTGTTTCTGTACTCATCACCGCAGTGAACATGGAGACACAGTCACCTGTTTCTGTACTCATCACCGCAGTGAACATGGACACACAGTCACCTGTTTCTGTATTCATCACCGCAGTGAACATGGACACACAGACACCTGTTTCTGTACTCATCACCGCAGTGAACATGGACACACAGTCAACTGTTTCTGTACACATCACCGCAGTGAACATGGACACACAGTCACCTGTTTCTGTACTTATCAGAGCAGTGAACATGGACACACAGTCACCTGTTTCTGTACTCATCAGAGCAGTGAACATGGACACACAGTCACCTGTTGCTGTACTCATCAGAGGAGTGAACATGGACACACAGTCACCTGTTTCTGTACTCATCAGAGCAGTGAACATGGACACACAGTCAGCTGTTTCTGTACTCATGACCGCAGTGAACATGGACACACAGTCACCTGTTTCTGCACTCATCAGAGCAGTGAACATGGACACACAGTCACCTGTTTCTGTACTCATCACCGCAGTGAACATGGACACACAGTCACCTGTTTCTGTACTCACCACCGCAGTGAACATGGACACACAGTCACCTGTTTCTGTACTCATGACCGCAGCGAACATGGACACACAGTCACCTGTTTCTGTACTCATCAGAGAAGTGCACATGGACACACAGTCACCTGTTTCTGTACTCATCAGAGAAGTGCACATGGACACACAGTCACCTGTTTCTGTACTCATCAGAGCAGTGAACATGGACACACAGTCAGCTGTTTCTGTACTCATGACCGCAGTGAACATGGACACACAGTCACCTGTTTCTGCACTCATCAGAGCAGTGAACATGGACACACAGTCACCTGTTTCTGTACTCATCACCGCAGTGAACATGGACACACAGTCACCTGTTTCTGTACTCACCACCGCAGTGAACATGGACACACAGTCACCTGTTTCTGTACTCATGACCGCAGTGAACATGGACACACAGTCACCTGTTTCTGTACTCATCAGAGAAGTGCACATGGACACACAGTCACCTGTTTCTGTACTCATGACCGCAGTGAACATGGACACACAGACACCTGTTTCTGTACTCATCAGAGCAGTGAACATGGACACACAGTCACCTGTTTCTGTACTCATGACCGCAGTGAACATGGACACACAGTCACCTGTTTCTGTACTCATCAGAGAAGTGCACATGGACACACAGTCACCTGTTTCTGTACTCATCACCGCAGTGAATATGGACACACAGTCACCTGTTTCTGTACTCATCAGAGAAGTGCACATGGACACACAGTCACCTGTTTCTGTACTCATCACCGCAGTTAACATGGACACACAGTCACCTGTTTCTGTACTCATCACCGCAATGAACATGGACACACAGTCACCTGTTTCTGTACTCAGCAGAGCAGTGAACATGGACACACAGTCACCTGTTTCTGTACTCATCACCGCAGTGAACATGGACACACAGTCACCTGTTTCTGTACTCATCACCGCAGTGAACATGGACACACAGTCACCTGTTTCTGTACTCATCACCGCAGTGAACATGGACACATAGTCACCTGTTTCTGTACTCATCGGAGCAGTGAACATGGACACACAGTCACCTGTTTCTGTACTCATCACCGCAGTGAACATGGACACATAGTCACCTGTTTCTGTACTCATCAGAGCAGTGAACATGGACACACAGTCAACTGTTTCTGTACTCATCACCGCAGTGAACATGGACACACAGTCACCTGTTTCTGTATTCATCACCGCAGTGAACATGGACACACAGTCACCTGTTTCTGTATTCATCACCGCAGTGAACATGGACACACAGTCACCTGTTTCTGTACTCATCACCGCAGTGAACATGGACACACAGTCACCTGTTTCTGTATTCATCACCGCAGTGAACATGGACACACAGTCACCTGTTTCTGTACTCATCACCGCAGTGAACATGAACACACAGTCACCTGTTTCTGTACTCATCACCGCAGTGAACATGGACACACAGTCACCTGTTTCTGTATTCATCACCGCAGTGAACATGGACACACAGTCACCTGTTTCTGTATTCATCACCGCAGTGAACATGGACACACAGTCACCTGTTTCTGTACTCATCAGAGCAGTGAACATGGACACACAGTCACCTGTTTCTGTACTCATCGGAGCAGTGAACATGGACACACAGTCACCTGTTTCTGTATTCATCACCGCAGTGAACATGGACACACAGTCACCTGTTTCTGTACTCATCAGAGCAGTGAACATGGACACACAGACACCTGTTTCTGTACTCATCACCGCAGTGAACATGGACACACAGTCACCGACCCTCCTGCCACTGGAAACAGTTTCTCCTTATTTACTCCATCAAAACCCTTCCTGATTTCGAACACCCCGATTAAACTGTTTCTGTACTCATCACCGCAGTGAACATGGACACACAGTCACCTGTTTCTGTACTCATCAGAGCAGTGAACATGGACACACAGTCACCTGTTTCTGTACTCATCAGAGCAGTGAACATGGACACACAGTCACCTGTTGCTGTACTCATCAGAGCAGTGAACATGGACACACAGTCAGCTGTTTCTGTACTCATGACCGCAGTGAACATGGACACACAGTCACCTGTTTCTGCACTCATCAGAGCAGTGAACATGGACACACAGTCACCTGTTTCTGTACTCATCACCGCAGTGAACATGGACACACAGTCACCTGTTTCTGTACTCACCACCGCAGTGAACATGGACACACAGTCACCTGTTTCTGTACTCATCAGAGCAGTGAACATGGACACACAGTCACCTGTTTCTGTACTCATGACCGCAGTGAACATGGACACACAGTCACCTGTTTCTGTACTCATCAGAGAAGTGCACATGGACACACAGTCACCTGTTTCTGTACTCATCACCGCAGTGAATATGGACACACAGTCACCTGTTTCTGTACTCATCAGAGAAGTGCACATGGACACACAGTCACCTGTTTCTGTACTCATCACCGCAGTGAACATGGACACACAGTCACCTGTTTCTGTACTCATCACCGCAATGAACATGGACACACAGTCACCTGTTTCTGTACTCAGCAGAGCAGTGAACATGGACACACAGTCACCTGTTTCTGTACTCATCACCGCAGTGAACATGGACACACAGTCACCTGTTTCTGTACTCATCACCGCAGTGAACATGGACACACAGTCACCTGTTTCTGTACTCATCAGAGAAGTGCACATGGACACACTGTCACCTGTTTCTGTACTCATCACCGCAGTGAACATGGACACACAGTCACCTGTTTCTGTACTCATCACCGCAGTGAACATGGACACACAGTCACCTGTTTCTGTACTCATCACCGCAGTGAACATGGACACACAGACACCTGTTTCTGTGCTCATCAGAGCAGTGAACATGGACACACAGTCACCTGTTTCTGTACTCATCAGAGCAGTGAACATGGACACACAGTCACCTGTTTCTGTACTCACCAGCGCAGTGAACATGGACACACAGTCACCTGTTTCTGTACTCATGACCGCAGTGAACATGGACACACAGTCACCTGTTTCTGTACTCATCACCGCAGTGAACATGGACACACAGACACCTGTTTCTGTGCTCATCAGAGCAGTGAACATGGACACACAGTCACCTGTTTCTGTACTCATCACCGCAGTGAACATGGACACACAGTCACCTGTTTCTGTACTCACCACCGCATTGAACATGGACACACAGTCACCTGTTTCTGTACTCATCAGAGAAGTGCACATGGACACACAGTCACCTGTTTCTGTACTCATCACCGCAATGAACATGGACACACAGTCACCTGTTTCTGTACTCATCAGAGCAGTGAACATGGACACACAGTCACCTGTTTCTGTACTCATCAGAGCAGTGAACATGGACACACAGTCACCAGTTTCTGTACTCATCAGAGCAGTGAACTTGGACACACAGTCACCTGTTTCTGTACTCATCACCGCAGTGAACATGGACACACAGTCACCAGTTTCTGTACTCATCACCGCAGTGAACATGGACACACAGTCACCTGTTTCTGTACTCATCACCGCAGTGAACATGGACACACAGTCACCAGTTTCTGTACTCATCAGAGCAGTGAACTTGGACACACAGTCACCTGTTTCTGTACTCATCACCGCAGTGAACATGGACACACAGTCACCAGTTTCTGTACTCATCACCGCAGTGAACATGGACACACAGTCACCTGTTTCTGTACTCATCACCGCAGTGAACATGGACACACAGTCACCTGTTTCTGTACTCATCACCGCAGTGAACATGGACACACAGTCACCTGTTTCTGTACTCATCACCGCTGTGAACATGGAGACACAGTCACCTGTTTATGTACTCATCAGAGAAGTGAACATGGACACACAGTCACCTGTTTCTGTACTCATCACCGCAGTGAACATGGACACACAGTCATCTGTTTCTGTACTCATCACCGCAGTGAACATGGACACATATTCACCTGTTTCTGCACTCATCGGAGCAGTGAACATGGACACACAGTCACCTGTTTCTGTACTCATCACCGCAGTGAACATGGACACATAGTCACCTGTTTCTGTACTCATCAGAACAGTGAACATGGAGACACAGTCACCTGTTTCTGTATTCATCACCGCAGTGAACATGGACACACAGTCACCTGTTTCTGTGCTCATCACCGCAGTGAACATGGACACACAGTCACCTGTTTCTGTACTCATCACCGCAGTGAACATGGACACACAGTCAACTGTTTCTGTACTCATCACCGCAGTGAACATGGACACACAGTCACCTGTTTCTGTACTCATCACCGCAGTGAACATGGAGACACTGTCACCTGTTTCTGTACTCATCAGAGCAGTGAACATGGACACACAGTCACCTGTTTCTGTACTCATCAGAGCAGTGAACATGGACACACAGTCGCCTGTTTCTGTCCTCATCAGAGCAGTGAACATGGACACACAATCACCTGTCTCTGCACTCATCACCGCAGTGAACATGGACACACAGTCACCTGTTTCTGTACTCATCACCGCATTGAACATGGACACACAGTCACCTGTTTCTGTACTCATCATCGCACTGAACATGAACACACAGTCACCTGTTTCTGTACTCATCACCGCAGTGAACATGGACACATAGACACCTGTTTCTGTACTCATCATCGCAGTGAACATGAACACACAGTCACCTGTTTATGTACTCATCACCGCAGTGAACATGGACACACAGTCACCTGTTTCTGTACTCATCACCGCAGTGAACATGGACACATAGACACCTGTTTCTGTACTCATCATCGCAGTGAACATGAACACACAGTCACCTGTTTCTGTACTCATCACCGCAGTGAACATGGACACACAGTCACCTGTTTCTGTACTCATCACCGCAGTGAACATGTCCACACAGTCACCTGTTTCTGTGCTCATCACCGCAGTGAACATGGAGACACAGTCACCTGTTTCTGTACTCATCACCGCAGTGAACATGGACACACAGTCACCTGTTTCTCTAATCATCACCGCAGTGAACATGGACACATAGTCACCTGTTTCTGTGCTCATCACCGCAGTGAACATGGACACACAGTCACCTGTTTCTGTACTCATCAACGCAGTGAACATGGACACACAGTCACCTGTTTCTGTACTCATCAACGCAGTGAACATGGACACACAGTCACCTGTTTCTGTACTCATCAGAGCAGTGTACATGGACACACAGTCGCCTGTTTCTGTACTCATCACCGCAGTGAACATGGACACACAGTCACCTGTTTCTGTACTCATCACCGCAGTGAAGATGGACACACAGTCACCTGTTTCTGTACTCATCAGAGCAGTGTACATGGACACACAGTCGCCTGTTTCTGTACTCATCACCGCAGTGAACATGGACACACAGTCACCTGTTTCTGTACTCATCATCGCAGTGAACATGGACACACAGTCGCCTGTTTCTGTACTCATCAGAGCAGTGAACATGCACACACTCGCCTGTTTCTGTACTCATCAGAGCAGTGAACATGGACACACAGTCACCTGTCTCTGTACTCCTCAGAGCAGTGAACATGGACACACAGTCACCTGTCTCTGCACTCATCAGAGCAGTAAACATGGACACACAGTCACCTGTTTCTGTACTCATCACCGCAGTGAACATGGACACAAAGTCACCTGTTTCTGTACTCATCACCGCAGTGAACATGGACACACAGTCACCAGTTTCTTTATTCATCACCGCAGGGAACATGGACACACAGTCACCTGTTTCTGTGCTCATCACCGCAGTGAACATGGACACACAGTCACCTGTTTCTGTACTCATCACCGCAGTGAACATGGACACACAGTCACCTGTTTCTGTACTCATCAGAGCAGTGAACATGGACACACAGTCACCTGTTCCTGTACTCATCACCGCAGTGAACATGGACACACAGTCACCTGTTTCTGTACTCGTCACCGCAGTGAACATGGACACACAGTCACCTGTTTCTGTACTCATCAGAGCAGTGAACATGGACACACAGTCACCTGTTTCTGTACTCATCAGAGCAGTGAACATGGACACACAGTCACCTGTTTCTGTACTCATCAGAGCAGTGAACATGGACACACAGTCACCTGTTTCTGTACTCATCACCGCAGTGAACATGGACACACAGTCACCTGTTTCTGTACTCATCACCGCAGTGAACATGGACACACAGTCACCTGTTTCTGTATTCATCACCGCAGTGAACATGGACACACAGTCACCTGTTTCTGTACTCATCACCGCAGTGAACATGGACACACAGTCAGCTGTTTCTGTACTCATCACCGCAGTGAACATGGACACACCGTCACCTGTTTCTGTATTCATCGCCGCAGTGAACATGGACACACAGTCACCTGTTTGTGTACTCATCACCGCAGTGAACATGGACACACAGTCACCTGTTTCTGTGCTCATCACCGCAGTGAACATGGACACACAGTCACCTGTTTCTGTACTCATCAGAGCAGTGAACATGGACACACAGTCGCCTGTTTCTGTACTCATCAGAGCAGTGAACATGGACACACAGTCACCTGTCTCTGAACTCATCACCGCAGTGAACATGGACACACAGTCACCTGTTTCTGTACTCATCTCCGCAGTGAACATGGACTCACAGTCACCTGTTTCTGTGCTCATCACCGGAGTGAACATGGACACACAGTCACCTGTTTCTGTGCTCATCACCGGAGTGAACATGGACACACAGTCACCTGTTTCTGTACTCATCTCTGCAGTGAACATGGACACACAGTCACCTGTTTCTGTGCTCATCGCCGGAGTGAACATGGACTCACAGTCACCTGTTTCTATGCTCATCAACGCAGTGAACATGGACACACAGTCACCTGTTTCTGTACTCATCACCGCAATGAACATGGACACACAGTCACCTGTTTCTGTATTCATCACCGCAGTGAACACGGACTCACAGTCACCTGTTTCTGTGCTCATCACCGGAGTGAACATGGACTCACAGTCACCTGTTTCTGTACCCATCAGAGCAGTGAACATGGACACACAGTCACCTGTTTCTGTCCTCATCATCGCAGTGAACATGAACACACAGTCACCTGTTTCTGTACTCATCACCGCAGTGAACATGGACACACAGTCACCTGTTTCTGTACTCATCAGAGCAGTGAACATGGACACACAGTCACCTGTTTCTGTACTCATCAGAGCAGTGAACATGGACACACAATCACCTGTCTCTGCACTCATCACCGCAGTGAACATGGACACATTCACCTGTTTCTGCACTCATCACCGCAGAGAACATGGACACACAGTCACCTGTTTCTGTACTCATCATCGCAGTGAACATGAACACACAGTCACCTGTTTCTGTACTCATCATCGCAGTGAACATGGACACACAGTCACCTGTTTCTGTACTCATCACCGCAGTGAACATGGACACATAGTCACCTGTTTCTGTACTCATCATCGCAGTGAACATGAACACACAGTCACCTGTTTCTGTACTCATCACCGCAGTGAACATGGACACACAGTCACCTGTTTCTGTACTCATCACCGCAGTGAACATGGACACACAGTCACCTGTTTCTGTATTCATCACCGCAGTGAACATGGACACACAGTCACCTGTTTCTGTACTCATCACCGCAGTGAACATGGACACACAGTCAGCTGTTTCTGTACTCATCACCGCAGTGAACATGGACACACCGTCACCTGTTTCTGTATTCATCGCCGCAGTGAACATGAACACACAGTCACCTGTTTGTGTACTCATCACCGCAGTGAACATGGACACACAGTCACCTGTTTCTGTGCTCATCACCGCAGTGAACATGGACACACAGTCACCTGTTTCTGTACTCATCAGAGCAGTGAACATGGACACACAGTCGCCTGTTTCTGTACTCATCAGAGCAGTGAACATGGACACACAATCACCTGTCTCTGAACTCATCACCGCAGTGAACATGGACACACAGTCACCTGTTTCTGTACTCATCTCCGCAGTGAACATGGCCTCTCAGTCACCTGTTTCTGTGCTCATCACCGGAGTGAACATGGACACACAGTCACCTGTTTCTGTGCTCATCACCGGAGTGAACATGGACACACAGTCACCTGTTTCTGTACACATCTCCGCAGTGAACATGGACACACAGTCACCTGTTTCTGTGCTCATCACCGGAGTGAACATGGACTCACAGTCACCTGTTTCTATGCTCATCACCGCAGTGAACATGGACACACAGTCACCTGTTTCTGTACTCATCACCGCAATGAACATGGACACACAGTCACCTGTTTCTGTATTCATCACCGCAGTGAACACGGACTCACAGTCACTTGTTTCTGTGCTCATCACCGGAGTGAACATGGACTCACAGTCACCTGTTTCTGTATTCATCACCGCAGTGAACACGGACTCACAGTCACCTGTTTCTGTGCTCATCACCGGAGTGAACATGGACTCACAGTCACCTGTTTCTGTACCCATCAGAGCAGTGAACATGGACACACAGTCACCTGTTTCTGTCCTCATCATCGCAGTGAACATGAATACACAGTCACCTGTTTCTGTACTCATCACCGCAGTGAACATGGACACACAGTCACCTGTTTCTGTACTCATCAGAGCAGTGAACATGGACACACAGTCGCCTGTTTCTGTACTCATCAGAGCAGTGAACATGGACACACAGTCACCTGTTTCTGTACTCATCAGAGCAGTGAACATGGACACACAGTCACCTCTTTCTGTACTCATCATCGCAGTGAACATGGACACACAGTCACCTGTTTCTGTACTCATCATCGCAGTGAACATGGACACATAGTCAACTGTTTCTGTACTCATCACCGCAGTGAACATGGACACACAGTCACCTGTTTATGTACTCATCACCGCAGTGAACATGGACACACAGTCACCTGTTTCTGTGCTCATCACCGCAGTGAACATGGACACACAGTCGCCTGTTTCTGTACTCATCAGAGCAGTGAACATGGACACAAAATCACCTGTCTCTGAACTCATCACCGCAGTGAACATGGACACACAGTCACCTGTTTCTGTACTCATCTCCGCAGTGAACATGGACTCACAGTCACCTGTTTCTGTGCTCATCACCGGAGTGAACATGGACACACAGTCACCTGTTTCTGTACTCATCTCCGCAGTGAACATGGACACACAGTCACCTGTTTCTGTGCTCATCACCGGAGTGAACATGGACTCACAGTCACCTGTTTCTATGCTCATCACCGCAGTGAACATGGACACACAGTCACCTGTTTCTGTACTCATCACCGCAGTGAACATGGACACATAGTCACCTGTTTCTGTACTCATCACAGCAGTGAACATGGACACACAGTCACCTGTTTCTGTACTCATCACCGCAGTGAACATGGACACACAGTCACCTGTTTCTGAACTCATCACCGCAGTGAACATGGACACATAGTCACCTGTTTCTGTACTCATCACCGCAGTGAACATGGACACACAGTCACCTGTTTCTGTACTCATCAGAGCAGTGAACATGGACACACAGTCACCTGTTTCTGTACTCATCACCGCAGTGAACATGGACACATAGTCACCTGTTTCTGTACTCATCACCGCAGTGAACATGGACACACAGTCACCTGTTTCTGTACTCATCAGAGCAGTGAACATGGACACACAGTCACCTGTTTCTGTACTCATCAGAGCAGTGAACATGGACACACAGTCACCTGTTTCTGTACTCATCACCGCAGTGAACATGGACACACAGTCACCTGTTTCTCTAATCATCACCGCAGTGAACATGGACACACAGTCACCTGTTTCTGTACTCATCAGAGCAGTGTACATGGACATACAGTCACCTGTTTCTGTACTCATCAGAGCAGTGAACATGGACACACAGTCACCTGTCTCTGAACTCATCAGAGCAGTAAACATGGACACACAGTCACCTGTTTCTTTATTCATCACCGCAGGGAACATGGACACACAGTCAACTGTTTCTGTACTCATCACCGCAGTGAACATGGACACACAGTCACCTGTTTCTTTATTCATCACCGCAGGGAACATGGACACACAGTCACCTGTTTCTGTGCTCATCACCGCAGTGAACATGGACACACAGTCACCTGTTTCTGTACTCATCACCGCAGTGAACATGGACACACAGTCACCTGTTTCTGTACTCATCAGAGCAGTGAACATGGACACACAGTCACCTGTTTCTGTACTCATCAGAGCAGTGAACATGGTCAAAAAGTCACCTGTTTCTGTACTCATCACCGCAGTGAACATGGACACACAGTCACCTGTTTCTTTATTCATGACCGCAGGGAACATGGACACACAGTCACCTGTTTCTGTGCTCATCACCGCAGTGAACATGGACACACAGTCACCTGTTTCTGTACTCATCACCGCAGTGAACATGGACACACAGTCAGCTGTTTCTGTACTCATCAGAGCAGTGAACATGGACACACAGTCACCTGTTTCTGTACTCATCAGAGCAGTGAACATGGACACAGAGTCACCTGTTTCTCTAATCATCACCGCAGTGAACATGGACACACAGTCACCTGTTTCTGTACTCATCACCGCAGTGAACATGGACACACAGTCACCTGTTCCTGTACTCATCACCGCAGTGAACATGGACACACAGTCACCTGTTTCTGTACTCGTCACCGCAGTGAACATGGACACACAGTCACCTGTTTCTGTACTCATCACCGCAGTGAACATGGACACACAGTCACCTGTTTCTGTACTCATCAGAGCAGTGAACATGGACACACAGTCACCTGTTTCTGTACTCATCAGAGCAGTGAACATGGACACACAGTCACCTGTTTCTGTACTCATCACCGCAGTGAACATGGATACACAGTCACCTGTTTCTGTACTCATCACCGCAGTGAACATGGACACACAGTCACCTGTTTCTCTACTCATCACCGCAGTGAACATGGACACACAGTCAGCTGTTTCTGTACTCATCACCGCAATGAACATGGACACACAGTCACCTGTTTCTGTATTCATCACCGCAGTGAACACGGACTCACAGTCACCTGTTTCTGTATTCATCACCGCAGTGAACACGGACTCACAGTCACCTGTTTCTGTATTCATCACCGCAGTGAACACGGTCTCACAGTCACCTGTTTCTGTGCTCATCACCGGAGTGAACATGGACTCACAGTCACCTGTTTCTGTACCCATCAGAGCAGTGAACATGGACACACAGTCACCTGTTTCTGTACTCATCACCGCAGTGAACATGGATACACAGTCACCTGTTCCTGTACCCATCAGAGCAGTGAACATGGACTCACAGTCACCTGTTTCTGTCCTCATCATCGCAGTGAACATGAATACACAGTCACCTGTTTCTGTACTCATCACCGCAGTGAACATGGACACACAGTCACCTGTTTCTGTACCCATCAGAGCAGTGAACATGGACACACAGTCACCTGTTTCTGTATTCATCACCGCAGTGAACACGGACTCACAGTCACCTGTTTCTGTATTCATCACCGCAGTGAACACGGACTCACAGTCACCTGTTTCTGTATTCATCACCGCAGTGAACACGGACTCACAGTCACCTGTTTCTGTGCTCATCACCGGAGTGAACATGGACTCACAGTCACCTGTTTCTGTACCCATCAGAGCAGTGAACATGGACACACAGTCACCTGTTTCTGTACTCATCACCGCAGTGAACATGGATACACAGTCACCTGTTCCTGTACCCATCAGAGCAGTGAACATGGACTCACAGTCACCTGTTTCTGTCCTCATCATCGCAGTGAACATGAATACACAGTCACCTGTTTCTGTACTCATCACCGCAGTGAACATGGACACACAGTCACCTGTTTCTGTACTCATCAGAGCAGTGAACATGGACACACAGTCACCTGTTTCTGTACTCATCAGAGCAGTGAACATGGACACACAGTCGCCTGTTTCTGTACTCATCAGAGCAGTGAACATGGACACACAATCACCTGTCTCTGCACTCATCACCGCAGTGAACATGGACACACAGTCACCTGTTTCTGCACTCATCACCGCAGAGAACATGGACACACAGTCACCTGTTTCTGTGCTCATCACCGCAGTGAACATGGACACACAGTCACCTGTTTCTGTACTCATCATCGCAGTGAACATGAACACACAGTCACCTGTTTCTGTACTCATCATCGCAGTGAACATGGACACACAGTCACCTGTTTCTGTACTCATCACCGCAGTGAACATGGACACATAGTCACCTGTTTCTGTATTCATCACCGCAGTGAACATGGACACACAGTCACCTGTTTCTGTACTCATCATCGCAGTGAACATGGACACATAGTCACCTGTTTCTGTACTCATCACCGCAGTGAACATGGACACACAGTCACCTGTTTCTGTACTCATGACCGCAGTGAACATGGACACACAGTCACCAGTTTCTGTACTCATCACCGCAGTGAACATGGACACATAGTCACCTGTTTCTGTACTCATCACCGCAGTGAACATGGACACACAGTCACCTGTTTCTGTACTCATCACCGCAGTGAACATGGACACACAGTCACCTGTTTCTGTACTCATCAGAGCAGTGAACATGGACACAGTCACCTGTTTCTGTGCTCATCACCGCAGTGAACATGGACACACAGTCACCTGTTTCTGTACTCATCAACGCAGTGAACATGGACACACAGTCACCTGTTTCTGTACTCATCAGAGCAGTGTACATGGACACACAGTCGCCTGTTTCTGTACTCATCACCGCAGTGAACATGGACACACAGTCACCTGTTTCTGTACTCATCACCGCAGTGAAGATGGACACACAGTCACCTGTTTCTGTACTCATCAGAGCAGTGTACATGGACACACAGTCGCCTGTTTCTGTACTCATCAGAGCAGTGAACATGCACACACTCGCCTGTTTCTGTACTCATCAGAGCAGTGAACATGGACACACAGTCACCTGTCTCTGTACTCCTCAGAGCAGTGAACATGGACACACAGTCACCTGTCTCTGCACTCATCAGAGCAGTAAACATGGACACACAGTCACCTGTTTCTGTACTCATCACCGCAGTGAACATGGACACAAAGTCACCTGTTTCTGTACTCATCACCGCAGTGAACATGGACACACAGTCACCAGTTTCTTTATTCATCACCGCAGGGAACATGGACACACAGTCACCTGTTTCTGTGCTCATCACCGCAGTGAACATGGACACACAGTCACCTGTTTCTGTACTCATCACCGCAGTGAACATGGAAACACAGTCACCTGTTTCTGTACTCATCAGAGCAGTGAACATGGACACACAGTCACCTGTTCCTGTACTCATCACCGCAGTGAACATGGACACACAGTCACCTGTTTCTGTACTCGTCACCGCAGTGAACATGGACACACAGTCACCTGTTTCTGTACTCATCAGAGCAGTGAACATGGACACACAGTCACCTGTTTCTGTACTCATCAGAGCAGTGAACATGGACACACAGTCACCTGTTTCTGTACTCATCAGAGCAGTGAACATGGACACACAGTCACCTGTTTCTGTACTCATCACCGCAGTGAACATGGACACACAGTCACCTGTTTCTGTACTCATCACCGCAGTGAACATGGACACACAGTCACCTGTTTCTGTATTCATCACCGCAGTGAACATGGACACACAGTCACCTGTTTCTGTACTCATCACCGCAGTGAACATGGACACACAGTCAGCTGTTTCTGTACTCATCACCGCAGTGAACATGGACACAACGTCACCTGTTTCTGTATTCATCGCCGCAGTGAACATGGACACACAGTCACCTGTTTGTGTACTCATCACCGCAGTGAACATGGACACACAGTCACCTGTTTCTGTGCTCATCACCGCAGTGAACATGGACACACAGTCACCTGTTTCTGTACTCATCAGAGCAGTGAACATGGACACACAGTCGCCTGTTTCTGTACTCATCAGAGCAGTGAACATGGACACACAGTCACCTGTCTCTGAACTCATCACCGCAGTGAACATGGACACACAGTCACCTGTTTCTGTACTCATCTCCGCAGTGAACATGGACTCACAGTCACCTGTTTCTGTGCTCATCACCGGAGTGAACATGGACACACAGTCACCTGTTTCTGTGCTCATCACCGGAGTGAACATGGACACACAGTCACCTGTTTCTGTACTCATCTCCGCAGTGAACATGGACACACAGTCACCTGTTTCTGTGCTCATCGCCGGAGTGAACATGGACTCACAGTCACCTGTTTCTATGCTCATCAACGCAGTGAACATGGACACACAGTCACCTGTTTCTGTACTCATCACCGCAATGAACATGGACACACAGTCACCTGTTTCTGTATTCATCACCGCAGTGAACACGGACTCACAGTCACCTGTTTCTGTGCTCATCACCGGAGTGAACATGGACTCACAGTCACCTGTTTCTGTACCCATCAGAGCAGTGAACATGGACACACAGTCACCTGTTTCTGTCCTCATCATCGCAGTGAACATGGACACACAGTCACCTGTTTCTGTACTCATCACCGCAGTGAACATGGACACACAGTCACCTGTTTCTGTACTCATCAGAGCAGTGAACATGGACACACAGTCACCTGTTTCTGTACTCATCAGAGCAGTGAACATGGACACACAGTCACCTGTTTCTGTACTCATCACCGCAGTGAACATGGACACATTCACCTGTTTCTGCACTCATCACCGCAGAGAACATGGACACACAGTCACCTGTTTCTGTGCTCATCACCGCAGTGAACATGGACACACAGTCACCTGTTTCTGTACTCATCATCGCAGTGAACATGAACACACAGTCACCTGTTTCTGTACTCATCATCGCAGTGAACATGGACACACAGTCACCTGTTTCTGTACTCATCACCGCAGTGAACATGGACACATAGTCACCTGTTTCTGTACTCATCATCGCAGTGAACATGAACACACAGTCACCTGTTTCTGTACTCATCACCGCAGTGAACATGGACACACAGTCACCTGTTTCTGTACTCATCACCGCAGTGAACATGGACACACAGTCACCTGTTTCTGTATTCATCACCGCAGTGAACATGGACACACAGTCACCTGTTTCTGTACTCATCACCGCAGTGAACATGGACACACAGTCAGCTGTTTCTGTACTCATCACCGCAGTGAACATGGACACACCGTCACCTGTTTCTGTACTCATCATCGCAGTGAACATGAACACACAGTCACCTGTTTCTGTACTCATCACCGCAGTGAACATGGACACACAGTCACCTGTTTCTGTACTCATCACCGCAGTGAACATGGACACACAGTCAGCTGTTTCTGTACTCATCGCCGCAGTGAACATGAACACACAGTCACCTGTTTGTGTACTCATCACCGCAGTGAACATGGACACACAGTCACCTGTTTCTGTGCTCATCACCGCAGTGAACATGGACACACAGTCACCTGTTTCTGTACTCATCAGAGCAGTGAACATGGACACACAGTCGCCTGTTTCTGTACTCATCAGAGCAGTGAACATGGACAAACAATCACCTGTCTCTGAACTCATCACCGCAGTGAACATGGACACACAGTCACCTGTTTCTGTACTCATCTCCGCAGTGAACATGGACTCACAGTCACCTGTTTCTGTGCTCATCACCGGAGTGAACATGGACACACAGTCACCTGTTTCTGTGCTCATCACCGGAGTGAACATGGACACACAGTCACCTGTTTCTGTACTCATCTCCGCAGTGAACATGGACACACAGTCACCTGTTTCTGTGCTCATCACCGGAGTGAACATGGACTCACAGTCACCTGTTTCTATGCTCATCACCGCAGTGAACATGGACACACAGTCTCCTGTTTCTGTACTCATCACCGCAATGAACATGGACACACAGTCACCTGTTTCTGTATTCATCACCGCAGTGAACACGGACTCACAGTCACTTGTTTCTGTGCTCATCACCGGAGTGAACATGGACTCACAGTCACCTGTTTCTGTATTCATCACCGCAGTGAACACGGACTCACAGTCACCTCTTTCTGTGCTCATCACCGGAGTGAACATGGACTCACAGTCACCTGTTTCTGTACCCATCAGAGCAGTGAACATGGACACACAGTCACCTGTTTCTGTCCTCATCATCGCAGTGAACATGAATACACAGTCACCTGTTTCTGTACTCATCACCGCAGTGAACATGGACACACAGTCACCTGTTTCTGTACTCATCAGAGCAGTGAACATGGACACACAGTCACCTGTTTCTGCACTCATCAGAGCAGTGAACATGGACACACAATCACCTGTCTCTGCACTCATCACCGCAGTGAACATGGACACACAGTCACCTCTTTCTGTCCTCATCATCGCAGTGAACATGGACACACAGTCACCTGTTTCTGTACTCATCATCGCAGTGAACATGGACACATAGTCACCTGTTTCTGTACTCATCACCGCTGTGAACATGGACACACAGTCACCTGTTTCTGTACTCATCACCGCAGTGAACATGGACACACAGTCACCTGTTTCTGTGCTCATCACCGCAGTGAACATGGACACACAGTCACCTGTTTCTGTACTCATCAGAGCAGTGAACATGGACACACAGTCGCCTGTTTCTGTACTCATCAGAGCAGTGAACATGGACACACAATCACCTGTCTCTGAACTCATCACCGCAGTGAACATGGACACACAGTCACCTGTTTCTGTACTCATCTCCGCAGTGAACATGGACTCACAGTCACCTGTTTCTGTGCTCATCACCGGAGTGAACATGGACACACAGTCACCTGTTTCTGTGCTCATCACCGGAGTGAACATGGACACACAGTCACCTGTTTCTGTACTCATCTCCGCAGTGAACATGGACACACAGTCACCTGTTTCTGTGCTCATCACCGGAGTGAACATGGACTCACAGTCACCTGTTTCTATGCTCATCACCGCAGTGAACATGGACACACAGTCACCTGTTTCTGTACTCATCACCGCTGTGAACATGGACACACAGTCACCTGTTTCTGTACTCATCACCGCAGTGAACATGGACACACAGTCACCTGTTTCTGTACTCATCACCGCAGTGAACATGGACACACAGTCACCTGTTTCTGTACTCATCACCGCAGTGAACATGGACACACAGTCACCTGTTTCTGTACTCATCACCGCAGTGAACATGGACACATAGTCACCTGTTTCTGTATTCATCACCACAGTGAACATGGACACACAGTCACCTGTTTCTGTACTCATCAGAGAAGTGCACATGGACACACAGTCACCTGTTTCTGTACTCATCAGAGCAGTGAACATGGACACACAGTCACCTGTTTCTGTGCTCATCACCGCATTGAACATGGACACACAGTCACCTGTTTCTGTACTCATCACCGCAGTGAACATGGACACACAGTCACCTGTTTCTGTACTCATCAGAGCAGTGCACATGGACATACAGTCAACTGTTTCTGTACTCATCAGAGCAGTGAACATGGACACACATTCACCTGTCTCTGAACTCATGAGAGCACTGAACATGGACACACAGTCACCTGTCTCAGCACTCATCAGAGCAGTAAACATGGACACACAGTCACCTGTTTCTGTACTCATCACCGCAGAGAACATGGACACACAGTCACCTGTTTCTGTACTCATCACCGCAGTGAACATGGACACACAGTCACCTGTTTCTGTACTCATCAGAGCAGTGAACATGGACACACAGTCACCTGTTTCTGTTCTCATCAGAGCAGTGAACATGGACACACAGTCACCTGTTCCTGTACTCATCACCGCAGTGAACATGGACACACAGTCACCTGTTTCTGTACTCGTCACCGCAGTGAACATGGACACACAGTCACCTGTTTCTGTACTCATCACCGCAGTGAACATGGACACACAGTCACCTGTTTCTGTACTCGTCACCGCAGTGAACATGGACACACAGTCACCTGTTTCTGTACTCATCACCGCAGTGAACATGGACACACAGTCACCTGTTTCTGTACTCATCAGAGCAGTGAACATGGACACACAGTCACCTGTTTCTGTACTCATCAGAGCAGTGAACATGGACACACAGTCACCTGTTTCTGTACTCATCAGAGCAGTGAACATGGACACACAGTCACCTGTTTCTGTACTCATCACCGCAGTGAACATGGATACACAGTCACCTGTTTCTGTACTCATCACCGCAGTGAACATGGACACACAGTCACCTATTTCTGTATTCATCACCGCAGTGAACATGGACACACAGTCACCTGTTTCTCTACTCATCACCGCAGTGAACATGGACACACAGTCAGCTGTTTCTGTACTCATCACCGCAATGAACATGGACACACAGTCACCTGTTTCTGTATTCATCACCGCAGTGAACACGGACTCACAGTCACCTGTTTCTGTATTCATCAGCGCAGTGAACACGGACTCACAGTCACCTGTTTCTGTATTCATCACCGCAGTGAACACGGACTCACAGTCACCTGTTTCTGTGCTCATCACCGGAGTGAACATGGACTCACAGTCACCTGTTTCTGTACCCATCAGAGCAGTGAACATGGACACACAGTCACCTGTTTCTGTACTCATCACCGCAGTGAACATGGACACACAGTCACCTGTTTCTGTACTCATCAGAGCAGTGAACATGGACACACAGTCACCTGTTTCTGTCCTCATCAGAGCAGTGAACATGGACACATAGTCACCTGTTTCTGTCCTCATCATCGCAGTGAACATGAATACACAGTCACCTGTTTCTGTACTCATCACCGCAGTGAACATGGACACACAGTCACCTGTTTCGGTACTCATCAGAGCAGTGAACATGGACACACAGTCACCTGTTTCTGTCCTCATCAGAGCAGTGAACATGGACACACAGTCGCCTGTTTCTGTACTCATCAGAGCAGTGAACATGGACACACAATCACCTGTCTCTGCACTCATCACCGCAGTGAACATGGACACACAGTCACCTGTTTCTGCACTCATCACCGCAGAGAACATGGACACACAGTCACCTGTTTCTGTGCTCATCACCGCAGTGAACATGGACACACAGTCACCTGTTTCTGTACTCATCATCGCAGTGAACATGAACACACAGTCACCTGTTTCTGTACTCATCATCGCAGTGAACATGAACACACAGTCACCTGTTTCTGTACTCATCATCGCAGTGAACATGAACACACAGTCACCTGTTTCTGTACTCATCATCGCAGTGAACATGGACACATAGTCACCTGTTTCTGTACTCATCATCGCAGTGAACATGGACACATAGTCACCTGTTTCTGTACTCATCACCGCAGTGAACATGGACACACAGTCACCTGTTTCTGTACTCATGACCGCAGTGAACATGGACACACAGTCACCAGTTTCTGTACTCATCACCGCAGTGAACATGGACACATAGTCACCTGTTTCTGTACTCATCACCGCAGTGAACATGGACACACAGTCACCTGTTTCTGTACTCATCAGAGCAGTGAACATGGACACACAGTCACCTGTTTCTGTACTCATCACCGCAGTGAACATGGACACACAGTCACCTGTTTCTGTACTCATCAGAGCAGTGAACATGGACACACAGTCACCTGTTTCTGTACTCATCACCGCAGTGAACATGGACACACAGTCACCTGTTTCTGTACTCATCAGAGCAGTGTACATGGACACACAGTCGCCTGTTTCTGTACTCATCAGAGCAGTGAACATGGACACACAGTCACCTGTTTCTGTATTCATCACCGCAGTGAACATGGACACACAGTCACCTGTTTCTCTACTCATCACCGCAGTGAACATGGACACACAGTCAGCTGTTTCTGTACTCATCACCGCAATGAACATGGACACACAGTCACCTGTTTCTGTATTCATCACCGCAGTGAACACGGACTCACAGTCACCTGTTTCTGTATTCATCACCGCAGTGAACACGGACTCACAGTCACCTGTTTCTGTATTCATCACCGCAGTGAACACGGACTCACAGTCACCTGTTTCTGTGCTCATCACCGGAGTGAACATGGACTCACAGTCACCTGTTTCTGTACCCATCAGAGCAGTGAACATGGACACACAGTCACCTGTTTCTGTACTCATCACCGCAGTGAACATGGACACACAGTCACCTGTTTCTGTACTCATCAGAGCAGTGAACATGGACACACAGTCACCTGTTTCTGTCCTCATCAGAGCAGTGAACATGGACACATAGTCACCTGTTTCTGTCCTCATCATCGCAGTGAACATGAATACACAGTCACCTGTTTCTGTACTCATCACCGCAGTGAACATGGACACACAGTCACCTGTTTCGGTACTCATCAGAGCAGTGAACATGGACACACAGTCACCTGTTTCTGTCCTCATCAGAGCAGTGAACATGGACACACAGTCGCCTGTTTCTGTACTCATCAGAGCAGTGAACATGGACACACAATCACCTGTCTCTGCACTCATCACCGCAGTGAACATGGACACACAGTCACCTGTTTCTGCACTCATCACCGCAGAGAACATGGACACACAGTCACCTGTTTCTGTGCTCATCACCGCAGTGAACATGGACACACAGTCACCTGTTTCTGTACTCATCATCGCAGTGAACATGAACACACAGTCACCTGTTTCTGTACTCATCATCGCAGTGAACATGAACACACAGTCACCTGTTTCTGTACTCATCATCGCAGTGAACATGAACACACAGTCACCTGTTTCTGTACTCATCATCGCAGTGAACATGGACACATAGTCACCTGTTTCTGTACTCATCATCGCAGTGAACATGGACACATAGTCACCTGTTTCTGTACTCATCACCGCAGTGAACATGGACACACAGTCACCTGTTTCTGTACTCATGACCGCAGTGAACATGGACACACAGTCACCAGTTTCTGTACTCATCACCGCAGTGAACATGGACACATAGTCACCTGTTTCTGTACTCATCACCGCAGTGAACATGGACACACAGTCACCTGTTTCTGTACTCATCAGAGCAGTGAACATGGACACACAGTCACCTGTTTCTGTACTCATCACCGCAGTGAACATGGACACACAGTCACCTGTTTCTGTACTCATCAGAGCAGTGAACATGGACACACAGTCACCTGTTTCTGTACTCATCACCGCAGTGAACATGGACACACAGTCACCTGTTTCTGTACTCATCAGAGCAGTGTACATGGACACACAGTCGCCTGTTTCTGTACTCATCAGAGCAGTGAACATGGACACACAGTCACCTGTCTCTGAACTCATGAGAGCAGTGAACATGGACACACAGTCACCTGTCTCTGCACTCATCAGAGCAGTAAACATGGACACACAGTCACCTGTTTCTGTACTCATCACCGCAGTGAACATGGTCAAAAAGTCACCTGTTTCTGTACTCATCACCGCAGTGAACATGGACACACAGTCACCTGTTTCTTTATTCATCACCGCAGGGAACATGGACACACAGTCACCTGTTTCTGTGCTCATCACCGCAGTGAACATGGACACACAGTCACCTGTTTCTGTACTCATCAGAGCAGTGAACATGGACACACAGTCACCTGTTTCTGTACTCATCAGAGCAGTGAACATGGACACACAGTCACCTGTTTCTGTACTCATCACCGCAGTGAACATGGACACACAGTCACCTGTTTCTGTACTCATCAGAGCAGTGAACATGGACACACAGTCACCTGTTCCTGTACTCATCACCGCAGTGAACATGGACACACAGTCACCTGTTTCTGTACTCGTCACCGCAGTGAACATGGACACACAGTCACCTGTTTCTGTACTCATCACCGCAGTGAACATGGACACACAGTCACCTGTTTCTGTACTCATCAGAGCAGTGAACATGGACACACAGTCACCTGTTTCTGTACTCATCAGAGCAGTGAACATGGACACACAGTCACCTGTTTCTGTACTCATCAGAGCAGTGAACATGGACACACAGTCACCTGTTTCTGTACTCATCACCGCAGTGAACATGGACACACAGTCACCTGTTTCTGTACTCATCACCGCAGTGAACATGGACACACAGTCACCTATTTCTGTATTCATCACCGCAGTGAACATGGACACACAGTCACCTGTTTCTGTACTCATCACCGCAGTGAACATGGACACACAGTCAGCTGTTTCTGTACTCATCACCGCAGTGAACATGGACACACAGTCAGCTGTTTCTGTACTCATCAGAGCAGTGAACATGGACACACAGTCACCTGTTTCTGTACTCATCAGAGCAGTGAACATGGACACACAGTCACCTGTTTCTGTACTCATCAGAGCAGTGAACATGGACACACAGTCACCTGTTTCTGTACTCATCACCGCAGTGAACATGGACACACAGTCACCTGTTTCTGTACTCATCACCGCAGTGAACATGGACACACAGTCACCTATTTCTGTATTCATCACCGCAGTGAACATGGACACACAGTCACCTGTTTCTGTACTCATCACCGCAGTGAACATGGACACACAGTCAGCTGTTTCTGTACTCATCACCGCAGTGAACATGGACACACAGTCAGCTGTTTCTGTACTCATCAGAGCAGTGAACATGGACACACAGTCAGCTGTTTCTGTACTCATCACCGCAGTGAACATCGACACACAGTCACCTGTTTCTGTACTCATCACCGCAGTGAACATGGACACACAGTCACCTGTTTCTGTGCTCATCACCGCAATGAACATGGACACACAGTCACCTGTTTCTGTGCTCATCAACGCAGTGAACATGGACACACAGTCACCTGTTTCTGTACTCATCACCGCAGTGAACATGGACACACAGTCACCTGTTTCTGTACTCATCAGAGCAGTGAACATGGACACACAGTCACCTGTCTCTGCACTCATCAGAGCAGTGAACATGGACACACAGTCACCTGTTTCTGTGCTCATCACCGCAGTGAACATGGACACACAGTCACCTGTTTCTGTACTCATCACCGCAGTGAACATGGACACACAGTCACCTGTTTCTGTACTCATCACCGCAGTTAACATGGACACACAGTCATCTGTTTCTGTACCCATCAGTGCAGTGAACATGGACACACAGACACCTGTTTCTGTACTCATCACCGCAGTGAACATGAACACACAGTCACCTGTTTCTGTACTCATCACCGCAGTGAACATGGACACACAGTCACCTGTTTCTGTACTCATCACCGCAGTGAACATGGACACACAGTCACCTGTTTCTGTACTCATCACCGCAGTGAACATGGACACACAGTCACCTGTTTCTGTACTCATGACCGCAGTGAACATGGACACACAGTCACCTGTTTCTGTACTCATCACCGCAGTGAACATGGACACACAGTCACCTGTTTCTGTGCTCATCACCGCAGTGAACATGGACACACAGTCACCTGTTTCTGTGTTCATCACCGCAGTGAACATGGACACACAGTCACCTGTTTCTGTACTCATCACCGCAGTGAACATGGACACACAGTCACCTGTTTCTGTACTCGTCACCGCAGTGAACATGGACACACAGTCACCTGTTTCTGTACTCATCACCGCAGTGAACATGGACACACAGTCACCTGTTTCTGTACTCATCTCCGCAGTGAACATGGACACACAGTCACCTGTTTCTGTACTCATCACCGCAGTGAACATGGACACACAGTCACCTGTTTCTGTGCTCATCACCGGAGTGAACATGGACACACAGTCACCTGTTTCTGTACTCATCTCTGCAGTGAACATGGACTCACAGTCACCTGTTTCTGTGCTCATCACCGGAGTGAACATGGACTCACAGTCACCTGTTTCTATGCTCATCAGAGCAGTGAACATGGACACACAGTCACCTGTTTCTGTACTCATCACCGCAATGAACATGGACACACAGTCACCTGTTTCTGTATTCATCACCGCAGTGAACACGGACACACAGTCACCTGTTTCTGTGCTCATCACCGCAATGAACATGGACACACAGTCACCTGTTTCTGTACTCATCACCGCAGTGAACACGGACACACAGTCACCTGTTTCTGTGCTCATCACCGCAATGAACATGGACACACAGTCACCTGTTTCTGTACTCATCACCGCAATGAACATGGACACACAGTCACCTGTTTCTGTACTCATCACCGCAGTGAACATGGACACACAGTCACCTGTTTCTGTGCTCATCACCGGAGTGAACATCGACTCACAGTCACCTGTTTCTGTACCCATCAGAGCAGTGAACATGGACACACAGTCACCTGTTTCTGTCCTCATCACCGCAGTGAACATGGACACACAGTCACCTGTTTCTGTTCTCATCAGAGCAGTGAACATGGACACACAGTCACCTGTTTCTGTACTCATCACCGCAGAGAACATCGACACACAGTCACCTGTTTCTGTACCCATCAGAGCAGTGAACATGGACACACAGTCACCTGTCTCTGTACTCATCACCGCAGTGAACATGGACTCACAGTCACCTGTCTCTGTACTCATCACCGCAGTGAACATGGACACACAGTCACCTGTTTCTTTCCTCATCATCGCAGTGAACATGGACACACAGTCACCTGTTTCTGTACTCATCACCGCAGTGAACATGGACACACAGTCAACTGTTTCTGTACTCATCAGAGCAGTGAACATGGACACACAGTCACCTGTTTCTGTACTCATCAGAGCAGTGAACATGGACACACAGTCACCTGTTTCTGTACTCATCAGAGCAGTGAACATGGACACACAGTCACCTGTTTCTGTACTCATCAGAGCAGTGAACATGGACACACAGTCACCTGTTTCTGTACTCATCAGAGCAGTGAACATGGACACACAGTCACCTGTTTCTGTCCTCATCATCGCAGTGAACATGGACACACAGTCACCTGTTTCTGTACTCATCACCGCAGTGAACATGGACACACAGTCACCTGTTTCTGTACTCATCACCGCAGTGAACATGGACACACAGTCACCTGTTTCTTTCCTCATCATCGCAGTGAACATGGACACACAGTCACCTGTTTCTGTACTCATCACCGCAGTGAACATGGACACACAGTCAACTGTTTCTGTACTCATCAGAGCAGTGAACATGGACACACAGTCACCTGTTTCTGTACTCATCAGAGCAGTGAACATGGACACACAGTCACCTGTTTCTGTACTCATCAGAGCAGTGAACATGGACACACAGTCACCTGTTTCTGTACTCATCAGAGCAGTGAACATGGACACACAGTCACCTGTTTCTGTACTCATCAGAGCAGTGAACATGGACACACAGTCACCTGTTTCTGTCCTCATCATCGCAGTGAACATGGACACACAGTCACCTGTTTCTGTACTCATCACCGCAGTGAACATGGACACACAGTCACCTGTTTCTGTACTCATCACCGCAGTGAACATGGACACACAGTCACCTGTTTCTGTACTCATCACCGCAGTGAACATGGACACACAGTCACCTGTTTCTCTACTCATCATCGCAGTGAACATGAACACACAGTCACCTGTTTCTGTACTCATCACCGCAGTGAACATGGACACACAGTCACCTGTTTCTCTACTCATCATCGCAGTGAACATGAACACACAGTCACCTGTTTCTGTCCTCATCATCGCAGTGAACATGGACACACAGTCACCTGTCTCTGTACTCATCAGAGCAGTGAACATGGACACACAGTCACCTGTCTCTGCACTCATCAGAGCAGTGAACATGGACACACAGTCACCTGTCTCTGTACTCATCACCGCAATGAACATGGACACACAGTCACCTGTTTCTGCACTCATCAGAGCAGTGAACATGGACTCACAGTCACCTGTTTCTGTATTCATCAGAGCAGTGAACATGGACACACAGTCACCTGTTTCTGTACTCATCACCGCAGTGAACATGGACACACAGTCACCTGTTTCTGTACTCATCACCGCAGTGAACATGGACACACAGTCATCTGTTTCCGTACTCATCACCGCAGTGAACATGGACACACAGTCACCTGTTTCTGTACTCATCAGAGCAGTGAACATGGACACACAGTCACCTGTTTCTGTACTCATCACCGCAGTGAACATGGACACACAGTCACCTGTTTCTGTACTCATCACCGCAGTGAACATGGACACACAGTCACCTGTTTCTGTGCTCATCACCGCAGTGAACATGGAGACACAGTCACCTGTTTCTGTACTCATCAGTGCAGTGAACATGGACACACAGACACCTGTTTCTGTACCCTTCACCGCAGTGAACATGGACACACAGTCACCTGTTTCTGTACTCATCACCGCAGTGAACATGGACACACAGTCACCTGTTTCTGTACTCATCACCGCAGTGAACATGGACACACAGTCACCTGTTTCTGTGCTCATCACCGCAGTGAACATGGAGACACAGTCACCTGTTTCTGTACCCATCAGTGCAGTGAACATGGACACACAGACACCTGTTTCTGTACCCTTCACCGCAGTGAACATGGACACACAGTCACCTGTTTCTGTACTCATCACCGCAGTGAACATGAACAAACAGTCACCTGTTTCTGTACTCATCACCGCAGTGAACATGGACACACAGTCACCTGTTTCTGTACTCATCACCGCAGTGAACATGGACACACAGTCACCTGTTTCTGTACTCATGACCGCAGTGAACATGGACACACAGTCACCTGTTTCTGTACTCATCACCGCAGTGAACATGGACACACAGTCACCTGTTTCTGTACTCATCAGAGCAGTGAACATGGACACACAGTCACCTGTTTCTGTACTCATCACCGCAGTGAACATGGACACACAGTCACCTGTTTCTGTACTCATGACCGCAGTGAACATGAACACACAGTCACCTGTTTCTGTACTCATCACTGCAGTGAACATGGACACACAGTCACCTGTTTCTGTACTCATCACCGCAGTGAACATGGACACACAGTCACCTGTTTCTGTACTCATCACCGCAGTGAACATGGACACACAGTCACCTGTTTCTGTACTCGTCACCGCAGTGAACATGGACACACAGTCACCTGTTTCTGTACTCATCACCGCAGTGAACATGGACACACAGTCACCTGTTTCTGTACTCATCACCGCAGTGAACATGGACACACAGTCACCTGTTTCTGTGCTCATCACCGGAGTGAACATGGACACACAGTCACCTGTTTCTGTACTCATCTCTGCAGTGAACATGGACTCACAGTCACCTGTTTCTGTGCTCATCACCGGAGTGAACATGGACTCACAGTCACCTGTTTCTATGCTCATCACCGCAGTGAACATGGACACACAGTCACCTGTTTCTGTACTCATCACCGCAATGAACATGGACACACAGTCACCTGTTTCTGTATTCATCACCGCAGTGAACACGGACTCACAGTCACCTGTTTCTGTGCTCATCACCGGAGTGAACATCGACTCACAGTCACCTGTTTCTGTACCCATCAGAGCAGTGAACATGGACACACAGTCACCTGTTTCTGTACTCATCATCGCAGTGAACATGAACACACAGTCACCTGTTTCTGTACTCATCACCGCAGTGAACATGGACACACAGTCACCTGTTTCTGTCCTCATCATCGCAGTGAACATGAACACACAGTCACCTGTTTCTGCACTCATCACCGCAGTGAACATGGACACACAGTCAACTGTTTCTGTACTCATCAGAGCAGTGAACATGGACACACAGTCACCTGTTTCTGTACTCATCACCGCAGTGAACATGGACACACAGTCACCTGTTTCTGTACTCATCACCGCAGTGAACATGGACACACAGTCACCTGTTTCTCTACTCATCATCGCAGTGAACATGAACACACAGTCACCTGTCTCTGTACTCATCAGAGCAGTGAACATGGACACACAGTCACCTGTCTCTGCACTCATCAGAGCAGTGAACATGGACACACAGTCACCTGTCTCTGTACTCATCAGAGCAGTGAACATGGACACACAGTCACCTGTCTCTGCACTCATCAGAGCAGTGAACATGGACTCACAGTCACCTGTTTCTGTATTCATCAGAGCAGTGAACATGGACACACAGTCACCTGTTTCTGTACTCATCACCGCAGTGAACATGGACACACAGTCACCTGTTTCTGTACTCATCACCGCAGTGAACATGGACACACAGTCATCTGTTTCCGTACTCATCACCGCAGTGAACATGGACACACAGTCACCTGTTTCTGTACTCATCAGAGCAGTGAACATGGACACACAGTCACCTGTTTCTGTACTCATCACCGCAGTGAACATCGACACACAGTCACCTGTTTCTGTACTCATCACCGCAGTGAACATGGACACACAGTCACCTGTTTCTGTGCTCATCACCGCAGTGAACATGGAGACACAGTCACCTGTTTCTGTACTCATCAGTGCAGTGAACATGGACACACAGACACCTGTTTCTGTACCCTTCACCGCAGTGAACATGGACACACAGTCACCTGTTTCTGTACTCATCACCGCAGTGAACATGGACACACAGTCACCTGTTTCTGTACTCATCACCGCAGTGAACATGGACACACAGTCACCTGTTTCTGTGCTCATCACCGCAGTGAACATGGAGACACAGTCACCTGTTTCTGTACCCATCAGTGCAGTGAACATGGACACACAGACACCTGTTTCTGTACCCTTCACCGCAGTGAACATGGACACACAGTCACCTGTTTCTGTACTCATCACCGCAGTGAACATGAACAAACAGTCACCTGTTTCTGTACTCATCACCGCAGTGAACATGGACACACAGTCACCTGTTTCTGTACTCATCACCGCAGTGAACATGGACACACAGTCACCTGTTTCTGTACTCATGACCGCAGTGAACATGGACACACAGTCACCTGTTTCTGTACTCATCACCGCAGTGAACATGGACACACAGTCACCTGTTTCTGTACTCATCAGAGCAGTGAACATGGACACACAGTCACCTGTTTCTGTACTCATCACCGCAGTGAACATGGACACACAGTCACCTGTTTCTGTACTCATGACCGCAGTGAACATGAACACACAGTCACCTGTTTCTGTACTCATCACTGCAGTGAACATGGACACACAGTCACCTGTTTCTGTACTCATCACCGCAGTGAACATGGACACACAGTCACCTGTTTCTGTACTCATCACCGCAGTGAACATGGACACACAGTCACCTGTTTCTGTACTCGTCACCGCAGTGAACATGGACACACAGTCACCTGTTTCTGTACTCATCACCGCAGTGAACATGGACACACAGTCACCTGTTTCTGTACTCATCACCGCAGTGAACATGGACACACAGTCACCTGTTTCTGTGCTCATCACCGGAGTGAACATGGACACACAGTCACCTGTTTCTGTACTCATCTCTGCAGTGAACATGGACTCACAGTCACCTGTTTCTGTGCTCATCACCGGAGTGAACATGGACTCACAGTCACCTGTTTCTATGCTCATCACCGCAGTGAACATGGACACACAGTCACCTGTTTCTGTACTCATCACCGCAATGAACATGGACACACAGTCACCTGTTTCTGTATTCATCACCGCAGTGAACACGGACTCACAGTCACCTGTTTCTGTGCTCATCACCGGAGTGAACATCGACTCACAGTCACCTGTTTCTGTACCCATCAGAGCAGTGAACATGGACACACAGTCACCTGTTTCTGTACTCATCATCGCAGTGAACATGAACACACAGTCACCTGTTTCTGTACTCATCACCGCAGTGAACATGGACACACAGTCACCTGTTTCTGTCCTCATCATCGCAGTGAACATGAACACACAGTCACCTGTTTCTGCACTCATCACCGCAGTGAACATGGACACACAGTCAACTGTTTCTGTACTCATCAGAGCAGTGAACATGGACACACAGTCACCTGTTTCTGTACTCATCACCGCAGTGAACATGGACACACAGTCACCTGTTTCTGTACTCATCACCGCAGTGAACATGGACACACAGTCACCTGTTTCTCTACTCATCATCGCAGTGAACATGAACACACAGTCACCTGTCTCTGTACTCATCAGAGCAGTGAACATGGACACACAGTCACCTGTCTCTGCACTCATCAGAGCAGTGAACATGGACACACAGTCACCTGTCTCTGTACTCATCAGAGCAGTGAACATGGACACACAGTCACCTGTCTCTGCACTCATCAGAGCAGTGAACATGGACTCACAGTCACCTGTTTCTGTATTCATCAGAGCAGTGAACATGGACACACAGTCACCTGTTTCTGTACTCATCACCGCAGTGAACATGGACACACAGTCACCTGTTTCTGTACTCATCACCGCAGTGAACATGGACACACAGTCATCTGTTTCCGTACTCATCACCGCAGTGAACATGGACACACAGTCACCTGTTTCTGTACTCATCAGAGCAGTGAACATGGACACACAGTCACCTGTTTCTGTGCTCATCACCGCAGTGAACATGGAGACACAGTCACCTGTTTCTGTACTCATCAGAGCAGTGAACATGGACACACTGTCACCTGTTTCTGTACTCATCAGAGCAGTGAACATGGACACACAGTCACCTGTTTCTGTACTCATCACCGCAGTGAACATGGACACACAGTCACCTGTTTCTGTACTCATCACCGCAGTGAACATGGACACACAGTCACCTGTTTCTGTGCTCATCACCGCAGTGAACATGGAGACACAGTCACCTGTTTCTGTACTCATCAGAGCAGTGAACATGGACACACAGTCACCTGTTTCTGTACTCATCAGAGCAGTGAACATGGACACACAGTCACCTGTTTCTGTACTCATCACCGCAGTGAACATGGACACACAGTCACCTGTTTCTGTACTCATCAGAGCAGTGAACATGGACACACAATCACCTGTCTCTGCACTCATCACCGCAGTGAACATGGACACACAGTCACCTGTTTCTGTACTCATCACCGCAGTGAACATGGACACACAGTCACCTGTTTCTGTACTCATCACCGCAGTGAATATGGAGACACAGTCACCTGTTTCTGTACTCATCAGAGCAGTGAACATGGACACACAGTCACCTGCTTCTCTAATCATCACCGCAGTGAACATGGACACACAGTCACCTGTTTCTGTATTCATCACCGCAGTGAACATGGACACACAGTCACCTGTTTCTGTACTCATCACCGCAGTGAACATGGACACACAGTCACCTGTTTCTGTACTCATCAGAGCAGTGAACATGGACACACAATCACCTGTCTCTGCACTCATCACCGCAGTGAACATGGACACACAGTCACCTGTTTCTGTACTCATCACCGCAGTGAACATGGACACACAGTCACCTGTTTCTGTACTCATCACCGCAGTGAATATGGAGACACAGTCACCTGTTTCTGTACTCATCAGAGCAGTGAACATGGACACACAGTCACCTGTTTCTGTACTCATCACCGCAGTGAACATGGACACACAGTCAGCTGTTTCTGTACTAATCACCGCAGTGAACATGGACACACAGTCACCTGTTTCTGTACTCATCACCGCAGTGAACATGGACACACAGTCACCTGTTTCTGTACTCATCACCGCAGTGAACATGGACACACAGTCACCTGTTTCTGTACTCATCACCGCAGTGAACATGGACACACAGTCAGCTGTTTCTGTACTCATCACCGCAGTGAACATGGACACACAGTCAGCTGTTTCTGTACTAATCACCGCAGTGAACATGGACACACAGTCACCTGTTTCTGTACTCATCACCGCAGTGAACATGGACACACAGTCACCTGTTTCTGTACTCATCACCGCAGTGAACATGGACACACAGTCAGCTGTTTCTGTACTAATCACCGCAGTGAACATGGACACACAGTCACCTGTTTCTGTACTCATCACCGCAGTGAACATGGACACACAGTCACCTGTTTCTGTACTCATCACCGCAGTGAACATGGACACACAGTCACCTGTTTCTGTACTCATCACCGCAGTGAACATGGACACACAGTCAGCTGTTTCTGTACGAATCACCGCAGTGAACATGGACACACAGTCACCTGTTTCTGTACTCATCACCGCAGTGAACATGGACACACAGTCACCTGTTTCTGTACTCATCACCGCAGTGAACATGGACACACAGTCACCTGTTTCTGTGCTCATCACCGCAGTGAACATGGACACACAGTCACCTGTTTCTGTGCTCATCAACGCAGTGAACATGGACACACAGTCACCTGTTTCTGTACTCATCACCGCAGTGAACATGGACACACAGTCACCTGTTTCTGTACTCATCACCGCAGTGAACATGGACACACAGTCAGCTGTTTCTGTACGAATCACCGCAGTGAACATGGACACACAGTCACCTGTTCCTGTACTCATCACCGCAGTGAACATGGACACACAGTCATCTGTTTCTGTACCCATCAGCGCAGTGAACATGGACACACAGTCACCTGTTTCTGTGTTCATCACCGCAGTGAACATGGACACACAGTCATCTGTTTCTGTACCCATCAGCGCAGTGAACATGGACACACAGTCACCTGTTTCTGTGTTCATCACCGCAGTGAACACGGACTCACAGTCACCTGTTTCTGTGCTCATCACCGCAGTGAACATGGACTCACAGTCATCTGTTTCTGTACCCATCAGCGCAGTGAACATGGACACACAGTCACCTGTTTCTGTGTTCATCAACGCAGTGAACACGGACTCACAGTCACCTGTTTCTGTGCTCATCACCGCAGTGAACATGGACACACAGTCACCTGTTTCTGTACTCATCACCGGAGTGAACATGGACACACAGTCACCTGTTTCTATGCTCATCACCGCAGTGAACATGGACACACAGTCACCTGTTTCTGTACTCATCTCCGCAATGAACATGGACACACAGTCACCTGTTTCTGTACTCATCACTGCAGTGAACATGGACACACAGTCACCTGTTTCTGTACTCATCACCGCAGTGAACATGGACACACAGTCACCTGTTTCTGTACTCATCACTGCAGTGAACATGGACACACAGTCACCTGTTTCTGTACTCATCACCGCAGTGAACATGGACACACAGTCACCTGTTTCTGTACTCATCAGAGCAGTGTACATGAACACACAGTCACCTGTTTCTGTACTCATCACCGCAGTGAACATGGACACACAGTCACCTGTTTCTGTACTCCTCACCGCAGTGAACATGGACACACAGTCACCTGTTTCTGTACTCATCAGAGCAGTGAACATGGACTCACAGTCACCTGTTTCTGTACTCCTCACCGCAGTGAACATGGACACACAGTCACCTGTTTCTGTACTCATCAGAGCAGTGAACATGGACACACAGTCACCTGTTTCTGTACTCATCACCGCAGTGAACATGGACACACAGTCACCTGTTTCTGTACTCATCAGAGCAGTGATCATGGACTCACAGTCACCTGTTTCTGTACTCATCACCGCAGTGAACATGGACACACAGTCACCTGTTTCTGTACTCCTCACCGCAGTGAACATGGACACACAGTCACCTGTTTCTGTACTCCTCACCGCAGTGAACATGGACACACAGTCACCTGTTTCTGTACTCATCAGAGCAGTGAACATGGACACACAGTCACCTGTTTCTGTACTCATCAGAGCAGTGAACATGGACACACAGTCACCTGTTTCTGTACTCATCACCGCAGTGAACATGGACACACAGTCACCTGTTTCTGTACTCATCAGAGCAGTGAACATGGACACACAGTCACCTGTTTCTGTACTCATCAGAGCAGTGAACATGGACACACAGTCACCTGTTTCTGTACTCATCAGAGCAGTGAACATGGACTCACAGTCACCTGTTTCTGTACTCATCACCGCAGTGAACATGGACACACAGTCACCTGTTTCTGTACTCATCAGAGCAGTGAACATGGACACACAGTCACCTGTTTCTGTACTCATCACCGCAGTGAACATGGACACACAGTCACCTGTTTCTGTATTCTTCAGAGCAGTGAACATGGACTCACAGTCACCTGTTTCTGTCCTCATCAGAGCAGTGAACATGGACACACAGTCACCTTTTTCTGTACTCATCACCGCAGTGAACATGGACACACAGTCTCCTGTTTCTGTACTCATCACTGCAGTGAAAATGGACACACAGTCACCTGTTTCTGTACTCATCACCGCAGTGAACATGGACACACAGTCACCTGTTTCTGTACTCATCAGAGCAGTGAACATGGACACACAGTCACCTGTTTCTGTACTCATCACCGCAGTGAACATGGACACACAGTCACCTGTTTCTGTACTCATCAGAGCAGTGAACATGGCCTCACAGTCACCTGTTTCTGTACTAATCACCGCAGTGAACATGGACTCACAGTCACCTGTTTCTGTACTCATCATCGCAGTGAACATGGACACACAGTCACCTGTTTCTGTACTCATCAGAGCAGTGAACATGGACACACAGTCACCTGTTTCTGTATTCATCAGAGCAGTGAACATGGACACACAGTCACCTGTTTCTGTACTCATCACCGCAGTGAACATGGACCAACAGTCGCCTGTTTCTATACTCGTCAGAGCAGTGAACATGGACTCACAGTCACCTGTTTCTGTGCTCATCACCGCAGTGAACATGGACACATAGTCACCTGTTTCTGTACTCATTACCGCAGTGAACATGGACACACAGTCACCTGTTTCTGTACTCATTACCGCAGTGAACATGGACACACAGTCACCTGTTTCTGTACTCATTACCGCAGTGAACATGGACACACAGTCACCTGTTTCTGTACTCATTACCGCAGTGAACATGGACACACAGTCACCTTTTTCTGTACTCATCACCGCAGTGAACATGGACACACAGTCACCTGTTTCTGTACTCATCACCGCAGTGAACATGGACACACAGTCACCTGTTTCTGTACTCATCACCGCAGTGAACATGGACACACAGTCACCTGTTTCTGTACTCATCAGAGCAGTGAACATGCACACACAGTCACCTTTTTCTGTACTCATCACCGCAGTGAACATGGACACACAGTCACCTGTTTCTGTACTCATCACCGCAGTGAACATGGACACACAGTCACCTGTTTCTGTACTCATCACCGCAGTGAACATGGACACACAGTCACCTGTTTCTGTACTCATGACCGCAGTGAACATGGACACACAGTCACCTGTTTCTGTACTCATCAGAGCCGTGGCATGCAGGGGCATGCAGAAGGCAGGGACCAGACACCTGGAATTCCTGACATACAGTTGAGAAGTAGGGGGAGCAAATGGCTGGATGGGGCTCTCTGAACCTGGAGGGAGCTGCTGGATGGAGGGCTCTGATGCTCTGGGGAGTGGCTGGATGGGGGTGGCTGGAAGCGAGAGGCCGGACACTGGTGTGGGGGCTGGAAGCAGGGAGCAATCGAGCGGCCTTAGAGAGTTAGTGGGTGGTGGGGTGGGGTTGTGTGGGAAGTGGGGAGCAAGCGGCCGGAGAGAGTTGGGGGGGAAGCGGGGAGCAAACGGCCGAAGATCTTGGTGTTGGCGGGTGTGGGGAGCGGCCGGAGAGCGGTATGTGACAGGACTAACTGGCGCACGTGCAGGAAAACACTCTCCTCCTCCCCACCCCCTGCGCCCACCTCCACACCACCCCCACCCCCCCCGGCCATTGACTGCAGGCTGCTTGGTCCCCGCTTGCCCCCCTCCCCCCGCTCTCCTCCTACTTCGTCCCCACCCGCTTTCTCTGGCCACTCGCTCCCTGCTTCCCCCCCTCGCCCATCCCTCCAGAAGCTTGCTCTGGGACACACCCCTTCCCTCCTCTCGGCCACATACTCCTACATCGCCTTGCTTCTTCGGGAGGCGCGGTGCGGGAGGGAAGCAGGGAGCAAGCGGCTGGAGAGCAGGATGGCACTGAAACCTCACAGAATTACGGACGGTGTGAAGCACCGTCAGAGGTGCTGTACTTCCAATGAGACTTTATACGTTCTCCGAGTGTCCAACATTCCGTTGTGTGCTGCCATGGGTTTACGTTGTCTTTCTGTGATTATTTGAGCAGCGCCATCCTTAGTCCTGGCAGCCGCCTGAATGTCGCAGACTGTGACATTTCAGTGGAACAGGCTTCATTTGCGCATGTGCCAGTACAGTGGCACCTCGTGGTTGCATTGTCAGCAAACACAGCCTTTTTTTAACCAGTCTGCCACGTGGGACCTTGTCAAAATCCTTGCTAAAATCCATGTCAACCACATCAACTGCACTACCCTCATATATCTTCCTTGTTACTGCTTCAAAACATTCGATCAAGTTAGTCAAACAATATCATCCCTTAACAAATCCATGCTGACGATCCTTGATTAACCTGTGCCTTTCGAAGTGACAGTTTATCCTGTCTCTCAGAATAGATTCCAATAGTTTGCCCACTGCTGAGGTTAGACTGACTGGCCTGTAATTATTCAGACTATCCCTCGCTCCCTTTTTAAACAGAGGTACAACATTAGCAGTTCTCCAATCCTCCGGCACCACATCTGTATCCAGTGAGGACTGGAAAATGATGGTTAGACCTTCTGCTATTTCCTCTCTTGCTTCTTTTAACAACCTGGGATGCATTTCATCTGGCCCTGGTAATTTATCTACTTTCAAGGATGCTAATCCCATGAATATTCCCCTCTCCCTATGTTTATCACATCCAATACTTCATACCCCTCTTCCTTAACTACAATATCTGCATTGCCCACTCTTTTGTGAAGACAGATGCAAAGTATTCACTAACAACAATACCAACATCTTCCACCCCTGCACATAGGTTACCTTTTTGGTCTTTTATGGGCCCTACTCTTTCCTTAGTTATCCGCTTACTCTTAATGTATTGACAAAACATCTTTAGATTCACCTTGATTTTTCTTGCTAATATTCTTTCATGCCCTCTCTTTGCTTTCCTCATTTCCTTCTTGATTTCACCCCTCCTCTTTCTCTACTCCACTCGGCTTTCTGTAGTATTGAGTTCTTGGTGTTGGACATAGGCTTTCCTTTTCTGCCTTACCCTGTAAGCTCCTTGACATCCATGGGGCTCTAGATTTGGCCGTCTCTCCCTTTTTCTTTGCAGGAACATGTTTACTCTGTACCCCTTGAATCTCTCTTTTGAAAGCCTCCCACTGCTCTGGCATTGATTTACCTTCAAGAAGCTGTTTCCAGTCCACTTTTGCTAAATTATTCCTCAGTTTAGTAAAATTGGCCTTGCCCCAATTGTGAACTCTACTCCTGTTCTATTTCTGTCCTTTTCCATAATTACGTTAAAATTGACTGAATTATGATTACTACCACCAAAATGTTCTCCCACTGCCATTCCTTCCACCTACCTAGCTTCATTTCCTAACACTAAGTCTAAAACTGCACCCTCTCTTGTTGGACTTGCTCCATACTGGCCAAGAAAGTTCTCCTGAATGCACCTCAAGAATTCTGCTCCCTCAATTCCTTTCACACTAAAACTATTCCAGTTAATATTAGGGTAGTTAAAATCCCCTACTATTACTGCCCTATTGTTCTTGCACTTCTCAGAGATTGTCTACATATCTGCTCTTCTATCTCCCTCTGACTGTTTGGGGGTCTATAGTACATAGCAGTGTGATTGCTCCTTTTTTGTTCCTTAGCTCAATCCATATGGCCTCATTTGATGAGCCTTCCAACATATCTTCCCTCCTCACAGCTAATAATAGTTTCTTTGTCCAAAATTGTTAGTCCCCCTCCTTTCTTATGCCCCTCTCTATTGCGTCTGAAAACCCTGTAACCAGGAACATTGAGCTGCCATTCCTGTCCCTCCTTAAGCCATGTTTCTATAATAGCTATGATATCATACTGCCATGTGTCTATCTGTGGCCTCAGCTCTTTGGCTTTATTTGCTAAACTCCTTGCATTGAAGTAGATACCCTTGAGCACTGCCAAACTCCTTTTTATATTTTCTAACCTTTGTTTCCTCTGCCTTCCAGAATCATCGATTAACTTTCAGCCTTCCATTTTCATTTCTGATTTTGTCCCAACTGAGTCTACTCTCAGGTCCCCATCCCCCTACCAAACTAGTTTAAACTCTCTCAACAGCACAAGCAAAACGTCCCGCAAGGAACTCAGTCCCGACTCTGTTCAGGTGCAACCCGTCTGGCCTGTACAGGTCCCATCTCCCCCACAGCTGGTCCCAATGTCCCAGGAATCTAAAGCCCTCCCTCCTGCACCATCTTTCCAGCCACGGATTCATCTGTCTTATCCTTCTATTTCTATACTCACCTGTGCGTGGCACGGGGAGTATTCCGAAGATGACTACTTTTGAGGTCCTTATTGCGAATTTCTTACCTAGCTCCCTAAATTCTGACTGCAGGACCACATCCCTCTTACTACCTATATCGTTTCTTCCAAATGGACCATGACTGCTGGCTGTTCACCCTCCCCCTTCAGGATGCTCAGTGACATCCTTGATCCTGGCACCAGGGAGGCAACACACCATCCTGGATTCACGTCTGCGGCCACAGAAACGCCTGTCTGTTCCCCTGACTATTGAATCATCTATCACTATGGCTCTTCCAGTCTTCCCTGTGCTCCACTATGCAGCTGAGCCACCCGTGGTGCCATGGACTTGGCTCTGGCTGCAGTCCCCAGGTGCAGCATCACTTTCCACAGTATTCAGAACTGAATACCTGTTGGAGAGTGAGATGCACTCAGGGGTCTCCTGCACTAACTGCCTGATTCTTTTTGACTGCCTGGCAATCACCCATCCCCTCTCTCCCTGCATACTCTTAAGCTGCGGGGTGACCACATTTATAAACGTGCTATCTATGTATCACTCATCCTCATCAATGCACCGCAGTGTCACCAGCTGCTGCTCAAGTTCCAAAACCCGGAGCTCCAGCTGCTACAATTGACAACATTTCCTGCACAAATGGTTCTCCAGGATACGGGAAGCATCCTGGAACTCCCACATAACACAGGAGGTGCACTCTCGCAGTTGAAGCACCCTTGTCGTTCCTTTATTTATTAGTTGACCCTTTGCTACTGCTAAAAAAAGAAACCTTACCAATACTAAAACATATAGAAACATAGAACCATAGAAAATAGGAGCAGGAGTAGGCCATTTGGCCCTTCAAGAATGCTCCACCATTCATTATGATCATGGCTGATTATCCAACTCAGTAACCTGTTCCTGCTTTCGCCCCATATCCTTTGATCCCTTTAAACCCAAGAGCGAAATCCAACTCCCTCTTGAAAACATACAATCTTTTGGCCTCAACTGCTTTCTGTGGTAGTAAATTCCACAGGTTCACCATTCGCTGGATGAAGAAATATCTCCTCATCTCAGTCCTGTATGGTTCACCCTGTATCGTTAGACTATGACCCCTGGTTCTGGACTCCCCCACCATCGGGAACATCCTTCCTGCATCTACCCTGTCAAGTCCTGTTCAAATTTTATAGGTTTCTATGAGATCCCCCTCACTCTTCTGAACTCCACCGAATATAATCTGAACCGACTCAATCTCTCCTCATCTGTCAGTCCCGCCATCCCAGGAATCAGTCTGGTACACCTTCACTGCACTCCCTCCATAGCAAGAACATCCTTACGCAGGTAAGGAGACCAAAACTGCACACAATATTCCAGGTGTGACCTCACCAAGGCTCTGTATAATTGCAGCAAGACATCCCTGCTTCTGTACTCAAATCCTCTCGCTATGAAGGCCAACATACCATTTGCCTTTTTTACCGCCTGTTGGACCTGCATGCTTACCTTCAGCGACTGGTGTACGAGAACACCCAGGTCTCATTGCATATTCCCCACTCTCAGTTTATAGCCGTTCAGATAATAATCTGCCTTCCTGTTTTTGCTACCAAAGTGGATAACCTCACGTTTATCCACATTATACTGCATCTGCCATGCATTAGCCCACTCACTCAACTTGTCCAAATCACCCTGAAGCCTCTCTGCATCTTCCTAACAACTCACCCTCGCATCCAGTTTTCTGTCATCTGCAAATTTGGAGATATTACATTTAGTTCCCTCATCTAAATCATTAATATATATTGGGAATAGCTGGGGTCCGAGCACCGATCGCTGCGGTACCCCACTAGCCACTGCCTGCCATTTGGAAAAAAGACCCATTTATCCCTACTCTTTGTTTCCTGTCTGCCAACCAATTTTCTATCCATCGCAATACACTACCCCCAATCCCATGCGCTTTAATTTTACACACTAATCTCTTATGTGGGACTTTGTCAAAAGATCTCTGAAAGTCCAAATAAAGCACATCCACTGGCTCCCCCTCATCAACTCTACTAGTTACATCCTTGAAGAATTCAAGCATGATTTCCCTTTCGTAAATCCATGCTGACTCTGTCCAATTCTACCACTGTTCTCCAGGTGCTCTGCTATAAAATCTTTGATAATGGACTCTAGAATTTTCCCCACTACTGACGTCAGGCTGACTGGTCTATAATTCCCTGCTTTCTCTCTATCTCCCTTTTTAAATAGTGGGATTACATTAGCTACCCTCCAATCTGTAGGAACAGTTCCAGAGTCTATAGAATCTTGGAAGATGAACACCAATGCATCCACTATTTCTAGGGCCACTTCCTTAAGTACTCTGGGATGCATACCATCAGGCCCTGGGGATTTATCGGCCTTCAATCCCCTCAATTTCCCCAACACCATTTCTCTATTAATACTGATTTTCTTCAGTTCTTCTCTCTCACTAAACCTTGTGTTCCCCAACATTTCTGGTATGACCCAACATTAATACCTTAGAAGTTATGTAGTTGCACACAGACCCCTCCAAACCTGCCTCCTGTTGCTCAGACCTAGTGCTGCTGACATCTGTGACACTGTAACTGTGGCATGCAGCTACCTTATCCTCCCTGTTCTTACTACAGCATTTCACAGGGCTCATCACCCTATCACCATTTGCTACCCATGGACTACTCCATTGCATGGCTCTCCCTTGGTTCTATTCCCACATGTCTCAGCTTAGCCAGCACATCTCTTGCAATGCCTTCAATGTCTCATGGCATCAGGTCAAACATGCGCAAAGAAACCACCTGCTGATTACCACCTACCGCACCACCCACCACCCCCACCCCCCAGCTGACGAATCAGTACTCCTCCATGTTGAACAGCACTTGGAGGAAGCACTGAGGGTGGCAAGGGTGCAGAATGTCCATCAATATCCATCACCAAGAGTGACACAGTAGCACCACTACTGACCGAGCTGGCAGAGTCCTAAAGGACATAGCTGCTAGCCTGTGTCTGCGGCAAGTGGTGAGGGAACCAACAAGAGGGAAAAATATACTTGACCTCGTCCTCACCAATCTGCCTGTCGCAGATGCATCTGTTGATGACAGTATTGGTAGGAGTGACCACCGCAGTTCTTTGTGGAGACAAAGACCCCTCTTCACATTGAGGATACCCTCCATCGTGTTGTGTGGCACTGCCACCGTGCTAAATGGGATAGATTTCAAACAGATCTAGCAATGCAAAACTGGGCATCCATAAGGCACTGTGGGCCATCAGCAGCAGCAGAATTGTACTCAACCACAATCTGTAACCTCATGGCCTGGCACATCCCCCACTCTACCATTACCATCAAGCCAGGAGACCATCCCTGGTTCAGTGAAGAGTGCAGGAGGGCATGCCAGGAGCAGCATCAGGCATCCCTCAAAATGAGGTGTCACTTTGGTGAAACTACAACGCAGGACCACTTGCATGCCAAACAGCGTAAGCAGCATGTGATAGACAGAACTCAGCGATCCCATAACCAACGGATCAGATCTAAGCTCTGCAGTGATGACACATCCAAACATGAAAAATGGTGGTGAACAATTAAACAACTCACTGGAGGAGCTGGCTCCACAAATATCCCTATCCTCAATGATGGGGGAACCCAGCACATCAGTGCAAAAGATAAGGCTGAAGCATTTGCAACAATCTTCAGCCAGAAGTGCGGAGTTGATGATCCATCTTGGCCTCCTCCTGACGTCCCCAGCATCACAGATGCCAGTCTTCAGCCAATTCGATTCACTCCGCGTGATATCAAGAAACGACTGAAGGCACCGGATACTGCAAAGGCTATGGGCTTTGACAGCATTCCAGAAATAGTACCGAAGACCTGTGCTCCAGAACTTGCTGCACCCCTAGCCAAGCTGTTCCAGTACAGCTACAACACTGGCATTTACCCGGCAATGTGGAAAGTTGCCCAGGTATGTCCTGTACACTAAAAACAGGACAAATCCAACCCGGCCAATTACCGCCCCATCAGTCTACTCTCAATCATCAGTAAAGCGATGGAAGGTGTCATCGATAGTGCTATCAAGTGGCACTTGCTAAGCAATAACCGACTCACTGGTGCTCAGTTTGGGTTCTGCCAGGGCCACTCAGCTCCTGACCTCATTACAGCCTTCATTCAAACATGGACAAAAGAGCTGAACTCCAGAGGTGAGGTGAGAGTGACCTTAACATCAAGGCAGCAGTTGATTGAGTATGGCATCAAGGAGCCCTAGCAAAACTGGAGTCAATAGGAATCAGGGGGAAAACTCTCCGCTGGTTGGAGTTGTACTTAGCGCAAAGGAAGATGGTTATGGTTGTTGGAGGTCAATCATCTGAGCTCCAGGACATCACTGCAGGACTTCCTCAGGGTAATGTCCTAGGCTCAACCATCTTCAGCTGCTTCATCAATGACCTTCCTTCAATCATAAGGTCAGAAGTGGGGATGTTCACTGATGATTGCACAATATTCAGCACCATTCGCAACTCCTCAGTTACTGAAGCGGTCTGTGTAGAAATGCAACAAGACATGGACAATATCCAGGCTTGGGCTGATACTTGGCAGGTAACATTTGCACCACACAAGTGCTAGGCAATGACCGTATATGACTATATGTTCAATGGCATTATGATCGCTGAATCCCCCACTATCAACATCCTGGGGGTTACCATTGACCAGAAACTGAACTGGAGTAGCCATATAAATACCGTGGCTACAAGAGCAGGTCAGAGGCTAGGAATCTTACAGCGAGTAACTCCCCTCCTGACTCCCCAAAGCCTGTCCATCATCTAAAAGGCACCAGTCAGGAGTGTGATGGAATACTCTCCACTTGCCTGGATGGGTGCAGCTCTAACAACACTCAAAAAGCTCGATACCATCCAGGACAAAGCAGCCCACTTGAATGTCACCACATCCACAAACATTCACTCCCTTTAAAACTGACGCACAGTGGCAGCAGTGTGTACCATCTACAAGATGCACTGCAGAAATGCACATGGCTCCTTCGACAGCACCTTCCAAACTCGCAATCTCTACCTCCTAGAAGGACAAGGGCAGCAGTGCATGGGAACACCACCACCTGCAAGTTCCCCACCAAGCCACACTCCATCATAACTTGGAACTAAGTTGCCGTTCCTTCACTGTCGCTGGGTCAAATTCCTGGAACTCCCTTTCTAACAGCACTGTGGGTGTACCTACTCCACATGGACTGCAGCAGTTCAAGAAGGCAGCTCACCACCTCCTTCTCAAGGGCAATTAGGGATGGGCAATAAATACTGGCCCAGCCAGCGACACCCACATCCCATGAATGAATAAAAAAACTTCTCACCTGGCACTATTACCTGAAGAGACACCCCAGAGTTCCATCTTGCGTGCTGTCTTATTCTTCATCTGCATTCTGCCCTTTGATGGCATAATCCATAGGCCTGGTTTATCTCATATGTATGGCAACACCCAGCTCTGTCTTTCCACTACTGCCTTCAACTCTATGACTATCACTGTACTGTCCAACATTAAGTCAGGAATGAGTTGCAACTTCTCTAAATAACAATGGTAGACCAACACCATCCTGTTCAACATATGCATCTTGTCTCCAACTTCATTCTTCTGCAACAGCAGCTCACTTATGCTGTCCCTCATGATGTCCATCTTGGATGACCTGAACTAAGCTTCAAGCCCTATGCCGTATCCATCACCACTTTTCACCTCTAATAATATCACCTGTCTTTGCCCTTATCTCAACCTCACCACAGTTAGAACCCTCATTCATGCCTTTGTCACCCCCAGGTTTGACTTCCCCAATGTTCGCCTTGGCCTCGTCCCATGATCCATCTTATATAAACTCCAATCCAGTGCTGCACCCCTGCCTCTTTGACCACTTGCAGCCTGTGGGCCAGTTTTAGCTCTCTATGCTTCAGCCTCTGGCATCCTTTGCATCCCTGTCTCTTTGTTCTATCATCAATTGCAGAGCCTACACTGGTGTTTTGGCCCTGAACTCTGGAATTCTCCAACCCTAACATTACCTACCTTCCAAAGTCTCTGTGAAGCCTAGCATTTCCATTATGCCCCAGTAACCTCTGCTAACATTTTTCATATTACTGCACCACATCTGCTTTTAAGACGGTCCTTAAAACCTTCACTTTGACCAAACATTTGGCCATCTGTTTTACTATCTCCTTATGTGGCTTGGTGTTAAGTGTTGTTTAGTAACACTCCTGTGAAGCAACTTGGGATGTTTTACTAAGTTAAAGTTGTTGTATAAATGTCGGTAGGTGTTGCCTTTGCTTTTTTGGACCATCTTTGGATACTTGCTATGTTAAAGATATGATGCAAGTGAAAGTTGTCTTGTTATACATGACAGAGTGTAGGAAGCTCATCTAATCAAAATGGGTGCTCATGACATGAAATTCTTGACAGGGCAGCACCTCAGGTTTTTTCCAACTATATCACCCCCCCTACCTTTTTGTGGCACCGTGGTAATTCCTATTGGTTAGTTGTCCAAATGAAGTTCACATCCATACTTAAGGTAGGAGATGTAGCAATACTTCTATTCAGCTCAAATACGAATAATGATTACAAATGATATTTGCTGTACCACTTTGAAGCAGAATGTATACTCCAGCTATTACCAAAATGTTAGAAGAAGTTACAAATGAATGCAAAATTTGCAATGCTGATTATTGAGATAGTGAGGTCAATGGAGCAGCTGGGGCTGGAGATTTTGGCTAATATTACAAGAGAGCGACCTGAATTTTTTCCTCGGTGGACGGGAGCTCTCCACCGACTGAAAAGTCGGTGGCAAACCCTCCTCCGCCTGGCCTGGGGAACTGGACTGCATTTTGTGGTCCCGAGGCTTTTAATTAGTCTGAGACTTCCACCTCGTTGAAGCAGGATGTCCCGCCTAATGGAGCTGAAGGCCAATCAGAGTTGGGCCCCGACAAGGCAAGGGTGGTTGTTTGGGGGGACCGGGGGCATGTTGGGCATTAGGGGTAGTTGGAGCAGCCCTCCATCAAGCACAGGGTGCCTGATCAGAAGGCCCCCCTCCCAGGCCGTCTTAAAGCAGCTTGCTTTTGTCAGGTTGCTTTTCTTGGGCCTGGGATGCCGGCCAGCCAAGGGCAAAATCCCAGTGGCAGCGGGTGGAGGCCCTTAAATGGGCGGGAGCAGGTTGGATGGGCCCCCCAAGCCTCCCGCTCCATTATACACCCCCCGCACCCTCCACCGCTATCACGCACTTTGGGCGGGGTGGGGGGCGGTAAAATTCTGGCCAGCATTTCTCATTCCACTTCCTTGTCACCCTTTCACAATCTGTGACATTATGCAGAATTTGAAGAGAAAAGTATATGGCTAGTATATTATTTGAAGAACAGAATTGCAAAGGAAGACTTGCACATGAAAGTGTTCGGGATCAAATGAGTCCATATTGTTATGACTGACCGCTCCAGTCAAAGCCCCCAAACAAAATATACGATTCTGATTGTGGTGGGAGAGACGCACTGATAATTCATTCCCGTCGCTCCACAGATCGCCTAACATATCATTTAAAACTTTCCAAATTTAAGAAAGACCCAGCCAAATTGTATCATCTATTAACCCCCTGAATGAGGCTAACCAAACCAGGTGTCTTTAAATCAACAAATTAATTAGAAGAACTAAATTCTTAAACACCATGAAGATATAAACGACATTTAAAATAGAAAAAATTAGAGTCCTTGCAAATTTACAGTCCAATGTTGCGTGAAGTCCTCACAGAATGTTGCCTTCCTTCTCCAGCGAATTTCAACAATTAACGACTTGCAAATACTTTCAACAGAATCAATCTGACTTTAGAGTTTTTGAGGGATAAAAGATTGTCACAGTCTAACTTCCCTTTCTTCAATTTAAATTACCAGAGATTTCTGTTTTGGCTTGACCTTTTTAGAATTTTGAGAGATAATAAACAGACTAAAATCCTTTTCCTTCAGTTTAAATGGTTGACAGCTCTTTTTCCAGGTGCTGTCATCACAGCCGTCTGTGTGCCGTTGTCTGTGTGTTCTGTTCGAACAAACTGTCTTCAACTAAAAGCCAGTTCAAAACTGAATTGTAACAAATGTATCGCATGAGACACACTCCCAGTGGCTGTATCTATGGTAACGAGAATTCACCCTTTGAATCGCAGTCTCCAAATGGCTGTTTCTAAGGCAACGAAAATGCACCTTCCTATAACTCCTGTGGCTTGCTAGTTCTTAAAGTAATACTGGTCCCTTGAAAACCTTAAAGGCAAACTGCATATTCCTGAAAAAAAAAACTACAGGACCATGACAATATGCCCCCTTGCTATATACTGAACAGGAGAGTCAGCAGTCAGAGCAAAGATAGCACAACTGGTAGTCCAAAACTTTTAATAGATTAAGGTTGACTCCTAAAGTCACTTCACACTTATTTGTTTTCTGCATACACAATCTCACAAAGTTCTTCACTTTCCAATACTTTTGCTAAGGACTGGAGTCCAATTTCCCCTACCATCATTCAACTCCCAAAATTTGAAAATGGATACAGAAATAAAATCAGAACTGAGATCAAACTGTCTTTACTTTAAGCGACGGAAAGTGTCAAAATTTTCTCCATTTCTACAATTATTTGTTAACACAGTGACTGCTCTTTGTGCCAGCTAACTTTAATTACTAATCTACTATTCCTGTGAAGTTCTCCAAGTGACATGAGGTTGAGTAGAATGTAGCTGGGTTGTGAAGAAACAATCAGAGCTGTGAGGAGGGATGATATTCCAGAAGGATCATAGGGTTGAACTGAGAAACAAGAAAGGAGCAATCACACTGCTGGGCATATTTTAAAACCCCCAAGCAGTCAGAGGGAGATACAAGAGCAAATATGTAAACAGATTTGCTGTAAAGTGCAGAAACAATAGGGTAGTAATAGTAAGGGATTTCAACGACCCTAACAGTAACAGGATAAATTCTGTGTAAAAGGTATAGAGAACACAGAATTTTTTTAATGATCCAGAAGAACTTTTTTAGCGAGCCCAACAAGAAAGGGGCAGTTCTGGACTTCAATTTAGGGAATTAAGCTGGGCAGGTGGAAGGGGTATAAGTTGGAGAGCATTTTGGTGATAGCGATCATAATTCAGTTAGATTTAGTGTAGTTATGGAAAAAGTCAGAGATAGACTAAGGGTGAAAGTTTTAAAATAAAAACGGGGAACTGCTGGAAATACTCAGCAGGTCAGGAACATCTGTGGAGAGAGAAGTAGAGTTAACATTTCATATCTATGACCTTTCATCAGGACTAGCAAAGGTGAAAAAAGAATAAGAAAGTTTTCAATTGGGAAAAGGCCCAATTTTACTGAGCTGAGATGTGATTTGGCAGAAGTGTACTGGAAACCGCTACTTAAAGTTAAATAAGTGCCAGAGCAGCAGGGGCATTCAAGGTGGAGTTAAAGGGGATTCAGAACAAACATGTCCCTACAAAGCAAAAGAGTGGGGAGTCCCAAATCTAGACCCACCAGCCCCTCCACAAACACCCCTTCCCCACCCCCCAGATGTCAAAGAGCATACAGGGTAGGGTAAGGTAAGGAAGGGAAACGTATAGCAGTTGCTGAGAGCTCAATACAGCAGAAAGCCTAGATGAGTATAAAAAGTGCAGGGGTGAAATTAAAAAGGAAATTAGGAATGTAAAGAGAAAGCATGAAAAAATATTGGCAAGTAAAAGCAAGAAAATCCCAGAGGATGTTTTACAAATACATGAAGAACAAGAAGATAACTAAGGAAAGAGTAGAGTATATTAGAAACCTAAAAGGGAACCTGTGTGTGGAGGCAGAAAATATGGGCATGGTTTTTAGTGAATATACTGCGTCTGTCTTCACAAAAGAGGGGGATATTGCAAACATTGTAGTTAAGGAGGATGAGAAGGTGGAGTAAACACAGCGAGAGAGGAAACATTAAAGGGTTTAGCATCTTTGAAAGTGGATAAATCACCAGACCCAGATGAAATGTATCCCAAGTTGCTAAGAGAAGCAAGGGAGGAAATAACAGAAGCTCTGGCCATCATTTTCCAATCCACTCTGGCTACAGGCATGGTGGCGGAGGACTGCTAATGTTGTACCATTGTTTAAAAAGGGAGAAAGTGATAGAGCAAGTACTTACAGGCAAATCAGCCTAACCTCAGTGATGGGCAAATTATTAGAAAAAATCATGAGAGACAGTATAAATCATTATTTAGAAAGGCACAGATTGATGAAAGACAGTCAGCATGGATTTGTTAGGGGAATGTCGTGTATGACTAATTTGACTGAATTTTGTGAGAAGGTAACAAGGAGTGTTGATGAGAGTAGTGTGTTTGATGTAATCTACCTGGATTTTAGCAAGGCTTTTGACAAGGTCCCACATGGCAGATGTGTCAAAACAGTAAAAGGCCATGTGATCAAAAGGAAAGTGGCAAGTTGGATCCAAAATTGGCTCAGTAAGCAAAGGGTAATGGTTGACAGGTGGTTTTGTGACTGGAAGGCTGTTTCAAGTGGAGCTCTGCAGGGCTCACTAAGTACTGGATCCCTTGCTTTTCAGGGTATATATCAATGATTTAGACTTAAATATACAGGGCATGATTCAGACATTTACAGATGATACAAACATTGGTGATGTGGTTGATGGTGAGGAAGAAAGCTATAGACTGCAGTAAGATATCAATGGATTGGTCAGTTGAACAGAAAAGTGGCAAATGGCATTCAATCCATAAAAGTGTGAGGTAATGCATTTGAGGAGGGCAAACAAGGCAAGGGAATACGCAATAAATGGTAGGATTCTGAAAAGTGTAGAGGAACAGAGGGACCTTGGAGTGCATGTCCCTGAAGCAGGACAGGCAGATAAGGTGGTTATGAAGGCATATGGGATACTTTCCTTGATTAGCTGAAGCAATACTATAAGAGCAAGGAGGTTATGCTAGCACTATATGAAACACTAGTTCGGCCGCAGCTCGAGCACGCCATACAGTTCTGGTCTGTGAATTACAGGAAGGACGTGATCACACTAGACCGAGCACAGAAAAAATATATGAGGATGTTGCCAGGAATTAAGAATTTTATCTATGAGGAAAGGTTGGATAGACTGGAGTTGTTTTCTTTGGAACAGAGAAGGTTGAAGGAAGATTTAATTGAGATGTATAAAATTATGAGGAGCTTAGATAGAGTGGATAGGAAAGACCTATTTCCACAGTAGAGGGGTCAATAACCAGGGGAAATAGATTTAAAGTAATTGCTGGAAGGTTTAGAGGGGACTTGAGGAGAAATTTTTTAACCAGGAGAGTGGTGGGGATCTGCAAATTATTGCCTGAAAGAGTGGTAGAGGCAGAAACCCTCAGCACATGTAAAAATACTTGGATATTCACTTGAAGTATTGTAACCTATGCAAGCTATGAACCAAGAGCTGGAAAGTGCAATTAGGCTGCATGGCTCTTTTTCAGCCGGCACAAATATGATGGGCCAAATGGCCTCCTTTTGTGCCATACATTTTCTATGTTTCTAGGTTTTACAGGATACAGCCTTCTATTATGTAGTGTCACAGCCAATACAGAGCTGATAAAAATTGATTTCTGTAATGCAATGGTGCTGCATCCATTTTTCAGGCACAAAATGGATGCCTAAGTATTCAATATGGCAGATGCGGCATGTGCTTTCATTATGCTTTACTATTGGGCTGCCCACCATTTTTTTGAAAAAACTGTAAGCAAGCTCTTTTTGTGCAGCCCAGTCACTCAAGCAACAACCTCTTGCTAATTATTTGATCATCAGTGATAGTGGATCTTGCAGGATTTTTTTTCTCTCTGCAATGAGTCTGTTATTTGATTGTTGAATGGAAGTCATTTCCTGCACTATGCTACCTTCAAACCTTCAAAACAAAAGATTAGGGTTAGTTAACTGGAGTGAGTCACTGCTGTTTGGCTTTAATTAGAACAAAGAACAAAGAAAAGTACAGCACAAGAACAGGCCATTCGGCCCTCCAAGCCTGCACTGATCTTGATGCCTGCCTAAATTAACATCTTCTGCATTTCCGGGGCCCATATCCCTCTACTCCCTTCCTATTCATAAATTTGTCAAGATGTCTCTAAAACGTCACTATCGTATCTGCTTCCACCACCTCCCCTGGCAGCAAGTTCCAGGCACTCACCATCCTCTGTGTAAAAAACTTGCCTCGCACATTCCCTCTAAACTTTGCCCCTCGCACCTTAAACCTATGTTCCCTAGTAACTGACTCTTCCACCCTGGGAAAAAGCTTCTGACTATCCACTCTGTCCATGCCACTCATAACTTTGTAAACCTCTATCATGTCGCCCCTCCACCTCCGTCGTTCCAGTGAAAACAATCCGCATTTTTCCAACCTCTCCTCATAGCTAATGCCCTCCAGACCAGGCAACATCCTGGTAAACCTCCTCTGTACCCTCTCCAAAGCCTCCACGTCCTTCTGGTAGTGTGGCGACCAGAATTGCAAGCAATATTCTAAGTGTGGCCTAACTAAGGTTCTGTACAGCTGCAACATGACTTGCCAATTTTTATACTCTATGCCCCGACCGATGAAGGCAAGCATGCCGTATGCCTTCTTGACTACCTTATCCACCTGCATTGCCACTTTCAGTGACCTGTGGACCTGTACGCCCAGATCTCTCTGCCTGTCAATACTCCTAAGGGTTCTGCCATTTACTGTAAACCTCCCACCTGCATTAGACCTTCCAAAATGCATTACCTCACATTTGTCCGGATTAAACTCCATCTGTCATTTCTCCGCCCAAGTCTCCAACCGATCTATATCCTGCTATATCCTCTGACAATCCTCATCTTCAACTTCACCAACCTTTGTGTCGTCCGCAAACTTACTAATCAGACCAGCGACATTTTCCTCCAAATCATTTATATACACTACAAAGAGCAAAGGTCCCAGCACTGATCCCTGTGGAACACCACTAGTCACATCCCTCCATTCAGAAAAACACCCATCCACTGATACCCTCTGCTTCTATGACTGAGCCAGTTCTGTATCCATCTTGCCAGCTCACCTCTGATCCCATGTGACTTCACCTTTTGTACCAGTCTGCCATGAGGGACCTTGTCAAAGGCTTTACTGAAGTCCATATAGATAACATCCACTGCCCTTCTTTCATCAATCATCTTCATCACTTCCTCAAAAAACTCAATCAAATTAGTAAGACACGACCTCCCCTTCACAAAACCATGCTGTCTCTCGCAAATAAGTTCGTTTGTTTCCAAATGGGAGTAAATCCTGTCCCGAATAATCCTCTCTAATAGTTTCCCTACCACTGACGTAAGGCTCACCGGCCTATAATTTCCTGGATTATCCTTGCCACCCTTCTTCAACAAAGGAACAACATTGGCTATTCTCCAGTCCTCTGGGACCTCACCTGTAGCCAATGAGGATGCAAAGATTTCTGTCAAGGCCCCAGCAATTTCCTCCCTTGCCTCCCTCAATATTCTAGGGTAGATCCCATCAGGCCCTGGGGACTTATCTACCTTAGTGCTTTGCAAGACACCCAACACTTCCTCCTTTTTGATAATGAGATGACTGAGACTATCTGCACTCCCTTCCCTAGACTCATCATCCACCAAGTCCTTCTCTTTGGTGAATACTGATGCAAAGTACTCATTTAGCACCTCGCCCATTTCCTCTGGCTCCACACATAGATTCCCATCTCTGTCCTTGAGTGGGCCAACCCTTTCCCTGGTTACCCTCTTGCTCTTTATATACGTATAAAAAGCCTTGGGATTTTCCTTAATCCTGTTTGCCAATGACTTTTCATGACCCCTTTTAGCCCTCCTAAATCCTTGCTTAAGTTCCTTCCTAGTGTCTTTATATTCCTCAAGTGCTTCGTCTGTTCCTAGCCTTCCAGCCCTTACAAATGCTTCCTTTTTCTTTTTGACTAGGCTCACAATATCCCGCGTGAGCCAAGCTTCCCGAAACTTGCCAAACTTGTCTTTCTTCCTCACAGGAACATGCTGGTCCTGTGTTCTAATCAGCTGACGTTTGAAAGACTCCCACATGTCAGATGTTGATTTACCCTCAAACAGCCGCCCCCAATTTAAATTCTTCAGTTCCTGCCTAATATTGTTATAATTAGCCTTCCCCCAATTTAGCACCTTCACCCGAGGACTACTCTTACCCTTATCCACAAGTACCTTAAAACGTATGGAATTATGGTCACTGCTCCCGAAATGTTCCCCCACTGAAACTTCGACCACCTGGCCAGGCTCATTCCCCAATACCAGGTCCAGAATGGCCCCATCCCTAGTTGCACTATCTACATACTGTTTCAAGAAGCCCTCCTGGATGCTCCTCACAAATTCTGCCCCATCCAAGCCCCTAGCACTAAGTGAGTCCCAGTCAATATAGGGGAAGTTAAAATCACCCACCACCACAACCCTGTTACCTTTACATCTTTCCAAAATCTGTCTACATATCTTCTCCTCTACCTCCCGCTGGCTGTTGGGAGGCCTGTAGTAAACCCCCAACACCGTGACTGCACCCTTCCTATTCCTGAGCTCCACCCATATTGCCTCGCTGCATGACCCCTCTGAGGTGTCCTCCTGCCGTACAGCTGTGATATTCTCCTTAACCAGTAATGCAACTCCCCCATCCCTTTTACTTCCCCCTCTATCCCACCTGAAGCTTCTAAAGCCTGGAACATTTAGCTGCCAATCCTGCCCTTCCCTCAAACAAGTCTCTGTAATAGCAACAACATCATATTTCCAAGTACTAATCCAAGCTCTATTTCCATCTGCCTTACCTGTTATACTTCTCGCATTGAAACAAATGCACTTCAGACCACCAGTCCCGCTGTGCTCCGCAACATCTCCCTGCCTGCTCTTCCTCTTAGTCCTACTGACCTTATTTACTATGTCCTTCTCATTTATTTCACTAGCTGTCCTATTGCTCTGGTTCCCACCCCTCTGCCACACTAGTTTAAACCCTCTCACGTGACGCTAGCAAACCTTGCAGCCAGGATATTAGTGCCCCTCCTGTTTAGATGCAACCCGTCCTTCTTGTACAGGTCCCACCTGTCCCTGAAGAGAGCCTAATGGTCCAGATATCTGAAACCCTCCCTTCGACACCAGCTGCTCAGCCACGTGTTTAGCTGCACTATCTTCCTATTTCTAGCCTCACTGGCATGTGGCACAGGGAGTAATCGAGAGATTACAACCCGAAAGGTCCTGTTTTTTAACTTACTACCTAACTCCCTAAACTCCCCCTGCAGGACCTCATCACTCTTCCTGCCTATGTCATTGGTACCGATGTGTACCACAACCTCTGGCTGTTCACCCTCCCCCTTCAGAATGCCCCCTGTCCATTCAGAGACATCCTTGACCCTGGCACCAGGGAGGCAACATACCATCCTGGAGTCTCTTTCACGTCCACAGAAGCGCAAATCTGTGCCCCTGACTATCGAGTCCCCTATAACCATTGCTCTTCTGTGCTTTGTCCCTCCCTGCTGAACAACAGTGCCAGCCGTGGTGCCACTGCTCTGGCTGCTGCTGTTTTCCCCTGATAGGCCATCCCCCCCAACAGTATCCAAAACAGTATACTTGTTAGAGAGAGGGATAGCCACAGGGGATTCCTGCACTGACTGCCTGCCCCTTCTAGCGGTCACCCATCTTTCTGCCTGCACCTTGGGTGTAACCACTTCTCTAAAACTCATGTCTATGACACTTTCTGCCACTTGCATGCTCCTAAGTGCATCCAGTTGCCGCTCCAACCGATCCATGCGGTCTGTGAGGAGCTGCAACTGGGTACACTTCCTGCAGATGTAGTCGTCCGGAACGCTGGAAGCATCACGGACTTCCCACATCTCACAGGTGAAGCACTTCACCCCTCTAACTGTCATTTCTAGCACTAATTAGTTAATTGATATAAAATAAATAAATACTTATTAAATCCTTACTAAATTGTTATAATTAACTATATGGTCCCTAGTGCTAGATTTCTACTATAAATATTAAATGCTAACTAAATACAGTAATCTCCTCCCTCTGGTTTAGTTACTCTACTTAATAATTAGTTAATTAGGGTTTTAATCAATTTTTACCAATGTTTTATTTTCAAATTCAGTACAAATTCCCTACCAGCCAATTAGGTCACAGCTTTCCTGTGACGTCACTTTTCATTTTTTTTTACCAGAGGTAAGTTTTTTATACTTACCGGTCCGGAATTCTGCCCTCCGTGTCTTCTCCGTGAATGTAGGCCGCGAATCCCCAAGGTAAGTTTTTTATACTTACCGGTCCGGAATTCTGCCCTCCGAGTCTTCTCCGTGAATGTAGGCCGCGAATCCCCAAGGTAAGTTTTTTATACTTACCGGAATTCTGCCCTCCGAGTCTTCTCCGTGAATGTAGGCCGCAAATCCCCGAGGTAAGTTTTTTATACTTACAGGTCTTGAACTCCGCCCTCCAAGTCTTCTCCGTGAATGTAGGCCGCGAATTCCCGAGGTAAGTTTTTTATACTTACCGGTCCGGAACTCCGCCCTCCGAGTATTCTCTGTGAAGGTAGGCCGCGAATCCCCGAGGCATTGTGCAGATTTTTCAGAATCCTCAGCATTCCAGAATATTTGGAGCCATTTCTAATGGTGAGTGATGAACAAAATTTGTACACTATGCCAGCTAGCTATGGTAGAATCTTAAATCTTAAATTTATTTTTTGATCATTTATGACACTTTTCAGTGAATAATAATCTCAGCTGAATAATGAGTGACATTGCTATTTTAAATTTAAATAATCCTGTTTGGTACTTTTTTAAAAACTGAGGATCTTGGTAATTTATCACATTATTGTTTTTGGGACTTTGCTGTGCCCAAATTGGCTGCTACGTTTCCTACATCAAAACAGTGACTACACTTCTAAGATATTTCATTGACTGTAAAGTGCTTTGGGACATTGTGAAGAACTCTATTTAAGATCAAGGTCTGTCTTTCTTTCTTTCAATATTATGATCATATTTATTGAAACAAAAGTTGATACTTTATATCACATCAAAAGTAATGCAATGACAAGCAGCATGTTTATTCATTTGTGGGATGTGGACATTGCTGGCTAGGCCAGCATTTATTGCCCATGAACTGAGTGGCTTGTGAGGCCATTTTCAGAGTCAACCACATTGCTGTAGGGCTGGAGTCACAAGTCGGATGGCAGATTTCCTTCCCTAAAGGACATTAGTGAAGCAGTTAGGTTTTTACAACAGTTGACAATGGTCTCACAGTCACTATTAGACTAGCTTTTAATTCCAGATTTATTAATTGAGATAAAATTTCACCATCTGCTATGGTGGGATTTAAATCCATGTCCCCAGAGCATTAGCCTTGGCTTTGGAGTACCAGTCTAGTGACATTACCACGATGCCACCACCTCCCCCTAAACTTCTGTAGAGCTATCTCAGATGGAAGGAACAATAAGGGTCACAAAAACATTTCATATCATGTGATGTACACTGCTTGTCTGAAGTTACTTTACAATTTGCTGTAAAATATTTGCTTGTAAATCTACAGCATGCACATCAAAAAGGAACATAATTGCCGTCTGTGGATGTTATTCAGCACTTTGCTGATGCACTGGATTTGCGCCAAAGGTTGATGAACCACGGTCATAAAAAGACTTTATGTTCAAAATATATTAAATAAAGTAAGGTACCAGAAGGACATCAAAAGCTCTAATCTAATCTCCGGGCTAGCTGACTTTTTTTTTTAACTTGTCTGAGTTTGTTATGACCTGGTTAGAGACCAGTAACTTTTCAAAAAGAAATTTGAAATCCCAGTTCTTACTGAAAAAAATTACGCCACAAAATTTCACATTATAAACAAAGAAAACTTTACTGTACAAGAGTCAAACAAAGCAAGCACTTCTAACATAACTCTACAATTTGTAATCACTTACATTTTAAAGCCAAAATCTCAACTGAAAGTAAAGTCTTATACTTTAAACTTAAAATCTCAACAAAACACTCCCTGTTTGACTTTTATTTTCACCCAAGAGTTCTCCTATATTTTACAGGATCTTGAAGGTTCATTCACTTCCCCTGGAACCAATCCAAAGCATACCACAGCTCACAGGAATTCACTTCAATTTTCTTTAGTTTCCCAGCTATCTCCTGAAGTATGAGATTTCTTGGGAATTCTCCCTCTAGCATCCATCTCTCCTTCAACCCCTCATGAATCTGAATTCATAGCCTGAGCATGGACCTCACTCGCATTTCTTGCGTACTGACATTGAATCAGAAAGCATGCTTGGCTCTTATAGGCCTTTGCTATTGAGTCCAGCTGCTTCTAAAGCCCAACTGCTGGCAGTTCTCTCTCTCTCTCTCTCTCTCTCTCCCTCTCTCTCTCTGCCTCAGCCCAGCTGCTTTCAAAGTCAACTGGATTTCTGTGAGCAATCACAGAGGTAAAAAACCAGACCAAAAGGCAACACCCTGCATAATCTATCTCCATAGCATGCGGCACATCTGGGATGTCCCAGATAGGAATTTAAACTAATTAACTCTATCTCCAAAACATCTCTTTGATTATGGGTACCCACATGAATAATTTACATTGCTAACAAAGTCAGGGCAATTCTCTTCTGACTGACTGACTTCAGTTCCCCAACTAAATGGGACCACCTGCTGTTTTATGGCTCTCACCCTTCTAACTGAGTCTATAAGAACATGTGGAAAGATCTTTGAAGTGTAAATATCTTGGGTGGCCTGCAACCTTTTGAACTCCAGACTTTCAATTACATTACATCTACCAATTTAATTTCCCCAAAACTAAAAGTGACCTCTAAAAAAATATAAACCATGAACTAAATGATCGCAATACTCTTCTGTTCTGTTGCATCATTTAAACTGCTTGATTACTGTAGTGATATTTTTTGAGGGGCACTTAATGACGCAATCCCAGGGGCTTCCACCCCCACAAATATTGACACATTTGCAGGCCACTCCTTCTGCACAAATATTCCCAAATTCACAAGGGCCTAATCACAAATTGATACATTGCTGAGTGCCTCAGCTGTAAATATGGACATGGATATATGGTTTTCTATTGTGTTATCTAAGTCATAAATAAATATAGTGAATAGTGTAACATCACTAGTCACTTCCTTCCAATTTGAGTACATACAGTTATCACTATGCTCTGTCTTCTACTGCCTAACCAATCTCCTAACCGGGCCAATAATTTGCCTTCAATTTTATGAGCTTTAATTTTAGCTGACAATCTCTTATGTGGAACCTTACTGAATGCCTTCTGGAAGTCCATATAAGCCACATCCATAGATCCTGTCTACTACTTTCTCAAAATTGTAAGATAAGACCTACCCTTTACAAATTCATGTTAGCTCTCTCTTATTAGCTCAAATTTCTCAAAGCGCTCAGTCACTCCGTCCTTAAGTGTAGTTTCCAATAGCTTCCCCACAGCAGATGATAGACCAATAAGTCTATAATTCCTGGTTTCTCTCTCTCATCTTTCTTAAATAATGGAGTTATATTTGTAATTTCTGCTTACATTAATTTTAATGAGTTCCACTCCTTGAATCATTATTATTTCCCTGGAATGTCAGCTATATTACCCTGTTCCTCTAATGTGAAGGCTGACACAAGGTAATTGTTCAACAAGTCTGCCATATTCTTATTTTCATTTGCAATATTAACCACTTGTTACTAAAGGGCCTACATTACCCTTGACTACCCCTTTTCTAATATAATTGTAAAAGTTATTTTGGTAATCTTGATACTCCTCATAAGTTTCTTTTCATATTTTATTTTAACTTCCAAAAGACAGTGGAGTATAGTTTCCATTCCATTGTGCTGGTTTTAATGGCACAATTCACCTGAAATCGGTGTAACCTGCACAAAAATACAGGAAATTTAAACACTAATTACATACATCACAAACTGAAACTTTCAGTCTTTTGCAGAAGTTTAAACAACTTTGCACTAGAAACTAGCCCAGCCCACAACAGGCTACACCCCAGGATGAATTAATCACCATAAGGAGTTTCTGCTAATTGTGCTCATTTGCAGGCCTTTGAAGAGGCTCCAAAAGTTAAGCTGATTCTTTTGGCACAAGAACATTTTAAATAGGTATGTTTTAGAAGCTTTTAAATGGATTTTAAAAAATTTACAAAGGAACTGACTACAATATCCCAAGATGACCAGCAAATCGTTCTGCATAGTGTTTCAAAGTCATTTTCAGTAATTTAAAACTGGGATCACATGTGGTGGATTGACACTGTGATTTAAATTGCTATTTTTTGTGATAAACCCATTTTCAGCTATGTTAATCAAACTGAACCAAATTACAACATTTAAATATATCAAGGAATATTTCATAAAGCAATTAAAAAAAAATGCTTCTCTATTGTGCCAGCTCATAGCAGATTTTGGATTTTATGCAGGAGGCTGGACTCCCAGTGCCAGGCCAAATAGTCAGGGGATCCCTGCGTCTGCATTTATTCTGACCCCTAGAGGGATCTTCTGGTCTTTTGAGGTCAAAGTTGAAGAAGGCGGGATCCCTGTTCTTTTAAACACTTAATAGGGACAGGAATATCATCTCCAAGAGCTGCCGGCCAATCAGAGGGCCAGCAGCACAACAATATCGGCAGCACCACCAGGAGAGGTGGCCACTGCCAGTACTGCAGAGGCCACAGACCCAGGCCCAGCGTTGGAACCCCAGACCTGAGGTAGGTGAGGTGGGGTTGATGGGGCTGGTCTGGAAGGTCCCGGTGAGGGATGGTGGACATTCGATCCTGAGGGTGCAGTGATACCAGCAGCAGCAGGAAGAGGCCCTTAATTGGCCATCAATTGGCCACTTTAGGACCTCAATTGGCCTATTATATATTGTTATACTATCTGTAAAGTGCTAGGAACTAATTAGCTAGGAACTAGTTGTTATGTGTAAGTGTTCCAGTGGGGCCACGTTCATGGCTGCACTGGCGAGTCATGTGATGTAACAGAAAACCTGTCTGACCAGTTCCACAGCAGGTAGCATGGTGGATGAACAAATAACTGAAAAGCTCAAGCCTTTCCAAGTATAAAGTGTGATTATTTCCAGCATCTGTGAACCAGAAAACAACAGGAGGACGTAACATGGCCTCTGGGTGGGAAGGCCGACATCGGCCAATCCCGCCCCCGGGAAGATTGGGTCCGGCAATCCAGTGTCTGGTTCTGTGGTGGCCAGTGCTGCTCCAATTCTCCGGCCCGTCCGCACCCCCCAACTCCCCAGCTCGGAACCCGACGTTGGGCTGCGACCAAAATCCAGTTCGTGTGTTCAGTGATATGCAAATTAATTTGAATGAAAAATCAAGGAAAAATCACTTCTCAAAATGGCCGCAATATTGGGTATATTTGGCAACAGAATCGTCAATCGTGCCTGAAGTGGAAACTCAATTGTCAGCTACTCAGCAAACTGATGCTCAAATTATTGAAAAACATTTTGCTAACAGTGTAAAGCAACAAAAATAACCTGCAGATAGATTAGTAAACATAGCAAAACATTGAAACATGCACAGAAATCTGATCTCATGGACATCCAAAGGGAATTCTAAGCTTGAATACTTGTAAATTAGGCTATCACATCTGCTATCCACTAGTTTTGATTTACAATCAACAAATGGACCCATATTGTACATAAAACTCGTATATTCTATATCAATTATATCAATTAACTGCATGAGAGGTGTCACAATTTTTCTGAAGTGTGCCAAAAGTAGTGGTGGGCATTTTGCAAGCTATACATTTGAGTAAATAGCTGAAAATAAAGGATCAGTAGTTTACCAACAAGTCTTGCACTGTTAGATATTCTCAAAAGCTTTTCTAGAGGAGGTTTTTTTCCTAACTACTGTTCCCTCTATTTTGAAACTATCAGAGCAGATGAAGCCGAGTATGAATTCTGAATCTGGGTGACAGTTTACAAATATCCCAATCAAATTTTACATGAGATTCTTCACACTTCTCCATGGTAGGCAGTGGTTAGTTGGCTGTTGTAGCAGCTGGCGATACTTTTGTTTCTCTGTCTGTGCTATAGTGAATTTGTGGTTACACCTTTTGCAATCCTGGTGGCCTCTTGGGTTATTCACGCTCCATCCAAATGGTGCATTCATGATGCTCGGTATACTAAAGAGGTCCATTGGATCTTTGGTGGTATGGTACATCTGGGTTTCCCATAACAATTTAGTGGAGATGGGGGTGAAAAACAATGGTAAACCTGTGATTATCTAATGGTGGAAGAGACTTCATGTTTCTGGTGTAGTAGTGGGGGCTGGGTAGTGGTGGGTGGGTGTAGGGGAGGGAATGTTTGTGTTCATTAGTGATACAAGGCAACTCACACAGAGGAACATAGGAGCAGCAGTAGGCCATTCAGCCTCTCGAGGCTGTTCCCCCTTTCAGTTTGATCATGGCTGACTTATATCTTAATTCCATCTACTTGCCTTGGTTCTGTAACCATTACAAAGTAAGATGGCTGGAATTAAGCTAGAATTTTGTTGGTCTTGGTAACTACCATTCATTTTGGAGCCTTCAGATTCAAAGCTAGAATTCCTGACCAAATTGCGTGGAACTTTAACATTTTTCACTCCCTAAGATGCTAATCATTAACATTCCTCCAATAGACCTGGCTTTTTAATGTATTTTTCACATTTTGATTTCAAATGGTTGTGAATTAGAAATTGTAAATGGAGAAATGTGCATGTGTTCCTCCTCCACGTTTCATTATTCAGACAGTTGCAGTAATTTAATTTTCAGTTCAGTTCTACTATTAAAGTGTAATTACGCACACCCTTCAGGAAAGGAATGTAAAATGACGCAATCGTACCTCATTGTTAATGTAGATTATAGGCTGAAGGAGCTGCAGAAGGATAGATAAAAGGTCTGTGATGATTAAGCACCTATACATGGCACAGAACACATTCAATGTGTTGCGACAACACCTTTTTTTGAAGAGTTAATCTATTCTTGTGCATTTTGTCAAACTGGTGAATGTATTCCTAAATTTGAAGAACATCTATTATTAAGATGATAGGAGTAGAATGATTGAACAAATGTTCATTGCATACAGTGTGAGATGATGCATTTTGGAAGAAAGGATAGGAAGAGGCAGGATGTATTTAATAGCACATTTTTAAAGAGTGTGCAGTGACAGAAGGACCTGGGGGTTCATGTGCATAGATCTTTGAAGGTGGCAGGATATATTGTGGTCAGCATAACATATCGGATCTTGGGCTTCATAAATAGAGGTATTAAGTACAAAATCAAGGAAAGGGAAGTGATGGAGAACCTTTATAAAGCTCTGTTTTGAGCCACAATTAGAGTATTGTGTCCAGTTCTGGTCACCACACTTTAAGAAGGATGGGAAAGCCATTGAGAGCGTGCAGAGATTTACCAGAATGGTTCCAGGGTAGAGGGAATTTAGCTTGTCATGATCCTGTTTTTTTTCTCCGGGAAATATGCGGTGTATCTTTAACAAAGGATCAGCACTGCTTTAAGAACGAGCAAGCCTCAGGAGTTACTGAGAAGGTGCATTTTGATTGCCATTGGATACAACCATGCAGAGAGGGAACCAACCAGTTTCAGAAGGTGCATCCTGGTTGCTTTGGATACAGCCACTCAGAGATTGAGGATCAATATTGTTACACCAGGTGAGAAAGAGGTCTAGGGTTCCCTTTCAGACTTCATCTGGTCTTACTGTAACAGGATTTAATTTTAAACACACCGTGTTTTTAGCTCCCCCGTGGTGAATCCTTGTTCACCACTTTCCAATTATAAGGCAAAGAAACAAGCACAAAACATAGGTTTTCTTAGGTTTAAAGAAGAAAGATTGAAATTTATTAAACTTACACTTAAACTCTATCTCGGTCAACGCCTATGGATACATGACGGCCCACGCTAGCATGCATACGTGATACACACATGCCGATAGAGACAGAAAAGAGCAGAAGAAAATAAAGTGGAAAAGTTTGAGGCTATACCTGAAGAGTGTTTTTTTGTTACTATGCTTTGAGCTCACTGTAGAGTCCTTGATTGTAGGTTGGTCTTGCTTTTCATTGGGGACCAATATTCTTCTTAATGTAGGAGACTTTTCTCTCTTGGTTCTTGTGCCTCAGTCGGTTTTTGAGTTCCGTGAGAAAGAGATGGGAACAGACACTCAGACAGAAGGTCATCTTCAGTCCAGGAGCATTCAGCTTCCTGCAGGCTCTCAGTTCAAACTGTACAATTCAGAAACGTCCCAGGTTGCCAAGCAGGTTAGTCATGTGACTAACTGGTCTGGCCATGTCTAGACTCTGTGTATTGTGTGTGCCATGAATGGTCCTTTGTCTACAAACACTGTCTATTAACATGCAAAAATTTCTTTCCAGCCAAGGCCCAGGCAACCCCTTGTAACAGGCCTTCTCTTCTTCCCAGCAACAATTTGAAATTTAATGTCCATGTGGCAAAATTAATGTGCCTCATTCTTGGCAGGTGGGGGCCTGCATGACAATATACAATGTTGCGATTAACTTTTAAACTGGCTTTTTATCTGAGACAGGCTGTTCTAACAGACAGACAGCTGGGCCAACATGAATTGAACAGAGATCTGTGTTAATTTAAACTGAAAGAAGAATGTAAACTGTGACTACTTTTTAACCCTCAAAATTCTAAAGCCGGATTGATTCTATTGAAAGTGGTTGTGAGTTGTTGATCTGCTGTGGTCATCGCTGGAAGAAAAAGAAGTTTGAAGCTTCAGATTTTGGACTGTTTTCCTTTCCTCATCAGACCCTGGAAGAATGCGAGTGGACTTTAATCAGAGGATTGTTCATCAGGAAGTGTAAATCTGCAAGGACACTAATTTTTCTATTTTAAATGTTGTTTTTATCTTAGTAGTGCTTTAAGAATTTAGTTTTTTCTAATAAACAGTTAATTTGTTGATCTAAAGACACTAGTCTGGTTCCTCTCATTCAAGGGTTAATAGATGGTTCAATTCGGCTGTGGTTTTCTTTAATTTGGAAGGTTTAAAGTTATATGTCAGGTGATCTGTGGAGCGACAGGACTGAATTAACAGTGCTTTGCTCCCACAGCAATCAGAATCATATATTTTGATTGGGGGCTTTGTTTTGAGCAGTCGTTTCGTAACTTATTACATGGGGGCTCGCTCATGATTGAATCATATTTTAATTAAGCAGCTCACATCTGGAATCAGAATCAGACTAATTTGGAGGGCCCGCATTTGGAATCATATTAATTACTCGTCTCTGTGATAACATATTTAATTTGGGTTCTTGTGTCTGGCATCATATTAATCTCTATCTCACGTTTGGGATCATATCAATTGGTAACTCAATTTTTGGGATCAAAATCTAACACCAATTACAAAGAAATTAAAAGAAACTGGTCTCTTGTATAATAAGGTACAGTCTATACCATTGTAATGGTGTTAGTGATTGCAGCAGAATTTTGGGAAAGCAGAATGTTTCCCTGAGTGACTTGATAACTTTAACTAAGAACAAATTAAAAGAATTGGCAGCAAAATTGGGGTTAAAATTAAAATCAGGTGGCAATAAGCAGGGATAATTGACATAATAATTAAACATCTGGAATTATTAGAAGAAGAAGATCATGATGATGATGAAGGGGAATACGAGAGACAAGAAAGTAGTAGGTCCAAGAGTGATACAGTGGTATTGGCTAGGATTCAGTTAGAAACAAAAAAACTTGAGGCTGAAAAAGAATGAAGAAAACTTGAATTGGAAAAAGAGGAAAGGAAGAAAGAGAGCACTTCAGAGAGAAAGTGAAAGCGAAGAGAGGGAATTTAAGTTAAAAGAGATGGAACTAAGACGAAAGGGTAGTCTTGAATCCAGGGAAAATTCAGGTCAGGAAGAATCTGAATTTTGCTCAGGACCCAGTGAAATGTTGTTTAGATTTATACAGGCTCTTCCTAAGTTCAAGGAAAGGGACGTAGATGCATTTTCATATCTTTGGAAAAAATAGCCAAAAGATGAAATAGCTGAAAGAAAGCTGGACACTGCTTATGCAGGGCAGGTTGGTAGGCAGAGCTCATGAAGTTTATGCCATGCTTCCTGAAGAGGCTTCTGCAGATTATGAGATAGCAAAAAAGGCTATTCTCGCTGCGTATGAGTTAGTCCCTGAAACGTTTCGTCAGAAGTTTAGGAACTTACGGAGATTGGCTGGGCAGACATATTTAGAATTTAAGAGGGTGAAGCAAATTACTTTTGACCGTTGAATATGGGCATTAAAGATAGAAACCACATATGAGAACCTTTGAGAACTGATTCTCTTAGAAGAGTTTAAAAACTCCAGTCCTTAAGTAGTGAGAATTCACATAGATAACCAGGAAGTTTTGAAAGCTAGGCAAGCAGCGGAAATTGCTGATGATTTTGAGCTTGTGAATAAACCAACCTCTTTTGTCCAGCACCTCCACAAACCCAAGAAGGATAGAAAGTGGGAGAGTGAAAGGAAGGCAAGTAGCTGGGGACAAGAAGGAACAGCTGGGAATGCCCAGGATCACCTCCTCAGGTCAGAAAGGAAGGTGCTGAGGGTAGAAGTGAGGTTCGCAAGACAAAGTGTTATCGTTGCCACTAAACGGGTCATCTTTTTTCAGAGTGCTGAAAATTGCGAGGTAAACCCATAGGACTTGTTGGGATGCACAAAGCTAGTGCAGAGGAAAAGACTCTGACTGAGAGTATAGCAGACCAGGCTATTGCTTTAACGACAGCTGTGAAACCAGGTACTAAAACTAAGAAGAGTGTAGAGGTTAAGAATAAAATACCTGAGAGTTATAATGAATTTCTGTCAAAGGGGAGAGTAACTCCATATCCAGTAAGTGAGGCAGAAAAACCTATCATTATACTTAGGGACACAGGAGCAACCCAAACTCTCTTCCTGGGGAAAGATATAAGGTTTTCACCAGAAAGTGCCTTGAATGCTGAAGTTTTAGTTAATAGAATTGGTGGGGAGTATATACCGTACCTTTGTATTAAGTACACCTAGAAAGTGACTTAATATCTGGGATAGTAACTGTAGGTGTTGTCCACAGTTTGCCAGTAAAGGGAATTGATCTACTCCTAGGAAATGATTTGGCTGGATCAAACTCCTCTAATTACAGAGGAACCAAGTGAAATTAAGGAAATGGAGCAATTACAGGAGCAAGTTCGGGAATATTTCCCGAGCAATGGCTAAACAGGATCCATTGTCGGACGTAAAAGGGGCACCACAAATAGATAGTCAAATATCTGAAACCTTATTTGGGGATTTAGATAATCCAAATGATATGTTTAACAAATCATCTATCATTGCAGCACAGCAAGCTGATCCAGAGATATACTGAATGGCGCTGACGGCTTTGTCAGGTGAAAGAAGTTGCGAAAGGCTATTATATGGCAAATGGGGTTTTGAGGAGGAAATGGAGATCGCCTCATAGACCTGCCAACGAAGACTGGACAGTAGTTTTTTAGTGGTGCCACCTAAATATCGCCAAGGATTATTAAGGTTAGCACAAGACATTCCTTTTGCAGGACATGGGGGAATTCGGAAGACCAAATCATAAGCCAACATTATTACCTGCCAGGTCTTACAATGGGCGTGAGACAATTTTGTCGGACATGCCATATCTGTCAAATGGTGGGAAAACCATAACCTACCATAAAACCGGCACCACTAGTTCCCATGCCAGTGATTGAGGAACCATTTAGCAGGGTATTAGTAGACTATGTAGGAGCCTTGCCAAAAACAAAAGTGGGACATCAATACATACTTATTATCATGGATATTGCTACTCAATTTCCAGAGGCCATTCCTTTGAAGACAATTACTGCTAGAGTAGTGGTGGAAAAGTTAACCCAATTCTTTACAAGATATGGGTTACCACTTGAAGTTCAATCAGATCAAGATTCTAATTTCATGTCCAGGATATTTCAAGAAGTCATGGGCAATTTGGGGATTAGACAGTTGAAATCTTCAGCAAATCACCCATAGTCACAGGGAGCTTTAGAGAGATTTCACCAAACTCTCAAAACAATAATTAGAACATACTGTCACAAATATCCACATGACTGGGATAAAGGACTAGATTTTCTTTTATTTGCCACCAGAGACTCACCGAATAAATCTATAGGCTTCAGTCCTTTCGAATTGGTTTATGCACATGAAATAAGAGGTCCTCTAAAACTTGTAAAAGACAAATTCTTGGAACAAAAGAATGAATCCTCGCTACTAGACTATGTATCTGTATTCCGGGAAAGGCTCACAAAAGCTTGTGGTGTGGCTCAGGAACACTTTAAAGCATCCCAAGCCAATATGGAAAAATGGGCAGACAAGAATTCAAAAGCCCGTGCGTTTCAACCAGGGGATGAAGTATTAGTGCTGTTACCATTATAGGGAGAACCATTAAAAGCACGGTTCAGTGGCCCATATAGAGTGATCAAAAGAGTGGGTAAGGTAAATTTCTTGATTGACACCCCTGATCGCCGCAAGAAGAGCCGGTTGTGTCACATCAATATGTTAAAGCAATATTATCGCAGGGAGGAGGATAAGCCAGTACAGGTATATCAGATAATCAGGACTGTTGAGAAGGAAAAGGATAGTGAGGATGGGGCAGAAGCAGGCCTAGGAAATTCTCAGAATGAAACTCCAACTATCCGATTCGTGAATACAGAATGGCTAGGAAAATTAGACAATGTGCTTTTGCACTTGGAGGCAAATCAGCGTGAAAACCTAACCAGGTTTTTCACAACATTTCAGAAAGTTTGTAGGGATAAACTGGGATGTACAACTTTAGCCACACATGATATGGGTAGAGAGAGAACCATTCCTTTAAAACAACATACTTACCACTTAGGTCCAGACAGAGAGGCCCAAGTGGAAGCAGAGGTACAATGCATGCTGAAGGGCAGCTTAGATGAACCTAGTCAGGATAGCTGGAATTCGCAGGTGGTCTTGATGCCTAAACCTGGTGGGCCGGCTCAAACTTGCATAGACTCTAGGAAAGTAACTACGGTAAACAAGGTAGACCCCTACCCAAATTCTCATTTAAAGGACTGTATGGACAGAGTGGGCAACACAATGTGTCTTAAAGAGACAAATGTGTTGGGGGGATACTGTCAAATTCCTTTAACATCCCAAGACAAGAAAAAGCCAGTTACTGTTACACCAGACAGGGTTTTCCACTATCAAGTGATGCAATACAAGCTAAGGGGTACTTGAGAAACTTCTCAGAGAATAATGAACCCAGTAGTGGCCAGTGCTCCTAGCTGTGCAGTTCACCTGGGTGAGGTGATGACAGTAGGGACACTTGGAAGGAAAACACAATTTTCTAATAAACAGTTAATTTGTTGATCTAAAGACACCTAGTCTGGTTCCTCTCATTCAAGGGTTAATAGATGGTTCAATTTGGCTGAGGTTTTCTTTAATTTGGAAAGTTTGTTCGGCGATCTGTGGAGTGACGGGCCTGAAATGACAGTGCTTTGCTCCCACCGCAATCAGAATCATATATTTTGATTGGGGGCTTTGTCTTGAGCGGTCGTGTCGTAACAAGCTACAAGGTTAGGTTGAAGAAGCTGGTGCTGTTCTCCCTGGAGCAAACGAGATTGAGGGGAGATTTGAAAGAGGTGTAAAAGATTATGACAGGTTTAGTTAAGGTAGACATGGAAAAGTTGTTCCCATGAGCTGATGGTATAAGGACTAGGGTACACAGATTTAAGGTTTTGGGCAAGAGATGCAGGGGAAGGGGGGGGGGGATGTGAAGAAGAACTTTTTTAAGCAGCGAGTGGCAATGAACTGGAACTCACTGCCTATGTGGTTGGTGGGAGTGAAGACAATAATTTCAAAAGGAACAAAAACAAGAAATGCTGGAATCACTCAGCAGGTCTGGCAGCATCTGTGGAAAGAGAAGCAGAGTTAACGTTTCGGGTCAGTGACCCTTCTTCGGAACTGTCAAATATTAGAAAAGTCACAGATTATAAGCAAGTGAGGTGGGGGTGGGGCAAGAGATAACAAAGGAGAAGGTGCAGATTGGACCAGGCCACATTGCTGACCAAAAGGTCACGGAGCAAAGGCAAACAATATGTTAATGGTGTGTTGAAAGACAAAGCATTAGTACAGATTAGGTGTGAATACACTGAATATTGAACAGCAGCAAGTGCAAACCTGAAAAAAAACCTGAAAAAAACAGTGGGTATCCCAGGCCCCAAACACTCCTTTTCAGGTGAAGCAGCGATTTACTTGTACTTCTTTCAATGTAGTATACTGTATTCGCTGCTCACAGTGTGGTCTCCTCTACATTGGGGAGACCAAGCGCAGACTGGGTGACCGCTTTGCGTAACATCTCTGCTCAGTCCGCAAGCAGGACCCTGAGCTTCCGGTTGCTTGCCATTTCAACACTCCCCCCTGCTCTCATGCTCACATCTCTGTCCTGGGATTGCTGCAGTGTTCCAGTGAACATCAATGCAAGCTCGAGGAACAACATCTCATCTACCGATTAGGCACACTACAGCCTGCCGGACTGAACATTGAGTTCAATAATTTTAGAGCATGACAGCCCCCCATTTTACTTTCATTTTTAGTTATTTTTTCTTCCTTTTTTTAACATTCTTTTTTACATTTTTTACAATCTTTTTTTGCATTTATTTCATTTCATCTTAGTTTGTTCAGTTTGCTTACCCACTGTTTTTTTCAGGTTTTATTTCAGGTTTGCACTTGCTGCTGTTCAATATTCAGTGTATTCACACCTAATCTTTGTCTTTCAACACACCATTAACATATTGTTTGCCTTTGCTTCGTGACCTTTTGGTCAGCTATGTGGCCTGGTCCAATCTGCACCTTCTCCTTTGTTATCTCTTGCCCCACCCCCACCTCACTTGCTTATAATCTGTGACTTTTCTAATATTTGTCAGTTCCGAAGAAGGGTCACTGACCCGAAACGTTAACTCTGCTTCTCTTTCCACAGATGCTGCCAGACCTGCTGAGTGATTCCAGCATTTCTTGTTTTTGTTTCAGATTTCCAGCATCCGCAGTATTTTGCTTTTAATTTCAAAAGGAAATTGGATAGGCACTTGAGGGAAATGAAATTGCAGGGCGACAGGGATAGGGCAGGGGAATGACACTGACTCAATTGCTTTACAGCGAGCTGACAGGGACTGATTGGGCCAAATGGTTTCCTTCTGTTCTGTAATGACTCCATGGGCAGAATTTTATTCTGCCTTTAGAGGTGGGCATGGAGGTGGAGGGACAAACAAAATGCCAGGGGGCAACGTCCCTGACATTGCCCTGGCCCCCTGCCATTTTGCCTGGGAAGCGAAGGCCAAAAATGGCCTTCCCACCCCCAGGCCAATTGAGGTCCTTAAGTGGCCAATTAATAGCCACTTAAAGGTCTCATTCCACCTCCACCTCAATTTTGTGAAAGGCAGAGGGTCCCGCTGTCAGGGGGACATGCCACCAGATAATGCTGGCAGCTTCCTAATGGGGTCGGGGGTTCCCTCCTTTGGGGGCAATTTAGGGCCCCTGGAGGGCACCTCCAGCAGCGATTGCCACACCGCCCCCCCCCCCCCGCCCCCCTTAAGATGTCTCTCCACCCTCACCAACCCCATCACCCAACCCCATCGCCTGGGCCTGCCTGACTGGTCCCAGTGACCCCTACCCCATTCATCTGTGCCGGGGTCTTCTCCAGTCTTTGGTCCTGCAGCACCTCCTGCAGTATCAGAAGTCGCCACTGCTCCCAGTGGCACTGCCGGACCTCCGATTGGTCCGCAGCTTTGGAGGCTGAGCTTGTCCCTTAAAGGGAGGGTGTCCCTAATGGCGGGTAGTTAATTGGCCTCCCCCCGCTTTCCAGCCCACCACTGGGACCCCCATCGCCAGAATATAATGCAACCCTATGGCTCTATGACTCTATGACATACCAGTTACAATCTTTCTGCTGAATCCTGGCTTATCTACCTTCCCCTCTGTCTTAAGCATGCACCAGTACATACAATTACAAAGAAAATGGTAGGGCAAATTAACATTGTAAGTTGTGCAGATCTGGTCTCTAAACTATATTCAACTTTCGGGGGACAATTAAACCCCTAACCTCACTGCAGTAACCAGATGGATGAGCAGTTAAAATCACCAAGGTTACTTGCCTGCCTTGAAGCTGCCATGAGCTGACCATTTGGGATTATCATCTGCTCAACTGCATGGGTAACAAGAGTCAAAGGCAACTTCCCAAGGTCTGCGAGAACATTTCTTACATATGCATTTCAGATCCTGATGCAGTCATCGGGACTTAACTGCAAATCTAACTCGGCTGCTTGATTGGGAAGCTACCATGAGTTTCCCACTGGTCCAACGTAGTGGGGAACAGGATCGGGCCCAGAAAAGGCCCAAAAAGCTATATTTTTAAAAACGTCTCTTGAGAGATCAGGAGGAGTACAGGAAGATCCACACAGAGAGCTTATAGCTCCATTGCTGTGGACATCTCCAACCCCAACCCCAACCCCACCTCTTCCCGATTGTGAGGAGCTGGTAGCTCATCCTGCTACTAACCTGGTCTCTAGATCTTCTGCCCCTTCCTGCTCAGAATGAATGCCAACACCTGAATGATCTCTCCTGAAACACGCTGGCAGTTAAAATCCAGGCTCATGTCCATACAGAGGAAATTCTCTGACTGTCTGAATACATATTTTCTTTCACGTCACATATTTGGCATTGATTTTCAGTAAACTTACACTAAGCATTAAGGTAGAATTGAAATGAGGCAGAGAACCCAAGAATATTTCTGAATTCATATCAATATTAAATAACTCGTGTCATCTTGCTACATTTCTTTTGGGTGTTGTGAACATTATTCCATTATTAATATTTTTGAGGATTTGTGTTCAAAAGACTGTGGAAATACTTGAGGAGATGCTGGACCTTTTTTTAAAAAAAGGGTCACTGGAAGGACATTTAGGACTTTGTTTAAAAGCACTTACTAGAAGTCACATGTCTTAAGCTAAGTAAACAGCAGGAGCCTTGCTGACTGTTGCAGTTGTTTACAGCAAAGTGACATGTCTAGATTTACAGTGGTCAGGAGTTGGTTTCATTTTTGAACTGTTTGAATGGGCAGTTGGGGTGTAAGACTGCTAAGAGAGAGACTACCGGCTCACCCTGTTCCACCTCTTTGAGAAACCCTGAGAATCCAGAGGTGAGAACTGGAGAAACTGATGCAGTATTTCCCCTGAGAAGCTCCTGCAAGACTTCCTCTCGACATCTCTTGAACAAACTGCTTCTGAAAAGATCTCAGTGACCACTGCATGTGTCTAGTGACACCCGTCTATGTGTACCAGGATGCCAGACTGAACATCATTTGGAACATTTCATAGCTTATCCTTTTTTCTTATAGAATTAACAAGTATTTGGCCAAAGTATTTCTTTGTAAAGTTGATCACTGCAGAGAAAGCTTCTTTATTTTTCCTTTAACCGATGTGTGTGTGTTTGCGTGTATGTTGGGTTATTTAGAAGGGAATATATTTATACTTTCATATTTCAAGCTGTGTGTTAATAAGCTTTGCATCTTTATTGAATGAGTCTTGTTTTATAATAAATTAACAATTTTGTTGTTTATTAAAAATACCTGGTTGGTGGATTTTTATTCTGACACTAACATAGATAAAGTATATAATTAGATGTATTGGTAACTGGGTAAAACATTGAACTATATGTTGTGATCCGTAGGGAAGTGGAATTAGAGAAAGACAGTGCATTCCTCCATCCTCGGTTGTAACATGGGTGAATCAAAGTGTTAAAATGCATTGACAATCTCCATTGTGGAATTTGAGGATCTTTTTATCAATGAGGAAGGAAAGCAAGAGGGAATATATTTTGCCCCAAAGATCTACCACTCCCATCCAATATTGAAGCAAGAAAATGTATTTGGAAATATTTTCTTTGCTTTTTTAAAATAAACGTTGTACTCATTGTGAAATCTCTTGCCCTGCAGGCCATCCCAGTGACATCATTGCCTGGGAGCGAGTCCATTCATTTTAAAGGGAGCCACAACTTCTGGCATGGCCGAGCCACCCAAGCCCAGGAAAACAGTCAAATATGGAACAAGTCTATGTTGTTATTTATCAGTTGTGCAAAACCAAAGGAAAAAGAGACGCACCAAAGTAGCTGCCTTCTCTCAAAGCTGACAGTAATGATCAAACGAAAACCTTTGTTCAACCAAAGCAAGGATCAGAAAGATTTCAAATAAATTCTTATTTCACTGGATGAATTTGATTGCAGAAGATTTGCAGCAAATCCTTCAGGATATGTTTGTGAAAATGCAACCACTATATTGTGTTCTTCATCACCACTAATTTTGCCTTTGTGGCTTATTTGTGCAGGTGTTGCTGTGATTGCAAAAATCCTGAAAACTGTAAATGATAGCCCGGGGAATAGCTGTTAAACTATCAATGCCATTCTCATTGTAGCCACACCACATCAGCCATTGAAATAGAAAGAAAGTGTGTCATGCTCAGAATGAATATAGTTAAGCAGAAGTAGCTTTCAAATAAGGGAAGAATTTCTACAGTGTAATACACAAGTGTGTCTGGTTGGGCTGGATCCTATGGGCCCCTGGAGGTGGGATCAGAGGCAGGGTGGGGGGGCATGGAGTATCACAACGGGTAGTGGGGAGGGTGGGGAGGCAGAGGACCTGTCACCCAGTGATCTTTCCGGGGGCGGGAAAGGCTGATGATGGCCTTCCCGCCCAGAAGCCAATTGAGGCCCTTAAGTGGCCTATTAACGGCCAGTTAAGGACCTCGTCCCGCCCTTGCTGGGATCTTACCAGCGGTGGGGAAGGGAGGGGGTCCTCTGCCACGAAGGCACCCTCCTTGCAGGCTTGTGGAGGGGGAGGGGTCCTTCCTACTTGGGCAATTTGTGGCTCACGGAGGACCCCCACAGGGAACCAATTCGCCCCAGGACCCTTCCCCCTCACCGGACCGCAAGACCACCCCCCCAACCCCCCTCATCGGGGCCTTCTGGACTGGCTCTGGTGACCCTACCTCACTACCTCTTGCCTGGGGTTCCACTGCTGGGCCTGGGTCCGAGGCCTCTGCAGTACTGGCAGTGGCTACTGCTCCCAGTGACGTTGCCGATAATGCTGAGCTAACGGCCAGCAGCTCTTGGGGGCGGGATCCCCATCCATTTAAAGTCTTTAAAGGGACGGGAATCCCGCCTCCTAAAACTTTGACACAAAAAGACCAGAGATCCAGAGGGCCGAGAAAATGCTGAGGTGGGGTTTCCCCTGTCTTTTTGGCCCAGTGCCAGGAGCCCCACCTCCAGCACAAAATCCAGCTGTGCAAGTAATATGCTTAATGTGCAAGTAATTTGCTTAAAGGCAGAGTCAACATGGTTTTGTGAAAGGGAAATCATGTTTAACCAATTTATTGGAGTTCTTTGAAGAAGTAACATGTGCTGTGGATAAAGGGGAACCAGTGGATGTACTGTACTTAGATTTCCAGAAGGCATGTGATAAGGTGCCACATCAAAGGTTATTGCGGAAAATAAAATCTCATGGTGTGGGGGGTAACATACTGGCATGGATAGAAGATTGGCTAGCTAACAGGAAAACAGTAGACATAAATGGGTCATTTTCTGGTTGGCAAGATGTAACGAGTGATGTGCGACAGGGATCTGTGCTGGGGCCTCAACTTTTTACAATTTATATAAATGATTTAGATGAAGGGACCGAAGATATGGTTGCTAAATTTGCTGATGACACAAAGATAGGTAGGAAAGTAAGTTGTGAAGAGGACATAAGGAGGCTACAAAGGGATATAGATAGGTTAAGTGAGTTAGCAAAGATTTGGCAAATAGAGTATAATGTGGGAAAGTGGGAAATTGTCCATTTTGGTAGGAAGAATAAAAAAGAAGCCTATTATCTAAATGGTGAGAGATTGCAGAGCTCTGAGATGCAGAAGGATCTGGGTATCCTAGTGCATGAATCACAAAAGGTTAGTATGCAGCTACAGCACATAATTAGGAAAGCTAATAGAATGTTATCATTTATTGTGAGGGGAATTAAATACAAAAGTAGGGAGGTTATGCTACAGCTATACAGAGCATTGGTGAGACCACATCTGGAGTACTGTGTACAGTGTTGGCCTCCTTATTTAAGGAAGGACGTAAATGTGTTGGAAGCAGTTCAGAGAAGGTTTACTAGACTAATACCTGGAATGGGCAGGTTGTCTTATGAAGAAAGGTTGGACAGGTTAGGTTTGTATCCGCTGGAATTTGGAAGAATAAGAGGCGACTTGATTGAAACATATGAGATTCTGAGGGGTCTTGACAGGGTGGATGTGGAAAGGATGTTTCCTCTTGTGGGAGAATCTAGAACGAGAGGTCACTGTTTAAAAATAAGGGGTCACCCATTTAAGACAGAGATGAAGATAATTTTTTTCCCAGCAGAGGGTCGTAAATCCTTGGAATTCTCTTCCTCAAAAGGCGGTGGAAGCAGAGTCTTTGAATATTTTTAAGGCAGAGGTAGATAGATTCTTGATAAGCAAAGGGGTGAAAGGTTATCAGGGGTAGGCGGGAATGTGGAGTTCAGGTTGCAATCAGATCAGCTATGATCTTATTGAATGGCAGAGCAGGCTCAATGGGTTGAGTGGCCTACTCCTGCTTCTATTTCATATGTTCATATGTTTGTATGTTAATCGTTGAATTATATTGGTTTCAATACAGCTTTGAGAGAGAAACTTGTATACTAAGCCTAAAGCTGGATGTTCAACATTATACTTTTGGCCTTAATAAATTAAATCTAACTAAAACTGAAGGAGTTCTCATTAACTGTGTGTTTTAAGTACAATTACGAGCCTGATGGCCTGAGATATACTGTAACATTTTAAGTCCTTGCCATCTCACAGATAACAAAATTGTTTTTAATGTCATTGATGGGGACAATAGCAACCTACAGAAGGCTAACTGGCTAAAAGTGATGTCAACTGATGTATCGATGCTCATCTCCACGCAAAGTACTAAGCCTCGAGGTTTCTCCTGCACTTGTTGCACATCGGAATTTTTTCATATAATTTCAGCTCGAAGAGGCACATAACAACAATGAGCAGAAGTAAGGGATTGAAAATTGAAGAGTACGCCAAGGAATATAGGAATACAAATGACTATTGTGGTCCATCTGGCCAGTCCCTCATGCCATCCTTGTTCACCTTATAGCACTTGCTTCACAATAGTTTGGGAGAAGTCCAAGACTAGGCCGTCTGTCTGCGATGTCAATGAGGAAATTATGCATTGCTTGGATGAAAGCCAAGCAAATAGGATGTTATCTTTTTCAGTGTTTTACATTGAGAATCCACAGTGAAGGGTCATGGCCATGGTGCAGAACAGAGGACGTTAAACAAGCAAAGAAGAAGATGGAATAAGTCAGCAAGTCATGCTTAGCTGTTACGAAGTTTGAGTTTTTACAGGCCTGAAGATTGTTGGAGGTAAGAAAAATTGAGGTGGATAAGGAGTTCCACAGTTAAGAAGCCCTGTATGAGTAACAGAAGATTCTGTGCAATCAGCCTTGTTGACAACAAAGAATGAATGTAGGAGGTGCACACAATATGGGCTGAATTTTATTGGGGCACTGCCATCTGTGGCAGCGCCCTTTGAACTCAATGGGGTGCCTGCATTCGCCACCACCGCCGAGCCCCCACGATATTAATCGCGGGGGCTCATGAGAATCACGGCGCTGAGCCACCCTCCCCATATTATGCGGGGAGAGGCAGGACATTCGGCGCAGTGAGAGAGTCTTTGACAGTTGTGCAGCAGGTGCTGGGACCCTATTTTAAGCGCCCCAGCACCTGCTTCCTGACAGCTGTCAAAGAAATACTTAACCGACTTGAATAGTGGGGCTGCTGTCAATCTGGCAGCAAAGTAGAAAGTGCTGCAGAAATCCAGCAGGTCAGGCAGCATCTGTGGAGAGAGAAGCAGAGTTAACTTGTCCAAGTTCACAGACCTGAAAGTTAACTTTGCTTCTCTCTCCACAGACGCTGCCTGACCTGCTGAGTTACCCCAGCACTTTCCGCTTTGCAGCCACATACTGACCCTGCTGTGCCCCAGTGTCCTGTGAAGTTGTGATCCTCTTCTCCCACTCAAGTGTAACACTCCTTCTTGTAGGCATGCTGCACCTGGGTAAATAATCTTAATTTTCCACATTCCAGGACGTGAGACTTAAATAGACCATAAAAGGTATTACAGAGAACACACTGACACAAATGGGAATGCACGGGTGTCACAGCAATGTAAATACGTCTTTCACTAAATGTTCCTCACCAACATGTTTCTCCTTTTCTCTGTGGGAATGATGTGTGCCAGCATGTGTCACCAATGTCACATCCCTTTGCACCGTTGGCCCTTCAGGAGAGCCAATGTAGACAATAACATCATTGCCATGCCACCATTACTCATGAGCATCTCCATGGACTCAGTGACATGGACATTGGCTCAGTCAGCTGCTGCCTCTAATGGTTTACACAGGGATGTTGCTGACGTGGACTGGTGCACAGCAGGTGAGCGAGGGTGATGTGTGGCTTGCAGAGCTCATGTCGGTTCCTATGGAGCAGACAGCCTTTGTCTGATAAGCCACTTCCGTATGTCTGTAGCTCACTGCTAGCCCTATGTGCCAAGCCTGGGTGCCATCTACCCTCCCATGCGCCTTTCATGTTATAGGTACTCAGCGTCCTCATAGTCCGAGGAGGAATCCTGTTGACGTCTCTCCGCATCATGCCAGGCCTGGCACCTACTGGGTGCATAGTTGTGCAGAGCAGCAAAGAAAGGAGCTGGCTTTTCGGCCTGTAGTACAGGGTATCACCCTATCCATCCAGGCATTGGAGGTGTTCTTTCAGCAGGCTGACCTCCTGCTCAATGGTGGCTCATGTAGCTCAGTGGCTGGCGTTGTAGCTCTCCTCTGCAGCAGTGGTGGAGTCTTTCACTGGTGTCGAGAGCCATGTCTGCAAAGGATAGCCCTTATCTCCAAGAAGCCACCCCTCCATCTGAACCAGTTCAGTGAACAGCAGTGGCAGCCGGGACTGGCACAAGACCCAGGCGTCATGGCAGCTGCCTGAGAAGCGGTCACACATTCGCTGCAAGCAGCCACGGTGTTCAGATACCAGCTTCACCGAGATTGAGAGGGCTCCTTTAATGGTGATGTCTGCACGTGGTAGCCTGGCAATAGGCCTGATAGCCACCTAAGTGCAGTCTATGAACATTATAACCTATAGTTCTCTGGCAATGGTGCCCAAACCACTGGCCCTCTGGGCCTGGATGTGTGAGTCCATCCTGAAGCGAACATCCTCACCGGCCCTCCGGTGCAGGGCATTGGTGACGTCTCTGATGCAGCGGTGCACTGCTGACTGTGTGACCCCACAAAGGTCTCTGGTAGGCCCCTAAATGGCTGCAGAGGCATCTGGTGTGAGAACCACTGCCACTATGAGGAACAAAGGCATGGCATGTCCACCGGAGCCCATGGGCTGCAGGTCATCCTTGAGCAGGGCACAGAGACGTGTCACCACCCTCTCTACATGCGCAATCTCCTCTAACACTGGTGCTCCGACATCCGATGGCATGTCACGTGGGGCCTGTAGATGCACGGCAACTGTAATGGCGGGCTCCCCTTAGGGGCTGGTGCTCATGACCGGGGTGCCCCATGTGGATCACATCTGCCTGTTGATATTGCCTCTGGCACATACAGATTCTCACATGTAGAGGATCATACAATATAGGATGAGTCACACCTATTTCCATGTGATAAATAAAGTTGAATCCTGCATGTATTCGAAGGTTCCGAACAGGGCATGGATTGGTGTTGACGGGTACAACAGCTGCTTTCCTGGATCAACTATGTGGCGTGCCATGGCATTACCCATCTTGGCCACCACTCAGAGTGGCACAGCATGACCACATCAAGATCCTACCAGCTGAATTGATTGCCCCCACCATCCATAAAGCCTTAATGCTTCTGCCCTTTCTGGCACCCTCCCCATACAGAGGGTGCCTAGTGTGCCATTGCCCCCTCACAAACACAGATCATAAACTGTTAATGGAGGGATGGTACATGATACCTCCCTTCATGCCAGCACAGCTTTCCCTCCAGTAATCCCAGACCCCTTTCCTTTCAGAATGCAGAGTGAAACCCTGCATATTCCCCTCTCTCCTCCCTTCCAGAATGCAGTTAGACCCATGCATATCCCCCCTCACTTTAAGAATGCTGAGGTAGACCCCTGTGTATCCCCGCCACTCTATTTCAGAATGCAGAGTTAGACCCCTGTGTATCCCACCCTCTCCTCTATTTCAGAATGCAGAGTTAGACCCCTGTGTATCCCACCCTCTCCTCTATTTCAGAATGCAGAGTTAGACCCCTGTGTATCCCACCCCCTCCTCCATTTAACAATGCAGAGTTAGACCCCTGTGTATCCCACCCTCTCCTCTATTTCAGAATGCAGAGTTAGACCCCTGTGTATCCCACCCCCTCCTCCATTTAACAATGCAGAGTTAGACCCCTGTGTATCCCACCCCCTCCTCCATTTAACAATGCAGAGTTAGACCCCTGTGTATCCCACCCTCTCCTCTATTTCAGAATGCAGAGTTAGACCCCTGTGTATCCCACCCCCTCCTCCATTTAACAATGCAGAGTTAGACCCCTGAGTATCCCACCCCCTCCTCCATTTAACAATGCAGAGTTAGACCCCTGTGTATCCCACCCTCTCCTCTATTTCAGAATGCAGAGTTAGACCCCTGTGTATCCCACCCTCTCCTCTATTTCAGAATGCAGAGTTAGACCCCTGTGTATCCCACCCCCTCCTCCATTTAACAATGCAGAGTTAGACCCCTGTGTATCCCACCCTCTCCTCTATTTCAGAATGCAGAGTTAGACCCCTGTGTATCCCACCCCCTCCTCCATTTAACAATGCAGAGTTAGACCCCTGTGTATCCCACCCTCTCCTCTATTTCAGAATGCAGAGTTAGACCCCTGTGTATCCCACCCCCTCCTCCATTTCAGAATGCAGAGTTAGACCCCTGTGTATCCCACCCCCTCCTCCATTTAACAATGCAGAGTTAGACCCCTGTGTATCCCACCCCCTCCTCCATTTCAGAATGCAGAGTTAGACCCCTGTGTATCCCACCCCCTCCTCCATTTAACAATGCAGAGTTGGACCCCTGTGTCTCCCACCCCCTTCTCCATTTAACAATGCAGAGTTAGACCCCTGTGTATCCCACCCCCTCCTCCATTTAACAATGCAGAGTTAGACCCCTGTGTATCCCACCCTCTCCTCCATTTCAGAATGCAGAGTTAGACCCCTGTGTATCCCACCCCCTCCTCCATTTAACAATGCAGAGTTGGACCCCTGTGTCTCCCACCCCCTTCTCCATTTAACAATGCAGTTAGACCCCTGTGTATCCCTCCCCCTCCTCCATTTAACAATGCAGAGTTAGACCCCTGTGTATCCCACCCTCTCCTCTATTCCAGAATGCAGAGTTAGACCCCTGTGTATCCCACCCCCTCCTCCATTTAACAATGTAGAGTTAGACCCCTGTGTATCCCTCCCCCTCCTCCATTTAACAATGCAGAGTTAGACCCCTGTGTATCCAACCCTCTCCTCTATTTCAGAATGCAGAGTTAGACCCCTGTGTATCCCACCCCCTCCTCCATTTCAAAATGCAGAGTTAGACCCCTGTGTATCCCACCCCCTCCTCCATTTAACAATGCAGAGTTAGACCCCTGTGTATCCCTCCCCCTCCTCCATTTAACAATGCAGAGTTAGACCCCTGTGTATCCCACCCTCTCCTCTATTTCAGAATGCAGAGTTAGACCCCTGTGTATCCCACCCTCTCCTTCATTTCAGAATGCAGAGTTAGACCCCTGTGTAACCCACCCGCTCCTCCATTTCAGAATGCAGAGTTAGACCCCTGTGTATCCCACCCCCTCCTCCATTTCAGAATGCAGAGTTAGACCCCTGTGTATCCCACCCTCTCCTCCATTTCAGAATGCAGAGTTAGACCCCTGTGTAACCCACCCGCTCCTCCATTTCAGAATGCAGAGTTAGACCCCTGTGTATCCCACCCCCTCCTCCATTTCAGAATGCAGAGTTAGACCCCTGTGTATCCCACCCTCTCCTCCATTTCAGAATGCAGAGTTAGACCCCTGTGTATCCCACCCTCTCCTCCATTTAACAATGCAGAGTTAGACCCCTGTGTATCCCACCCCCTCCTCCATTTCAGAATGCAGAGTTAGACCCCTGTGTATCCCACCCCCTCCTCCATTTCAGAATGCAGAGTTAGACCCCTGTGTATCCCACCCTCTCCTCCATTTAACAATGCAGAGTTAGACCCCTGTGTATCCCACCCCCTCCTCCATTTCAGAATGCAGAGTTAGACCCCTGTGTATCCCACCCTCTCCTCCATTTAACAATGCAGAGTTAGACCCCTGTGTATCCCACCCTCTCCTCCATTTAACAATGCAGAGTTAGACCCCTGTGTATCCCACCCCCTCCTCCATTTCAGAATGTAGAGTTAGACCCCTGTGTAACCTACCCGCTCCTCCATTTCAGAATGTAGAGTTAGACCCCTGTGTATCCCACCCTCTCCTCCATTTCAGAATGTAGAGTTAGACCCCTGTGTATCCCACCCTCTCCTCCATTTCAGAATGTAGAGTTAGACCCCTGTGTATCCTCCCCCCACCCCCCACCGCTCTCTTCCGTAATGCAGAGTGAGGACCCGCCGGCTTTTCATATCGTGAACGGGACGGCACGTGATGGCCGCCCGTTCAACGAAAAATCCTGCAGTGTCGGTGGAGAGGTGGTGAGCTGCATAATCAGCATAGGTAAGTAAGCATTACAATATACTAATTGTGGTGCCGCCACTGTGCGGCGGGGGGCCGCACCGAGGTCCCGCTGCCGCTGATGAAATGCGACGGGTCCATCTAAACGTCGCGGGTTGAGGCTGGCCTCTCCCTGCAGCATTTTACAGGCCCCCATGTCACGACCCGTGGCATTGAGGGGCCGGTAAAATTCAAGCCTATGTCATGTATGGAGCTGAGCAGAAACATAAGAGGGAAGTTATAACCAAAGTAGCATTGATAAAACAGAAGAAGAAAAATAAGGTTATGATGAAGAGAGAGAAAGAGTTTAGATGTCAGAGAACAGTTGCCGATCAGGTGAGAAGCTTTTTCTTGCATCCTGTCTATGTGTGTATGAAGGATGTCAGAAGAGCTTCCCCCCATGTAGGAACAGCATTCAACTTTTGGGTGGCTTGTCAGCATAACATTTCAGAAAATCTCAGACAAATGAAAATCTTGAGGACCACTGTTCAGTTGTCTCTGAGCAGTTGGCTTGAGGATGGAGTCAAGCTGCACAATTCAAAAAATTTTAATGCCTGCGATTTAAAGTCATGGGCTGGATTTTAAAGCCCCTCCACCGACGGGAATGGTGGCGGAGGCCAATGAAGATCGGTGCGACAGAGGCCTGCCAACGGCCCCGATGGCGACAAGTGCCGTATCGATCTCAGCGGCGGCGAGGCCTTGTTGCGGCCGCCCCGCTGCTCGGCAACGGGACCCGCATTAAAATATGTAAATGCCAACTTACCATTAATCCTGCAGCGATTCTGCCATCATCATTCTTGCCGCCGACAGTGCCGTGCCTTCAAATCTCCATTCGGGGAAACATGGCATGACACCCATGGGGAGGGGTGAGGAGATACTTTTCTCTGTGCGGGAGGTGGGGGAGCGGGGTTACAAGGCCTCGGATTGGTCGGGTGGGGGGGGCATTGATGGGAAGGGGTAAAGGACAAAGGTGCCAAACTTTGTGGGGAATGGGGGGACGGTCAAAGTTTCAATATTGGAATTCCGGGGGGGACAAAATCAGGAATGTTGTGCGTTGCCATTGTGGGAGGGGTTGTGGGAGAATGCCTGGAAAGGTCATTGCATTTATTCGAGCAAAATTTTCATTGAACTTGCCCTTTAAATTTTAAATGTACATTCAGCACTCTGGCGCCTGTGCATTGGTGCTGGACCCCCTCCATGTCATCGATGGGGGGCATGCACGCGGCAATGCAAATGAGCTGCCGCGTTTGAAATTGCAGCGGCTCCGTGACGTGGTGCCAATGCACGCGGGCCGCATTTTCTTATGTCCGCCGCCTACTTCGGGGGTAGAGCCTTAAAACCAAGCCCATGTGTCTGATTGGTAGCTTCTTTTCAGTTTAGCTGATAATTACCGAAATCCACAAAGCCCCAGAAGTTGCTTTAGGAGTAGTTACTAGCTTATTTATTATTCAGGTTAGAGGTTTGGTCTGGATCTTTTGAAAATGTCACTCCAGGTAACTCCTGTAACTGGTAAGGATATAAGAAAAGAACCGGTACAAAAATAAGCTAATTGCAGAATATCTATCCATAACATACCAAAAAATCTTAATTCTTCATTTAATTACTGTTAAATTTTTGTCACATTTTTGTGTCAACTTTTCCAATTATAATCGCATACATCCATATTTATAAATGAAACTGCTTCTCAAAATGCTTTCTTAAAAATATTCACCAATCCTTTTTTACAGTAACTGTTGAAAAGTAAGGTTTTAAGCAAAATTTTTAAAAGTCAAAAGATTGCAGATTTCACAATAACATATACATTTAACCATTGAATTGTCTTTTGTGTGTTTTAATAGTTAGAATCATAGAATGGTTACAGTGCAGAAGGAGGATATTTGACCAATCAAATCCGTGCAGCTCTCTGCAAGAGCAATCTAGCTAATCCCACTCACTCCCGCCCCCACCTTTTTCCTGTAGCCCTGCAAATTTTTTTCCCTTCAAGTACTTATTTAATTTCCATTTGAAAGCCACAATTGAATCCACTACCCTCTCAGGCAGTGCATTCCAGATCGTAACCATTCACTGTGTAAAAAAGATTTTCCTGATACCACCTCTGGTTCTTTTGCCAATCACCTTAAATCTGGTAATGGGAACAACTGCTCTCTATCTTCTTTGTCTAGACCCCTTATGATTTTGAACATCTCCATCAAATCTTCTCTCAACCTTCCCTTCTCTAAGGAGAACAACCCTAGCTTCTCCAATCTATCCACATCATTGAAGTCCCTCATCCCTGGAACCTTTCCAGTTAATCTTTTCTGCACCCTCGCTAAGGGTTTCATATCCTCCCAGAAGAACAGTGCCCAGAACTGGATACTATACTCCAGTTGTGGAGAAAACAGTGTTTTATAAAGGTTCGTTATAACTTCCTTGCTTTTGTACTCTATGCCTCAATCTATAAAGCCCAGAATCCCAGATGCCTTTTTAACTGCTTTCTCAACCTGCCCTGCCACCTTCAATGATTTCTGCATATACTCCCCTTGGTCTCTCTGTCCAGCACGTCCTTTAGTATTGTACCCTTTAATTTATATTGCCTTTCCTTTTTCTTCCTACCAAAATGTATCTATGCGTTAAATTTCATGTGCAACTGTTACGACCGAGGCAGGAGGAGTGCACTGTTTATTCTAATTCCACTTCTCCACAGGTCACAATATATATTTAAGTTTTCCCACTTAACGATACGGTCAATCATATACTCTATTTTTCCCAAAATAAAACACACTAACCAGGTTTCTTTAATGAACAACAAAATTATCAGTTTATTATAAAACAAGTCTTCACCAGTAATGAAGTAAAGTATACACTCACAGATTGAAATTTTAAAGTTCCCTTTTTATCTTAGCCCTACACACACACACACAGACACACACACACAGACACACACACCAGTTAACCAGAAAAATACAAGGGATTTTTCTTCAGAGCTCTGTTATAGACAAAAAACACGGGTTGAATACTTGCTCATTTTGAAGAAAACAGCAGGTGAGATATTGTTACAACTGAGGCGGGAGTAATGCACTGCCAATTCAGTCCCATTACTACACAGGACACAAAATATTATTAAAGATTTCCCACTTACTGGAAATGAGCCAAATTAAACACTTTATTAACCCCCCAGAATAAAACAGACTAAACTAGGTATCTTTAAACAGCAACAAATTAACTATTTATTAATAAATTAAATCTTAAACACTTGGGAAAAACCTATGTCTAAAAGACTTTATAACTTCTTATTTCTCCTAACCCTGATGCAAACACACATACATTCAAAAACTAATGAGTAACCAGTTTCAAAAATGATATTTTTAAAATTGGAGCTGTTTCTTAGGAATGAATAAATAGCCGGGTTCTAAGCCCTGGTTGGTTATGTTCCCAGTTTGGTGAGGTGTCTGAGAGTCGAATCGTCAGCTTTCACTCGAAGTCTCCTGGCAACTTTGACGAACAGCCTTTAATGGATAGGTATTCAAAGCACTTCAGCTGTAACAGGTGACACACAGTTCTTTCAACAAGGAGTAAAGCAACAGGTTTATTTGGATTTTAAAATTGGTAGTCTAGCAGTAGAAATTTTGCTGAGAATTTCCAGAACTCCCAGAAACACAAAAAGGCAACAGAAAGTCACTCCTGAGGCAAAGACTTCTTAGAGATTTGAAGTAAAAAGGAATTTTCTCCCTCCAACAATACAAAGATTTCCTTTCCGAGGTTTGTTTCCCTCCTTAGGCAATACACAGCCTGTAGATCAATACAGATTTTTCTGTGAAGAGACAGAAATCCTTCCTTCAGTGAGCATGCTTCGCTAGTCTCCAGATCAAACTGTCTCTTGCCAGACTTTACACACAGTTAACTAATACAATACAATAGGTGGCTTCTCTCTCCTGCTGTTGCCTAGGAACCAGGCTTGCTGCTGGCACACACTGTTCCCTGAGAATCTAAAAGCTTCTCTCTGCCTTAAAGGTACACAGCATCCCTTAGTTTTTAAACAGAAGAAAAAAAACTACCATGACAATATGTTGTGTTACAAAACTGGCATACAGTCTGGCCTCTGAGTACATGTAGATGAGTCACTGGGATCTTTTAAAACAGTTCTTTTCAGGCACTATTGAGAATTAATTTAGCAGGCTTTTCTTCAAAGACAGGAGACAAGATGAGCTAACACAGTGGACTTCTCAGGGTCTTTTAGAGAGGTGCTGGAAGGCTGAGCTGGGTTGTTGTCTTCTCTCCTTCCTTGGGAATTCTCTTCTCCTTCAGCAGGCTTGACTCTTTAAACATTCAGCAAGAACCTTGTCTCTTCCTCTGTGGCACTTTTTCAGCAGGTTTGTCCTGTCAAGGGGCGCACAACTGTCACTTCTCTGCCCACATCTTTCCCAGTTACCAGGGTTTCTGTTCTATTTTTAACTTGAGTCATGTGACAACTAGTAAACGTTTTTGCCAAACTAAGACTTTCAATGACCTCCTTGAAAAAAATGGTCCAATATTTCTTCAGTTTGACTATGACTGGCTAAAAAAAATTAACAAAAACAGACACACTTTTATAACACCACCACCCTTGGAGGAATGAAATGCCATTTTTAAAGGCGTTTCATTACAAAGTGTGGGAAAAATAGATGAAAAATTTTAAAACATATTTTCACACTCATATTCATTCTTTTCTTGTAGTTAATACAATTCTACTCTGTACCCTCTTTTCATTCAGATAATTCAAAACAGAACTAGATTCTTGATAAAGCATTTGCAATAAAAAAAATTGCCCACAATGTGGATAATCTTTAAGTGATCAGGTTGGAACAGTAAAGTCCATTGGAATAGACTGACATTCTGGTTTTAAAATTTTTCCACAAATGTTATCACCAAATCAACTGACTGCAACCTTCCAAACAGAGCCCCCAGTTGTTCCACGTGTTCCTTCCAAGGGTCACTGCAGACTAGCACATCATCAAGGTATACTACACAGTTAGGAACACTGGCGACCACTTGGTTTACTAGTCTCTAAAAAGTGACTGGGCCATCCCATAGCCTAAATGGCATCACTCAGCACTGGAAAAGACCATCCGTTGTGACAAAAAACTAGTATTTCTTTAGCTTGGGGTGTTAATGGAGCTTACCAGTATCCCTTTAACAAATTTACTTTTATAAGAAACATGGCACTGCCCACTCTGTCAATACAGCCTTCCAAACGAGGAATTGAGTAGGAGTCTGCCTTTGTTACTGCATTAACTTTTCTGTAGTCCATGCAAAATCTAGTTGAACCATCAGGTTTAGGCTAATATACCACTGGTGAACTCCAGCTGCTTTGACTGGGTTCAATTAGGTGATTTTCCAACATGTATTGGAGTTCTGCTTTTACCCGGACCTGGGCCTGTTCCTCTGGACTTAAGCGATAAGGATGCTGTTTTATAGGAAAGGATTTCCCTACATCCACATCATGTGTGGATAAGGTTACACATCTTGGTTTACCCCGACAGACTCTTTTAAATGCTGTATGTAGCCTTGCTATGTCTTCTCATTGGTCTGCATCTAAATATGAAAGCATAGTGTCCAATTTCCCTAACAATTCAGTATTAGCTAACCAGATAGTAGGAGGTTCAATTTTAGAATTGTCTAGGTCTCCTCACTATCCCTTTCATTCTTCACTGCCCCTGTTACCTGACATACCTGTGCTTGCTTATCCTCCTCCCGGTGATAATATCATTTCAACATATTGATATGACACAGCCGATTCTTTTTCCAGTGATCTGGGACGTCAATCAAATAATTTACTTTACCAATTCTCTTGACCACTTCATATGGACCACTGAACTGTGCTTTCAATGGTGCACCCTGTAAAGGCAATAATACTAACACTTCATCCCCTGGTTGAAAAGTTCAGGTCTTAGCATGCTTGTCTGCCCATTTCTTCATAGTTGTTTGGGAAGCTTTCAGGTGTTCTTGAGCCACTTTGCAAGCTCTCATGAGCCGTTCTCGGAACACGGATGTATAATCTAGCACAGAAGATTTTCCCCTCTCTTCTAAAAACGTTTTTTTAATTAGTTTTAGAGGACCTCTTATCTCACGTCCGTAAACTAATTCAAAAGGACTAAAATCGGTAGACTCATTAGATGAATCCCTAGTGGCGAACAAAAGAAATTCTAGCCCTTTATTCCAGTCATGGGGATATTCATGACCGTATGCCCTGATAGTTGTTTTGAGGGTTTGATGGCACCTTTCTAAAGCTCCTTATGTCTGAGTGGTATGCTGAAGATGTTAACGTGTTATACCCAAATTACCCATAACCTCCTGAAAAATATTAGACATATAATTGTAACCTTGATCCAACTGAATCTCAACCGGTAATCTATATCTAGTGAAGAACTGGGTTAACTTCTCTACCACTACCTTAGCAGAAATTGTTCTCAAGGGAATGGCCTCTGGGAACTGAGTAGCCATACCCATGATAGAATATATCAGTGTTCTGCTTTTGTTTTCGGTAAAGTTCCCACACAGTCTACCAACACCCTACTAAATGGTTCCCCAAAAACTGGTATGGGAATTAGTGGTGCCGGTTTTATGGTAGGTTGCGGTTTTCCCACAATCTGGCACATACGGCGCATTTTACAAAACTGAACTATGTCCTTGGAAAGACCTGGCCAGTAAAAATGTCGACTTCTATGTGATTTGGTCTTCCAGATCCCCACATGTCCCGCTACAGGAATTTCATGTGCTATCCTTAATAGTTCCCGACGATACTTTGGCGGTAACACTATCTCATAAACCACCGCCCGTTCTTCATCTGCAGATCTGTGAGGAGGTCTCTACTTCCTCATCAGAATCCCATTCTTAATATAATAGCCTTCTGGAACTCTTGCAGCCTCATCTTCTGTTACAGCTGATTGTGCCACTTGATTTAACTCTGGATCAGCTTGCTGAGCCGTGATCAGAGAAGACTTACTAAACATTTCCTTGGATTATCCAAATCCCCAAAGAAAGTTTCAGGTATTCGGCTATCTGACAGTGGTGCCAATTTTACCTCTGACGATGGAACTTGTTTTGCCATTGCTTGGGCTGCTACATATGAAGGAAAAATTCCTGGAACGTTATCCTGCAACTGTTCTGTCTCTTTAACTTCATTTGATTTTTCCGCGGCTACGGGAGAAGCTACTACTTTTACCCCAGCCAAATCATTCCCCAGGAGTAGATCAACTCCGTCTACTGGCAAACTATGCACAACTCCTACAGTTACGGTTCCAGACTCTAGGTGCACCCAATACAAAGGTATAGGTATATACTCCCCACCAATACCATTCACTAAAACTTCAGCATTCAGTGCGCTGTCTGGTGGAAACGTTATGCCTTTCCCCAGCTAAAGAGTTTGGGTGGCTCCTATATCCCTAAATATAACTATAGGTTTACCTGCCTCACTTGAGGGATAAGGAGTTACTTTTCCTTTCAACAAGAATTCCCTATAACTCTCAGGTATCTTATTCACAACCTTTGCATTCACATTGGTATTTTTACTTGGCCTTACAGCTGCAGTCAGAACTATAGCCTGATCTGTCGTACTCTCAGACAGGGCCCCTTTCTCTGCATTGGCTTTGTGTATCCCAATATGTCCCATGGATTTACCCCACAACATGCAGGGCTATATCAGTGTTCTGCTTTTGTTTTCAGTAAAGGTCCCGCACGGTCTGCCAACACCCTACTAAATTCCCAAAACTGGTATGGGAATTAGAAGTGCTGGTTTTATGGCAGGTTGCAGTTTTCCCACAATCTGGCATGTATGGCACATTTTACAAAACTGAACTATGTGCTTAGAAAGCGGGCGTTCCCAGCTATCCTTCTTGTCCCCGGCTACTTGCCTTCCTTTCACTCTCCCACCTTCTATCCTTCTCGGTTTTGTGGGGGTGATGGACAAAGGGTTTGAGCTCATACACAAGCTCATAATCATCAGCAATTTCTGCTGCCTATCTGGCCTTTGTAACCGTTTAGTTCTCTATGTGGGTTCTTACTAGTGGAGGGAGTAAACTTGATTCTATTGCACAACAAACCTGGTTCTTTTTTTTCAATTATTATTATGAACATACGAACATACCAAAATACAAATTAGGAGCAGGAGTAGGCCACTCGGCCCTTCGAGCCTGCTCCGCCGTTCAATAAGTGCATGGCTGAACTGATTACTCCACATTTCCACCTACCCCCCGATAACCTTCCACCCCTTTGCTTATCAAGAATCTATCTACCTCTGCCTTAAAAATATTCAAAGACTCTGCTTCCTCTGCCTTTTGAGGAAGAGAATTCCAAAGATTCACGACCCTCTGAGAGAAAAGATTTCTCCTTATCTCTGTCGTAAATGGGCGACCCTTTATTTTTAAACAGTGACCCCTAGTTCTAGATTCTCCCACAAGGGGACACATCTCCTTTCCACATCCACCCTGTCAAGACCCCTCAGGATCTTATATGTTTCAATCAAGTCGCCTCTTACTCTTCTAAATTCCAATGGATACAAGCCTAGCCTGTCAACTCTTGCCTCGAAAGAAAGCCCACCCAATCCAGGTATTGGTCTAGTAAGCCTTCTCTGTACTGCCTCCAACACATTTACATTCTTCCTTAATTAAGGAGACCAGTACTGTACACAGTACTCCAGATGTGGTCTCAGCAATGCCCTGTATAGCTGAAGCATAACCTCCCTACTTTTGTATTCAATTCCCCTCGAGATAAATGATACCATTCTATTAGCTTTCCTAATTATGTGCTGTAGTTACATACTAACCTTTATCGATTCATGCACTAGGACACCCAGATCCCTCTGCATCTCAGAGCTCTGCAATCTCTCACCATTTAGAAAATATGCTTCTTTTTTATTCTTCCTGCCCAAATGGACAATGTTACACTTTCCCACATTATACTTCATTTGCCAGGTCTTTGCCCATTCACTTAACCTATTTATATCCCTTTTTAGCCCCCTTATGTCCTCTTCACATAGAAACATAGAAAATAGGTGCAGGAGTAGGGCATTCGGCCCTTTGGGCTGCTCTGCCATTCAAAAAAGATCATGGCTGATCGTCTAATTCAGTACCCTGTTCCACCTTTCTCCGCATATCCCTTGATCCCTTTGGTATTAAGAAATATATCTATCTCCTTCTTGAATATATTTAATGACTTGGCCTCCACTGCCTTCTGCGGTAGAGAATTCCACAGGTTCACCACCCTCTGAGTGAAGAAATTTCTCCTCATCTCGGTTGTAAATGGCATACCCCGTATCTTGAGACTGTGACCCCTGGTTCTCGACTCCCCAGCCATTGGGAACATCCTCCCTGTATCTAGCCTGTCTAGTCCTGTTAGAATTTTACAGGTTTCTATGAGATCCTCTCTCATTCTTCTAAACTCTAGTGAATATAGGCCTAATCGACCCAATCTCTCCTCCTACATCAATCCTGCCATCACAGGAATCAGCCTAGTAAATTTTCTTTGTACTCCCTCCATAGCAAGAATATCCTTCCTCAGATAAGGAGACCAAAACTGCATACAATACTCCAGATGTGGTCTCACCAAGGCCCTGTTTAACTGCAGTAAGACATCCTTGGTCCTGCACTCAAATCCTCTTGCAATGAAGGCCAATATACCATTCACCTTCCTAACTGCTTGCTGCACCTGAATGCTTGCTTTCAGTGACTGGTGTACAAGGACACCCAGGTCTCGTTGCACCTCCCCCTTTCCCAATCTATCACCATACAGATAATAATCTGCCTTTCTGTTTTGACAACCAAAGTGGATAACCTCACATTTATCCACATTATACTGCATCTGCCATGCATTTGCCCACTCACCCAACTTGTCCAAATCACCTTGCATCCTCCTCACAGCTCACATTATCCCCCAGCTTTGTGTCATCTGCAGACTTGGAAATGTTACATTTAGTTCCCTCACCCAAGTCATTAATATATACTGTGAATAGCTGTACCCCACTAGTCACTGCCTGGCACCCGGAAAAAGACCTGTTTATTCCTACTCTCTGTTTCCTGTCTGTCAACCAATTCTCAATCCATGCCAGTATATTACCCCCAATCCAATGTGCTTTAATTTTGCACACTAACATCTTATGTGGGACTTTATCAAAAACCTTCTGAAAATCCAAATGCACCACATCCACTGATTCTCCCTTATCTATTCTACTAGCTACATCCTCAAAAATCTCCAGTAGATTTGTTAAGCATGATTTCCCTTTTGTAAACCCATGCTGACTTTGTCCAATCCCATTTATGCTTTCCAGGTGTTCTGCTATCACATCCTTTATAATAGACTCTCGCCTTGTCCCCACTACTAATGTAAGGCAAACTGGTCTGTAATTGTCTGTTTTATCTCTCCCTCCTTCTTTAAATAGTGGGGCTACATTTACCGCCCTCCAATCTGTAGGAACTGCTCCAGAGTCCATAAAATCTTGGAAGATGACCATCAATGCATCCACTATTTCCAGGGCCACTTCCTTTAGTATTCTGGGATGTAGATTATCAGGCCCTGGGGATTTGTCAACCTTTAACCCCATGAATTTCCCTAGCACTACTTTTTTACTAATGCTGATTTCCTTCAGTTCCTCCCTCTCATTAGACCCTTGATTCCCTAACATTTCTGGGAGGTTATTTGTGTCCACCTGTGTGAAAACAGAACTAAAGCAGGTGTTTAATTGTTCTGCCATTTCTTTGTTCCCCATTATAATTTCCCTCGTTTCTGACTGTAAGGGACCTACATTTGTCTTCACTAATCTTTCTCTTTTCACATATTTATAGAAGCTTTTACAGTCAGTTTTATGTTCCCCGCAAGTTTACTCTCATGCTCTATTTTCCCCCGCTTAATCAACCTCTTTGTCCTCCTTTGCTGAATTCTAAACTGCTCCCAATCCTGTTGGCCAGGGGCTGCAAGCAGTACAGAATCTGTTACAAACTGCTGGATTGTTTGTGAACTGTAGTAACCTGAGCTCAGACACTGGCCTGTGCTGGTAAAAACCAGTTTGAACTAATTAATTTATGTGACAGACAAGGGAGAGATCACAGGAATAGAGCCTTATTTGGACACGGTCTGATACCGGGGTCTTTGGGCCTGGGCTAATAAGGAGAAGATATGAATGAGGTGAGCAGGCCTAAACCAACCGGAAAGAAACAGCACAGTTTTGAAGAGATAGGAAAGAGAATAAGTATAGAGAATCTCAGGCAGAGAGCCAGCGAGAAATTCCGGAGACCAACCATCGCGGAAGTGGAAGACCCTGCGTGAGCAACGCGGCGACGACGTAAAAGAGAGAGAGAACGGAACGCCTGGCCAGCGTCAGCTCTCCCCTTTTTCGAGTATTATCCTTTGTTTTCTGTGACTAGGTCTGGGAAAGGTCAGAGGAACCTAATGGGTGTGCTTATCAATTCTAGCTAGTTTTGTTATTAACTGTATAACCCAGTTTGAGTTGCATGCTTTTATCTAACCAAGTGTATATTGTCCAACATTGTACAACAACATGAATAAAGTAAATTTATAGTTAAAGAAAGGACTGAGTTTCCTCCTCTTTGTACTAAGCCATTAACCGTAGCCGGTGGATTAGGTGAAGGGTGGCTCTCCTGTAACCCTGATATTCCAAACACCCAGCCTGAGCCTGAATTAAGAGGACTTAGTCCCACGTGACGGCCAGGATCAAGTGGGTGAAGGGAATAAAGGGGCCAAGGGGGAGTTGACTCCACGCCGCGGTTTACAATCCTCAGATTTGCTACTTTTTCTGGCAATTTTATATGCTCTTCTTTGTATCTAATACTACCCCTAATTTATTTTGTAAGCCACGGTTGAGCCACCTTTCCGGTTTTATTTTTGTGCCAGACAGGAATGAATAATTATTGTAATTCATGCACACGTTCTTTAAATATTATCCATTGCCTATCCACCGTCAGTAAAGTTCCCCAATCTACCATTGCCAACTCGCGCCTCATACCTTCGTAGTTTCCTTTATTTAGATTCAGGACTCTAGTTTCAGATGCAACTACTTCACCCTCCATATTAATGAAGAATTCTATCATGTTATGGTTGCTCCTCCCCAAGGGACCCCCGCACAGCAAGAATGTTAATTAATTCTTTCTCATTACACAATACCAAGTCTAGTATAGCCTGTTCTCTAGTTGCTTCCTCAAAGTATTGGTCTAAAATAAAAATCACGTACACACTCCAAGAAATCCTCCTCCACAGTATTATTGCTAATTTGGTTTGGTCAATCTATATGTAGATCAAAGTCACCCATGATTACAGTTGTACCCTTATTGCATATGTCTCTAATTTCCTGTTCAATGCCTCTCTTACATCTCCACTACTCTTTGGGGGCTGATAGACAACGCCCATGTTTGCTGTCCCTTGGTGTTTCTTAGCTCCACACATACAGATTCCACATCATGATTTTCCGAGCCAATATCCTTCCTCACTATTGCATTGATTTCCTCCTTTACTAACAATGCTACCCCAACTCCTTTCCCTTTTTGCCTGTCCTTCCTAAATATTGAATACCCCTGGATATTCAGTTCCCATCCTTGGTCACCTTGCCGCCATGTATCTGTAATCACAACCATATCATAACCGTTTATATCTATTTGCACTGTTAATTTATCTACCTTATTGTGAATGCTCTGCATATTAAGACACAATGCCTTTAGACTTGTCTTTTTAACATTGTTAGTCATCTTAGCTTTATTTTGCACTATGGCCCCATTTGTTTCTTGCCCTTGTTTTCTCTGCCTTCCACTTTTGCTTCTTACCTTTCTGTCTTTCATTTCTATCCTTGTCTCCCTGCTCAGATTCCCATCCCCCTTCCATTCTAGTTTAAACCTTCCCCAACAGCACTAGCAAACACCCCCTCCCCCCCGAGGAAATTGATCCCAGTCCTGCCCAGATGCAACCCGCCCAGCTTATACTGGTCCCACGTTCCCCAGAACTGGTCCCAATGTCCCAGGAATCTGAATCCCTCCCCCCACACATTTCTCCAGCCATGTATTCATCTAAGATATCCTGCTATTTCTGCTCTCGTTAGCACGTGGCACTTGTACCTTTGAGGTCCTACTTTTAAATTTATGTCCTAACTCTCTATACGCAGCTTGAAGAACCTCATCCTTTTTTTACCTATATCGTTGATACCAATATGTACCACAACAACTGACTGCTGACCCTCCCATCTCAGAATGCCCTGCAGCCCCTCAGAGACATCCTTGATCCTAGCACCAGGGAGGCAACAGACCATTCTAGAGCCTCTTTTGCGGCCGCAAAAATGCCTGCTTGTTCCCCTTACGATTGAATCCCCTATCACTATAGCCCTGCCACTCTTCTTCCTTCCCTCCTGTGCAGCAGAGCCACCCATGGTGCCATGAACTTGGCTCTTGCTGCCTTCCCCTGAGCCAAATACCCCAACAATATCCAAAGTGGTATATCTGTTAGAGAGGGGGATGGCCACAGGCGACTCCTGCACTACCTGCCTTCCTCTACTCTGCCTGGTGGCCAGCCATTCCCTTTCTGCCTTTGTAGCATTTGCCTGCAGTGTGACTACCTCGTTAAACGTGCTATCCACGATGATCTCAGCATCGCAGATGCTCCACAGTGAATCCATCCTCAGCTCCAGCTCTGTAATGCGGGTAGCCAGTAGCTGCAGATGGATAGACTTCCTGCACACATGGTCGTCAGGGACACTGGAACCATCCCTGATTTCCCACATAGCGCAGGAGGAGCATACCAAGGGTCCGAGCTCTCCTGCCATGACTTACCTCTAGATTAGATTAGATTAGTTTAGAGATACAGCACTGAAACAGGCCCTTCGGCCCACCGAGTCTGTGCCGACCATCAACCACCCATTTATACTAATCCTACACTAATCCCATATTCCTACCAAACATCCCCACCTATCCCTATATTTCCCTACCACCTACCTATACTAGTGACAATTTATAATGGCCAATTTACCTACCAACCTGCAAGTCTTTTGGCTTGTGGGAGGAAACCGGAGCACCCGGAGAAAACCCACGCAGACACAGGGAGAACTTGCAAACTCCACACAGGCAGTACCCAGAATCGAACCCGGGTCCCTGCAGCTGTGAGGCTGCAGTGCTAACCACTGCGCCACTGTGCCGCCCTAAGATTACTTAGTTACTCCCTTTAATTAAAAAATACTAATTACGCTAGGGGCCTTGTTCTACTCCAAACACTACCCACTACAATCTAAAGTCATTACCTTTACTTTTGAAGCTAATGAACTGCAGTCGTATAAATAGTAGAAAAAGTAGAAAAACTCACCTGAACCTACTTACCAATCAGTTGCTTCCCTGTGCCCTGCTTCCCCTAGTCAATAAAATCCCTCACACACAACTCACAGCCTCACTGTGTCCAAACAGCAGTATTCCAATTAGTTATTAGTGGAGACGAAGTCCCGCCTTAATATTGAGGATGCCGTCCATCGTGTTGTGTGGCACTATCACCGTGCTAAATGGGATAGATTTCAAACAGATCTAGCAATGTAAAACTGGGCGTCCATGAGGCGCTGTGGGCCATCAGCAGCAGCAGAATTGTACTCATCCACAATCTGTAACCTCATGGCCCAGCATATCCCCCACTCTACCATTACCATCAAGCCAGGAGACCAACCCTGGTTCAATGAAGAGTGCAGGAGGGCATGCCAGGAGCAGCACCAGGCATACCTCAAAATGAGGTGTCAACCTGGTGAAGCTACAACACAGGACTACTTGCATGCCAAACTGCGAAAGCAGCATGCGATAGACAGAGCAAAGCGATCCCATAACCAACGGATCAGATCTAAGCTCTGCAGTCCTGCCACATCCAGCCATGAATGGTGGTGGACAATTAAACAACTAACCGGAGGAGGTGGCTCCACAAATATCCCCATCCTCAATGATGGGGGAGTCCAGCACATCAGTGCGAAAGATAAGGCTGAAGCATTTGCAACAATCTTCAGCCAGGAGTGCCGAGTTGATGATCCATCTCAGCCTCCTCCTGAAGTACCCAGCATCACAGATGCCAGACTTCAGCCAATTCGATTCACTCCGCGTGATACCAAGAAACAACTGAAGGAACTGGATACTGCAAAAGCTATGGGCTCTGACAATATTCCGGCAATAGTACTGAAGACCTGTGCTGCAGAACTTGCCGCGCCCCTAGCCAAGCTGTTCCAGTACAGCTACAACACTGACATCTACCCTGTAATGTGGAAAATTGCCCAGGTATGTCCTGTACACAAAAAGCAGGACAAGTCCAACCCGGCCAATTACCGCCCCATCAGCCTACTCTCAATCATCAGTAAAGTGATGGAAGGTGTCATCAACAGTGCCATCAGGCGGCACTTGCTGAGCAATAACCTGCTCAGTGACGCTCAGTTTGGGTTCCGTCAGGGCCACTCAGCTCCTGACCTCATCACAACCTTGGTTTAAACATGGACAAAAGAGCTGAACTCAAGAGCTGAGGTGAGAGTGAATGCCCTTGACATCAAGGCAGCATTTGACTGAGTATGGCATCAAGGAGCCCTAGCAAAACTGAGGTCAATGGGAATCAGGGGGAAAACCATCCGCTGGCTGGAGTCATACCTAGCGCAAAGGAAGATGGTTGTGGTTGTTGGAGGTCAATCATCTGAGCTCCAGGAGATCACTGCAGGAGTTCCTCAGGGTAGTGTCCTAGGCCCAACCATCTTCAGCTGCTTCATCAATGACCTTCTTTCAATCATAAGGTCAGAAGTGGGGATGTTCGCTGATGATTGCACAATGTTCAGCACCATTCGTGACTTCTCAGATACTGAAGCAGTCCGTGTAGAAATGCAGCAAGACCTGGACAATATCCAGGCTTGGGCTGATAGGTGGCAAGAAACATTCGCGCCACACAAGTGCCAGTCAATGACCATCTCCGACAAGAGAGAATCTAACCCTCTCCCCTTGACATTCAACGGCATTACCATCGCTGAATCCCCCACTAACAACATCCTATGGGCTACAATTGACCAGAAACTGAACTGGAGTAGCCATATAAATAACGTGGCTACAAGAGCAGGTCAGAGGCTAGGACTCCTGAGGCGAGTAACTCGCCTCCTGACTCCCCAAAGCCTGTCCACCATCTACAAGGCACAAGTCAGGAGTGTGATGGAATACTCTCCACTTGCCTGGATGGGTGCAGCTCCAACAACACTCAAGAAGCTCGACACCAGCCAGGACAAAGCAGCCCGCTTGATTGGCACCCCATCTACAAACATTCACTCCCTCCACCACCGACGCACAGTGGCAGCAGTGTGTACCATATACAAGATGCACTGCAGCAATGCACCAAGGCTTCTTAGACAGCACCTTCCAAACCCGTGATCTCTATCAACTAAAAGGACAAGGGCAGCAAATACATGGGAACACAACCACCTGTAAGTTCCGCTCCAAGTCATACACCATCCTTACTTGGAACTATATCGCCGTTCCTTCACTGTCGCTGGGTCAAAATCCTGGAACTCCCTTCCTAACAGCACTGTGGGTGTACCTACCCCAGATGGACTGCAGCGGTTCAAGAAGGCAGCTCACCACCACCTTCTCAAGGGCAAGTAGGGATGGGCAATAATGCTGGCATAGCCAGTGACGCCCACATCCCATGAATGAATTAAAAAAAAAATTATTAATAAATTACATTAATAAAACAAAACCTTAGTAGTACTAACCTTATCACTTACAAGGTAGCTATTTGAGGGTTTAAAGAAACTGTGGTCCCTACCTTTCTCTTTACTTTAGTTACTAACCCAGATTACCTGTTAACTCGCCCTGACAGCTCTCTGTTTACTTGCTCGCTCTGTCGATTGTGACGTCACTCTGATGCCTCTTTTCAATTTTCCCTGGCTCTGCTCCCGCTGTGTTTTTTCTCTCTCTCTCTCTCCCGGGTTCTTTATGCTCCGCTGCGCTATCCCTGTTTCCTGCTCTCTGAGTGAACTCTTGCTCTACTTCGTAGATAGACTTAGATGTTAGAGAAAAAATAAAAATTGGCAGGAGAAAGAAAATAAGAAAGTAAGACAATACCCACCAGATACTTTCCTATCTATCTTTGTGTTATCAGCATATTTAGCAACCATACCTTCAGTCCCTTCATCTAAGTCAATTATCGAAATTGTAAAAAGTTAAGGCCCTAGCACAGATCCCTGTGGCACACCACTCGTTACATTTTGCCAACCAGAAAATGACCCATTTATGCCTACTCTCTATTTTCTGTTAGCTAACCAATCTTCTATCCATGCCAATATGTTACCTCCTACACCATGAGCTTTTATTTTCTGTAATAACTTTTGATATGGTACCATATCAAATGGCTTCTGGAAATCTAAGTACAATACATCCACTGGTTCCCCTTTATCCACCGTGTAACTCTCTCAATGAACTCCAATAAATTGGTTAAACATGATTTCCCTTTCACAAAGCCACGTTGACTCTACCTGATTACCTTGAATTTTTCTAAATGCCCTGCTATAACATCTTTAATAATAGCTTCTAACATTTTCCCTAAAGCAGATGTTAAGCTAACTGGCCTGCAGTTTCCTTCTTTCTGTCTCCCTCCCTTTTTGAATAAAGGAGTTACATTCACTATTTTCCAATCTAACAGAACCTTACCCACTTACAATAGTACGTTGCGGATTTGGGTTTATCCCCGACCAAGAGCTGCCAATTATATGTTACGACTAAGGCGGAGGAGTGTACTGTTTATTCTAGTTCCACTTCTCCACAGGTTACAGCATATATTTAAATTTTCCCACTTACCGATACAGTCAATCATATATTAGTTTAGTTTAGTTTAGTTTCGAGATACAGCACTGAAACAGGCCCTTCGGCCCACCGAGTCTGTGCCGACCATCAACCACCCATTTATACTAATCCTACACGAATCCCATATTCCAATATCATCCCCACCGGTCCCTATATATTTTCCCAACACCTACCTGTACTAGGGGCAATTTATAATGGCCAATTAACCTACCAACCTGCAAGTCTTTGGCATGTGGGAGGAAACCGGAGCACCCGGAGGAAACCCACGCAGACACAGGGAGAACTTGCAAACTCCGCACAGGCAGTACCTAGATTCGAACCTGGGTCCCTGGAGCTGTGAGGCTGCAGTGCTAACCACTGCGCCACTGTGCCGCCCAGTTCTATTATTGCCACAATAGAACACACTAACCAGGTTTCATTAATGAACAAAATTATCAGTTTATTATAAAACAAGTCTTAACCAGTAATGAAGGAAAGCATAAACACTCAGATTGAAATTTTAAAGTTCCCTTTTTACGCTAGCCCCTTACACTCACACACACACATAGACATTTAACTGGAAAAATAAATGTGATTTTTGTTCAGAGCTCTGTTACAGACAAAAACACTTGGTCTACTTCCTCATTTTGAAGAAAACAGCAGATGAGATGAGTTCGGAAGAAGGGTCACTGACCCGAAACGTTAACTCTGCTTCTCTTTCCACAGATGCTGCCAGATCTGCTGAGTGGTTCCAGCATTTCTTGTTTTTATTTCAGATTTCCAGCATCCGCAGTATTTTGCTTTTATTATGGCAGATGAGATATGTTGTGTTCTAAAATTGGCATACAGTCAGGCCTCTGAGTACATGTAGACAGGACACTGGAATCTTTTAGAACAGTTCTTTTCAGGTGGTGATGAGAATTAAATTAGCAGGCTTTTCTTCAATGACAGGAGACGAGATGAGTTGACACCGTTGACTTCTCAGGGTCTTTTTGAGAGATGCTGGACAGCTGACCTGGGTGTTGGTCTTCTCTCCTTCCTTGGAAATGCTTTTCTCCTTCAGCAGGCTTGACTCTTTAAACATTCAGCAAGAACCTTGTCTCTTCCTCTGTGGCACTTTTTCAGCAGGTTTGTCCTGTCAAGGGGCGCGCAACTGTCACTTCTCTGCCCACATCTTTCCCAGTTACCAGGGTTTCTGTTCTATTTTTAACTTGAGTCATGTGACAACTAGTAAACGTTTTTGCCAAACTAAGACTTTCAATGACCTCCTTGAAAAAAATGGTCCAATATTTCTTCAGTTTGACTATGAATTCCTAAAAAAATTTTTTTAACAAAAACTGATGCACTTTCTAGCACTACGTATGTAATATATTGTAATAGCTGAGCATTTTGTTATACTGCCCTTTCTGCTGCCCTCTCTGTTGGGCAGGTGTAATTTTTTAAAAATTCATTCATGGAATATGGGCATTGCTGGCTAGGCCAGCATTTATTGCCCTTCCCTAATTGCCCTTGAGAAGGTGGTGGTGAGCTGCCTTCTTGAACCACTGCAGTCCATGTGAGGTAGGTACACCCACAGTGCTGTTAGGAAGGGAGTTCCAGGATTTTGACCCAGTGAAGGAACGGCGATGTAGTTTCCAAGTCAGGATGGTGTGTGACTTGGAGGGGAACTTGCAGGTGGTGATGTTCCCATTCATTTACTGTCCTTGTCCTTCTATTTGTTAGATGTTGTGGGTTTGGAAGGTGCTGTCTAAGGAGCCTTGCTGCATTTCTGCAGTGCATCTTGTATATGGTACACACTGCTGCCACTGTGCGTCGGTTGTGGAGGGAGTGAATGTTTGTGGATGGGGTGCCAATCAAGCGGGCTGCTTTGTTCTGGCTGGTGTCGAGCTTCTTGAGTGTTGTTGGAGCTGCACCCATCCAGGCAAGTAGAGATAAAGTTAGTTCAATAATGGCTGCTTGCTGTGAGTCCACATGTTCGTCTGACTCAGAAAGTTGACGACAACGATGGGATTGAATTTTTTTTACATTTCATTTCAGAAATTATGGTCTGAAAACATTGTGACTCAATTTTTGGAACACCCAAAGGTAATTTTGAGGACGTTTTTGTTGATTTGAAAGATTACTCCGTGTGCATGCACATCATTTTCAGATGCAACTCAGTGAGTCAGCATGGTCCGTAATTTTAACAAAATGGCACTGAAGACATATTTTGGGCCAATGGATTAATTCAACTCTAACAAAGAGGACTCATTTAAATATGAACGAAGGTTACACATTTGGGTGAAAGAAAATAAAATAGGAGATGGGGCGGCACAGTGGCACAGTGGTTAGCACTGCAGCCTCACAGCTCCAGCGACCCGGGTTCAATTCTGGGTACTGCCTGTGTGGAGTTTGCAAGTTCTCCCTGTGTCTGCGTGGGTTTCCTCCGGGTGCTCCGGTTTCCTCCCACATGCCAAAGACTTGCAGGTTGATAGGTTAATTGGCCATTATAAATTGCCCCTAGTATAGGTAGGTGGTAGGGAAATATAGGGACAGGTGGGGATGTGGTAGGAATATGGGATTAGTGTAGGATTAGTATAAATGGGTGGTTGATGGTCGGCACAGACTCGGTGGGCCGAAGGGCCTGTTTCAGTGCTGTATCTCTAAACTAAACTAAACAGGATAAAGTAAATGTTTTCCTCATCATGATGGGGGCAGGTGCTTTTGAGGTGGTGTCTAACTAATGTTGCCCGTGAGATCCCAGTACTATGGACTATTCTGAAATTGAGATTTTGGACTCATATTATGGCACAACTAAGAATTAAATTACATTGAAAGTTTCATTCTATGAAAGGAAGCAGTTGCCAAGTGAGTCAATTGCAGGTAATATTCTTGAATTAAAGAAACTTTCATCACTGTGGGTATGGTGTGAACTTAGAGGTTAAGCTTCGAGACACGGTCATTGGCATTCTAAAGAACAGTAAAATCCAGGTCACGCATTTGAGTAAAGGCAATAAGCTGACACGGAAGGAGGCCTGTGATGAGACCTCCCATAGAAATGGCAGGAAAAGATAGTTGCAAATTGCAAGAAAGTTATTTTTCTGAGATGGCAGAGAATGTCTACCAGATTTCAGCAGGAATCAGGCCACGGCAGACTCAGAGTCAGAAAATTAGATGCTATCATTGCCATCTAAATGTCCTTATTCTCAGTCAAAATGCTATGTCTGTGGGAAAATCATTCATATTCAGATGGCATGCAGGGGTAGAGGAAACAGCAATGCTCTAGGTCGCGGTAAAGCACTAGGTCGAGCTCATGGTACATCTAAAGCTAGTTCAGAAGCCTAGATGGCCTTGAATGCGCATATGATAGATATGGAAACGAAAGTTGACATTATTGAGAAGGACCATCAAGAGTTGCACTCAGTCAGAGAGCAAGAAAAACAGCACATGGAAGATGACAGTAAAAGGGCTAAAGATATAAATCTAGCGCCCACAGTAAAAAAAAGTATATTATATATATAATATTAATATATATATATATAATCTATTCATATGGCTAGGGAAGCAGTTATAATTCGATATCAAGGTTAATAATTCATTCAATGGCTTCAGCTGATTCAGTGTGAATGGTTGTGATGCCACCAGGAATGGTCAAGGGCTCCTGGCCCAAGCAGTAAAAATCCACACTAAAAATGAAAGTTGGAGATTCACAACTTACTTTCATAATTGTTACAGCTGCTGCAGTGTCTGTTATCTCAGAAGGAGAGTACAACAAGTCCCTAAGTCACATTTCCTTATGAAAAATCAGTGTGAAACTGACTAGTTAGTTCAATAACAGTCTTCCAATGTTATGTGATGTTAGTTTTGTGGTGGTGGGGTGGGTGGGGGAAATACGAGGATGCATCGTATTACTTGCCATTGGTAGTAGTATGAGAGAACAAAGTCTCCCTGATGGGAAGGAATTGGCTTAAGAAAATACGGTTAAACTGGGCCAACTTATTTACAGTAGGGATTAGTAAGAGTATGTCTGACATTGATGAAGTGCCAAGGGAGCACAAAGTGGTCTTTGAGCAAAGAGGACCAAATGATAAAATTAGGCATCACAAGGCTGAAATCAAGATAAAGGACAATGTACAGCCGACATTTTGTAAGGCTAGGCCGGTGCCTTATGTGCAGTTAGAAGCAGTAAGTAAAGAGTTGGATAGATTAGAAAAAACAGGGGCAATTAAGAAGGTGAAGAGCAGTGAATGGGACACACCCATTGTGATAGTTCAAAAAGCAGACCGATCCATTCGGATTTGTGGAGATTATAAACAAATGGTAAATAAGCTGAATGAAAATGGTACTTACCCACTGCCTACTAGTCATGGTTTGTTTTCTAATTTGGCAAATGGGAATGTGTTCAGTAAGATAGAACTGTCAAATGCATATTTGCAATTAGAACTAACTGACAAGAGCAAGAAATTGCTTATCATTCATACGCACAAAGGGTTGTACCTGTATGAAAGGTTACCATTTGGGGTGTCTACTGCTCCCACAGTTTTCCAGAGCATCATGGATCAGGTTCTAAGTGGGATGAAAGGAGTGTGCTACTTCTTGGATGACATTTTAATTAGCAGTAAGACAGAGAAAGAATACATTACAAGGTTGAACAAAGTCCCAGATCAACTTCAAGAGTATTGCACCAAAGCTAAAAAGCACAAATGTTGCTTCATGGTGTCACATGTAATATACGTGGGTCACCAAATAGATGGTTAAGGTATCCACCCAATGCAGGAGAGTGTTGAGATTTTGAAAGCAAAGATACAAGAGAACAAAGAAGAACTTAAAAAATTCATAGGCATTATTGTGTATTTTTCTAAGTTCATCCTGACTTAGCTAATACATTTGCTCCATTGTATCAACTACTCAAAGATGGAATAGATTGAGAGTGGTCTGTGGAGTCTCAGAAACCATTTGAAGAATTGAAGAAAGTACTGACTGAAAATGATCATAGTCCAAGGAAAAGGTCCCGAATTTGTGAAATGAAGTCTGGTCATAGGAGGGACTGGTCAAGTAGTAGCAGTCTAGAAAGGGGTAGGAAATTTAATAGGGAAGGTGGTTTCACAAGGGCAAGGACCAGAGAGCAAGCGAGAAGCGCCACAAGAAGTAGGAGGACTTACGATAGAGAAGCTCTGGTGGCTACTAACAAGTTAGATGGTAAGTTGGTAAAGAATGTAAAACAAAGAATTTGGCAATCGGAGAGAGTTTGGTGTATACACGGAGGTGCCAGATAGAGGACAACCAGCATTGTCCCATATATGGATCTATAAGGAGAAAGTACTTCCCGATGGTACATATAAAGCTAAGGCCAGACTTAAAGGATTTGAGGAATGACTAGGCTACCAAGGAGTTAGAGTGGACTACCCAACAGCAGGAAAAGCAAGTCTGAGGATTTTCCTAGCCCTTTTAGTGACACTGTCATGGGAATGTAAGTCCATTGACATCAAAGCAGAATTTTTGCAAGTGGACAAATTTCAAAGGGAAGTATTTTTAAAGCCACCAAAAGAAGCGGGAGTTGTAGTAGGGAAATTATGGAAGCTAAACAAGTGTGTTTATGGGCTAAATGATGCATCCAGGGTGTGATATTTTTCAGTTAGATGCGTCCTATTAAAAGCTGGTTGTATTCAGCTAAAAGCGGATCAAGAAATGTTTTATCGGTACTATGAAGAAAAACTAGCAGGCATTTTCTTGATGCACATAGACTATTTTCTGTGGGGAGGATCTGAGGCATTTGAGAAATTTGTGGTAGATAAAGTTCTGCAGGAACTTAAAATTGGAAGTCGGGCTTTTGGAGCTTTTAAATATATAGGGTTGAATATTAGGCAGAGTAGGTTGGTAACAATAAATCAACAGTCTTAACTAGAGCATGTTAATAGGATCCCAATAAATAGGGTCAGATCCTCACAAAAGGAAGAGTCTGCAACCAAGGAAGAAGCAGACCAGTTATGGCGATTAATCAGGTGGTTGAATTGGTTGTGCACACAAACTAGACCGGATGCTTGTGATGATGTATTAGAATTGAGAACCATGCTGAAACATGCTACTGTTGGGGAAGCGCTGAAAGCAAAGAAGACATTGAAGAAATTGAGTTTCGACATATGTACACTCAAGTTTCCAGCAGTGGGTGACCCAGAAGAAATGAAATTAGTCATTTTTATTGATGCCTCACACGCTAATCTTCCTGATGGTTATTCGAGCTCAGCAGGGTTCATTATATTTTTGGTGGGAAGAAATTTAAAATCTTGTCCATTAGCCTGGGAATCGAAGAACAAAAAAGGATTGTTAAAAGCACCTTAGTTGCTGAGACACTTGTACTGATAGAAGTGATAGATACGGGTATGTATTTATCAAGTATTTTAAAGGAACTCTCATATAAGGGACAACCGTAGAAAAACCAACGGAATGCTATATAGATAACCATTCTCTCTGGGACAATGTCCATTCGACAAAAAGTGTCACAGAAAAGAGGTTGGAGATTGATCTCGCGAGTATAAAAGAAATGTTGGAAAGAAAAGAAATTTCCAAAATAAAATGGGTCGACACAAGTCATCAGTTGTTGGATTGTTTTACGAAGAGAGGTGTTTGTTCAAAGAAATAATTGGATCTCCTCAAAGAGGGCCATCTTGTGTTATGATGAGTTAGGAAAACCTGGAAATTTTTTTCTGTTAGATCGCTTTGTAATTCTTTAAACAAGTTTTTTTTGTTTACAAAAAAGGGGCAAATATACAGTATGTTAATGGTTGGTGCTGTTGAAGGTTGATTAGTATAATGTAAGATAAATAAAACTGTATCATCTCTTTTTTGTTTTTGATATATATTTAATTTAAAGAAAAAAAGGGAATCTGTTAGTGTCTAATAAGTTCTGTTAATGGATGTTAAATACCTACTGGTTGAAGGTAATAGAGTGAACAGGTGTTGGGTGTTGATTAGTTAATTGTACTCAAATAAGTATATATAAAAGAAGAGCCAGCCAGCACTGGAGGAGTGTTATTAGGAGTGGAGAAGTAAGCTTGGTGGAAAGCAACATGTTTGGAGTTGTAAAAACACTGTGCATTCACATATCTAGTGAAGATTAGAGAGAGACTTTGTCAGTGGTCATGCAGATCATTTGCTTGAAAGAGGAAATATGACAAAGGGAGAGCATGAGAAACCTCTTACAGCCCAAATTTCTACAGTCCCAAGTGAAAGTCACAAAGAAACTGAAAGTTTGCTGATATCTCAGAATTCACTGGTAGAGCAAAATGAGTCAGTGCTTTTCATTGACTAATCAATCAATTTCACATTAAGTGGAGTTGGTAGTCAAAGTCAAAGTTCAGGGTTGACACAGTCTGAGAAGTTGAGAAAGCAGAATCAAGCTAATGGAATAAGATATCCAGACAGAAAGAAAGAACCAGATAGGTTAATTGAAAGTACGTAGGATGGAAGAAGAAATAAGTTGTTCTTTTCATTACATCCTGTCAAATGATATTTTTGTTAAAGACATACTGGTGTTAAGGAAAAAAGAAACTTGTAAATTACTCTGGAAATATTGTTCACATTTGTTTACAGTGGCAACAAGCATGCAAACCAAACCTGTTAAATTTCAGGTATTGTTATTATATTCTTGGAAATTATGTACATGTGCCATTTTACATTTTAATGTATAAGCTTTTTTAATTGGGCATGTAGTATATTGTAATAGCTGAGCATTTTGTTAGACTGCTCTCTCTGCTGCAAATAAAGTTCATTCATTAATGGCTGCTTGCTATGAGTCCATATGTTAGTCTTATTCGGTGCACTATGGGGTGGTGCAGTGGTTAGCACTGCAGCCTCACAGTTCCAGCAATCCGGGTTCAGTTCTGGGTACTGCCTATGCAGAGTTTGTAAGTTCTCCCTGTGACTGTGTGGGTTTCTGCCGGGTGCTCCGGTTTCCTCCCACAGCCAAAGACTTGCAGGTTGATAGGTAAATTGGCCATTGTAAATTGCCCCTAGTGTAGGTCGGTAGGTGGTAGGAGAATGGTGGGGATATGGTGGGGAATATGGGATTAATGTAGGATTCGTATAAATGGGTGGTGTTCGGCACAGACTCAGTGGGCTGAAGGGCCTGTTTCAGTGCTGTATCTCTCTATGACTATGCAACTACGAACTACGTGTCCACCCATTCCAGCAGCTTCTTTATGTCTTCTTGAAGTCTATCACAGTCATCCTCACTGTTTCATTAAAGTTTTTATTCAAAGGTTCAGCCTTTGGTCGGGCCAATACAGAATACATTTGCAAGGAACAATATTAAAAGAGGCTGAGAGAGAAAAAGATCTTGGTGCTACTGTGCATGGATCATTAAAGGTTCATGACCAATGTAGAGAAACTGTAGCGAAAGCTCACATCGTATTGGGTATATTAATAGAACCATTCAATACAAATCAAAAGACACTATTTTGACACTATACAGGTCACTGGTCAGACTGCATTTGGAATACTGTGCCCAGTTTTGGCCCCCTCACATGGGGCTGGATTTTGTTCCCAGCCCGATGTCAGGTTCCATGGTCGTTGTGGGGGGGGGGGCAGAGAATCGGAGCGGTAGTGGCCGCCACGGAACCCACACAAGGATTGCCAGGCCCAATCTTTCCAGGGGCACGATAGGCTGATGTCTGCCTTCCCGCCCAGAGGCAAACACGCGTGGGGAGGATGCTTCGGTAAATGAAACGCCCTCCCTGTGGGGTTAGGGAGGGGGTCTCTCCTTCGTCGGAAATTCGTGGCCCATGGAGAAGCCTGACCACTTCCCCCCCCCACACGCCCCCTCCACCCGGGGAACCACTGTACCCCCTCGGGATCCTCCTCTCCCTGGATCAAACGCCCACCCCTCCACCTCCCCTCGCCAGGGTCTTCTGGGCCGTCCCAGGTGACCCCTCCTCACCTACCTCGGGTCCGGGGTTCCAAGTGGGGCCTGGGTGCAAGGTCTCTGCAGTACCACCAGTGGCCACCGCCCCGCTGGTACTGCCAATACTGTTGGACGCCAGCAGCTTTTGGAGACGGGATCATTCTTCCTTTAAACACTTAAACTTTGACTCTAAATGGCCGAAGGCTTGCTCTGGGGTCAGAAAAAATGCAGAGGCTGTGTTCTCCCTGTCTTTTCGGCCCGGTGCCGGGAGCCTGGCCTCCTTCATAAAATCCAGCCCAGGATGGATAACACAGTGGCCTTGAAAATGGTCCAGAGGAGAACTACAAAAATCATTCCGAGCTTAAAGAACTCAGATAGGCTCAATGTCCTTGGTCTGTTTACTTGAGACTTTGAGGTGACCTGATCCAGGGCTATAAAATAATTAAAGGGCTGAATAGTGTCCCTATTATTAGATTATTCCAGTTTAACAGATTAAGGAGAATGGATGGACATGAGTTTAAACTATGCAAACGTAGCAATAGACTCGAAGTTAGGAGGTTCTTCTTTTCCCAGCAAATTGTGAGTCATCGGAATACTTTGCTGGCTGGTGTAACGGATGCTGATTCTTGGCTTTCAAGAGGAAGCTGGACCTGTTCCTGACTGGGGGAGAGATTGCATCATATAAAAGGCAAGTGGTTTTATAGAACCATAGATAAGTTACGGCACAGAAGGAGGCCATTCAACCCATCGTGTCTGCGCTGGCTTAAAAAACTAGCCACAAAATCTAATTCCACCTTCCAGCACCTGGTCCATAGCCTTGCAGGTTGCAGCACTTCAGGTGCATGTCCAGGTACCTTTTAAAAGAATTGAGTGTTTCTGCCTCCACCATCGTTCCTGACAGTGAATTCCAGACACTCACCACCCTTTGAGTGAAAAAGTTTTTCCTCATGTCCTCTCTAATCCTTCTACCAACCACCTTAAATCTGTGCCCCCTGGTAATTGACTTCTCTGCTAGGGGAAACAAGTCCTTCCTGTCTGCTCTATCTAGGCTCCTCATAATTTTGTACACCTCAATTAAATCACCCCTCAGCTTCCTCTGTTCTAAGGAAAACAACCCTAGCTGATCCAATCTTTCCTCATAGCTGCAACTTTCAATCCCTGGCAGCATTCTTGTAAATCTCCTCTGTACTCTCTCCAGAACAATTATGTCCTTCCTGTAAGATGATGACCAGCACTATACGCAATACTCCAGCTGTGGCCTAACCAGTGTTTCATACAGTTCCAGCATTACATCCCAGCTTTTATATTCTATACCTTGGCCAATAAAGGAAAACATTCCATATGCCGCCTTCACCACTCTATCTACCTGTCCTGTAGGTAACACTTGGTTCATGCGAAATCCTGGGCTGGTTTCAATTGCCTATGGGCAAGGAATTTTGCAAAGTATTTTTACCCCTTCTTGGCCCTATTTTGTTTCCTCCATTTTTTTGTCTCTCCCAGGAGATTATGGACTGCGGGTTGGGTGGGAGATGGGGGTTGGTAGGAAGGAGTGTTTCATCATGATGATCCAGCCATCATGCTGTGGGATAGGCTTGATTGTCCAACTGTTTTTTTATGCCCATTAATTTTTTTTTAATCTTTGTATGACCTAACTATCAAGACAAGAGTAAATATTATCAAGAATGTGGCGAATGGCAGCTCACCTACAAAAGTGGTCAGAGAAACAAAGACCAAAAATATATCAAAAGTGAATAAAGCAGAAAGATCTAAAAAACGATCACATGGGTGTTATTTATGATGCATGGAACTTTGGGAAACCCTGGCACTCATGAAAGGTTTAGTGCACTATTAAGCAGAGGATTCCTTTCCACAGGGAAACTGGATGTGTTGTTTCTTACAAATAAGGTTTCATTCACTTATTTGATGCATCTGTGGGCATGTCACTGATGATGGCTTAGAAGGATGCAATGACATAAAAGCTTAATGCAACAGATACCTCTGTCTGTTAGAAGAGCCATCTGTGTAGTACAAGTTGCTTGCAGGTCGGCATCCAGGAAATAAGATAGCTATGCAGTAGCCTCCTTTATGAAGTATAAACACCTCTGATTTGCCCAAGAAATTTCTGTGTGGACCATTAAATACTGGCCCTGGAGTAAGAATGGGCATACACATATCCTTAGGAGGACTCAAGGCACTTTAAAACCAATGGATTATTTCTACTTGCAAGTACAGTTCCCCCTTCCTTTCATCTCTCTTTAGAAACTACTCTTCTAATAATTCCAGAAGCACTATTGGAACCTTGAAGGGAATTCCCATACTGCCTACTTTGGTTGCTGGAAGTGAAACAATACGGTTGTAAGAAATATAATTTGGAAATAAGTTTTTCAATACAAATAAAAAAAGACATAAAAAACAATGAAAATTAACGCAGCAACAAAAAAGCAAAAAGAAAGCAATATAATAAACAAAACAAATCTAACATTCCTACTTTTTAATTGATGGTAATACTCAACGTGAAGAAGCCAACGTCTGTTGGCCAAGCCATCTGCACACTGCTGCAATGGTTTAGTGTGAGAAAACAACATTGTTGGCCAAAAAAGCTGCTACAAACTTTCATGGGACCAATTAAGATGTTTTTTTGAATGTTTAATGAGGCTTATGTTGGCCAGGGCCATAGCCTTCGAAAAGCTGGGATTTTCTTTACCAGACATTGAGGCACACAACTGATTTTGGGCCGAGCTTATGCATCTGATTCCATAACCTGCCTTTGTCTCCTGTGAGGCTCTGTGCCACCAGCTAAGCCTCACGAAATTTATTTTTATCCAGTTGAATATATTTGCATCTGAGCATCCAGGAGGTAGCAAAATATCTTATCCAGTGAAACATGGGACCTGAGTTAGCTGAAAACTTGCATCATAGCCTGTGATTTGCAATTTGACTGCAGTGCAGAAATTCCAGGCAATTATAGGATGTGTGACTCATGCCATTACTTACACTATGCCATAATTTGCTGGGAATTTTGTGCTGCTGCACAGAAACTCTTACTGAAAAAGGGTAACAGCTAATTATCATAGCTCTGCTCCCTGCTAAAGAAAGATATCATAGAATCATAGAATGATTATAGCACAGAAGGAGACTATTCAACCCATCGTGTCCGTATCGGTTCTCCACTGGCCTGCCTTTTCCCCGTAGTTCTGCAAATTTTTCTCTTCAGATAATTATCCAGTTCTCCTTTGAAGGGCTCGATTGAATCTGCCTCCAGCACACTCTCAGGCAGTGCTGTCCAGATCTGAACCACTTGCTGCGTAAAAAAGTTTTTCATCACTCCGCTGTTGCTTCTTTTGCCAATTGCCTTAAATCCGTGTCTTCTGGTTCCGTATCCTTCAGCCGACAGGAACAGTTTCTCCCTATCTGCTCTGTCCGGGCCCTTCATAATTTTGAACACCTCTATCAAAACTCCTCTTAATCTTCTCTTTTCCAAGGGGAACAGACCCAGCTTCTCCAACCTATCCACCTAACTGAAGTTTGTCATCCCTGGAACCATTCTCGTGAATCTTTTCTGCACCCTCTCCAATGCCTTAAACTCCTTCCAAAGATGTGGTGCCCAGAACTGGACACAATACTCCAGTTGAGATCGAACCAGTCTTTCATACAGGTTTATCATAACTCCCTTGTCTTTGTACTCTATGCCCCTTTCTGTAAAGCCCAGGATCCCATATGCTTTATTAACTGCTTTATCAACCTGCCCTGCAACCTTGAATGATTTCAATTAATTCCAGGAGCACTGGCTGATTTTTTTCCTTCCCAATTACGGGAATGCTGAAGCTAACTCAGATGAGGGAATTAACCTTGATCTCATTTATACATTTATATAGTGTCTTTCAAAACCTCAGGACTTCCCAAAGCACTTATACACAAATAGATATATTTGAAATAAACACCTTTGTAATGTAGGGAAATGTACCATTCCATTTGCGCACAGCAAGGTCCCACAAATAATAATGAATATTGATCAGATAATCTGTTTTAGGGATATTAATTGCTGGATAAATATTGACATATATAAATATAGGATACTGGGGAGAACGCCCCTCCTCCTCTTCGAATAGTATCATGGGATCTTTTACATCCATTTGAGAGGGCAGACAGGGCCTCAGTTTAACATCTCATCCAAAATATGTACCTCCAACAGTGTAGCACTCCCTCAGTACTGCACTGGAGTGTCAGCCTGGATGTGCACAGTTCGGGAATGGAACTTGAACCTATGACCTATGACCTCTGACTCAAAGGTGAGAATGCTGCCACTGAATCAAGGCTAATGCTAAAATCTATAATGACATTGAGTTTGCTGAATTAACGCCACTGTGACTAATACAGAATGGTGCTGATGGGCTGTGTATGTTTGGTGCAATCACAGGAATCACAATTTAATGTTTGAACTAAGAAATAATTGCCTTGCCCTTACTAAATTTTTTTTTGTTATTTAGTAATATAGTTCTGACAATGTTTAGGGTCACTGGTGCAAAGTGCAAAGTAACAGTAATTATTGGGGGTAATTTTAAACCCCAGGACAGAGTTGGGTTAGGGTGGGGTTGAAAATAAAAAGTAGGAAACTCGACGTCAATGTGTTTCCACTTCAGATCGTAACAGAGGCGGGTTGGAGGGATAAGATTAATCTACTCTCTGGAGGCATGTCCCTCATTTGAATATTTTAATGAGACTGCGTGCCTAGGATTTTATCTGTGTCTAGGTTTAAGGCTAGCTGGCTGAGTTCCCCAGGCCTTGGGAAGTCTATCAGCTGAAGGGAAGTGAGAAGAGCTGGCTCTACCAGGTAAGTGCCTATATAGCACTGCTTATAGGCCAGGAGGAACAGGAGTGAGTCCCCAGCCACCCAGCTCACCTAATTAGCCTGATAACCTTGCTGCAGTCGCACCCATCCCTGCTGTTTGTCTCAACCCCCAATCAGACGCCCCCCCAACCATAAATAACCCCCCCCACCACACCCGCGGGTTCTCTGACACCTGACCTACCTCCGGACCCTCCACCAAGTCCAATCATGATCTCTCTCAGCAAACCCTCACCCACCCTAATGTCTCCCCATCAACCCACAATTTCTTCCTTATTCTGCTATGCTTCTCAGCTGTGGCTTGGTGCCACAGGCCTATCCACTCGACAGCCAGCTAGCCTCTCAATCAGACTGGGAAACAGAGGCCAAAAATATTTATCATATCCTGCTGTTAAATCCAGTGCAACCTCCAGGAAAGCCGTACTTCTGCATTTCCTGGCTGCTAAACGTTCCCCCTGTAATTACTGGGGCTTATATATCTGCTAGAAAAAGGCTGCTGGCTCCTAGCCTTAAATTACCATCTGAATGTGACTTTATTTTTGTAATTCGGGTTGTTAATCCTATGTGTTGTGAATGTGGTTGTTTCTGATTACAATGTGCTTATTTACACCTTATTACGATCCAAGCAGTGAATCAGAAATAACACTGGGATTACAATTGACAGTTAAAAGGCCTCTGGTATCAGTGCTGTTTGTACCACTTCAATGTGAAAGGGGATTGGGGGTGGGGGTGGTCAATGTTCCAGTTAATGAACTAACCAAACAGATGTAAAAACAGTCCTTCAGGCGAATCAGCCTGCTATAATTTGAATTTGTTCTTGTTTCTATCCATCATTCCAACCTTAAAACCTCTATTTTAAACACTTTTGTACCCAAGTAACACTAAATCGCAACGGGTTTTTCCTTTGGCTATTAGCTGGGCAGCTCTCAATCTGCTGTTTTGCTCAATGTGGCATGTTCTAATTGTTTTTCCAGGTAACTGGATGACTGTGCAGCTCAACAGTCAAATGTATGGTGTTCGGCAGCAATATCATCATTGCAACAATTCAGGGGCAAGCGCTCATAGACACCCAATACTAATAATGTGCTTGGTTAACATTGTATTAACCTAGTAAGGTTTCCAAACAGTAAGAACTGTCACTGTGTGTCATAATAATGTACTTGTTATCGTGCATTAATTAATCTAATGTGTTCCACTATTTACACATGAAATAGACTGTTCTGCAGAGCATATAAGTGGCAGCAGTGCCACTTCAGACAGTCCGGTAGCTCCGTCTGGTTCTCTCCACGAATAACAGGATTTGCTATCTAGAATGAGTAACTGGTAAAACTGAATTGGAAAAGAATCACTGTGTAAGAATATTGCTTATCATAATTTAGCACCATTGAAAATCATGATGCAATTCATATTTTATTTATAAGTTCTCTTCATTTTCTCACCATCTACGAAAGCTTTCTGGCAAGACCATCCCTCTTTAAAAGCTACAGAGGTACTCACTGGTCTGAAAAAGTCAAGCTGATAAGTGCCTTCAAAAACAGTGCACACCCTTATGATTTTAATTAACTGCCCAATTCATAAAGAGTTGCCAAACAAAAGATGATTTTTTAAAAAATCACACGGTGGGAGTGGTGAATTTTAATTCTCAACAATGGGTGGGTTAGGAATGGTTGGGTGGCTAAAACATTTGATTTTTTTTCATCAGATTCGCAAGCAAGTCCAATGCACCCAGTTCAATCTTTAACCGAAGCATGTTTGAGTACCAGATCAGGTGGATATTTAAACTTCTCATTGTCCCATCTGAATAAAAACTTATTGATTACAGCTGGTATTTGGCACAGAGTGCTTGTGCGGATACAACTTTTATCAACATTAGGGGCTTTCAAATTGACAAGATCAGGATATGAGGCAGGCTGGATGTGGTTGATAGCACATCAGAAGAGGAAGATCATCGCCATTCATGCCAGTGGCAACATGCTGTGGGGGGATCAGCAAGAGCACAGCAAGGAGGCACGAAGTAGAACGATGCAAAGGAGGGAGGTGTGAAAGAGACAGGTCCGCCTTCTCTAGAAAGCCGGTTGGTGAAGGCTAGAACTGCAGCCAATTTCACACACTTTTATGATCAGTTGAGGAGGGGTCACAAGGTCACGAGAATCACACACACAAATAGAGTACAGCGTATTGAGGAAAAGATTTGTGTTGGATTAGAGTCTAGAACAAATAAAAATAATACACAGTCTATGGTTTGGTAGCTTTAGTGGTCTTCCAGTTGAATTTGTGGCCCTGAAATTCTGGGTTGATAGTTATTCTTGGAGACGGTTGAGCGGACGGCTTCCTTCTCGATGTCTTTGTCTTGGATCTAGCAGCCAGCAGCTAGGCTTCGCAAGCCCCACCAGGCCTCCTGGAGGGAGAGAAGAGAGAGAGAGAGAGAGACAGCCTTCTGGCTTCCATTAACAAACTAAACCAATGGTTGTTGGGTTAGGAGGTGTATATTTGTAATGTGTAACTCTGCAACTAAATATAAAAGTGTTGTCAAGAAAACATGATATGCCAAATGAGGAATTTTATTTCAAAGTCATCCGGCTTCTGCACAGATTGAGTTTCTGGCTTCTCTGCTTGTCCAATGGAAACTCCCCACTTTCACAGAGATGGACAGTCACATGACTGTCTCAGTGTATTCTCTGGTACCTACTAATGAGATTCAAGTTTAGGAATTTCCATCTTTCAAGCCTCATGGCACCAATGATTTCCCCTGGAGGGGTTTGCCCTATCAATGTTCATGTCCCATGATAGCTTTGAATGTCTTGCTCATGAAAGCAATTTCAGGTAGCTCAATCATTAGGGCAAGCCATTGTTTTGGGTACAGGCTAATCAGACATGTGTCTGTACTTTTAATGCCTTGGAATGTGCAAGGTTTTCAAATGCAAATAGTGGCAGCCATTTTTAGCTGTGGCAAAGTCTTTGTAAAAATTGTCTGTAAATATTCCAGCTTTCCTCCTTTTTTATGTTTAATGTAAGTTTACAACTGATGAATTAAAATTCCTCATTTGGCATAGCATATTTTCTTGGCAATGCTTTTAAATTTATTTGCAGAGTTACACATTACAAGCATACACCTCCTAACCCAACAACCATTCTTTTAGTTTGTTTATAGATGACGCAAGTGAATGCCTACCACCTGTATACAATTAAACACGATTAATACACAATCAACAGATTCCATTCTCTCTTGTAAAATAAATATTAGAGTTAATATGCACAACTAAAATTCCAAAACAAATTAAATCAAAAACCTCCATATTCTGCATTACATTGTGACATGCCTCACCTCTAGAACCCCTAACAATTTCTTTGTACATGCCTTTCTTTTTGTAAAACAAACAGATAGTTGATGACGGGCACCAACCCATTTAATTTCAGAGATTTCCTTTCTCTCCAGCATTTGTTTCAAGCCAACAAGGTCAATCGGTAATCTTTTCTCACTCATACTTTTCTTAGAGTGTAAATTATTCCACAATAAGCGATTATATACATAACATTCAATGATTTTATTATTTGTTCATGGGATGTGGGCTTCACTGGCTAGGTCAGCATTTATTGTCCATCCCTAATTGCCCTTGAGAAGGTGGTGGTGAGCTGCTTTCTTCAACTGTTGCAGTCCTTGGGATGTAAGTACATCAACAGTGCTTATAAGAAGGGAATTCCAGGATTTTGACGGATCGACTATATAGTTCCAAGTAAGGATGGTGTGTGGCTTGGAGGAGAACTTGCAGGTGGTGGTGTTCCCATGTATCTGCTGCCCTTGTCATTCTAGGTTGTAGAGGTCGTGGTTTTGGAAGGTGCTGTCAAAGGAGCCTTGGTGAGTTGCTGCAGTGCATCTTGTAGATGGTACACACTGCTGCCACTGTGCATCGGTGGTGAAGGGAATGAATGTTGAGGGTGGTAGATGGGGTGCCAATCAAGCGGGCTGCTTTGCCTGGATGGTGTCGAGCTTTGTGAGTGTTGTTGGAGCTGCACCCATCCAGGCAAGTGGAGATTATTTCATCACGCTCCTGACTTGTGCCATGTTGATGGTGGACAGGCTTTGGGGAGACATGAGGTGAGTTACTTGCTGAAGAATTCCTAGCCTTTGACCTGCTCTTGAAGCCACGGCATTTATGTGGCTGGTCCAGTTCAGTTTCTGGTCAATGGTAACTCCTAGGATGTTGATAGTGGGGGATTCAGCGATGGTAATGCCATTGAATATGAAGGGGAGATGGCTAGATTCTCTCTTGTTGGAGATTGCCATTGTCTGGCACTTGTGTGGTGCGAATGTAACTTGCCACTTATCAGCCCAAGCCTGGATGTTGTCCAGGTCTTGCTGCATCTGGACACAGACTGCTTCAGTATCTGAGGAGTTTCAGATGGTGCTGAACGTTGTGTAATTATCAGCGAACATCCCCACTTCTGACTTTATGATGGAGGGAAGGTCATTGATGAAGCAACTGAAGACGGTTGGGCCTAGAACACTACCCTGAGGAACTCCTGCAGTGATGTCCTGAGATGAAATGATTGACCTCCAATAACCACAACCATCTTCTTTTGCGTTAGGTATGACTCCAACTAGCAGAGAGTTTTCCCCCTGATTCCCATTGACTCCAGTTTTGCTCGGGCTCCTTGATGCCATACTCAGTTAAATGCCGCCTTGATGTCAAGGACAGTCACTCTCACCTCACCCTACCTCAGAAGGCCAGCTCTTACATCCGTGTTTGGACCAAGGCTGTAATGAGGTCAGGAACTGAGTGGCTCTGGCGGACCCCAAACTGAGCGTCACTGAGCAGGTTATTGTTGAGCAAGTGCTGTTTGATAGCACTGTCGACGACCCCTTCCATCACTTTGCTAATGATCGAGAGTGGACTGATGGGGCAGTAATTGGCTGGGTTGGATTTGTTCTGCTTTTTGTGGACTGGACATACCTGGGCAATGTTCCACATTGTTGGGTAGATGCCAGTGTTGTAGCTGTATTGGAACCACTTGGCTAGGGAATGGCTAGTTCTGGAGCACAAGTCGTCAGTGCTATTACTAGAATTTTGTCATTGCTCATAGCCATGGCAGTATCCAGTGCCTTCAGCCATTTCTTGATATCATGTGGAGTGAATCAGATTGACTGAAGACTGGCATCTGTAATGCTGAGGACCTCAGGAGGAGGCCAAGATGGATCAACAGCACCTCTGCTGAAGATGGATGCAAGTACTTCAGCCTTGTCTTTTGCACTGATGTGCTGGGCTCCCCCATCATTGAGGATGGGGATATATGTGGAGCGTCCTCCTCCAGTTAGTTGTTTTAATAGTCCACCACCATTCATGACAGAATGTGGCAGGACTGCAAAGCTTTGGTTGTGCAATCACTTAACCCTGTCTATCATATGCTGCATATGCTGTTTGGCATGCAAGTAGTCCTCTGTTGTAGCTTCACCAGGGTGACACCTCATTTTTGGGGGTGCCTGATGCTGCTCCTGGCATTCCCTGCTGCACTCTTCATTGAACCAGGGTTGGTCCCCAGGCTTGATGGTAATGGTAGAGTAGGGGATAGCCGGGCCCTGAGGTTACAGATTGTGGGTGAATACAATTCTGCTGCTGCTGATGGTCCACAGTGCCTCATGGATGCCCAGTTTTGCATTGCTAGATCTGTTTGAAATGTATCCTATTTAACATGGTGGTAGTGCCACACAACACGATGGAGTGTATCCTTAATGTAAAGATAGGTTTTCATCTCCACAAGGACTGCTGTGGTTACTCCTACCAATACTGTCATCGATGAGACAGGTATATTGGTGAGGAAGAGGTCAAGTATGTTTTTTCCCTCTTGTTAGTTGCCTTAACACCTGCTGAAGACCCAGTCTCGCAGCGATGTCCTTTAGGACCCGGTCAGTAGTGGTGCTACTGAGCCACTCTTCGTGATGGACTTTGATGTCCCCCAGCCAGAGTACATTCTGCGCCCTTGCCACACTCAGTACTTCTTCCAATTGGTGTTCAACATGAAGAAGCACTAATTCATCAGCCGGGGGTGGGGGTGGGGGTGGGTGTGGTAATCAGCAGTTTGACCTGATGTCATGAGATTTCATGTGGTCCGGAGTCAATAGTGAAGATTCCCAGGTGCGACTCTCTCCCAACTGTATACTACTATGTTGCCATCGCTGGTGGGTCTGTCCTGCTGGTGGGACAGGACATATCTGGGGATGGTGATCGTGGTGTCTGGAACATTGTCGATGAGGTATGACTCCTTCAGTATGACTATGTCAGGCTGTTGCTTGACTAGTCTGTGGGACAGCTCTCCCAATTTTGGCACATGCACCCAGATGTTAGTAAGGAGGACTTTGCAGTGTTGACAGTGCTGGGTATGCCCTTGTCGTTCCCATTGCCCAGGTTGATGCCGGGTGGTCTGTCCAGTTTCATTCTTTTTCTTAGACTATGTAGTGGTTTGATACACTGGCTTGCTGGGCTATTTCGGAATCAACTACATTGTTGTGGGTCTAGAGTCACATGTAGGCCAGACCAGGTAAGGACAGCAGATTTTCTTCCCTGGAGGACATTAGTGAACCAGATGGGTTTTTACAACTATTGACAATGATTTGATGGTCACCATTAGATTAGTTTTTAATTCCCAATTTATTAATTGAATTCAAATTTCACCATCTGCCATGGTGGGATTCAAACCCATGCCCCCGGAGCATTAGCCTGTACCTCTGGATTACAAGACCAGTGACATTACCACTACGTCACCGCCTCCCCATACTCATAGTCAAATGTGTTCCACTATTCACTATGCCCATTGTACAGAATCTCACTTAAAATATTTGACAAAATATTGGGGGGGAGGCGGTGGCGTAGTGGTATGGCAGAAGGTAGAATTTGAATTCAATTAATAAAAAAAAATGGAATTAAAAAGCTAGTCCAATGCTGGCCATTAAACCATTGTGGTATACAGTAGGGAGGGAGTCGCCTTGGGAGTCCTCAACATTGACTCCGGACCCCATGAAGTCTCATGGCATCAGGTCAAACATGGGCAAGGAAACATCTGCTGATTAACACCTACCGCAACCGCCCCCCCTCACCCCACCACCTCAGCAGATGAATCAGTATTCCTCCATGTTGAATAGCACTTGGAGGGTGGCAAGGGTGCAGAATGTACTCTGGGTGGGGAACTTCAATGTCCATCACCAAGAGTGGCTTGGTAGCACCACTACTGACCAGACTGGCTGAGTCTGAAAGGACATCGCTGCTAGACTGGGTATTCAATTAATTCAATTAATAAATTGGCAGGTGGTGAGGGAACCAATAAGAGGGAAAAACATACTGGACCTCATCCTCACCAATCTACCTGTCGCAGATGCATCCGTCTATGACAGTATTGGTAGGAGTGACCACCGCACAGTCCTTGTGGAGACGAAGTCCCGTCTTCACATTGAGGATACCCTCCATTGTGTTGTGTGGCACTACCACAATGCTAAATGGGATAGACTTCGAACAGATCTAGCAATGCAAACTGGGCATCCATGAGGCGCTGTGGACCATCAGCAGCAGCAGAATTGTACTCAACCAATCTGTAACCTCACGGCCCAGCTATCCCCCACTCTACCATTACCAATAGACTGGGGGATTAACCCTGTTTCAATGAAGAGTGCAGGAGGTCATGCCAGGAGCAGCACTAGGCATACCTCAAAATGAGGTGTCAACCTGGTGAAGCTACAATCCAAGACTACTTGCATGCCAAACAGCATAAGCAGCATGCGAATGACGGAGCTAAGCGACCCCACAACCAACAAATCAGATCTAAACTCTGCAGTCCTTCCACATTCTGTCATGAATGGTGGTGGGCCATTAAACCACTGACAGGAGGAGGTGGTTCCACAAATATCCCCATCCTCAATGATGGGGGAGCCCAGCACATCAGTGCAAAACATAAGGCTGAAGCATTTGTCACAATCTTCAGCCAGAAGTGCCAAGTGGATGATCCATCTTGGCCTCCTCCTGAAGTGCCCAACATCATAGATGGCAATCTTCAGCCTATTCAATTCACTCCATGTGATATCAAGAAATGACTGAAGGCACTGGATACTGCAATGGCTACGGGCCCTGCCAACATTCCGGCAATAGTACTGAAAACCTGTGCTCCAGAACTTGCCATGCCCCGAGCCAAGCTGTTCCAGTACAGCTACAACACTGGCATCTACCCGGCAATGTGTAAAATTGCCCAGGTATGTCCTGTACACAAAAAGTAGGACAAATCCAACCCAGCCAATTATTCTCTGTACTAACGCTTTGTCTTTCACCACACCATTAACATACCGTTTTCCTTTGCTCCATGACCAAGGCCACTCAACTCCTGACCTCATCACAGCTTTGGCTCAAACATGGACAAAAGAGCTGAACTCAAGAGGTGAAGTGAGAGTGACTGCCCTTGACATCAAGGCAGCATTTGACCGAGTTTGGCATCAAGCAGCCCAAGCAAAACTGGAGTCAATGGGAATCGGGGAAAACGCTCTGCTGGTTGGAATCGTACCTAGCGCAAAGGAAGATGGTCGCGGTTGTTGGAGGTCTATCATCTGAGCTCCAGGACATCACTGCATGAGTTCCTCAGGGTAGTGTCCTAGGCCCGACCATCTTCAGCTGCTTCATCAATGACCTTCTTTCAATCATAAGGTCAGAAGTGGAGATGCTCGCTGATTGCACAATGTTCAGCACTATTTGCGACTCCTCAGATACTGAAGCTGTCCATGTCCAGATGCAGCAAGACCTGGACAATATCCAGGCTTGGGCTGAAAAGTGGCAAGTTACATTTGCGCCACACAAGTGCCAGGCAATGACCATCTCCAACAGGAGAGAATCTAACCATCTCCCCTTGACATTAAATGGCATTATGATCACTGAATCCCCTACTATCAACATCCTGGGGGTTACAATCAACCAGAAACTGAACTGGAGTAGCCATATAAATACCGTGGCTACAAGAGTAGGTCAGAGGCTAGGAATCCTGCGGCGAGTAACTCACCACCTGACTCCCCAAAGCCTGTCCACCATCTACAAGGCACATGTCAGGCGTGTAATGGAATACTCTCCACTTGCCTGGATGGGTGCAGCTCCAACAACACTCAAGAAGCTCAACACCATCCAGGACAAAGCAGCCCACTTGATTGGCACCCCATCCACAACCATTCACTCCCTTCACCACCGACACACAGTGGCAGCAGTGTGTACCATCTACACGATGCACTGCAGCAAAGCACCAAGGCTCCTTAGACAGCACCTTCCAAACCTGCGACCTCTACCACCTGGAAGGACAAGGGCAGCAGTTGCATGGGAACACCACCACCTGCAAGCTCTCCCCAAGTCACACACCATCCTGACTTGAAACTATATCGCTGTTCCTTCACGGTCACTGGGTCAAAATCCTGGAACCTCATTCCTAACAGCACTGTGGGTGTTCAAGAGCGCAGCTCACCACCACCTTCTCAAGGGCAATTAGGGATGGGCAACAAATGCTGACCTAGCCAGCGATGTCCACATCCCATGAAAGAATGAATAAAAAAAAATTGGATCATATTAAGAACACACATATAATATGGATTTGTTTTTAACACTAAAGTATGATGGTATTCTACCAATGGGAAGTTTAAAACAGTAATTAAAATACACGCTACCAGCAACCTGACTCATTGAAGCCCTGCTGCTAATAGTGGAATGGTTTCATGCTCATAAGTGATAAACTACTACTACTCCAATGGGAGAAATTTCGTGGGGAGGGGTAATACCGCAATTGTCAGATCTGCGGTAGTTAGCCAAGAATGGTACTGACATATTTTGTGGCGTTTACAAAAGTTAGGAAAGTGAAGTTCTTGGATCATTTTGAGCTTCCAACACTTTAGAAACCCATTAAAAATGATTGTGCGACATCCCATGATTCAATGTGGAATCTGATGATTGGCTCATTAAACTCCTATATGCTGTGTAAGTGAGGTACAGAATTATTATCTTGGTGTAGGCAATATGGTTTACCTCAGAATAGATTGTGAGCAGGGATTTGAATCAGGCTTTCTCTTGAACCAGCCTCCTAGCTGGTCTAAAAATACCAATTATAGTAGGAGGCAGAATTTTTACTTGGCACAGGGATTGGGATAAATAAAGCTGTACCATTTAAATTGGTAGCTTTCGTCAGTTATAAATTTTGAGATTTGTCAGCATTTAAGCTGGCAAAGCTCTTTTTAATCTATTGAATATGAGTAACAGGGACTGTAAAGGTATTTTAAGATTGTAGTACAGATATTTCCTCTATTAAATGCCTCTCTTACCAGTACTTTCAATTATTGAAATAGGAAGTGTATACTTATTGAAATTAGGAAATGAGCTAAAAGCAACTCTTATTGGTAACACCATTATTTCCCAGAACACTCAAAATTTATATTCCCGTAAATGCTCCTTTGATTCTCTCTCAATCCTCCTGAAGCAATATAACATTTTAACACTTAATTGTGTTAAATAATTGAGAATGCTTTCAGAAGTATTTGGACAAAAAAACAGTAAATTTACTAAATGGGAAAATAAGGCTGCAAAATATTAGCCCTTAGCTTCCTAAAGTGTCTTTTACTTCAAATTAGGATAAGTGAAGAACAAATTATGCAGATAGGAAATCTATCTGCTACAAGTACTGAAGTAAACATTAATCTATATGTTCTGACAGAACATATTGAAGAGCATGAAAAGGAATAGAAATTACAGTACATGCTTGGTAGTGAAGCTGTTCCAGATGGAAACCAGAATCAACAGGCATGCTAAGTGATGAATTTATCAAAGTAAAAGCAAAATACTGCGGATGCTGGAAATCTGAAATAAAAACAGAAAATGCTGGAAATACACAGTAGGTCTGGGAGAGAGGGAAGCAGGGTTAACGTTTCAGGTCTGCCCGACCTGCTGAATTTATCAAAGTAATTGGCTCTTTACTAAGGAGTTTTCTGGTGCTATAGACGGACAACCAAGCCATTACTGGAATAAGAATTAAGCATTTTAGAACCATAGAAATTACAGCACAGATGGAGGTCATTCAGCCCGTCTTGTCTGTGCCGGATGAGAAGAAGAAAAATAGAAGCCAGCTGCCCATCTAATCCCACCTTCCAGCACCTGGTCATAGCTGTGCAGGTTACAGCACTTCAGGTGCATGTCCAGGTACTTTTAAAAAGAATTGAGGGTTTCTGCCTCCACCACCATTCCTGGCAGTGAATTCCAGACATCCACCACCCTCTGGGTGAAAAAGCTTTTCCTCATGTCCCCTCTAATCCTTCTACCAATCACTTTAAATCTGTGCCCCCTGGTAATTGACTTCTCTGCTAGGGGAATCAGGTTCTTCCTGTCTACTCTATCTAGGCCCCTCATAATTTTGTACACCTCTATTAAGTCACCCCTCAACCTCCTCTGTTCTTCTTAGCTGCAACTTCCGAGCCTTGGCAACATTCTTGTAAATCTCCTCTGTACTCTCTCCAGAGCAATTATGTCCTTTCTGTAGTGTGGTGACCAGAAATGTACACAATGCTCCAACTGCGGCCTAACCAGCGTTTTATACAGTTCCAGCATTACATCCCTGCTTTTCAATTCTATACCTCGGCCAGTAAAGGAAAGTATTCCTTCATTGCCACTCTATCTACCTGTCCTGCCAAGTTCAGGGACCTGTGGACATACACTCTAAGGTCTCTCATTTCTTCTACCCCTCTCAATATCCTCCTGTTTATTGTGTATTCCCTCGCTTTATTTGCCCTCCCCAAATGCATTACCTCACACTTATCTGGATTGAATTCCATTTGCCACTTTTCCGCCCACTCAACCAAACCATTGATATCATTCTGGAGTCTACAACTAATCTCTTCACTATCAACTACACAGCCAATATTTGTGTCATCGGCAAATTTCCCAATCATGCCTCCCACATTTGATTCCAAGTCATTAATATATACCACAAACAGCAAGGGACCCAACACTGAGCCCTGTGGAACGCCACTGGAAACAGCTTTCCATTCACAAAAACATCCATTGACTACTACCCTTTGTTTCCTGTCCCTGAGCCAATTCTGGATCCAACCTGCCACATTCCCCTGTATCCCATGGGCTTTCATTTTACTGACCAGTCTGCCATGTGGGACCTTGTCAAATATCTTACTAAAGTCCAGGTAGGTCACATCTACTGCACTACCCTCATCAATCCTCCTTGTTATTTCCTCAAAAAACTCAATTAAGTGAGTAAGACACGACCTTTCTTTAACAAATCCATGCTGACTATCGCTGATTAATCCATGTCTTTCTAAGTCGCAGTTTGTCCTGTCCCTCAGAATAGATTCTAACAATTTACTCACCACCAAGGTCAGACTGACCAGCCTATAATTATTTTGCCTATCCCTCGCACCCTTTTTAACCAATGGTACAACATTCGCAGACCTCCAATCGTCTGGTACCTCACATGTATCTAGTGAGGATTTGAAGATGATCCTCAGCGCATCCGCTATTTCCTCTCTGGCTTCCTTTAACAATCTGGGATGCAATCCATCCAGCCCTGGCAATGTATCCACTTTCAAGGATGTCAAACCCCTCTAGTACTTCCTCTCTCATTATGCTTATTGCATCTAAAATTTCATGCTCCTCTTTAACCATGTCGACATCAACCCTCTCCTTTGTGAAGACAGAGACATAAAACTCATTAAGAACCCTGCCCACATCTTCTGTATCCACGCATAAGTTCCCTTGTACATCTCTGATAGACCCTATCCTGTCCTTAGTTATCCTGTTGCTCTTAATTAACTGATAAAACATCTTCGGGTTTTCCTTGATTTTACTTGCCAATAATTTTTCATGTCCTCTCTTTGCTTTACTAATTTCCTTTTCTACTTACCCCCTGCACTTTCTATACTCCTCTAGGCTTTCTAAAGTATTAAGATTTTTGTTTAAGTTCTAACAGCTCCTTTAGTTCTATTTTTAGTACATATCGGGTTAATTGACAGAAGATTGCTACAGCTCATTTTGATACAATTAGTGCCAAATCAATGCTTGTTATAATCCAGAAAGGAGCCAAGTTATGTAAGTCAAATACTTGGCTCTGACATTACATCTGAAGGTGGTTCCTGAGCTGGTGGGGGGAGCATGGGGAAGCGGTGGAATCACATGGGTGAAATACAGAAATCATTTGAGTGGGTCCGCATTTACAATGATGACAACTCAATTGTATCTTTTTTTTTTACTTCCGCTGCCCAGCAGGCTTGATGGACACTCACATGATACAATCTCAACCCTGTTTAAAAGGGTAAAGGGACAGTTCACAAATGGAAATTGGAGGTGTTCAGTATGGCGAGTGGACATAGAGTCTATGACTCTATGACATAGAGCAAGGGGCAGCACCCAGATTCAAATGACACTTCACTGGAATTCCTGCTAGTTGCAGTCAGGAGCAGGAGAGACATACATTTCTCCAACAATGGAAGGAGGAAACCAATAGTTTTCACTAAGAAATCATGGTGGAAGGTAGCTGAGGAGATGAGCAGCCTGAGTGTTCTGTTCCAGTCTTGCACACAGTGTAGGAAGTGACTTAATGACCTAACCAGCTCAGGAGAAGTGAGTACATTTGCTGATTCAACTCACCCTGTGGTTTAAGCCCCCCCTTCCCCCCCCCATCTCCAACCTTTCACTCTGGTCAAGTGTCATCAAATCACATCTTACACCCACTCAACTTTCAGCAGCAACTACCCTTTATTTTTTAAGCACTTCATCACTTCTCCATTTATCCTTCCATCATTGCAAATCACCCCAATCCTTATGCAACGTGGTACATGTGTCTCATCGTCACCCTCACCGAATACTCTGCATCCATCAAGTGAAGACTTGATCTTCATTCACTCACAGGTCTGTTAGTTGGAGAGAACTGAAGGTCACCCACTAAAGATTGTGCACTCTGCAGCTGGAGAGGAGGATACCCTGGAAATAAATGGCACATCAGTGTCCATATCAGTCAGAGCTGGAAAGGCAGGGAACTCGCAGATAGCTGGTGACATCCATAAGAACAATTCCTCAAAGGACATTATTTCTTCTGAAGATGCACCATCACACAATGTACAGTCATGCCCCAACACAAATACTCCCACTTATGTGGGGCCGTTAGACAGTTGATTAGGTTTTCACCTGTTGATTTACAACTCACAAGTGAGTACAAGCAGACACAGGAGACAGGAACTGCTGTGAAGATTCCATATTAGAGCACACAATTCTCTCCAAGCTCTACTCAGCTGAACACAGATCCTCAGATAGAGCATGATAAGCTGCATCAGCAATTTAGCCAGGCACTGGCAGATGTGTCATGCACTCTCTCCACAATAATAGAGGATGCAGCAGTCCAACCCAATCGTTAGTGGATTGGTAACACAGGGAATTGTAGGGCTGCTTATGAAATGAGATGCAATTTTGTTGTCTGGTGCAACATAAATGAGATGCGTGGTCTTCAGGTGGTTGAAGATCTCAGAACAGGTTTATTAATCAGCTAACAACATATTCAGTACAGAGTTATCTATTTGCAGGTGTTGCCTCTTGGTGTTACAGTACACAGTAGGACTGACATGTAGTCACATGACTACGTCCTGACACGTAGCTCATTAGCATACTAAGGTCTTAAAGGTACATTACTTTTAAAGGCAATCACACAATATCCCCCTTCTTCCAAAGATAAGTCTTGTATGCTAATGGTGAAAATACATTAAATTAGAAAACATCAAAATTATTTTCATAGGTATAGAGATTATCATATTGACAAGAATAAAGGCTCAAAAGTCCATATATCGTCTAGGTGGCTTGACAACTCTTGCTCAGGGATTTTGCATCTCATCTGTTGCTGTTCTTTCTGAAATTTCTCCCTCCCTGTATTCAGTTTCTGTTGCTCTGCCTTCAGCCTGCTAACATACTCTGTTGCTTTTCTCAAGATGACCACTTTTGGGACCTTGTCATTCTTGGAAAGTTCTGGCACCACCAGAAGCAAACAAACAATGCTTCAACTCTTTCCTCCTCTGCCTCTTCAGGGCATTGTGTGTCCTTTGCCTCTCCTCATTCTCCACATCTGAAGGCTTGGGGCTCAAGGTCGAGGACTTATTGGGGGAAGAGTACTTGGTCTCATGGAGATACCTGTCTGTTCTGGCTTGTTGTGGTGCTGGCGGTTCTCTAGAGACAGAAGTGAAGGCGCGGCATAGTTGTGCTGGATTTCCAGACTGCATCATTTGATGCTGTTCAGAGTCTGCGAGCAGGTTTCGGTCCTTGGAGATTTCTCTTTGGCAATGCTCTCATGGATAGTTATGATGAGATCCTTACAAACTGGTAGCCTTGCCACTGCTGGTCCGCTTGTGTCTACTAGGTAGAACATTTGTGTTTTCCAAGCCGACTTACCGTATTTGCATTGCATTGTCAATGTGCCACTGTAAGGAATGGGTGACCCATTTCATGCAGATAACTTGGCAGTTGTCAGTTGTATCATTGATCTCCATCGACTCTGGTACATATCTTTGAAGATTTGGACTGGTAGGATATTTGCACTAGCACCGGTGTCAATCTTGACTTTGACCTTTTATTTGTCAGCTTTCTTTGGGCACATGATGTTGATGGTGGTGAAAGTTTCCATTTGTTGGACTTCATCAACATGATGTGTCAGCTTGACAATGTGGAATGCTTGCTCATCTTCTGATTGAGACTTGCTCCTACCTGAGTCTTGTCTCAGGTCTGTTTTGCTGTGGAACTCAAGAATTGGCTTGCATTTATACAGGTCTCTGGTGCTTTCCTTGCTGCTGTTGCCGTGTTGTCTATTCGATTGCGGCTGACTGACTTCTGGCTTCGTCTTTGGAGCGAGAATTCCTGCACAGGTGGGCCCCATGTCCTTTTACACAGCACGCCTTGCGCAGGTCATGAAATGCAGGACAACTTTGCCATGAGTGGGACTGTTGTGGGACAACTTAATCACCACACGAGGAGACTCAGGTACAGGTTTAGATCATTTATTCAAGCATACGCAGGGAGAGACCATCTCAGGCAGTCTGAGATAGCACTTAATTTTATACTCAAAGTTGTAAGTTTATATACATTCTTTGTCACACAATAAAGTTATACCAGATTGTCACGTAGCCTTATGATTACACAGTTTTATTCTTATCAGTGCTCAGCAGATGTCTCTGGCTTAGTCTTGTTTCACATTAACCAGGCATTGCTGTGTGACCTTCCACAACTTGCTGATTGTGCTGCCTAGACCATATCCCAGTTCCCAACGCTCACTCCCTAACCTTGCCATCGTCCTCGCAGCTTGTTTGTCTTTTCCTCATACATTCTGCTGAGTTGCTTTTCTAATTCACATGTTATTTCTTCTTAACCCATTCAGTCCCCATTTTGGCCCTTGGCCTTGCCCAAGATGGCCAATGAATCTAACAGTGATGAATACAATCCCATTTGCTCTCCACCACGCATAGATATTGGCCAGGTATCGAGTTTACGGTCGCAAAGGCAATTGACTACACCGTCGGTATCGGTCGGCCCTGCAGTAAGGGCTCACAAATAACTTGTCTAGCCCCCATATTCTCATGTCCCTACACTGATTGCCTTTTCATGTGTGTCCACCTGGCCTTATAAATAAGAGAACTGACTCACATAATATGAGAGGTTTTCCTTTATGCCTTCTGTGACCTGCAAGTTAACCCTCTCCTCATACCAATCAGTGATCAGTCTTGTAAAGGATGTCTTTCTTAACCAACCAAGGATCATTTTGTGATGGTTGCTAACCTTCTGCATTTACGCAATTGATATAGAAAAAGTCTGCATTGACCACCTTATCTCAATGCCTGTACTTTTCCGGGGATATCTTATCTCACTATAAGACATATCTATGCAGAAGCTGTGTTCACTGTCTGTTCTCAAGGTCTGACATTTTTACTGCAAATAAGCATTTAAAACTTGACAATCTCCCAGAATCCCTCTGCCTTGACATCTTATCTCTCCTACGTCCTATTTCCTAGGTTTTCTCACTTAATCATACTACAAAGAAGGATTCTAATAAATCGAAATGTTAGACTCTAAAATCGGACATTCTCTACTTCCATGGATCATTATCTGAGCATTAGCACTATTACTACCCCATCTGTGGATGCTTATATCGTGGTGGCAACATCCATGTATGCATGGCCAAATCACACTGTCACAAAAGCATCATATTACATTCATTACAATATCACGATACTGCCATCCTGCATGAACTTAAAAGATTCTCCAGCTCTCTCTTTTCCTGTATCCATCTTGTGGATAATTCTTCTTTATTTTTCTAGCCCTTCGACTGTTTTTCTAAACTTTAATTTTACTCCCTCTGGTCATTACCAATGTGTTTAATTTATCTTGATTATTGTAAAGTCATTTTCTCGATGGAGTGTGTGCCAATACCTTGATATTGTAAAATTTTGTCTCGCTCTACTGGCTGCATTAACCATTTCATGCCATGCTGTTTGTCAAGTAGGTAAACATGTTTGAGACCCATTCTTCAGTGCATTTCACCATGCATTTTGCATGTTAGCTGCTCTACATGTAACAAATCACATCTGCACACTTACACCAGTATCACAATATCATGCCACACATTCTCAACTCTCAGGTGATCTTATCAAAAGATCAAAATGTCAGGGGGGCAGGTGGTGTCTGTCTGAGATCTTTGCTTACCTCCTCTTGCATGGTCCCGATGTCTCTGGTAGTGGCCAGACTTTTAAATGTAGCTCTCTTAAAAACTCATCGGCAAGGATACAAATATCTCCAAGCGAAAACTATCAAATTACCAGTCTTATCTACACTTTCCTGACTTTCACTGGAAAGTTCTAGGCTTCTTGGAAATTTTACACTATATTAATTTAACGATTTGAATTCTAATTTCACCACTGTTCATCCCTGAATTCCTTTATTAGCTCTTGCATCGGCCAGATCTAATTGCCAATTCCCATTAATTATAATTCTATTTCAATTTGAGCCCTGGAGATACTTTACATTCCAATATTCATAATTCTTTAAAACAGAAATCAAACCTTCCCGTTTGATTCCAGGCATTACTATATTTTGTTTGTTTTTTCGCCTCTATCTTAGATGACATTTTAATTTCTTAAAAGTAACTTGCTAAGTTACACTGGATTTTCGACATCTCAAATTATTCCAAATTCAAATAACAGTGTTGCTGGAGTGACAGGTTTTATTAATGTTCCATTTAATATCTCCTCAAAAGAAACTTTGTTTTTTTATACTTAGGAACCACCTAGACTGTTTTTTCTTCAGTTTTCTAAAAATTTGATTAAATGCCAAATAAATTCCCTTTTGAGTAATTAAATAACCACTCATATCAATTTAATTTTGCTTATCGACTCCAAGTTCTTATGTCCAGGCTTGGGGGTATTGCATTTTCTTTTACATTAAAGACAGAAGTGCTTGCAAATATCTTTCCTTCTCAAGCACTTTGTATCATAGATAACAGACAAATTTTTTTGAAAAGCCAAAGCCTTTAGTCCAAATTGTGACTATGCTGTGACATTTGTTGTCTACAGTTATGTTCTTAAATTTTTAAAGCTGTTGTATCTCTTGCTGTGGCATCAGTTCTCATGTGGCCTTGGAACCTACCTTCACCTGCTTTAGAAATCACAAAGAAACCATTGTGGCTCTGCCCCAAGCCCAAAGAGAAATTTAAAATTAATAATGTCCAATATATATAAATTTTACACTCAGCAATGCAAAAAATTGTCTGGTGGATTAAATGGAAAACAACAGCTGCAGCAGGGTTAATTTCTTTGCTTGTCTTCAAAGGGGTCACTTTACGTAACTTTTTTTTCATTCTTTTCTTCGGGTTTTAAAACAACAAAATCATTAGTAACATTATCATCTCCATCTCAAATTAGGGAAGACAGTATTTTAGATTAAATTCCAATTGTTCCCAATCTTTTAGCATTGTTTGTAAGAGGTTTCTAATCCAATAATTTTTTTTTGATACAACCAAGATGATTCCAAATTCCAGTTCATGGCAATAAACATTTAAAAGTTTTTCTCAACTTAACAGGTTAGTTAACTTTAATAGTATAAACTTAATTCAGACTTTTTAACTTATAATACTTATTAACTACACACAGAACAGAATAGCACCTGCTTTTTTTAAAAAAAAAGTAAATTACGTCATTTTTCTTGTTCTTTCTTCAGGAGACTTTTCAAATGACTGTAATAAAACCAAAAACTAAATAAAAAGTTATTTAACATTCTTAAAACAAAAGATTTAACACCAGATTCTTACACATACTTTAATCTTTCCTATATCTCCTTTGCTTATCCTTCTCTCCCTTAAAACAATATCCAATTTCTGACATATGCTACTTAAAAACAGTCAGTAAGACTTGTCTTCAATTTAAACTGCAAAATAAAGCAATAACAGATTTTAAACTTTGGTCCAATTAAAACAGTGTTTTAAACTTCAAATTGGATTTCTGCCAGACATCTTCAGACTTTCAAGGCTGAAGCTTATCTCTTACAAAATTGTTCATTGCCTTTACACAGTTGCAAAACCAACTTTTAAGATAAAAATAAAAATTTAAAAATGAATTCTTAAATTGAAATGAACACACTCAACAATCACTTTCCCATTCATCCAATTCCAAACAACTTAGAAAAATTGAATTCAAAGTATCAAAAAGTTAACGACTGTAAGCTCCACAGCACACATTCATGCAGACTTGAACAAAGATACAGTAACTTCTTTTTACTCGCTTGAAATTTCACTAAAAACAGTCTTTTTATGTTACTCTGCCGCAAACTTAGTCATGGAGGCCTCCAGCCCCCAGTCAAAGTCCATGGCATTCTCCGCCTTTCTCTATCCCATATTATTTTGTTCCAGCTTTTTTATGTCGCCCTTTGCGCTTCTCCGACCAGCGCAGCTTCGTTCCACACTTTAGCTAGCTACTTAAAGCCGCCCTGCGCAGTCTTAGTTTCCTGACCAGCGTGGCTTCGCTCCACACTTTAGCTAGCTACTTAAAGCTGCCCTGTGCAGTCTTAGTTTCTGACCAGCGTGGCTTTGCTCCACACTTTAGCTAGTTACTTAAAGCCACCCTGCGCGGTCTTAGTTTCCTGACCAGCGTGGCTTCGCTTCTAAACTGTAAGTGGTCTGACCTCTCTGTGTGGCTTTGGCTTCACTATCCCACCAGTGCAGTTCCATCTCCTTACCCGGCACCTCCTGTCCTGAGTCCTCCTTTAGATTCTTTGGGTACTCGACCGGACCTTCACTCGGGTAGGCTTACTGCCCTACCTATGGATGGTAAATAAATATACGATGGTCCGATGCGAGTATCCTACCGAATACGCCAAACTGTTGTGGGACAACTCAATCACCACACGAGGAGACTCAGGTACAGGTTTCGATCGTTTATTCAAACATACGCAGGGAGAGACCATCTCGGGCAGTCCAAGAGAGCTCTCTAATTTTACACTCAAAGTTGTAAGTTTATATACATTCTTTGTTAGACAATACAGTTATACCATGTACAGTTTGTCATGTAACCTTATAATTGCACAGTTTTATTCCTATCAGCGCTCAGCAGATGTCTCTGGCTTAGTCTTGTTTCACATTAACCAAGGATTGTTGTGTGACCTTCCACAACTTGCTGATTGTGCCACCTAGACCGCATCCTGGTTTCCAACACTCACTCCCTAACCTTGCCACAATCCTAGCAGCTTGTTTGCCTTTTCCTCATACATTCTGCTGAGTTGCCTTTCTAATTCACATGTTATTTCTTCTTAACCCTTTCAGGACCAACCACATTTACCACACAGCTTGCTTGCCCTTTTAGACCTGGTTATGGTGCTGATACTGTTGACTGCACCTAATGCTTGCAGGTGCTGTTGTCCAGCATATGCTGCCATCTTCCAGAAGTGCATCAATGCTGTGACTTTTCTTTTTCCCCAAGAGGTCTTTCTGAAACACTTCAATGGGTGTCGATATGATCACCAGCTCCATTATTTGGCCTGACAGCTCAACTTCTGAGAAGTCGCATTCATTGCCCTTACTTCGGCATTTGGTGACGAACTGGTCTATTGATTCCTGTGGCTATTACCTGTAGGACATCAACTCCAGGTGGTGAATCCGAAAATTCACTTTTAATCTGAGTTGGTCCTCCACCACTTTCCATGTCTTTGTGGGATCTTTCTGGTCCTGTTCAGATAATCCAGAGGTGTTTACTCTGTGTAATCCATCATTTCCAATTGCAATCATTATTTTTACAGCTTGCTTTTCTGGTTCTGTAATTACTTGGCCTGTAAAGCATAATTGCATTCTCTGGTGGAACAGTTTGAACTCAGATAGGATATCCAAGGCTTTCCAGTTCATGCTGGGAAATAATTTGGTATCCATTGTTCTGCTCTTCTTCTGCTTTAAATCAAATTGGTTGAATTTAAATTGGTTGAGGCTAGAGATGAGCATAGGTTTCACAAAATTATACCCAGTTGATTTCATCTTCAGCTGTGTCAACTGCCATCCTTTCATGGATATCTCTATTTCAGACACTTTTCCAAATTATTCCTGACAGAAAAATTCCCTCCTTTTTAAAGGGACTTGATTTTCCAATGGCAGTGGCTTGTTGAAAGAAAATAAGGAAAGACTTGCATTTATATTGCACTTTCCATGACCACTGAACGTCTCAAAGTGTTTTACAGCCAATGAAGTACTTTTGAAATGTAGTCACTGTTGTAATGTAGGAAACACAGCAGCCAATTTCCACACAGCAAACATGCACAAAAAACAATGTGATAATGACCAGATAATCTAAAGTTGATTGAAGGATAAATATTAGCCAGGGTTAAGTCCCCTGCTATTTTTCAAAATAGTGCCATGGGATCTTTTACATCCACTTGAATAGGCAGAAGGGGCCTAAGTTTAATGTCTTATCCCCAAAAAAACACCTCCAACAGCCTTGGGCCATAATTTTATGCCACCCCAGCGAGCCAGATGGTGGCGGGGGGATGGTGTAAAATTGAGCAGGGCTCCGGGAGGCTTTCCCGACCCGCTCCTGCCTCCGCCCCACTTTACGTGGGCCAGGGGTGGGGGGGGTGGTGGTGGTGGCTTGCCCCAGGCCAATCAAAGCCCTTAAGTGGCCACTTAACGGCCACTTAAGGTCTTTCGCCCGCCTCCATGGGGATTTTACCCATGGCAAGCGGGCGTCTGGGAGAAGCGAAAGGCTGCCCAGTGAAAGCTGGTGGCCTCTCAGCGCCCTGGGGGTGGGCCCTGACAAATGGGTACAGGGTGATTGAGGGCTGCCCTTTCTTCCCCCCCAGGACCCGAGACGCCTCCCCTCACCCCAAACGATCACCCTTGCCTCACCGGGGCACGACCGATGTCCCTGGCGAGGCAAACCAAACTTACCTGCATTCCTGGCTGCATGTCCTCGGCTGTACTGCAGTCCCAGCAGTGGCCACCACTCCCGGTGGCACTGCTGGGACTAAGAACTATCAGCTCGATGATTGGCCGGCAGCTCAATGAGGCAGGACTTCCTCCCTCAAGCGGGTGGAAGTCCCGGCTCGGACCAATTAAAGCTCGGGGACACGTAAAATGTGGGCTGGATCCCCGGGCTGGGCGGAAGCAGGTTCACCACTGACTTTTACATCGGTGGCCAGCTCCTGTTCACCTGACGTAAAATTCAGCATTTGATGTTTGTGCTCAAGCCCTGGAGTGGGAGTTAAACTCAGAACATTGTGATTTAGAGGCAAGAGTGCTACCCACTGAGCCACAACTGACACCAATGCATAGTAATCACTGGAATTTGTAAGCTGCTGTGGGAAAATGCCCAGGATTCTACCCTACTAGAAATGCTTTAGTTTTTTTTTAGAGATACAGCACTGAAACAGGCCCTTCGGCCCACCAAGTCTGTGCCGACCATCAACCACCCATTTATACTAATCCTACACTAGTTCCATATTCCTACCACATCCCCACCTGTTCCTATATTTTCCCTACCACCTACCTATACTAGGGGCAATTTATAATGGCCAATTTACCTATCAACCTGCAAGTCTTTGGCATGTGGGAGGAAACCGGAGCACCCGGAGGAAACCCACGCAGACACAGGGAGAACTTGCCAACTCCACACAGGCAGTACCCAGAATTGAACCCGGGTCGCTGGAGCTGTGAGGCTGCAGTGCTAACCACTGCGCCACTGTGCCGCCCATGCATGATGCATTTTTCTGCAAGTGGGGTCAACAGCAGCAGAAGCATCCAGCTCAAACAGATATTAACTGTGGATGTGTCAATTCTGCACACCAATATCCATTGTTATGGTGTGCAGGATGCCAGGTGTAAAGCACATGTAAATGGGTGCCCCACAGTGGTAGGTATTTTCGAGGTCATGGAAAGCACTGAGTGACAGAAAAGTAAATGCATTTTAGCCTTCCCTTAACCATTTTTTCTTTTTATTGTCTTGCCAGTCCTTCAGTGCTCAAGTGTGACAATTGTTGTGAATTAATTACTTTACCAACACCATTATTGTTATCAATCGATTATCCAGTGGGAATCCCTGTATTTGACATGTCTCGGTGAAGAGAAAGATCTATGGAGAGATGCCAGGTAGGTTAGGCTGTACAAGGATTTGCTCTTTCCCCACCCAGTTGTCATTGTGTCCATAGAGGAGAACATACTTCATTTCGGTAGATGAATAGTGTTGGCAGATGCTCCTCTTTCCAAAGGAAGCTGGAACAGCAGATGTCCAATGGTTGTTGAATGCCTGCCTTCCCATAATGTTGGAGGCTGCCTTGAATGCATTCCAAGCACCTTTTACTATGCTTTCAGCTGAACTGCATGATACAAGGCATGGCACGGAGATCAAGCGTAATTTCATTGGGCACATTTACCAAGATGCCACCAACCATTTCTGCAGGTCCTGGTACACTTACCTTAAAATGCCCACCAAAAACTGCCATCTCAATAACTAGATTTGTGGGAAGGCAACTGGTTTGCTGTGCCTTCTCCTGCAAGGACATCTGCAGCATCAGGTAGTAGAAAAAAGCTGATACATATTAATTCATTTCCCCTGACATTATTTACAGATATTTTTGCTTTTAATTATTTCTCCTACTGTAACTGTCTTTGCTTTATTCTTACTAAATATTTATTTCTTTCTGTCCATGTTTTTGCCTTTTTTTCTACCTTCAACTCTTTCTTTCTCTCCACGTGTGCCTCTGACATGCTGCCCTCACCAGGTGCTAATGGGGTGGTAATAGCCTCAAAATTTGGTTGGTAGCCTTACTGCCCCCTTAACGCTGGCAGTGCAGTCAATTCCATTTTGAAAGGAATCTACCACCAGGTGTCGAAAGCACCCACCTGTTTCAGGCAATAGGCCCCTTTTAATATGGACATTGGAGTCCTATGATATAAATGGAAAGCTAGTTGCCATTTTAGGTATGACCTGGGCAGTGCAGGCTGCAATCAATTCCATGCACGATGGAAGACTAAGACACCTTCTAAATCTAAGTTCTGAACTATTTTTGTGGGATCCTAAGGAGTAGGAGTGTACCTGCAGGTCATACAAAAATCCGAGGCATAGAATATAAGAGCAGGGAGGTTACGATGGAGCTGTATAAAATGCTAGTTAGGCCACAGCTGGAGTACTGTGTATAGTTCTGGGCACCACACTATAGGAAGGATTGCACTGGAGAGGGTGCAAAGGAGATTCGCCAGGATGTTGCCTGGGCTGGAGCATTTCAGCTATGAAGAGAGACTGAAAAGGCTAGGATTGTTTTCCTTAGAGCAGAGAAGGCTGAGGGGGGACATGATTGAGGTATACAAAATTATGAGGGGCATTGATAGATTAGATAGGAAGAAACATTTTCCCTTAGCGGAGGGGTCAGTAACCAGGGGGCATAGATTTAAGGTAAGTGGCAGGACGTTTAGAGGGGATTTGAGGAAAAATATTTTCACCCAGAGGGTGGTTGGAATCTGGAACGCACTGCCTGAAGAGGTGGTCGAGGCAGGAACCATCACACCATTTAAGAAGTATTTAGATGAGCACTTGAAACGCCATAGCATACAAGGCTACAGGCCAAGTGCTGGAAAATGAGATTAGAATAGGTAGGTGCTTGATGGCCGGCACAGACACGATGGGCCGAAGGGCCTGTTTTTGTGCTGTATGACTCTATGATTCTTTGATTCTATGTGGGCCGCTGCCGCCTCAGGGCCCCCGTGATCAAAACTTCCACCACTGTCCCCTGCAACTCAACTTGCTGGCGGCAGCACCTGTTCAATTTCTGGTCTTTATTTGGGTGAGCTGTGTCAGCAAGCCTGTTTGGCACTGCACACCTCGCGTGCTGATTTTAAATGAGGCTGGGTCCTTGAAATCACAGGGACCACTTTGCTGGCAGAATGGGTGGGTATTCAGTGAGCTCCGCCTCTCAACTGCCAAGAGTCAAAACCTACCAGGCTTTCTCCTGCTGCCAGCTTTGTCTCCAATTCTTTCTCTTGCTCTTCCCTTCTCTTTCAGTTTAATTCCCATGTCTCTTTAGGCAGGTCTAGTTGGAAGTGGAGCTGATTGATATGGAGTGAAAGGGGTTGTGGGGGAGAAGTTTGGGAGAGAGGTAAAGAGGATGGTTACTATAGACAGATTAAACTTTCATTATGTAGATGGTTATAAGCCAGAGCACTGGCTAATAATGTAGCACATTTAGAATTTATTACCTACCTCTTTGACCAAGCTATTGGCCACACTTCCCAATATCTCCTTTTTTGATTTGGTTCCCATTATTGTCTCAATTCAACCCTGTGAAGTGTGGAGGGACACCTCCCCATGTTAAAAGCGCTATATACATGCTATAACAAGTTGTTTCTGTATAACTATTGCTCCATTTCTAATAATTACACTGCATGCAATGCAAGTATTCAGCTTAAGGCCTTTAGAGCTAAGAATTGGTCTGCATTAACTTTTGGGCTCAGGAGTCATGATTCATGATCTGCCTGCACCTGGTCCCATTGAAGCAGGCAGCAGGCAAACTTTGTGTTGTTTCTTCATTTGCCCGATTGCAGCATGCAGCTGAATGTGACCTGCACTGCTGGCTGACTGCATGCTCAACAGAGGGCCCAAAAGCATGCGAGGCTAGCACGTATTCCAGCTAGCCTCCAGCTCTTAAAGGCAGTCTGCCCTTCTTAAAGGGGAGCTGCACTACATGAATGGAAGCTGCTGTTGACTGCCAGTGCTGCAATTGGTGACAAAGCAAATGGTACACTAGGGTAGGGAGAGGGCTCCAGGTTCACCATTGTGGCACTGGAGGCCTTACTCACGGAGGTTAGAGGCTGTGTTTATGCAGGTGACCAGGAAGCCATCAAGGAACGCCCTCCAAAGGGAATGGGAGCAGATGGTCAGGGACATCAATGCAAGGAGTCTGGTGCTGAAGACCTGACAGCAATGCTAGAAAATGTTCAATGACCTCATGCGGGTGGGCAAGGTCAGTGAATGCATCTTCACATGACATCTCCTACCCACCACACCATTCACGCTACTCAATGTAACACAGCCCTATCAGTCACCCATCAGCAATCCTAATAGACAGCAATCAGGCCTAACATTCAGATCTCCACCGCACACATCTTTCAATGATGCCAGCCTCACACCCAATTCTCGGTGCTTCCATATACCTCTACCTATTCAGCTTTGTCAGGTACGTTGCCCAAACATCACCCTGCACAATCACTGACATTCCGTCCTCTCTGTTACAGGACAAGGTAGCATGAAATAGAAGGCAGCAGAGCAGAACTAGTGGGGGCAAGCCTACATCCCCTGAACCATACGGAGGAGATGGTGCTCAACATTATGGTCCAGCTGCAACAGGGCTTGTTGCATCTGGTGTCACAAAGAACATTTAGAATAACATTTTGCTTTATGACCTTTCTCAAATCCCACCTCACTCTCATCCTGCTGTCTGGCACGAAGTGCAAGCTGCAGCTGGTGCGACCATGGGCAGGGATCAGTGCTGGGATATCAAATATTTACAATCTATATTAATAACTTGGATGAAGGGTCTGAATATATTGTAGCCAAATTTGCCAATGATACAAGGATAGATGGGAAAGCAAGTTGTGAGGAGGACACTAAGAGACTGCAAAGTGATATAGATAAAGTGCGTGGGAAAAAAATTACCAGATGGAGTATAATGTGGGAAAATGTGAGGTTATCTACTTTAGTAGGAAAAATAGAAAAGCAAAATTTTATTTAAATGGAGAGAGACGACAGAATGCTGCAGTAGGTGAAACACAAAAAGTTAACATGTAGGTACAGCAAGTAATTAGGAAGACAAATGGAATATTGGCCTTTAATGCAAAGGAGACAGAGTATAAAAGAAGGGAAGTCTTGCTACAACTCTGAAGGAATTGGTAAGACCACACTAAGAGTACTGTGTACAGTTGTGGTCTCCTTATTACTTGTATTGAAAGCAATTCGGAGAAGGTTCACTAGTTTGATTCTTAGAATGAAGGGGTTGTCTACTGAGGAAAGGTTGAGAGGTTGGGCCTATAATCAATGGAGTTTAGAAGAATGAGAGGTGATCTTATTGAAACATATAAGAGTCTGAAGGGACTAGACAGGGTAGATGCTGAGAAAATGTTTTCCCTTGTGGGGGAATCAGGAACTAGGGGGCATAGTATAAGGAGTCGCTCACTTAAGATGGAGATGAGGAGGAATTTCTTCTCTCAGAGGGTCATGAATCTTTGGAATTCTCTACTTCAGAGAGCTGTGGAGGCTGAGTCATTGAATATATTCAAGGCTGAGATAGACAGATTCTTGAACTATAGGGAAGCCAAGGATTATGGGAGGCAAGCAGGAAAGTGGAGTTAAGGCCAAGATCAGATCAGCAATGATCTTATTGAATGGTGGAGCAGGCTCAAGGGGCTGTATGGTCTACTCCTGCTCCTATTGCTTTCCACCTCACCCCCACTCCCGCATCCCAATTCTCCTCTTCTGATTTTCTGTTTTAAGATACCCAAGAATTGCCACCTGTGCAGCGACAGCTGCCCAAGGAGGAGGTGAGAAAGCAATAGCACAACACTAATGAAGAAGCATCTAACTTGATCTGACACTCACAGTCACCAGCTCAGATACTCGCTCTGCATGTACTTTAGAGGGTGGGATAGTGTTGGGATCTGCACGTGGTGACTCACGGGGCTCTAGTAGACTGCAGCCAGGCCAGGAGTAAAGGATAGTTTGTGTGCCAGTGATGAGTTCTGCTACAGAGAATTCAGATAAAGACTTTGATGGGTCAGCATTGGAGAGCGCTGATGAGTATGCAGGCCGAGATGTTGGTGCAGACAGGCCTGCCAGACAGTCTGCTCTCACTGTCAAGCAGCTTGGAGGAGTCCCAACTTGGAGCCCATCGTTTCCACTGTGGAACTGGTGGTCAACTTCATGATAGCACTTACTGAGCCAACCTTGATGCAGTATCTGGTGGGCACTATCTCAGCTTCCACTGCAGCACAGGCAGAAACCACCCAATGTCTCAGTGCTGCAGTGGAAGCATGGATCTTATGAACTCAGTCTGAGTTCCATGAGATCCATGCTTATTGCCACGCAGACTTAGACTGCTGCCATCATGGCTGCAGATCCCAGTGCTTAAAGGGGCTTGCAGGCTCTCACAGCAGTACAACAATCTATACTCCAACAGATTACTAGGATTGCTGAGATGCCGTCCCCTGCTTCCACTACTGCCACCCTGCCAGTGCGCTTGCTGTTGCTTGTTAGCTAGTCAGCCCAGACTGCTGCCGCCCATGATGAGATGGTGCAGCCTGAAGCTGGGCCTTCTAGACCTAGAGCTGCTTGAGGTCAACTGCATTCTCCCACAATGAAAGTCAGCAGCCTTCCACCAGCCATGCTGCAGCCACTGGGGTAGCACTGCACAGGAGCACTAGGACAGGCAAAGGCACCCGCAAGACAGGCACCAAGGAAATGCACAAAAGTGAATAGTTCATTTCTGTTTGTATAAGTGACATGTTTTTGGATTAAAATGTCATTGGTGGTGGCTTTTATTGCAGGATCTTGACAAAGGGGATGAAGTGATGGGGTGTTCCATATAGATGGTGAGATGGGGAATTGTGGATCCATGGTAATGAAGAGATGTGCCCCTAAGAGAAGTGGAGTCTGAACAGGCATTCTCAGACAGCCCGTCTGGACTGAAGGGATCCCTGCTGTGTCCTCCTTCCACTTCCTCTTCCTCCTTCTCTTCCTCCTGAGATGATGGCCAGATTCCTGGTGGCTGCATCCTCATGATGGGAATGTTGTGAACGACGCAGCAGACCACCACAAATTTAGATACATGCTCCTGCTTGTACTTGAAGGTTGCCCTGAATGGTCCAGGGAGTAGAAGTATTGCTTTAGCATGCAGACGGTCTGCTTTATGAGGTTTCTGGTGGCTGCATGTCTCTCATTAAACATACACTGTCCTTGCATGGTTGAGTGGCAGAGGGGGGTCATCAGTCAGGTACATAGGGGGTATTCTGTGTCTCCGAGGAGCTACCCTCCAGTTCTTCTTGTAGGCCCGGTGATAGCGGGAATGCCAGACTACATCAGGATGAAGGCATCATGGCTACTGCCAGGATAGCGTGCATTTACTAACATAATGATTTGTGCATGATTGCACACCAACTGCACATTAATGAAATGGTAGCCCTTGTGGTTCCTGTTGACATGGAAGGGCCCACAGAGTCACGTGCATGCTGACTTTGCAATGGTGTGAAACTGCAGGTCCTCTTGAAGGAGGTGGCAAAGTTCTGTTACCACCTTCTTGTTGATTCTGCATCACCTCTTGGGTGAGATGGAGGTATGGGAGGTGCTCTCTAAAATCTGTGATGGGTAGGACCTTCCATGGAGAGCCCTCTTCCTCCTCCCTGTGCACAGAGCTTCCCCTCTCTACAGCTTCTGCTCCATTTGTTGGTCATGATGCAGACCCAGAGGCAACTACAGCCCCTACACCTGTTGCAGACTTGGTGTGTACAGGTGACCAAACTCTCTGCTCTCCCTGAATGGATGCACCAGCTCACCAACAGACCTCCAAAAACAAGCCACTGTACTTCCACAAACTTTGCCACAGCAGAAGTAAGTCAAAAGCACCTAACTTGCAAATTGTATGTCTGTCCCTTTAAATATTGTTATGGGGGCAGCTGAACTCATGTTCAGCTGTGAGTGTTTAGCACAGGCACTCACTGGACCTGCATGGTTGAAGTTATGAGAACTTGCGCAAAATCAGCCACAATGGCTGATTGACATCACTATCAGACCTCTCCTGGTGCTTCTGGTGTACATCCATCATGTCTGCACTAGTGCCCTTACCAGCATGGTGTGTCGTGAGGGCTGCACCACAATTGGATGGAAGCATGACTTGCTCCACCTACTGCCTCCAGGGCTTCCATAGCGCCAGCACCAGCAGCACTACAGAGCCCAATTTTACAGCCTTAGTACCTAGTAGTTACTTTAATATTTGACTACTGTTTAAAGTATGAGGTTTTCTTTGCTCTGTGCATATTTATTGGCGGTAATTTTATATGACCAAGCAGAAATCTGTGGGAAGTGAGGCTTGTCTTCAGGAGCTTGGCTCATAAAATCACGCCAATAAAATATTCAATAAAAGATTCCATACAACTTTGTAAATCATAATGTAACATTTCAGTTATAAATTAAAGCAAACCTTTGAAATTATGAATTATTGTTCCAATTATGCCACATGTATAAATGCTCCTATTAGGAAGTAAAATAAATATTAATTCATATTTAATATATATTACCAATGTGATTAGTTTAGTTCCTGCACTTCATCTTTAATTATAGCTCTGTGCCTATTATTATTTTTAATTTGTGTGGAATTATGAAGCCATGTGAGACAAGGTGCAGTGAACTGCATAGCTGGAAATGCTTCTGTATTGGGCAGTGTGTTTCTCAGCTGTTAGATCTTGGTGGTGTTGCTCTGCTTTAAAGGTAAGGTCCTGACTGGTTTGAGGCTGCAACTGCAGTGGACCTGTCCACCGGCTGGAAAGTGGAGGGAGAGCCCCCATCCACTGCTATTTTGCATCGCTCAGGCAAATAATCGCCTGAGATTGTGGTTTCCATCCGTCTAAGTCAGGATGACCCACCTCCAAGAGATGTTGGCCAATCAGAGGACCGGCGGCTGTTCAATCCCAGCAGCACCGCCGGGAGCAATGGCCACTGCTGGGACGTTGCAGCAGGCCCTGGACCCAGCCAGCAATGGAGGCCAGAGAAGAAGGTAAGCGGGGTCGAGGCTCGCCATTGCCAATCAGCTAGGACCCTGTGAGGAGGAGGGGAGGTCGATCGGAAGGGTAGGGGGATCTTCCAGTGGGGCCGGCCCATGCTGCTGGAGGGGGGCCCTTTGTTGGGCACAGGATGCCTGATCAGGAGGGAACCCTCCCAGTCGACAATGAGGTTGCCAGGTTTTACTGGGTGGCCTCCCCAGGTAGCAAAGTGCACATCCACCACCACTGGTAAAATACCAGCGACAGTGGGTAGGTGATGAACAAGGCACTCCCCGCCATCCCACCTAATTTTATGCGCCCTACCCCTGCCACCTCCCAGTTCGCTCCTGGGGGTGCGGGGTGTGTAAAATTACGGCCCATGAATCAAACTCTCTTTTTGTTGCTCCCTCCAACCCTATAATCCCTTCTTTACCCAGAAGCTGGCAGTGCTGGGATTGACCCAAACAGATAACACTACATATGGGATCTACCATCTTCTCTGCACCCAAATCTGAACCCTGACTACAGTATAAGATGGGAAGGAGTGAAGGCTGAACTCTGAATTCTGACTGGGACAGTAGGGAAGTAAGGGAGAAAGTGGGGAAGATTATACCATATGTGAGATTAGGATGGAGGGAAGGAGGTAAGCAGTGAAGACCAGGACCAGTTGTCAGGGCAGAGACAAATTTAGATTGCTTTGCTTGAACATGAACTTTTATGTTGGGTCTAAAATTAATGAGTGGGCTTCACAATGACATTTTGGAAAGGGGTAAACCTGAGGTCGGGGATGTTTATGAGACCTGGGAGAGGGAAGCATTGGCGAGTACAGGGGAAACTGGTGAAGTGATTGGAAGATCTGACCATTCAGTTAACGGATGACCTTGTCATTTTGCTTTCCGACTGCTCAACTTTTTGATGTTAATTCTGCTATAAGTTTTCATTTTAGAGATATGGGGGTTGTATAAACCTGCGGCAGCTTCCATTGATGTTGAAAAGAAAATGAGGAATTGTGTAGAATGAGCTGCGACCTTTTGTGAACCCACCTCACACCAATTTCAACCCCATAATTTGGTAGAATATGATTCACAACTGACAAATCACAAAGGACACTTCAGAGATAATTTGGGGATCTGATTGGTTGAAGAGTTTTTGCCTCTGCTGTCTCATTTTACATTTGATTGATTGAGGAAATTTACAAGCATTGCAGTCTGACATTCACACAGCGAGGCACAAGAATTGTAATAATGTAGATTGACAGATACAGGAGTATTGCAACTCAATAAATGAGCGGACATTATTCTTCAGTAAACCTCCCTCTTCTTTACACATAAGACCACACATTTCATTTCCCGCTAAAAATTCTTGGAATATCGCTATACGGTGGTAAATCCAACAGCAAAAATCATGCCCTGTAAGACTGGCGACAGAAATAGAAAACAAATTCATATGCAGACTTTAAACAGGCAAGCTCACTAAGAGGAACTGGGTAAACAGAAGAATAGGCTGTAAGTTGTCAAGACCCAAAAGTGTCTTCACGGCTGTAACACACTCTCAATGTTTTGAATGACCTTCAGACATCATTCAAGCTTTGCACTGCATTTTTAACATCTGAACTCACAAGGACTGCAGCAGCAGTTCAAGGAGAAGGCCCACCATCATCATTTCAGGACAACTAGGGATGAACAAAGATATGGCACTGATAGTGTCACCTACATCCCAAGAACAAATAATAAAAGAACATGAGGGTGAATTCACACTCAAACAGTGACTCTTTAGATGAATGAAAGATCTTGCCTTTATATAGCACCTTTCACAACCACAGGACATCCCAAAGCACTTCACAATGAAGTACTTTTGAACTGAAATCACTTGTTGCAATAATGAAAGAAACACAATACCTAATTTGTGCACATCAAGATCCCACAAAGAGCATTGCGATAACAAGCAGATAATCTGTTTTACTGATGTTGGTTGAAGGACAAAATTATTGGCCAGGGCACCAAGCAAACTCCCCTGCTCTTTTTACCAAAAGCATCAGGCTGGTCCTTGGTTTAATGCTTCTTTCTGAAAGATGGAACCTCCAACACTGCAGCATCAGGCTAGATTATAGGATCAAGTCTTTAGAGTTGGAGTCAAACCCACAAACTACTAATGCAACAGTGGTACCACTGAGCTATAATCACTCCTAACTCACTTTGGATTTCCAGATCTTATTGACAATTGCACTTCCAAAATACAATCTTAAGTCATGGGGATTCCTTTGGTGGTCATGTGATGACAGCAAGAAGCATATGTACCAACCCCTTCACTTTTTAAAAAAGTTTAAAATTATTTGTTACAGGATCAATGAATAATTGATAATTTTTCTTTTAGCAATTTGAATCTTTTTCTTTATGGCCCTGCTCAGGTTTGTTCCTCAGACACCAACTTCAGTAGACAAGAGGCTGGAGTGTGCTGGCTTTTTCAGTGCAGTTCCCTCACTATCAGTGTAACCGGTGCAAAAGATTTTCAGTTCAAATTGAATTCGGCTTAAATAAAGTTTCCGTGATCTTTTGTGCTAATTTTAAAAACATAGTGCTAGAAGCAGGCTCGACCTACAAAACAGGCCATGCCCCTAGGGTGACTTAATCACCATTGGAAGTCTCTGCTAATTGTGCTCATTGGCAAGCCTTCAAGGAGGTTTCAAAATTTAAGCTGGATCTTTTAGGGTGCATGGACACTAATAGGTAATTTTGAAAGGTTTTGAGTTAATTTTTATTTTAAATTTACTGAGGAACTGACTACTGTATGCGAATCTAACTAAAAATAGTTTGTATACTTTTTAAAAAAGTCATTTTTAGCAATTTAAAATCCAGTAACTCACAAGTACTGGATTGACACAGTGATTAAAACACTTTTTTTGTGATTAAACACATTTTCAGCTCTATTAATCAAACTTATAAAGTTACTTCTCTTAAATATATCAAGGAATATTTTTAAAGTAAATTATTTTAAAAGTACGTTTTGATTTGATCAATCTACCCAGATTGCTCACCATTGCACCACCTTCCAAGCAGGAGCCATTTCACAGCAATGCTGAGGATGTTACGACAATGCATCTCAACAGTCTTGTAATATGTTCCCGTCAATTTGTTATTCTCTGGAAAAAATCAAATTAGCATGACATCCTTATGAAAGATTTAAAAGAGGAAGTCCAGAACAATAATATATTCTGTGTAAGGGTAACAACAGTTTTATTAGATGAAGCACTGCTGGACTGGACTTTCTTCTCTCATTGAAATGAATGGAGAGTCAGTCTGCCCTTGGAGCTCTGGTTGACTGTCTGTTTAAATCCCCTGATTTTTTGTCAGTGCAGTTATATTCAGGCATAGGTTTGGAAAGAAAGTAATTTAACATCATTAAATATGTACTTGCGCCCCCACAAGCAATATATCCCATCTGAAGAAGTATTTTGGGACTTTTGCCTAGCTAGCAGTGGCCCAGAAGATAAGTCCCAGGATGGGGGGAGTAGAGCTGCAACAGGTTGGCGGGTGGGGTGGGGGGGGTTGGTGGTGGGTGTGGAAGTCAATGGCGTGTGTTGTGGAGTCAGAAGAAACTACTGTTCCTGGCTCCCAAACAATGCTTTCTCATTTATTTGTTTGTAAAAATGAACTGACCTTTTATTGGTGGCCACAAGGGCCGTTGAAAAATTTTATGTGGAACCGGCTCAGCACCTGCTCTGCTGATCGGCAACTAATTTTGGCAAGGTTACCTTAAACAAATGTCAGACCTCTCAATTACATATGCATGAGGCCTACTGCCTGTTTTAGGCGACCACCCGAAATGCCTGCAAAGCTACCTTTACTAATATGGCAGGGCCAACAACACTGACGTAAATGCAAATCTGGCACAGGTCTTTGCACCCCAGGATCGGTCCTTTTTGTCTCCCTTTTACACTCGGAAAATGAGTACAACGGAGGAATATGTCTATCCCATGATCTCCAACTTACACACGGAGTGTTTGTTCCTTAAAAGTTCAGTGCAATTTATGCTAAGGATATGCATTATTGAGTAATACATTACAACTATGAATACAACACAATAAACATAATAAGGGACCTTTCATTGCTACACGTTGATGAGTTTCAGTAATTTAGTCTTTTTGTGCTCCAAAATAGCAATGCAGAGAGAGCATAAATGGCACAACACATAATGCTGTCAGTGCTGTTGCCACTTAATTATACAGTACAGCCCCTTAAACGGCAGTGAAACATGTTAGAAATTGGTGTTGAAACACAATTATAGCAATGCTTGCGCAGAAGAAATTTTGTTTCTAATGAGATGCTATCTAATTAATGAGACTCTGATTACCCTCTAATTTTCAGGGAGCTCCATTTTAGTCTGCACAAAGTGCTAATCCAATAAGTTTATGTGTAGGTCAGTGAGAGTTGCAGCTCAGAAGCTGAATATAATGCAAACTGTAAATATTATCTATGGAGATGTAATGCTCTTTTATAATATCTAATAGTGCTCTAAATTGTTCTGCATCTTATAACTCTAATTCTTTTTCCTTCCTTCTATCAAGCAATCAACTGAGAAGAAAATTAAATTGTCTAAATATTCTTAATTTATACAGCAAGTGTGGTGACATTTGTGTTTGAATCCATCATTGTAGATACCAGCCATGGCTCAGCAGTAGCATTCAGGCCCCTGAGCCAGAAGCTTGTTGGCTTAAGCCTCATTCCAGGACTTAAGAACATAATCTAGGATGACACTTCTGTGCAGTACTGCATGTGTACATCATTGACAGAAATGCTACTTTTAAAAATATTCGTTCTTGGGATGTGAGCATCACTGGCACGGCCAACATTTATTGCCCATCCCTAATTGCCCTTGAGAAGGTGGTGGTGAGCCATCTTCTTGAACCGCTGAAGTCCATGTTGTGTAGGTACACCCATAGTACTGTTAGGAGGGAGCTCCAGGATTTTGACCCAGCGACAGTGAAGGAACAGCAATATAGTTCCAAGTCAGGATGTAGTGTGACTTGGAGAAGAACTTGCAAGTGGTGGTGTTCCCATCCATCTGCTGCCCTTGTCCTTTTAGGTGATAGAGATTATGGGCTTGGAAGGTGTTGTCAAAGGAGCCTTGGTGAGTTCCTGAAGTGAACCTTGTAAATGATACACTCTGCTACCACAGTGTGTCAGTGCTGGAGGCAATGAATGTTTAAGGTGTTGAATGGGGTGCCAATCAAATGGGCTGCTTTGTCTTGGATGATGTTGAGCTTCTTGAGTGTTGTTGGAGTTGCTCTCATCCAGGCAAGTGGAGAATATTCTATCACACTCTTGACTTGCGCCTTGTCAATGGTGGGCAGGCGTGGGGAGTCAGGCGGTGAGTTACCTATTGCAGATTTCGCAGCCTCTGACCTGCTCTTATAGTCATTGTATTTATAAGGCTGGTCCAGTAAGTTTCTGCTGCTGGGGATTCTGCAATGGTAACGCCATTGAATGTCAAAGGGAGATGGTTAGATTCTCTCCTGTTGGAGATGATCATTGCCTGCCACTTGTGTGGTGCAAATGTTACTTGCCATTTATCATCCCAACCCTGAATGTTGTCCAGGTCTTGCTGCATGCAGGCAAGTTCTGCATCAGTATCTGAGGAGTTATGAATGGGACTGAACACTGCAATCATCAGGGAACATCCCTACTTGTGTCCTTATGATGGAGGGAAGGTCCAGGACACTACCCTGAGGAACTCCTGCAGTGATGTCCTGGGACTGAGATAATTATCCTCAAACAACCACAACAATCTCCCTTTGTGCTAGGTATGACTCCAACCAGTGCACAGATTTCCCCCAATCCCCATTGACTTCATTTTTGCTAGGGCTCCTTGATGCCACACTCGATCAAATGCTGCCTTGATGTCAAGTGGAGCAGGAGGGTCGCGCTATCTCCTCATCAGTTGCTGTGAACCAACGAGCATTTTCTCAGAGTTTGGAGCAGCTTCTGCTTCATCCGACATTCTCCTTAGGGTACGCACTTACAGGCATGTAGATGGCAGTGGTGGTGGAGAACGCCAGGCTGGGGCGGTTTTCAGCACCTGGAAGTCCCTTCATGCTCCTTGACAGTGACAGCAGGCTTTCTGATGGGCCTGCCAATGCACCAGACATTTCTGTGTGCACGCTTATCAGTCTTTTTCTTTACACTGCCCCATCAAGATCCTCATCTGAGTCCTCTGTAGCAGAATTTGTGTGTGGCTTCGCCCTCCAGGGAGCTGGCACCTTTGCTATTCTTGCCCCCTGCCCTGGCTGCAGGCCTCTTGTGCCCCCTGACTCACCATGTGCAGATCCTACTTCCAGGCCATCATCTGAAGTATGTGCAGTGCCTGTACCTTGTTAGTTGTATACGAAGTGGATGTTTATTTGTATTCAGGTGGAGGGAATTAACTGGTGATTCATCTGTGCTCATATATATTGGAGCAATGCATGTCAATGCTCCTGATCGATGGCCACGCAGTGTGGAGGGGAGTGGGCAGAACGAAGGGCCTCCTTGTGGGACTGCTTCTAGGCTTTGCAAAGGTGGCCATCAATTGGTCTACGCAGTGGGTGGTCGAGTGGGTCGTTTGGCCCGACTGTCAGGGGACACAGCCCTAATAAGAATTAGACTATTTAGGACTGAGATGAGGAGGAATTCCTTCACTTAGATGGTGGTAAATCTTTGGAATTCTCTACCCTAGAGGGCTGTGGAGGCTCAGTCATTCAGTATGTTCAACATAGAGATTGATAGATTTCTAGATATTAAAGATATCAAGGGATATGGGGATAGTGCAAGAAAATTGGCATTGAGGTAGAAGATCAGCCATGATCTAGTTGAATGGTGGAGCAGGCTTGAGAGGCTGAGTGGCCTGCTGCTGTTCCTATTTCCTATGTTCTTATGCCTGCTTCTCCTCCACAGTTACATCCGCCCTCGGCTGTCCTGGAGAGGGAGCACGTGGTGTCCGCCGGTACACTTCAGCCCTTCTGTGACAGGAGGGCACCGGAACAACTGGAGTGCATCATCACTCCTGGTAATGCCACTTCAATCTGATTAGCTAAGTTTCCTTTGAAGATTTTTTGGTCTGTTACAGTGCATTAGTGATGCTCCTTAGAGAAGGGGCACTTGGTTCCTCTTTATTAACAACCTCCCGATTGGTCCAAAAGAACTAGCTGTCAGAGCAAGCTGAAACTGTGCTGGTTGGATTGGAGGTGATATAATGTCTGTCTCTGTAAATAAAAGCTGGTAAATGTATAAAGACTAGGCTTCAGTTAAATCCTTCACAACCTGGCTATCTGAGTTGGAACATATCTGAGCTGGTGGTTGTGAGTGTGAGATTGAATGACTATTTTTCTTCTTCCTCAGTGTTCTGTTCCTCTTGCACTTCACACTCCCACACCAGTTCTTGACCAGGTTTCCAGGTTCTTGGGTATCTAAATGGATAAAGGTAAAAGGCTAGGGTTGGGGTGAGGGAAAGGGGGAAAGCAAGAGGCGTATGCTTACACCATCTCCAACTTGTAAATTGGAAGAGATTGTGAGATGAGGGGGAACTGGGATGTGCAAAGGCGGATTAGACAGGAATACACCATCATCCTCTGTGGTTTCAAGCCCGCTGCTAGCCACAGGCTCAGGTGTGGCTGCCGTAATGCTGACAGAACCGTCTCCTCAATGGAGGGTGAGCAAATGCAGCCTTGCCTGTTCCCATCAGTTAGGTGCTGCTGCCTAATGTTATGGACCACTTTGTCTGGCAAGAGAGAGGGAAGTGTGTCAGTGAAGGTGGTGCAATGTGTTTGGGTGATGTGCTTGTCACAGTTGAATAGCTGGCAGTGTGTGCAAGCTGTGAGATGTTGGTGTGAGGCTTGCAGCAGTGCTTAATTGTATGAGGGTGAGTGGGGCTAGGAAAGTTAGCTATGAGTCATATTTGATAGAGATTGTAATATTATTATATACCATACACACAAACTCTTACAATTGCTGGTAGGTGCATGAAGGGTTGTGTGAATGGAGCAGAGTGTGAGGCTAGTGGTTCATTTGTAAGCATGTGAAGATGCATTCACTGAACTTGATCACTCATGTGAGGTCATTAAACTTCTTGCGACACTGCATCCAGATCCTTGGGGCCAGACTGATGGCATTGACCGTGACAGCTACGTGCTTCCACTGCCTTTCTTACTGTCTGTCTTAAGGGCCTCCCGATTCCCTGAGGTAGAGGACCTCTCTCCTCCTGTCCACCTCCTGCACCAAGGCCTCCAGTACTGTGTCAGAGAAACTTGGAGCACTCTTAGTGGCCTGTTGCACCGTTTCCACTCCTCTTTCTGCTCAGAGACCCTTCTATAACCTGCTGTAGCCAGAATGCAGTTTGCCTGTAAGAGGTGCAGACTGGCTTTAAGTTGGGCTAGACTTGATCGAACTTGGGCCCCCTACTGAGGTGTGCAGCCACTCAGTAGTGCGTTTAGTACTGGGCGGCATGCCACTATCATTTAAATTAGCAGCCAATACAAAGTTTGCATGCTTCCTTCATTGCTATAGACAGGCGTAGGTTAATCGCATTGCAATTCCCAAGCCTGTTTTCTGGCCTAATCCAATTTCTCCCCACTATCTTTCAGATGAGATGTTAATCTGAAGCCCTGTCTGTTTGGGTGAATGTAAAATACTCCAGAGCACTATTTGAAGTAAAATAGAAGAGTTGTCCTGGTTTTCTTGACCAAGAAGTAGCCCTCACTTACACCAACGAAGCAGGTTAACTGGTTATTTTCCTTCCTGCTGCTTGTGGGAACTTGCTGTGTGCAAATTGACTGCCAACTTTGCCGATAGCAGCCACACTTCAAAATGTAATTCATTCTCTGGGAAGCATTTGGATATCCTCAGGACATGAAAGGCACTATTAAAATGTAATTTCTTTCTTTACCTCTTCATTTTGCATTGCTATGATAATTGTATTAACAATTGTTCCCAATGAAACATTTAAAGATAAAATCCACATTTCAATTGAAAGAATTTGTGTGTATGGTGTATCATAGAATCATAGAATGGTTATAGTGCAGACGGAGGCTATTCTGTCCATTGTTTCCATGCTGGATTCCTGAGAGCAATGCAGCTAGTCACACTCTCCTGTCTTTTCCCCGTAATCCTGCTAATTTTTCTCTTCATATCGTTATCCAATAATCAGTATTACAGACTCAAAATATAGGCCATGAAATAGGATAACTGCCAAAAATGGGCACAGGCATCGTGATGCACTATTAACCTTCACCCGTTGCTTCTGATGCAGGCAGCACGCAAACTTTGTGCTGCTTGCTCATTTAAATGACGATAGCGTGCAGCCAGTGCTATGTGTGCTGCTGAGTGGCTGCACGCCTGAGCAGGGGACACAAAATGGTGAGAGGCTAGCACAAGTTCAAGCTAGACTGCACTATTTAAAGCCAGCCTACACCTCTTAATAGGGAGGTGCATTTTGGCTGGAACAGGTGCTGGAAGTCGTTCTAAAAGTGTGTTTGACCTGGGAAAGACACAATGTCACTAAATGGCAGAGAACGGGTTCCAAGATCTTCCGAGGATACACTGGAGGCTTTGGTGCAGGATGTGGAGAGCAGGAGAGATGGGATCTATCCACACGGGCTGAGGAGATCCTCCAGACAATCTTTGCAAAGGCAGTGAGACCAGACAGCCATGGCAGTCAATGCTTGGAGTTTAGTCCTGAGAACCTGGATGCAGTGCTGCAAGAGGTTCAATGGCCTCACATGACCAGTCAAGGTCAGCAAATGTATCTTCAAGTACCATATCCCACAAGCTGCACCACTAGCCTCACACACTGCTCAATGCACCACACCCCATTACTCACCTACCAACAATCTCTATCACTCAGGACTTTTATCTAACATTCAAAGCTTCACCTCACTTTCACACACTTAGCACTGCTGTAAGTCTCACTACCACATCTCACAGCTTCACACAGGGCCAGCTATTCAACCATGACAGCCACATCACCTGTACTGCAAGAAGCACTAGAACAGAATGCACAAATGTGATTGGTTGACTTGCATGATACCGTGTGTATCATTGCACACTAGCTAGATTTTGAAGAAGTGGAATCCCTTTTGGTTACGATACATTTCACAGTTGACATCCAGCACCCGCAAAGTGATGTACATGCAGTCAATGCCACCCCTGTATCATGGAGAATTCTGCAATCCATGCAAAGCTGTGTGCTCACTCCACCTGCTTCTCTCTGGCAAGAGAGAATGAAATGTATTCAGCTCTCTTGGAACACAGAGACTCAGTGACCTCCCTTATGCAACAGTGGGTGGCAAACTGGGAGATGTTGCAAATATCGCCTGTCCCAGCCTGGAAGGAACCTGATACATAAAAGTTCATGGCCATGGTCATCTTTACAGTCACTGGCAATGCCATCCCCTCCCTGCTCTGAGGCTGCTGTTGTGGTTGTGGCAGGTGGCAGATTTCAGTGAGTACCTCCTTATTAAAGTGCAGATTTCTGACACACTGTTCCTCGTTGAAATTCAGGTGGGAGAATTTCTCCCTGAATGCTTGGTAGATATGGTCACCCGCTGAGAGCCCTTCTCTCCCTCCTCCCTCTTTCAGCAGATTGTGCTGCTTTGTGTTGTCTCTGCTCATTCCCCTAGTCATGGTGTAGGCCAAGAAGGAGGCAAACTACAACACCCATGCCTGGGAGCAAATGGTTTGAGCAGAATCCTTGAAGTCAAGATAAATTCCTTCAGTACATGCAATGCCACTCCCTGTAGACCTCAGCAACTTTAAACAATTCTGAAAATCACCAAACACTTCTATAATCATAGCAAGTCAGTCAAAGTCAATCAGGAATGAACCTGAAAGTAGTTGATCCCTTTAAATAGCGCTGGTGGTGGAGAGGTCCTTCCTGCTGCTGAACGCATGTGCAGCCATGTGTGTTTAAGAGACAGTGTTAACTGGAGCGTTGAGCATATGTCATGATCTACCTGCTCCTCATACTTTTGGTGGATGCTCCTTGCACGTGCATTAACACAGTTACCAAACTGGCATCACGGCACAGTCTGCATCAGAAGTGTACGTATGCTGCAGACTCCATTCTGGAGATAAAACGGCACCAAAAGATCCAGCACTATGGAACTGAATTTCACAACCATAGATTCTAAATCAAGAGGGTGATGGCAACTAGATCCATTGTGTTGTTCAATATGGAAATGGAGAAGTTAATGTCACGAACACATGCTAATCCATCGGCTGGAAATCTGAATTAAAAGTTTAGAAAAGTTGACTGCTAGCAGCTAAAATTGCCACCAAAATTTGCATCAAAATCTCCTACATTCCAATGCACCAAGAGGGAGTAGAATTGTCTGGCCAGTGCCCTCCAGAACAATGACTTGGGAAGTTTGGAGTGCATCATCTGGCCAGTCTCCATTAACAAAACATTTAAAGGCAAACACTTGGGCCGTTACACTGGTAGAGATGAACCACTCAAAGGTAATCACTTGAACAATGGGACCCTGATTGAGAGAAGGGAATTCCCAGACATGCACTAATTAAGTTGCAAGAGGAAATACACAGTGAACCATCATGTGACAGGGCTACCATCTCTGTTTTAAGCTGTTTTTCTTCTCTCTGCAGCAGCCAAGCAACTGGGCACTGATCAGAAGAGACCCAAGTAGGATCCTTCTCTATCTTTTTCTCTGTCTCTCTCTCTCTCTCCCCAGTTCACCTAGCAATTTTCAAACCCTGCCTGCTGGCTGTAACCACCTAAACCTATCACTGTGGCAGATAGAGACCCCGTGAAGGAATTCATTCACATTGCTGTTTCCAGGAGGACCACCGAACCTGCTGGCCACATCGGCAAGCCAGAAGCCTCAGAACCATCAATTTCAGCCAGAAGCCAACTGAGTCACCAAACTGCACAGATTATGTACCCCTTTTTATTGCTTTGGACTCTAATCCAACCAATCTATTCTTTCCCACTCTCTAACCTATTTGTGTGCCTTTGTGACCCTTGTGTATATGTGAAAGTTGAAGCATCGTTTATTGTTTTACTTAGATCAGTTTAAGTACAATAAAACAAACCTCTTTCTTTAATAAACTCAAGAAAACCTGTTCTTTTATGATCACAGCACGTAAATAGTGAAACACTCACTGAATTGGCAAGTACATTTACTCCAAAAAAAAAGTCCCTGTTGCAGCCAAACAAAGAAAGGAACAAGTGGGGAGCTCTTCGACCCCTCCTCATCTGATCGTAACATTATATTCACTTTTGTCTTGCATCTGAATTGTCTAAAGCAGTAAATAGCTCCTCCATTGATATATGTTAAGGTCAAAGGTCAAAATGTTTTACCACACAAGCACAGTTTAAGTTGTACATTTATTAAAGTTAAAATAAGGGGAACTTTATGTTCTATAGAGTGCCATTTCATCTTGTGGATTTTTGTTAACAATTGCAACTTGTGGAGTTTGTTGTTTCAAATAAAATGGCAAAAAATACTGAAAATGCTGGAAATTGAAGCTAAAACAAAAATGCTGGAAGCATGCTCAGGTCAGTCAGCATCGAGAAAGAGAAAAAAATAAGTTAGCACTTCTGAAGAAGGACACTGTTCAAAAGCATTAACCTATCCTGTTCTCTGTACAGATGCTGACTGATCTGCTTTGTGCTTCCAGCATTCTGTTTATATTTCATTATTTCAAAGCCTATGTAAGGGAAAAATGGTATTTATAAAGCAACCCTTGAGAGATACTTTCACATTGCTGGAACTTCCGTGTGAGCCCTCCCAACCTCTTGCTGCAACTTTGCAAAATTGGCAAAAGCCCCGGTGAAACGGCGTACGTGCCCAATAATAGTGATTTTTAAATCTTCAGCTGCAGATGTAGCAAGAGAGAGCCAACTACATGAAAATTCCACCTGTTTACTTTTGTGTCTGATAGGCAATACATGCGTAGGGTTTTTTAAAATTAATATGTAGATAGTCAGAAAATTATATCCACACAATATATAAAAATATAAAACATCGCAGTATTGTTTACACATCTCCTCCCTTGTGGGGTCCTTAGTGAATTTGCCACTACACAGCACATCAAATGTGCTTATTTTGTTTTCAAACTTCACAATGGAAGGTTGGAGGCAGTTACCTGATCTAAAACTGGGACCATTATAACTTAAGGAATTGCCATCCTGACAATGTTCATCAGTCAACTAAAATTCCCAACAGTCTCCAGTATACAATGTGCTAACTTTCACATGTTCTTTTGATGGAGGAGCTGCAACATTCAGCAGGATTTATACTTATGCTACATTTCAAGTGAGCTAACTGAGGATAAACTGGTTGGAAAAATAGCCAGTGGCACCAAGATGATTATGAACAGTATTTTATCCGACTGACCGTGACTGTGTGTAGCAATCTCTCAAATCCTTGAGGCAATTTAGATACTAATTAATAGCACTGGCTGCATTCACATGCAAATGTCACCAAAACTCTGATAATTTTAACCAAATAAACTTAGATTCCATTCTTAATTAAGCTCCTACAATTATTTCAGCACAAAATCTTTAGTCAAGGCTAACAATTGTGTTCTTGAGTTGTGTCTGGCCACTGCTCAAATTGCTGAGATCACCTGCACAAGTGGTACCTATTCTGCCTTATAAATTAGGGCTAATCCTGGACTAGTTTTGATCACCTGAAGGAGATCAGAGAGGAATTTTCAAGAAATCCTTTCCCTAATTGTCCTGAGATTTTTTTAATCATTTTGTTTGCTTTTCCCAGGAGATTACATGGCTATGGGAGGGTGGGGAGAGTTTTTAATATCGCAATCCACAAAACATCACAACAATATGGGACAGGCGAGATGGACGAGTAGATCTTTTCTTGTCCATCATTTATCTATGTTCAAATGTTGTAACTTCGATGATTGCTATTAGTCATAGATGATGCCACTTTACCTTAATTTTAAATACTTAGTCATCCAGCCTCAAAGTACCAATGCAATATGTGGGAGCCCTTATTAAATGTGGTACCTTTTTGGTTCATCTCTTTTCATGTTCCATAGAACCATTTCAGTCTGTATTCTAAATCTTGTCTAAGATTGTAAGACAAAAGAAAATGATTCTCTTGTGTGACATTATATTTAGCTCTTTGAATTTTTCTATAATATTTGTGAAAAGGATAGGAAATTCTCAGAGCCCAGTGAACTTTCAGTCCTTTAAGAAGGAAGAAAAGCTTTGTTATGAAGAAAGTGTTTTATGTCAAAATGCATTCAGCTATTCCTCTTTCCTGGCATATCCAATTATATTTATATTACAAGATCTCTGCCAAAATACAGCTTCTTGCAGTCTGATACCTAGAGCAAATGTTATTTATTTTGAAACCTATGACAATCTTACACATTTTAAGAAACCTTGGAGGGTTTTTTTTCATGAGGATTTTGTTATATCTTTAAATGTTTTTGGAATATGATCCTTAACAGATGGAAAAGGTTTGTTTCTGTCCTTGGCAATTAGTTCTTTTGTTGCAAAATCAAACATGGAAAGAGCATGAAACATGAATCCAAAATTTGGACTCACTGTGCTCGCATCTTCGGCATTCGATTGACATTTGTGGTCCAAAACGGCATCTGCACCATTCACATACATAGCTGTTGAAGTCCATGCTGGATGCCATCTCTCTGAGATATTTAGCCTGGATACTGGGAACGTGCAGCGGAAGTACGCAGAGTAGGCAGATTGTGACATCGGTCAGCATGTAACATTGATTTGTCTCTGGCAGTGTCATTTTTGACCTCAATGCTCTAGTTAAACATTCTTTCAGCAGCAGGAAGGACCTCCCCCCACCCCCCAACCCCCACCAGTGCTATTTAAAGGGATCATCAACTACCTACGGGTTAGTTGCTGATTGATTTCTGTGGCTGTTGCTGAGTTTGTAGAAGTGTTTGTACTGCTATTTAAAGTTGTTGAAGTCCACAGGGAGTGGTGTGGCACGTGATGAAGGCCCTGGTTCTCATTTTAAGGGTTCAACTCAGACCACTTGTTCCCAGACTTAGGTGCTTCAGTTTCCATTTCCTTACCCTGCAACACGACACATGACTGGAAAAATGAGCAGAGATGACACATAGGAAGACAAGCTGCTGGGAAATGGAGGAGGAAGAAGGGGGAGAAGGGCTATCAGCAGTAGGTCATATCCACCAGGAGTGTTCAGGAAGAAAATCACTAACCTGAATCTCAGCGAGAAATAGTATGCCAGACTTCAATAAGGAGGTCCTCACTGAAATCTGCTAGCTGTTGCAGGCAGACCAGCGGCCTCCAAGCAGGGTGAGGACGGCATTACCAGTGGCTGTGAATGTGACCGTGGTTATGAATTTTTATGTCTCTGGCTCATTGCAGGCTGGAGCAGGCAATATTTGCAATATCTCCCCATTCACTGTCCACTATTGTATAAGGGATCTCAATATTCCAAGAAAGCTCATGACAGAGAGAAGCAGGGAGAGTGAGCATGCGGCTTCATCAGAACAGTAGGCTTCCCCATGGTGCATACTGCCAATGACTGCATGCACGTCATTTTCTAGGCACTGCTTGTCAATTTGGAGATATACAACAACTGCAAAGGGATTTCACTCCCTCAGTATCCAGTTGATGTGCAACCATACTCAGGGTACCATGCAGTCAATGCCTGATATCCTGACAGCAGTAATGATCTCTTCATTCTGCAGCATTCCACTGCACCATTTGCATTTGAGCCACCACAATAATAAAAGGATGGCTATTGGGTGACCAGGGCTATGCGGTAACGGCATGGCTCATGACTCAGGAGCGCAACCCATTACCACTTACGGTGCATAAATATATTGAGAGTTATGCTGCCATACAAAATGAGATCCAGTAGACCATTGGGGTGCTTAAGCAACACTTCTGCTGCCTGGACTGCTCTGGAGGAGCCCTGCAGTACCCGGCAGGGTATGTTGCATGATTTGTCGTGGTCAGCTGCATCCTGAAAAACCTCGCCATTATGAGTGCACAGCTCTTTCCACCAAGAACAAAGTGAGCTGCTGAGGAGGAGGACGAAGGGAGGAGGAGGAGAAAGAGGAAGAGAAAAGGAGGAGGAGAGGGAAGAAGAGGAGGAGATGGGGGGGGGGCGAGAAAGGAGGAAGAGGAGATGAGGAAGAAGAGGAGGAGAAGGAGGAAGGAAGAAGGCAACCAACCCAGGGCCTTTCTGCTGGGCTATCTGTGATCGGCTTATCCAACTGCGATACCAGTGAATTCAACCTTTATTCCCCATTCGCCAACAGTCCTACACCTTATCTTTCCTCTGTTACTGACCATCACAGCATCCTCTTGGCCACAATGCTGAAATATAAGCCACCACGAAACAAAGATCCCAAACGAACTTTATAAATCCAACCATACAAAAGTCAAGTAATCACCCTTGTGTATTTCTTTAATGCCTGTCTTCCATGTGCCTTAGTTTGTCCTAGTGCTTCTATGCAGTGTCAAATTTTGCTTTAAATACTTTTGTGAAGTGCCTTGAGACATTTTATTATGTTAAAGGTGCTATATAAATACAAATAGTTGTTCAGCATGGCTGGTGGAAGGCTGCTGACATTCATTGGGAAGACTGCAAATGGCCTGGGAAGGCCTAGAAAGTCAGGCTGAAGACTGCACCACCTCGACATGGGCAATAACAGCCTGGGCTGGCTGGTGACATGCAACAGCAAGTGCACTGGCAGAATGGCAGTGGTGGGAGGACCAATGGTGTCATCCTGAGAGTGGAAAGCAGGTTCGTGCTCCACAGAGCCACTGCCACTTCCACGGGAAAGTGCTAGCCTTTAAATGACGCACAGTGTTAGTATCTGAGCAGATGTGTGTGAGAGCGAGTGACTGTATTTTTTCACCATCAGTCTCTTCTTCCTATTCCAAATCTTCCTCTGTCGCCACTGTTTGGCCAGGTTGTAGTTCGTGGTTACCTGAAAGGAGTAAGGTAGAAGGGTAGGAATTGTGCTGAGGGGAGAGGGGTTAGAGGTGTAGGCTTACACCATCTGAAGCTGGTAAATCGGAAGAGATTGTGAGATGAAGGGGAAAGTACAATGTGAGAAGGAGGATTAGGTATGAACATGCTGTCATTTTCAATGGTTTCAGCCCCACCGCAGGCTACGACCTCACTCATGGCCACAGCAATGAGAGTGAGCACTGTCTCCTTCATGGGGGTGAGGACATGCAGCTGTGCCTGACCCCACCCCCCTCCCTCTTGCCGGTTAGCAACTGCTGCCAGTGGTTCTGTGCCACTGTGCCCTGCAGGAGAAGAGGGATGGATGATATGGTTGTAATGGTCAAATAGTTGGCACTGTTTGAAAGCTGTGATATGTGGCTGTGAGGCTTGCAGCAGTGATGTGTGAGGTGAAGCTATGAATGTGAGGTATGAATCATTGTTGTTAGGTGAGTGAAGATGGGGGTGTGATGAATTGAGCAGTGTGTGAGGTTAGTGTAAGAATCTGGCATTTGAAGATGAATTTACTGACCTTGATCACTCCTGTGAGACCATTAAACTTCCTCCTGCATTGCATCTATGATTCATAACTACACTGCTTGAATGCAGAGATACCTACCTGCGCCTACTGCCTTTGCAAAGTTTATCTGGAGGGGCTCCTGGCATCTATGGATAGCAGACCTCTCTTGCCCTGTCCACCTCCTGCACCAAGGCCTGCCATGCTGTGTCAAAGAAACTTGGAGCATACTCTCTCACCTGTTCTACCGTTAATCAGTTTTCTTTCAGGTCAGGCCCTCTTCCCAGACACTTCCATCACCTGCTGCAGCGAGAATGCACTTCTCCTTTAAGTACTGCAGCCTTGCTTTAAATGGTGCTAGTCTTGCACAAACATGGGCCGCCTGCTGAGGTGTTCAGCCACTCAGTAGTACGCTTAGTGCTGGCTGCACGCTACTAACATCTAAATGGGCAAGAAGCAGGAAGTTTGCAAGCTGCCTGGATCAGAAGGAAGAATGGCTTGCTCAATGGTTGTCCTGCTGAGCTGCTAGCATTGTTTGTATCGTCTCTGTGCCTCTCTCTGGGGCTTCTGTAGAAGGGTCAGTAGCCATCTCTTCAAGGATCCCTTGTCCCCTAAGATCCATCCACACACTTTGGGGTTGGGGTGAAGATGTGAGGCAGCCTGGACTGGAGGAGGATGGCAACTGCCAGGAAAGCGAGTGTACGCATGGAAGAAGATTTTATTGTGGTCACAGACAAGTTGTTGTTCAGGGAATGGAGATCCTTTCTGTTGATCAATGGACAGTGTTACGATTGCTTCCTTTTTTGTTAAATTTTGAGAATTTGTGTTTTAAAACTGAAAAGGAATCCATGGATGTGTTTTTTTTAAGGGAGGTCACCAGAAGGTTTTTGGAATGAGCCTGAAAACAAACAATTACTGGAAGGCAGCTGTTTGCAGATAATTACCCAACAGGGATTGTTTTTGAGCAGATAATTACCCAGCAGGGATAGTTTTTGACTTGGGGAAGATGTTTACAGAGAAGAGACAGGTCAAGATTTATAGAGGTCAAAAGACTTGTCTCTTGTGACATTGTATATGGTTTCATTTTAAACAGTGAGTTTGGATATGGACAATGATTTTAAAAAGATAGTTGGAGAAAACTTGCCAAGAAGAACAAACCACCCACACTCAGCCTATTCCAGCAGTTTGGAAAAAAACCTGCCAGTTTTTTCATTTCTCGAGAAGCTGAGAAGCAAGTGTAAGAAGCAAACTAAACTGTTGCTGCACTCTTCCTGTAAGGCCTGTGTCTGGAACCTCTATTGCTGCATTTCCTGGAAGCCTACCCAACCTGATCTTCAATGTTGCCTGAAAAGCGCTGTTCTAGAAAGAACCCAGTGACAACTGTCTACAAGCATTTGGGATGCCAAACCAAAACAAAGGATATCTTTCCAGATCTTCTCTTTCTTCTTTAAGAATTAGTAAGTATTTAACCCAAGTGTTTCTTTGTGTCCTTTTTTTGGTAATAGAGCTCTAAAACGCAAATCCCTTTATTTTTCCAGTTAACCGGTGTATGTGTGTGTGTGTGTGAGTGTGAGAGGCTAAGGTAAAAAGTGAACTTTAATATTTCAATCTGTGTTTTTATGCTTTACTTCATTACTGGTTAAGACTTATTTTATAATAAATTGATAATTTTGTTGTTTATTAAAGAAACTTGGTTGGTGTTTTATTCTGGGATAAAAATAGAGTCTATGATTGACTGTACTTTTAAGTATGAAAAAAATTAAATATATGTTGTGACCCATGGAGAAGTGGAACTAGAATAAACAGCGCACTTCTCCAACCTCAGTTGTAATATCAGTCACTGGAAGCCTTGATGGCCACATGGGTGCAATTGATGATGCTCTGCACCTGGGGGATTCCAGTGATACAGGCAAATCCCAACGCCCTCTGTTACTGCAAGACTGTGAACAGATTATCTGGTCATTAACACGTTGCTATTTGTGGGAGTTTGCTGTGTGTAAATTGGCTGATGTGTTTCTCCATCACAATACAGTAAAAGTACTTCAAAAATACTTTAATGCTTGTAAAGCACTTTGGGTTGTCTTGATATCCTGAAATGTGCTAGATAGATGCAGTCTTTCTCTTTTAGCATATAATTTCCCAGTAATCAATGCACATTCATTGATAAACTCGTAAACTCCTTCATTGTAAACACAGAGCCTATAAATCATTATCAGCCCTGTTTCATACATTGCTTCATTTGTATTTTTCTGTGCCAGTCTTCTCTGTACATTTGTAAACCAAAAAAATTACAAGAAAGTGTAGAAATAATGAAAATTATATATCCTGCTATATACTGGAAAAATGGAATAACTGCCTGTTGTTAATTAGTAAAATGTATGTAGTAGTTCCTCAATGGGCCTTGTGTTATGGGTATATTGAAAGTGGCCGATCTGAGCATGTTGCCATTCCTTACATTAAAGAGATTCATGGTCATTCTTCTGAAGAACAAAGTGTAGGGTCTTTTAGAGATATGCTTTGTTATTGTCGACATACTTTTAACCTGCTAAAGGCACCAAAAGTTCAGAATAAAAAGCAATAGTAGGTTTTCTTGGTTTCATGGGAAGTGGGTAGTGGTGTGCCCAAGGGTCTGTTGCTTGGACCTCTTTTGTTTTCCATTTATATCAGTGATTTAGAGAGGTACAAGAAGAATTATTTTGATTTTGGTACTGAATTATGTGGCATGGCCAAATGGGAGGAAGAATTCAAGAGATGGCAGAATGCCATAGATAGGTTAGCTGGGTAGGCAGATTGGTGGCTGATATAATTGGAAGCACATCAATTTAAGAGTCATTTTCACCTTCACCACCTGAGTGGTATTCTGGTGGAGCAGATTTGCTATCTGTTGTCGAATGTGCTCAATTTCCTTTAGATAATAAAAGCAAAATAGTGTTTAATAATTGCTTCGTAGGACAGAACTTGAGTATTGCTGAAAAAAGAGACCTGCTGTTGAAGCGGACAGACATAAGAATACCAAATTTCAAACAGAGCAACAATTTATACTGCATGAGAAAAGGGTGCTGATTGGTTGGCAAGTCAATTCTGATTGGTCAAGACATTGCCATGGTGAATGCATGGTGAACTATTGTCTCTCACGCTTTGTTTAATTCAAAAAAGGCATAACGCCTGGAAATGTTCCATCTGCCTGCAGAGGACAGGTCCCTGAATATGAATATATGTAGCTCCTAGCAAGCGTATATGAGCCATATTGTGAGCCCGACTGATAATCTTAAATTGGTTTTTCATGTAATTCTTAGCACACTCGGGATTGTTCAGTAAGTGCTGTCCAATCACGGAAACTCAAGGGGTTAAAACACTCGGAACAAAAACATGCTGTGATCAGTTGGGAGGTGAACAGTGGAAACCAGCCATGTCATCACCCACCTGGCCATAAGAATAGTGTTTGTTAAAAAGAATCCTTGTTACACTCTGAGAATGCCATTGTATTGTGGTGTTAATGCAGCTCAGGATTCATTATATTTTCCTGTGAAAAGTTGATTTAATGAGAATGACATTCTTGGAAATGGTTTACTTGTGGCAGATACAGAGAACTACTATCAGAGCTTGTATCAGTGTGCAAGGAACTATTTGGTGTATGGTTAAGAAATGTATTAGTGCTAAACATGTGTTATTAGCACTTTAATCTAATTTTCAAAAACATTTCATTTTTTAAAAACTAGGTTATGAATGAAACAAATCTAGAAAGAAAAATAATATTCAGATACTGATTATTTTTGTTAAATGGAGTGCAGAACTAAAAAGGAAAACAGACTAAAATGTGATTAATAAAGCCTTGGCATGAATTAGTATGGCTAAGGGCAATAGAGTAATATTTTGCAACTGCTATGAACTCTCACTTCACGCTAAACAAATAGTGAGCTGTTTAGGCAATTAAAATAAATTGGGATAAGATATAATGTAACAGACATTGGGGATTTCAACATGCCAGAAGTAAATTAATAGGATGAAAACAAAACAACTTGACAGAGGTAATCAAAGATTGCTTCTTAACATGTATGAAGCACGATACTGCAGCAGATGCTATGATAAAATTTGTGTAATATGTGCATGATTTGACAGTCTACCAGAAATAATGAGTAACCTTCAAATGTGCTGGTACTTGGGACTTGAGTGATCAATATATTGACCTCTGACTAATCAGGCCAAAGGTACCAGAAAGAAGAAAAAAGATAGACTGCTTCAAGATATTCAAACTTCTGTGTGAGTCTGAATACATAGGCAGGTGTCGCTAACCAAAAGAGAAAGGAGCTGATACCATTGGACAGCATAGGGACTCAAAATAATGCTATTACAATCCAAACCTGGTGAGATGGAATTTGAAAGAGGAGGGCAGCGAGCAAAAGGGCTTGCACTGTAAATGAAAAACCCTCTTTGAGAAGTGCTTTGGGTAATCCAAGGAGAAGTCAGGTAAAGATATCTTCTGTTCAAATGCTGGGATGAGGCAAACCAAATCGGTCTCCAAGAAAAGTGACTGAATGGTCAAATAGTGGAGGCAAGCAAAAAGGATAGGAGAAGAGAGAAAGTTCAGCTAATTCTATCCTCGATTGTTATCAGTCGTGCTTGGGGGAGAAAATAACTACTTAGAGGATGATGCCCCTGCACATAATTTGTGCTGAGATGGTAACAAATGCCATGGGAAAGTGTGGGTCTGCAATATCATGTCCAAATATGCAGCTGATTTAGTTGTGAATCTAACTATTCCAGCTACATGATTTGGTTATGGGCTTCAGTCACTACCTTTTATCCAATTGAGCATTTTGAGACAGTATATAGAGCCTGAGGTGACTTATCAAATTCAAATTTCTGATAGATGAGAAATGAAACTGATGACATATTTTGCTTTGTAATTAGTCTGGTTTTGTCCCCTCAAGTTATACCTTGTCAGATTTGTTTTTTAATTTGTTCATGGGATGTGGGCAAGGCCAGCATTTATTGCCCATCCCTAATTGCCCTTGAGAAGGTGGTGGTGAGCCACCTTCTTGAACCACTGCAGTCTGTGTGGTGTAGGTACACCCACAGTGTTGTTAGGGAGGGAGTCCCATGATTTTGGCCCAGCGACAGTGAAGAAATGGCAATATAGTTTCAAGTCAGGACGGTGTGTGACTTGGAGGGGAACTTGAGGGTGGTGATGCACCTGCTGTCCTTGTCCTTCTAGCTGGCAGAGGTTGCGGGTTTGGAAGATGCTGTCGAAGGAGCCTTGGTGCATTGCTTCAGTACATCTTGGAGATGGTACACACTGCTGCCACTGTTGTGGAGGGAGTGAATGTTGAAGGTGGTGCATGGGTGCCAATCAAGCAGGCAGCTTTGTCCTGGATGGTGTTAAGCTTCTTGAGTGTTGTTGGAGCTGCACTCATCCAGGCAAGTGGAGAGTATTCCATCATACTCCTGATTTGTGCCTTGTAGATGGTAGACAGGCTTTGGGGAATCAGGAGGTGAGTTACACACCACAGAATTCCCAGCCTCTGACCTGCTCTTGTAGCCACAGTATTTATATGGCTGCTCCGGTTCAATTTATGGTCAATGGTGACCCCCAGGCTGTTGATGGTGGGGGATTCAATGTGGTAATGCCAGATGTCAAGGAGAGATGGTTGGTGTCTCATGTGGTGCATAAAATGGCTACTGCCAAAAGCCTTTATTTACATATCATGACATCAGAGGTCAAACATGTATGGCAAGCCAAAGTGTACAAAAGTATTTATCCAAACATCCCCCTTTTCATAAATGAAAATTTGCATTTACATTGCAACTAAAAACATCATAGGGATCAGTACATTTACACATTGGCACCGATAATCTCTGCTTTTACTTAATTGTAAGTGCATTCAGAGCCTTAGGGAGCTCCCACCACACTCCAAACTGCATAGCCTTCGAGTCAATTATCAGCCCAAGCCTGAATGTTGTCCAGGTCTTGCTGCATGTGGGCAGCAGCTGTTTCATTATCTGAGGAGCTGTAAATGGAACTGAACACTGTGCAGTCATTAGCGAACATCTCCACTTCTGACCCTATGCTGGAGGGAAGGTCATTGATGAAGCAGCTGAAGATGGTTGGGCCTAGGACACTGTCCTGAGGAATTCCTGCAGCGATGTCTTGAGGCTGAGATGATTGGCCTCCAACAACCACAACATCTTCCTTGGTGCTAGGTATGACTCCAGGCAGTGGAGAGTTTTCCCCCTGATTCCCACTGAGTTCAATTTTACGAGGGCTCCTTGATGCCACATTCTGTACAAGCCATGTACAAATATCATACAAACCATGACAACCAACTATTGAATTAACTCATCTTTATTTTTGCGCGAGAGGGAGATTTATCAAATATCAGGATGTTAGCAGAGCCAGCATGTCAATATAATTTCTTGTCTTAACTAAATCTGTTTGCCAATTGTATGTGTTGTTTTACTGGCGTGGGGAATATAGGCTTGGAAATGAAGGCATGATTAGCAAAACAGCCTTGCCAACACATGTTCCTTATTAAATAGTGAGCTGCTGTTTTAAGACATGTTGGGAAAGCACTTAGGAGATTATGCAGGTTGAAAAGAAATGGAAAAGCACCAATCAATTTGTGAATCTGGTTGTGTCTGTAATTCAGAGTAGAGCAAAAAGAAGAGGCAGATAGATTCACGTAAAATCAGATTTATGCATTCTGGAAATCAAAACCAGTCAGGGGTTGGGATTGAGTCAGAAGAAGCAGAGAATGAATAGAATTCCAGTGAACTCATTATTGCTGAGAAAATAAGAATCTAAATTATGAAGAAAAAAATCTGGAGTTTGAAATGAGTGGCTATGCCCTGTAGGAAAAAATTGTACCTCTGTAATACCCATTTAAAATAAATAGTTTAACAGCTCCAGTAAAACAACGGAGAGATCGATTTGATATGAGGGAGTTGAAGAGTGTGTATGATAACATTACTAAATAATTTCCAGGCTATATTAATTTTGTGACGTGATGATTCACCAAGGTGTCGCTAGAAGCAGCACAACATATCCACCTTGCCCGTGTCTGCCCTATCAGCAAGTAACTGCTTCAATGCTACACATCATGAAGTATTTACTCGTCAAGAATCATTTTATTTCTGCAGCTGGATCCTTCAATAGTTGAAATGCTTTGGCTTGTGAACTGTTAGACTGAAACGTTAATGTAATTGTGAATGTGTTAAGATTTTGAATAGTCCTCAGCAGTACCTGTGTGTTTTTCTGTAATAACCACTTTGGCGACATTTCCATCTTTAGCATAAACCTTATTATTGTTACTGTGTTGCAGAAATTCGGAACAAATAGAAATCACAATTGCCTGTAGTTTTTAAAATGCAGTTTTTTTTACTCCTTTGTTAATTCATGTTTGTTGTGATTTCAAATCCCAGGGTGATTTGGGAATAATGAGGATTTTCTTTCTGAAGAATGAATAAGGCTGCCTGCCAACATCATTCTATCAAGAGGCCCAAACATTACATAAATAGTTAATGTCCATAAATACTTCATGTGTCACTAATGTATAAGTGTCAAACTTGCTGAATAACATTGGCTTGACTTACTTGATTCTATTTCCCGAGAGCAGAGAAATGAACATATAACCATTCAGAATGAAAAGGGGAAAGAGATTTAGTGGCACAGGATATCTTTGTTGAATGTTGATTGGCTGAAAAATCATTTGTCCTGGTGCGTCTGCTTTACAATTATTACTTTTTACGCTCTTGGAACTACTTAGAAAGACTATTGTTTCTCAAATAAGCCCTGTTTATTATCACTAACATTACAGATATATTAACTGCATCTGTTCAGTGATGTTAATATAACATTATTCAAAAGGGAATTGGATAAGTATTTGAAAAGGACAGAGATAAAAGGGTAAGTGGACAGGGCAGGAAAATGGAACCAGAGAAGATAGCTCTAGTTGAACAGCTAGTCATGAAAAAGGTGCAAGAGGTCCTTTTATGCTGTAATTTCTACAATTCTGTTGTAACAGCTAGACATTCGTATAAGTTGCACTTATTTTGGGACATAAAACTGTTGCAAAGCATCCGAATGTAGCAGTGGGATGGCCCACTCCCAATCTGGCCAGATGTTGGTTCCACTGCTAAATTCGTGGGGCCCATTTTTTAGGCATCCCAGCAGGCTCCTTGAATATGTTAATAAGAGACATAAAATCTATTGAAGAATCCCTTCCTGAAATTAGGTTGCCCTGAATAGAGCCAGCACCAGGTTCACACGAAGCTGCCACTAAAATGGTATGCTTCTTTAAACGATTCTGAATGTTTTGAATGTGGAGCCAGAAGGAGTAGGAGTGCTCCTCCTAATTACACAACAGTCCTGAAGACCATTGCCAACTCTTGCTTGCCTCTGTCCTGACTGCCCCCCTACCTCCTCACTTCCCATCGACTCCACCCTGTGCAGTAGGCATCTGTAGATCACTGGTCCAATTTAAATGAGGCTCAGTGCCCAATTTTGATCAGGCTTCAAAAAGAATTAAATTTGCTGTAAAGTGCTTTGGGATGTCCTTGGGTAGTGAAAGGTGCCATATAAATGCAAGTTCTTTCTTTATATTGCTCCCTGTGCCCAGTTCACCAGCAAGCTGGTGCTGTGCAATTTCTACCCTCTTGTTTTTTTGGAATATTTTGTGGAAACAAAGACTATTTTATAAATCACCTGCTTTTGAATGGTTGGGCTGTGTTTATGGAGCTGATTAGAACATTAGTTTTAATAATATTTGTAAGTAGCAATATATGAATTTAGATTTTAGAAAAGAAAGTTTTTTCACAACATGTATACTGATGTGCCAGAATCACTCTACTGGAGGCCGCAAACATCTAGGGCATTCAGCTGTACGTTATCTCTACATTTGTCAAAGGATAGTGAGCACAAAACTGCTGTCATTCACTTGTCAGGCTCACTTTGCCCTAAAGTATAAGCAGTTTTATGCTGTTCATTCATGTCCATTAGAATTTGTCCTTACTCATTTTGATTGCGCTACTAGAGAACGTGTGAGAGAGGTTCAACCCATCTGCCAATCTTTACTGGCTCAGGAGATGAGAAAGCATGGGCCAGAATTTATTGAAATAAATAACACCATGTGAAGAACACACACTGTTATTAAAGTACAAATCAGCCAGCAACATGTGGTGGGGAAGAGATACCCCCGAGAATTGCAAATCACCATAAGTTGTTTGACAACATGAGACACATAACTTCCTCATGAGTTTCATGATGTCATTGCACGTTAATTGCCCATTAAACTCACCACAGAAATGTAAGTAATTAAAAGCGTATATACCCTTTAATGATGGGATAATTTTTAATGACTTGCCAATCAATATCTCTGGCTTGGAGGTGAACAATTAAGAGATTGGAGTCTCATTACTTCAGGTAGTGAATTAGAATCACATAGTCATAGAGTTATACAGCACAGAAACAGGCCCTTCGGTCCATCGTGGCTGTACCGGCCATCCAGCGCCCAACTATTTTAATCTTATATTCCTGCACTTGGCCCGTAGCCTTGTATGCTGCAACGTTTCAAGTGCTCATCTAAATACTTCTTAAATGTTGTGAGGTTCCTGCCTCCACCACCTCTTCAGGCAGTGCGTTCCAGATTCCAACCACCCGCTGGGTGAAAATTTTTTTCCTCAAATCCCCTCTAAACCTCCTACCCCTTACCCTAAATCTATGCCCCCTGGTTCGTGACCCGTCCACTAACGGGAAAAGTTTCTTCCTATCTAACCTATCAATGCCCCTCATAATCTTGTACAACTCAATCAGGTCCCCCCTCAGCCTTCTCTGCTCCAAGGAAAACAACCCCAGCCTTTTCAGTCTCTCTTCTTGGCTGAAGTGCTCCAGCCCAAGCAACATCCTGGTGAATCTCCTCTGCACACTCTCCAGTGCAATCACATCCTTCCTATAGTGTGGTGACCAGAACTGTACACAGTACTCCAGCTGTGGCCTAACTAGCGTTTTATACAGCTCCATCATAGCCTCCCTGCTCTTATATTCTATGCCTCGGCTAATAAAAGGCAAGTATCCCATATGCCTCCTAACCACCTTATCTACCTGTGCTGCAGCCTTCAGTGATCTCTGGACAAGTACACCAAGGTCCCTCTGACCTTCTATACTTCCTAGAGTCCTACCGTCCATTGTATATTCCCTTGCCTTGTTAGTCCTCCCAAAATGCATTACTTCACACTTCTCAGGATTAAATTCCATTTGCCACTGCTCCGCCCATCTTATCAGCCCATCTATATCTCCCTGTAAACTAAGGATTTCCTCCTCACTATTTACAACACCACCAATTTTCGTGTCATCTGCGAACTTACTTATCATACGTCCTATATTCACATCTAAATCATTAATGTACACTACAAACAGCAAGGGTCCCTGTGGTACACCACTGGTCACAAGCTTCCAATCGCAAAAACACCCCTCGACCATTACCCTCTGCCTCCTGCCACGAAGCCAGTTTTGGATCCAATTTGCCAAATTGCCCTGGATTCCATGGGTTCTTACCTTCTTAACCAATCTCCCATGTGGGACCATTTCAAAAGCCTTACCAAAATCCATGTATACTACATCTACTGCTTTACCCTCATCGACACATCTAGTCACCTCCTCGAAAAATTCAGTCAAGTTAGTTAGACACGATCGCCCCCTGACAAAGTCATGCTGACTATCCCTGATTAATCCCTGCCTCTCCAAGTGGAGATTAATCCTGTCCCTCAGAATTTTTTCCAATATTTTCCCAACCACTGATGTTAGACTCACCGGCCTGTAATTAACTGGTTTATCCCTGTTACCCTTCTTAAATAATGGTACCACACTTGCTGTCCTCCAGTCTTCTGGTACCTCTCCTGTAGCCAGTGAGGATTTGAAAATTTGTGTCAAAGCCCCTGCTATCTTCTCCTTTGCCTCACATAACAGCCTGGGATACATCTCATCTGGGCCTAGGGATTTATCCACTTTTAAGCCTGCTAAAATAGCTAATACTTCCTCCCTTTCAATGCTAATATGTTCAAGTATATCACAATCCCCCTCCCTGATCTCTACACCTACATCGTCCTTCTCTATAGTGAATACCAAAGAAAAACAATCATTTAAACCTCAAGTAAGTCCTCCGGCTCCACACAAAGATTGCCACGTTGGCCCCTAATGGGCCCTACTCTTTCCCTGGTTATCCTCTTACCCTTAATATACTTATAAAATGCCTTGGGATGTTCCTTGATCTTGCCCGCCAGTGTTTTTTCATGTCCACTCTTCGCTCTCCTAATTGCTTTTTTTAAGTGCCACCCTACACTTTCTATACTCCTCTAGTATCTCTGCTGTTTTCAGCACTTAGGATCTGCTGTAAGCCTCCTTTTTTTCCTCATCCAATCCTCTATATCCCTTGATATCCAGGGTTCCCTGGGCCTGTTGTTCCTATCCTTCACCCTAACGGGTACATGTTGGCTCTGAACTCTCACAATTTCCTCTTTGAATGACTCCCACTGATGTGATGTAGACTTTCCTACAGGTAGCTGCTCTCAGTCCACTTTGGCCAGATCCTGTTTTATCATATTGAAATCGGCCTTCCCCCAATTCCGTACCTTTATTTCTGGTCCATCTTTGTCCTTTTCCATAACTACCTTAAATCTTACAGCGTTATGGTTACCATCCCTGAAATACTCCCCCACTGACACTTCTACCACTTGTCCGGCTTCATTCCCTCGGATCAGGTCCAGTACTGCCCCTTCTCTTGTAGGACTTTCTACGTACTGACTCAAAAAGCTCTCCTGTATGCATTTTAAGAATTCCGCCCCCTTTAAGCCTTTTGCACTAAGACTATCCCAGTTAATATTGGGGAAGTTGAAATCCCCTACTATTATCATTTTATTATTTTTACAACTCTCTGAGATTTGCCTACATATCTGCTCCTCTATCTCTTCCTGACTGTTTGGAGGCCTGTAATACATACCCAGCCAAGTGATTGCCCCCTTTTTGTTTTTAAGTTCTACCCAAATGGACACATTTGAGGTACCTTCTAAGATATCATCCCTCCTTACTGCAGTAATTGACTCCGTGATTAGCAGTGCAATGCCACCTCCTCTTTTATCCCCTCCCCCGTCGCGCCTGAAGATTCTATACCCTGGAATATTGAACTGCCAGTCCTGTCCCTCCCTCAACCATGTCTCTGTGTTAGCAATAATATCATAATCTCATGTGCTAATCAATGCCCTCACTTCATCTGCCTTACTAGTAAGACTCCTTGCATTGAAATAGATGCAATCCAGCATTGCATTTTTCACTTGTGCCTTACCAGGTCTATATTTGCTCTGCCTTCCAGACAGACTCAGTTTCTGTTCTATATTACCCCCTACTTTACCTCCACTCTGTATCCCATTCCGCTGCCAAATTAGTTTAACCCCCCCCAACAGCACGAACAAACCTCCCAGCAAGGATGCTTGTCCCATTCAGGTTCAGCTGCAACCCGTCCAACTTGTACATGTCCCACCTTTGCCAGAAACAGGCCCAGTGATCCAGGGAACTAAAGCCCTCCCTCCTGCACCATCTCCTCAGCCACGCATTCATCTGCTCTATCCTCCTATTTCTAAACTCACTAGCACGTGGCACCAGGAGTAATCCAGGGATTACAACCTTTGAGGTCCTGCTTTTTAATCTGCTACCTAGCTCCCTAAATTCTTGTTGCAGGACCTCATCCTTTTTTTGACCTCTGTCGTTGGTACCAATGTGTACCACGACCTCTGACTGCTCACCCTCCCCCTTCAGAATGTCCTGCAGGCGCTCCGTGACATTCTTGACCCTAGCACCAGGGAGGCAACATAACATCCTGGAGTCACATTTTCAGCCAAAGAAACGCCTATCTGTACCCCTTACAATAGAATCCCCTATCACTATAGCTCTTTTACTCCTTTTTCTCCCCTGTTGTGCAACAGAGCCATCCTTGGTCCCACGGACCTGGCTGTTGCTGCTTTCCCCTCGGAAGCCTTCCCCCCCCCAACAGTATCCAAAGCAGTATATCTGTTTGAGAGGGGGATGGCCACAGGGGACTCCTGTACTACCTGCCTGCGCCTACTACTCCGCCTGGTGGTCACCCATCCCTTTTCTGCCTGTGCTGCCATTACCTGCGGTGTGACCACCTCTCTAAACATGCTGTCCACGATGTCCTCAGCATCACGGATTCTCTACAGTGAATCCACCGCAGCTCTAGCTCTGTAATGCGGGTAGTCAGTAGCTGCAGATGGATACACTTCCTGCACACATGGTTGTCAGAGACACTGGAAGCATCCGTGATTTCCCACATAGCGCAGGAAGAGCATACCATGGTTGCGAACTCTCCTGCGATGACTTAACTTTAAATTAATTAATTACTCCCTTTATAAAATACGAATTACACTCGGGGCCTTGTTCTCCTCCAAACACTACCCAGTACAATCTAAAGTCCTTAATAATTTACACAAATTTTTAAAAATAAATAAATAGAAAACACCCTTTAGTTCTACTCACCTTATCATTTAAGTTTTTTTTTAAATATTGTTGTTGGAGAATTAAAAAATGTCGAACTTTAAATGATTTCTTTGTTTCTTACTTCCCTTTCTTTCTCTTCTTTCTCTCTTTTAATCCAATCTTTCTTTCCCTCTCTTTATTTCTCTTTCTGTACCTGATTTGGCATTCAATTCACCCACTCTAATTCAGTCTCCTTTTCAGCCCTTCTCTGTTTATTTCTCAATCCTTAAAACTCATTTGTTAAAGAAATGCACTGTTGGTCATGTCACTCACTAAGGTCCCAGATTCCCTGTTGTCCATGCCATATTATTATCTGCTCGCACTTCCCAGCAAATCTCTGGGCAAATACTTTTTGAACTGAAGGGTGCAGGAAAACGTCTAATTAACAGGACACCCAGTGAGATGCCCCGTTACTGTAAATTCCAGTCAATGGTTTGTTTCTTCTCTTTTCCTCCCACCTCCCCTGAAGGCATTGATTCCTTGTTAGATTATGATTCATTGGACAGCAGATACCCTCAGGTACTTCATCCAAGCAATTACTCTTTCTTATGCCTCTGTGAAGCACATTGATGCTTCACCCCACTACCCATCAGTCCCTTGCTTATATTAAAGGTGCCCAGTAAATGTACATTTTTGTTACTGATTCTAAGACATAGCCAGTAAGTGTCTGCAGACTATTTAATCACAAGGTTCACCCTAGCAAGTCCCATCCTGTCTTTAACTGAGAGCCACATGCACATGCACATCTAACAGGTGGAGCTGGAGAATGAACAGTGAGGGGAACATTGGATCATTTTTTTCCCCTCCCTACTTAAAGGGTACTGAAGCCAATTATAACGAGTGTACCAGTGCTACCACTGAGATCAGCTAACACAGTACAGGTTAAGGGTCACTCCTGAGCATTTCCTGATCTGTAAGATTCAAGTTACTCTTGAATTTAATAGGCTGAACCGTTAAGGGAGCATCATATAATTTGTACAACTTGTTTCTCAAATGTTCATTCAAATCAAAGAAGAAAAATGCGCATTGAACCTTGTTTCATTCTAGACTTACCAAGTTAATCACTGAATTTTTATATTCTTAAATCCTTTTCATCTTTGTAATCCCTGTTTAGTATTGCTAATTCAAAGCTAATCAGTCTGCAACAGAAAAGTCAACTCGACAGGAAGTTCAGAGCAAAATTTGGGATTAAAAAGCAAAACTCTCATCGTTTTAGTCTTCACTCTGCTGATTATGCCGCACCTTTACACCGATTGTAGAATTCAGTGACAATATCAACATTTTTCTCAAGTTCCTCTCAATATTAGACTATGTGCTTGATTGACATGGATATAGGTTTCTGAATGTTTAATTATTTTTTAATGGAGATGGCTGTAGCCTTGGGAATTTACCTGATTAATTCTTCAGAGTTGATGCCACATTGCATGATTTGCCAGAACAATTTTACAAGCTACAGCCTGCCATTATTGTGGTAATGTTTAAGATTTGTAATACTCAAGTGAGACATACTCTGTCTTTGTATGACCATTTTGGGATTCCCAAACAAGAGATTGGAAAATGAACCCACCTCAGCTGATAGTTATATTTAACCTTCCCTTTGGAAACTCTTTCATCACCTTGGCTATCTCTGCGAAGGGAAAGAAGATTCAAATGGGCTGGGAATTCTTAATTTACTTAAACTTGCCTCCTGGCAGCTGGTGAAAATAACATTTTCAACAATGACTCATGTGAACATGTCCTGAGGGAGGATATGTTCCTCCCCAACTGAGGAGATTAGGTGGGAGGGGGAGGGTTGCAATTATTTGTTTGTATATTTTGCAATGCAAACATTGGGCAACATTTCTGAATTATTAAAGTAAAAGTAACAGAATGATACTTTGAATCATACTTCACCTTCTCAATGTACTTCAAACTATGGTGGGCATATTCTCAGAGCAGTTTGTAAAGATTTGGAGGAAGAATGATGTAAGTATGAACGATCGAGTGAGAAAGAGGTCTATGGTTCCCTTTCAGTTTTCACCTGGTCTTACCATAACAGGGTTTAATTTTAAACATACCGTGTTTTTAGTTCTCCCTTATCCACCTCTTTCCAATTGTAAGGCAAAAAAATCAGCACAACCGGCTATCTCAGGTTTTAAGAAGAAAAGTGACATTTTTTAAACTTGAATTCTAATTCGGTTGATGCCTATGGATACATGATGCACCCACGTTAGCATGCATGCGCGATACACACATGCAAATAGAGACAGAAAAGAGCAGAAAAAAAATGAAGTGGAAAGGTTTGAGGCAATATCTGAAGAGTTGTTGTTATGGTTCTTCAAGCTCACTGTAGAGTCCTTGATTGTAGCTAGTCCTTACTTTTGTTGGGGCCCAGTATTCTTCTTAAACTTTGTTTGCTGTAGGAGACTTTTCTCTCTTGGAGTTCATGTCTCTTCAGTGGGTTTTGGAGTTCCGTGAGAAAGAGATGGGAGCAGACAGGAGAGGCTATGGTGAGCCAGCCAGGAGAGGTTTTTTCAATCCAAGTGCGTTCTGCTTTCTCTAGACTCTCAGTTCAAAACTCCAACAGCTAGTTAGTCATGTGACTAACTGGTCTAACCACGTCAGTTTGTGGATCAAATTGGAGCAGGGAATAGCTCCTTTGTCTACAAGCACTGTCTGTTAATATGTAAATGTGTCTTTCCAGCCAGGGGCCTGGTAACCCCTTGTCACAGGCCTTCTCTTCTTCCCAGCAACAATTTGAAATGTAATGTCCATGTGGCAAAATTCATGTGCCTCATTCTTTGTCATCTTTGTAATCCCTGTTTAGTATTGCTTATCCAAAGCTAATCAGTCTGCAACAGAAAAGGCAACTTGACAAGAAGATAAGAGCAAAACTTGGGATTTAAAAAGCAAAACTCTCACCTTTTTAGTCTTCATCCTGCTGATTATGCTGCATCTTTACAACGATTGCAGAATTCAATGACAACATCGGCATTTTTAAGTTCCTCGCAATATTAGACTATGTGCTTGATTGACATGGATATAGGTTTCTGAATGTTTAACTACTTTTTTAATGGAGATGGCTGCAGCCTTAGGAATTTACCTGATTAATACTTCAGAGTTGACACCACATTGCATGATTTGCCAGAACAATTTTACACGCTACAGCCTGCCATTATTGAAGTAATGTTTAAGATTTGTAATACTCAAGCGAGACATTCTCTGTCTTTGTATGACCATTTTGGGATTCCCAAACAAGAGATTGGAAAATGAACCCACCTTAGGGAGAGAAGCAGCGGGAGCGGAGAGCATTCAAAAAGCACGCCAGAACCTCGGAGATTTGGAGGCAAGCAGCGGGAGAGGAGCGGGTGGTTCGGAGGAAAATCAAAGATGGAAAAGTAACGTCACAATCAACAGAGAGCGCAGGGAAACAGAAAACAGGCTGGGGTGAGTATACCGGTAAGCTTTTAATTTAATGTAAGTTAAACAAAGATAAAGTAAGACTTGATCGATTCATTAGTATAAAAACTAAAAACTAAGGTGGATTTTATAATTTACCATATATATATAGAGAGAGGGACCAGCGGGGAGGGTATTGGTTCAAATTAGGAGCTGGGTAATTAAAATGTTTTCAATCGTGGTAGTATAACAGTGTTATAATAAGAGTATAAACACAGAGCAGGACTGGAAGTATGAATTACAATTGATTATTTAAACAGGTACTTTTAATTTAATTTAATTTAAATCAAACATAGCATCAAACATCCAAATATTTAACATCCAAATTAATTCATTAAATAGAATAGAGATGACTGGGCAGGCGATGTGTTGCAGCTGTAGTATGTGGGAGCTGCTGGACGCCAGAGCGATTCACGGTGGCCACATCTATAGCAAGTGTTGGCTGCTCAAGGACCTTCGACTCAGAGTTGACGAGCTGGAGTCTGAATGGCAGACACGACGACACATCAGGGAGGGAGAGAGTTACCTGGATGCTGTGTTTCAGGAGACAGTCACACCCCTTAGATTAATTACATCAAATTTGGACCATGGTCATGGACAGGAGGGTGTGACTGCGAGTGAGGCAGGTATGGGGATCCAGAATTTAGCTTTGGAGGACCCTCACCCAGTGCCCTTATCCAATAGGTACGAGGTTCGTGCTCCCAGTGTGTACGAGGGCACAGACTGCAGGGAGGATGAGCGACCTGACCACACCACCATAGTTCAGAGCGCCATTCCAGTGGGGGGAGAAAAGAGAAATGTAGTAGCAATAGGGGATAGCATAGTTAGGGGAATAGACACTGTTCTCTGCAGCAAAGACAGGGAGTTCCGATGGCTGTGTTGCCTACCTGGTGCCAAGGTTAAGGAGATCTCTTCTGGGCTGAAGAGGAACTTGGAGTGGGAGGGGAAGGATCCAGTTGTCGTGGTTTATGTAGGTACCAATGACATAGGTAGGACTAGGAAAGAGGTTCTGTTGAGGGACTATGAGCAGCTCAGGGCTAAATTAAAAAGCAGAACCACAAAGGTAATAATCTTCGGATTACTACCTGAGCCATGTGCAAATTGGCATAGGGTAAATAAGATTCGAGAGGTAAACGCGTTGCTCAAAGACTGGTGTGGGACAAATGGGTTCTGATTCATGGGGCACTGGCGCCAATACTGAGGAAAGAGAGAGCTGTTCCGTTGGGATGGGCTTCAAAGAACAAAGAACAAAGAACAGTACAGCACAGGAACAGGCCATTCGGCCCTCCAAGCCTGCACCGATCTTGATGCCTGCCTAAACTAAAACCTTCTGCACTTCCGAAGACCGTATCCCTCTATTCCCATCCTATTCATGTATTTGTCAAGATGCCTCTTAAACGTCGCTATCGTACCTGCTTCCACCACCTCCCCCGGCAGCAAGTTCCAGGCACTCACCACCCTCTGTGTAAAGAACTTGCCTCGCACATTCCCTCTAAACTTTGCCCCTCGCACCTTAAACCTATGCCCCCTAGTAACTGACTCTTCCACCCTGGGAAAAAGCTTCTGACTATCCACTATGTCCATGCCGCTCATAACTTTGTAAACCTCGATCATGTCGCCCCTCCACCTCCGTCATTCCAGTGAAAACAATCTGAGTCTATCCAACCTCTCCTCATAGCTAATGCCCTCCAGACCAGGCAACATCCTGGTAAACCTCTTCTGTACCCTCTCCAAAGCCTCCACGTCCTTCTGGTAGTGTGGCGACCAGAATTGCACACAATATTCTAAGTTTGGCCTAACCCGTGCTGGGATCAGTGTCCTGGCAAATCGTATAACTAGGGTTGTAGATAGGACTTTAAACTAATTAGTGGGAAGGAGGTTTCAATTGAAGGGAAGTTTTAAAAAATCAAAAAGAAATGAGTGAGCAGAGGTGCAGGAGAGTGAAGAGGTAAACGGTAATCAAAGAGTGACAGGAAGGCACAGAAAATATAAGCAGAAGAGTCTTCTTCTTTCTTCTTCTTTGGCCTCCGTGTCTCGGAGACAATGGGTAAGTGCCTGGAGGTGGTCAGTGGTTTGTGGAGCAGCACCTGGAGTGGCTATAAAGGCCAATACTAGAGTGACAGACTCTTCCACAGGGGCTGCAGGTAAAATTGGTTGTCAGGGATGTTTCGCAGTTGGCTCTCCCCTTGCACTTCTATCTTTTTTCCTGCCAACTGCTAAGTCTCTTCCACTCGCCACACTTTAGCCCCGCCTTTATGGCTGCCCGCCAGCTCTGGCGATCGCTGGCAACTGACTCCCACGACTTGTGATCAATGTCACAGGACTTCATGTCGCATTTGCAGACGTCTTTAAAGCGGAGACATGGATGGCTGGTGGGTCTGATACCAGTGGCGAGCTCGCTGTACAATGTGTCCTTGGGGATCCTGCCATCTTCCATGCAGCTCACATGGCCAAGCCATCTCAAGTGCCGCTGACTCAGTAGGGTGAATAAGCTGGGGATGTTGGCCGCCTCGAGGACTTCTGTGTTGAAGATACGGTCCTGCCACCTGATGCCAAGGATTGCCAGGGTTGGGGCTGACCATGACTCATGGCCCTCCTGCCTTGGGCGCTATGGCATTGGAAGGATGAATGAGATTGGACAGAGACTGCTTGAGTTGTGTACCTATCATAACCTCTGCATCACCAACTCGTTCTTTCACAATAAACCCTGTCACCAGGTTTCTTGGAGGCACCCAAAATCACGTCGTTGGCACCAGCTGGACCTCATCGTCACAAGGCGAGCCTCTTTAAACAGCGTTCAAATCACACGCAGCTTCCACAGTGCGGACTGCGACACTGACCACTCCCTGGTGTGCAGCAAGGTTAGACTCAAACTAAAGAAGCTTCATCACTCCAAGCAGAAGGGCCGCCCGCACATCAACACTAGCAGAATTTCTCATCCACAGCTATTATGTAAGCTTCTAAATTCACTTGAAAAAGCCCTCCAAAACACTCCCACAGGGGATGCAGGGACCAAGTGGGCCCACATCAGAGACGCCATCTATGACTCAGCAATGACCACCTATGGCAATCGTATGAAGCAGAATGCAGACTGGTTTCAATCTCACATTGAAGAGCTGGAACCTGTCATAGCTGCTAAGCGCTTTGCACTGCTGAACTACAAGAAAGCCCCCAGCGAGTTAACATCCGTAGCACTTAAAGCTGCCAAAAGCGCGGCACAAAGAACAGCCAGGTGCTGCGCAAATGACTACTGGCAACACCTATGCAGTCATATTCAGCTGGCCTCTGACACAGGAAATATCAGAGGAATGTATGGTGGCATTAAGAGAGCTTTTGGGTGAACCATCAAGAAGATTGCCCCCCTCAAATCTAAATCAGGGGACGCAATCACTGACCAACACAAGCAAATGGACCGCTGGGTTGAGCACTACCTCGAACTGTACTCCAGGGAGAATGTTGTCACTGAGACTGCCCTCAATGCAGCCCTGTCTCTGCCAGTCATGGATGAGCTGGACGTACAGCCAACAAAATTGGAACTCAGTGATGCCATTGATTCTTTAGCCAGCGGAAAAGCCCCTGGGAAGGACGGCATTAACCCTGAAATCATCAAGAGTGCCAAGCTTGCTATACTTTCAGCACTGCATGAACTGCTTTGCCTGTGCTGGGACGAGGGAGCAGTACCACAGAACATGCGCGATGCCAATATCATCACCCTCTATAAGAACAAGGGTGACCGCGGTGACTGCAACAACTACTGTGGAATCTCCCTGCTCAGCATAGTGGGGAAAGTCTTTGCTTGTGTCGCCTTAAACAGGCTGCAGAAGCTGGCTGAGTGTGTCTACCCTGAGGCACAGTGTAGCTTTCGAGCAAAGAGATCCACCATTGACATGCTGTTCTCCCTTCGCCAGCTACAGGAGAAATGCCGTGAACAACAGATGCCCCTCTACGTTGCTTTCATTGATCTCACCAAAGCCTTCGACCTCGTCAGCAGATGTGGTCTCTTCAGACTACTAGAAAAGATTGGATGTCCACCAAAGCTACTAAGTATCATCACCTCATTCCATGACAATATGAAAGGCACAATTCAGCATTGCGGTGCCTGATCAGACCCCTTTCCTATCCTGAGTGGCGTGAAACAGGGCTGTGTTCTCGCACCTACACTGTTTGGTATCTTCTTCTCCCTGCTGCTCTCACATGCGTTCAAGTCTTCAGAAGAAGGAATTTTCCTCCACGCAAGATCAGGTGGCAGGTTGTTCAACCTTGCCTGTCTAAAAGCGAAGACCAAAGTACGGAAAGTCCTCATCGGGGAGCTCCTCTTTGCTGACGATGCTGCATTAACATCTCACACTGGAGTGTCTGCAGAGACTCATCGACAGGTTTGCGGCTGCTTGCAATGAATTTGGCCTAACCATCATCCTCAAGTAAATGAACATCATGGGACAGGACGCCTCATCCATCAATATCGGCGACCACACTTTGGAAGTGGTTCAAGAGTTCACCTACCTAGGCTCAACTATCACAAGTAACCTGTCTCTCGATGCAGAATTAAACAAGCGCATGGGAAAGGCTTCCTCTGCTATGTCCAAACTGGCCAAGAGAGTGTGGGAAAATGACGCACTGACACAGAACACAAAAGTCCAAGTGTATCAAGCCTGTATCCTCAGTACCTTGCTCTACGGCAGCGAGGCCTGGACAACGTACGTCAGCTAAAAGCGATATCTCAATTCATTCCTCTTCGCTGCCTCCGGAGAATCCTTGGCATCAGGTGGCAGGACCGTATCTCCAACACAGAAGTCCTCGAGGCGGCCAACATCCCCAGCATATGCATCCTACTAAGCCAGCGGCGCCTGAGATGGCTTGGCCATGTGAGCTGCATGGAAGATGGCAGGATCCCCAAGGACACATCATACAATGAGCTCATCACTGGTACCAGACCCACCAGCCGCCCATGTCTCCACTTTAAAGACGTCTGCAAATGCAACATGAAATCCTGTAACATTGATCACAAGTTGTGGGAGTCAGTTGCCAGCGATCGGCAGAGCTGGCGGGCAGCCATAAAGGCGGGGCTAAAGTGTGGCAAGTGGAAGAGACTTAGCAGTTGGCAGGAAAAAAGACAGAAGCGCAAGGAGAGAGCCAACTGTGTAACAGCCCCGACAACCAATTTTATCTGCAACACCTGTGGAAGAGTCTGTCACTCTCGAATTGGCCTTTACAGCCACTCCAGGCGCTGCTTCACAAACCACTGACCACCTCGAGGCACTTACCCATTGTCTCTCGAGACAAGGAGGCCAAAGAAGAAGAATGGGAGGAAAGATCTTGTAACAGTCTCTAACACGAGGGATGAAGTATTTGACAAACTAATGGGATTCAAGGCAGACAAGTCGCCAGGACCTGATGGTCTCCATCCAAGGGTTTTAAAGGAAGCTGCTGCAAAGATAGTGGAGGCAGTGGTCGAAATATTCCAGAACTCACTGGATTCCAGGAGGGTCCCAGTGGATTGGAAAACCGCTAATGTGACGTCCCTGTTCAAGAAAGGAGGGAGACAAAAAGCAGGAAACTATAGGCCAGTCAGCCTAACACCGGTCATTGGGAAAATGCTAGAGTCCATTATTAAGGAAGAAATAGCTGGATATTTAGAAAAGCTTAATGCAATCAAACAGAGTCAACATGGTTTTGTGTAAGGGAAATCATGTTTGACAAATTTGCTGGAGTCCTTTGAGGATATAACAAGCAGAGTTGATAAAGGGGAACTGGAAGCTGTAGTGTATTTGGATTTTCAGAAAGCATTCGATAAGGTGCCACATAAAAGATTATTGCACAAGATAGGAGCTCAGGATATTGGGGGTAATGTATTAGCATGGATTGAGGATTGGTTAACTCACAGAAGACAGAGAGTCGGGATTAATGGGTCTTTTTCAGGTTGGAAAGATGTAACTCGTGGAGTGCCACAAGGATCAGTCCTGGGGCCTCAATTATTTACTATCTATATTAATGACTTGGAGGAGAAGGCAGAGTGTAATATATCCAAATTTGCTGACAATACAAAAATAGCTGGAAGGGCATGTTGTGATGAGGATGTAAGGAATCTGCAAGGGGATATAGATAGGTTGAGTGAGTGGGGAAAAACTTGGCAGATGGAGTTTAATGTTGGAAAGTGTGAGGTCATGCACTTTGGTAGGAAGAATCAAAAGGCAGATTATTATTTAAATGGAGAGAGATTCCAAAAAAGTGCAGCACAGAGGGATCTGGGTGTTCTTGTGCATGAAACACAAAAAGTTAGCATGCAGGTGCAGCAAGTAATTAAGAAGGCAAATGGAATTTTGGCCTTTATTGCCAGGGGGTTGGAGTTTAAAAATTGGGAAGTCTTGTTACAACTGTACAGGTTATTGGTGAGGCCGCACTGTGTACAGTTTTGGTCCCATATTTAAGAAAGGATATACTGGCATTGGAGGCAATTCAAAAGAGATTCACCAGGCTGATTCCTGAGTTGAAGGGGTTGACTTATCAAGGACGGCTAAACAGTTTAGGCCTTTATTCATTAGAGTTTAGAAGAATGAGATATGATCTTATTGAAACGTATAAGATTCTGAGGGGGCTTGACAGGGTAGATGCTGAGATGATGTTTCCACTAGTGGGGGAATCTCGAACTAGGAGACACAGTTACAGAATAAGGGGACACTCATTTAAAACTGAGATGTAAAGGAATTTCTTCTCTCAGAGGGTAGTGAATGTCTGGAATTCTCTACCCCAGGGAGTTGTGGAGGCTAGATCACTGAAAGTATTTTAAGGGGAGGTAGAAAGATTTTTGAAATCTCGGGGAGTTGAGGGCTATGAGGAGCTGGCACAAAAGAGGAGTTGAGGTCTGGGTTGATCAGCTATGATCTTATTGAATGGCAGGACAGGCTTGAGGGCCAAATGGCCTACTCCTGCTCCTATTTCTGATGTTCTTATGTTGTTTGGTGATAATTATATTTCACCTTCCCTTTGAAAGCTCTTTCATCACCTGGGCGATCGTTGCAAAGGGAAAGAATGGACTCGAAATTCTTAATTTTCTTAAGCTTGCATCATGGCTGCTGGTGAAAATAACATTGTCAGCAATGACTCATGTGAACATGTCCTGGAGGGAGGATATGTTCCTCCCCAACTGAAGAGATTAGGTGGGAGGGGGAGGGTTGCAATTATTTGTTTGTATATTTTGCAATGCAAACATTGGGCAGCATTTCTGAATTATCAAAGTAAAAATAACAGAATGATACTTTGAATCATACTTCACCTTCTAAATGTACTTCAAACTATGGTGGGCATATTCTCAGAACTGTTTGTGAAGATTTGGAGGAAGAATGATGTAAGTATGACTTCTACAATTCTGAATTACATAGAAATTACAACATGAGACGAGCCAATCGACCCAACCAATCGTGTTGCTGTGTATGCTCCACATGAGCAATATTGCTAATCTGATGTCCATGTTTTATTCCCATGCCCTTGTATCCATCTTTCTCTCATATTCCATCAATTCTTAAATGTTGACATGGCATATGCTTCAAGCACTAAATCCAGTAATGCATTCCTTATTCTGACAAGCCCATGACCCCATTGATCTGTGCAGTAAGAGCAGTTGCGCTGAGTCAACCAGTTTACTAGTAGAATTAAGCCAATGGATTTGAATGGGACACGGCAGTTTACTTGTGCGATCATGGTCACACATGAAAAGCATCCCAAATAAATAGTTCCTTTTTAAAAAAAATCACCCTTGGGATGCAGGCCTTGCTAGCAAGGCTGGCATTTATTATCCATCCCTCGTTGCTCTGAGAAGTTGGTGATCGTAGTGGTTTGATACAATTGAGTGGCTTCTTAGGACATTTCAGAGGGCAATTAAGAGTCACTCACATTGCTGTGGGACTGGAGTCACATGTAGGCCAGACTGGGTAAGTATGGCAGATTTCCTCCCCTAAAGGACATTAGTGAAGCAGTTTAGATAGTCTAACAGCTTCGTGGTCATTTTTACTGATAACCACTCTTTTAGTTTTCAGATCTTTTTGAATTAAGTTCAAATTTTCAAACAGCCATGATGGAATTAGAATTAATGTTTTTAGATGACTAATCCAGGCCTCTGGATTACTACTTCAGTAACATAGCTGCTACACTTCCATGCCCCAACTTTCTGTGCACTACTTTCTTTCCATTTTATCGAGGCAAATTCTTCCTCACAATGTAGAATCATAGAATGGTCTTTTTTTGTGCTGTAACCATTCAGCCCATCATGTCCATGTTGGGTTTCTGCAAGAGCAACTCAGCTATTCTCACTCCCTTGCCCTTTCCCCATAGCCCTGCAAAATCTTTTCTCTTCAGCTGCTTATCTAATTCCCTTTTGAAAGCTCCAATTGTATCTGCCTGCACCACACACTCAGGTTGTGCATTCCAGATTCTAACCACTCACTGCGTAAAAAGGTTTTTCTCTCACATTACAGTTGTGAAAGGAATTTCTAATTATTGTTAGTGATTATAGTGAACAAGTACATCTATCTTTGTGTATCATTCTTCTGTCTGCTATTTTAATAAAGGAGTATTGGAGTTCCACTGCAGTACAGGTTGAGAGCTACAGGTCTGAAGTGCTACCGTGCTTCTTTTGTTGGGAGGGTGTAATTACAGTGTGCCAAGTTTAGATAGGCACTTTCTGTTGTAAATGTGGACATAGGAATTTATCCAGATTTATAAAAGCAGTTAAATGTATAAAAAATTAATACTTTATTATAAATTTACAAAAGTTATACTTATTTAAATACGAACACGGGTTTCATAATGGATGACAAAAAACAGGAGGTGTCAAGTGGTGCAGACAGGAAATGCATGTCGAGGTAAGACTTTTCATATATTATAGAGATACATTTAGCCCCACTGCAAAGTTCTAAGTGCCATTCTTGGCTCAGTCGGTAGCATTTTCACCTATGAGTTTCAAGGTTGTGAATCTAATCTCCACTCCAGAGACCTGAGCACATAATCTAGGCTGACATTGTAGTGTTGTACTGAGGGAGTGTGGCACTGGTCAAAGTTATCACCTTTCAGATCATATTGCAAATTGAAGCCTTGTCTGTTGAGACTGAAGTAAAAAAATCTCATGGCACTATTTAAAGATCAGTGGAGATCTCACAGTATCTTGGACAAAATTTGTACTTCAACCAACATCACAAAGAACAGATTATCTGGTCATTGATTTCATTGTTGCTTGTGTGACCTTGCTGTGTGCAAATTGGCTGCTGCATTTCTCTATATTACAACAGTGATGACATTGCAAAACGACATAAGTATCTGTGAAGTGCTTTGGGATGCAATGAGGTTGTGAAAGGTACTATATACATGGGACAAATAAAGCCGATGAAAAATCACCTTAAGCCAATTTGAAGAAAAATGAACTTTGAAAATTCCTCCCTCACCTCTGAAGGTGATAAAAATGAGTTCCAGGAGACAACCGTGACCACAAGGTATGTTACCCAACATTCTCCAAGAACTTGCCCAGCTCCCTTTTAACAATTGGCAGTGAATCTACACTCAGTGCACAACCTCATCCAAAGGGCATTGATCCTCTTGGAAAAGTAAAACCTCTGGACATTTAACCTAGTTCTGTGCTTATGTCCCCTTATTGTCCCAAACCTATCAAATTAAAATAATCTGTCCACATGCACATAATCTACTCCCCTCATCATTTTAAATATTTCAATTAAGACTCCCTGAAGTCTACATTTTTCTACTGTAAAAAGATGACGCTCCCTGAGTCTACTGGGATAGATATGGTTTATAATTAAATTGTTCATCTGTAAGAGAGTGCAATCTTAATTTAAAAAAAAACAAACTCTACTCACGACCCATCCTTACCATCTTTTGAAAGATTGGCAATACTTTCATGTTAATTTACTACCAGCCCTGTTTCAAGAATCAGTCTGATTAAACTTATACCATTATTGTGCATGAATCATATCTTAGAATGTAAAACTCAGCAAGACAAATGACTGGTGTAGAGGTTCCATAAAACAACAAATGAAAGAATAAGTATTCAAGCTGACGTTAGTCAACAGGAGCAGTCACTGCACTTCAAAAGTAATTCATTGTGTGTAAGGCACTTTGATACATTTCGGTGCTGTATTATTGTTACTAAATGCAATGTCACAGATCTATTAAATCTCATCTGTCAGGCAACCATTTGGTTTATTTGTGATTGCTCAATTACTAATCCTTATATAGTTATAATACTTACGTAGTCGAAATGTCTTCTGTATTAGAGACCTTGCACGCAATTATTAATTACTAATTTTTAATGTTCTTACTAACATCTCCATTGTTTGCTTCTCCTTTAATAATTATTCCCTATATTAATATACCAGCCTTGCATTTAAGATAACAGATGCCTTATTTTGTCAGGCATTTCCATGAATTCAGCACAGAGGTCTGAAGTAAAATAATTGCAGCATGTCTGCAATATTGCAATTGAAAGAAGAATTTGGTTCTTGCAGAAGACAAGCTGCAACAAGCCTGACCCCAACCTACAACAAAATAAGATGAAGGACTTTCTCCCTTGAGGCCTGCTTCAGGCATTCGCACATTCAGGAAGGTAGCATTCAGAATGCTGCAAATACATTTTTAAGGAAATTGATCTATTCTGTGCTTTTTGGAGTTATGAAAAAAAGTGGCTTTACAGTGTTTAGCATTTTCTTTCAAAGCCGCAGAGGGCCAAGTGTAGGCCATTCAGCCCCTTGAGTTGCTCCGCCATTCAGTTGGATCATGGCTGATCTGTATCTGATCTCAATTTATCTGCCGTGGTTCCTTATCACTTGTAAAATTTTCAACTAAGCTAGCCTCAACAGCTTTCAATTTTTAAAGTGCCTATGTAGAATGTGTTTAACATGATGTGCCACTGTGCAGTTGCTTGTAATTCATATATTACTGTGGCTTACTCTTCCTCATTATTCCTAAGTATTTGCTTATTGAAGGAGCAGATAGAGTGGTTTGGTGAACAGTTGCCTGAAGGCCTGCTTGTGACTCTGATGACCAATTTTGGCTGTGAGGGCCTGTCTGCATCGAGTTAACTCTGCTGTTGTTAATTGGACATCCAACTGACCTTCTGCTGCCTCATGCACTCCCCTGTTGGAAACCAGTGCTTAAAGATGACCCTTAACCTCTGTTGGCGTAGATCACTGTTTTGCTATGAATAATCTGCATCCCTCCTTCTTGTCTGTCCAGTGGTGTTTCTAAGTGTCTTGAGGTTGGTCTTAGTCACTGGGATTTTAGATCGTGGTGGCGCAACATCCTAAGTGACAGAACTCTGAGATCTCGGCTGAAAAATGCCACTGATGTTGCTATTGTTAAATGATATCTGAAGAGCAGAGAATGATTGCTCTATGACTATGCAGAGGTGGGTGATAGAATTATACTACTCAGACTGACTTGAATACATTCTACAATGAAAGGAGTGACTGGTTCATCCATTTAATTAATTAAGTGTCCTCTTGAAGCCTTTTCCTCATTAGACAGTACTTATATCTCTGAATTAGAAGGATGTGGGTTGTCTGAGATCCCATTCTTTGAATGAGATATTTAACTGATGCTGAGTTTCCCTGTTTTGATGAGTTGAGTGAACAGTAAAGGTGCCAAGGCACTTGTTGAAGAAGAGCAGCGAGTTCTCTTGGTGTTCTGCACAACATTTCTTCCCTAACGGATACCAGAAAAACAGATTATCTGGTTTTTCATCCTGTGCACAAAATGACTGACACACAGGACTGAATTTTCAGGCCCACTCCCGAAGGTGGGAACGGAGGCTGGGAGACCCTGAAAATACCAGTGCAGGGCAGCGTATCAATTTCAAGGCGCCGATCCTGGTGCCAGCAATAATCATCAGGGTAGGTGATGGGCGAGACAGGAATCCTGCTGTTCTTCCAATTGGCAGTAGTTAAACTAGTTAAAAAGCTCATTAAGAGCTTGTGAAGGAGGAGGGTGGAATATTTAAAGAGGCAAACGGGTTTTAGAAGCTGTCAGTTTCTGAACAACTCAGGGGAGGCGGGTGCACAACGGGGAGTCAGTCAAGGCTGCCCCAGGGCATCAACCCGGCCTCATAAGAAGGTCAGTGGGGCATAGCAGGACTGAACACTTGTTAAGTAGGTGGCCTTGGCTCTGCACAGGTGGTAGGGAGAGTGGGAACTTAGTGCCCAGGGAACCAAACAGGGTCATCACCCCCCACCCCCTCCCCCCACCCACCGCCCCAGCGTCGCAGGAGCAGAAAAGCAGAGGACCAGGCTGCCAAACACAATAGGATGGTCACCTGTCCAAAAGGATGTACCTGGCCTTGGAGGCATGACTGTCAGATTTTGAGCCCAGTGGTGATGAGGGGCAACTCAGGTAGGGCCAAATCCCAGGCATCAGGAGGGCATGGGAGACGAAAGAGGGGCTGGAAGGCAACAGTGGTCGTACCCTCAAAACAGGATCTGCCGCTGAAGACAGAGCTACCTGGAGATGACTGAGACCCAGTGCTGCAGGACATGGTGGGCAGAATTTTATTCTGCCCTTGGAGCTGGGCACAAAGGTGGGAAGTAGCAAGATAAATGGCACAGAGCGCTGTTCCCGATGTTGCCTGGACCCGTTGCCATTTTGTCTGGGTTGGGAAAGGCCGAGGATGGCCTTCCCACCCCAGGCCAATTGAGGCCCTTAAGTGGCCTATTAATGGCCATTCAAGGACCTCTTCCCACCTCCACCTCAATTTGGCTAGAGGCAGAGAAACACCACTTGGTATAGCTTGGCAGTCTCCGAGCAAGGTTGGGTGGGGAAAGTCCTCAATTGGACGCAATCCAGGGTGGTGGTCACCCCTCAACCCTCCATCCCGTCACTGCCGGAATGACCCTGGAACACTGACCCCACTCACTTGTCCCGCGGTCTCCTTCCTCGATGCTGCAGGGCCTCCTGCAGTACGACAGTGGCCACCATTCCCGGTGGCAACCTCAAACGGCTAAACACCATTGCATGTCGCTGGCCAATGATGTCCTCTTTGCCAGAACTGGACAACACATTTATTTGATGATGGACACGGCCTCGCCAGGACAGAGGGCATTGGGTTTTGCCTCCATTGCTGATTTCCTCAGGTGCAGGGCATCATCAATTACACTCATGTGGACATCAAGGCACCCAACGATTGGTCAGTGAGATCCATCAACAGGTAAGTCTTCCATTGCCTCAACATCAAAGAACAAAGAACAAAGAAAATTACAGCACAGGAACAGGCCCTTCGGCCCTCCAAGCCTACGCCGATCCAAATCCTGTATCTAAACCTGTCGACTATTATCTAAGGGTCTGTATCTCTTTACTTCCTGCCCATTCATGTATCTGTCTAGATACATCTTAAAAGACTCTTTCGTGCCCGCGTCTACCACCTCCACTGGCAATGCGTTCCATGCACCCACCACCCTCTGCGTAAAGAAATTTCCACGCATATGCCCCCTAAACTTTTCCCCTTTCACTTTGAATTCGTGTCCCCTTGCAATTGAATCCCCCACTCTGGGAAAAAGCTTCTTGCTATCCACTCTGTCTATACCTCTCATGATTTTGTACACCTCAATCAGGTCCCCCCTCAACCTCCGTCTTTCTAATGAAAATAATCCTAATCTACTCAACCTCTCTTCATAGCTAGCGCCCTCCATACCAGGCAACATCCTGGTGAATCTCCTCTGCACCCTCTCCAAAGCATCCACATCCTTTTGGTAATGTGGCGACCAGAACTGCACGCAGTATTCCAAATGTGGCCGAACCAAAGTCCTATACAACTGTAACATGACCTGCCAACTCTTGTACTCAATACCCCGTCCGATGAAGGAAAGCATGCCGTATGCCTTCTTGACCACTCTATTGACCTGCGTTGCCATCTTCAGGGAACAATGGACCTGAACACCCAAATCTCTCTGTACATCAATTTTCCCCAGGACTTTTCCATTTACTGTATAGTTCACTCTTGAATTTGATCTTCCAAAATGCATCACCTCGCATTTGCCCTGATTGAACTCCATCTGCCATTTCTCTGCCCAACTCTCCAGTCTATCTATATTCTGCTGTATTCTCTGACAGTCCCCTTCACTATCTGCTACTCCACCAATCTTAGTGTCGTCTGCAAACTTGCTAATCAGACCACCTATACTTTCCTCCAAATCATTTACGTATATCACAAACAACAGTGGTCCCAGCACGGATCCCTGTGGAACACCACTGGTCACACCTCTCCATTTTGAGAAACTCCCTTCCACTGCTACTCTCTGTCTCCTGTTGCCCAGCCAGTTCTTTATCCATCCAGCTAGTACACCTTGGACCCCATGCGCCTTCACTTTCTCCATCAGCCTTTCATGGGGAACCTTATCAAACGCCTTACTGAAGTCCATGTATATGACATCTACAGCCCTTTGTCATTTCCTCAAAGAATTCTATTAAGTTGGTAAGACATGACCTTCCCTGCACAAAACCATGTTGCCTATCACTGATAAGCCCATTTTCTTCCAGATGGGAATAGATCCTATCCCTCAGTATCTTCTCCAGCAGCTTCCCTACCACTGACGTCAGGCTCACCGGTCTATAATTACCTGGATTATCCCTGCTACCCTTCTTAAACAAGGGGACAACATTAGCAATTCTCCAGTCCTCCGGGACCTCACCCGTGTTTAAGAATGTTGCAAAGATATCTGTTAAGGCCCCAACTAATTCCTCTCTCACTTCCCACAGTAACCTGGGATAGATTCCATCCGGACCTGGGGACTTGTCCACCTTAATGCCTTTTAGAATACCCAACACTTCCTCCCTCCTTATGCCGACTTGACCTAGAGTAATCAAACATCTGTCCCTAACCTCAACATCCGTCATGTCCCTCTCCTCGGTGAATACCGATGCAAAGTACTCGTTTAGAATCTCACCCATTTTCTCTGACTCCACGCATAACTTTCCTCCTTTGTCCTTGAGTGGGCCAATCCTTTCTCTAGTTACCCTCTTGCTCCTTATATATGAATAAAAGGCTTTGGGATTTTCCTTAACCCTGTTTGCTAAAGATATTTCATGACCCCTTTTAGCCCTCTTAATTCCTCGTTTCAGATTGTGCCTACAATCCCGATATTCTTTCAAAGCTTCGTCTTTCTTCAGCCCCCCAGAGAGGTGTGGACCTTGAGGACGATGGGGCCCTGGAGGGATACAGCTCATCGGAGGAGGAGCAGGAACAGGAACAGGAGGTAAGAGAGGAGGAGGAAAAGGAGGTAGAAGGAGATGACGGTGAACAGAGAGTGCCCTTGCTGCATGACAAAATGGCCTCCTCCTGCCATCTTCTTGGAAGAGGATCTCCCTCCTCTCCCTCACTACCTCCAGCATTAGATCTAGGTCAGCATCACCATGCCATGGGTGACAGGCCTCCAGCTCCCCTGTGACATCTTGCATCCCTCTGGTGCAGCGGAAGACTTTGGCACAAAACACACATCTCTCCCTCAGGACAACCAGCAGCCTCAGTGCTGGCTGCAGTTGGAGTCTAAATGATTCCCACACTTCATCTGATCTGCCTCTGTTCCCACCCCCACTGGTTCTAAGTGCACAGGAAACCTGTCTCCATACCAATTAAGGGCTTCCCTATGTGAAAACCTTAACTTTAATCAGTTTCCTACCCAAGGTGTGTTTCTAACCCCAAAACAAACCCGGGTCCTGTTTCCCAACTCTGTGGCAAAGACTCAGCTCATAGTCACTTCAAATGAATTTATTATATATGGAAGGCTATGAGATGTTTCTGGGATGTGATAAGACATGTTATAAATGCAAGTTGTTCTCCTTTTCTTCCAGTTGTATCTGGGTCTGCAAAGTCAGAATCCCTAAGTCACTCAGAATGAGCAGTAAGCATCTTGGTTGTCTGTTCAGCAGCAGTCACTCCTTCTTCAGCAGCTAGCTCAGTCCCTGGTGAATAAACCACCCTTTCTAACCTCTCCTGACTCATTAATACCCTTTAAAATATCTATATTTGTGTAGCTGTTGATGAGGGTGATAAGAAGTGCTGAAGTGCGCACTAACCACAAGACCAGATTTCTCCTCCTTGGCTCATAACATTTTTGTGGAAAAACAGATGATTACATAAGTATTGGTATGTACTTTTTTTCCACATCAATACAGCACCAACAGTGATTTTATGCTGACAAATGCCAAAGTCATTGATGCAGTCTTATTATCCAAACTAGAAGCATTGTTGTCTTTACAAGCCTCAGTGTCCCCGCCCACAATCCCACCTCCACCCCTGCTCCTGCCCCCAGGCCCTGCTCTGGTTCCCAACCTATAATTTCCATGACGTCCTTGTAGCAGTTAAGGGATTTTATCTGTGGAGTCCTATCACCAGTCCCCATATGCTTTATGCTGTTGGAAGTTGTCGGCACAGAAAAGGTAAGTATGAATTGAATGAGAAGGTGTTTTTGGGAATGAAGGGAAGGAAGGTGCCTGCACAGTGTACATGTTACTAGGCATAATATAAAAAAAATACGTAGATAACTAGGCTTGAAAAAGCAAAGTAATCACCTTGATATTGTGAGTTCTATGGTGAGTAATAATAGTCATCAATCATTCTCACCTTCTACTTTCCATGTTTTCTTCTTTATGGCCTTTATTACTATTTCTGAAGTATCCTCATTACTGCTCTTTTTCCACTTCACTTCCAGCTGTTAGTGGATCAATTTCAGTCAACAGTCCTCTTTTGTGAAACTATTCAGGTGAACATATTGGACACAATCTTGGGCACACATATATAGCAATGTATTGCAATTGTTAGCCAAGCTTATTGTTCACTTTATCACTTTTCTTCAAATTAGATACCTTCACCTACATATTGTTCCATGTGGGAGACACTTGCAATCACCCTCTACGCGATCACCTCCATGACCCCTGAACCCTATTTTTATTGGCGTGTTGCCTTTCTGCCCTGATGAAAGCATTTTACTATTTCCTCGTATGATCGACAATAAAGTGCAGAGTGTTGAAGCGTGCTCGTTGTGATGTAACGTAGGTTCAATAATAACAACAAAAACAATAGCTTGCATTTATATAGTGCCTTTAATATAGTGCAACATTCCAAGGCATTTCAGGGGAACATTATCAAACAAAATTTGACACTGAGCCACATAAGTAGATATTAGGGCAGGTGTTGTCAAAGCGGTAGGTGTCAAAGAATGTCTTAAGGGAGGAGAGGTAGAGAGACAAAGAGAGTTAGGGAGAGAGTTCCAGAGCTTAGGGCTTCGGTGGCTGAAAGCAATGGTGGGGTGATTAAAATTGAGAATGTGTAATAGGTCAGAATTGGATCCCATCTAAAACATTAGCCTACTTTTCTCTCGCAGACGCTGTCTGATCTGTTGTGCACTTCCTGTTTTTATTGCACATTAGTAGATCTCCACTGGCATCACATGTGGAGGATGGAGGTACCAGGTGGGGAGTGGAGAACCCAGAGGAAGGTGGTATAGTTGCTAAGGAACATAACATTGGGCAGGGAGCAGAGCAGATATGTGACATGGGTATTGGAGTGGGGTGGGACAAGGCACTAGACCTAAGCATAATGAGGAATGGAACAGCGTCAATTTCCTTTTATCTACCAGCTGATTTTTCCTGGTCATACACCAGTGCCTGATGTTTGGTTCTTTCCATGGCTTGACTCACCACTCTTTCAATTCCCATGCAACCATCTTCACATCCTGCAACTGTAACTACCTTCAACTGAACATGGCAGCTTATCAAGGTGCCTGATTGCAAGGTATTGGTGAGTAAAATGCAGTCAGCTGGTGAGTCATTTCCCTTACCCTTTCACCTTTCACTATACATGGCTCAAAGCATCTATTTTACTGTTAGGAGTAATTATTGAATTTGCCTGAGAATCTGCCACCATGCAACCTCTCCAAGTACTTCACCTGTTAGCTATTTTGCATATTTTTAAGCACCGTGCAGTATTTTCAGTTACATCCTTCTCTGTGTCCAGTTCGACATATAATTAATTTACAGTTTGTTGAGAACACTTAAATAGGGGCAGTCACTAAAAAGGCATGGATAAAATGGAGAAAATGAAAAAAACTCAAAAAATTTTGTATGTCCAGAAGTGTATTTTGATTGCTTTTGAAGTGAAAAATAAAAGTGCATGCCATCCCACATCTCAACACACCAAACAACACAAGCCAAAAGACTTGCAGGTTGATAGGTAAATTGGCCATTATAAATTGTCACTAGTATAGGTAGGTGGTAGGGAAATATAGGGACAGGTGGGGATGTTTGGTAGGAATATGGGATTAGTGTAGGATTAGTATAAATGGGTGGTTGATGTTCGGCACAGACTCGGTGGGCCGAAGGGCCTGTTTCAGTGCTGTATCTCTAAAAAAAAACACAAACCTAGAAATCACGGTCGATGATATTCTAGTCATTTTCGGACTGATACTCCCCGTTTACACCAGTTCTACAGTTCTATTCATCTTGAGGTTATGTCTCATCAACTCCTGTCTGCCTCTCATCTATAAAAGGTCATTTTCACTTTTGTTCCTCCCAGACATGTCCTTGTCTATCACATGCAGTATAATACTGGCTTGCACTTTGTTTTGTCTCCTGTTGCCAACAAATTGAACTTGAAATGCTGTTTCCTCTCCTCTATCACATTTCTGTCTGCTTCACTTGAAGCTGGAGCTTTAAATCTTCCATTTACAAGCTAGTTCTAACACTGTATGAAAGTTTGTTGTCTATTTGAACAGTGGCTCTCAGGAGACTACATACAGTCAATTCAATACATACATCTCAAATTTAATTCAAAATGTCTGCTTCCTTGTCTGAGCACATGGAGGTAACTTTGACTTTGGATGATAGTGTAAAACATGTGATATTGACTTGGCCACCAGCTAAACACCTCTCCTGGTTAAAGTTGGGAGAGTTGTTTAACAGATGCTTGTATTGATATCACACATTTTACACTATTGCACAATGCCAAAATTACCGCCATGATGTTTTATATATCAATTCCATCTCTGACCATAAGATAGCTTTATATCATTTTACATATTACCCTGCTGGAAAGTACCTGAGATTATTTTGAGGAAAGGGTGAAAGCTGGTAATAAATGGGTGTTCTGTTACTAAGACACACCTGTTTGAAAGTTTGGCTTTAGCCCACAATTTTGGGGTCAATTGGTCATTACCATGATTTAAACCTGCCTGGAGGTGCTAGGTGTGAAATGTACAGGCTGAGATTTCAGGATGGCTCAGCGATCAAGGGAGAGGGTTCATAGATTCTCGGATGTGGCACTAGACCTGCTGGAAGAGGTCCAGAGGAGGATGTACCTCCAGGGGTGTAGGATGCGACAGAAGCAGCTGAGGCAGTGTGGGAGGTCATGGCCAGGAGCCCTGCTCATAGGGCATGACTCCAATGACTCAAGAAATTTAACAACTTTACAGAAGTGGTCAAGGTAAGATCCCATCTCACAAACACACTTCTCAATAACTGCACCATCACCACCAGCATCATGACTTCAACACACTGCATCCACTATCTAACTACACACTGACATTACCACACCCCACACTAGTGCATCCTTCACAGGGACGACTCACACCTCAGACACGACTCACAGCTCCTCAACCATGTGAGGCATCAACCATAAAGAAACACACCTGCCAATCATATACATTCATAACTCTTTCTTTGCTAGAACAAGGTAGTATATATCAGGCAGCAGCAGGACCTGACTGGGGGAGATACCTTGCCAGAGGCAAGGTCACATACTAGATCTACTGTAATTAGATGAGGACCTTCAAGCTTCAGAAGAAACATACCAAATGCTTGGTGCAATGGGAGGCTGCTTGAAAGCCTATGGCCGATGGGTCATGGCTAGCTGGTGGTGGGGAGTTGTGGGGGGGCGGGGTGGGGGCGCGAGCAGTGGGGAGCTGAAGGAGTCCGCCTCCAGCTTGGCCCATGACTTAACTCAGAAACTGGAATCCATCTCCTCCTGCATGGGGGTGGGGGGATAGTTGCTGGTCAATTCAATCTAGCAACCTTTGGAGCCCAATGTCATGCAGCACCTTATAATTGTTATCACAGATTCTATGGAATGCAAAGAGCTTGTATGCAACAACAAGGTGCTGCAATGGTAACCTAAACAGCTTCCATTGCATTCCCACATCTTCCAGGGAATGGCAAAGTGCAGCAATAGAAGTTCAGGCAGCTGCTATGGTGGCTCTGGGCTCTTCGGTTGAAAGGAGCTTGCAGAGCGTCTCAGCTGCCCATAGATCTGTCCTCCACCAGATCACTTTAATGCTGAGGTAGTGGCATGGGGGAGCATGTAGCAGCAACCTACTGGCCTCTCTCCAGATGGCAGCATTCCTGCTGCCTCCCCATTACTCTGCCATTGCACTGACAGTTGCTTGTCGGCTAAGCAGCCAAGACTGCTAAAACCCTGAGATGGTGCAGTTTGAGTCTGGGCCACCACAGCCCAAAGCCTCTCGAGGACATCCGAGGAGGACATCTGAACTTCCCTCTTCAGATTCCTATTGGCCTGCTGCTGCCACTGGATTACACTTCGTAGAAGCACGAGTTAAGACAATCGCATTGATAAGAAAACCCCTAAGGAAAAACACCAGGGTGAATAGTTCAATATTTATAAATATTTTTATGTTATGTTTTGTTCATGTTTTCATTGTGTTACAGTCAAGTGAGGAGGGGTCGACAGACTTCCCTCTTTTCCCTCTCCTTGTTTGACCACAACAGGTTCAATTCTTTCTTAAAGTAGATATACTGGCCAATTCAGTGGGTGTTTGATTATTTACTTGCTATGATCATAACATAGCAACATAGGAACATAGGAACAGGAGTAGACCAGTCAGCCCATCGAGACTGCTCCACCATTCAATACAATCATGGTTGATCATCCACTTCAATGCCTTTTTCCCACACTATCCCCATATCCCTTTATGTCATTTGTATTTAGAAATCTGTCAATATCTGCTTTAAACATACTCAATGACTGAGCTTCCACAGCCCTCTGGGATAGAGAATTCCAAAGATTCACAACCCTCTGAGTAAAGAAATTTCTCCTCATCTCAGTCCTAAGTGACTTCCCCTTCATTTTGAAGTTCTAAACCAGGGAAAACATCTTACTTGCATTTACCATGTCTATCCCTTTAAGTATTTTGTAGATTTCAATGACATCGCCTTTCATTCTTCAAAATACGATAGAAAACAGGCCCAGTTTCTCCAATCTCTCTTCATAGGACAGTCCCGCCATTCCGGGAACAAGTCTGGTGAACCTTTGTTGCACTCCCTCTATGGCAATAATATCCTTCCTAGGGTAAGGTAAGGGGACCAAAACTGCACACAGTACTCCAGGTGCAGTCTAACCAAGGTTCTATACAATTGAAGCAAGACTTCACTACTCCTGTGCTCAAATCTTCTGTGCTAAAGGCTAACATACCATTAGCCTTCTTAATTGCTTGCTACACCTGCATGTTAGCTTTCAGTGACTTATTGATGAAGTCATCCAGGTCCCTTTGTACATCTACACTTTCTAATCCCTTACCATTTCAGAAATACTCCGCACCTCTGTTCCTCCTACCAAAATAGATAACCCCACATTTTTCCACATTATATCCATCTGCCACATTTTTGCCCACTCACTAAGTCTGTCCAAATCCCCTTAAGCCACTTTGCATCTTCCTCACAACATACATTCCATCTAGTTCTGTGTTATCTGCAACCTTGGAAATATTACATTTGGTCCCCACATCCAAATCATTGATATATATTGTGGACAGCTGGGGCCCATGTACTGATCCTTGCGGTACCCTACTAGTCACAGCCTGCCAACGTGAGAATGACCCGTTTATTCCTACTCTCTGTTTTCTGCCTGTTAGCCAATCCTTAATCCATGCCAGTATATTACCCCCTATCACATGTGCTTTAATTTTGCTAACCAACCTCCTGTAGTGGACTTTATCAAAAGCCTTCTGAAAATCCAAGTATACTATGCTATGTCCACCAAATCCCCTTTTTTAATTCTGTTAGTAACATCCTCAAAAAACTCCAACAAGCTTGTCAAACATGACTTCCCATTTATAAATACATGTTGACTATGCCCAGTCAGATCATTATTATCCAATTGTCCATTTATCACATCCTATAGATTCTAATATTTTCCCAATGACTGATGTAAGGCTAACAAGTCTGCAGTTCCCTGTTTTTTCTCTCCCTCCCTTCTTAAATAGTGGGGTGACATTTGCTACCTTCCAAATTGCAGGAACTGTCCCAGAATCTATAGAATTTTGGAAGATGATCACCAATGCATCCACTATCTCCATAACTACCTCTTTCAACACTTTGGGATGTAGAATATCAGGTCCTGGGGACTTATCAACCTTCAACCCCATTAATTTCTCCAATACAACTTTCTTACTAATACAAATTTCCTTCAATTCCTCATTCTCCCTAGTCCCTTGGATCTCTAATTGGTGGAGATTTCTTGTATCTTCCTCAGTGAAGACAGACACAAGGTAATCATTTAGCTTCTCTGCCATTTCTCTATTCCCTCTTATAAATTCTCCTGACTCTGCCTGTAATGGACCCACATTTGTCTCAGCCAAACATTTCCTTTTTACGTACCTATAGAAGCTTTTACAGTCTGTTTTTATATTTTTTGCTAGTTTACATTGATATTCTATTCTCCCTTTCTTTATCAGTTTCTTGATCCTCCTTTGCTGTATTCTAAAATCCTCCCAATTCTCAGGTTTACTACTATTTCAGGCATCTTTATAGGCCTTTTCTTTTAATCTTTTATAATACTTAACTTCCTTTATTAGTTCCAGTTGACTGCCTTTACTTTTGGGGTTTTTGTGCCTTGAAGGAATGTATAGTTGCTGTAAACTATGTAATAATTCTTTGAAGACTATCCATTGTCTATGTACTGTGATACCTTGTAATGTATTTTTCCAATGCACCTCAGCCAATTTGCCCCTCATACCTTCAGAATTTCCTTTCTTCAAATTTAAAGCCCTGGCTTCAGATTGAACTACCTCACTTTCAAACATAATGTAAAATTTTATCATATTATGATCACTCATCCCTAAAGGTTCTTTTACAGCAAGATTATTAATTATCCCTTTCTCATTACATACTACTAGATCTAAAAAAGCCAGTTCTCTAGTTGGTTCCTCAACATTCTGCTCTAGAAAACCATCCCTAACACATTCGAGAAACTTGTCCTCCACAGCATTAGTGCTCATTAGGTTTACCCAGTCTATGTGCAAATTTAAATCACCCATAATTACTGTATTATCCATGCTACATGCTTCTCTAATCTCCTGATTAATACCATGCCCCACACTACCTCTGCTGTTTTGTGGCCTATAAATAACTCCTACCAATGTTTGCTGCCCCTTGCTATTTCTTAGCTCCACCCAAACAGATTCCACATTCTGATGAAGGGTCACTGACCTGAAATGTTAACTCTGCTTCTCTCTCCACAGATGCTGCCAGACCTGCTGAGTATTTCCAGCATTCCTTGTTTTTATTTCAGATTCCACATTTTGTCCTTCCGATCTGAGGTTCTCCCTTACTATTATACTGATCCCATCCCTTATTATCAGCGTAACAGCACCTCCTTTTCCTTTTTTCCTATCCTTTATAAATGTCAAATATCCTTGAATATTCAGTTCCCAATCTTGGTCACCCTGTAGCCACATTTCTGTAATGGCAGCGAAAATGCTGTCTGATGTGGGCTTGGGTCTTTCTGATACCGACATGTCCAGCCATTGGAATCTCGTGGCCCATTCTCAAATATTTCCCTACAGTACCTCAGCTGTACCATTACCTGGTGAACCACTGTCCACTCTTCTTATGCAGGTCTGTGAGGAATTCTCCACTTCCTCATCAGCACCTCATCCTTTAAATAGTAGCATTGTGGAACTTCCTCTGCTTCAACTTCACTTTGGCCAGTCTGTGCTAACTTTTATAACCTGGGTCGGCTTGCTGAGCCTGAACCAAGAAGAGCTGTTTAACCCATCTTTGGGTCCTCTAACTTCCCAAAGAATGTTTCCGATAACCAGACGGTCGGATCATCTGTCTGCAGTGCCAGTTCAGCCTCCTCCGACGGAGCTTGTTTGGCCATGGACCTGGTCACCACACAACCAGGAAAAATGCTCTGTCTCCTTGATGTCTTTTCATGTTTCTAAAACCACCTTTGCCTCCACCAGATCATTACCCAGGAGCAGGTCGACCCCATCCATAGGTAAACGAGAGACAATCCCCATGGTTACCAGTTCTGAAACAAGGTCACACTCCAGGTGCACCTAGTATCAAGGTATGGACATATACTCTCCTCCGATACTATACACTAGCACTCTCACATTCACTGCACTCTCTGGGGAAAGGTCATACCTTTTCCCAGCAGAAGGGATTAGGTGGCCCCTGTATCCTTAAGTATGACTATAGGCTTACTCGCCTCATTGAAGTGTATGGGGTCACTTTTCCTCTGGACACAAAATCCTGGTAACTCTCAGGGATTTTGTTAAGTTTTCCCACACTCTCATTGGTATGTTGACTCGGTTTTACTTCCGCAGTGAAAGCCACAGCCTGGTGTGCTGTGCATTCCATCAGAGCCCCTTTTCCAGCACTGGTCTGGTGTACCCTGACTAAACATATCGGTTTTCCCCATAGCTTCCAGCAGTCAGCTCAAAGGTGACCTGCCTGTTACAGTGGAAACATATACAGGCTTCCAGGCATCACTCCTGTTCTCACCACCTTCCTTTTTGGCCTGAGGAGGGCCCCTTGTGTTTCCAGCTCTCCTTTCTTGCTCATGGCGAATCTTTCTTCGATCACCCTCCCATATTCTGTCCTTTTCAGGTTTTTGGAGGTGACTGGGGAAGTGTTTCCCTTGGGAAAAGGGCTTGTGAATAAGTGTATAATGATCAGCCAGGATTGCTGCCTGCCTGGCTCTTGGAGCCTTTTGTTCCTGCACACTCCTCCCACCTCGGTTGTAACAACGGATAGTAATCTTTAACTGCCCAGCTACATTCCTCAACTCTTCAACAGATCAGCCTTTTAACCCGGTCCAAGTTACTTCACTCTGTTCTAGGAAGGTACTGGCCTCGAATGTGGACATTTTAATACTCTAGCACTGAAAACCATAAGTAAACCTGTACTGAAGTTTTTAAATTATTGCTGGGGATCAATTTGGTTTCCCGCTTCCAATTTTCCGTTTGTCTTTGGGTTTGATCGCAGCTGTAAGCCCCCAAATTTCTGTTTTGGTCAAGTGAGGAGAGGTCGAAGGGCTTCCCTCTTTTCCCTCTCCTTGTTTGACCATGACAGGTTTAATTCTTTCTTAAAGTAGATGTACTGGCCAATTCAATAGGTGTTTGATTATTTACTTGCTTTGATCACAACAGGAAAAAAATCGGACAGGTTTTCTTGAGTTCACATACATACAAACATATGAATTAGGAGCAGGAGTAGGCCACTCAGCCCCTCAAGCCTGCTCCACCATTCAACAAGTTCATGGCTGATCTGACTGTAACCTCAGCTTCACATTCCCGCCTAGCCCCAATAACCTTTCACCCCCTTGCTTATCAAGAATCTGTCTACCTATGCCTTAAAAATATTCAAAGATCGTAATTTTTAGTTGAGCGGGGGGCCCCATCAACTGGCTGCAAAGTCGGTGACAAGCCCGCCTCTGCTGGGCATGGGGAGCCATACCGGGATTTTACGCCCCCCAGGACCTTAACTGGTCTTGGGCGGGACTTCCACCTCCTTGAGGGAGGAAGTCCTGCCTAATGGAGCTGCTGGCCAATCAGCAGGCTGGCAACTCTTTGTTCCAGCAGCGCCACCAAGAGCGGTGGCCTCTGCTGGGACTACACCCAGCCATCGGAAGGAAGATGAAGGATGGCCTCGAACAAAGGTAAGATTCTCGGGCCTTGCCAGTGACAATCGGTTGGTCCTCGGCGAAGCATGGTGAGGGTCGGTTAGGAGGGCAGGGGAGAGTGTTGTGCATTAGGGGCGATTGGGGCTTCGGGGCGGCCCTCCGTGTGGCATAGGGTGCCTGATCTGGGGGGCCATGCCTCAACCCGCAAGAATGCCACTTGGTTCCACCAGATTGGCTTTTTGAGGCCTCAGCTGCCTGCCAGCCAAGGGTAAAATGTCCACGGCGGTGGGTGGAGGTCCTGAAGCGCCAGTTAATTGGCCACTTCAGGGCTTTGATTGGCCTGGGGCGGCTGGGCCCTTTCTCACTGCCGCCGCCCTACATAAATTTGCAACGGGATGGGAGGGGGTCGGGAACAGCCCCCCCCCCTCCCCCCACTGCCTTCCACTCAATTTTACGCTCGCCCGTCATCACCAACCCGCTCATTTAGGGCCAGAAAAATTCCGGCCTAAGACTCTGCTTCCACCGCCTTTTGAGGAAGAGAGTTCCAAGGACTCGCGACCCACTAAGAGAAAAAAATTCTCTTCATCTCTGTCTTAAATGGGCGACCCCTTATTTTTAAAAAGTGACCCCTAGTTCTAGATTCGCCCACAAGAGGAAGCATCCTTTCTACATCCACCCTGTCAAGACCCCTCAGAATTTTATATGTTTCAATCAAGTCGCCTCTTACTCTTCTAAACTCCAGCGGATACAAGCCCAGCCTGTCCAACCTTTCCTCACAAGACAACCCGCGCACTCTGGGTATGAGATATGGTCTCACCAATGTTCTGTATAGTTGAAGCATAACTATTTTTGTATTCAATTCCCCTCACAATAAATGATATTCTGTTAGCTTTCCTAATTACTTGCTGTTCCTGCATACTAACCTTTTGCAATTCATGCACTAGGACCCAGATCCCTCTGCATCTCAGAGCTCTGCAATCTCTCACCACTTAGATAATAGGCTTCTTTTTTATTCTTCCTGCCAAAATGGACAATTTCACATTTTCCCACATTATATTCCATCTGCCAAATCTTTGCCCACTCACTTAACCTAGCTATATCCCTTTGTAGCCTCCTTATGTCCTCTTCAAAACTTACTTTTCTACCTATCTTTGTGTCATCAGCAAATTTAGCAACCATATCTTCGGTCCCTTCATCCAAGTCATTTATATAAATTGTAACAAGTTGAGGCCCCAGCACTGATCCCAGTGGTACAACACCTGTTACATTTTGCCAACCAGAAAATGACCCATTTATGCCTACTCTGTTTCCTGTTAGCTAGCCAATCTTCTATCCATGCCAATATGTTGCTCCCTACACCATGAGCTTTTATTTTCCGCAATAACCTATGATGTGGCACCTTCTCAAATGCCTTCTGGAAATCTAAGGGCAATACATCAACTGGTTCCCCTTTATCCACAGCATGCGTTACTTCATCAAAGAACACCAATAAATTGGTTAAACATGATTTCCCTTTCACAAAACCATGTTGACTCTGCCTGAATACCTTGAATTTTTTTAAGTGCCCTGCTATAATGTCTTTAAGAATAGCTTCTAACATTTTCCCTAAGACAGATGTTAAGCTAATTGGCCTGTAGTTTCTTGTTTTCTGTCTCCTTCCATTTTTGTATAAAGGAGTTACATTGACTATTTTCCAATCTAATGGAACCTTTCCCGAATCTAGGGAATTTTTTCAAATTTAAACCAATGCATCAACTATCTCACTAGTCACTTCTTTTAAGACCCGAGGATGAAGTCCATCAGGACCTGGGGACTTATCAGCCTGCAGCTCCGTCAATTTGCTCAGTATCACTTCCTTGGTGATTGTAATTTTCTTGAGTTCCTCCCTCCCTTCCATTTCCTGATTTACAGCTATTTCTGGGATGTTATTTCTATCCTCTAAGGTGAAGACAGAAGCAAAATACCTGTTCAATTCATCTGCCATCTCCTTCTTTGCCATTATTAATTCCCCAGACTCACTTTCTATAGGACCAATGCTCACTTTGTTAACTCTTTCCATTTTTAAATATCTATAGAAACTCATCGATTTGTTTTATATTTCTAGCCACCTTTCTCTCATACTTTAATTTTTCCCTCCTTATTAGTCTTTTAGTCATTATTTGCTGCTTTTTATATTCACAGAATCACAGAAGCATTACAGGCAGAAGGGGGCTATTTGGCCCATCGTGTCCACACTGACTGTCCAAAAGAGCAACTCCATCAGTTCCATTCCCCTGCCTTCTCCCCATAACCCTGCACATTCTTCCATTTCATATAACTGTCTAATTCCCTTTTGAATGCTTCAATTGAACCTGCCTCCACCACGTTCTCAAGCAGCACATTCCAGACCCTAATCACTCACTGCTACCTCGTACCACTTTTGCTTCCCTTACCAAATACTTTAAATCTGTGCCCTCTCGTTCTCTGCTTTCATGAGTGGGAACAGTTTCTCTCCATCTATTCTGTCCAGATCCCTCATGAGATACCTCTATCAAATCACCTCTCAACCTTCTCTTCTCCAAGGAAAACAGTCTTAACTTTTCCAATCTATCTTCATAACTGAAATTCCTCATCCCTGGAACCATTCTCGTGAATCTTTTCTGTACTCTGTCTAATGCCCTCACATCTTTCCTAAAGTGCAGCGCCCAGAACTGGACAAAATACTCCAGCTGAGGCCGAACTGCTGTCTTATACAAGTTCAACACAACTTCCTTGCTCTTATACTCTATACCTTATTAATAAAGCCCAGGACACTGTATGTTTTATTGACTACTCTCTTATCCTGTCCTGCCACCTTCAATGACTTATGCACATATACACCTAGGTCCCTCTGCTCCTGCATCCCCTTTAGAATTGTCCCCTTTATTTTATCTTGTCTCTCCATGTTCTTCCTACCAAAATGAATCACTTCACATTTCTCTGCATTGCACTTCATCTGCCACCTGTCTGCCCATTCCACCAACTTGTCTATGTCCTTCTGGAGTTCGACACTGTCATCCTCACAGTTCACAATGCTTCCAAGTTTCATACCATCTGTAAACTTTGAAATTGTGCCCCGTACACCAAGGTCTAGGTCATTAATATATATCAGGTAAAGCAAGGGTCCGAACACTGATCCCTGGGGAACTCCACTATAAACCTTCCTCCAAACCGAAAAGCCTCCATTAACCACTGTTCTTTGGTTGCTGTCACTTAGCCAATTCCATGTCCAGGTAACTACCATCCCTTTTATTCCATGAGCTACAGGTTTGCCCACAAGTCTGTTGTGTGGCACTGTATTCAAACGCCTTTTCAAAGTCCATGTCACCACATCAATAGCATTGGCCTCATCAACCCTCTCTGTTACTTTCTCAAAAAACTCCAGCAAGTTAGTTAAACATGATTTTCCCTTAAGAAATCCATGCTGGCTTTCCTTAATTAGCTCACATTTGTCCATGTGACTATTGATTTTGTCCCAAATTATTTTTTCAAGACGTTTTCCCACCACTGAAGTTAAACTGACTGGCCTGTAATTGCTGGGCTTATCTTTACATCCATTTTTGAACAAGGGCGTAACGTTTGCAATTCTCCAGTCCTCTGGCACCACCTCTAAGTCTAAGGAAGACTGAAAATTTATGGCCAGTGCCTTTACGATTTCCACCCTCACTTCCCTCAGTATTCTTGGATGCATCTCATCTGGTTCTGGTGCTTTATCCACTTTAAGTACAGGCAGCCTATCTAATACTTCCTCTTTATCAATTTAAAACCCCTCTAGTGTCTGACTTACCTCCTCTATCAACATTGCCTGGGTTGCATCTTCTTCCTTGGTAAAGACAGATGCAAAGTATTAATTTAATACCTCACCTATGCCCTTTGCCTCCATGTGTAAATCCTCTTTCTGGTCCATAATTCACCCCACACCTCCTTTTACCACCTTTTAACTATTTATATGCCTGTAGAAAACTTTGGGATTTCCTTTAGCTGCCAGTCTCTTTTCATGTTCTCTCATTGCTTCTTTTATTTGCTTTCTCACTTCCCCTCTGGGCCTTCTATTTTCAACCTGGTTCGCAATAGTATTTTCCACCTGGCATCTGTCATAAGCACAATTTTTCTTCTTTATCTTAATCTCTACCTCTTTTGTCATCCAGGGAGTTCTGGATTTGTTTGCCCTACTTTTCCCTTCTAGAGAACATACCTCGACTGTACCCAAACTATCTCTTCTTTGAAAAGATATTCTGTCCAATCCATGAACCTGACATCCACCTTTGCTCAATTGAATGCTTTTTCTTTAAGTTTGATACTATCTTTAACTTTTTTAGTTAACCACGGATGGTGAGTCCTCCCCTTGGAATTTTTCTTTCTTGTTGGAATGTATCTATTCTGTGTATTCTGTGAAATATCCCCTTTAAATGTCTGCCACTGTATCTCTATTGACCTGTCCCTTAACCTACTTTGCCAGTTCATTTTTGCTAGCTCTGCTTTCATGCCCTCATAATTGCCCTTATTTAAGTTTAAAATACTAGTCTTAGACCCACTCTTCTCTCCGTCAAACTGAATGTAAAATTCAATCATATTATGATCGATATTATGCTGCCTGGGGGGGTGCCTTCACTATGAGGTCATTAATTACTCCGATCTAATTGCACAATACCAGGTCTAGTATAGCCTGCTCTCTGGTTGGCTCCAGAACATGCTGTTCCAAGAAACTATGCTGAAAACTTTCTATGAACTCCATATCTAGGCTACCTTTGCCCATCTGATTTTTCCAGATTAAATGCAGATTAAAATCCCCCATGATTATTGCTGTACCTTTCTGACAAGCTCTCATTATTTCTTCCTTTATACACCATCATATCATATGGTTACTGTTAGGGGAACTGTACACCACTTTCACAAGTGATTTCTTGTCTTTATCATTTCTCATCTTGACCCAAACCGCTCCTTCATCCTGGTTTCCTGAGCTTAGGTTATCCCTCCAAATAGTGCTAATACCATCATTAATTAACAGAGCCACCCCTCCAAAATTTCCTTGCTTCCAGTCCTTCCTAAATGTCATGTACCCTTCAATATTGGAGGTACTAATCTATGTCATCCTGAAGCCATGCCTCTGTAATGTTATCAGATCGTACTTATTTATTTCTATTTTTGCGATCCGTTCATCTGTTTTGTTTTGAATGCTACTTGATTTAGTCTTAGATTTGTACTCACTGTTCCTTCCTGTCACAGTCTGTTTATCTTTTTCCATATTAATGCCTTTCTCTTGCTTGTCTCTTCTCTTTGATTTATCATATCTTACCAAATTTTATCTCTTTCTCCCACTATTTAGTTTAAAACCCTCTCTTCTTCGCTAGTTTTGCGGCTCACTAGAACACAGGTCCCAGCACAATTCAGGTGTAGACCATCCCAACGGTACAGTCCCCATTTTTCCCTGTACTGGTGCCACTGCCCCACGAACCGGAACCCACTTCTACCACACCAGTCTTTGAGCCATGCATTCATTTTTCTAATCTTCTCTGCCTTCCTCCAATTAGCACCTGGTTCAGGGAATAACCCAAAGATTATTACCTTTGAGGTTCTGCTTCTTAATTTGGTGCCTAGCTAGTCATACTGACTATGCAGAACCTCTTTCCTTGTCCTGCCTATGTCGTTGGTACCTACATGGACCACAATGACTGGATCCTCCCCCTCCCACTGTAAGTTCCTCTCCAGCCCTGAGCAGATGTCCCGAACCCTGGCACCAGGCAGGCAACACAGCCTTTTGGACTCTCGCTCTTGGCTGCAGAGAACAGTGTCAATCCCCCTCACTATACTGTTCCCTGCTATCACTACTTTCCTTTTTGCTGCCCCCAGTTGTACGGCTTCCTGTATCACGGTGCCACAGTCAGTCTGCTCATCCACACTACAGCCCTCACTGTTGTTCATTCAAGCTGCAAGAACCTCAAACTTGCTCAATTGCAAGGTCTAAGGCTCATCCACTCCCACCTTCTTGATTCCCTTACCTGCCTGACTCGCAGTCACTCCCTCCTATTCCTGCCCACTGACCAAAACAGACGATGCTATACTAAGGGGTGTGACTGCCTTCTGGAACAAAGGGCTGAATTTTATGTGCCCACTGTTGATTTCGGCGGTAGGTAAAATAAATGGGCGGACCGCATGGTCGCGGAGCCGCCACAATCTTACGTGCGGTGGCTCATTTAGATAGCCGGTGCGGGCCGTCCCCCCGATCACATCAATTGGGCAGGCTGTCTGTCCCCGGCAATGGCGTCAGCTGCCTGTGAGCAGGCGTGATGCCATTTTTAAAGGGCTGTGAGCCCTACCAGGAAATTTAAATATGTACATTCTTTTGCCCCTCTCCCAACACCCCCCCCCCCCGGTAACAATTAAATTAATTATTTTCCCTTCCCCCAAAACACTTACCTTTACCATCTGACCTTCCCCTCCAAACTGCACAAACATTCAACTCCAACCCTTCCCACTATCCTCTACATCATGACATTAATTTGACCCCATTCCCCCTCCTCCCACACCGATAAACTTACCTTCTGCCCCCTCCCGACCAATGTGGCACCTTGTTTCCCCAGCGGGGATCCAAAGGCACAGGAGAGCCAGCTACTGGGCCGAAGATCGCAGTGGGACATCAGGTGGCGATGTGAGTTTCATTAATTAATTCATTTTAATTGATTTAAATATTCAAATTGGGGCCCCATTGTCGAGCGGCTGGGAGGGCCGCCCCGAGGCCTCGCGACTGCCGGTAATATCGGACCACGCCCTCCTGGCATCGGGGTGCGTGGCGGCCCTCTCCCGGAGGCATCTTCAGGCACCCCCCACCACGGAACCCAAGACCCAGGGGAAAACAATCCAGCCCAAAGTGTCCAGGAAACCTTCCCCCTCCCTGATGCAATGCAGTGTCTGCAGCTCGGCCTCCAGCTCAATGACTCTGAGCCAAAGCTCCTCAAGCCGCAGACACCTATTACAGACATGGGTGCCATGGATTGCCATGGATTTCAGGAGCTCCCACATACTGCAGCCATGATACATCACCTGTCCAGCCATCTTTATTGTGTTAATTTAATTAAATTTATTTTATCTTAATTAATTTATAGTTCCACTCCTTACTGAACTTCCTCACTTACAAAACTCCTTTCTTCACACTCTGTGCCCACCAGCAGCAGTCAGTGCAAAGAGAGAGGTTAACTTAATTGTACCTAAACTGAACTAATAATATAATAAACAACACATCAACTTTCACTTTCACGTGCACACTAAAGGTTTACACACACACAAATAGGTTAGTGTAGGAAGGGTAGATTGATTGTGTTAAAGTCCATAGCTAAAAGGGGTTTACAGTCTGTGGTGTTTGATGAATCAGCTGGCATCCAGCTGAATTCGGTGGTCCTGTGGCTTTTAGTTTGAAGAGGTAGATGATTGGTTCGGTGAGTCTCTTGGAGACAGCGATCCAGAAGATTTCCTCCAATGGGGTTTCTGATTGTAGCCAAGGTGGTCAATCAACAGGCAAGATTTGGAAGCTTTCAAGCTGGAATGGAGAGAGGGGGACTTCCCACTTAGGATCTGCTCATGTCAGTGTTCACTTGCTTCTCCTCTGCTGCAGAGAACACAACAGCTTCAAACCATAGATGGGGAGGGGCTTGTCACATGATAGTCACTGAGTCATTCAAACATAGCAGTTAGCAGTATTTCTCTGCTTGCTGAGAGAACAGGTAGTTCCTTTAAACTTCCTGGGTTTTGGTTCTTGCTGGGGACTTAACAGACATTTTGTCTCTCTTCTCACAGTCTTTTGCAATGTAGGATACAGTGTAGCAAACTAGGTGATCATCTTAAGCTGAAAGGATGGCTTTGTTGGTAGCTTGTCTTTTTTAAAAATATATAAATTCAGATCTCCAGTCAGTGGATTAAAGAAAATTATAATTCAACAAAGCACATTGACGTAACAATTGTTTTTGTTGGCTTTAAGTAGCGAGTGAATATGATAATTGGGTAGTACCGGAATTGGTCTTTTTTATTGTGTTCTTCATGAAGAAGGGTTGAAAGGATTGAATGCAGGTGGCTGACTTCTTGATCATCAATTGTGAAAGGAAAGGCATGCAGAAACAGTACAAAACACTTCTAAAAAGTGTTTTCAATTAGATGGTGTTAAGCGTCCCTCCCTGTGTGGGCTATCTACCTGGAACCCTGTTATGCTTCCTCTGATCCCCCTTGTCTTCCTCTTCTTCCTCTTCTTCCTCAACCTTCTCCTTCCTTTTTCTCTGTGGCTCCTCAGCTTAACTCTCTGACATAATAGCTAGTAGTAATGGCTGGTGTCGCATGATTGCCAGATATTGGACTATGCAGAAAATCTGAATTAATCTGGAGCCCATCTTGTCCTCCAGTCCCTCTCTCTTGCAGCAGCTGGTGCTACTCTGCCTGGCTTCATCTCCTCCTTCCATTCTTCCTCCCCCTAACAAGATCTCCATGAACAAGCTCTCCATTTCTCCTTGTGACTCATATTAGGTCTCAAATAAGGTAAATTAGCATGATCCTCACTTTCTTTGGAAGAAGCCCTCAGAGAATTTCCAGGAAAATGTTGGTGAAGTCATGACAAAGTGTGCCAGAAAGGCTCCCAATGTGTCTCAAAAGTTCTCTTCAAACATCGTGTAGTCAGTTGATCTCAATCAGCAAGTGAACAGTGTAAGCTGAGCATGACTTTAAGTAGCACTTGAAATCCTCAGCAACAATTCCTTTGCTCCTATTCATGCGGTCGCTGTTGGGAGAGGTTGCTAATTACAGCACAAGCCAACAAAATGGTGTTCATCCTCATTAATGAGCTTTAGTATCCTGTTTAATTGTCAATAAGAGCCTTAACAATCCTCTTCGAGCATGCAATTCTGATCCTTTACCAAGATGAATCCTTTACCAAGCTCAAGGCACGTGTCACACCCACGTAAGCCGAACTTATGAACTATAAAATGAACTTATGAAGTAAACCCTAACTTGTCACTTCTGTTGTAAACAAAATGAAGTAAGAGTTCAGGTGATCCCTCCTTTCCTGCCAATACATATAGAACTACAAGAACCCTGAGCTAATTTTCATGTCTGGACAAGTCTTGGAGAAATCATTAAAGTACAAATGAACTCTCTGGACACATTCCTGAGAAATCATTAAAATGCAAATGACGTTTTCTGTGGAAATGGCTGCTTCTCTCCAACTGATTGAGTTAACAATGATGTTGCAGGCTTTATGGGGGGAATTTTATGCTCTCCCTTGTGGCAGGTTTGGAGGTGAGGACAGCATAAAATCAGGTGGAATGGTGGTGGGGCGGGGGTGTTCCCGCCACCATCCTGCCTCTGCCAAAATTTAATCTGGGGCAGGAAGGCCTGTGAATGGTCTTCCCACTGCATCACCAACTGAGGCCCTTAACTGGGCAATTAATCTCCAATTAAGGGCCTCATCCTACTGCCGCCACAATTAGCCATGCGGTGGGTGGCCCTGTTGCCACATAGGAAGCATGGCACGACAAACCATGCGGGCTGCTTCCTGGCTCTGGGGGGATGGGGCAGGGTTGGTTTGGGGGTCCCTCATTAAAAGGCATAGTGCCTAAACGAGGGACCCAGCCTTGGGAAGTGGGGCCTGTTAAGAACCCCCCCCCCTCCCCTGCCCTTGCTAGCAACACTTCTATATCCACCCCCCCGCCCCCCCCCCCCCGCAATCCCCACCCCATGAGACCCCTCCTGCCCTGACCTACCTGTAGCCTGGGTCCAGTGCTGCTCTTGAGCCTCCAATAGGTGCTCCTCCGGCAGCAGGCACTGCCTCCGTGGTGGTGCTGTTCAGTGGAAGAGCTTCTGGCCTCTGATCAAGACCCCCATTGCCCAGATAAAATCCTGGCCTTTGACTCCAAATACAAAGAATGGATGTGTAAAGCCCTATTTTATCAAGGTGAGATGAGGAATAATGACACCTGGACTCCATTGTCTAACAATGGCCTCACCATCAGAAACTATTTATGGGGACAATGCAAAGAGAAACTATGGTCACATGAGAGAAACCAGGTTTCTGAAAAGGAACTTTAATAAAGGTATATTCTTGGCAGACAAAGAAGATCCATCTATGCCATTGAAGAGAAAGGACCCTGCCTAAGATTACCAGCTTTGAACAACAGATAGGCAGAGACTGGGGTTTGGCTTTGAACTCCCTACTACAGAAATCAAACCAGGACTTTGCCATTGACCTTTGGCTGGAATATAACAAGAACCGTCTTTCTGACCTCCCAAGTCTTTCTTCAGTGAGCAAGGCAAAAGATTACAGGCCTGCACCATTTCAATTCTTTAACTTGGGGAAACGCATGTTTAACAGATGACTCCTTTAAATCAGCAGACCTTATGCATGTTATCTTTATAAGTGCTATTTGTTCTTTATAGTGTGTTCATCTGGATGAGTGTGAGAGTGGGAGTTGTTGCACATATTTTAGGTGTTGAATGATAAACATTTATCTTTCTTTTAAACTTACGAGAAAACCTGTAATTTGTCTGTTCTTGACAATTAAAGCACTCAGGTTAAAAAAAAACACATTTTCATAAAAACATGCTGTCTTCAGTCAATCGAGAGGTGAAAAAGGGGGAACCATCCCTATCATCTCTCACCTGTCCGTAACACAGGCTAAACTAGCTCATGACCCCATCTTTGGCCACCAGGGCAGATCGCTGATCTTGTGCCTGAATATCAGATGATATCAGGATTAGGCTCAGCTGCGATAGCCAAATGACTTGGTCACCGATTGTCTGCACTCACCCTAAAGAGTGGATGCTCAGGCGAGCCATTAATGGACTGTTGGTACCCATCTTACTATACTCCAAAAGGGAGTGAGGGCTTTCAAGCAGGGAGAATAAAGAAGGTAGATTTTACACACATACACAGAAACAGGGGAAGCACAAAAATATCAAATTTTAAATTCAAGATGCTTTGTAGCTTTGCTCCATAATTACAGTGTTAAAATATAAGTCATGTTGAAATGAACCATTTACTAACACCAGAAAACAGTGTAATTATGTTTTGATGAAAGAAGAAAGAATGATTGAACAGATTTGCATTTATATAACACCTTACTGCAGATTCAGGACATCTCAAAGTTCCTCATATTGGATGGATAATTTTTTTTCAATATAATCATAGTTAACAAATACTGCAGCCAGACTGCACACAGCAGAATCGCAAAAGCAACAAATGAATTGAATGACCATTTACTTTTTTGGTGGCAATTTTATGGTCAGTTTTCCATGCACAATGCTTACTTTCAATTTAAGATTTTTGTGAAGATATGATGGTAGATAGGCAATGGCAAACATTTAAAGTATTAATTCATAATTTGCAATGATTATACATTCTCTGAAGGGATAAAAACCCCACAGGAAAATTGGTCCAACTGTGGCTAACAAAAGAGGTTAAAGGTAGTATTAGATTAAAGGAAGTGGTTTATAAAGTTGCCAAAAAGACTAGTAAGCTTGATGATTGGGAGTGTTCTTTAAATTCAGCAAAGAATGACAAAGAAACTGATAAAGAAAGAGAAAATAGGATATAAGAGTAACCTAATTAAAGACATAAAGACAGATTGTAATAGTTTCCATAGGTATGCAAAAAGGAAGAGATTAGCGAGAGTCAATGTGCATCTCTTAGAGGCACAGACAGCAGAAATTATACTGGCGAAGAAGGAAGTGGCAGACTTTCAACAAATGTTCACAGTGGAAGACACAAAAATCATTTTGAAAGCAGTGGCAACCAAGGATCCAGTGAAAATGAAGGACTTAATGATATTTGTATTAACAAAGAAATAGTACTGGAGAAATTAATGGGACTAAAAGACAACAAATTCCCTGAACCTTATGGCCTACATCCTAGAGTTTTAACAGAAGCAGTTATAGAGATAGTGGATGCATTAGTTGCGATATTTCAGAATTCGCTAGATTTTAGGACGTTTGGAACGTCGCAAACATAAAGCATTTATTCAAGAAAGGAGGGAGAAAGACAACAGGGAACTATAGACCAGTTAGCCTGACATCAGTAGTAGGACAAAAACCAGGACAAATCCAATCCAGCCAATTACCTTCCCATCAGTCTACTCTCAATCATCAGCAAAGTTATGGAAGGTGTCGTCGACAGTGCTATCAAGCAGCACTAACTCAGTGATACCCTACCTGCTCACCAATGCTCAGTTTGGGTTCTGGCACGGCCACTTGGCTCCTGACCTCATTACAGTCATCTTCCAAACATGGACAAAAGAGCTGAACTCCAGAGGTAAGGTGAGAGTGACTGCCCTTGACATCAAGGCAGCATTTGACTGAGTATGGCATCAAGAAGCCCAAGCAAAATTAAAGTCAATGGGAATCAAGGGGAAAACTCTCCACTGGTTGGAGCTATACTTAGCGCAAAGGAAAATGATTGTGGTTGTTGGAGGCCAATTATCTCAGCCCTAGGTCATCGCTGCAGGAGTTCCTCAGGGTAATGTCCAAAGTCAAACCATCTTCAGCTGCTTCGCCAATGACCTTCTCTCCATCATAAGATCAAAAGTGGGGGAGGTTTGCTGATGATTGCACAGTGTTCAGTACCATTCGCCCATTCACAACACCTCAGATACTGAAGCAGTCCGTGCCCACATGCAGTAATATCTGGACAACATCCAGGCTTGGGCTGGTAAGTTAGGGGCAGCACAGTGGCGCAATGGTTATCACCGCAGCCTCACAGTTCCAGCGACCCAGGTTCAATTCTGAGTACTGCCTGTGCGGAGTTTGCAAGTTCTCCCTGTGACTGCGTGGGTTTTCGCCGGGTGTTCCGGTTTCCTCCCACAGCCAAAGACTTGCAGGTTGATAGGTAAATTGGCCATTCTAAATTGCCCCCAGTATAGGTAGGTGGTAGGGGAATTGTGGGGATGTGGTAGGAATATGGGATTAATGTAGGATTAGTATAAATGGGTGGTTGATGGTCGGCTCAGACTTGGTGGGCCGAAGGGCCTGTTTCAGTGCTGTATCTCTAAATAAAAATAAAATAAATAAATAAAGTGGTAAATAACATACCTACCACAAAAGTGCCAGACAATGACCATCTCCAGCAAGAGAGAATCTAACCATCTCCCCTTGCATTACTATCACTAAATTCCCCACCATCAAAATCCTGAGGGTTACCATTGACCAGAAACTTAACTGGATCAATCATACAGATACTGTGGCTACAAGAGCAGGTCAGAGGCTGGAAATTCTGCAGTGAGTAACTCACCCCCGACTCCTCAAATCCGGTCTACCACCAATAAGTCACAAGTCAGGAGTGTCGTGGAATACTCCATACTTGTCTGGGTGAGTGCAACTGCAACAACACTCAAGAAGCTTGCACCATCCAGAGAAAAGCTGTCCACTTGATCAGCACCCCATCCACAACCTTAAACATTCTCTTCTTCCACCACTGGCGCACAGTAACAGCAGTGTGTACCATCTACAAGATACACTGCAGGAACTCACCAAGGCTCCTTCGATTGCACCTTCCAAACTTGCGACCTCTACTACCTAGAAGAACAAAGGCAGCAGGCAGATGGGAACACCACCACCTGCAAGTTCTCCTCCAAGTCATACACCATCCTGACCTGGAATTATATCGCTATTTCTTCATTGTCACTCGGTCAAAATTCTGGAACTCCCTCCTTAACAGTACTGTGGGTGTACCTACATCACACACCACAAGGACTGCACCGGTTCAAGAAGACGAGTGACCATCATCTTCTGAAGGGCAATTAGGACAATAAACCTTGGCCTTGCCAGTGATGCTCACATCTCATGAATAAATAATAAAAAGTAGCAGGGAAAATGTTAGAATATATTGTTGTGAATGTGATGACAGAGTGTTTAGAAAATCACAATATGATGGGGCAGAGTCAAGATGGACTTATGAAAGGGAAGTCATGTTTGGAAAATCTGTTAGAGTTTTTGAGGATGGAACTAGGGTGGATAAGGGGAAATCAGTGGATGTAATGTATTTGGATTTTCAAAGAAACATTCAATGAGGTGTCGCAAAGGTTATTACATAAAATTAGGGCTCATGGGATTGGGATAATATATTGGCATGGATTGAGGATTGATTAACGGTCAGAAAACAGAGAGTAGGATTAAACGGATAATTTTCGGGTTGTCAGGCTATAACTAGTGGGACACCACAAGGTTCAGTGCTTGGGCCCAGCTATTTACAATCTATTTCACTGACTTAGAGGAGGAGATCAAGTGGCATGTGTCCAAATTTGTTGTTGATGCAAAGTTAAGTGGAAAAATAAGTGGTGAGGAAGGCACAAAGTGGCTGCAAAAGGATTTAGGCAGGTTAGAACATAGAACATAGAACAGTACAGCACAGTACAGGCCTTTCGGCCCACGATGTTGTGCCGAACATTTAACCTACTCTAGGATCAAACTACCTACATACCCTTCATACTACTATCATCCATGTACCTATCCAAGAGTCGCTTAAATGTCCCTAATGAATCTGCTTCTACTACCACCGCTGGCAGTGCATTCCACGCACCCACCACTCTCTGTGTAAAGAACCTACCTCTGACATCTCCCCGAAACCTTCCTCCAATCACCTTAAAATTATGCACCTTGGTGATAGCCCTTTCCGACCTGGGAAAAAGTCTCTGGCTATCCACTCTATCTATGCCTCTCATCATCTTGTACCCCTCTATCAAGTCACCTCTCATCCTTCTTCGCTCCAATGAGAAAAACCCTAGCTCCCTCAACCTTTCTTCATAAGACATGCCCTCCAGTCCAGGCAGCATCCTGGTAAATCTCCTCTGCACCCTCTCTAAATCTTCCACATCCTTCCTATAATGAGGCGACCAGAACTGAACACAATATTCCAAGTGTGGTCTAGCCAGGGCTTTATAGAGCTGCAGCATAACCTCGTGGCTCTTAAACTCAATCCCCCTGTTAATGAAAGCCAACACACCATACGCTTTCTTAACAACCCTATCAACTTGGGTGGCAACTTTGAGCGATCTATGGACATGGATCCCAAGATCCCTCTGTTCCTCCACACTGCCAAGAATCCTGTCTTTAAGCCTGTATTCCGCATTCAAATTCGACCTTCCAAAATGAATCACTTCACACTTTTCCAGGTTGAACTCCATCTGCCACTTCTCAGCCCAGCTCTGCATCCTGTCAATGTCCCGTTGCAACCTACAACAGCCTTCCACACTATCCACAACTCCAGCAACCCTCATGTCATCGGCAAACTTGCTAACCCAGCCTTCCACTTCCTCATCCAATTCATTTATAAAAATCACAAAGAGCAGAGGTCCCAGAACAGATCCCTGCGGAACACCACTGGTCACCGAGCTCCATGCTGAATACTTTCGATCTACTACTACCCTCTGTCTTCTATGGACCAGCCAATTCTGTATCCAGACAGCCAACTTTCCCTGTATCCCATGCCTCCTTACTTTCTGAATGAGCCTACCATGGGGAACCTTATCAAACGCCTTGCTAAAATCCATATACACCATATCCACTGCTCTTCCTTCATCAACGTGTTTTGTTACATCTTCAAAGAATTCAATAAGGCTTGTGAGGCATGACCTGCCCCTCACAAAGCCATGCTGGCTGTCTCTAATCAAACTATGCTTTTCCAAATAATCATAAATCCTGTCTCTCAGAATCCTCTCCAATAATTTGCCCACTACCGACGTAAGACTGACTGGTCTCTAATTCCCAGGGTTATCCCTATTCCCTTTCTGGAACAAGGGAATAACATTTGCCACCCTCCAATCATCTGGTACTACTCCAGTGGACAGTGAGGACGCAAAGATCGTCGCCAAAGGCGCGGCAATCTCTTCCCTCGCTTCCCGTAATATCCTTGGGTATATCCCGTCTGGCCCCGGGGACTTATCTGTCCTCATGTCTTTCAAAATTTCCAGCACATCCTCCCTCTTAACATCAACCTGTTCGAGCATATCAGCCTGTTTCACACTGTCCTCACAAACGACCAGGTCCCTCTCACTAGTGAATACTGAAGCAAAGTATTCATTTAGGACCTCCCCTACCTCCTCCGACTCCAGGCACAAGTTCCCTCCACTATCCCTGATCGGCCCTACCCTCACTCTGGCCATCCTCTTGTTCCTCACATAAGTGTAGAACGCCTTGGGATTTTCCTTAATCCTACCCGCCAATACTTTTTCATGTCCCCTTCTCGCTCTCCTAAGTCCATTCTTCAGTTCCTTCCCGGCTACCTTGTAACCCTCTGGAGCCCTGTCTGATCCTTGCTTCCTCAACTTCCTTCTTCCTCTTGACTAGCTGTTCCACATCTCTAGTCATCCAAGGTTCCTTCACCCTACCATCCCTTCCTTGCCTCATCGGGACAAACCTATCCAGCAGTCGCAGCAAGTGCTCCCTAAACAACCTCCACATTTCCGTCGTGCATTTCCCTGAGAACATCTGTCCCCAATTTATGCAACCCAGTTCCTGCCTAATAGCATTGTAATTTCCCCTCCCCCAATTAAATATTTTCCCATCCCGTCTGCTTCTGACCCTCTCCATGACTATAGTAAAGTTGTGATCACTATCACCGAAATGCTCTCCCACCAAGAGATCTGCCACCTGGCCTGGTTCGTTGCCAAGCACCAAATCCAACATAGCCTCCCCTTTAGTCGGCCTATCTACATATTGAGTCAGGAAACCTTCCTGGACACAGCTGACAAAAACTGCTCCATCCAAACTATTTGCACTAAGGAGGTTCCAATCAATATTAGGGAAGCTGAAGTCACCCATGACAACAACCCTGTTACTTCTGCACCTTTCCAAAATCTGCCTCCCAATCTGTTCCTCCGTGTCTCTGTTGCTATGGGGGGTCTATAGAAAACTCCCAATAAAGTGACTGCTCCTTTCCTGTTTCTGACTTCCACCCATAATGACTCAGTAGACAAACCCTCCTCGACTACCTCCCTTTCTGCAGCTGTGATACTATCCCTGATTAGCAATGCCACTCCCCCACCTCTTTTACCTCCCTCCCTATTCCTTTTGAAACATCTAAACCCCGGAACATCCAACATCCATTCCTGCCCCTGTGATATCCAAGTCTCCATAATGGCCACAACATCGTAGCTCCAAGTACTGATCCATGCTCGAAGTTCATCACCCTTATTCCTGACACTTCTTGCGTTAAAATAGACACACTTCAACCCATCATACTGGCTGCAACATTGCCCTGTCAACTGTCTAACCTTCCTCACAGACTCTCTGCACTCTGTATCTGCCTGTTCAACAGCTACCCCATCCACTGATCCGTAGCTCCGGTTCCCATCCCCCTGCCAAACTAGTTTAAACCCTCCCGAAGAGCGCTAGCAAACCTCCCACCCAGGATATTGGTGCCCCTCCAGTTCAGATGCAACCCGTCCTTCTTGTACAGGTCCCACCTTCCCCAGAAGGTATCCCAATGATCCACATATCTGAAGCCCTCCCTCCTACACCAGCTCTGTAGCCACGTGTTCAGCTGCACTCGCTCTCAGTTTCTATCCTCACTGGCACATGGCACCGGTATCAATCCTGAGATTACTATCCTGCTCGTCCTGCCTTTTAGCTTCCAACCTAACTCCCTATATTTGCTTTTCAGGTCCTCATCCCTTTTCCTAGCTATGTCATTGGTACCGATGTGTACCACGACTTCTGGCTGCAACCCCCCCCCCTTAAGAATCCCGTAGACTCGATCCGAGACATCCCTGACCCTGGCACCCGGGAGGCAACATACCATCCGGGAGTCTCGTTCGCGACCACAGAATCTCCTGTCTGTTCCTCTAACCATTGAATCTCCTATCACTATCGCTCTCCTATTCTCCCCCCTTCCCTTCTGGGCCACAGAGCCAGGCTCAGTGCCAGAGACCTGGCCGCTGTGGCTTTCCCCTGGTAGGTCCCCCCCGCCAACCGCATCCAAAATGGTATACTTATCATTGAGGGGAATGGCCACAGGGGATCCCTGCACTGTGCGCCTATTCCCTTTCCCTCCCCTGACGGTCACCCAGCTACCTTTATCCTGCAACTTAGGTGTCATTACTTCCCTATAACTGCTCTCTATCACCCCCTCAGCCTCCTGAATGATCCGAAGTTCATCCAGCTCCAGCTCCCTAACGCGGTCTGTGAGGAGCTGGAGTTGGGTGCACTTCTCACAGGTGAAGTCAGCAGGGACACAAGTGGTGACCCTTACCTCCCACATTCTGCGAGAAGCATGCAACTGCCCTAGCTTCCATCCCCTCTGCTCTAAATTGACACAGAGATTAAGTAAAAATAAAGGAAAACCTTACCTTACCAAACCCTCCACACAAGAGTCCTTTTTTTTGGTTAGAGGAGGAGGATGGGTGGGAGACACTACACGTGTAGTGTTTCAGGTTTAGCCACTGCCCGAAAATACAAGTTCACTTACCCAGCAGTCCCCATGTCCGCATCCGCCGAATCGCTAGGTAAGTACTTTATACTGAAACTTACCTTCCCAGCTGCCCCCTGGCTCGTACTCTCACTGCAACCGCTGTTCAAAAAGAAGCTGCCGAATCGCTAGGTAAGTACTTTATACTGAAACTTACCTTCCCAGCTGCCCCCTGGCTCGCATTCTCACTGCTACTGTTGTTAAAAAGGTTATATTGTATGTTACAACAAAGTGATTGATGACAACGCTACGTCATCAGGATGCGTCGCGGTGCGCACATGCGCACACGGTCTCAGGCCCTCTGCGCATGCGCTGAGGTCCGGATCGCCAGGACCAGTTTGCGCATGCGCAGATGACGTCATCGCGTAACGTCATCTTCCTCGGGGAACACGCCAGGTTGGCCTCTGCGCATGCGCAAACTGGTCCTGGCAATCCGGACCGCAGCGCATGCGCAGATGGCCAGAGCCCGTGTGCGCATGTGCGTCAATCTTCCGAAAGCTTCGGCGCGAGTTTTTGAAAATGGAAGGAGGAGAGGTTTCGTCGGGCATTTTATCTCAATTATTTAGTCATTTTGGACATTTGCTTCATTTTTATTAGACAGCGGAGATTGTTCCAAGGTAAGTTGCTCTGAAAATATTTACATTGTCTGGGGCACCGCATGTGCTCCAGTCCCTGTTGTTAAGTTGGTCTGAAAATATTTCAAGGGAGGGAAGGGAGGGGGGAAAGGAGGGAAGGGAGGGGGGAAAGGAGGGAAGGGAGGGAGGTCGGGAGGGAGGGGGAAAGGGAGGTCGGGGGGAGGGGGGAGCAGCGGAGCGGAAGGGGAGTGCCTTTTTCTGTGCATGCGCCATAAACACAAGGACTGGCTGATGAGATGGAGCCAATTACATTTGCCCAACAATTGCCCGGAAGCACCTTCGGATGGAGGTGGCCATACGCTGGACATCAGTCGCGTGCCACAATCTATGGATCCTGAGCGTTTCACCCCCTGGCCTAATGATCTGATGGACCATACATACGCCTGCCCGTTCAAAGTTCCACTTCCCCCACCTGCGGTACCCTCTCCTTGCTGTTCAGTTACACAGTCACCTGTTCCTGCACCCATCCAAGCAGTGCACATGGACACACAGTCACCTGTTCCTGCACCCATCCAAGCAGTGCACGTGGACACACAGCCACATGTTTCCCCATCCGCCCTTGAAACAACCATGCAGAGCCTTGTGAGACTCCGCAATTGCCAGCTGCTGCCTGTCAAGCAGAGAAGGCGTCCAAAGGGGTCAAGCACTTGGGGAACATTCAGCAAGAAGAGACTGAGCACTAAAAGAAACAAGCATGCCGTGTCCAGTGGTAGCACAAATGTGAATGCTCTTGCTGCGTACACAACTGGTGAGGTGGGAGTGCAGCCACACCATTCTCCATCCTCAGTGTTGCTTTAAGGCAAAGGTAGATAAGAGTGAAAGAAATGGAAGATGATGCTGATAGTAGTAGGCAGGATTAAATGGGAATGGATGGGAAGACGCACGAGTAGCATAACCACTAGCAGGGAACTGCTGGGCTAAATGGCCAGCTTTATGTTCATAGTCCAAAAGAAATGTGCTTCTTTTTCCAGCACCCTCACATCATTCATGTTTTCCCTGAGAGCAGCATTGAACCATCACGAGATAGGGGCAGTTACATCATCCTGACTCCTACAGCTGAGGTGGGTACTAAGTGATTCATTGGCCTATACTGCAGAGCATAAAGCATGCGCAACAGTAATTTCATTGGAGGGAGGGAAGCTCTGACACTGATGTTCTTTCATTATTTCCTTTCATGTAAAATGTGCCCTTGAGAAAACAATCCTTGACACTTAAGGACGGCATTCCAGCAAAGGAGGCAGTGCAGGAGATGACGCAAGGATGTGCTGATTCCTGCATCTGAGGTGGGTAATAAGTGCTTCATTGGCGACGTTATCAATTGGTGCCTTCACTGCAGAACTTAAAAAGGTGTGCACAACAGTAATTTCAGTGGATGGAGGGAGGCAAGCTCTGACTCTGATTTGCTTTATTTCTTTTCATGTAAAACATGCCGTCGAGAAAACAATCCTCGAGACTTAAGGTCAGCATTCAAGCAACGAAGGCAACTGGATCATGCTGCGGAGCTCATCACGATGTGGAAAGGAACATTGCATTTATGGATGAATTGGGAATGCACATTGGGATGCGCTTGGGGAACATTCACCAAGAATAGACTGAGCTCAGACTCTTGTGACTTTGCCTTCTTCACATGGACAATACAGTCGTGGAATAGAGAGCCAAGCGTTCATTCACCACAAGGCTCTCCAGGAACAATCTCTTTAGCTGTGCATAGCAGAGACTCGGCCTGTCTGTCTAACGGGAATGCTGGACACAACACTCATGTATCCATGCACAGCAGTTCCTTGGATACTTAATGAACTTAATAAAACTTTTCAATAATTAAACCCAGAATTGTTGAGGTTTTGTTTTGCATGCTATTTCCCCGACTTTGCAACTGCACTTCAGATATTCAACTATGGTGGAGGGGTGGAGGTAGTGGGGTAGAGGGAGGGGTGGGCGAAGAGGGGGAGGGGTGGGGAGAGCAGGGAGGGGTGGGGAGAGGGAGCATGCAAAATGCAGGGACCAGACAGTTGCAATGCTTGAAGTACTGTGGAGAAGTAGAGAAAGCAACTGGGTAGGGGAGAAAGCAACTGGATTGGGCATCCGTAGCTGGAGGGAACGGCTGAATGGAGAGGGCCGGAAGCGAGAGGCCGTAGAGAGCCGCGGGGAGCGAGCGTGCGAAGACCTTGGTGTCACCGGGTCCAGGGACTGGCCAGTAAGTCTTTTGCTGTTGTGTTTATGGTGCATGCACAGAAAAAGGCACTCCTCTTCCACTCCTCGCTGACCCCCCCCAACTCTCTCCCCTTCCTCCCTCCCCTCCTCCTCCTCTCCCCTTCCTCGCTCCCCTCCTCCCCCTCTCCCTCCCCCCCACTTCCCCCAGCTCTCCCCCTCCCCCCTTCTTTACCCCTCCCTCCTTCCCCCTCCCTCTTTCTCCCCCCCTCCCTCTCCCTCTTTCTCCCCCTCTCCCTCTTTCTCCCCCCTCCCTCTCCCTCTTTCTCCCCCCTCCCTCTCCCTCTCCCTCCCCCCTCCCTCTCCCTCTCCCTCCCCCCTCCCTCTCCCTCTTTCGCCCCCCCTCCCTCTCCCCCCTCCCTCTTCCCCCCTCCCTCTCCCTCTTTCTCCCCCCCTCTTTCTCTCCCCCTCTTTCTCTCCACCCCCGGCACCGCTACCGCTGGTCTCCCCGCGCTGCTCTCCCCGGCCCCCGTGCTGCTCTCCCCGGCCCCCCCGCTGCTCTCCCCGGCCCCCCCGCTGCTCTCCCCCGCCCCCCCGCGCTGCTCTCCCCGGCCCCCGCGCTGCTCTCCCCGCCCCCCCCCCCGCGCTGCTCTCCCCGGCCCGCTCCACTCTCTCCCTCCGGCCATTGTATTCTGCCACGTGTTTGTTAGGTTTCATCTCTGTGATTCTTTGAGCAGCGCCATCTTTAGTCCTGGCAGCTGCTACAGTCGCAAGCTGTGACGTTTTCGTGGCACATGCTGTATTTGCGTATGTGCCAAAACAGCGCCACCTACCGATCGCGTTGTCAACAATTGCGGTCATGTTACAAAGGGATTGGAGTATAAGAGTATGCAAGTCTTACTGCAATTGTATAGGGCTTTGGTGAGACATACCTTGAATACTGTGTACAGTTTTGGTTCCCTTACCTAAGGAAGAATATACTTGCCTTGGAAAGAGTCCATCGAAGGTTCACTTGACTGATTCCCGGGATGAGGGGATTGTCCTGTGAGGAGAGGTTCAGTAGACTTGGCCTAAACTCCATAGAGTTTAGAAGAATGAGAGGTGACCTCATTGAAACATCTAAAATTATTAAGGGGCTTGACAGGGAAGATGCTGGAAGGATGTTTCCCCTGGCTTGGGAGTAAGGAACAAAAGGTTACAGTCCCAGAATGAGGGGTTGTCCATTTATGACTGAGATGAGGAGAAGTATTTTCACTCCAACCTTTGGAATTCTGTACCACAGAGGGCTGTGGATGCTCAGTTGTTGAGTATATTCAAGTCAGAGATTAACAGATTTTGGATGCAAAAGGAATCAAAGGATATGAGGATAGTGCAGGCCAGTGTAACTGAGGTAGAAAATCAGCCATGATCTTATTGAATGGCAGAGCAGGTTCGAGGAGCCAAATAGATATTCTTGCTTTATTTCTTATGCTCTTATGCTCTTATCTTTGCTTCCTTCATCGATATGTAATTATACTGCATTCTGCTGATAGTGAAAAGTTCATCTGAACATTATACAAGTCTTTTATCTGTATTGGGCTGTGCTGCAGAGCAGTAGTTTACTTTCCAGTCACCAAAATGATGACTTTATCCCTGTACTTTGAATGCCAGGGTTGGAAATGCACTTATGCTGCAGGAGAATCGCTTTTCAGTGAAATAAAATAGATCGCATGTATCACATTTTTCAAAAATGGGGCATGTAATAACCTACCACCTTTTTAACCCCTGGAGCACTGCAGTAAACTTTAATTCCAATTTCTGTTGAATAAGTTGTATGTAGAACTACTGTTGAATTTCTATTTGCTTCCTCCAATAGAGTTGTAAAGAAATTGTTTCTTGGGAACCCTAACACACAATTTGTCCCAAAAGGAGCAAAAGGAGGGAAATAGCTTGAACTCAAAAGTGACAATCTGTATCTAACCAGTTTAATTTAGAAATGCAAGAAAAACAAAATAAAGCAGATTGAAATTCCGATTTGAAAAGTTAAAAGGAGAGAGGTATTAGGTTAACCTTCATCCTTGAGCTGTTGGTCAGAGATTTCCCTGCTTTACTATATTGCAAAATGTCTTGTGCATAACTACAGTTTTGTAAATAAAAAACTTACAGACCACCACAAAAAGGCATGTGTACAGAGATATCGGAAGAAATAAATAATTAAAGAGGCCTGTAATTGTCATAAATATGAAGAATATATAGGAAGTGTAAGACTGTACAATGCTACAGTAGTTTTTAGTTTATGTGAGACAAATGTTTTCAAAATGGTCAAGAGATACTGCTTGACCTTTAAAATACTCCATTAACAGCTGGAACCAGGTGTTCCTTACTCTAATGACCTATGTAAGAATGTCAAGAGATGGGCTGCAGAGCCCATGAACAGAGTCAAAGTCCGAGATTTTGTGAGTCCCGTGGCATTCCCAATGGTGGAACCAGAAGTCAGTGTGACTTCCACTTCCACCAGGTTCCCTGTTTCCCCACGCAATTTCGTATGTAAATGAAGTGTGCAGCAATGGGCACAGAGGACATGTGGGATTTGGCGGCTGGGACGGCCTTTCATTGGTGGAACCCGCCATCACTGGGCCAAGCACCATGATTGCCATGGCTATAAAACATACTGTGCTTGCAGCCTCAAGCATCAGAAGCCTTCCTGTCATGTAAGTGTCTGAATAGGAGCCTGAAATCAAGCTTTAAATCAATCCAAAATGTTTTTGCCTCCCTTAATTTTTGTAATCCAGCACCAACTTCAGATCATGTGCTTTATCTCTGCAGCCCCACTGCAGCCAGCAGGCAGCATCCCGCCCCATGGTTCAATGGTGCCTCCCTGCAGGTTCTCCTCCAGGCCATCAGGGAAAGGTGGGAGGTTCTCTTCCCTGTTGATGGATTCTGAACACCCTTCCACCTGACCAATGCAGCCTGGATGGAAGTCACAGAGGAGGTCTCGAATGGTGGCGTGAAGTGCAGAACCTGGGTGTAGTGTTGCAAACACATCAATGACTTGTTCAGATCGGCGAGGGATGGTGGTCTTGGCAAAGCTGCTCCACTGTTTGTCATGCTGGAGAGGAAGACAATGCCAAAGAGGTTGCACCATCACCTGCCTCTTCTTCTACCTCTGCTAGCACAGATACTTCCATATGCTCTGCGGGGGGGTTTAAGATTACCATCTGGGTCACAAGCTGGTGGTCACAACACATACACGTCCCAGCAACTGTGCTAGCTGGGTCCTATTCCAATGCTGGCCTTAGTTTTGCAGGTACGTTAAAGAGAGAACAGCACAGAACTGAGACTCAACTGCACAAATCTGACTGCTGCATGCCACGGTAAAGCAATCGTGAACTGGGTGGCACGGGAATAGTGCTTGCCGTTCACTTAATCTGGTAGATAGGACTGAATTGTAACTATACCTAGGGTAATGAGTATTCATGTTATTTAAATGAATGCAAAGCTGCAATCTGTCACCCTGGAACTCTGAAAACCTGCCGCCGGCTTAATTTTTCTAAAATATCCTGTCATCGGGAATCCGAAAAATCACCTCCCGCTTAATCAAATCACCCCGCTTGCCACTAAATATGCTCTTGCACAGCCCACAAAATTCCACCCAAAGTGTTTCAAAGTTAGTGATGATCCACTAGCTGATCAATTCATCTGTAGTGTCGACAAAAGACCTCTGCTAAAGTCGAGGGATAATCAGCCAGATCAGTGGTCATAAACTGGAGCCACCTTAATGCTTAAAATGCCAGAAATGCAATAGCCCAAATTGTACTAATAGGTTGTAAATGGCATAGCCAGTCTGTGGATTACATTCATTTTTGATACAGAACAAACACGCATTGTGATATTTGATCTGTCACTTTTCATTTGGAAGTACAGTAATACTGCATCTGGATATCTCGTATATTGTTTTTCACTGTTGCTTTGCAGCTAGCCAACAGCACAAAGTTAATTTGGTTCTTTGCTCTGTTTTGAACAAAACTGGTATGAGAAAAAAGACTTTTGCAGGGTTTCAATAAAAAGTAAGACATTGACAGTGATGCTGAATTAAATTTGAGGAAAAACGAAGGAGGTAATTAAAAATTAAGAAGATAGCTTGCATTATAGATGAGCATGACAAAATCAGTGAATTAGTGAGACCTTGCTGTGCACAAATTCCTTTCTTTCAGCAACAGTGAAAACAATTTATTAGATATTCAGAAGCAGTATTTTCGTACTTCCAAATGAAAAGGAACAGATCAAAGTTTCTCTCTTTCTTTCTTTCCGGTAATATTAATAAACAACGTATATTGCTTTGGCCATTGCCATTTTGCACGTCACTGTGTGTGTAACTCTGCATGATATATACCTTCATACATGTGTCCCTGCATATTCCTGTCACTCTGTGTCTCATGCTTCCAGTATATGAAATACCCACAGAATAAAAAACTATATATTTTATTGTTGTACATTAAATTTATGGAGCAATGCCTTTCTTTTTAAAAAATGTCAGTTATTACTTGTAATGTATTTCAGTCCTCTGAGATGGTTTATAATATAAGCCTTTCCAAATCTTTGTTCCCTAGCCACTGACACAATCACCACCCACTCATCACTCCCCCAACTCCCAGCCACTGTCAGAGGTTGAATCACACTGTTTGTGCATCCTATTTGATCTTATAGCCTCTCCATCACCAAGACTACTTACTTCCACCTCCTTAACCCCACCTGTCGTCCACTCTCTGGAAACTTTACCTCATCCAAAACTCTGCTATACATATCGTAATTCGCACAAAGTCCCATTCACACATCATTCCTGTGCTCATTGGCCCACATTGACTTCTCGTCCAGCAACTCACCTATTTTATAATGCTTATTCTTGTGTTCAAATCCCTCCATGACCTTGCTCTTTACAATCTTTGTAACTTCCTCCAGCCCTACAACTCTCCAAGATCTCTCCACTCATCCAATTATGGTATCTTGAACATCTTCAATTTTCTTCACCCCATCATTGACAGCTGTGTCTTCAGCTACCACGCCCCTTAGCTCTAGAATTCTCTCCCTAAATCTCTCTGCATCTCTGCCTCTCTCCTCCTTTAAGTCGCTCCCTAAAACCTACCTCTTTGCTCAAGCTTTGGTCACCTGTCTTAATATCTATTTTTGTGGTGTGTTTTCAATTTTTGTCTGATTAAGTACCTGTGTACCTTAGGATATTTTACTATGTTAAAGGCACTGAATCTTTAAAAATTTAAATTGTAATGTAGGGCTGAAAGTTATGTTTCCACCACCATAATTGGCGGTGGCTGTAAATAATGGTGGCCCGCACGCACAGGCCAAGCTTCATGGAGCCTCCGCGATATTAAGTGTGGCAGCTCATTTAAATGGCGGGGCGGATTATTAAGTGTGGCAGCTCATTTAAATGGCGGGGCGGATCGCCCCCCCCCCCCCCCGTCCCCCACCCCACCTGATGACATGGAGGGGGCGGGCAGCCCGTCCCTGGCAATGGCGTCAGGTGCCACTGCGCAAGCGCCGACTCCATTTTTAAAGCGCTTTGAGCCCTACATTACAATTTAAATTTTTAAAGATACAGTGCTTTTAAAAATGACATAAATTTATCCTGACCCTCTCCCACCCCCACAATAACCATGGAAAAAAATAACCTGCCCACTCCCCCACCAAAACACTTACCGTGTGTTCCGACCTTCCCCCCCACCCCCGTCGAGAGTTCATCAACTTTAAACTTTACCCCTTCTCATCACCCCTGGACCAATTAAATTAGTTTGACCCCGCTCCCCGTTTCCTGCACTGAGAAACTTACCTGCTCCCCACTCTCCACCAGTGTGACGCCTTGGATCTCCAGGCACGGGAGTGTTAGTCACTGGCACTAATATTGGAGTGGAATGGTGTGGGTAAGTACCTAATTTCTTCATTTGCATTTTTAGAAATATGTTAATTAGGCTCCCGTCACCGAGCGGTTGCGGGGGTGGGGGGCGGGCGCGCCACGAGGCCTCACCGCTGCCAGCAATTTCGGACTGGACTTTCTTGGTATTGAGGCCTGTGGCGGGAATCTGTCAGAGGCATTTTCTGGCCCCCGCCCCCGCCATGACCCTGACGTCAGTGGGGAGGAAGGGGTGGCTATAAAATCCAGCCCACCATATAATTGCAAGTTGTTGTTATTTTTGTGCTTGCTTATGCCTGCCAGTTAACTTTGAGGCTGAGGTGACCTAATGCAGTTGTAATGAAATCTGTACAAAATTAGACAACCCAAGGGGTATGAAATGTTCTGGTGATGTAAGAGATTATGTGATCCACGCATCTATGAATCAACACTACAGTTAAGATTTCACTTGCTGAGAAAGACATGCAGACTGATGGGGAGGTGCAATACACTCACTTGAAAGCTGAACACTCTAAGGGGGAAGTACTTGCAATATAATAAATAAAGAAATCAAGGCATAGAGAACTAAAGCAAGGAAGTTATGTTGAACCTTTATAAAGCACTGGTTTGGCCTCAACTGGATTATTGTGTCCAATTCTGGGCACCACAATTTTGGAAGGATGCAAAAGCATTTGAGAGGGTGCAGAAAAGATTTATGAAAATGGATCCAGGGATGAGGGACTTCAGTTACATGGATAGGTTGGAGAAACTGGGGCTGTTTTCCTTGGAGAAGAGAAGGTTGAGAGGATATTTGATAGAGGTGTTCAAAATCATGAGGGGTATGGGCAGAGTATATAGGGAGAAACTGTTCCCATTGGCAGAAGGGTTGGGAACCAGAGGACATGATTTAAGGTGAATGGCAAAAGAACCAAAGACTACATGAGGAAAGTCCTTTTTTACACAGTGAGTGGTTAGGATCTGGAATGCATTGCTTGAGAGTGGGTGAGTGGGACTAGTTGAGTTGCTTTTGCAGAGGGGAGGCATGGACACAATGGGCTCAATGGCCCCCTTCTGTACAGTAAGCGTTCTATGATTCTATAAGATTGCTTACCACAACATTTAATATCCTTAATTTTTCAATAATTTCATACACCATATATTTCACATCTACTCTGATGGGGGAGTCCAGAATAAGGGTGGATTACCATTGAGGTTAGAGCTGGGCCATTCAAGGTTGATGTCAGGAAACACTTCTTCACACAAAGAAAAGTGGAAACCTTGAACTCTCTCCCCCAAGCAGCTATTAAGGCCAGGGGTCAATTGAAAATTTCAAAACTGAGATTGATAGATTTTTATTAGACAAGGGTATTAAGCGTTACGGAACCAAGGCAGATAGATGGAGTTAAGATACAGATCAGCCATGATATAATTGAATGAGGGAACAGACTTGAGGGGCTGAATAGCCTACTCCTGTTCCTATGTTCTTATTAGATTAGATTAGATATATAGCACTGAAACAGGCCCTTCGGCCCACCGAGTCTGTGCCGACCATCAACCACCCATTTATACTAATCCTACACTGATCCCATATTCCTACCACATCCCCACCTATCTATATTTCCCTACCACCTACCTATACTAGGGGCAATTGCTAATGGCCAATTTACCTATCATCCTGCAAGTCTTTGGCTTGTGGGAGGAAACCAGAGCACCCGGAGGAAACCCACGCAGACACAGGGAGAACTTGCAAACTCCACACAGGCAGTACCCAGAATTGAACCCGGGTCGCTGGAGCTGTGAGGCTGCAGTGCTAACCACTACGCCATCTTGCCTTATTCACCTTGCCTCTGAAATTGTTACCTACAGTGCATTCATACTATAAGTTTATCATTGGTCTAAGGAGATTTAGGCTATATTCTGGTAGTAATCGTTTGGAGTGAGACTGCCTCCTCTAAGGATTCTCACTCTGCTTTGCTCCAGTGTGATCAAGCCCTGACCCTAGATTTAGACAGCATTATTTACGTTGTAACTGGTGGCAAAACTACTTCACACTAATATTACGGTTTCAGTATGAGCCAACACTTTGGCATATTGTTGCCAGTTTTCCTCAGAATTTAGCTATACTGTGTGTTTATTATTTAGGATATCATATTAGGGATTACTGTTTAAGGTGTTTATGGAATTTAATATTTTAAAGCAATAGTCGATGGACTGTGCACCAAAATGATTTTGGGAGCACTATTCCATTACCTCCCGGTTCATCAGCTGAGAAAAAAGTTTAAAGTTGCTAGCATTTTATATTTTGTTATTTAATCTACAAAGAACTGTCAAAAAGAGAAGTTTTCATTTATATAGTGCCTTTCATGACCACCAGCCATCTCAAAGTGCTTTACAGCCAATGAAATACCTTTTTTTGAAGGGTAGTCACTGTTGTAACATAGGAAATGTGGCAGCCAATTTGCACACAAGCTCCCACAAACAGCAATGTGGTAATGACTAGATAATCTTTTTTCTTGTGTTGTTGACTGAGGGCTAAATATTGGCCAGCACAGCAGGGATAAGAGCACAGAGAGCAGCTTGGCACAGAGTGTGAAGCTGGGAGTTTGGTGAGTGAGTTTTTGAGTCTTAAGTCTTCTAAAATCCAGTCTTGTTTGCATTTAGCATTTAACTAAAATTTACTGTTTAAGTTTCTTCCAGTCTTAAGCAGGGATAAACAAGTGCACTACTGGAGAGCAGCTGAAATTAGTTAATTAGGTAGCTCGTTTAAACTGCTTCCTGCAGCTGTAGCAGAGCTGATTCATTTTGAATTTCGGGTAATATAAATACAAGGGTTTGGACTGCAGCTTGAGATGGAATGAGGCTTGGGCACAGGGTGTGAAGCTGGAAGTTTGGTCAGTGAGAGAGTTCAGTGAAGAGAGGAAGGAGGTGCTCCTTTCTTCTACCTTTTTCAGCCTCCAGTAGTTGGTGAGTCTTTTTCCTTTGTCTCCAAGCTACGAGAGTGCAACTTATCTACTAAGCTGATTGGCCAGTGAGTATCCATGATAAATGACTGTGTAAATAGCTGGATCATAGAAAAACATAAAAGTTTTAAATAATCCTTAACTACCTACAGGAGAAGGAGCTGGTTGCTGAGTAAGGGTCTGTAATTCTACATTCCACTAGCAACTCCTTTAAAACTAAGGTTAAGGTATGGCAGGGCAGCTCGGCCAAATGGAATGTGCCTCCTGTGGTATGTGGGAAGTTATGGATGCTTCAGTGGCCTTGATGAGCACATCTGTAGGAAGTGTCAGAAGTTGCAGAAACTTGAACTCAAGGTTTCAGAACTAGAGTGGTGGCTGGAGTCACTGTCAGCAGGAAGAGTTTGAAGCTTAAATAAAAGCAAAATAACGCAGATGCTGGAAATCTGAAATAAAAAGAAGAAATGCTGGTAATACTCAGCAGGTCTGGCAGCATCTGTGGAGAGAAAAACAGGGTTAACATTTCAGGTCAGTGGCCATTCTTCAGAACTTCGAAGCTTGCAAGGTTTGACTGGTTCATCTGCACCATTTTAATATTCAGGTTTCTAGCGAGTGGATGTTTGGAAAGGGGGGGTCACATGGCAGGTTAGGAGTGTGCAGGCAGAGAGGGAGTGCATGACCACCAGAAAGTCTAGGAGGACCAGGCAATATTTCCTCAGAGGTGTGTAGCAAGAGCCAAGTTTGGAGCCGCGCAGGTGACTCAGCTGCACGGGCGGGAAGGAAGAAGAGTGGAAGAAAAGTAGTGGTGGGGATTTGATAGGGGAATAGACAGGCATTTCCAGAGCCACAGATCTGACTCCAGGATGTCAGAGTGTCTGCAGTACATTTTTAAGGGGAGGGTGAACAGTCTGAGATTGTGGTTCACATTGGTACCACCCACATGGGTAGAAAGAGGGATGAGGTCCTGAATGCAGATTTTAGGGAGCTAGGTAAGACATTTAAAAAAAAAAAAAAAAAGGACCTCAGAGGTAGTAATCTTTGGATTACTCCCAGTTTCATGTGCTGGTGAGCACAGAAATAGGAGGTTGGAGCTGAATAATGTGTGGCTGGAGAGATGGTGCGGGAGGGAGGGTTTTAGATTCCTGGCGCATTCAGACCAGTTCTGGGGGAGATGGGACCTGTACAAGCTTGAAGGTTTGCACCTTGTCATGAAAACGTGCTATGTCGAATGCAGATTTTTTTTTTCTTAATCCACTCTCTAGAAACCTGAATATTAAAATGGTGGAGATGAACCAGTCAAACCTTGCAAGCTTCGAAGTTCTGAAGAATGGTCAATGACCTGAAATGTTAACTCTGTTTTTCTCTCCACAGATGCTGCCAGACCTGCTGAGTATTTCCAGCATTTCTTCTTTTTATTTCAGATTTCCAGCATCTGCGTTATTTTGCTTTTATTTAAGCTTCAAACTCTGCCTGCTGACTGTGACCACCAAGGCATATCCCCTGCTGCAGACTGTAGTGTTCAGTAGTTTAATTGATTTGTGTTTGACTGTATTAGTCTGTTCACTGATCATTGTTCACTATGCTTAAGTACTTAAGCCTGAGGGTGGACATAATGAGTTTTGAGAAGGTTCCGGAAAGAGCAGACAGAGACTTCCTTTGAAGGAAATCAGCTGCATTACTGCTTCCTGGAGAACCACTGAATCAGCTGTCCATATCTTCAAACTGGAAGCCTCAGGACCACCAAAGGAAAGTTGTCTGACCACTGAATTCAGCCTGAAGCCAGCCAGGTCACAAACCTCCACAGACTGTATACCCCTTTCATTTCTCTGGACTCTAATTTGACCAATCTATTCTTCCCCACTCTGTAATCTATTTGTGTGTGAGTGTGTGAAAGTTGAAGCGTATTTTATTATTTTACTTGGATCGTTTTAAGTACAATAAAGTTAACCTCTTTCTTTGTTAAACTGGAGAAAACATATTCGATTGACTCTTTATGATCATGGCATTGTTATGAAAGTGATTCTGTTTTTTGTTAAAATATTTTTTAAATGAATTTATAGTTAAACTGAATAAATGTTGGACCGGTTTTTTTAAAAGAGAGCCATCAAGAAGACACTGAGGGAGCCAGATTGGCAACAATGTTACTGGTTGTCACATAACACAAGTTAAAGATAGAACAGAAACTGTGGTAACAGGGGCAAAGAAGTGACAAGCGCCCCTTTGATTGGACAAGCCCAGTAGTATCAGAGCACATTGAGAAGGGCAGAAAACTCTCAAGCGTTTTGGTTGTTAGTCAGTGTGTGTGTTTTACCTTATGGAGTGAGCTACAATCAAGTCTGCTGCTGAAGTGTCAAGGAAGGACAGAAGACCACAACCCAGCTTACCTTCCAGAAACTCTCTAAAGACTCTGAAGTCCACTGTCAATTTATCTCGTTTCCTGTCTTTGAAGAAAGCCTGCTAATTTACTTTTCAATGCTGCCTGAAAAGAACTGTTCTAAAAGATCTCGGTGACCTGTCTACGTGTACTCATAAGTTAGACTGTATGGTAGTTTTGGAACAACATATATCATCTGCTATTTTCTTCAAAAATGAGCAAGTAATCTGCCCAAGTTTTTTTGTCTGTATCAGCTCTGAATTAAAAACAAAACTCCATTTTCATTCTTTTGGTTAACCGTTGTAAATGTGTGTGTTTGTGTGAAGGGACTAAGGTTTAAAAAAAGAAACTTTAAAATTTAAATCTGTGTTTTACTTCATTGCTAGTTAAGACTTGTTTTATAACAAACTGATAATTTTGTTCATTAAAGAAACCTAGTTAGTGTGTTCTTTTCTGGGAAAAAAAGAGTTTATGATTGACCATATTGATAAGTGAGAAAATTTTTAAATAATAATACGTTGTGACCTGTGTTACGACCACGGCAGGAGCGATGCACTGTCAATTCAGTCCCGTCACTCTACAGGTCGCAGCATATTATTAAACTTTCATATCCATTCGTAAAACAGCCAAATTAAACACTCTAGTAACCCCAGAATGAAACAGACCAAACCAGGTATCTTTAGACAACAATAAATTAACTATTTATTCAAAAACTAAATCTTAAACACTTAAGATAAACCTATGTCTAAAGACCTTATAACTTCTTGATTTAATCTAGCTTCCCCCATTCACATACATTCAAAAATAACTAACAGTTAACTGGTTTTAAAAGTAGTGTTTTTTTTAAAAAATCAGCTGTCTCAAGAATAAAATGAATTTTTTGTGAATTACGTTCCTGGTGGATGAGGTATTCTAATCTGGAAATAGTCAAAGTTCACTCGACGTCTTCATCTGATGAAAATAGTCCTTAAGTAGATATTCAACTCTTCGGCAGTCATAGGCATTAAACTTCTTTTAAACGATGAGCACAGCAATACAAACGGTTTCTTGAAAAAGAAAGCTTTTCTTCTTTACTCAGGGAATTATCTTGGCTTGTAGCTCTTGTAGAATTTTTGCTGAGAGGAAATAGACAGCTTTCGTTAGTACGCTTCTTTGGAAAGTCTCTCAAAACAAACTGGTTTCTGCCAGTTTTACACACAGCCAAGTGGAAACATTACCATGTGACCTCTCTCTCTCCTGCTGTTACCCAGGTTAACAAAAATGCAGCTTTGGCACACTGTGTTTTCAGAATTTTCTCTCCCTTAAAGGTGCACGGTTTTTAACAGAGTCTTTAAGGCACACACTGTTTTTAATCTGAGGAGAAAAAATAATTACAGGTCCATGACACCTGTGGAGAAGTGGGACTATATTAAACAATGCATTCCTCCGACCTTGGTCATAACAGGATGTAAACAGTTAAACACTCATTGAATTGTCAAGTATTTCCACTTCAAAATGAAATAAACCTGTTGTGCCCAAACAAGGAGAGGGAAAAGAGCGGAGCCCTTCGACTCCTCCTCACCTAATCATAACAACCTCAATAGGGCCGGGACCAATATCCTTGCCGGGAAGTTTGCTAGTGCTGTTGAGCAGGGTTTAAACTAGTTTGGCTGTGGGATGGGAACCTGAGAGTAGACTCAGATGGAGCAGAATTGGAAATGGAAATGAAAGCAGAAAATTAGTGACAGAGTCTGGAAAGCAGAGGAAACAAAGGATAGAAAATAACAAAATATTTTGACAGTGCTCAACGGTATATGCTGCAACGCAAGGAGTATAGCAAATAAAGCAGACAAGCTATTACAGAACCATGACTTAAAGAGGGACAGGAATGGCAGCTCAATATTTCTGGTCACAAGGTTTTCGGATGAGATAAGAGGGGGATAAAAAGGAAGTTGGTGGTAATTTTGGTTAGACAAGCAATTACAGCTGGATGACATGTTTGAAGGATCATCAAATGAGGGTACATGGATTGAGATTAGGAACAAAAAAGGGGCAGTCACACTGCTGGGAGTGTACTATAGACCCCCAAAACGCAAGAGGAAGATAGAAGAGCAACTATGTAGGCAAACCTCTGAGAAGTGCTAAAACAATAGGGCAATAATAGCAGAGGATTTTAACTACCCCAATATTAACTAGGATAGTTTGAGTGTGAAAGAATGGAGGGAACAGAATTCTTAAGGTGAATTCAGGAGAACTTTTTTGGCCAGTATGTAGCAGGTCCAACAAGAGAGGGCATGGTTATGGACTTGGTTTTAGGTAATAAAGCTGGGCAGGTGGAAGGAGTGGCAGTGGGAGAGCATTTTGGTGGTAGTGATCACAATTCAATTAGTTTTAACATAATTATGGAAAAGGACAAAGAAAGAACAAGAGTTGAAGTTCTAAACTGGGGCAAGGCCAATTTTACTAGGCTGAGAAGTGATTTAGCAAAAGTAGACTGAAAACAGCTACTTGAAGGTAAATCAGTATCAGAGCAGTGGGAGGCATTCAAAGGGGAGATTCAGCGGGTTCAGAGTAAACATGTTTCCACAAATAAAAAGGGTGGGACAGCCAAATCTGGAGACCCTGGATGTCAAGGAGCTTACAGGGTAAGATAAGGCAGAAGAGGAAAGCTCATGTCAGATGCCAAGAACACAATACTACAGAAAGCTGAGAGGAGTATAGAAAGTGGAGGGGTGAAATCAAAAAGGGAATTAGGGAAGCAAATAGAGAGCATGACAGAATATTGGCAAGTAAATTCAAGGAGAACCCAAAGATGTTTTATCCATACATTAAGAGTAAGCTGATAACTAAGGAAAGAGTAGGGCCCATAAAAGACCAAAAAGATAACCTATATGTGGAGGCAGAAGATGTGGGTATAGTTGTTAATGAATACTTTGCGTCTGTCTTCACAATTCAGGGGATGATGCACACGTTGTAGTTAAGGAGGAGGAGTGTGAAGTATTGGATGTGATAAACATAGACAGAGAGGAAATATCAAGGGGATTAGCATCCTTGAAAGTGGATAAATCACCAGTGCCAGATGAATGTATCCCCGGCTGTTAAAGGAAGCCAGGGAGGAAATAGCGGAAGGTCTGACCATCATTTTCCAATACTCACTGGATACAGGTGTGGTGCTAGAGGATTGGAGGTCTGCTAATGTTGTACCTTTATCTAAAAAGGGGGTGAGGGATAGACTGAGTAATTACAGTCAGTTTGACCTCGCTCATGGGCAAATTATTGCAATCAATTCTGAGAGACTGGATAAACTTTCACTTAGAAAGGCAAAGATTAATCAAGGATAGTCAGCATGGATTTGTTAAGGGAACGTCATGTCTGACTATCCTTGATTGAATTTTTTGAGGAAGTAACAAAGAGGATTGATGAGTGTATCGCAGTTGATGTGGCCTACCATGGATTTTAGCAAGGCTTTTGACAAGGCCCCATATGGCAGACTGATTAAAAAAATAAAAGCCCATTGAATTCAGGGGAATCTAGTAAGTTGGATACAAAATTGGCTCAGTGGCAGGAAACAAAGCGTAAGTTTTTGCGACTGGAAGGCTATTTCCAATGGGTTTCTGCAGGGCTCAATACTAAGTCCCCTGCTTTTTGTGGTGTACTTTAACAATTTGGATGTAAATGTAGGGGAAATGATCAAGAAGTTTGCAGATGACACAAAAATTGACCATATGGTTGATAGCGAGGAGGATAGCTGCAGACTGCAGGAAGATATCTAAGGACAGATCAGGTGGGCAGTAAAGTGGCAAATGGAATTTAACCCAGAGAAGCGTGAGGTGATGCATTTGGGGAGGTCAAATAAGGCAAAGGAATACACAATAAGTGGGAAGATACTGAGAGGTATAGGGGAAGTGAGGGACCTTGGAGTTTATGTCCACAGATCCCTGAAGGTAGCAGGACAGATCGATAAGGTGGTTACGAAGGCATATGGAATCCTTTCCTTTATTAACCAAGACATAGAATATAAGAGTAGGGAGATTATGCTGGAACTATATAAAACATTAGTTAGGTCACAACTTGAGTACTGTGTGCAGTTCTGGTCACCTCATTACAGAATGGATGTAATTGCACTACAGGGGGTACAGAGGAGATTTACGAGGATGTTGCCAGGACTGGAAAATTGCAGCTATGAGGAAAGATTGGATAGGCAGGGGTTGTTCTCTTTGGAACAGAGGAAGCTGAGAGGGGATTTGATTGAGATGTATGAAATTGTGAGGGGCTTAGATGTAGTGGATGGGAAAGGCCTATTTACCTTGGCCGAGAGGTCAGTGACTAGGGGGCATAGATTTAACATGATTGGTAGAAATATTAGAGGGGAATTGAGGAAATAATTTTTCACTCAGAGGGTGGTGGGAGTCTGGAACTCACTACCTGAAAAGGTAGTAGAGGCAGAAAACCTCATCTCATTTAAAAGGTGCCTGGATGTGCACCTGAAGTGCTGTGGGCTACAGGCCAAATGCTGGAAGATGGGATTAGGCTGGGTGACTCTTTTTTTTAAGCTGGTGCAGATACAATGGGCCAAGTGGCCTCTTTCTGTGTCATAAACTTTCTATGATTCTAACTCCCCAGCTTTTCTTTGTAATAGTGCCGGGGGTATTTTACATTCACCTAAGAGAATAGACAGGATCTCATTTTAATGTCTCATCTGCAAAGTAGTACCTCTGCCAGTGCAACATTCCCCTCAGCGCTGCATTGGAATGTCAGCCAAGATTTTTAAACTCAAATTCTGGAGGGGGTCTTGAATCCAAAACCTTCTGACTCAGAGGCAAGAATGCTACCAACTGAACCACAGCTGACAATCACATAAAAGGAAGATTCTGGCTGTTTTTAACATCCTGTGCTTATTTCTAGACCACTGTGATAAAAGGATGAGAGATGCTGTCAGTATTAGATGGCAAGTTCATGGTCTTGTGAGTTCAAAACTGAGCCAACTATTAACCTGAGAAAAGTAATAATATTTGCCAGCCTTCAGGTTGGTAGACTCTTTCTACCTTTTACTCATCAACTATTGAAGACCTGTAGAATAGCAATGTTAAGCCTCTGAAATGAGCAACAAAAATACAAGCAACATGAAACATGGTAAGGTAACAATTTAGCAATAAGCAAGTGTAAATGTTAGTTTGTTTTTGCAGAAGGGAAATGCAACGATAAAGTATGAGCACTTACAGACTCTCTTTTACTTTGGCAATATTTGTTTTTCATATCAGATTGAGTGTGGGCATTTGGAGACATCCCCTAAAGCAATTGGGCAGCGTTTAGCAGACAGTTATTAGGCAGTCTGCAATTTGGAGATTGTAAACTGGCCAGAGCTGCTGAATGTGAAGTTATTTTAAAACATAATAACCCTATTCCTTTATCATTCTGGTTTTACATTATCATGAAACCTGTATCAAATTGGGCAAAAGAAGCTTACAATAAGTGCAGTCAGATTGCCTGCTGTGAAACTTCAACTGAATATTCTTTTTAAATCTAAATGCTCAATTTTGTGGCTTACTGCACTTAAATCTAAAAGTATGTTTTTCAGGCTTTGTAAAATAGTTGTTGTTTAACTTTTCAGTAAAAATAATTAAGACAAAGCTTTTAGCACTTAACAATTGTTTCTGTGAAGTAGAATTTTACTTTCAACGCTTCCTACATTATGAATAACTAATTAATTTCAAAGCCTCTGAATATGATTTTGCATGTAAATAATGACAAATCAAGATAAATAAAAATTTGAACTGACACTGATTCTAAGACCCAGATATTAACTGTGAGACATGGTGGGGTAATGATATTGGGTGGAAAACCCAGAAGAACTTGTAGCATGTTGGTCTGTGGCATTTTGATGTAGCCACCTAATTCTAATATCTCTTCAGTTTTTGGCAGTGAATGTGCAGCAGCGTGTTCTCAATTGTAGTATTTTGAAAGTTAATTCAACTTAGGGATTTGGAGGAGTTAGGAATTTGATCAAAGAGAGTGAGAAGTTTCATTATTCAGGATTCATGACATACAAGGGCTGCGCCTTAGTTTAACGATGCATCACTTGATGCACTGTTGGGTGTGGTGGTGAGTCAGAGAGAGATATTCTTCCCGAACAACAGGAGGAAGAAACATGTTGCTGCAACAGAGAAGGTGTGGCTGAAGATAGCCCAGGAGGTCAGAAGCAGGAATATAGTGCCATGATCTTGGATTTAGTGTAGAAAGAGTTTTAATGACCTAACCAAGTCAGGAAAGGTGATAACAGTTGCACATTCACCTACTTCCTGCGGTGCAGATCACCACCCCACCTCCTTACTCTGCCTTGTCAAGCCTACTCCATCATATCACTCCTCACGCCCACTTACCCTGCAAGCGCACCCATTCTTTCCTTGGAATGCACTTCCTCACTATCTCTAGCTATCCATCCAGCACTGACACTTACCCTCATCCTTATGCAATTTCACGTCTCTCCCTAATATTTACCCTCACCAAATGCACTACAGCCATCTGGTGAACACATACCATTACAGTCACACATATGTGTGTTCTTTCCCCTGTTGCAGAAGAGAGCACAGAACATGAGGGAGAGAGAGAGAACAGGAGGTGGGCCTCCATGGATTTCACAGTTGACAGCTGCAAAGGAGGGAGTGATGGAGAATATTGGTGTCTTGGCTTCCCTGATAATTCAAGATGGGGAGATGGGGATAACCCTGCCAGCTGGTTAAGGAGTTAAATATAAGTGACCCTTTTGTCAGAAAACACTGATGTCAACAGAGAGTGAACTATAATCATCTTCATAATGATGAGTGTTATGACTTCAGTTGAGACCGTTATCTTTAAAACAAGAGATATGAACTCCCCAGACGAATTAAAGGATTATACATGCATTGAAATCCACCTGAGTTATCCCAGGAAGTCAAAACATTGGAGACAGCATATGGACACATGGACTTTTTCTCCAAATTTAACATCCCTCCTGAATTCAAGCCCACACACCCATTATTATTAAAATTCCTGCCTAAGGGTTTTTGCTAGCTGCTAATTACATTGATTTTCCAGTTTGTGTGAGTTGTTCGGCATACCAATAAGATGTCCTGTTGGTCCCAGCTGTACGCAATTGGGTAGCAGTAAAATGACTCCAAATCACTGCTATGGTTTGTGCATGCATTAATAATCGGAAACTTTGAGATTACACAGAAAAGTGGGTGCTAATTGCATAAAGTAAACAAGAAAAAATACTTGACAGATACTTGGTGAGGATGTGAGGAAGGGGCAAGGTTTTGTTTATGTGCTATACCAACCTAAATCATAAATTCAGAGAGAATTTTGAATGTCGATTTTAAAGACACATTATGCTGAAATTATAGAATGGGGCTGAAATGTAGATTTAACTACTAAAGCCATTTTCTGAAAGTGTTTGGACATCCGCCTGCACATCAGCAGAAATAATCACTGATTTCCCTTGCCAAGGATGTTATTCGAAACTCTTGTTTTAAAATTATTTTTAACCATTTCATAGTCCAAGTCCTTCAACCAACGTTTTCTGCAGGTAATGCTCTGAATACAACAACCACCTGCATTTGTATAGCATCTGTAGCATAGTTAATTGTCCTAAGGCACTTCACAAGAACATTATCAGATTTAATTTGACACCAAGCCACACAGGGAGATATTCAGACAGTGATCCAAAGCTTTGTCAAAGAGGTAGGTTTTAACAAGCATCTTCAAGGAAGAGAAAGGAATAAAGAGGCAGAGAGGTTTAGGGAGGGAATTCCAGGGCTTATTGCCTAGGCAGGCCTAGGCAGCTGGAGCCACAGCTACCAATGATGGAGTGATAAAACCTGGAAATGTTGGAACCAGAATTGGAGGAGCAGAGAGAATTTGACCTCCAGCCTGAAGCAAATTTCCCAGCCTGTAGCATGGTTCACAGGATTGGATAGTCGGTTGGAAATTATATCATTGGTTTTGCAATGGAGTTGTTTGTTGTAAAAGCATGTTCCTATAACTGGCATCACTGGAACAACTTTGCAGGGAGTTGGGGCCTCACTCATGTGCTCCAGGCATGCAGGAAAATGTAAGTTTTTATGACTTCTTAACTCAGTGGTTAGAATGTGGAACTTGCTACCACATCGTGTAGTTGAGGCAATTTAGCATAGATACATTTAAGTGGAAGCTAGATAAGAACTTGAGGGAGAAAGGAATAAAAGGATATGTTGATAGGGTTCAATAAAGTAAGGTGGAAAGAGGCTCATTTAATTCTATGTAAAGCTTGCCTCACGTTGCATGAAATGTGAATAAGGTATTTATCAGCCAGCTCATTCACTGTGGGGTGACTTCTACAATGTCTGAAAACTTGAGGTGTATTCCCTTGAAATGAAAGAAAAAATCCATGTGTGTATTGTGTCTGACTACAACATCATTATCAACTGCATGAGTTTAAAAAAAAAGACTTGTGTTGATACAGTGCCTCATAATAATCATCAGAAGTCTCCCTAAATGTTTACAGCACAACAGGAAACCATTTGCTGCAATATCTGTGCCAATCTTTTGCCAGAACAATTCAAAACTACTGCCACTGATGTTTCCCCATCGATATGGGTCTTTCTCTGCTTCAAATATTTGACTCCTACCATTTCACATATGATGAATTCATTTGAAGACCTGTGACTGTTGTTTCATTGGGAAATGTAGCAGCTATATTGTGTAGCGAGATCGTATAAAATAGTAATGAGTTAATTGACCAGGTAATGTGTATGCTTGGTTGATTTTAGTTTCTTCAGATTCATTGGGTATAAGTGACACTAAAATCCTGACCTTAGTGGGCAGTTTGCTTTATGCTGCTCTGGTCAGATAACAGTAGAACACAGGAATGTGTAGTCTAATGTGGTAATACTGGACATTGGGTTCTTAATGGGTTAATATGCAAATCATACAGTGTACCTCATCACAAGAAATGATGTAACACTACATGGTCTGGATCTCTCGTGCAGTCTCTTGGCAGATGTAAGCCAGAGCAGTAAGAGATGTTTCAATAAATCTCCTGTTTTCTTTTAACTCAGCAGACACATTAGATATTCTGTAATGGACTAAAAATACTCAGAATATTATATGGTGGTAGTGGTGAAAAATATTGATGGAAAAGTCCCTACCTTCGTTGGAAAGCTTCGAGAATGTCACAGGCCTCAATTAAGCTTTGGCACGGCCAAAAAGGTATCGGAGATTTGCCAGATATCGCACCGTGTCAGGCCTCGCTGCAAAGCTGAGCAGTGAGCAGGTCAGTACACTGGACAGAGTCATCATGGAATTATGAAAGGGAAATCATGTTTGACAAACTTTTTGGAGTTTTTTGAGGATATTACTTGTAGCATAGAGGAGAACCAGTGGATGTCGTGTATTTGGGTTTTCAGAAGGCTTTTGATAAGGTCCCACACAGGAGGTTAGTGAATAAAGTTAGAGCACATGGGATTGGGGGTAATATACTGATATGAATTGAGAATTGGTTAACAGACAGAAATCAGAGTGGGAATAAACAGGTCATTCTTAGGATGGCAGGCTGTTACTGGTGGGGTACCGCAAGGGTGAGTGCTAGGGCCACAGCTGTTCACAATCTATATAAATGATGTGGGGACCAAATGTAATATTTCCAAATTTGCTGATGACACAAAACTAAGTGGGAATGTAAGTTATGAGGAGGATACAAGGAGACTCTAAGGGGATTTGGACAGGCTAAGTGAATGAGCAAGAACATGACAGATGGAATCTCATGTGAATAAGTGTAAAGTTAACCACTTTGGTAGAAAAAAACAGAAATGCAGAGTTTTTCTTAAATAGGGAAAGGTTGGGAAGTGTTAATGTCCAAAGGGACCTGGGTGTTCTTGTTCATGAGCCACTAAAAGCTAGCATGCAGGTGCAGCAAGCAATTAAGAAGGTAAATAGTATGTTGACCTTCATTGCAAGACGTTTTGAGTAGAGGAGTAAAGACGTCTTGCTGCAATTGTATACAGCCTTGGTGAGACCACACCTGGAGTATTGTGTACAGTTTTGGTCTTCACATCAAAGGAAGGATATAATTGCCATATAGGGAGTGCAATGGAGGTTCACCAGACTGTTGCCTGTATGGCGTGATTGTCTTATGAGGAGAGATTGCGGGAACTGGGCCTGTATTCTCTGGAGTGGTGGCCGGCAAGTAGAATCCAGCGATCAGATGAGTCACGGTACTGACGGTTGGGGATCATGTTAAAAGGTTTTGAAAAACTAGTGATACTTTGCTATAGACATTGAGCTCAAAGTAAAATAAAGCGGAGAAAAACCCAATCCTTCACCTGAGCTGAACATGAGGGCGAAGAGCAGGAAACCCCAAAAAGCACAAGAATGCCTGAGAAGCATAGGAAACCCCCAAAAACAGCAGGGACACCTCCATTAAGGCAAGCAAGCCTGAAAAAAAAAGACAAACGGCATTTCTCAAAGAAAAGGGAAAACCCTAGAAAAGCCTATTTAAAACAGCAGGGAACTCTTGAGAACAGCTGGGGGCCTTCACTAAAGCAACCAAGACTGAAAAAATACAAACAAGCAGAATTTCTTAAAGGGGAACACCCTAAAAGAAGGCAATATGGATCCAAAATTGGGAATGCCGGAGAGTTTCCAGAATCAGGAGGGACCCAATCATATTCAAAATTGGCTATCATGAAGAAAAAGTTCCTAAGGTTTAGAATCGCTTCACAACTCCGTACAAAATCTGAAGTGGAACAAGTGAAGACCTTCCTAAGTTCAATAGGTGCAATTGCAGATGACGTAATTGTCTGACAAGGGATCACCGAGGCTACCAATAAATTCGAAGAGGTACTCCAAGCCTTTGATAAGTATTTTAATCTCCAGACCAATAAAATCTTGGAAAGAACCAAATTTAATGATTGGCGAATCTGTAGACTCCTATATTAATAACCTTTATAAATTGGCAGAAGGTTGTGAATACAGCGAATTAAAGGCAGAACTAATCAGAAACAGGATAATCGTTGGCATAGCGGATGAATGCTTGTCAGATTTGTTGCAATCCAAGGAAGATCTTGCATCAGAAAAGGCCATTCAAATTGTAAGACAGGCTGAAGTTTGCAAACAGAATAGAGACATTCTACGAGCTGAAGACAAGCCGTGAATGAGAAGGAGTCCAGGGAAACACTTTGAGGAACAGAAAAAGCATACAGGTGAGAAGGTGCATGAAATAGGAAAGCCTTGCCAGTATTGTGGAGCCAAGGAGATCCACAGGCGAGAGCAGTGCCCAGCAAGTAAAGCTGAGTGCTTTAAGTGTGGAAAAACTGGACAGGATGGGAAGATGTACCACAGCAAAATTTCTTTGCTTAAAGGTACAAAGCAGAAGACCTTCACACAAACAGCAGTGAATCAAGTACAGCAATACCACAAGAGAAACAACCAGGAGAGTTCTTGGGAGAAATCAGTAATCGGGACCAAGATTGCTTGACAGCAGACATCTACGTGAATGGACACTCATGAATCTTAAGCTTGACGCAGGAGCTAGCATCACGGTTTTGTCTGACCAAGAGCCATGGGTGAAGAGACATTACCTGCAATCGACAGATATGCGGTTGCATTGTCCAGGCGGGACACAACTGCGAGTAATAGGCAAACTCCAAGCAACTCTTCAGCATAGAGGCAGACAACTGATAGAGACCTTATATATCTTACACAATCAAGGATTTTCTTTATTGAGCAGGAATGCAAGCTTGGAACTACAGTTGATTAAAAAGGTAGCTGAAGTCACGCAAACGAAGTTAAACAATTTCTTATTATGATCAGCAGAATTACTAATGGGAAGGAAGTTAAGAACACAACTCCCCAGTATTGCCTCAACAGTTAATGCTTGGATTGAAGATTCAAGACTACAAAGTTTGAGAGAGAGAAAACTTCTACAGAAGGAAACAAACCAAGAATTACAACAGGAGATTTTGAGCGCAAAGCTTAATTTTGAGCGTGAAGCTTACCTAAATTAAACAATGGTCAAAAGGTTTGGATACATGACCTGGAACAAGAAGGTACAGTAATCTATAAACTTGAGGACCGTCAGTGATCGTATGTTATATGAACGAATGAAGGGAACATATGAAAGAATCAGAGGAATATCATTCCTATTCCGCAAAAACAACAGCCAATAATCCATCTGCAAGATCCAGATAAAGATGAACAAACCCAAACTGAATGAAATACTGCAATCCATAGAAACGAGAAACCAGGTCAGCAACCCAGACTTCCTACGAAGACTACTGATTGTCCCAGACAGATTACAAACAGATCGGGGTGAGTTGTCAAACCTCCGATGAGACTGAATCTGTAATGTCAGAGACTTTGGAGGAGAGAGAGTAGTAGAGAAGTCATAAATAAAAATATGTTTGGAAAAATGTCGGATAAAGACTTGGGGGAGATGTAGTATCAGGATGTAAAGGGTTCATACCAAAAACAGTGAGAGAGACCCCTTCCACTGAATGAGTAATGATGTAACAGTAGTCACATGAGATAAGCTTGAGTAGAAGGTATAGCAGCACAAAGTCTGATGGCTTAGATGGCTTGTAGAGAGTGTATATAGTAACTGTAAATAATAAAGAGTTGTTAGTTAACCTTTACCAGAATCTAAGACTTTCTCTAGAACGCCCAACAATGCTACTAATACAAACCCAGCAATGCAACACTCGATACATACTTTACTCTGAGAAAGAATATCATTGTTGAACCGGCTAAATTTAACAAACATACCCAACATCAAGGAGAAAGTGTTGATGCATTTATAAACGACCCGCATAAACTTGCAGAGGACTGTGATTATGGTGCTTGAAAGATGAACTGATCAGAGACCGAATTGTCATGGCAGTGTTGGATGATGCTTTATCTGACCACTTGCAGTCAAGAGATGATCCAACCTTAGCAAAGGCAATCCAATTGAGCAAATAAGTGGAGGTCAGGAAACAGAATCGATCCTTGGTTCGAGGTGACAGGGAGAGCATCATCTCGAAAGCAGCTGACTCAGTAAAGTTTGTTAAATATAAAAAAGTGAAAGCTGGCATTAAAAAGCAGGGGAGAAGGAGGAGCATCTATTAACAGCCCAAGCTAACTGCTGTAGGTGTGGCCGAGAGAGACACTGGCAGGAAATCTGCCCTGTCAAAGAGGCCGAATGTCATTCATGCGGAAAGATGGGCGACTTCCAGGCAGTGTGCCATAGCAAAAAGCCGATTTTTGAAGTAGAGGATGTCAATGATATTGAGGTGCCTTTCCTCGGAGAGATCCAGGAACCAAGCGGAAGTTGCTGGAGTGCAGAGAGCCTAGTAGAGGGAAACAAGATGCACTTTAAGTTAGTCACTGGAATAGCAGTTTCAGTTCTTTCTGATGCCGAACCATGGTTAGAGAGAAGCTCTCATCAGCCATCAAGCAAAAAATTTTATGGGCCAGGATGGATAGAACTTAAAGTCATAGGAGAACTGAAGGCAAGCCTTCAATATTGAGAAAAAAAAATCACAGAAAAATTACAAGTGATCCAAAACCCGAATTGCTCACTTTTGAGCAGGAAGGCTTGTACCGACTTGCATCTGATTTGCAAAGTAGAGGAACGGCAAAGCCGAGGAGAACAGCCAAAAAACTTCAGAACTGAATTCCCAAAGCTGTTCACAGGACTAATGAAGCTGAAGACAGCATAACCACATAGCTCTATGGCTGGAAGCAAAGACAGTGTGCCTGTTTACACCCAGAAAAGTTCCTCACCCACTCTTGCCAAAAGTAAAGAAGGAAATTGATTCCATGGTGAAGCAAGGGGTTATTTCACCTGTGACAGAACCAACAAGCTGGTGCTTGGGATTGGTCCTGGTGCAGAAATCCAATGGATCTATCAGAATTTGCGTTGATCTTACACAGCTGAACATGAAGTTCATCCTATGTTGTCTGTGGATGAGAGCTTAGAAAAATTGGGAAAGAGTTCAATGTTCACAAAGCTAGAAGCATATAGTGATTTTTGGCGACTACCCCTGCTCCTAAGTCTTATATTCCTATGTTCCTTGAATAAGAGTCTAAGTTGCTAACAACCCTCATTACTCCATTTGGAAAGTTTTGTTTCAACAAACTACCCTTTGGTATCACATCAGCTCCTGAAATCTTCCAGAGGACTATGTCAAGCATCCTAGAAGGACTGGATGTAACCATATGTCATGTGGATAATGTCCTGATCTATGGATCCACTCAGCCAGAACATGACACTAGAGTGAGAGCAGTGTCGTGATGCCTAGAGGAAGCAGGACTTACACTCAACAACAAATGCAAATTCTGACTGTCAAGTTCCTTGGACAAGGAAAGAGGTTCTGCATAGTCAGTATGTGGAGCCAGGCACCAAATTAAGAAGCAGAACCACAAAGGTAATAATCACTGGATTATTTATTTATTTATTTTATTCATTCATGGGATGTGGGCGTCGCTGCCCAGGCCAGCATTTATTGCCCATCCCTAATTGCCCTTGAGAAGGTGGTGGTGAGCTACCTTCTTGAACTGCTGTAGTCCATGTGGGGTAGGTATACCCACAGTGCTGTTAGGAAGGGAGTTCCAGGATTTTGACCCAGCAACAGTGAAGGAACGGCGATATAGTGTGTGACTTGGAGGGGAACTTGCAGGTGGTGGTGTTCCCATGTATTTGCTGCCCTTGTCCTTCTAGTTGGTAGAGGTCACGGGTTTGGAAGGTTCTGTCGAAGGAGCCTTGGTGCATTGCTGCAGTGCATCTTGTAGATGGTACACACTGCTGCCACTGTGCATCATTGGTGGAGGGAGTGAATGTTTGTAGATGGGGTGCCAATCAAGAGGGCTGCTTTGTTCTGGATGGTGTTGAGCTTCTTGAGTGTTGTTGGAGTTGCACCCAGCCAGGCAAGTGGAGAGTATTCCATCACACTCCTGACTTGTGCCTTGTAGATGCTGGACAGGCTTTGGAGAGTCAGCAGGTGAGTTACTCGCCGTAGGATTCCGAACCTCTGACCTGCTCTTGTAACCACGATATTTATATGGCTACTCCAATTCAGTTTCTAGTCAATGGTAGCCCCTAGGCTGTTGATAGTGGGGAATTCAGCGATGGTAATGCCGTTGAATGTCAAGGGGAGATGGTCAGATTCTCTCTTGTTGGAGATGGTCATTGTGGCGTCAATGTTACTTGCCACATATCAGCCCAAGCCTGGATATTGTCCAGGTCTTGCTGCATTTCTACACAGACTGCTTCAGTATCTGAGGAGTCATCAACGAACATCCCCACTTCTGAGCTTATGATTGAAAGAACGTCATTGATGAAGCAGCTGAAGATGGTTGGGCCTAGGAAACTACTCTGAGGAACTCCTGCAGTGATGCCCTGGAGCTGAGATGATTGACCTCCAACAACCACAACCATCTTCCTTTGCGCTAGGTATGACTCCAGCCAGCAGAGGGTTTTCCCCCTGATTCCCATTGACCTCAGTTTTGCTAGGGCTCCTTGATGCCATACTCGGTCAAAGGCTGCCTTGATGTCAAGGGCAGTCACTCTCACCTCACCTTTTGAGTTCAGCTCTTTGTTTGAACCAAGGCTGTAATGAGGTCCGGAGCTGAGTGGCCCTGGCGGAACCCAAACTGAGCATCACTGAGCAGGTTATTGCTAAGCAAGTGCCGCTTGATGGCACTGTTGATGACACTTTCCATCATTTTACTGATGATTGAGAGTAGGCTGATGGGGCGGTAATTGGCTGGGTTGGGCTTGTCCAGCTTTTTGTGTACAGGACATACCTGGGCAATTTTCCACATTGCAGGGTAGATGCCAGTGTTGTAGCTGTATTGGAACAGCTTGGCTAGGGGTGTGGCAAGTTCTGGAGCACAGGTCTTCAGTACTATTGCTGAAATATTGTCAGGGCCCATAGCTTTTGCAGTATCCAGTGCCTTCAGTCGTTTCTTGGTATCACGCGGAGTGAATCGAATTGGCTGAAGTCTGGCATCTGTGATACTGGGGACTTCAGGAGGAGGCTGAGATGGATCATCAACTCGGCACTTCTGGCTGAAGATAGTTGCAAATGCTTCAGCCTTATCTTTCGCACTGATGTGCTGGGCTCCCCCATCATTGAGGATGAGGATATTTGTGGAGCCACCTCCTCCAGTTAGTTGTGTATTTGTCCACCACCATTCACGGCTGGATGTGGCAGGACTGCAGAGCTTCGATCTGATCCGTTGGTTATGGGATAGCTTAGCTCTGTCTATCGCATGCTGCTTACGCAGTTTGGCACGCAGATAGTCCTGTGTTGTAGCTTCACCAGGTTGACACCTCATTTTGAGGTATGCCTGGTGCTGGACCAGTCAAGGCAATGGAAGCACATTTTCAGCATGACAATGGTGTGGTCAATGATGGCTCTGGTGGATGCATGAGCAGCATTGTATCGCTCTTCAGCTGCACTTTGGGGATAATGCACTGGTGTCATTAACCATGTCCAAAGTGGATAACCCTTGTCACCCAGGATCCAGCCTTCAACTTGGGCTGGTCTTTTAAAAACCCCTGATAGCCATGAGTCACTCAAATGTATGGGTTATGACAGCTCTCAGGGAAAAGAGCACAGATCTGCATGATCTTTTGCATGTGGTCACAAACCAGTTGAATGTTCAAACAGTGAAAGCCTTTGCAATTAACAAATGCAGCTGACTGGTGCCAGTGGGCTGTATTGGCCATGTGAGTGCAGTCGATCACCCCTTGCACTCTAGGGAAATGAACGATGGTGCCGAAGGCAGCTGACTGGCTGTCCTCATCTGGTGAGAAATTGATGAAATCATTGTCATGACGGAATAAGGCATTTGCCACCTCTCTGATGCACCTATGAGCAGCTGCCTCTCAAATGCCATATATGTTGGCTGCTGAGCCCTGGAAAGCACCGCTAGCAAAGAAATTGAGTACAAATCTAAGAATAAATCAGCAGATTAGGCTAGAGGTTACAAAAATAATAAAGGACAAAACTAAGTGCTCTGTGTCTGAATGCACGGAGCATTTGAAACAAAACAGACAAACTGATAGCGCAAATAGAAATAAGTAAGTACAATCTGATAGCCATTACAGAGACACGGGTGCAGGATGACATAGATTGGGACCTGAATATTGAAGGGACATGACATTTAGGAGGGACAGGAACTTATTAAAAGGTGGAGGAGGGGTGGCTATGCTAATTAATGATGGTATTAGCCCAATAGATGACACAAAATCAGTATTTTGCCTCAGTTTTCATGGTGGAGGACATTAGTACCATCCCAATAGTAACAGGAAATGCAGAGGTTATAGAAAGGGAGGAACTTAGAACAAACATCATCACTGGCGAAAAAGTACTGAGCAAATTACCGGGATTGAAGGCAGACAAATCCCCAGGGCCTGATTGCCTACATCCTAGGGTCTTAAAGGAAGTGGTCGCGGAGATAGTGGATCCATTGGTAATAATATTCCAAAATTCCTTGGATGTGGAAAGGTTCCAGTGGATTGGAAAAAAGCTAATATGCCCTTATTCAAAAAGGGAGGGAGGCAGAAAGTATAGACCAGTTAGTTTAACATCGGTCGTTGGAAAATTGTTAGAATCCATTATTAAGGAAGTCACTTAGAAAGTCAAAACACAATCCATCAGCGTCAGCATGGTTTTATGAAGGGTAAATTATGTTTGACTAATTTGCTAGAGTTCTTCGAAGCTGTAACAAGCAAAGTGGATAATGGGGATCCTGTAGATGTAGTATATCTGGACCTCCAGAAAGCATTTGATAAGGTGCCGCGCAAAACGTTAATGCACAAGGTAAGATCACATGGGGTTACGGGCAATTTATTAGCTTGGATAGAGGATTGGCTAACCAACAGAAAACAGAGAGTTGGAGTAAATGGGTCTTTTTCTGGCTGGCAAGATGTAACTAGTGGGGACCCACAGTGTTCGGTCCTCAGGCCCCAACTAGTTACAATCTATATTAATGACTTGGATGCAGGGATAGAAGGTACTATAGCCAAATTTGCAGATGACACTAAAATAGGTGGGATAGTAAGTTGCAATAAAGAAATAAGAAATTTACAAATGGATATGGATAGGTTAAGTGAATGGGCCAAAATTTGGCAGATGGAGTTTAACGTGGATAAATGTGAGGTTATCCATTTTGGTCAAAAGAATAGAATGGCAAATTATTATCTAAATGGAGACAAACTTCAGACTGCTTCAGTGCAGAGGGATCTGGGTGTCCTCGTGCATGATTCTCAGAAAACTAGTATGCAGGTACAGCCGGTAATAAGGAAGGTAAATGGAATTTTGACACTCATTGCTAAAGGAATAGAATATAAAAGGAAGGAAGTGTTGCTGCAACTGTACAAGGCATTAGGAGATCGCACCTGGAGTAATGCGTACAGTTTTGGTCCCCTTACTTGAGGAGGGATGTAGTTGCACTGGAGGCAGTTCAGAGGAGGTTCACTAGATTGATTCCAGAGAGGAGGGGTTTGTCTTATGAAGAGAGATTGAGCAGTTCAGGCCTTTACTCTCTAGAGTTTAGAAGAATGAGAGGAGATCTAATTGAGGTATCTAAGATGAATAAGGGAATTGACAAAGTAGATGTAGAGAGGATGTTTCCTCTTGTGGGGCAACCTAGAACGAGAGGTCATAGTTTTAGGATAAGGGATAGCAGATTTAAAACAGATATGAGGAGAAATTACTTCTCTCGAAGGGTTGTGAGTCTATGGAATTCACTACCCCAGAGTGGGGAGGATGCCGGGAGATTGATTAAATTTAAGGAGGAGATAGACAGATTTTTAATTAGTAATGTGTTGAAGGGCTATGGAGAACGGGCAGGAAAGTGGAGTTGAGGCCAAGATGAGATTAGCCATGATCGTATTGAATGGCGGAGCAGGCTCGAGAGGCTGAATTGCCTACTCCTGCTGCTAGTTCTTATGCTCTCATATAACAGAGAGGGATAACCTAAATTCAGGAAACCAGGATGTAGAAGTGGTTTGGGTAGAGATGAGAAATGATAAAGGCAAGAAGACGCATGTGAAAGCGGTGTACAGGCCCCCTAACAGTAACCACATGGTAAGACGGGGTATAAAGGAAGGAATAATGGGAGCTTGTCAGAAAAGTATGGTGATAATCATAGGGGATTTTAATCACATGTAGGCTGGAAAAATCAGTTGGGCAAAGATATCCTAAATGAAGAGTTCATAGAATGTTTTCAGGATAGTTTCTTGGAACAGCATGTTCTGGAGCCAACCAGAGAGCCGGCTATACTAGTCCTGGTATTGTGCAACGAGATGGGATTAATTAATGACCTCATAGCGAAGGCACCCCCTAGGTAGCAGTGACCATACTATGATTGAATTTTACATTTAGTTTGAGGGAGAGAAGAGTGGATCCAAGACTAGTATTTTAAACTTAAATAAGGACAATTATGGGGACATGAAAGCAGAGCTAGCAAAAGTGAACTCACAAATTAGGTTAAGGGATAGGTCAGTAGAGTTGCAGTAACAGACATTTAAGGGGATATTTCAGAATACACAGAATAGATACATTCCAACGAGAAGGAAAAATCCCAAAGGGAGGCCCCACCATCCGTGGTTAACTAAAAAAGTTAAAGGTAGTATCAAACTTAAAGAAAATGCATATAATTATGCAAAGATGGGTGGCAAGTCAGAAGATTGGACAGAATTTAAAAGATAGTAAAGAATGACTAAAAAATTAATAAGGAGGGAAAAATTAGAGTATGAGAGAAAGCTAGCTAGAAATATGAAGACAGATAGTAAGAGTTCATATAAATATTTTTAAAATAAAAGAGTTAACTAAGTGAAAATATAATAGAAAATAAGGAGATGGCAGATGAATTGAACAGGTATTTTGTATCGGTCTTCACTATAGAGGACACAAATACATCCCAGAATTAGCTGTATGTCAGGAAATGGAAGGGATGGAAGAACTCAAGAAAATTACAATCACCAGGGAAGTGGTACTAAGCAAATTATTGGAGCTGCGGGCTGACAGGTCCCTGGGTCCTGATGGACTTCACCCTATGGTCTTAAAAGAAGTGGCTAGTGAGATAGTTGATTCGTTGGTTTTAATTTTCCAAAATTCCTGAGATTTGGAGAGGTTCCATTAGATTGGAAAATAGCCAATATAACTCCTTTATTCAAAAACGGAGGGAAACAGAAAGCAGGAAACTATAGGCCACTTAGCTTAACATCTGACATAAGGAAAATGTTAGAAGCTATTATTAAAGACGTTGTAGCAGGGCACTTAGAAAAGTTTAAAGTAACCAGGCAGAGTCAACATGGTTTTGTGAAAGGGAAATCATGTTTAACCAATTTATTAAAGTTCTTTGAGGAAGTAACATGTGCTGTGGATAAAGGGGAACCAGTGGATGTACTGTACTTAGATTTCCAGAAGGCATTTGATAAAGTGCCACATCAAAAGTTATTGCAAAAAATAAAAGCTCATGGTGTAGGGAGTAACATATTGGCATGGATAGAAGATCGGTTAGCTAACAGAAAACAGAGAGTAGGCATAAATGGGTCATTTTCTGGTTGGGAATATGTAACGAGTGGTGTGCCACATGGATCAGTGCTGGGGCCTCAACCTTTTACAATTTATATACCTAGATGAAGGGACCCAAGGTATGGTTGCTAAATTTGCTGATGACTCAAAGATTGGTACAAAAGTATCTTGTGAAGAGGACATAAGGAGGCTGCAAAAGGATATAGATAGGTTAAGTGAATGGGCAAATGGGCAAATCTGGCAAATGGAGTGTAATGTGGGAAAATGTGAAATTGTCCATTTTGGCAGGAAGAATAAAAAAGAAGCATATTATCTAAATGGTGAGAGATTGCAGAGCTCTGAGATGCAGAGGGATCTGGGTGTCCTAGTGCATGAATCGCAAAAGGTTAGTATGCAGGTACAGCAAGTAAACAGGAAAGCTAATAGAATGTTATCATTTATTGAGAGGGAATTGAATACAAAAGTAAGGAGGTTATGCTTCAGTTATACAGGGCATTGATGAGACCACATCTGGAGTACTGTGTACAGTACTGTTCTCCTTACTTAAAGAAGGATGTAAATGCGTTGGAAGCAGTTTAGAGAATGTTTACTAGAAAAATACCTGGAATGGGCGGGTTGTCTTGTGAAGAAAGGTTGGGACAGGCTAGGCTTGTATCCGCTGGAGTTTAGAAGTGTAAGAGGCGACTTGGTTGAAACATGTAAGATCCTGAGGGCTCTTGAAAGGGTCGTTGTGGAAAGGATGTTTCCCCTTGGGGGAGAATTTAGATCTAGGGTCACCATTTAAAAAAACAGGGTCACCCATTTAAAGCAAAGATGAGAGAGAAATTTTTTCTCAGAGAGGGCCGTGAGTCTTTGGAACTCTCTTCCTCAAAAGGCGGTAGAAGCAGAGTCTTTGAATATTTTTCAGGCAGAGGTAGATAGATTCTTGATAAGCAAGGGGGTGAAAGGTTATTGGGGGTAGGTGGGAATGTGGAGTAATCAGTTCAGCTATGAACTTATTGAATGGAGGAGCAGGCTTGATTGGCTGATTGGCCTACTCCTGTTCCTATTTCTCTCTTCTCTCCTGCTCCTAATTCGTATGTTCGCATATTTGTATTGCACCCAGCCTGAAATCCATCCACACATCATTGGTCTCCTACCGATCGATTTGAAAACCTTGAATGGCCACGTGGTTTACAGTATTATTTGGCGTGTGACAATCGAGGTGAGTTTCCCCACATTCCAAGCTCCTGCCACCTTCCAGCCTACACACCATCACCCTTCACCCATCCAACGTTACCTGACACCTTCCCTTTGTGACCCTTGTACCTCCCCCCAGTTACCTTGGACTGGATAACCATAAACATATACACGCCATCACTTTCCCCTGTTCTTATACCTGTGATCATTGAAATGCCGACTCAAACACTTGATCCTCCAAAAATCGAACGATAAATTATTGCCGAGTCCCGTTCGCCTCCCTATGATGATATTGAGCACCTAACAGTCATTCTTGATCTTCCCCCCCACTGAATCCAACTGCCCCTGTGACTGTAACGGTACCCTCCACCAGCCAGTACCCTGGGTTCACTACACAGCATCCAGACATGGACTCACCTCTCCCTTTAGGCCCGCCAGGACCATCACTCTAATCTTCTGCTCAGAACAACCCCCTGCCCTCAGCCAACTGCAGCATGAACAACACCTATACGCATCCTGGACACAACAACATTCCCTTCACTGCTCCTCCAGCTACCTAAGACCCCACCCTAAATCCTCCGCTACCCTCTGCTGCTTCTCCAGGCACCCGAGACCCCACCCTGTGTCCTTCCCGGTTAACTTGCCCTGCTCCTCCAGCCACCTGAGACCCCACCCTGTATCCTCCCCCGCTTAACATGAACCAGGTTGCACGAGACACCCGTTCGCTGTTGATTTAATCCAGTAGGTAGGACTTAATTTGAAATACTTGTAGGGTAATGAGTATTCATGCTATGCAAATGTATGGAAAGCTGCAACCCGCCACAGTACGGGGTGAACCCCGGACCATCGCAAACACGCTGCCACTTAATTACAAAACAAAAACTCGCCGTCAGGAAATCTAAATATCAACTAACGCCTAATTAAGTCACCCTACCCGCCACTCTTGCAGGCCCCTTTGAATTCCTCCTGTTGAACCTAGGCCCTGTCTACCCTCTCAGATGGACCTAAAAGTTCCTAATACACTATTTGAAGAAAACTAGAGGAATTCTGCCAGTGTCCTCGTAATTAGTATCTCTCAAATAACATCACTAAAAGAGATTATCTGGTCATTTATCACATTGCAGTTTGTGGAGCCTTCCTGTGTGCAAATTGGCTGTTGCATTGCCAACATTGCAACAGTGACTACACTTCAAAAAGTACTTAATTGGCTGTAAAGAGTTTTGGGAAGTCCTGAAGTTGTGAAGGTCACGATATAAATGCTAATCTTTCTTTAATGAAAAGCTTCAATACAGTTTGGCGTAATGGAGAGAAACAGTGCACACTTGTACATCATATCACACTTCCTATACACTTACATTACTGATATAAGATCAGATCTCATTTAGCAATTTTTATTTGAGCTTTATAGATTCTTACGCAGATTATTGGTTTGCTTACCTTTTGTCACTATATCAATGATGCACAGTATCCTTCTTTTTTGGCAATTTCTGACTGGTTTCTAACCTGATTTTAAAGAGAGAGCATCAGATGTTGATACCAACTTGACTGGATCTTTTTTTGTTGATGGAATGGCAAGCTCTTGATCTTTGATCTCTTTGGGCTTTGCTCTCTGTGGCTCAGAGTGCGGGCAGTAAGATCAGCCATAAGGTCAGCAGCTGCTTGGTGCACAGCAGTTAGGTGTATAACTAAACGGACAGGAAATCACTCTCCTGATTCTTTCTTTCTATCACAGCATCTCGCCTGATAACAGAAATGTGATGCTTCAAGGGGTTGAGTTTGTCACCCTCACTGCAGAACCACCTCACAGCCCTGTTGCAATTTACTTCACCATTGCAAAACTCATGGAATGCATTTAAATGTCAAAGTGAGTGGCAGACTCCCTGATGCTGTGACTAGCTCCTTAGAAGGTAAAACATTCCATATGATGGGAAATTTTTCAGAGTGACAAATTTTCAATGTTTCTATTAAAGTAAATGGCAGAAGGATTAGAGGGGAATTGAGAATATATTTTCACTCACAGGGTGATGTGAGTCTGCAACTCACTGCCTGAAAGGGTGACAGAGGCAAAAACACTCATTGCATTTAAAACAATACTTGGATATGCACTTGAAGTGCTGTAACCTGAAGAGCTGTGAACCAAGAGCTGGAAAGTGAGATGAGATGGGATAGCTCTTTTACAGGCACAATGGGCTGAATGATCTCCTTCAGTGCGACAAATATTCTAGGTTTCTATGTTTCTGTTACATTGAGAATATTTGTAAACAAATACAAATATATTGATTTAAAAAGTGTGCATAGTTTATTAAATGGAGGGTTCATACTGCATGTCAAGACCCCAAACATCCTATCGTTGGAAAGAGGGATTAACACTCACCTGCTTTCCCATGTTAGTTGGTGCAATCCCATTGCCCTTACTCCTTGACGATGGCTGCAGCATTTCTGGTTTGGAGTCAGCAACATTACTGTTAAAAAAATGTCATTTAGTGAACCAAAGCCCAAAAAATGTGCAGGCTGCTATCCTGGAAGTTAAGCCGGAGCCAACTCCACCTGTGACCTCCAGTACTGGCCTTGCCAGAGCTTATGGAGTCAGTAGGAGGCACCTCATTTACACTGGGCTGGAACTGGGAGCAATGCTTACTCCATGCTGCTGGCAGCTCTGGTGCCTGGTTTCTATTGGGGTAGGGAGTGCTTCGACCTCCATCCCCAGAGATCCTGTGTGTTCTCACAACCTCCTCAGCCCCCTGTATGAGAGGGCCAATCTATTATATTTTATTTTAAATTCTTACCCATTTTCAGGGATTCAGGTGGTTTCCCTGGCCCAGACAATAGAGGGGTCCACTCTTACTTTTCTGGATGCTGTTATACATCATCTCACTTGCTGTGCCAGTCTCTGATGTAGTGGGTCTGTTATGGACCAAGAAAGTCACTGTCACTGGCTCCAATCTCTCACGCTCTATGCAAGTAGTCTGTAAAAGGCTGGCAGAGATTAGACCCCTTAAAACACTGTTGGTACATTCACAAATAAGGTCAGAGACCTGTTATTTCTGCTTTCAGGCCTTTATCCAAGCAGTTCCAGAGTAGGAATCTAGTGGAATGGCTATGGGAGATTCAGCTCCTAGGCTTTGAAAGAAGAATTTACAATCTGATATGCTAATAATTATCATTTTAAGTTTATTTAAAATACATTTTGTAGATGTTACATGCACAAAAAAATGCACATTCTGAAAGCTGAATAAATCCTTCAGGGGTTTAATCCAAGTAGCTGTCATGCAATACTGGTGCCACTGACTAATATGCACGGGAAACTTCATTACTCAATGCTTTACAAGGTGTTCTTTACAATCAGTTGAAAGACGTGATTGACGATGTTCTGTGTGATCGCATTAGCTTTATTCTTGGTGACTAAAGAAATGGTACGTTTGCCAGCAAGTTCCAAAAGGGAATCTCATTCTGAACTGTATTTCTAAATGGATCTCTGATATTTGAATACAATAAAAGATTTCATGATTTTAGCACATGTTCACTTGACTTGGACCCAGGAAAGTTACAAGTGAACAAGCACTTGTGGCAAAAACAGATGGTAGTTCCCTCTGGCTATGCTAATCGCTATGTATGAATCAAATACTGTGACAACAGGTTTGAAATATGTGCTGCTTTTAAGCTCATTTACTATGCTGATAGCTTGGGGATGTCTTACAGGAAGGGCTCCATTATCTATGATATCAAATGTGTGTTTCTAGATGAATGCCAAAACTCCTACACAATTAATGATACATCTAGGTTATGTAAAGAAAAGAGCTCTAACTGGACAACAGAACAGGTGATATCAGGGCACAAGTTATAAAAGAAAGCTCACGGGAAGAGAGAGTTCACATTAATGAATTAATCTATTTATGTAGATCGTAGTGTACCTCTGCATTATGGGTCACAGTTGGTTGGTGTAAGTTGTTTTTTATATGTGGATTCCGAATGATGTACTATGCATATGTAATCTAAACAATCATGGAAGAGTATTACTTATCCTGAATAATTAAAACAATATATGCTGAAGACTCTATCTTCTGTCAACTAAAATAATTATATTGAGCACCGATGAGGAAATTCCCAAATATTATTTAATCCAGTGATTGTTTTAGTCAGTTAGAATGACAATGGTTTTGTATCAAGTTCAAGCTCAAAGATGTTATTTTCCAGTCTTAAAGTCTCCACAGTCTCATCCACCTAATGGGGTCGAGACCCCAATGTTATATCCACTTCTGGGTCCCAATCCCGCACCATGTCAACAACCTCATGGCCTGCCATGTCTTTCATTCTACCATTACCATGAAGTCAAGGGATCAACCCTGGTTCAATGAGGAGTGCAAGAGAGCATGCCAGGAGCAGCAACAGGCATATCTGGCGAAGCTACAACAGAGGACTGCATGCATGCTAAACAACAGAAGCAGCATGCGATAGACAGAGCTAAGCTATGCCACAACCAACAGAATGTCAAGTGGATGATCCATCTCGCCCTCCTCCTGAGGTCTCCAACATCACAGATGCCAATTTTCAGCCAATTCAATTCATGTCATGTAATATCAAGAAATGGCTGAAGGCACTGAATACAGCAAAGGCTATGGGCCCTGACAACATCATGGCTGTAGTAACGAAGACTTGTGCTCCACAACTAGCTGTGTCCCTAGCCAAGTGGCAGCAGTGTGCACCGTATAAAAATTGCACTACAGCAACTCGCCAAGCCTCCTTCAACAGCATCTTCGAAACTTGCGACTTCTACCACCTAGGAGGACAAAGGCAGCAGACACATGGAACACCTTCACCTGAAAGATCCCCTCCAGTAACTCACCATCTTGGCTGGGAACTATATTGCCGTTCCTTTACTTTTTCTGCATCAAAAACCTGAAACTTCCTTCCTAACAGCACTGTGGATGTACCTATACCAGATGGACTGCAGTAGTTCAAAAAGACAGCTCACCACCACCTTTTCAAGGGCAATTTAAATTGCCAGTGACACCCACAACCCATGAAAGAATAAAATAAAAAGAGGCTGCCCCTGCAGTAATGCTGGTGCTGCAGACTTTGGAGATGCCTCCCCCGGCACCTCCATGATGAGATCGACTGCCACTGGCATCTCCATCCCATACAGGCACTAGCAAACAGTCTGCCTTCACCTCATCCTCAGCCACTGGAAAAGCAACTCATAGGAGTGGCCATGAGTGCAGGCCACCACGTCAGTAATGTCACTTTGTGAGTTACTTGGGTCTTTCTGTTGCAAGTAATATTCAACTGTAATTTGATAAGGCACTGGCCATGTTGTTGTACTAAGGCAGATTTGTGTATTTTCATTTCATCATGGTGAAAGGCAAGAGAATGGAAAATAAGGGTTAGCAAAGCAAAGGAGTGTGTTGGGGAAGAACGTGTCAGGTGGAGACTGTGGAGCCTTGCACTGTTTGTGCCGTTGAAAAGTTGCTGACTTTTGTTCTTAACGGATGCTTGCTCTCACTCAGATGAAGAAGAATCTCCTTTCCAGTCCTGCAGACTGAGTATTGCTCAGGTGCAATGTGTCTGGATCAGAGTGGCCCAGTGTCCCTGCCATCCTGATGATAGCTCCACTTCCTGCAAAGCATGGTCACCATTCTCCAGTTCTCCTTCAGCCTCCTCCTCATCCTCAATTTCCTTCTCTTCTTCCTCATCCTCTTCCTCCTCTGAGGAGCTGTGCCATTCCAGCGCTTCTCCCTTGTCAAGGTCCACAGCTCTCTGCAGAGTCATGTTATAAAGTATGCAACAGGCCACCACAATGCAGGAGACCCTTGGGAGAGTGTACTGGAGGGCGCCAACTGACCGATCAAGGCCCCTGAACCTCATCTTCAGGAGGTCGAAGGCCTGAACATTGATAACTCTTGTGCTCAGGTAGCATCGGTTGTAGCATTTCTCAGTCTCCATTGCAGGGTAACACACTGGAGACATCAGCCATCCTGACCCCTGTGCTCCTGTTGCCAGGGTCTGCCTCTGCTCCTGCAAATGCTGCTCCTCATCATTATCCTATCTCAGAGTAGCTTGATCCTATTTCCTGTTATGTCCTTCCTTCTTCTCTATTGGAATGTGCAGTCTTCCACGAACTGCCACATGAACGCATGAGGCCTGTAAGCAGAGGGATCCATTCCCCATCCCCAAAGCTGCCCTCCCCAGAATGCCCTTGTCAAGAGTGAAGATATATGACAGTTAACTCTCCTGAACTGTACTATTGGTTGCCTGTGAATGAGGGCATTTTCTGAGCCTTCCCTCTTGAATGGCACCTCCAGCTGCTGTCCCACCATTCTGACTGGCTCCCCACTTTGTTTGTCGTGGTTATGACCCGACACGAATCCCGTGCCTCAGAAAGAAAATTCAAAACTGGCCCTTAACGAGCTAACAACAAACTTGTTAAATGGATTAACTGGCCATTTATCAATCTCAGGTGTTTTGCCTCCTCTGGTTCTCAGCAGAACCTTTTAAACTTCACACCAGGAAACCAGCACGCCAACCCAAGGGGCGGATTTGAGCAACTGCCTACCCCTATTCCTGCCCTCTCATTTAAATAAAAATCCCACTCAGTGGGTATTAGAAGTAAAGTTCTCTGTGAATCATTGTATCAAAATCAGGCTAATATTTAAACAAAGGATGATCAATAATGAAATCATGGTACTAATTATGACCAACGACCTGTAATATTACTATCAAATTGGAGGCTTGTTAAATCAGATTTTGGAAAATTTTGGACAAGTTTCTCTATTTTGTTTTGGGTCTTAATCAAAATGGATAGTAAATGATCCTCTAATTTATAAATATTGAAGGAAAATTTATATCACTCTGACATCAAGGAGACTCAGAATTGAATAATTTCTTTTAACCCGAACGAGCGAATAATTCCTCCTTTGTGAATGTCTGAAAAACTGACACACGTGGTTAAGGCCAGGCACTGGATTCATTTAAGAAACAATTATTTCTTGAAATGGGACGATGGTAGGTTTAGTATTCTGGAAAGATGAGATTAAATGGGCTGAAGGGCCAACTTCATCGGAACCTATTCTGTAACCTCAAGTTTTTTTTTGTTGATTAGTTTTTGGAAAACTGACAGGCTAATATGTATATATAAAAATTGTTTATTGTGCTTTTCCTATTTTAATGTGTGATCTCATTAGCTATTATCTATTTTTCATGTATAACATTTACAAGCATCTCCTTGCTAATGGGATAATACGAATCGTTGCTTGCTAGCACACATAAACTGTTGAGATTTCTCAGCTTCATTTCTCTGCTGCTCAAAACCTGAATAAAAGCTACATTTTTTTCACTTCAGCAGTTCATTATCAGTACTGAGATTTGATCACAAGCAGAATTTGATAAAGTGAGCCTTACATTGCAATTCATTGACCAAAAAGGAATGGACGGATCAAAGATGGGCAGAATTCACCAATCCAGAGATCTTAATGTCCAGAATCTTTTTTCAACAAGGATAATGAACTCATTTTTATCATTGTTATATCTAAAATTTGTGCTAGATAGCAATTGGCATTGCTCTATGCTTCACATTTCCATTGAAGTGTCAATCAATATATTGATTAATTTTTTTGGAAATACTATCCACCTATTTGAAAAGTGTGTGCTGTGCAGAATCCAATTTGGATGGACAGGTGATACGTAAAAATAGAGCACGCTAGAGAGGTAACGTCTGCTTTTAAGAACTGTTGTGAAAATATTGGAAGGAGAAAATGGTTCCATAAGCATTTAAATTGCAGCGCCTGTGTGATAAATTCAGATGGGAATGCACATTATGCCTCAGATGTTAGTGGAAACTTAAATAATATTCAGTAATTTGGAAACTGGAAATCAAAGGAGCTTCCCAAATACGTGCAAAGAGAAAGACAGACTGCATCTCACAATTCTAACATACGCTACATCAGATAATATGTGACTCACATTTAAGAAAAGTTTCTGTTATAAACATTTAAGAACAAAAGCAACAGAAATTTATTACTATAGAGGAGTTTGTGTATCTTTCCTCACAATGCAGGAATTAGAATTTGACAGGTAGGTGTCACTCACCTTGAAAGCTGTCCCCAAATGAACACAATTGATTATCATGATGAGTTCTGAAGAAGATTCATACCCAACTCGAAACGTCAACTCTGTTTCTCTCTCCACAGATGCTGCCAGACCTGCTGAGTATTTCCAGTACTTTCTGTTTTTATTTCAGATGTGCTCAAAACATGTCGGAATATATATTGTCCTCTCTTGGGCTTTCTGCTGATGTCTTACTCACATAGTGGTAAGCATCATGGACGATTTTTCTTTCTGTTTTGAGTGCAGTAGAGCGTGAGAAACAAATCAAAAATAAGATGCATTTGGTTGACCATTACGAAGATAAGAAGGGAGTCAAGCAATTGGTAGGAGGAAGGTATGGGGAGCAAAATATAAATTTAAAAATATGGGATATAACTGCACAAAATTGGGATTAGAAGTAGGGAGAGAATGAAAAATTAAGACAACACAATATTATGAAATATAGGAATGCAAATGCTATAAATAAATTGGCCATTAGCAATTGCCCCTAGTATAGGTAGGTGGTAGGGAAATATAGGGACAGGTGGGGATGTGGTAGGAATATGGAATTAGTATAGGATTAGTATAAATGGGTGGTTGATGGTCGGCACAGACTCGGTGGGCCGAAGGGCCTGTTTTAGTGCTGTATCTCTAATCTAAACTAAACTAAACTAAACCTGAAATTAATACATAAACAAAAATAGACAGGAATTCTATCAGTGTCTGAAAGTGAAAGTAATGTTAATATTTTAGTTGAGAGCCTACATCCTCCTTGGTCAGATGGTGACATTCTCACATTTGAATCAGACAGTCATGAGTCCAGATAGGCTAAAGTGTTTGTCTAAATAACATTAGTTACACCACTTCAAAGTAATTTACTGTACAAAAAGTGCTTTGAAAAATTTCTGAAAGATATAGTGAGGTGCAATATAATTGTCTTTGCTTCCTTCCTGTATACAATTGACCAAAACAAGGAGAGGAAGGGAAGACTAACAGGTAGAGATTATGAATTGAGAAATGCTAATAACTTCCAGAAGGCAGTAGCTAATGAGATTTATGGCTTCAAATGGGTTTTAAGATGCAGGAAAGTGATGTAAAAGGCTGAATGAGATATAAAGGTCATCACTGTCATATTGTGCAAAACTGGTTGCTCGCTTAGAAGGAATGGGCTGAAGATCACATCGTGTGGTATAATCGCAAAACACAGTGTAAGTAATGGGACTGCCAAAGACTCATTGATGTATATAAACAATGTTGCGGCAGCTGCTGTTGGTGATTAAATTATAACACACAGGAACACAGTTCCATTGCTTCTTTCCTGAACAATTTATAAATATATATAAAATAATTCCTTAACCTTCAACTTGACTTTGAACTTTGCTTCAAGGACTTTTCCATTTTCTACAAAATTTTGCTGACCCTTCAAAATTATTGGCAAAGACCACATTTAAACTTGTCTGATATTCCAGCCACTGGGGGAGAAATTGTCTAACCCCTGAAAAGGGGCATGGGGATTATGGTACATGATTAACCTATGCCCATTCATTGTGTTGCAGGCAGTATGTTAAGTTCATGCTGCTTGCTGCTTTACATGACAGCAGCCAGTGCTGACCACGCTACTCATTGGCTGGACGTATCAGCAGGGGGCCCTTTATTACGAGTAGCTAGCACCACTTAAAGGCAGTCTGCATCTCTTAAAGGGGAGGTGCTTTGCGTCTACAAGAAGTAGTGGGAGTCATTTGAAAACTGAATCTGTGCTGTTATACTTTGAGGAATGACTGACCATGTGAGAGAACATGCACCAAGGTTTTCAGACAGTGGACTGAAGGTCTTGGTGGAAGACATGGAAAGAAGGAGAGACATCCTCTATCTGGAAGAGGACAGGAGACTTCTCCAGACAAATGCTCTGGAGGCAATGGGAATAAGCAAGGGTGGAGGCCAAGCCCAGGAGTGCTGTTCCTCAAACATGGATGGAGTGCAAGAAGTTTAATGATCTCGTATGAGTTCTCAAGTGACCTCATATTCAAATGGCATGTCCTACCAACTGCACCACAAGCCTCATCCACCGCTCAATTCATTACCTCACTACCACTCACCTACCAACAATCTCTAACAATCAGTCCTCAACCTTCAATTCATATGCTTTACTTCACCCCCACAAACTTAGCACTGTTACAAGCCTCACACCCACAACTCACAGCTCACACACTCTGGCAGCTATTCAACCATGACAGCCACATCATGCAAATATTGCAGGACACTCACTGACACACTTCTCTCTTTCTTGCAGAATAAAGTGGTGCATAACAGTAGGTAACAGGAAAGAAGTGGAGAAGGACAAACACTCCTGCATGTTTTAATTGCCATAGAGGAGACAGTGCTGGCCAGCATGGGAAGGGGAATCACTGAGGCCATGGCCACTGCTGGCACAAAAGCAATCGATGATGAGGGCATCTGCATACCTAATTCTCCTTCTCTCATCCCACTTCTCCCTCATCCCTCAATCTCTTCTGACTTAGAAGTTGCAGATGGTGTAACCACATTTTTCTTACTTTCTCCTCTCCTCTCACCACAACCCAACTCTTGTCCCTTTTTCATTTCAGATATCCAAGAACTGGAGCCTTTCCAGTCAGTGGAGGATGAGGAAGAAAAGAGTGAAGATGAAAAAACATCATCACTCAATCTTACACCCACAGCCACCAGCTCAGATACTGAGACCATGCGAATTTTAGAAGGTAGGATAGCGAAGGGATCTGCACATCATGTTACATTGGGCACAAATGTACAGGACCAGAGGGGGTGGGAAAGTACAGGCGTCAGCACACTAGTTCTGTAGTAGAGGATTCAGATGAGGACTTTGATGGGTCAGGCTACAGAGAAGGCTGATGGGTGCACATAGCCAAACGCTTGGTGCACTGGAAAGTCTGTAGGTACGTCTATGCTCAATATTAAAGAGCATGGAGGTGTTCAGCACCAAGTTGACACAGGACTTTGCGCAGAGCTTGTAGCCCATCCTTTTCAACATGTAACAGGGGCTTACTTCCATTAGTACACCTGTGGAACCCACAGTGATGCAACCTCTGATAGCTGATGTTACAGCTTCCGTGACAGCACAAGTGGCTTCCATTCAAAGGTTTGAGTGCTGCAGTGGAAGGTCAGACAGCTTTCATCATTGCTCTGGATACCACTGTTCTGAGGGCATCACAGCAGTCTATTAGCTGTTCTCCAACAGATCATAGAATCATAAAAATTTATGGCACAGAAGAAGGTCATTCAGCCCATCGTGTCTGTGCTGGCTGTAAAGAGCTGTGCAGCCTCATCCCGCTTTCCAGCTCTTTGTCCATAGCCCTGTAGAATATGGCACTTCGAGTGCATATCCAAGTACTTTTTAAAATTCAGTGAGAGTTTCTGCCTCTGCCAGCCTTTCAGGCAGTGAGTTTCAGACCTGCACCACCCTCTGGGTGAAAACATTTCTCCTCAACTCCCCTGTAATCCTTCTACCAATTACTTTAAATCTAGGTTCCTGGTTATTGATGTTTCTGCTAAAAGAAATAGATCCTTCCTATCCACCCGACCTGGGCCCCTCATCATTTTCAATTCAATCTCCGAATCATCCGGATTAGTAGGATTGCTGAATCATTGCCCCAGGAGAGTGGCAGTGGTTTCATAAATCACGACCCTTCAGTCCTTTCTCAGGATGGTAGCATTCGTACTCCCACTGATGCCTTGCTGTTGCCTGTCAGCCAACCAGCCCTGGCTGAAATGCTGCAGTCTGAAGCCAGGCCTTTTAGGCCCAAAGCTGTTCAAGGTTGCTGTCCAAGACCATCTGCAGTCTCCTCAATTGGAGGTCAGCAGCCTTCCACCAGCCAGCTGCAGCTTATTGGAGCACTGGGACAGGCAAAGGTACACAGAAAACAGGCACTAAGGGAATGCACAAGGATGATTGGTTTACATTGAATGCATTATGTCATGATTTAATTTACAAGTTTGGATTGGAATGCACATTTTTTGATGGTTGGTTAAGGTAGATTTGAAAATTAGATTAAAAGATATGATTGTAGATAAGTAGGGCCCTACCAAATTCACGGCTGTGAAAAATGTGGCACAGACTGTGAAACCTCAGGTCCTCTGTGAAATCTCGGGTCCTCCGTGAAATCAGCCATTTTGCAAATTTCACACATTTTATTTATTGACATAAGGATCACCTTGCTGATTAGTAGATGAGGGAGGGCTTCCATTGCAGTTTTGAGAGAAGCAGTCTCACGTTTTAGCAGACTAGTGAGATTGCCAGAACGGCCAAAACCATTACTGCAGCACATCGAGTGAAAGAATTTAGAAGCCAAATTCTACATGCCGATGGTGGAATACTCTTTTGTATAAGCTGCAATATTTCATTGGATCAATGCCAGTTAGAGTCCGAAGCCCATCGCAACAGAAAGAGAGCACCCAACACTGCACTGCTGGAGAACGAACGCACAAAAAAACAAGCAACAATTTCAGCTCTTTTAAAGAAGACGACATAGAGCTCAGCAAATCATCAGTTGATTACAGTGGAACTTGTGGATGTTTGTGCAAGGGCCAAGATACCATTAGAAAAACTTGATCACCAAAGCTGCGGGTATTCATTCAATGTAATGTGCAAAATTACAAGAAAATGAACATCATGGGGCAGGACGTCAGAAATGCTCCATCCATCAATATTGGCGACCACGCTCTGGAAGTGGTTCAAGAGTTCACCTACCTAGGCTCAACTATCACCAGTAACCTGTCTCTCGATGCAGAAATCAACAAGCGCATGGGAAAGGCTTCCACTGCTATGTCCAGACTGGCCAAGAGAGTGTGGGAAAATGGCGCACTGACACGGAACACAAAAGTCCGAGTGTATCAAGCCTGTGTCCTCAGTACCTTGCTCTATGGCAGCAAGGCCTGGACAACGTATGTCAGCCAAGAGCGACATCTCAATTCATTCCATCTTCGCTGCCCCCGGAGAATACTTGGCATCAGGTGGCAGGACTGTATCTCCAACACAGAAGTCCTCGAAGCGGCCAACATCCCCAGCTTATACACACTACTGAGTCAGCGGCGCTTGAGATGGCTTGGCCATGTGAGCCGCATGGAAGATGGCAGGATCCCCAAAGACACATTGTACAGCGAGCTCGCCACTGGTATCAGACCCACCGGCCGTCCATGTCTCCGCTTTAAAGACGTCTGCAAACGCGACATGAAGTCCTGTGACATTGATCACAAGTCGTGGGAGTCAGTTGCCAGCATTCGCCAGAGCTGGCGGGCAGCCATAAAGGTGGGGCTAAAGTGTGGCGAGTCGAAGAGACTTAGCAGTTGGCAGGAAAAAAGACAGAGGCGCAAGGGGAAAGCCAACTGTGTAACAGCCCCGACAAACAAATTTTTCTGCAGCACCTGTGGAAGAGCCTGTCACTCTAGAATTGGCCTTTATAGCCACTCCAGGCGCTGCTCCACAAACCACTGACCACCTCCAGGCACTTACCCATTGTCTCCCGAGACAAGGAGGCCAAAGAAACAATGTGCAAAATAGTGGTTGCTTGCCAAGTGCGAATAAACTACGTCAGGACTACCTCCTGAAGGTTTTTGGTACACGTTGTGAGGAGATGAAAGACTGAATTTTATGAAAGACTGAATTTTATGAAAGACTGAATTTTATGGGCCCTCCGGAGACAGGCTAAGAGGTGGAGGGGCCATAGATTTGCGACGGGAGGCAGGGGGGGCGGAGGGTCCATCGCCTTCCCGTAGCACCAGAATTTTGTCGGGAGTAGGATAGGTCAAAGACAGCCTTCCCGCTCAGAGGCCACTGAGGACCTTAAGTAGCATACTGCTGGCCGCTAAAGGCCTCTACTTGCCACCGTTGGTATTTAACCAGTGTCTGGGGGGAGGTGGGGGCCTCACCCACGTGGGGAGTTTGCCTAGTAAAACTGGGTGGCATCCCTGTGGGCTTTAGTGGGGGGGGTCCCTCCTCCATGAGCAATTTGTGGCCCACAGAGGGCCCCAGCCAGGAAAACATCCAAATACATTAACCCTGCCTCCCACTGCACTAAACGCCCACCCTCCACCCCCTCCGGTCTGGCTCCAGTGACCATGCCTCACCTTAGTTCAGGCTCCAGAGCTGGACCTGGGTCCCAGGCCTCTTGCAGTCGCAGCACTGGTCACTGCTCCTGGTGACTCTGTTGATACTGCTGAGCTGTCTGCCTCTGATTGGCCAGCAGCTCTTGGAGGTGGGGTCCCCAGTTTTAAAGGGAAGGGGATCCCGGTGCCCGGCACGTAAGTGCCTGAATGCCATTAGATCGCACCAAGGCGCTGCAAAAGACTGAGGAGGGGTTCCCCTTGCCTTTATGGCCCTGTTGGTGTGACAAAATACAGCCTGAAGTCTCAGATTAACACGTGAGTCTTCTGCAATTATTTGTAATGAGTCCACCTTTGAGCAAGACAACTATGTGCTGCATGTTTTGTTTAAATTTATGTCTGGTAAGGCCAAAGATGTACAGACAGGAAAATTAACAACAGTGCTCACAGACTGCATCCACTCAGAAGCAATTAGTTACACCACATTTTTCAAGCAATAGCGAAAACTGTTTCAAAATACGGTGCAGATTTCAACAAAGTGTCTCCTTTCATTAGTGGCAATGCAACTTACATGACAAAATTTTTGAAATCTGTGCTCGAAGGTGTAATGCCTAATGCTGTCCATATTACTTGTAATGTCCTATAATTTCTCTTGTCAGTGAGCTGTGGAAAAGCGAGTTTGGTAAAGTGGACAAACTGGTCAGCTACATTAAATAGATATTCAAACACTGCCCTAGCCACAAGTTTCGATACAGGCAATGCATGGCAAATTGGGGAACAAAACATCACCCTTCCTCCAGAGCCAGTCACTACACAGTGGAATTCTTGGTTTTGGGCAGTACAGTATCATGTAGCTCACCTGAAATACTATTCAGACTTCATCTGAGAAGAGATCAGACTGACACCGAAAACACAGATTTTAACAGACAGTGTAACCCTTCTAAATGATGCTCAGCTTAATGAGGAGGTTTGGTTTGTTGCCAAGAATCCTCCACGACTGATGGATTTAATTAATTGGTTTCAATCTCGACATGTCACAATCCACAAAACTTACAATAAAGTAATGGATGTACTGTTCAGGGCTGAAGCACAGTCAAATGTACAACACTCTGATGATGCTGAGTTAAATGCCTGTGCTCAACTTCCTGAAAGCTGTGTGTATCTTTGACCCTGCATAAATGTACCTGCTGATGGTGGATTTAAACTCGTTCCATATTCACATTCAAACACTGACTTCAGTGAGTAAAGAATGTGACCTGTTTATAGTTCGCTTTTTACAATAGTTTTGAGTGTACAATAAATGCCATTTAAAACCAGAAACCTCCCGTGTATTTTTTTGTTTTAAATAATCATTTTCATGGTTTGTTACAATACTGTGAAATTTATGATTTAAATACGAGAAATGGTGAAATTCACGATTCTTAAAATGATGTGACCGTGAAATCTGTAAAATTTGATGTGAGGACCCTATAGATAAGCAATGGCAAACAGTTAAAGAAATCATTGTTCCGACCACGTGAGAAAGTAGTCTAGGGATTCCCTCTCAGCCTTTTCCTGGTTTGGCTGTAACAGGGTTTAATTTTTTTAAAAACACCGTGTTTTAGCTTCCCTCTCACTGAGTCCTTACTCATTGCTCTCTAATTGTAATGGCAAAGAAATCAATCAGACATGTTTTCTCAGATTTAAACAAGAAAGGTGTAGGTTAAAACGCTAATTCAGTTAAAACTATTAAAAATACGTGACGCGACCACACTAGCATACGCAATAAACACACACACAAATAGAGATAGAAAACAAGAAAGAATCAAAGGGGAAAGGTTTGAAACAATAGCTGGAGTTCAGTTACTGGCTTTGGGTTTGATGGAAAATCTTTTATTGAAGTGAAGTCTTGCAGTTCTCGTTGGGGCCCGGTGCACACTTTCACACATGTTTCGCTCGTCTTCTGGCTTGAGTTAATTCCGTGGGTCCCTGGAACTTGAGAGAGAGGGAGAGACCTTCCTTCTCTTTTGTCTTCAAATTGCAGTCTCTTCCTTTCTGTGTGGAACAATTCAGAAACCCCCCAGGTTGCCAGCAGATTAGTCATGTGACTAGCTCCTTATTTGGAACAACCTCTCCGGCAAGATTTTGTGGATTCCTTCAAGCTTAGCAGACACTCTCATTGGGCGGGGTGGGGTGGGGGTGGAATGCTGGCTCAATGACATTCAGTGTCTCTTGATCAAAATCCATCTGGCTAATTGAATCAGGGAGGCACTCCTATTGTCTTCTTCAGGCAACTGTCTTTTAGAATGCAAATGTGCAGCCATGTTTTCAGCCACAGTTGTGCTCTTTTTAAACAAGTTATTTCAAGTCCAGTAACAGTTCAAAAATAATGTTCCATATGATGAAATTAATATGTCTCATTTTGACAGGTGTGGTTTTTGTCACACCATTCATAATTCTTAATGAATATACATTCATTTGAAGAATAAAAGCTCCACTAAAAAGTAGTACAATCATGGCCAACTAGAAAAGCTAAGGATAGTATTAGATTAAAAGAAAAGGCTTATAACATTGCCAAAAAGATGAGAAAGCCTGAAGATTGAGAGAGCATTAAAAATCAGCAAAGGATGACCAAGAGATTGACAAAGAGGCAGAAAGTAAAATGAGAGTAAACTAGCAAGAAATATGACAACAGATTGTAACAGCTTTTACAAGTATATAAAAAGGAAGAGATTAGTCAAAGTAAACGTGGGTTCCTTCGAGGCAGAGACAGGAGGAATTATAATGGGGAAGAAGGAGATGGCAGGGATGTTAAACAAATATTTTGTACCTGGCTTCACAGTGGAAGACACAAAGAGCATACTGAAATTGTGGGGAACCTAGGATCTAATGAGAGTGAGGAACCTAAAGTAATTATTATTAGTAAAGGAAAAGTACTGGAGAAATGTATGGGACTAGAAGCCAACAAATCCCCTGGACCTTATGGCCTAAAAGAAGCGGCTGCACAGATAGTGGATGCATTGGTTTTGATCTTGCAGAAATCGCAAGATTCTAGAATAGTCTCTGTGGATTAGAAAGTTGGAAATATAGCCTTGCTGTTCAAGAAAGGAGAGAGAAAAAACAAGGAAAACAGAAAACAGCAAGCAACTAGGGCGACAGATAGTATGTTAGCCTTATTGCAAGGGGCTTGGAGTATAAGGGTAAGAAAATCTTCCTGCAATTATATACGGCTTTGGTGAGACCACACCCAGAGTGCTTTGTACAATTTTGTTCTCTTACCTAAAGAAGGATGTAGTGGCAGAGGGGCTAAGGAGCTGCTGTCCACACTCGGAGCGCCCTGAGGGAAGGGCAGCCTCTCCTCCTCCCTTTCAAGGCTCCCTTAAACCTTCCTGCTCATCAGAGAAGGACGAGGAGCAGGAGAAGTCTCCAGGGGCCTCATCCTTATTCTTTGCTTCTCTTATTGGTTTATCCTGAAGTTTATTGGTAGCCATTAAAACCTAACGGTCATGAGGACTTCTGCTTCTAATTCTATTCTGAGACTGCTCTCTAGTCTTCGTTTCATTGTGGAATCTGTTCAAACTTTGGCCTCTATTAGTACTGTGATGTCTTTCGGAACTACTGCTAGAAGATCTCCCTTGCACGCTATCACAGGCTTTTTCTCCAGCACATGATCGCTTCCTTAGGAAGGAGTCACTTCTGGATCCACTATTAGAACTTGCACTGCACTTTCTTACTCCCCACTTTTTCACCCCATTCATCCAGTCCGTGAGCCTTTCTTCTTGGCCATCATCGTGAACATTCAACCAATATTTAAACTTGCCAGTAGATTTTCCTGCGTGTCCCACAATTGTTTCATCCCTCCATTTATTAGACCCCTCTGGAATATGTTACCTGAGTACCTACTCAGGGCAATTGTCCTTTGGATGTGAGAGCTTTCTTGAGCGTCATGATCGCTCACATTACTATCCAACCCTTGATCTACCTCAGTCTGTTCCTCAGGGCTTTCATTACAAAACACATGAGTATTAGAGCTACAAGGTGCATCATTTCCCTCTGTCAGCTGCTCAGATTCTGAGATTTTGTAATCAACCCCATTCAATCATGAGGAATGAACCTTAACAGTTTGATTTCCATGCTTTATGACTACTGTATTGCCATCACAACCGATTACCTTACCAGGGCCCTTCCATTCCCTATGACCTTCTCTTTATAATACATCAAATCTCCTGAATTAAATTCTGCCTCAGATGGCCTTATACCATGCCTCAGCACACTCCAAATTTTCTCAGAGACATCAGCCTTGATAAAAGCCCATCTCCCGGCATGTAAAGCATTCATATGTGCAGATCAAATAGAACTAATTGTAGTACCTGCTAGAGCGGGAGGACAGTCACACAGTACAGAAGGCAATTTGGGATTCTGCCCATAGACCAATTGATAGGGACTATATCCCTCAATCATCTGAAGCAAATTCTTTACATGAACCGTCTATGCCAGGGCAGTTGTCAACTTATGGTTTGGTTGGTCAACTAAAGTTTTATGCAACATTTCATCAATCGCTGCCTGATTCCTTTCACAGAGCCCATTGCTGAAAGGACTTTCAGCTGCAATATTCGTAACCGTAATGCTCATGTTTGCATTGAACTTGTCATTGGCAAATTCCCCTCCATTATCAGTCAGAAACTTTGCTGGTGCCCAAGTCCAGTCCCTATCCATTTCTACATGATTTTATCTTTAATCACCCTTTTGTCCTTGTTATTTATTATTGTAGAAAGACAAAATCTTGTTGCTAGTTCTATAAAATGTAGAATGAAAGTATTCTTGTCTTTGTCACATACCTTGAAATCTGTGGCAACTACCTTGTTAAAATCACATGCCAACAGAAGGCTGACAATAGGATGTGATGGTGTCCTCCGATACTATTTACAGATTGCATGCTTTTCACTAATCTCTTCTATTATCCTTGTATACTCTTCATCAATCACACCTGCATCCTTAGCAGGGTTTTTAATTATGACAAGAAGGGGGAACAAATTGTCTGTGTAAATTTAAAACAATTTGCTTTTTATTTCTCTGAATCCTTAACACCTGATGCCATTAATACTTCTCTGACACTGACTAGAAACATCAGATTTTGTTAAGGGGATACAATAATGCCCTGACTGGGTAAACTGCAAATTCACTGACTTTCCAAAAATAATTGCCTTATCATACTCCATTTCAAGTTTCATTTATGCCTTTTTCATTGAAGGTTTACTCAACAGTGAAGGTATCTCACTAAAGACTACATTAGTACTGATAAAGTGCTTACTCCAGCTATTTTACACGGAATTTCTACTCTCTTTAGTGACTTCAATATGTTATCATCACCAAATCTAAAGTTAGTAGTAATTTTACACTCCTTAACCTTGTATTGATCCTCATTACTGAGTGAATCCAGATAACATTGTAACCAATCTGTTCCACATACTGTCGAAATGAAAGCACTATTTAATATAGCCCAGTTGAATGAATCTGCAACTAGTACATTCATCACAGGACTAAAACACCTTGAGAGTAGTATAATTCATTCAGGTTCATCAGTATTTTCCTCTTCTGCCTCAGAATTCTCTGTGCTGGGTGTTATTTCAGGGACTCTGCCGTTCCACTTTGGGCAGTTTATTGCATGATGATAAAGTGAGTCATACTTATTAACTGTTCCTTGGGAATTCCTGGGATTCATTCACCTATGATTGTTATTCCAATTCTGTCTTCCACTGTAATAGTCAGACCTGCTAAAGGTGCTTTCATCCTTGTTCCTCTTCTTCCATTGTACTTATGCCTGCGTCCAGTATCTGGACCATTTTGAAATCCAGTAAATATTGAGTTCTCCATTCTTTGTGTCACCGCAGAATGCCCTGTTTGTTCTACCAGAGCTGCAGGAAATGACTGTTTCGCCAGGAATTTATTTAAGGCAGCAGACATCCAAGAACCGAACCCCAGTTAGAACCAGGAGTCTGTCCATATGCGACACTCTAGCGCAATCTAGCAATTTAAATGCTAGCACTGAACCAGGGATCTCCAAATTGAATTTCCTCAATCTGCTATACAATCTGTTAAAGTCCATGATATAATCCTCCATTGAATAACCACCTGTTTTCTAAAATCTATCAAAGTCTGACCATGCCTCATAAGCATTCAATAGGTCATCTTTCTTGTAAATTTCATCCAAGAATTCTAACAGACGATCTAGTATCCAACTAGCAAGATCCAGTATTATCAGTATCCAACTGACAAGCATCCAGTTCACCAAACACTTTACTTCTGATTTTACTTTTGGTAAGAAGTGAAAATGCCAAGGCCATACCTTGTTTCCCCTTTGGTAGAGATGTAACCCGTGTCCACATATCTACTTCATTCTTCCACTGGTCATATGTTTAAGACTCAGAATATTGGAGGGTAATCATACCCTGATATTTTACATTTTCTTTCTGCCATATTTTCCACAATAGCCAGTGAGATTTTAGTTTTCGATGTTGAAAAAAACATTTCCTAGTTTCCAGTCTTCAGCTTTAGGCAACGATCCTCTGCTACCATGTTAAACTCCAGAAGATTTGTTGTGGAAGGATAATGCTGGAGCCTATCTTTACTCAGTTTCACATTTATTGTACAGAGTAAAAGGATTACAAACATGTAGCTTCTCACGGAAACTCTCCATCAGTCTCAGAAGGAGTCTCCTTATAAGTGCTAAAGTAAGACTCCAGTTAATGCTCTCCACCTGCATATAATTAAACAATTGATACATAATCAACACCTTCCTCTGGAGTCTCCTACCATTGCGAACCTGTATGAGAGAACACAAAAATGCATGGGCTAGGATGAAAAGATCTAGTCAAGCCAACCATGCGTGATGTGGGTCTCCAGAGGTCAAATGTATGTTGATTGAATTCAATCCTCACTCTCTTGTGCTGAGATTCCAGTCTCACCATCCATCTGGAGCAGCTGCCCTGGATCCCCACCAGTTTGAGTGTCTCCTCCTCCACCGTGGAGAAGTCGAATGTCGGGGATCCCTCTGCAAGTCCATAATGTCTCCTACATGTTGTGGGCAGTATTGTGCTGTGAGTGGAAAGAGGGAAATAGTCATACTTTGCTGAAATATCAATATAACAGCTCTACTAATGTCATCCCCTCAATCCTTACTGGGCTTTCCCATGTAGTCCATCCTCCTGTCAGCTCTCAAGGGAGTTAATGGGGGTGAACTAATGGCTTTTGGCCAAGATGCAGCCATGCATCTGTCAGGAGGAGTTGATGCTTGACCCCCTTTGCCAGCACTTTTTCGGTTCCTCACTCCCCATGTCCCACTTCCTACAGTTACAAAAGTGCTTCTTTTTTTTTGTTAAGTATATGTTTTTGAAGACTTATATTTAAATTGTGGAGATGCTTCATTGGAAGGCTGAAGATTTCATAGAAGCTGGACTTTGCTTTGTTGTTGACAGTTCATTGAAAGGACACTGAGATGTTGTTTAAAAACAGCCTTGCTGGAAGTCATGTGCTTTAAGCAATAAACAACAGAAACCTTGGTGAACTGGGGAAGATGTTTACAGAGAAGTGACAGGTCAAGATTTATAGGGGTCAGGAGGCTTGACTCTTGAGATATTGTTTTTGGTTTCACTTTGGACCATGTGTTGGGGTGTGAACAGTATTGAAGAGTTGGAAAAAAACAGCCAAGAGAGCAGTCACCATCAGCTCACACTCTTCCATCTCCTTGAGAACTTCCTGAGAGTTAAGTGTAAGAAATAGAGAAACTGATGCTGCATATCTCCCGAAAAGCCTGCCAAAAACCTCTGATGCTGCATTTCTCCTAGAAGGCCTGCCAAACTGATCTTCAACATCGCCTGAAAAGAACTGCTCTAGAAAGATCCCAGTGATAGCCATCTACGCGTATTTGGGACACCAGACCAAAAAGGGACAACTGACATCTTTCCATACAGTCTCTTTTTTCTTCAAGAATTAGCAAGTATTTGGCAAAAGTTTTTGTTAGTCTTTTTTTTTGTAACAGATCTCTGCAGAGAGAATTTCGGTATTTTTTCAGTATGTATGTGAGTGTGTGTGGGTGGGGAAATTAAAAAGGGAACTTTCATATTTTATCTGTGTTTTATTGCTTTGCTTCATTACTGGATAATTCTTGTTTGATAATAAACTGATAATTTTGTTTTTTATTAAAGAAACCTGGTTGGTGTATTTTATTCTGGGATAAAGAGTAGAGTATATGATTGACTGAATCAGTAACTGGGTAAACATTTTAAAACATATATGTTGTGACCTGCAGAGAAGTGGGACTAGAAAAGGCAGTGCACTCCTTCCACCTCCATCATAACATTACTACATAGCTTCATACAAAACCTCAAAAGGAGAGAAGTATGGAGCACTGACCTTGACAGAATGAATGAGGTTATTGACTCTATTCCTGCACTGGACCCATGACCTCACAGCTGCTGACCTCCTCTGCAATCTCTGTCCAGGCTTGCTTGGTCAGGCATGAGGACCTCTTCTTCCATCACTGTGCAAGAGGACCTCCTGCCTTTCCCTTGAAGCCTGGAGGAGAATCTCCAGGGAGGCATCGCTAAACCATGGGGCCACACGGTGTCCTCCTTCTGCCATGTTCGATGCATGCTATGTTTCAGCTTATTTGCTTATCAGTCCACTACAGGGGTCTTGGAGCAACAAGTGGCAGCTGAAGGGGTCCTGGGCCAGCAAGCGACACTGTGAAAGGCAGTTGTCGCGGTGGGCTGGCTGTCCACATCACATTCAGGAATGGCGACCATTTCCGTGCCAGGCCAAAATTCAACCCATTCCAGGTGTGGTCTCACCAAAATCCTGTACAATTGTAGCTAGAGTTCTTTACTCGTATACTCCAAACCCCTTGCAATAAAGGCCAGCATGCCATTTGCCTTCCTAATTCCTTGCTGTACCTGCATGCTAACTTTCTCTGTTCAGTGTACAAGCACACCCAAGTCTCTCTGAATATCAACATTTACAAGTTTCACGCTTTTTAAAAAATATTCTGTTCTTCTATCCTTATGACCCAAAGTGAATAACTTCGCACTTCCCCACATTATACTCCATCTGCCACCTTGTTGCCCATTGAATTAACCTGCCTATATCTCTTTGCAGCTTCTAGGCTGAATTTTATGGGCCTCCATGAGACAGGTGCAGAGGAGGGGTTGCCCATAGAATTGCAACGGGAGGCAGGGGGCAGAGGGTCTGTCGCCTTCCTGTCACACTGTAATTTTGTTGGGAGCGGGATAGGCCGAAGACGACCTTCCTGCCCAGAGACCACTTGTGACCCTTAAGAAGCTTAGTAACAGCCACAAAAGGGCCTTCCGGCATGCAGGGAGATCACCCAATAAAACGTGGTGACCTCCCTGCTGGTTGGGGTGGGCCTTCCTCCGTTGGCAATCTGTAGTGCACAGGCAGCTCCCACAGGCAAACAAACCAACTCCTTGGACGCCCCCCCCCCACCCCCTCTCCCACTGTAGTCAATACCCAGCCTGCCCTGCTCCCATAACCCTTGCTGAGGTCCGGGTCTCCAATACTGGGACTGGGTCCAAGGCCTCTGCAGTACCGGCAGTGGCCACTAATCCCAATGGCACCCTGTGATTGGCTAGCAGCTCATGGAGGCAAGATCCCCATCTTTAAAGGGATGGGGATCCCAGTGCTAGGCTGTTAATTGGCCTGGTGCCATGGAATCATGCCGGGGTGGGCTCCAAATGGCTGAGGCAGGGTTCCCCTCGTCTTTTCGGCCAGGCGCTGGGAGGCCACCGTTGGCACAAAATTCAGCCGTCTCTGTGTCCTCCTCACAGCTTGTATTTCCACCTACCTTTGTATTGTCAGCAAACTTAGATACAGTACTCTCTGTCTCTTTGTCTAAGTCACTAATAAAGATTGTAGATAGCTGAGGTCCCAACACTGATCCTTGCAACATGCCACAAGTCACAGCCTGCCAATGTGAAAATGCCCCATTTATGCCTCCTCTTTGCTTCCTGTCCATTAACCAATCCTCTTTCCATGCAAATAAATTACCCTCAACTCCATGAGCCCTTGTCTTCCCTGTTAACTTTTTTTGTTATGCTTTCATGGGATGTGGGTATCACTGGCAAGGCTAGCATTTGTTGCCCATCCTTAATTACCCTTGACAACTGAGTGGCTTGCTTGGTGCCATTAAATGCACACACATTGCTTTGTGTGCACCTCATGTGAACTCTGCCATTTTCCTGAACCGAAAGGTCATCCACTCCCTCAATCTGCAGATGGTGTGCAACTGCAGGCAGCACATAATGTGGATGAATGCCCATTCTACTGCCAATGCCTGTTATCCTGGCAGTGGTCACAATTCCCTCATTCTGTGGCAGTCCTCTGTGGCAGCTGCATTTTGACCCACCATGGCAAATCAAAGGCTGGCTACTAGGTGACAAGGGTATCCACTCATGACTCTGGTCCGATCATCATATCATCCTCTTTCCAACAACACAAAAATAAAAAAGCAGAAAATACACATTCCAATCCAAATTTATAAATCAAATCATGACATCATGCATACAACCTTGTGCCTTCTCTGGGTACCTTGTTCATGTGCCTTTGCCTTTCCTACGAGGTAGCTGCAGCATAGGTGAGGGAAAGCTGCTGACCTCCAACTGAGGAGAATCCAGGCAGAATGGGAGGGCAACCTCAAGCAGCTGTGAGTGTAGAAGGCCTGGTTTCAGACTGCACCATCTCGACCTGGGCTGCAGCAGTCTGGGCTGGCTGGATGACAGGCAACAGCAAGGGTGCTGGCAGAGTGGCAGGGGGGTGGGGGGAGCAGGAATGCTATCAGTCTGAGACAGGACAGAGGTTCATGCTCCATGGGACCACTGCCACTCTCCCAGGGCACAGAACAGATTGATGGACTACTGGGATGCCCTGGAAGCCCCTTTGAGCACTGGTTTTCAAAGCCATGGTAGCAGCAGTCCAAGCTTGCAAGGCAGCAGTCTGAGCTTTTACTGCAGAACTCACACATTTGGTGAAAGCTGTTTGTACTGCAAGGAAGCTGTGACTTTGGCAATCAGATGCTGGAACGTGCTAAGTTCCACAGCTGTGCCGATGGTGGTGACACTTGTTCCATGTTGGAAAGGATGGACACCAAGCTCTGCTTAAAACATTGTGTCAAGTTGGTGATTGGCCCCTCCATGCTCCTTGACATTTCATGCTGGCATTCTGGCAAGCCTGCCAATGCACCAAGCATTTCATTGTGTACACCCATCAGTCTTCCTCTGTAGTCTACTCCATGGAAGTCCTCATCTGAGGCCTCGGCAACAGAACTAGTGTGCAAACCCGACCTCTGGTGATCTGGCACCTGCTCTATCTATTTCCTCCACAAGCTGCATGCTTGTGCCTAATGCCTCGCCACTTGCAGACCCTTCCTCTATCCTAGCCTCTAAAATACACACAGTGTCAGTATCTGAGATATGACTGTGAATGTAAGATTGTGCAATGGTGACTCTCTTCACTGTCTTCTTCCTCCTTCCTCCACTGACTGGGAAGATTCCAGTTCTTGTGTATCTGAAATGAAAAAAGGGCAAGTGTTGTGTTGTGGTGAGATGAGAGGAGAAAGTAAGAATTGCAGCTTCTAAGTCAGAAGAGATTGCAGGATAAGGGGGATATGGGATGAGAAAAGGAGGATTACTTATGCAGATACACTCATCATCAATTGCTTCAGTATTGGCAGTGGCCCTGGCTCAGTGACGCCCCTTCCCATGATGGCCAGCACTGTCTCCTCCATGGGGTTTAAAACATACAGGCAAACTGGCCATCCCCCAGTTCTTTGCTGATGCCTTCGGTTATGCGCCACCTTCTCCTGTAAGAAATGTGTCAGTCAGTGTCGTGCAATATATTTGAGTGATGCAGCTGTCATGGTTGAATAGCTGCCAGTTTGTGTATGAGCTGTGAGTTGTAGGCATGAGGCTTATGTCTGAGGCTTGTGTTTGAGGGTGAGGTAAAGCATTGTTCTTGTTCTTGTTCTCTCGTCTTGTTCTCTCTCCGCTGAGTTTATTGTTCTTCTTTCTTCCAGAAATCTCTCGCTCCATATAAACTCTCCTACCCATATTGACAGCCATCACCTCGATCTTATCATCACAGCTGGCCTTGCTATTCCTATTGTTACTATCGCTGAAATAATCCCTGATCATTTCCTTGGATTGCTCTCTGCCTACATTCCACTTCTCCCTCCCAAGTCCACTTCTTTCTGTGCCCATTCCTGGAAAAAACTCTCCATCAAGTCACTTAGCACTGCACTTTCAAATTCCCAACTATCTAATCTCTGGCCTATAGCACATCATGACACCTCGGCAGTTATCAATTTGCTAAATTACACCCACTCCACCTTTATTGACCTTGTTCCTACTAGAATTACTACTCTATCTCACCTAAATCGTTCCTCAGTATACCCCGTATTTTCACTCTCTTAACTTCAAGGACTGCAGACTTGAACTCCTTTGACAAGAAACTAGTTTAACCATCCATCACTAGATTGGGCTACACCACTTAAAGCATTATCAGGTGAGGCTCTCCATCACTAAAACTGATTACTATTCAACAATCTTCCAGGAATGCAAAAGTAATCCCTGCTTTCTTTTGTCTACCACAGACCATCTTCTTAAACCACCCTCCCCTACTTCTTCCACCCTCCCCTCAGAGAGTAAGTTCAAGGAGATCATGACCTTTATTGTCACAAAGATCAAAACCATCAATTCTGCTGCCTCCGCCACTTCCCTCTCTTCACCTAATCCTTGGGGACAAACGTCTCCAAAAATTCCCCCCTGCCCTCGCCCTGAATTCACCTCTTTCTCTAAACTCCATCCCATCTCCTGCAATGCTTACTCCTCCTCATCTTGTACATGAGATCCACCTCCTGTTCCCTCAATCCTATTCCAACAAAGTGTTAATCACTCAACTTCCCATACTGGGCCCCATGTTAAACTGATATTGTTAACAGTTCTCTTTCCTCAGATATTGTTCCCAACCCCTCTCCTGCTTCAAAATCTGCTGTCATCACCCCTCTCAAAAAACCTACCCCGACCCCTCTGTACTTCCAAACTATCGCCTTATTTCTAACCTCCCTTTCCTCTCCAAAGTCCATGTACATTATCATTTCCCAAATCTTTGCCCATCTTTTCCACAATTCCATATTTGAATCCCTCCAGTCAGGTTTCCAGCCTGACCATAGTACTGAAACAGCAGACATTGAAAATGGTTCTCTCTCTTCACGCGTTGTCGCTCTCCTTTAAATCTGCCGTTATCACCCCTCAGCTCAAAAAAGCAACCCTTGACCACGTTGCCCTTGCATACTACCATCCCATCTCCAATCACCCTTTCCTCTCCAAAGTCCTGGAATGTGTTGTCACCTCCCAAATCCATTCCCATCGTTTCTGGAACTCCATGTTTGAATCCCTCAAATCAGGTTTCCATCCCTCCCATAGTACCAAAAGCTCTTAGCAAAAATCACAAATGACTGTGACAAAGGTAAACTTACCCTCCTCACCCTTTTTGACCTGTCTGCAGCCTTTGACACGGTTGACCACACCATCCTCTTCCAAAGTCCCTCCACTGTTGTCTAACTGGCTGGGACTACATCCACCTGGTTCCATTCTTATCTATCTTCTTGTAGCCAGAGGATCACATGCAATGGCTTCTCTTCCTGCTCCTTCACCGTTACTCTGGTGCCCCCAAGGATCTATCCTTGGCGCCTTCCTATTTCTCATCTACATGCTGCCCCTCAGTGACAACGTTCAAAAGCATAGTATGAATTTGCACATGTATGCTGACGTCACTCAGTTCTATCTCACCCATCATCTCTCTTGATTCCTCCGCTGTTCCTAAATTATCAGACTGCTTACATGACATCCAGGACTGAATGAGCAGAAATTTTCTCCAATTAAATATTGGAAAGAGAGAAGCCATTGTTTTCAATCCCTGCTCCAACCCCGTTCTCTAGCTACTGACTCCATCCCTCCTGCTGCCAACAGTCTGAGATTAAGCCATTCTGTTCACCTTTGACCCGAGATGAGCTTCTGGCCTTATATTCGCACCAACACTAAGACCCCCAATTTCCACCTCCGTAACATTGCTCGTCTTCGCCCCTGTCTCAGCTCATCTGCTGCTGAAACTATCATTCATGCCTTCGTTATCTCTAGACTTGACAATTCCAACGCACTCCTGCCTGGTCTTTCACAGCCCACATTCTATAAACCTCAAGTCATCCAAAACTCTGCTGCCCATGTCTTAACTCGCACCAAGTCCTATACCCCTATCACTCTTGTGTTCGCTGACCTACATTGGCCCCAAGTCAAGCAATGTTTTAACTTTAAAATTTTCATCCTTGTTTTCAAATCCCTCCATGATCTCACCCCTTCCCTATCACTGTAATCTCCTCCAGCCCCACAACTCGCTGAGATATATGTGCTCCTCTAATTCTGGCCTCTTGAGCATCCCTGATTTTAATCATTCCACCATTGGTGACGATGCCTTCAGTTGCCTAGACTCTAAGCTCTGTAAAACCCTCCCTACACCTCTCTGCCTCTCTACCTTGCTTTCCTCTTTTAAGACACTCTTTAAAATCTACCTCTTTGACCAAGCTTTTGGCCATCTCCTTGCATGGCTCGGTGTCATATTTTGTTTTATAATGCTCCTGTGAAGCACCTTGGGATGCTTTATTACATTAAAGGCACTATATAAATATAGGTTGTTGTTGCTAAAGTCACAAATGACATTCCTGTTACTGTGATAATGATAACCTATCCCTTCTCCTCCTTCTTGACCTGTCTGCAGCTTCCATAATGGTTGACCACGCCATCCTCCTTTAATGCCTCTCCTCCATCATCCAGCTTAGTGGAATTGCCTGAGTTTGGTTCCATTCTTATCTATCTAATTGTAGCCAGAAAATTGTCTGCAAGGCTTTTCTTCCCACTCACTGTTACCACTAGATTTCCCCAAGGATTGATTCTTGGTTCCCTTCTGCTTCTTGTCTACTTGGTGATATCATTCAGAACACATCAGGTTCCACATGTATGCCAATGACACTCAGCTCTATCTCACCACCACATACTTAGATCCCTCCACTGTCTCTGATTTGTCATACTGCTTGTCTGACATCCAATATCGGATGCGCAGAAATTTTCTCGAACTGAATATTGGAAAGACTGAAGCCATTGTCTTTGAGCCCCACCACAAACCCGATCTCCTGTCCACTGTTTCCATCCCTGGTAACCATCTTAAGCTGAGCAAGACTGTTTGCAAACTCAGTTGTGTTTGACCCTGAGCTAAATTTCTGATCACATCGCCAAGACTGCCAGCTTCCACCTCTGTAATATTGTTCAATTCCAACCCTGCCTCAGCTCTTTTGTTGCTTAAACCCTCAGCCATGCCTTTGTTAACTTTGGACTTGGTTTTTCCACTGCTATCCTGGTCTGCCATCTTCCACCCTAAATAAACTTCAGATTATCCAAAACTCTGCTGTCTGTCTCTTATCTTGCTGCAAATCTCTTTCACCCATTACCCCTGTGCTCACTGACCTACACCAGCTCCCTATCTGACAACATTCAGTTTTAAGATGCTCATCCTTGTTTATAAATCCCTCTGTAGCCTTGCCGTTCCCTATCTGTGGTAGCTTCCTCCAGCCCTACAAGCTTCTGAGATCTCGGCTCTCCTGAAATTCTGACCTCTTGTGGATCGCTGATTTTAATCACTCCACCATTGGTGGCCATGCTTTCTGCTGCCTTGGCTCTGAGTTCTAGAATTCTCTCCCTAAACCACTCGGTCTTGCTACCTCTCTTTTAAGATGCTCCTTAAAAACTACCTCTTTGATGAAGTTTTAGACATCTTTCCTGATTTCTTCTTCCATGGCTCAGTTCCAAAAAATGTCAACAATTTTTTTTATTCACATCACTCTTGTTAAGTGCCTTGAGACAGTTTACTGTGTTAAATGTGCTATAGAAATGTAACTTGCTGTTGTTGAATGGTAGGATTGAGTTCTGATTGATAGATTGGTAGTTGAGTGATGGCACTATGGTGAATTGAGAAGTGAATGAAGCTAGTGGTATAGTTGGTAGCATATTCTATTTGAAGATGAACTCATGCACATTGACAACCCATGTAAGATCATTAAACTTCTTCCTGCACTGCATCCATGTTCAAGAAGTAACGCTCCTGGCATTGACCTCTCCACTATTTCTTCCCACTGCTCCTAAGCATATGTATGGAGGGCCCCCTGCTCACTTGTGGATACAGGACATCTCTCTCCCATTCCATCTCTTCCTCCAAGGACTCCAGCTCATCATCAGTAAACCTTGACGTACACTCTCTACCATAGTCAACCATTCTTCACTCTTTCACAGGGCAGATTCAGCTCACAAAGCTTCTGAAATGACTCCCAGCACTTATTCCCATCACAATGCACCTCCTTCTTCAGAAATGCAGGCTAGCTTTAAGTAGCGCTAGGCATTCACAATATTGGGCTGATTAATGCAGCCAATGAACAGCGTGGAGAGTGCTGGTTGCATGCAGGAATCAGTTATATGTTCAGGCAGCATGAATTTGATATGCTGCCTGCATCGCAGTGAACTGGTATAGGCTAATCTCGCATTGCAATCCTTGCACCCATTTTCTCGGGTTATCCAATTTGACCCCTTGAGCATTTTGAAGAGGTTGTATGAGAGCAATGGACTCAGTGTCTGATTTTGAGTTAACCTCTCATTCTGCGAGGTATGGAGATCATAAAAGTCTCTGCCCATACTTCTGTCCAATGCTCTACCACTCTCTCTCTCAGGCTCCCTTTGGGCTTGTTGTGTTAGTTACTGATTTGGTCTTCCTGCCGCTTTCAGAAGTGTTCACCATGCCATTCTCCTCTGCTGCATCTCTTTTACAAATCCCCCGGTGTATTATTGCATTCTCGTATTTCCATTTCATTCTGTCTAAACTCAGTTATCACATCTCCTCAAATGGTTCTTTTTCTTGTGTCTGCCCAGTCACATTTGGTGTGTTTCAGAGCTCTATCTTTGAGCCCTATACCTACTCAACAGTTACATATTACCCCAGGGAATCATGATCCTGAGTGTGTGTCTAGTCCTGTCTCCTTTTCCACACCTGCCCCTGCCTCTATAGCTCAGTAGCTGAGGCCCAACTGTAACATCTTCGCTGCTGCTAACACAGACTATTTCTGTCAACATGAAGCAAGGATAAAACCTAGGAGCTTCACTGTTGGTGTTGCTCAGAATCTTCTCATTTGTAACCTTAACTGATTGACGAATTAGAATTGATGAAATGATCTGGAGAGTTCACTTAAATGATTGCCAGGTTAGCAGTTGTAAATCTACAGCTTGGTGAGTGGGATCGGTTTTATATGAGTGATCGTAATTGTCCTTAATTGACAAGATATCTAAACTTTGTGCTTCGGAACCTAAATGAAGGGGATTGCTGTTGGCAAAATGGGTGTTTATAGCTGTTAAGTGCTTGTAATGTTTTCACGGCCCTGCAAAAATAGCTTCAAAGTCCATTTAACTGACAAGGAGATCATTAATGCTGGGGTTTAAAGATTTAGGGGCAAAATTTCTTTGACTGCCCTCCCGCTCTCTGTAACATCAGCCTTAGTTTGGCTGAAACCCCCGTGAAACATAATAAACAGCCGTTCAAAGAAAGTACTTAAATTTATTTATTTATTTTGTATTCATTCATGGGATGTGGGTGTCGCTGGCCAGGCCAGCATTTATTGCCCATCTCTAATTGCCCTTGAGAAGGTGGGGGAGAGCTGCCTTCTTTAACTGCTGCAATCCATATGAGATAAGTTCACGGTGCTGTTAGGAAGTAAGTTCCAGGATTTTGACCCAGCGACAGTGAAGGAACAGCAATATAGTTCCAAGTCAGGATGGTGTGTGACTTGGAGGGGAACTTGCAGGTGGTGGTGTTCCCATGGGTCTGCTGCCCTTGTCCTTCTAGTTGGTAGAGGTCGAGGGTTTGGAAGGTGCTGTCTAAGGAGCCTTGGTGCATTGCTGAAGTTCATCTTGAAGATGGTACGCACTGCTACCACTGTGTGTCAGTGGTGGAGGGAGTGAATGTTTGTGGATGGGGTGCCAATCAAGCGGGTTGTTTTGACCTGGATGGTGTTGAGCTTCTTGAGTGTTGTTGTAGCTGCACCCATCCAGGCAAGTGGACAGTATTCCATCACACTCCTGACTTGTGCCTTGTAGATGGTGGACAGGCTTTGGGGAGTCAGGAGATGAGTTACCCGCTGCAGGATTCCTGGCCTCTGACCTGCTCTTGTAGCCACGGTATTTATATGGCTACTCCAGTTCAGTTTCTGGTCAATGGTAACTCCGAGGGTGTTGGTAGTGGGGGATTCAGCGATCGTAATGCCATTGAATGTCAAGGGAAGATGGTTAGATTCTCTCTTGTTGGAGATGATCATTGCCTGGCACTTGTGTGGCACGAATGTTACTTGCCATTTATCAGCCCTAGCCTGGATATTGTCCAGATCTTGCTGCATTTCTACACGGACTGCTTCAGTATCTGAGGCGTCGCGAATGGTGCTGAACATTGTGCAATCATCAGTGAACATCCCCACTTCTGACCTTATGATTGAAGGAAGGTCATTGATGAAGCAGCTGAAGATGGTTGGGCCTAGGACATTACCCTGAGGAACTCATGCAGTGATGTCCTGGAGCTCAGATGATTGACCTCCAACAACCACAATCATGTTCCTTTGCGCTATGTATGACTCCAACCAGTGGAGGGTTTTCCCCCGGTTCCCATTGACTTCAATTTTGCTCGGGCTCCCTGATGCCATACTCAGTCAAATGCTGCCTTAATGTCAAGGGCAGTCACTCTCACCTCACCTCTTGAGTTCAGTTATTTTGTTCATGCTTGAACCAAGGCTGTAATGAGGTCAGTAGCTGAGTGGCCCTGGCAGAACCCAAACTTTGCATCACTGAGCAGGTTATTGCGAAGCAAGTGCTGCTTGATGGCACTGTCGATGACACCTTCCATCACTTTACTGATGATTGAGAGTAGACTGATGTGGGAGTAATTGGTTGGGATGGACTTGTCCTGCTTTTTGTGTACAGGACATACCTGGGCAATTTTCCACATTACAGGGTAGATGCCAGTGTTGTAGCTGTACTGGAACAGCTTGGCTAGGGGTGCAGCAAGTTCTGGAGCACAGGTGTTCAGTACTATTTCCGGAATATTGTCAGGACCCATAGCTTTTGCAGTATCCAGTGCCTTCAGTCATTTCTTGATATCATGTGGAGTGAATCGATTGGCTGAAGTCTGGCATCTGTGATTCTGGGGACTTCAGGAGGAGGCCGAGATGGATCATCAACTCTGCACTTCTGGCTGAAGATTGTTTCAAATGCTTCAGCCTTAACTTTTGCACTGATGTGCTGGGCTCCCCCATCATTGAGGATGGGGATATTTGTGGAGCCGCCTCCTCCAGTTAGTTGTTTAATTGTCCACCACCATTCATGGATGGATGTGGCAGGACTGCAGAGCTTAGATCTGATCCGTTGGTTATGGGATCACTTAGCTCTGTCTATCGCATGCTGCTAACGCAGTTTGGCACACAAGTAGTCCTGTGTTGTAGCTTCACCAGGTTGACACCTCATTTTGAGGTATGCCTGGTGCTGCTCCTGGCATGCCCTCCTGCGCTCTTCATTGAACCAGCATTGGTCTCCTGGCTTGATGGTAACGGTAGAGTGAGGAATATGCCGGGCCGTGAGGTTACAGATTATGGTTGAGTACAATTCTGCTGCTGCTGATGGCCCACAGCGCCTCATAGATGCCCAGTTTTATATTGCTAGATCTGTTCGAAATCTATCCCATTTAGCACGTTGATAGTGCCACACAACACGATGGACGATATCCTCAATGTGAAGGCAGGACTTCGTCTCCACAAGGACTGTGCGGTGGTCACTCCTTTCATTACTTTCATGGACAGATGCATCTGCGACAGGCAGATTGGTGAGGATGAGGGAAAGTATGTTTTTCCCTCGTGTTGGTTCCCTCACCACCTGCCGCAGACCCAGTCGAGCAGCTATGTCCTTTAGGACCTGACTAGCTCAGTCGGTAGTGGTGTTACTGAGCCACTCTTTGTGATGGACATTGAAGCCCCCACCCAGAGTACATTCTGTGCGCTTTCCACCCTCAGTGCTCCCTCCAAGTGGTGTTCAACATGGAAGAGTACTGAGTCATCAGCTGAGGGAGGGCGGTAGGTGGTAATCAGCAGGAGGTTTCCTTGCCCCTGTTTGACCTGATGCCATGAGACTTCATGGGGTCTGGAGTGAATGTTGAGGACTCCCAGGGCAACTCCCTCCCGACTGTACACAACTGTGCTGCCACCTCTGCTGGGTCTGTCCTGCCGGTCGGACAAGACATACCAGTGGATGGTGATGGTGGTGTCTGGGACATTGTCTGTGAGGTATGATTCCGTGAGTATGACTATGTCAGGCTGTTGCTTGACTAGCCTGTGGGACAGCTCTCCCAACTTTGGCCCAGATGTTAGTAAGGAGGACTTTGCAGGGTCGACAGGGCTGGGTTTGCCATTGTCATTTCTGGTGCCTAGGTCGATGTCAGGTGGTTCGTCCGGTTTCATTCTGTTTTATTGACTTCGTAGCGGTTAGGTACAACTGAGTGGCTTGTTAGGCCATAGCGACTTTCCCAACCACAGGATGTCCCAATGTGCTTTTCACCCAATGAAGTACTTTTTGAAATGAAATGTTGTTGTAATGTCGGAAAAATGGCAGTTAAACTGCACATAGTAAAGCCCCACAGAGAGCAACAAGGTAATGACCAGGTAATCTGTTTTAGTGATGTTGGTTGAGGGATAAATATTGACCAGGATACCAGTGAGAACTCCTTTGTTAATCTTCACATTGTGCATGACGTTTACATCTACTTGAGAGGGGAGATGGAGCCTCGGTTTAACGTTTCATCCAAAAGATGGCACGTCCAACAGTGCAGCACTCTCTCAGTACTGCACTGAGAATCAGCCTAGATTATGTACTCAAGCCTCTGGAGTGGGACTGTTTCTCTATAGTGTCCGCCTAAGTTACAGCAGAAGATCAGATGAACCCCGACTGGAATCTGACCCCTTTGCCTGTCCCAGAATGCAATGATTCAAATGCCCCAATTTCAAACAAACTAATCAGCACCATTCTCAATTGTTGACTGGGAATCACAAAATTGCAAAGCAAGCACCAAATATTAGGAATAAAAACCTTTCAACATTAACTCTGCTTCTCTCTTCACAGATGCTGTCAGGCCTGGCTCCTACTGCATTCAATTGCTCAAACACCAAGGCACAATTTTTTTTTAAATATATATGAAGCAAGAAAGAAATGTGCTACTTGAACATGGATAAACACTCTATGCATGTATTTTGCTAATAAGCCTCAGTGAATCTGAATTTCTATCACTATGAGTTCTTTAGTGTCGTAGTGCACCATTTGTTTTAGGTTGTTAAAGATAAAGTTAAAGATAAAATCGCTTGGCTGAGGGTGAAAGAAATCATCTGGAAAATTAATGCATCTTGATGACTGAAATCAGTAACTCGATATGTGGGCAATGTATATTCATTGCTTTGATTCTCTTATTTTACCTTTCATACCAGGCAATTACAGACCAGGTGAGAAAAGAATATACTTTTTTGGTTATTATTCTCCGTGCCTAAGGATGCACTTACGTCACAGCTGTTGTGTAGGTGAGAAGTGGTTTTGTCTTTGCAGCTGGAGCTGTCTTTATTTCTCATCAAAGTCCTTTAATGTTGATGAAATAGTTCTATTTATATGATGGAGTCATTTCACATTTAAGTGCCTCGGAACAATATATAATTCAAACTGGCAGTAGATGCTGGAGTATATTTATGTTTGGGCACAGGCATCTTCAAAATTCATTAGTACATGATCACAAAAAGGAAGGAGAGGTTTGAAAAGATGTCTGTACACAGAGGGTGATTCGACCTTGGAATTCTCTGCTACAAATCAGTGTTGAGAAGGAGTCTTTTAAAAGGGAATTGGGTAGTTTTTTTTTGAAGAGGAGGAATATTAAAAGGTAATGGGGAGTGAGCACAGGAGAGGACTTGGTGCAGGTGGCTCATGTGGAGGAAAGCACCAGCATAGACTTGATGAGCCAAATGGCCTATTTCTGTGCTGTAAAATTCTGTGAATCTGTGAAATGCAGGCTGAGTCTAAAGTCAGAGCCCAACCTTACACTGGAATAAAGTGAAGTGAACCTCCCTAGAAGAGTGAATGTCATTGCACATCGCTTCAGAGCTGGCTTAGGCCTTGACACTGACCTTAGTCTAGTGCTGAAGCAAAGCTATTTCAACTTTATACCAGCTCTGACCTCACAGAATGTGAATGCACTAAAACTCTACTAAAAACCTTCAAATTAATGTCCTTATGAACTTTTATTTACTTTCTCTTCTTTTTCCTTTCAAGTATGTCACAGGGATTTTGCTCTTGACTGTTGTGAACAGTAAAATGATTCTTTTGGAAATAACAACCAAACTATTTCCTCTCTCAAGGACTCACGGGTCGAAATTTGCCTTGTTTGATAACGCAAAACATGTGGTATGGTATTGGGTGTCCATTTAACTCCCCGCTCTATATTCAGATCCATTGACTTGGTTCAATGAGGAGTGTGGGAGAGCATGCTAGAATCAGCACCAGGCATCCTTAAAAATGAGGTGCAACCTGGTGAAGATACAACACAGGACTACTATATATATACTAAACAGTGGAAACAGTATGCAATAGAGCTATAGGGTTCCACAACCAACAGATCAGATCAAAGCTCTGCAGTCCCGGCAGTGGACAATTAAGCAACTAATGGGAGGAGGATGATCCATGAACATCCCCAATGATGGCGGAGCCCAGCATGTCAGTTCAAACAGCAAGGCTGAAGCGTTTGCAACCATCTTCAGCCAGAGGTGGATAATCCATCTCAGCCTGCTCTTGAGGGTTCCAGCAACAGAAGCCGTCATATCAAGAAACGGTTGACCGCACTGGATACAGCAAAGGTTATGAGACCTGACAACAGCCTAGTTACAGTGCTGAAGACTTGTACCAGAATGAGCCCTACCTCTACCCAAGCTGTTCCGGTACAGCCATAACACTAGCATCTACCTGACAATGTGGAAAATTGCCCAGGTATGTCCTATCCACAAAAAGCAGGACAAATCCAATCTGGCCAATTACCATCCCATCAGCCTACTCTCAATTAACAGCAAAGTGATAGAAGTTGTCGTCGACAGTGTTATCAAGTGCCACTTACTCAACCAGAATCCGCTCACCAATGCACAGTTTGGGTTTCACCAGGACCACTTGGCTACAGACGTCATTACGACCTTGGTTCAAACATGGACCAAAGAGCTGATTTCCAGAAGTGAGGTGAGAGTGGCTGTCCTTGACATCAAGGCAGCATTTGGTTGAGTGTGACATCAAAGAGTAAAATAGAAATCAGTGGGAATGTAGGAGAGATCCCTCCCATAAAACAAACTCCCTATTGCGTAGCTCCTAGGAAACTGACCCAGGTTCAGGAGGAAATTCAGACTGAAGACCTAGAAATTAAAGATTTAAATTCTGAAGGGAGATGCAGAAAAGCTTAAAAGCCAAATGAAAACCCTAAGCCTAAAAAAGTTTTTATGGCAGATTTGGAGAGTGGTGGTGAAGATGGTGACTGCAAGTCAAGTATCCTAACTAAAGAGGAATTGTGGGCCAGGCTGGATGAGCTGGAACAACAGGAAGAGATGTAGGACTAAATTGATAGGTGGTCTCAAGCTGCGAGGAAAAAAATCGGCACTGGGTTCAAGTACAAAATGACTATGAAGCACTTCAAAGCAGCCTTAAAACTCTGCCTGGCAAAGTGTTTTATCATGTTATGGCACCATTTGGCCCACTTGCATTTATGCCAGGACAGCTAAACCACATAAATGAAGTCACCATTTTACTAGGTTTGCAAATTGTTCTGCAAAGCAAGCTGTTGGCGGAGCACAGGATAAACCATGCACGAAAAACACTGCATGATCTTCACAAAGTTATGAACAACTTTGAATCCAGAGTTGAGTTCACTGATATAGAGAAACTGGAAAAGGTAGGTTTCGTAGATATACACAAGCAAATTCAGCATATGCCTGAGCACAAGCTGATTGAGCCCAGTCAGAGCAGTTGGAGTTCCCTTGTGCTCGTGCCCAATCCCGGATGGAAAACAAAAACTAGAGCATGGCTATGACAGTGAGACTGATGAGTGTGTGTGTAGAGATTCTTTTTAATTTGTAACCTGGTAATGAAATGCTCCTGTCGTCACATTTCATTTCATGTGGTGGGGAGGTGTCATGCCAACTTGTTTTGTTGAATTATAATTTTCTTTAATCCACTGACTGGAGATCTGAATGTAATTTTTTTTTGAAGAAATTTAAGAAAGAACAGATGAAGGATGACTGCTGGCAGCTTAGGATGGCCACCTAATTTGCAACACTATATCCTACATTGCAAAGACTGTGAGATGGAGATGAAATGGCTGCTCATCCCAGCAAGAACCAAGGTCCAGGAAGTTTAAGGGAACTACCTGTACTTTTTAGCAAGAAGATAAACACTGCTACCATGTTTGAATCACTGGGTGACTGTCATGTGACAAGCCCCTCCCCATCTGTGATTTTAAGCTTGTGTTTCTCTGCAGCAGCAACAAGAACCAATCGGACAGGTTTTCTTGAGTTTAACAAAGAAAGAGGTTAACTTTATTATACCTAAACCGAACTAATGAAAATAATAAACTACACCACAACTTTCACTCACACACACACACATTATTATACATGACATACATCTGACATGTGCAGACCCAAGTGGGGGTCCCTCTCTCTCTCTCTCTCCATTTCAGCTTGCAAGCTTCAAATTCTGCCTGTTGACTGACCACCTTTGCATACTCCGGTTACAATCAGAAACCCCATTGGAAGAAATCATCTGTATCGCTGTCTCCAAGAGATCCACTGAAGCCGTCAGCTACCTCTTCAAACTAAAAGCCTCAGGGCCATCGAATTCAACCAGAAGTTAGCGGAATCACCAAACCCCATGGACTGTAAACTCCTTTTTCCTATGGACTGTGACTCAGCCAATCTACCTTTCCACACTCTGGAACCTATTTGTGTGTGTGTAAACCCCTACTGTGTGTGTGAAAGTTGTTGCATAGTTTATTATTTTCATTAGTTCGGTATAGGTATAATAAAGTTAACCTCTTTCTTTGTTAAGCTCAAGAAAACCTGTCCGATTGGTTCTCGTTATGATCATAGCAAGTAAGTAATCAAACACCTACTGAATTGGCCAGTACATCCAGTTTAGAAAAGAATTAAACCTACTGTGGTCAAACAAGGAGAGGGAAAAGAGGGAAGCCCTTTGAGCCGTCCTCACTTGACTGTAACAACAGTAACATCACATGTGTTATGGATGCTGGAAGTAGTGAAGGAGTGCATTATGTCCTAGCTTTCACCCTCTTGACCTTGCAGGGAAAAAAGAGTGCATAACACAAAAGAATGGGCCTGGTTCAGTGGTGGTGTGCCGCGTCTAGCCATTCAGACAGCCAGATCTTTGAAGGTGGCAGGACATATTGAGAGAGTGGTTAGTAAAGCATATGGGATCTTGGTCTTCATAAATAGAGATATTGAGTGCAAAAGCAAGGAAGTTATGCTGAACCTTTATAATGCTCTGGTTAGGCCCCAGTTGGAGTATTGCTTCCAGTTCTGGTCACCACATTTCAGGAAGGATGTGAGGGCCTTTGAGATGGTGCTGAGGAGATTTACCAGAATGGTTCCAGGGATGGAGGATTAATCTAATTACAAAGTTAGGCCTGAAAAGCTGAGTTTGTTCTCCTTAGAACAAAAGAGATTGAGGGAAGATTTACTAGAAGTGTACAAGATTATGACAGGCTTACATAAGTTAGACAAGGCAAAACTGTTCCCATTAACAAATAGTACAAGGCCTAGGGGGCAAAGATTGAAAGTTTTGGGCAAAAGATGCAGAGGGAATATGAGGAAGCACTTTTTTACGCAGTGGGTGGTAATGACCTGGAACTCATTGCCCACAAGGGTGGTGGAAGTGGAGATGATCAATGACTTCAAGAGGAAGTTGGATAGCCACCTGAGAGAAATAGACTTGCAGAGCTATGGGGATTGAGCTGGGAAGTGGGACTAACTGCACAACTCCATGGAGAGCAGGCATGGACTCAAAGGGCTGAATGGCTTCCTTCTATGCCGTAAGTAACTCTCTAAGTGTTTGCTGATGATTGTACAGTGTTCAGCTCCATTCACAGTTCCTCAGATAATGAAGCAGTCTGCACCCACATACTTTGTCACTGGGTCAAAATCCTGGAACTCCTAAATAACAGCATGGCGGGAGTACCTTCACCACATGGATTGCAGCGGTTCAAGAGGGCAGCTGATCACCACTTTCTCAAGGGCAATTAGGGATGGGCAATAAATGCTGGACTTGCCAGCGACATCCACATCCCAAAAATAAATAAAGAAATTGGAGCTGAAGAGAAAGCGAGTGTACAACAAGCTGTCAATTTCATTGTGCCTGTTTTGCCAATATAATACCACTTGTTTTGAGTTTATGATACTGCCCTTTTTGCTGATATAATATCACCAGTTTTCCAAAGGAGTCTGCCCATTTTGCCAACAGGATAGAATAAAATCATAGAATGGATACAGCACAGAAGGAGAACATTCGGGCCATTGAGACCATGCTGGCTCTCTGCAGGACTAATTTAGCTAGTCCCACTCCCCTCCCTTTTCCCTGTAATCCTGCAAATGTTTTCCATCAAGATGCATCTAATTCCCTTTTGAAAGCCTGACTGAATCCACCTCCACTGCCCTTTCAGGCAGCGCATTCCGGATGGTAACCTCTCGCAGTGTAAAAAAGTTATTTCTCATGTCACCTTTGGTTCTTTTGCCAGTCACTTTAAATCTGTGTCTTCTGGTTCTCGACCCTTCTGCTGATGGAAACAGTTTCTCCCTATTTATTCTGTCCAGACCCCTCATGATTTTGAACACCTCTGTCAAATCTCCTCTCAACCTCCTCTTCTGTAAGGAGAACAATCCGAGCTTCTCCAATCTATCCACAAAACTGAAGTCCCATCTCTGGAACTATTCTCATAATTTTCTATTTTTGCATCCTCACTAAAGCCTTTACATCATTCAGAAAGTGTGGTGCCCAGAATTGGACACAATACTCCAGTTGAGGCAGAACAGTGTTTTGCAAAGGTTCATCATAGCCTTCTTGCTTTTTTACTCTATACCTCTACTTATAAAGTCTGGGATCCTATAAGCCCTTTTAACCACTTTCTCAACCTACCCTGCCATCTTCAACAATTTGTACACATATGTGTATCTCTGTTCCTGCATCCCCTTCAGAATTGTATCCTTTATTTTATATTGCCTCTCCTCATTCTTTCAACCAAAATGTGCCACTTCACATATCCCTGCACTAAATTTCATCTGCCACTTGTCCACCCATTCCACCAGACTGTCTATGCCCTCTTGAAGTATATCACCATCCTATCACAGTTCACTATAATTCAAAGTTTTGAGTCATCTGCAAATTTTGAAATTGTATACCCAAGTTCAAGTCATTAATATATTTCAAGAAAAGCAAGTGGTAGCAACTACACTTTATCTTCATCCAGTCCAAAAAACAACTGTTCATCCCTACTCTCTATTTTCTGTCACTTAGCCAATTTCATGTCCATACTACCACTATCCCTCTTATTCTATGGGCTTCAAATTTGCTCGCAAGCCTATTATGCAGCACTTTATCAAGCACCTTTTGGAAGACTATATACACCACAGCAACCACATTGCCTCATCAACACTCGCTATTACCAGATCAAAAAACTAAATCACGTTAGTTAAGAACAATTTGCCTTTAACAAATCCATGCTGGCTTTTCTTAATTAATCCACACTTGTCCAAGTGACTGTTAATTTTGTTCCGGATCATCACTTCTAAAATCTTTCCCAGCACCAAACTGACTGGCCTGTAATTGCTCTGTTTACCCTTACACCTTTTTTTGAATGAGGGTGTTACATTTGTAATTCTCCAGTCGTCTGGCAGCACCCCAGTACCTAAGGAGAAGTAAAAGATTATGGCCAGTGCCGCCACAATTTCCACCCTTACTTCCCTCAGCATCCTTGAATGTATCCCACCCGGTCCTGGTGACTTATCAACTTTAAGTACAGCCAGCTTTTTTCACACCTCATCTTTATCAAATTTTAGCCCATCCAGTATCTCAGATACCTCCTCTTTCTCTATGATTTTGACAGCATCTCTTCCTTGGAAAAGATAAATGCAAAGTACTCATTTAGTACCTTGGCCTCCACACAAAGGTTTCCTTTTTGGTCCTTAATTGACCCTACCCCTCCTCTTACTACCCTTTTACTATTTTTATGCCTATAGAAGACTTTTGGATATCCTTTTATGTTAGCTTCTAGTCTCTCCTCATGCTCTCTCTTTGCCTCTCTTATTTCCTTTTTCACTTCCCCTCTGAAATTTCTATATTCGGCCTAGTTCTGACTTGTAGTATCAACCTACCATCTGTCTTACAACTTTTTTTCTGCTTTATCTTGCTCTCTATCACTTTCATTATCCAGGGAGCTCGAGCTTTGGTTGCCCTACCTTTCTGTCTTGTGAGAATATACTTCGACTATAAACAATACATCTCTACTTTAAAGGCAGCCCATTGTTACTGTTTTGTCAGCCAATCTTTGATTCCAATTTACCTGGGCCAAATGCATTCTCAACCCACTGAATTTGGCCCTCCTCCAATTTAGTATTTTTACAATGGATTGCTACCACATGCCTTGTCAACATGATACTGCACGTTTTGTCGATATGATTCTACACGTTTTGTCAATATTATTCTACACATTTCGTCGATATGATTCTACAGATTTTGTTGATATGATAGCCCCCATTTTACCAATATACCACCTGTTTTTTCAATATGATAGCCCCCTTTTTTTACCAATATGATATCACCCGTTTTGTCGCTATGATTCCACATGTTTTGTCAATATGATAGCACCTGTTTATACTACTGCCCAAGACAACTTTTTACCCCTAACTTTTACAGAAAAGAAATGCACCATTTGCATCATCAAGCCTGTACTGCTGTCTAGTCTAATTGCACTTACCTGCTCGTTCCTTATAACTGTTACTATTTTTTTAAGCAACTTCCTAATTAAGCTTTCAAAAGGATTTATGGACCATGACTCAACAGTGGTTTGTGGTGGACAATTTTGCATTCCAACATGCTCCAAGTAAGGGATTTTGTTCACTTGCATTGAATTTTAATGTTCCAACTTGTTTGCAGCCAGGGAGCCTGGTCGGGAATCAGGAACCCAGTTTTGCAGTGCATTCGTCATTGGTTTTCTCATGCAGCCACGTTTTTGCATCTCATGTCCAGGTTTCTTAACCAATTGGAGAGAGTGGGCATGATGATGCCCCACAACAGTGTATTTCAGCTGAAGTATTTAAAGGGATCATGCGAGAATCAGACTTGAAGCAAGGTAAAGGTCTTCAGACAGAGCCAGAGCCTGTAGAAATGAAGGCACAAAGTAGCAAGACAGTTCCATGCTTCAGCAAGGCATCTTGAAGATTCTGTTCCCTGCAGACAGAAGCAAGAAGCCTCCCTCTGAAAAAAAACAGGCATGATTGGAAGTGACAGAGGTCAGCAACAGGAGTGTGGTGTCATGTTCATGAACACAGTGCCACAAGAGGATCAATGAATTAATCAGGGCAGCAAAGGTGAATGGCATGGCACAGTAAACTATATCTGATGTGTTCTTACAGCAACTGCCTCACTCTGACTTCCCAAGCCTTCACCTGCACCTCACTCCTCATATCAATAAACCTTGCAGGTGCACCCATCCTTCTCTGGTGAAGCACCTCCTCACATCCCCATCTGACCAAGCACCACTGACACTCACCCACATCTTAATGCACTGTCACACTTATCCCTCACAGTGACTATCCACAAATGTTGTCCTTCCATCCTCAAAACATTCCACTTCTCATACTCATAGGTCTCTCCTTTTTCTTCTCACAGGAGAAGACAGTGTAGAACACCACAAAGAGGCAGAGAACTGGAGATAGCCCTCCAGTCACCTCCACTTTAACCACTGCAGACTAGCTGGAGATATGTTGAGTCCCGGCATGACTGGTCATTGGAGATGGACAGATGGGCGTCTTTCATCTACCTGGTGACAGAATGAAATATCACACAGCCAAATGGCATACAACACTCACTCATATTGACCTGATGTCAGCAGGAAATGAAAACAGCTTTGTGCACAATATTGACTTGGAACCCTCTTGCCTTGTCAGTTCTAATTCCTGTCTATCATCTCCCAAAGGCCTTTAAGCTTCCTGAGGAGGTGATGTAGGAGGAGGACAAAGACTTCTCACTCTAAGGATGCCATCCCAGGGCTCAAATATACCATCCACCAGTTCAGATACACACACACTCAACAGGTCAAAGATGATGTTTGCCCACAGTAGCAAATAATCCTAATCACATTTACCCACTCTGGTTCCTTATTTAAATTGTAGAAAAGTCACCCGGTCTGGGTGGGATGCATCCTGGGTTGCTGAGGGAAGTAAGGGTAGACATAGCAGAGGCTCTGGCTAGAATCTTTTAATCCTCCTTGGATATGGGGGTGGTGCCAGAGGAGAATTGTAAATGTCATAAACCTATTCAAAAAAGGGAGGTGGATAAATCTGGCCACTGCAGGTAGAAGGCCTATCGTCAATGGTGGAGAAATTTTTAGAGACAGCAGTCTGGGAAAAATTAACTGCCACTTGGAAAAACATGGATGGATAAATGACAGCCAGCATGAATTTGTCAAAGGCAAATTATGTCTGACAAACTTTATTGAGTTCTTTAATGAGGTAATGGAGAGGGTTGATGAGGGTAGTACAGTTGATATGGTGTATCTGTAGTTTCAAAAGACATTTGATAAAGTACCACATAATAGACTTGTTAACAGGAAGGATGGTAAAACACTGAGGAGTGTGCAGAAGAGAGTTATTAGAACAGTACCAGGGATGAGGGACATCAATTACGTGGAGAGATGGGAGAAGCTGGAATTGTTTTCTTGACAGCAGAGAAGGTTAAGGAGAGATTTAATAGAGGTATTCAAAAAATGAACAGTTTTGATCGAGTACATAGGGAGAAATTGTTTCCATTGGCACAAGGGTCAGTAACCAGAGGACACATTTAAGGTAATTGGTGAAAGAACAGAAAGGAAGATGAGGAGATTTCTTTTTACAACGGTAAATTGTTATGATCTGGAATGCACCGCCTGAAGGGGTGGTGCAAGCAGATTAAAAACTATGAGAAAAGATCAGAGGAGTGGGATTAATTAGATAGCTCTCTCAAAGAGCTGGCACAGACATAATGAGCTGAATGGTCGCCTTCTGTACTGCACGATTCTATGATTTCATAAAATCACTCATGTAAACCCAATCCTGCTGTTCAAGGTGCAAATTTAGAACCACTGACTTGGCAATTGTTTAACAGAACTTTGCAGATTATTTCATCAATCCTAATTAGACAATCAATTAGGGTCACAAATGAGAAGATTCTGAGCTATACAAGCAATGAATATCCCAAGTTTGGTCCGTGCTTCGTGCCGCGTTGGCTCATCTGAGTTGGTCAGCAGAAACCATTGAGAAAACATCAGTCAGTTGACATCTCAGGGACAAACCCATTCTCGGGATCAAAAGATATTGGCCTGGAGGTTGTGGTCAGTGGTGAAGCAAGGAAACCTGCAGCTGATGTCAAAGTAAGTTTCACTGGCAGATCTAGTGATCTTTCTGGTGAGAATTTCATCTCTATTGCCATGCAGTGGTACTGCACCAGATTGCAGTGTTCTTTACTGGCCATTCATAGCGTGGGGCTACAATGATGTCATCAGGGTGTCTGAGTAGCCAATCACATTAAAGGATTTTCACAGACACCCAATCAGGAAAGGAAAAGCAGTAAAAATGAAATCACTTTTAAAAAATGTTACATCGAGCAAATTAGAAATTGGGGCATACACATGGGGTGAAGGTAGAAGCCGAAATATCCTGACAAAATTTGTTTTAAAACATCTACTAATTAATGATTTAGCAGCACTCCATGATGACAAAATTATTTTTTCAGGACCAGTTCTGTTATTCATCAAATTCTATTAATTACACCCCCGTTAAAAACCCAGTTACACCTGATTAAACAAGGTGTAACGTTTTTTGTGGGGTTTCTAACAGTGATGTGGGGGCAGGAAAGTTGAAATTCTCACTGATTACAATGATTACTGGCTCTGGAGAGGTTCACAGCACAGCCTGTCAAAGCATTAAGTGACAGATTACAACTTCAGGATTTCCGCACTAATTTGCACATGTCTGACATCCTGTGTCACAAAGAATAACGAACAAAGAACAGTACAGCACAGGAACAAGCCATTCGGCCCTCCAAGCCTGCGCCGATCTTGATGCCTGCCTAAACTAACACCTTCTGCACTTCTGGGGCCCATATCCCTCTATTCCCATCCTATTCATGTATTTGTCAAGATGTCTCTTAAACGTCGCTATCGTATCTGCTTCCACCACCTCCCCTGGCAGCAAGTTCCAGGCACTCACCACCCTCTGTGTAAAGAATTTGCTTCTCACATCCCCTCTAAACTTTGCCCCTCGCACCTTAAACCTATGTCCCCTAGTAACTGACTCTTCCACCCTGGGAAAAAGCTTCTGACTATCCACTCTGTCCATGCCGCTCATAACTTTGTAAACCTCTATCATGTCGCCCCTCCACCTCCGTCATTCCAGTGAAAACAATCCGAGTTTTTCCAACCTCTTCTCATAGCTAATGCCCTCCAGATCAGGCAACATCCTGGTAAACCTCCTCTGTACCCTCTCCAAAGCCTCCACGTCCTTCTGGTAGTGTGGCGACCAGAATTGCACGCAATATTCTAAGTGTGGCCTAACTAAGGTTCTGTACAGCTGCAACATGACTTGCCAATTTTTATACTCTATGCCCCGACCGATGAAGGCAAGCATGCCGTATGCCTTCTTGACTACCTTATCCACCTGCGTTGCCACTTTCAGTGACCTGTAGACCTGTACGCCCAGATCTCTCTGCCTGTCAATACTCCTAAGTGTTCTGCCATTTACTGTATACCTCCCACCTGCATTAGACCTTCCAAAATGCATTACCTCACATTTGTCCGGATTAAACTCCATCTGCCATTTCTCCGCCCAAGTCTCCAACCGATCTATATCCTGCTGTATCCTCTGACAATCCTCATCATTATCCGCAACTCCACCAACCTTTGTGTCATCTGCAAACTTACTAATCAGACCAGCTACATTTTCCTCCAAATCATTTATATATACTACAAACAGCAAAGGTCCCAGCACTGATCCCCGCGGAACACCACTAGTCACATCCCTCCATTCAGAAAAACACCCATCCACTGATACCCTCTGTCTTCCATGTGTTCTTGTGTTCTTATCCTGAAGTTGTGATCAGTTTAGGAGGGGTAATGATGATCACTGACAGTTCACCATCAATGTCCCCCACCCTGCAAAGGTTGGACCATCCGAGACATGCACACACACACACACACACACACACACACACACACACACACACACACACACACACACACACACACACACACACACACACACACACACACACACACAAAAACATTTCAGCCTTCTGTCCTTAATATTTACTTTAGCAATGTCAAACCTTACCTACAGCTCCCAGTTTCACTCTGGTAATCGGGCTGGCACTATAGGATGGGTGTACCAGCATTTCTAGGGATGCGTTTGGTGAGCAGGTTGGTGATAGGAATGGGAATGAACCAACTCTCCCCCTGATCCAAACACTGTGCTGGAGCTGGGGTCTGAGTCCTTGTTGATCTACTTTTTTCTTCCACCAATTCCCAGGCATCTGGAGCCTGTTTCACTTAGGCAGCTTTTCACGCCTTCCATTCTTTTTTTTTTATTCGTTCCTGGGATGTGGGCAATGCTGGCTAGACCAGCATTTATTGCCCATCCCAAATTGCCCTTGAGAAGGTGGTGGTGAGCTGCCTTCTTGAACCACTGCAGTCCTTGAGGTGCAGGTACACTAACAGTGCTATAGGAAGCGACTTCCAGGAGTTTGACCCAGCGACAGTGAAGGAACGGCGATATAGTTCCAAGTCAGGATGATGTGTGACTTGGAGGGGAACTTGCAGATGGTGGTGTTCCCATGCATCTACTGCCCTTGCCCTTCTAGGTGGTAGAAGTTGTGGGTTTGAAAGGTGTTGTCGAAGGAGCCTTGGTGAGTAGCTGCAGTGCATCTCGTGGATGGTACACACTGCTACAACTTTCCGTCTGTGGTGGAGAGAATGAATGTTGAAGGTGGTGGATGAGGTTCCAATCAAGCAGGCTGCATTGTTCTGCATGGTATTGAGCTTCTTGAGTGTTGTTGGAGCTGCAACCATCCAGGCAAGTGGAGAGTATTCCATCACACTCCTGAATTGTGCCTTGTAAATGGTGGACAGGCATTAGGAAGACAGGAGGTGAGTTACTCGCTGCTGAATTCCCAGCCTCTGACCTACTTTTGTCGCCTTATGATGGAGGCAAGGTCATTTATGAAGCAGCTGAAGATGGTTGGGCCTAGGACACAACCCTGAGGAACTCCTGCAGTGATGTCCTGGGACTGAGATGATTGACCTCCAACAACTGCAACCACCTTCCTTTGTGATAAGTATAACTTCAACCAGTGGAGAGGTTTCCCTCTGATTCCCATTGACTCCAATTTTGCTAGGGCTCCTTGATGCCATACTCGGTCATATGCTACCTTGATGTCTAGGGCAGTCACTCATGTCTCACCTTTGGAATTCAGCTCTTTTTTCCATGTTTGGACCAAGGCTGTAATGATCGGGAACTGAGTGGCACTGGCAGAACCCAAACTGAGCGTCAGTGAGCACGTTATTTTATTTATTTATTTAGAGATACAGCACTGAAACAGGCCCTTCGGCCCACCAAGTCTGTGCTGACCAACAACCACCCATTTATACTAATCCTACATTAATCCCATATTCCCTACCACATCCCCACCATTCTCCTACCACCTACCTACACTAGGGGCAATTTACAATGGCCAATTTACTTATTGACCTGCAAGTCTTTGGCTGTGGGAGGAAACCAGAGCACCCGGTGGAAACCCACGTGGTCACAGGGAGAACTTGCAAACTCCGCACAGGCAGTACCCAGAACTGAACCCAGGTTGCTGGAGCTGTGAGGCTGCGGTGCTAACCACTGCGCCACTGTGCCGCCTTATTGCTGAGCACATTCCGCTTGATAGCACTGTCGACGACATCTTCCATCACTTTGCTGATGATGAGGAGTAGACTGATGGGGTAGTACTTAGCTAGGTTGAATTTGTCCTGCTTTTTGTGCGCAGGACATACCTGGGCAATTTTCTACATTCTGCTTACCAATCCCCTATACCTCTTGGCACACTCAAAATATTGGTGGTATTCTTTATTGCTTTGGTTTCTCTCATTATGCTTCCTTTTATCTCCTTTGACTATCACTTCCGCCCTTCAACCATCTCCTGACCACCACTGTAACAATTTATGGATTATTCTATATATTTTCTATGCATTTGGTCATTGTGTACATTTTTTCCTCCCTTCCCCCTTTCCCTCATTCTATTTTTTATTTCAAAAATGCTGTTCATCTGTAATATCTTATAGTTCCAAGGGAAGGTTTTCTATCTGAAAAGTCACCAGACTCGTATTTTCTCGGTAGACGCTCCCTGATTTGCATGAGTGTCTCCAGTTTTTTTCTTGTATCTGTTTTAACTTTGACTAATGTGTCCCACCTGGCAGTGTGCACACACCAATCCAGCAGAAATGCTTCCCAGTCGTAGACATGAGGAAAGGCCAATAAGTTAGATAAGTAGGACAACGGAGAAAAATAAATATGCACAGGAAAAGTCATAGGGAGCCTGAGGGGAAGAAAAATGGCATTTAACATGGATGAGTGCTGACTCAAATACCAAACCTAACTGAACTCAAAAGATGTATATCTGAATTTGGCCCAATTCAGACACTTTAATCTGAATTCAATTTTCTTAATACTCATTGATGCCAGTGGTGATATAGAATGCATGTGGTGTGGTATGGAAAATATACTTTGCTTACTCCAGTAGGTGATTTTAAAGTTATGAAAGCAAGAAGCTTTTATTTAGGATGTGAGGAAACACTTCTTTGAGCAAAGGGTGGTAGAATTGTGGAACTAGATGCTAACTCAATTCATAATTTTAAATCTGAGATCAATTCTTGCTAGACAAGGGTATACTAGACATTGAGCCAAGGCAGGTAGATAGAGTAAAGATATGGATCAGCCATGATTTCACCGAATGTAAAAAAAGAAACACTTAACAAAAAGATTTGCATTTGTATAGCACCTTTCATGACTACAGGACATCTTAAAATGCTTTACAGCTAATGAAATACTTCTGAAGTGTAATCACTGAGTTACTGCAGGAAACATGACAGCTGATTTGCGTGCAGCATGCTTTCATGGTCTGAGGACATCCCAAATAACTCGACAGCCACTGAAGTACTTTTGAGGTGTAGCCACTGTCGTGGTGCAGGAATCATAGCAGCCAATTTGCACAGAACAAGTTCCCACAAACAATAATGTGATAATGACCAGATAATCTATTTTAGTGCTGATTGGAGCATGAACAATGGCTAGGTCACTGGGGGGAACTCCTTTGCTTTTCTATCAAAATAGTGCCATGGGATCCACCTGAGAGAGTGGGGCTTGAACCCACAGCCTTCTAACACAGGGACGTAAGTGTCACCAACTGAGCCATGGCTGACACAATAACAGAAAAGGCTTGAGGAGCTAAGTCCCTTCTGTTTCTATGTTATTTAAATGTTTGCTGTATCTATTCACATTTGTTCGTTTTCTGTTTCTCCTGAACTTGTTTTTCCTTTAACATCTTTCTTTAATATCCTTGGTAGTTCAGAGGTGCGGGTGTACCTGCAGTTTGTATGATGTTGGTGATGGTTTTCTAATATTAGATAAACAACAGTTTGTAGCATAGAAATATACATAGTAATAAATAGAAGTTTGCACCTGGAAACAGGTTACATAGCCTGACCAATCCAGGTGGGCATTCACCGTCTACACAAGCAAATAATCCTAATCACATTTACCCACCTTGTTTTCAGATCCCCTTTTACTTCATTCACCTATCCAATCTAAGCTTGAATGTTGACATGGTGTCGGCTCAACCATTAACAGTGGAAATGAATTCCAACTCCTCACAATACCTTGTGTAAAGAGGTTTCTCCTGCTCTCACTTACAATTATCCTTTATGTTTGGTCCCTCAACTGCTGGAAACAGTCTGCTTCCATCTGCCCTGTCACATCCTTTCATAATTTTAAAGAATTCAGGTGAGAAATTGGGCTTGTTAACGCCCATTTTTGGGGCATTAAAAGTGCCCTGACGGCTCCAAAATGGTATCTGTGGCAAGCGCACCTTCCTGTGGGGCAAATACTGCTGCGTGGCATATTGGTGAAAGCATTAGAACACGCAAAGTGTACATCCGCCAGAAGAATGCAAAGCAGGCAGATCATATAAAGCTGATTTGATGCCAGTGGTGCCATTTTGGAACTTATCGCTCCAGCTAATGCCCTTTCTTAGCTTCACACAGTTGAACACATGTTCAGCTGCAGAAAAGACCCGCACATTTCTATTTAAAGGCATCATCAACCATTTACAGTTGCTGGTTGATTTCTTCTGGCTGTTGCTTCGATTCTACAAGCATTTGGTGTTTTCTAGTTTTTAAAGTTGCAGTCTACAGGGAGTGGTTTGGCAGGTGCTGAGGGACTTTTTGCTCACTTCAAGGCTTCTGAACAAACTAGTTGCTCCCAGATATGGGTGCAGTAGTCAGCATTCCCCTCAGAATATAGAATGACTTGGAGGCTAAACAGAGGCCCTGCAGAGCAGGACAAGCTGCTGGAAGAGGAAGGAGGAGGAGGAGGAGAAGATGAGCTCTCAGTAGGAGGCCATATCCTTCCAGGGTGTTGAGGGAGCAATTCTCCTACCTGAACCTCAGTAAGAAACGATACGTGAGACACTTGCAGTTCAATAAGGACATTGTCACTGAAATCTGCCACCTGCTTCAACCTCAACTACAACCTCAGCCCAGATTGCATTGCCAGTGGCTATGAAAGTGATCGTGGCAATAAACTTTATACACCTGTCACATTCCAGGCTGGAGCTGGAGATAATTGCAACATCTCACTATTTGCCTTCCACTGTTGCATGAGGGATGATCATTGAGGCTCTCTATTCAATGAGAGCTAACTACATTTCATTCTCTTGCAAAGACAAGTAGGCATAAGAGCAGCCGGCTTTGCTAGATTTTCAGGCTTCCCATGGTGCAGGCAGCCATTGACTGCTTTGCTGGCACCACTTGTCAACTCAACATGACCCAGAACTGAAAGGGATTGCACTCCCTCAACATCCAGCTGGTATGTGACCATAGACGGTGCATCAGGCAGGTCAATGCCCACTATCCTGGCAGCAGTCACAATTCCTTCACTACACTGTGCTAACTGCATTTCAGCCACATGGCAAATCAAAGGATGGCTACTGGGTGACAAGGGCTATTATCTGACGCCATGGTTGATGACTTCAGTCCGCAACCCATATACAAGCATGGAGCATGCATTACAATGAAAGTCTGCAGCTACATGAAATGTGATAGAGCAGGCCATTGAGTGCTGAAACAATGCTTCCACCTGGCTGGACCACTCTGAAGGAGCCCTGCAGTACTCAGCAGAGTGGATATCAAGATGGTCTGCTGCATGCTGCACAACCTCACCATCATGAGAGTTCAGCCCTTGCCACTAGCTAAATGGAGAGAAACTGAGGATCAGGAGCATGAAGCGAAGGAGTAATAGGAGCATGTGGAGGAGGAGAAGGAGGAAGACGAGGATGAGGAGGAAGAGAGAGTGAGGAGGTAACCTATGCAGCCTCTTCCAGTCTGGGCTGTTTGTGAAGACCTCATCCCCATGTGATACCAGCAACCACAACTCAACTTCCCATTCACCAACAGTCCCACACTTTATTGTCCCTCTGTCATTGACCATCACAATGTCCACTTGGCCACAATGCAAAAATAAAGGCCACCAAACCAAATTTTACAGATGAAATCATGCTATATTGCGTACAAAAGTCAACTAATCACCCTTGTGCATTCCCTTTGTACCTGTTAAGCAATGCTGTGATTTTAATATTCTCATCTTTGTTTTCAAATTCCACTGTGATCTCACCCTTCTCTATCACTGCAATTTCCTCCAGACTCACAACCGTCCAAGTCATCTGCACTTCTCCAATTCTGTTCTCTTGAGCATCCACGATTTTAATTGCTCTGCCATTGGTGGCCATGCCTTCAGCTGCCAAGGCCTAAGCTCTGGAATTCCCTCCCTAAACCTTTCCACCTCTCTGCCCCCTTTCTTCCTTTAAGATGCTCCTTAAAACCTAACTCAGAGATTTTGGTCATCTGCCCTAATATCTCCTTGTCATAGCTCGTTGTCATATTTTTGCTTCATAATACTCCTGTGAAGTGCCTTGGGGCACTTTATTACATCATAAAAGCTCTATTTTGACACAATTTATTGTTGTTGTCTTCCATGTGCCTTTGCCTGTCGTGGTACTCCTTCACAGCACTATCCCAGTGGCTGCAGTATGCGTCGTGGAAGGCTGCTGATTTTCACTGGGGGAGACTGCAGATGGCTTTGGAGGATAACTTCGAGCAACTCTGGACCTGGAAAGTCCAACTTCAGACTGCACTGCCTTGGTTTGGTGGTAGCAGTCTGGGCTGGCTGGCTGACAGGCAACAGCAAGGGCACTGGCAGATTGGCAGGGTAGGAGGACAATAGGTTCCTGCTCCATGGAGCTACTACCACTCCCCAGGGCCGTACCTCAGCAGTCCTAGTAATCCATAGGAGGGCAGATTGCTGGCCTACTGTGACACCCTGCAAGCTCCTTTGTGCACTGGTATCTGCAGCTATGGTGGCAACAGTCTAACTTTGCATGGCAGCTTGCAAACCTTACTTGAGAGCAGTCTGAGTTTCCATTGCAGCACTCAGACATTGGATGGCTGTTGCTTGTACTACAACAGAGGGTACAACATCAGCCATCAGATGCTGCATCATGGTTGGATCCACAACAATACTAATGGAGTTCACCACTACTTCCACACTGGAAGTTTTGGGCAGAGCCTTGTGCCAAGTTCCTTGACATTGACAGTGGGCTTTCGGCAGGCTTCTCAATGCACCAAGCATTCTGGTATGCATACCTATCAGAATTCTCCAAAAGGCTTCCCTATCGAAGTGCTTATTTGAGTCCTCTGCAATGGAACCAGTGTGTGACCTTCCCCACTGGAAAGTTGGCACCTGTACTATCCTTGCCCCCTGCTCTGGCTGTAGCCTGCTAATGCCCGGTATCTCACTACATTCAGATTCCATTTCTAATCTATCCTCTAAGCTATGTGCAGTAACAACATCTGAGCTGGTGGCTGTGAGTGTGAAAACAAGTGACAGTACTAAGCCTTCATCATCACTCTCGTCTTGGTGTTCCTCCGCTGCCTGGCTAGGTTGTACATCTTGGGTATCTGACAGGAAAGAGGCACAAAGGTAATGTTGTGGTGTGCGAAGGTGGGAAAGTAAGAGGTGCATACTTACACCATCTGCAGCTTGTGCAGGATGAGGGGGATATTGAATATGAGAACGAGCATTAAATGTGAGGATACTGTCTTCTTCGATGGGTGCAGCCCAGCCTCTAGCCACAGCCTCAGCAATGGTGTCCCAGTAATTGCCAGAATAATGTCCTCCATGGGGTTAGGACATGTAGGCATGTCTGTCCCCCACTGGTTAGCACCTGCCGCTTCCAGTTGTGCACCACCTTGTCCTGCAAGAGGGAGAGGGGTGTGTCAGTGAGTGCAATCTGTTTACGTGATGTGACTACTGTCATGATTGAGTCGCTGGGTGTGTGAAAGCTGTGAGATGTGGGTGTGAGGCTTGCAGTGCTGCTAAGTGTGCAAAGGCGTGGTAGAACATATGAATGTCAGGTATGAGTCCTGTTTGTTAGAGATTGTTGGTAGGAGAGTGATGGGGGGGGTGGTGAATTGAGCAGTGTCTGAGGCTAGAAGTGCAGTTAGTGTGATATCATATTTGAAAATCCATTCACTGACTCGTGTGTGGTCATTGAACTTCTTGCAGCACTGCATCCAGGTCCTCTGGGCTAGATTCCTGGCATTGACCTCCTGAACTGTCTGCTCTGTCTTTCTTTGATCATGTGGCTGGAGGGCCTCCTGGCCCCTGTCGACACAGGACAACTCTCCTACCTACGACTTCCTCCACCATAGTCTCCAATGCAGCCTCTGAACACCTTGGAGACTACGCACTCCCATTCTGTGCCATTCTTCACTGCTTTCCAGGTCAAATTCACTTCCTGCATGACTGCCAGCACCTGTTCCAGCCACAATACACCTTCCTTTTAAGAGCTTTCAATGGTGCTAGCAAATTACGATTGTGGGTTTCCTGCTGATGTGTGCAGCCAATGAATAGCACAGTTAGCACTGCCTGCATGCAGCAATCATTTTATAAGCAGGCAGCATGACATTGGTACACTGCCTACATTACATTGAGTGGTCAAGGGTGAATTGCACATTGCGATCCCACATCCATTTTCAGGCACTATCCAATTTAGCTCCCTTCCTATCATCTCGCCCTGTAATCCATGTTGTTCTATTGAAAAAGCCTCAATTTTTCAAGACCGCCTTTGTTTTGGTACTTTGTCCAAGCAGACATCATCCCAATGAATCTGTATTGTACTTTTCTTAAAGTCTCATTGACCTTCATATAGCCTATAGCCCAATACTGTTCATAGTACTCTGAGGCTTTATTAAGGTTTTTAAGAGGCTCATCACCACCTCTCAGTTTTTATACTCCATACTTCTTGTGTTAAAAACTTGAATTCCATCAGCTTTTTTGTTACAGTCTTTCCAATCTGAGCTGCTATCTTTAAATCCTGTGAACCTGTATTCCCAAGACCCTCTGCTCTTTCATAGAACCAAGCCTAATTCCATTCACAGTATCACCTTACACCTACTGACATTAAATTTCTTCCACAGTTTTCTAGCTCATTCCTTCATCATATCAATATGGTTCCTGTGCTCTTGTAAAAATTTAACAATGCCTCTGATTTTAGTTCAATTTATAAATTTCAACACCACCCCCTCTAAGCCCACATCTCAATCATATAAAAGAAAGGAAGACTTGTACGTAAATAGCGCCTGCAGTTTTGTTGCACCTTTCATGTCCTCAGACTGTCTCAAAGCACTTTACAGCCAATGATGTACTTTTTGAAGTGTAGTCACTGTTGTAATGTAGGAAATATGGCAGCCAATTTGTGCACAGCAAACACCAAAAAACAATAGTTACATAAATGACCCGAATATCTGTTTTTAGTGATGTTGGTTGCGGGATGAATATTAGTCAGGACAAGAGAAAAATTTCCTTGCTTTTCTTTGGATAGTGCTGTGAGATCTTTTACTTCCACTAGAGAGGATAGACAAGAGCTTGGTTTAATGTCTCATTAAAGACGGCACATCCAACAGTGTGGCATTCCCCCAGTACTGAAGTCAAGTGCCAGCATAGATTATCTCAAGTGGAGTTTGAACCCACAACCTTCTAACTCAGAAGGGAGAGTGCTACCACTTTCATATACACAGTGAACAGAAGTAGCCCCAGAACTGAATCCTGACACCATTACCCACTTCCATCTCACTCTGACAAATAGTTCTTAGCTTTTTGGAGGTAGTTTTAGCTTTTGGCGATAGTGTAATGGAAAGGAACATCGGAAGAGGTGTGTATTGTGCAGTTGATTCAATGTTACCTGCTTTATATTTTTCAGCAAAAGTGAAAATTACCCCCCTACTCTTCTTACTCTTCCTTCTAAACAGTTTTTATTATGTTTGTTATCTTACCCCTAATTCCATACTCCTAATCTTCTCTAGTGATCTCTTGTGTAGTGCCTTGTTAATGATTTTCCTAAAGTCCATGCACACCAAATCCATTACATTTTCCTCATCGACCATGTCCATTACCTCCTCAAAGACTTCTTTCAGGTTTGTGAGGCATGCTCATCCCTTTTGAATCCATGCTGGCTACTTCTAATTATTTTTCCTTTATAGAAATACACAGTAATTTCATCTTTAATTAAAGACTCTAAAATTTTCCCTTCCGCAGATGTTAAATTAACTGGCCTGTAATTACTCACATGAGCTCTATCTACTTTTTTAAAAAGATGCTAATTTGGCCACTCTCCAGTCCTTTGGCACACTTCGACACTTAATAAAACCCTGAAATCTAATTTCTAGCTCCTTGGTGACTTCCAACCTCACCTCCCTCAAGGTCCTAGGATTTTTCCTGCTGCTTTGTCTTCCTTTAGCTTAATTAACTTATCTAAACTTTTTCTTTTATCTATCATAATATCAAAACTTGCTCTCATCTCTTTAAGATTCACTTCCTCTCCGACCTACTTCTCTTTTGTAAAGATGTGAAGTAATTGTTAAATAACTCTGCCATTTTTGATCATAATGTACATATTTCCAACCCTGTCATCTCAGGAGTCCCACCTTGCTTTTAACAATTCTCTTTTTATTGCTGTACTTGTAAAATACTTTACTGAACTGTTTGATTTTTTTTCTGTATTTCTTTCATCATGCTCCCTCTTTGCTTTTGTTCTTAACCTCTTATTTTCTCATATTATCCTTTAGTTTTCTCATTATTAATATTCTTAACAGGCAATCTTTATTTATTCATTTATCTTGAAACTAATAGTGTGGAATATATTACTCTGCAATCTATGTTTAAAAAACATACCACTTTACTCTATTGTCCTGTGTGCCAATTTTTCCTTCCATCTCACCTGAGCTACCTTGCCCCTCAGCTTTCTAAACTCTGTCTGAATCCAATCTGACTTTTTAGCTTTTCTGCTGAATTTCATCCTTTCTAGTGTGATTGTACTAGAGAGGTTACAAAGGAGATTTATGAGGATGTTGCCAGGAATGGAGAACTTTAACTATGAGGTAAGATTGAATAGGCTGGAGTTGTTATCTTTGGAACAGAGGAAGCTGAGGCAGGATTTAGTTGAGGTGTACAAAAGTATGAGGAACCTAGATAAAATGGATAGGAAGAACCCATTTTCCTGAGAAAAGAGGCCAATAACCAGGGTTATTGAAAATAATTGATAGAATGGAGCTGAGGAGAACTTTATTCACCCAGAGGGTTTTTTTTATCACCCTTGGGACGTGAGCATCACTTGCATGGCCAGCATTTATTGCCCATCCCAAGCCATTCCAGAGGTCAGATAAGAATCAACCGCGTTGCTATGTTTCTGGAGTCATATGTAGGCAAACCAGGAAAGGACAGTAGGTTTCCTCTCCTGAAGGGCATTAGCAAAACAGATGCTTTATTGCAATAATTCAGTAGTTTTATCATTACTGAGACTAGCATTTTTAATTACAGATTTATTAAGTAGTTGAACTTAAATTCCCCCATTTGCCATGGTGGGATTTGAACTAGTACCTCCAGAGCATTACTCCAGGCCTCTGGCCTACTAGTCTAGCAATACTACCACTATGCCACCATCTCCCTGGGGTGGTAGGGGAGAGAGGTGGGGGGCACTAGAACTCCCTGCCTGAAAGGATGGTAGAGGCAGAAATCCTCAACACATTTAAAAAGTTCTTTCATATGCCAAATGAAGGGCTATAACCTACAGGGCAGTGGAGCAAGAGCTGGAAAGTGGAATTAGGCCAGATAACTCTTTTCAGCCAACACAGACATGATGGGCCAAGTGGCCTCCTTCTGTGCTATAAATGTTCTATATTCTATGTTACTATGGGTAGTTGAATTTTAAACCTTATATTGTCATCAGTATTGCCAAGGTCATTTATATGATCGAATTCATTTCACATAACCAGATCTAGCAAGGCCTCTGCTCCTGTAGACCGACCAACATACTGCTTGAGAATGGAGTCTAGTACGCATTTTAGGAATCCCATTCACTTTTGTCTATTTACTCTCTTGCTATCACAATCGATAAGTGAACAATTAAAATCTCACAGAATAATGATTTTGTTATTTCTAATCATCTCTCTAACCTTATTGTAGATTTCCTCTTCCATTTCCTTCTCACAATTTGCATGTCTGCAATGCACCCCTACTGATGTCAGAAGTCCTTTTATTCTGTTTGAGTTCCAACCATGCTGACATTGTCTTTACCCCTTCCTCATGAACATCATCCTTCTCTACATTCCCTCTTTTACCATTGCTTTTTTTAACTTGTCTAACCTTCCTATTAGGTCCCATTTTTCATTCCTTTCCAGTTTGCAGTCCTGTTTCTGTTAATGCTATTAAGTCTAGATCTTCCTGTAAAATAATTGTTTCTAGTTGCCCAATTTATTTCCCACACTCAGTGCATTACAATACATGCATTGTAACCTGTTTTTGGTTTATATATCACTAATCCTTTGCTGATGATTTCTTGTCTAACCTACTCTACCTTTATTTCACTCTTTCCCCCATTTATAGCTAGTCTGTATGATTTTATCCCTGTGCTACTGATCCTTCTTGTTAATTTGTTAGCGCCATGAATATTATACTGATTAATTTCTCCATTCACTATTTGCTGTTCCTGGTAGCTTTTATTTTTCCAGCCTTGCCTCCCATTTCCTAGTTTAAATACCTTGTCACTTCCCTACTTAACCATTTTGTTAGTACTTTAGCACCCTCCCTTTTCAGATTTAATCCAACCCTGTGGTATAGCTACCATCTGTCCCAGAAATGCCCAACAAAGTAGAATCCCTCTACCTAAAACCACACTGTTAGCCACACATTGATTTCTTTAATCCTCTTGTCCTTCCCTATTCTTGCACATGGCTGAGCAAGTAATCCTGAGACTACGACTTGTGATGTTCTGCTCCTAAACTTGTTTCCTAACCTCCTAAATTTATACCTGTAGGACTTCAGCCATTTCCTTACCAATATAATTTCCTTTCACATGGAACACAATGGCCGCTTGCTCTCCCTTCCCTTTTACAGTCAGTGCTTACGACTCTTACCCTAGCACTTGGGAAGCAACAAAGCATCTGGGACCACTGGTCTCGATTGCAGAAGAATGTGTCAGCCCCTCTAATAATTGATCTACCCCCTCATTACAGCATTTCTGGAAAGCAACTGTAATGCCAGATGTTTCAGGAATTTGACATTTGTGGTTGCTAAGACCACAAAAATTATTCAGAAATTGTATTGAGATATTCAAGTTGTGGCTTCTGGGTCTATTACCTACAGTCAGCATGAGTGCTCTGATCATTTAAGAATATATTTGTGGTGTTATGTTATCTGCACATAGTCACTGTGGACACGAAACAGCGGGTGTATATGGTAGAAGTGGGACACGGGCGGTGACGCAGAATGGGCAGTATTGGATCAGCTATACATTATACACAGGGCTAGATATTCAGTTCCATTGCAGTCAATGGAATTAAATACCAGCTGCTGCGAATAATGGGACGATTGATCCGATAGACCCCATTTTATGCCACTGACCGAGACAAATTTCTACCCCGGATGTTTCACATCTAACCTGCGGGGACAGAGGGGCCGTGGTTTAGTATTTCATCTGAAAGACCACACAGAAGTGTCAGCCTGGATTATGCTTATGTCTCTGGAGTGCGGCTTGAACCTAGAATCTTCTGACTCATAGCAAGAGTTCTACTACTGAGTAAAAAGAGACAAAGACTTGCATTTATATAATGCCATGAACAATTCCAAGATATCCCAAGTCACTTTGCAATCAATGAAGTACTTTTGAAGTGTAGACACTAATATATATTAGAAAATGTGGCAGCCAATTTGTGCTCAGTCAGCGCCCAGAACCAACAATGAGAAAAATGACCAAATATTCTGTTTCAGCGGTGTTGGTTGAGGGATAAATATTGGCCAGAACATCGGTGAGAATTCCCCAGCTCTTCTTCAAAGTAGTGCCTTAAGACTCTTTATGTCTGCCTCAGAGAGCAGACAGGGCCTTGGTTTAATGTCTCATCTGAAAGATGGCACCTCCAACAGCGCAGCATTCTCTCAATTTCATTCTACACAGTATGCTCAATTCTGGCATGCCATTGGAAAAGGGGAAGAACAGGAGTTACACATCGCAGTGACAGCCTTAGGAGATTCTCACATTGTCCTTTGGTAAATGATGATGTCTGTGAAAAACATGGACGAGTACAAGGAGGCATTTTGAGTAGTTTCATTGACTGGTTGATGCATGTACCTGCATTGTAAGGAACCTCAATCAAGAAAATAGATGCACAGCGCAAAGCTATCATTTTAAATGAAAATTCAAAAATCAGGTGTCTGGTAACTTTTACAACTGTCGGGAAGACAAAGAACCAGTCTACACTGGATGAATCTTGTTCAATGAAAGTATAACACCAAGAAGCAAGGAGTAGAATATAGAAGGAATGTCACTAAATGAGCTACCAAAACCGTTATCACTTTCTATTAAATATGTATTTTAGAAATGTTCTCTGAGGAAGTACCAGTTGAATGATAAAGAAGAATGGTAAAGTTTGAGATGGCAAAAATTAATCAGCTAATGAGAAATTCTTATTCTTGCTGTGACTTATTTTGTGAAGATACGGACTTCTCTCCCTGAATTCTACGCCTTGCTATCTCCCACCTTTAAAATATTCCTCAAAACCATTCTTTTGATTCTATCTTGTAATTCTTCCACTCTACTTCCTATCCAGTTGTCTTGTGTGAAAGACCTTGGAATGTTTTTCTATGTTAAAGGAGTTATATAAAAACAAGTTACTGTGAAACAGAGAAACACTCCCCACATATACCTGCAAAATACAATTAGCACTTGTCTCTCTGGGACTATGTCAGTATATTGCTGCTTATAAATTGCTTATATATGTTTATGTTTTCCTGTTTCTCATTGACTTTGAAAAATATGTTTATTATATGAAACTATTTTAATATCGATATTGTATTATAGAAATAAAAATTCTGTACATGATGCTAGAAATTCAAATCAGAGGTTTAGTTCCAAAGTGTATTTGATATGTCCCAAATGCTTGTTCAATACATAGACAGGATGTTAATCTATAATACACTGTAAACCTGGAATATTATGCCATCATTGTTTTGAATCTGTATACATTTATTTCAATGCGGCTGTCTGTATAGAATATCTCAATTCTACAGAAATGACTTGAAGCAGTCCTACTGAAATCTCAATCCTGTTTCGGGAGGCTGAAGTCCATTCCATCTTTTGTTACAGAGCCCCCTATCTGCTAAAGGTACTCGACAAGGAAGCAGTAATGCATGAAGGTTAGATCTGTGACTAGCTGCTAGCTTCATCATTGCGCTTTATTCAGACTGGCTCTTGTGAAGGGATTAAAGAAATAAGCAGAGACTCCAGCTGTCTCTGGCTCTATTGAAGAAACTCAAAGTGGAGATTGCCTCGGTACCTGGATTTCCAGCTCTCACCACATTCAGGTAAATACCTCGAGTTAAAAACTTATTAAATGTACTGCATCCTGAAGCCTGTGTAAAATATACAGAGAGTTGTGGGCTAATGACTTACCAGTATATATCAGAAAATTGAGGAGAATAGAGAAGTATGAAGACTAAAATGGGTAGCTTTGATGTGAGGACAGTAGGTTAATGGACTGAAGTAATTTTGAAATCGTTCAAAGCATGTATTTTTGAATGTGTTCCATCTTGGAAAGTTTGAAAGCATCCAGCCACATGTACTGCAAAAATGTAGAATAAAATTCCAGCCAGATTCAATTAAAGCTTAGAAAATGTGTAACTGCTTAGTTCACGTATAGTTCCAAAAATACCTCCAGCTAGGCAGAAAATGTGAGCCTTCTAGACTTCACCCAGATATTTTATTCAGCTAACCTATATTATAAGAGCAGCAGGCAAGTTATGATGCTTATTTTCCAACTCATTTTATATATATTGTCCTGTCTTTTTTATTTGAACAGTTATTGTCATGTTGCAACAATCTGCCCAAGTCGTAATGTATAACCTGTATTGCTATTTATGTTAGTTATTCTTTATATGTTGTTCCAGTATATCATGTCTTTGTTAACATGCTCTAATGAATAAAATAATTCTTTAACTATAATTTATTGAGTCTACACACATCGACTTATAACCTAAGTACAGATAATGAAAACATTGGTGTACCTGTAGCTTTTGATAAGAGGCGATGATGTGTTTCTAATCTTTGTTCAGATTATAATGGCTTCTTTATCATCAAGTGTGAAGAACTTGCATTTATACTGTGCCTTATCTTGTCACACAGAAACATCACAAAGCACTTTACATAGAATGCAACATTACGTGCAGTTTCTGGTGCTTTGTAGGTGAACGCAGTAGCTATTTTGTACACAGCAAGAGTCTACAAGCAGTATCTGTTTTGATAATGTTGGTTGAGGAAGGAATGTTGGCCAGGATATGAGATGAACTCCCTGCCTTCTTTGAACAGTGGCATGAGATCTTTAATATTCACTTGAAATGGCAGACAAAGGACAGCGCCTCTAACAGGGCAGCACTCCCTCAGTACTGCAATGATGTGTCAGCTTAGATTATGTGTTTAAATCCTGGAGTGGGGCTTGAACCTGCAAACTTTGTGACACAAGCACCTTTTGAGCTAAATAACATGATGTGGTTTGGCATGAGTTAAAGTTGCAATGCATCACAGCTCAAGAACTATTATTTTATAGATTGAACCAAAAATATAAACTCAATGTGAAAAGTGTGCTGAAGCAGTCAAGGTAATGGCATCTTGTCACAGATATGAACATACGAATTAGGAGCATGAGTAGGCCACTCGGCCCTTCGAGCCTGTTCCTCCATTCAATAAGTTCATGGCTGAACTGATTACTCCACATTTCCACCTACCCCTGATAACCTTCCATCCCCTTGCTTATCAAGAATCTAGCTACTCTGCCTTAAACATATTCAAAGACTCTGCTTCCACCGCCTATTGAGGAAGAGAATTCCAAAGACTCACGACCCTCTGAGAGAAAAGACTTCTCCTCATCTCTGTCTTAAATGGGCGAGCCCTTATTTTTAAACAGTGATCCCTAGTTCTAGATCCTCCCACAAGGGGAAACATCCTTTCCATATCCACCCTGTCAAGACCCCTCAGGATCTCATATGTTTCAATCAAGTCACCTCCTACTCTTCTAAATTCCAGCGGATACAAGCCTAACCTGTCCAATCGTTCCTCGTAAGACAGCCCGCCCATTCCAGGTATTAGTCTAGTAAACGTTCTCTGTACTGCCTCCAACGCATTTACATCCTTCCTTAAGTAAGGAGACCAGTACTGTATACAGTACCAATGCCCTATATAGCTGAAGCATAACCTCCCTACTTTTGTATTCAATTTCCCTCGCGATAAATGATAACATTCTATTAGCTTTCCTAATTATGTACTGTACCTGCATACTAACCTTTTACGATTCATGCACTCGGGCACCCAGATCCCTCTGCATCTCAGAGCTCTGCAATCTCTCACCATTTAGATAATATGCTTCTTTTTTATTCTTCCTGCCAAAGAGGACAAGATGGGCATTAATAAATTTTCAATGAACCTGTGTGATTCAAGGAGCAAAAGGAACTGTTTTAGGATTGTAAGAAAATATTAAACTATGAATTTCCTCTATGCATAAGTTGTAGTACAATTGTAAATGGGTTCTTAATAAAAGAGTGTATGATTTCACAACAGCTCATGCACAGAAAATGTGCTAATTCCTTGCATAGCATTCTTTTGAACACGCATTGAAAGAAAACATTTAACCCCTGATTTTAACACCTGATCAGGAATTGTCTTAATGGGGACTGAGGCAGACGGCAAACAATGAGAGGCAACGAAACATAGGAAATTTATGCCACAGATGGAGGCCATTCGGCTCATTGTGTCTGTGCCAGCCGTAAAAGAGCAATCTAGTCTAATCCCACTTTCCAGCTCTTGGTCTGTAGCTGGGAGATTTAAACTCTGGGATCTCATCTACATAGACCCCGTCTTCCACCCGTGCCTGGCTGGGAAGCAATAGCGGCTGGAGGGTGGGAGCATGACTTTGGGCAGTAGGACACTGCTGTTGAGGACCCGAAGGAACAGTTTTGGGTAAGTAGTTGGGAGTGAGGTGTTGTCTGGGGAGGCCCAAGATTCCTTGTTGAACTCAGACAAGCTTTCCTGCATCCCCTGGCCCACAAGAAAACTAAAAACAAACATACTTTTCTAGGCCTTTTCTGACCCTGGCTCCTCTTACAACCAGGTAGGTCTGACTGCAAAGCCACAGCACGTACCCGCACAGGCCTCTGATTGAAATTGCAGTGCCTATTGACATCATGGGAGCCAGATCTGCATATCTAAAAAAGAACCCTGTTGCCCTCTGTCAGGTGTCACTCTTGCCTGCTCAGAGCACTAAGTTAAGATTGCAATCCGCAGGAAGACAGCGGGATCGATGTGGGTAAATTGCACCAGCTATTTAAAATATCCCGGTTTCTGCCGGGAGGACAGGGTTAAAATTGACCCTTTAATTGGCAGTTAATAACTATGATGCTTAGATCCTAAGGCCCCAATATTAACTTGCAGACTGTGGGGGGGGGTTCGTGGAGGGAGATTTGCAGGGTGGGATCCAATACTGTCTGAGAAACCTGGAATTATGTTGTGCATCAGTCAATTTTTCAAACCAACCACCTCATTATAAGTTTATTTCCGACTTTCCCATCCAATCAGTGGCATCAGACATGATGTTGGCCTAGATGGCATGATTTCAACTCCAGTATTTAAAGGGCCAATCATAGGATGCAATTTGGAGTTACTTGGAGTTCTGGAGCAGATAGGAGAAAGGAGGAAAATGGAAGGGAGATGTGCAATGGCTGCACCCTGGTTCAATGAGGCCTCTCTGGATGCACTTCTGGGGGCTGTGAGGGATAGGACGGACATACTAATCCACAGCAATATGAAAGAGATATACGGTGGCACATTCACCTACATCCTGCTGTGCATATCACCCCAACCCCCTCACTCTGCCTTCTCAAGTCTACTCCAGCACATCACTCCTCACACCCACTTATCTTGCAGGAACACCCATACCTCTCTGTCTATGCACTTTCTCACATCCTCATCTGCCCATCCACTACTGACACTCACCCTCATCCTTATGCAATGTCATGCCTCTCCCTCCTAGTCATCCTCAACAAATGCTCTCCATCCATTGGGTGAACACATACACATTAAGAGGTCTGTTCTCTCCCTCCCAGCAGGCCAAGAGAGCACAGAAAAAGTGGGAGAGGCGGTGAACAGAGGTTGCCCTCCACAGATCTCACAATTCACAAGCGGAGGGGTGGAGATCAGTGGTGTTTTGATGTGCCTAGCCATTGGAGATGGGGAGATGAGAAGTTCCTAGCTACCACTCCTAGCTACCTGGTGACAGAATTAAGTATCAGATAGCTATACGTCATACAACAATCATGTTGGCTTGATATCAACAGAATGTGAAATGTAATCATGAGAACTTCCAAAATTCTTACCTTGGTAGTGCTCATTCATGTCTTTTATCTCCCACAGGTCCCTCACACATGTAGCAGGACTTGGTGGAGGTTGTCTGCAATGATTCCTCAGAGAATCTTAATCCCACTGAGGTTGCAGGATTACTGGACTCACACAGGGCAGCTCAGCTACCTGCACTTCAGTGGGAGCAATTACAGAGAAATAGTTGGGTTTTCACCTGCTGACTTACACTTCACAAGTGAGCAAGAGCAGATGGTAGAGTCAGGGCCAGCAGTGGAGAATCTGTGTCAGAGGCCGCAGGCCTCTCCAAGCCCTGCTCCCCTGGACACAGAGGCTGCGTCCCGGGGCCATTGACAAAGAGAATACCTCGTGAACAACAACAGAAAATATGTACTGGCAGATGTTCCAAGCACACTGTCCATGATTGCAGAGAGATTGTAGCAGTCTGCCTCCTTAAACATGATGCAGGCCAGTTCGATAATATTGGGCTGGATTTTACCGGCCCCTTGACATTGAGGGTCATGGCGGGGCGTGGAGGGGGGGGGGTGGTGCTGGAAAATTCCTCCGGGAAAGGCCCGCCACGCTCCCTGATGCTAGGAAGGCACCACCCCATATTACCGCCAGCAGTGAGGCCACAGGGTGGTCCGCTTGCCGCATGGTGGCAGGAGCCCAATTTAAATATTCAAAGCGCTACTTACCTTGCTTCATTATGCATCCCGCTGCCTCTCAGTCATCAGTTCCGCACATTCCAGTGAACGGGCATCTCTCACATGCCGTCCCATTCCCGACAAAAAAAATGCCAGCAGGACAGAGGTTGCAGTGCTCGGGGCCTGTGAAGGTAAGTCTTGCATGATGGGTCTCAACTCTGCATAGGTGTGTAGGGAGGTGGGAGGGGGGATGGCATTACTGGGGGCCCAACTCTGCATACGTGTAGGGAGGGGGGATGGTACTACCAGGGGCACAACGCTGCAGGCATCAAGGAAGCAACTGCATACCCTCCCTTCGTAAAGGGGGGCACTCTGCGCCATTGAATATTTGTATGAGTGAAGCAGCAATGGCACTCCAGGAACCCTCTGTGTGGGGAGGGTGCCATAAATGGTAGGCGTTTAAAGGTCACCTGGCTGCTGGGCCAATAGATGCAACTGCTACAATCTGAATGTGGTCATGCTGTGTCACTCTTAGTGGAAGCTAAGATGTTAAATGTACTGCAACGCCACATAATTGATGCCTAAAAGCACCTGATGTACCAGTCAATGTCAATCTCTGCTATGTTAGTCACCTTCGAAGAAGTGAAGGAACCGAGTTTAATTGCACTTGGAGATGGGGATGGTTCACCCTATATTCATTGATCCGTTTGTCATGAGGAACCATAAGAACTGCAGGCAAAACCACCACACAGATGCAGCCCACATGGAAGCCACCGGTCATGAGCAGCAGCAGCCCCCGAGGCAAATTCGTCACTGTAGAATGCTGCGCATCTACAGATCCCGCATGACATACCTGCAGATGTCAGAGCGCCAATGTCAGAGGCGACTGCGGATGTCGAGAGAGGCGGTGACACATCTCTGTGCCCTGCTCAATGATGACCTGCAGCCGATGGGCTTTGGTGAACACCCTATGCCTATGGCCCTCAAAGTGACAGCGGTACTTAACTTCTACACATCTGCATCATTTCAGGGGCCCACTGGAGACCTTTGCAGGGTCACAAAGTCAGCAGTGCACCGCTGCATCAGTGAGCTCACCGATGTCCTGTAGCGGAGGGCTGTTGACTGTGTCCGCTTCTCTGAGAGCCAGGTCCAGAGGGCCATCAGTTTCAGCTCCATCGTGGGATTCCCTCAGGTTCGAGGGGTCATAAATTGCACCCATGTGGCCATCAAAGCACCCGCCGGGTGACCACCTGCAGACGTAAACCGAAAGAGCTTCCACTCGCCCAACGTGCAGCTAGTATGTGATCACCGGAAAACATAGAAACATAGAAAATAGGAGCAGGAGTAGGCCATTCGGCCCTTCGAGCCTGCTCCGCCATTCATTATGACCATGGCTGATCATGCAACTCAGTAGCCTGTTCCCCCTTTTGCCCCATACCCTTTGATCCCTTTAGACCCAAGAGCTATATCTTTAGACCCAAGAGCTTCATACAAATCTGTGCCTGCTTTCCAGGCAGCTGTCATGACGCCGTCATCCTGTGTCAGTCCCAGCTGCCATTGCTGTTTACTGAACTGGCTCAGATGGAGGGATGGCTTTCTCGAGACAAGGGATACCCCTTGCGTTCATGACTCCTGATACCGGTGAGAAACCCCAGCACTGATGCAGAGGAGAGATACAACACCAGTCACGACACGACAAGAACCACCATTGAGCGGGCGATCGGCATGCTGAAAATGCGCTTCCGCTGCCTGGATAAATCGGGTGGTGCCCTGCAGTACGAACCGGAAAGGGTAGCTCGTATCGTTGCTGTTTGCTGTGCTCTGCACAACCAACACTCAATAGGGGAGAGGCCTTGCAGGATGAGGAGAGACATGAGCAGGACTTCTCCTCAGACAATGAGGATGCAGAGGACTTATAGCAGGAAAGACGCACAGGAGGAGAGAGAGCATCCAGGTGCCTCATGCAGAGACAGCAGTGAGCAAAGGATGCATGGCAATGCCTTATTGATCAAAGGTTCTCCATGCCCCAAAGATAACCATGTGCTCTGCAAGTCACACAGCACCCTCCTTCACCTGTTGTGCAGCAGTCCGCATCTGCAACAGCTTTGTCTCCACCATTACTGGCAGCAGCAGACTGAGCCACTGTCCATGTTACTGCATCCGTGGAGATGTACATGCGTAATGCTCGCATGGCAATGATGTTATTCCATACATTGGCAGTTCTGAAAGGCCAATAATGTAATGGGAGGAGATACTATTAGTACATACTGCCACACGTCATTCACACAGTAAAAATGGCACATATGTTAGTGAAGAACATTTAGTGACTTAATTTTTCCAGTGTACTGTCACCCGTGCAGACCCATTTGTGTCACGGTGTTTTTCTAAAACGTTTGCGAGTGCTCCTTCGCGGTGCCACCTCTGCACTAGCAGCCTGACTGGAGGAAGGCTGCTGATCAGATTGCCCTTTGGCTGTGGATGACTTTGGCGGTCATCCTCTGTGCGCATGAGGCCTGGAGGGTAAATCCTGTGTCAGCGTAGAACTGTCCTCAGACCTCATGGCTGCTGGAGCTTGACTCACAGGCAGAGGAGCAGAGCGGCCAGCATCCACATTGGAATCACCTGGAGGGGGATCCCCAGATATGGCGCGCATGCTCGCCTCCTCCCTCTCAAGGCTTGTTTGAAACTTTCTGCTCTCCCAGGAAGGACTAGGAGCAGGGACAGTCTCCATGCCCCTGGTCCCTCTCTCACCTTGCCACTGCTGCATGGATCTCATGGCCTCGGCGAGGAAATGCAGGACAGCGCAGATTAATGGAATCTGACTCTCCAGGAGAGAAGCCGCTGTTTCAATGGATGAAGACATGCACACGTATGCCTGGGACATAGCAGCTGTCATGACCTAGATGGACTCCCTCATTGTCTGCTCAAGGCTGCACATGGCCTGTGGCATCTCCACCGGATGTTGCCAGGACTGCTGCTGCAGCTCCAGCATGCCCTGTGTTGTTGACAACCGAGGGTCATCAGTAGCCTGGGGCTCAGCATGGTCCTGACCGCTCACAGCCCTCTGACTGTCCGGGGCCTTGCCTGCCTCCGCCTCAGTCAGCTGCTCGGGCGCATGTGTGGTGCTCTCACCAGCTTGTGACCCAAATTCTAAGGCCGAATGGATACCCACCGAGGTGACACTATCTGCACTGGTGGAAGGTACAGGAGTGTCATGGGACACTGCGTCCTCTGAGGATGTCTCTTCCTATGAGGTGTGGGAGGTGTCGTGGGCTGCTGGGATCAATTCAAAGTGCTGACCTGCAAGATACAATGAGAAGAGCACACTGTCAGTCTTTATGTTGCACATGAAACAATTATGACAGCATTGTTTCAAATAATAACAATTGCACAATCATCGTGTATATCAACTGGCTGTATGTTCACCCAGGACCCCGAACTCTACCTCACCGAATGAGTGGTTCACATGAATCGATGAAATTTCCAGGGCCTCCTCCTCAGCACATCTGGCACTCCTCCACCGGTACAGCTCGCCTCCCTTGCATTGTGGACCCTCTTTGCCTGGAGGAGCGAGGAGGCAGCTATTAGGCATGACAGAGCAACAAGACGACACAATTCATAAGAAGGGTGCTGGGCCCAAAGGTGAGGATTGCTCAGTCTACACTACTGAGTGGGCCACTCGTGGAGGTCCCATGTTCTGAGCAGCAGACAAGGGTAAGTACTTTCATACATTCATCCATTGATGTCACGTCATTCCTCCCTGCCCAACCTCCCTATCTTTAGCATGACATTGGCACACATGTGTGGGCACACCCAGGTTCAGAGGAGCCATGATACAAAGTGCTACTTACTTTTGTGGAGAGGAGCAGATTGTTCATCCTCTTGCAACACGGTACCCAATCATGCCGGATGGCCCCATGGCTACTGAACTTTGCCACCTCCAGCCAGGCTGCTTTGGTCAGGATGGAGGGCCTCTTCCTGCCATCACTGGTGAAAAGGACCTCTTGCCTTGCCCGCACAGCCTGAAGGAGAGTGAGCAGTGAGGCATCACTGAACCTTGGGGCCACCCTGGAGTGCCCCTCTGTCATCTGCGGTGTTTGGCCTGGTGCAGCAAATGAGCAGTTTTTTCAGCGTACAACAAACACTTCACACACTTCTGTAGGCAGGTATCATCTGAAGGCGTTTACTTAAATGCAGGACTGGCTGCCCTTTAAGTAGAGCCCCAGCACCTGATACTCACCTGACCCGCGCCGATCATGGCGCCGAAATCCCAACCCCTCGATGTCATTTGGGCGAGATTGGCAGCGAGCTAGTAAAATCCAGCCCATCTTTTCTGTGAATAGAGTGGAAAACTGCATGGAGCATCAAACGCGGCAATCAAACGATTGAATGCAGTCCTCGAACAAGAGCTTTCAAACTCTTGCTATCTTCAATAGGATGAATGATACCCTAGCCTTGGTGTTTCAGCACCCATTGATCTGCAGCCAAGCACAATGGTTGCAGTGAAGTGTGGCTGGGTCATTAGAGGAATGATAGTGAAAGGGAACAAGGAAGTGGGGACTCTACTGAAAGTGCTTCCATTCTCATCTGTTGACTCCCCCACACCCCCCAAGCCAATACTTAACATGCTAACTCCTGTCCCGATGGCCAAGTGCACAGGTGCAGGTGAAGCAGCCTTTGATGGGGCTCTCATGGGCTCCAAAACTGAGAGGACATCAGTCAAGAGCAGCTCAACAGTCAGAGCAGGGATCGGAGCAACTTGCCTCGAACTCTGCTCAAGACACAGGGGTTGCACCACATAGAAGCACTAGGAAAAAGATTAAAGGCTTGTAGTTGCACAGAGCTATACACATGGATGTCTTACACATCGTTACATCATTAACTTTCTGTTTTTTACTTGATGCACATAAATATTATTGTTTTGCACCTCCTTCCAGTATTGACCACTCTTGGTTGTTGGTTGACAAGTTGGCTTTTCAGTTGTTTGATGATGAATGTGAAGACATAAATTAACAGCGAGCAATGGGGAGATTGTGAAAGGAGACATGGTTGTTTGCAGGATTGTTTTGTGTTGGTGGCATTGAGAGGATGGGGAGGGGGTTGAGGGTGGGGGGGGGGGTTAGTGGGCAAAAATGGTTTTTGCAAGAGGTTGTGAGATGGGTGCACTGATAGAATCTCAGTGAACCTCACATTAATCAGAGCATCCAGGGCACAAATGTGTGAAGCTGGTGGTGCATTACCCTCAACACCTTCTTCCTCCTCTTACTTCTCTTTCTTCTCATCCTCCTTGAAATCTTTTGACGAGGCTCTGTGTTCTGCACCCTGGTCTTCCTGCAGGTCTAAACCTTACTGCTGGGCAATATTGTGCATAGTGCAGCACACCACCGACCATTCTGGAGATGTTGGCTGGTACATATTAAACAGTATCTCCAGATCTGTCCAGGCACCTAAGCCGCATCTTTGTCGAGCTGATGGTTTGTTCGATGGCATATCTGGTAATCTGTGGCATTGATTGTAGTGTTCTTGGGCTTCATTTCATGGGTTTCTGAGAGGTGTCATCAACCACGTTTTAAGTGAGTACCGTTTGTCTCCAAGCAACCAGATGTTACTTCTGCATCCAGATGTGAAGAGGTCAGGGAGGGAGAACTGCCACAGAATGAAAGCGTCATGGCAGCTGCGTGGGAAACTTGTGCAAATCTGTATGAAGATCTTTTTATAGTTGCAGACCAACTGCACATTGATGGATTGGAAGCTTTTGTAGTTTGATGAGTACTCCTGGGTGATCTGGGGGTGCCTTAATTGCCACAAGCATGCAGTTGATAATGTCCTGCACTTGTGGAAAGCCAAACAGAGCTGCCAACCTGAGTGTCCACTCATTCTGATTGGCATCATCGCAGGCAAAGTTAACATAATTGCCAGCCCTGGCAAACAAACCATCTGTCGCCTGTCTTATGCATTTGTGGGCAACCGACTGTGAGATCTTACAAATGGCTCAGGCTGCACCTTGGAGGCATTCAGAGGCAAAAATGTTGTGGGTGGTGGTGACTTTTGACAGCTGGTAAAGTGTGGTCACTAGGTCCAGCTCGCAGCAGATCTTGTTCCAGCAGGCTCCAAATGTCTGCCACCACCTGACACGACAGCCTGAGACTCCTGATACACTGCTGATGAGACATGTCAAGGAAGCTTATCCTCTGGCTGTGGACCCTGTGAGCCGGGTATGCCCTCTGCAAGCTGCACCTTTGTGCGGCTCCCTTGTCTCCTGTGGAGCTACAGATCTTCATGCAGTAGGCTGCTGCTGGTGCTGCTGTCTATCATCATTTCCCCATCTGAGGTCCAATCTAAGCAGCATAAGAAACACCCATTCTAATCGAATAGATCACACCTCCAAAGTGTAGATCAGACCTCCAAAGTGTTGAAGAAAGTGTGTAAAATAACCTTTCAGCAAAAATACTCTGAACAAACCCTTTCCCACTAGCAGCTAAGAAAGCAGCAGTGAGTATAGAATATTTATTGTATATTTCCCTGAGATTGCTTCTGCTTCCTCAATTACCACTGTGTACTTGTCTTGCTTTCAGTGGCAAGTTCCAGGATGTCCAGAAAACCCACAGACCCAACATTCAGTACAAAGATCTAGGCTAATATCGCTCTAATTGTGTAATTTACATATGTTGATTGGCAGCCCGCCTCTCATGAGGGGGTTGCTCGCATGCACCCTGTTATGAAAGTGCTTCCATTTTTAAATTTCTTTTGAGGACTTGTGTTTAAAACTAAAAAGATTCCATGGATGTGTTTTTTTTACAAGGGTCACTGAGAGGTCTTGTTTGAAAACAACCTTTACTGGAAGTCACATGCCTTAAGCTCAATTAACAAAAGACTTGATGACTTGGGGAAGATGTTTACAAGAGAAGTGACATGTCAAGATTTATGGTGCTCAAGAGTGGGCTTCATTTTTGAATACTGTTTTGAGTTAGTTGGAGGTCAGCCTGCCAAGAGAGAAACACCCAGCTCATCCCTTTCTTCACTTCTCTGTAAAGCCCTGAGAGTTCTGTGTGTGTGAGAGCTACAACCCTGCTGCCGCATTTCTCCTGATGCGCTCCTGGAAGGCCTGCCACATTAATCCTCAATGCTGCCTGAAAAGAACTGCTCCAGAAAAGATCCTAGTGACCCATCTACATGCTCTTGGATGCCAGCCTGTATACCATTTTGTGACACGACATATCTCACCCATTTTCTTCAAGAATTAGTAAGTATTTGGCCAAAATATTCTTTTCTTGTCTTTTTTTTTTGTAAAAGACCTCTGCAGAGGGAATTTCTTTTTTTTTGTCTTTGACCAGTGTGTGAGTGTGTGTGGGGGGTATTTAAAAAAGGGAACTTTCATATTTCAATCTGTGTGTGAATGCTTTGCTTCTTTACTGGATAAATCTTGTTTTATAATAAACTGATAATTTTGTTGTTTATTAAAGAAACCTGGTTGGTGTATTTTATTCTGGGATAAAGAGTAGAGTAATTGATTGACCATATTCATTTAAATATAAACATTTAAACATTTAAATATATGTTGTGACCTGTGGAGAGGTGGAACTAGAGAAAGACAGTGCACTCCTCCAGCCTTGGTCATAACAACACTAACACGTTCCAGTAAAATGGGGAAGTTGGCAGGTTAGAGCTGATTTCCCAACGTGCTGTCGTTTTGCTGATTTTAACCCGCACACACTCTTCCAAGCTAAAATTCCCTCCTGAGATTCTGTAGAAGAATATTTAATAAAGAAAGATTTCTCAACCAATGTGATTTCTGAATTTTATTATTGATGCACAGACTCTTACAGTTAGTCATTAAGTTAAGTTCACGGGGACTAGCAAAATTTTACTTAACCAGATCATATTGGAAGTGTGAAGGCTTCCACTGGCTTTAAAGGAATATTTCAGTGAAAGTTCACAAAAAATAGAAGTTGTGAGCTTACTCATTTACCACTCACCCTTAAAGTAAATAAAAATCTTGGGTAAGTTTATTTTAGTTTTATTTGTCAAAGTGCATCCCCTTGGAGGGGGTTCAAGGTGACCATTGAAGGTATGTTTCCTGAAGTATGCCTTGAGGATATTCAAACTTGAGACCAGTGCTTCCCTTGATTTCAGCATTGAGACATGTCTTGGCACAAATAAAATTTTATTATAAGTGTTTACTGTCCTCCCAATAAGCAGGACTTTTACAATAATGTTTTACTGTCAGTTCAGTACAGAAGTTGGGGCTGGCTATGAATGTTGGGCTTCGACTCGAGTCCAGCACTCCAATATTATTTCCAAGTGTGGTTACACTCTGAAAGGACCACTTGTTCATCTCACAACGCAGAACAATGCTTTCAGGACTCAGGACTAATAAAGCTACAGGGTAAATTAATTTTTAATTCAAGAAGTTTCCTGGGCTACATGATATATCCTCATTTTTAGTTTCTGCAACATTGAGTCCCACGTTTTAGCCCTTATTTGTTATGGCAGTACAAACCAAAGAACCGTTTGGCCAACTTTAATGACCTTTAGTGTTGCAGAAAGAGGTCAGCGAGCTTGATGATTCAGTCTTTTCTTCTCCTACCTGTCAAGCTGCATGCCTGAATGCAAAGGGGTATAAATTGGTCTTGGTCATTCACACGAAACAGATGCTAGCCAATTGACAGCTTGTTTTGTCTCTGCCTGAGTTTCAAGAAAGTTTATCCCCCAAAAGTTCTGTTTTGTGAAAATGTCATTTTATGCTCTGAGTGCATCTCACAAATCAAATCTTTTCCCCGGCATTTTAGAAAAAAATACTCAGTGTCCGGATTTTAATGACGTAAAGTATTGAAGAGTTCTCTAAGATAATGATGTTTGCAGTAGTTTGTATTTTCAACAAAATAATAACTGTAAAAATAGTGTGAATAATCGCACACATACAAGGGCCAATTTCCACCTTCCAAGTGCATCAATTTGATTTAAATATGTTAATTAAGTGTCCCTTCTCTCCCTGGTGGGACACTCAGGCACCATGATATTTGCCAGTGTAAAAGGGTGGTAAGCACGTGCTCGTGTGTTAGGGATATGTTTAGTCTTACTCCCCTACTCCTCTCCGCGACCCTCTCCCATCCATTATGGGGGCGTTAATATTGAGTCCAATTTTTCAGTGAGCGAGGGCTCAATCTATGGAACAGGTTCCTAGGGAGATTATGGAATCTGTTCCTATTGATTCATTCAAAAGCAAATTAGATAGTTTTCTTTCAGAAAACAATATTTTGGGGTACAGAGCATAAGTTGTTTGATACACAGTGCATTTACTGAAGCATGCTTGGAAGGAAAAAGGAAACTTTGGACCGATGGTTTCCAAAGCAAGTGGTTTTGCGTTGCATCATGTAGACTAATTGATAGAGATTTATTTCTGTGATTAGTTGACAGCTCCATTATTGTATCAAGCAAGTGCCAGGATGGTAGAAGACAAACTAGATGGACCTTCGTCTTTTTTCATCTGGAAATTCCTATGTTCCTATGCATTGTCCAATAATCTGAAACATTATAAATATCAGACTCCTTGTCATTCACCCTGCTCCGTAAACGTTTTGCAGTGTATCTATCTATTGATTCAGGTTTCTGAACTGCAAGTCCTTTTCAGGAAATGAGAGACACTAACCTCCTCTTTCAGTACCAAAGAATGTGAACGGTAGCACACTGTGACTCTTCACCACATGCACAACTTCAAAGTTAAAAGGTAACTGTGCTGGACAGAAACGACAAGCTAACAAAAGAACAATAATGTACTTCACATCTGTGTACCTGCATGAGGGCTGATGTTTTATGGAGAATTAACCACTTATGTCATGGCTGACATAAGTTGCTCTATGGTGACCATGAGTCATCTGACTTTTTGCTGTGTAATTTATCTTCCACAAACTGCTGTGATCCACTATTTATAATCTGGCACTTACAATATTGGCACAATTGAGTATTAAATATAAAATGTTGCCAAATACCAATAGTGACAGTTCTTCAAGACAGAGTCTGCTGTAATGCTTCAAAAGAACATACGTTTTTCCTGAACAGATCCAATTTTATTATATACAAGAGAGAACGCCTCTGTAAGTGAGACATCAATATCAGCATCACAAAGTTTGTTGCCATCTATGACTGTGTGACTTACATGTTAAATAATTTCTTTTCGCCTTTAACAGACTGTGGCCCAGAAATTGGGTCTCTTAGTGCCCATTTCTGAGGCACTATGCGGCCTCACAAGACCCTAAAATGGTGGACGGGAAGCACACACTCACACATCCAACCAGACTGCCGCCTGCCACATTGGATAAGGGCAAACAAGAGGCATCCATAGCACATATTTAAGGTAGCTGTTAGGGCATTGAAGATGCAAATAAGGGTCCTAATGGCTGCTCCAGATCCCCGCAGCAACATCAGTTTACCTCCAGGCAGCCAGCAGCCAAGACTTCCAGCAATCCTAAATTTCTGCGCCTATGCATTGAGATTAAGTTTGGGCAGAATTTGGTTGGGTGTTTTGGTGCTGTGATCATGCCATTCACTCAAAGACCCTGCCAACAAGCTTGAGCCATCTTGAGAACCGGTGTCTCATTTACATTAGACCAGTGAGCTGCGTGTGCTATTCTAGCATGCACAGGCAGGTTGCCAGTTGGGTAAAGGTGAAGGGGAGGGGGTGGGCCGAGTGTTGGGGGGATGGTTGGTGGGGGTCAGTGTTAGTGAGTGAAATTCCAATGTCTTAGACACAGAACTCTGCTTCTCTTTTCACAGATGCTGCCAGACCTGCTGAGTGGTTCCAGCATTTCTTGTTTTTATGTCTTAGACACAGAGCCAGGCTGGACACTGTAAATTTAAAGGGATGAGGTTAAGCCTGGTCCTATAAAGGTCAAAAAATACTTATCAATTCCCTGTGGCCTGCAGCAGCCCCTTTAAGTTAAGCCATTGTTTAGGCACTTGATCGCAAACAGCGGAGTGTGTAGGTGGTGCCTGCTCCACCCATTGGTCCCTAAAAATTGCACTAGGCTCCTTTGTACGTCTCACCCTGGAATCAGGTTCTTGCCTGAAACAGGTGGGCAGCCAGGCCTTCCATGACCAGGCTTCTGGGAAAATGACAGCCGGCAAGAGCGTGGCACTCAGTGCAGCACTGCAATATTCAGGCCGCTACCAACACATTCCTGCAGTCTGCTTTATTGCAGAGATTTTATCAAAGCTTTATCCAAACATTTTAAGTTGCCAAATGTGATGCCAATCAAAAAGCATAATGTGATGCACTACAGAAAGAGCTTTATCCAGTAATGTGACTGTTCCCTCGGAAGATCCTGCCAATTCTCAGGCAGTGGCATTGAATGTGTTATTACTTTCTCAGGTGCTCTAAGTAAATATACTGATCTTGAGTGCCATCCAATGATTATAAAAGGCCATTCCCCAAAAAATGCCTTCCCTCACTGCCCTCCCTTTCACTTTTCTTAAACTAGCCATTCTATCCTCTCCTTTATCATTGAATATATGTATTATAGACATGGCAGATTTTATAAAATTTTAATCAGCTGAAATATTCGCACTAGGATTTACCTCTGGACCCTAGTTGCAAACTTTAAGAAACAATACTGTTTTAGTATTTTAGTGTTGCACCTTCCAAACCCGCGACTTCTACCACCTAGAAGGACAAAGGCAGCAAATACATGGGAACACCACCACCTGCAAATTCCCCTCCAAGCCACACTCATCCTGACTTGGAAATATATCACCATTCCTGCACTGTCGCTGGATCAAAATCCTGCAATTCCCTTCCTAACAGCAGTGGCTCAAGAAGGCGGCTCACCACCACCTTCTCAAGGGCAATTAGGTATGGCCAACAACACCCACCTCCTTTGAATGAATTAAAAAGAAGTAAATAGAAAGTCAATTTATGGGAGACAGTGGCACAGTGTTAATGCCACTGGACAAGTAACGTGGAGGCCCAGGCAAATGCCCTGGGAACATGGGTTCCAATTTAAAATGTAATTAATTAATAAAAATCTGGAATTGAAAGCTAGTCTCAGTAATGGTGCCATGAAACTATCATTGATTGTTGTAAAATCCCATCTTAGGGAAGGAAATCTGCCGTCCTTACCTGGTCTGGCCTACGTGTGACTCTAGACCCACAGCAATGTGGTTGACTCTTAACTGCCCTCTGAAATGGCCTAGCAAGCCACTCAGTTGTCAAGGGAAATTTGGGATGGGGAACAAATGCTGGCCTTGCCAGCGATGCCCACATCCCATGAAAGAATAAAATTGATACAATAACCAGCTCATGAACACTCAGTGATTTGATGATGTCTTTGAGAATTTAGTTTTACTTATTCTTGGATAGCCCTTTAATTCAATGATTTCATTGCTATAGTGAAGCCTGAGGGACTATCAGCCCAATGTGGAAATAGAATAATTTCTGTGGATTTTGTTGATGCTATTTGTTTAAAGCTTCTCTGTGCATGTGCAGATGTACTTTGCAGAGATATAGGAAAAAATAGGGGTAATTTTAACCCTCGAAAATGGGTGGGTTTGGGTTAGATGGGAAGTTAAAATCTCAATAATCTGAAACAGGAACGCAATCTGCCTTGAACCCACCACTTCCAGTTTTAACTGAGGTGGGTAAGGGGAGGGCAACCAACCAGCTCTCAGGAGATGAGTTGGCCATTGAAACCTTTTATGAAGTCTGCGTGTTTCCATTTTAACAGGACATCTATTTTTAACTCATTCTGGCCGGTTTTCCCAGATCACAGGAAATGCATCATTTACAGAACTGCTTGTGGGCCACATAAAGCAGAGTGCTGCCTCCAGCCCCAATGTTAATCTGTAAAAAAAAACCACACCTCCACAATCTCACCTGACATCTGCTTCCCCATCACCTGTCCTCCCCCACCTGCAGTCACCAACCTCCCCCGCCCCACCCTGCGATCACTGACTCTCCTCAAACCCCCATCTCTTCCTATGATCTCTCCCCAATGCCTCACTTCCCTCCAATGTCTCTTTGACCCCACTACGATATTTCTCCGATCACCACCCCCCACGCCCGTCCGATCTCTCTTTAATTATCTGAACCACGCTGTACCCACTTACCTACCTCGCAAACTCTGCTCCGAGCAGTCAGAAACTTACTTGCTCCTGGAGCTGCAGCTTCTTCTGCAGCATTCCCCACCCCGACAAGGAGCCAAACCTGTCAATCAGGCTGGCTTCAGGGCGAGACACCTGATAATAAAATTACACACACCCAATGGAGGTTAAACTCCAAAGCATTTGGCCCAGCCAGTGCTCCTCCCTCAACTTGGAAATCCCACCCCAGTAAATATCAAAGACAATGTTTCCAGTTATCTGTTTTCAAAAACAAACATATATTATGGGTGCTGCCTCTGCCACTTTGCTGGGACACCAGGTGCCACCAGCTGCTTGAAGCGTGGCTTGCATGGTGCTGTATCATGGAAAGGGTGCAGGTGGAGGTGCCAGAAGGCTGGGAATGATTACCAACTGGCTGAAACGATGCCAGGATGCCAAATTTGGACCATGCTGGTTCAGCAATGAATTTGTCAATCACTCAGCAAGCAACACACGTGAAGCTGCAAATGGGCCCAGCACTGGTGTTCCTTGAAAGGCCAGGGACCCAAATTGTAGGTAAGGTCATTTTTACAAGCTTCTGCTATTCCAAACTGTCTGGAAGTACTCGGAGTGTTTTTGAAGGAGTTGTGGTGAGTTCCTGGATTTGCCAAGAGTGTTGTTGCATCCTTACAGTGGGAGCAGAGGAGGAGGTGACCTGTCCACACAAAGGCTGCAACAGGTATGGGGACAGGAGTGGCAGTGCCTCTGGATCTGTAGCATGGATGGAGATGGAGTAGAGGCTGTAGAGATGGCAAGCTCTGTATTATGTCTACTGCCAACTTTGAGCTGGATTCTTCCATGCTCCTTGACAGTGACAAGAGGCTGTCTGGCAGGCCAGCCAATGCACCCAGAATCTAGGTATGCATGTCCATCAGTGCTCTCCTGTATGTTGTCCCAGCAAGGTCCTCAGCTGATTCCTCTGCAGCAGAATTTGTCTGTGACTTCACCCTCTGGTGAGCTGACAAATTAACCAGACGGGCTTGGCCTGGCAGAAGACCACTCGTGTGCAGTGACACACTATGTGCCTCCAAGGTTAAGTGTAGTGCCAGTGTCTGAACTGGTGCCTGTGAGCATCAGATCAAGTAATAGGGCATGTTCATCAGTGCTGAGCTGTTGCTCTCTTTCTTCCTTCTTGGGCTTCTGTGGCTGGGCAGGTGGTAGATCTTGGGTGCCTAAGGTGACATGGGCTGAATTTTATGGAGCTGGCAGGCATCTCTACGCCCAGCCAAAAAAATGAGGGAAACCCCACCTCGCTCCTTTGAAGCCCCCGAGCGCAATTTAACAGCACACAGGTACTTAACTGCCGGCCACTGTGGCTCCTGTCCCTTTAAAGATGGGAATCCCACCTCCCAGAGCTGCCGGCCAATCAAAGGGCTGGCAGCTTAGTCGTATCAACAGTGCCACTGGGAATGGTGGCCACTACCGGTACCACACCAGGCCTGGGACCACACCCGATGCTGGAGCCCCAGACCCCAGGTAAGTATGACAAGGTCTCTGGGGCCAATCTGGCAGGACCCAGGTGTCCATAAAATTCCACTCACCATGTGCAGCTTGCTCATCATGACAGAAAGCAGGATGAATGTTAGCTTGGAGTTGAGAAGAGGCATAAGGCAGAAACATATCATCATACTCAATGTTCTCAGCAAAGCCAGATGACACAGACTCTGTTGCTGCTGGCCATGATGCTGAGAGCCATCTCCTCTGTAGATTCCAGGAGATGCAGGCGTCCTTGTCCCGCGCAGACTGTGCTCTTTCCACCTTGTCCTGTAAGAAAGAGAGCAGAATGTCAATGATTGTGTAGCACAGTGTTTAGGTGATGTACCTGCCATAGCTGAATAGCTGGAGTTATGTGAAGGCAGCAAGAGGTGGTGTGTGAGGCTGGCAGCATTGGTAGGTGTGTGAGGGTGAAGTGAGTATCTAGATGTTAGGCATGTGTCCTGAGTGCCAGGGAGTGCTGCTGAGTGAGTGATAGGGATGGGATGTGTGAGAGGTTGGTGGTGTGGTGGGTAGGAAATGTCATGTGAAGATGCATTCACTGACCTTGACCACCCACGTGAGGTCATTAGATGTCTTGTGGCACTGCTGCCAGCTCCTTGGGTCCAGATGCTCAGAATTGACCTCCCTGGCCACTTGCTTCCACTCCCTCCTGAGGATGGTCCTTGAAGGCCTCCTGACTGCACCCCCCCCCACTCCACCACATGGGCCATGGTGGCTCTCCTCCTTTCCAGCTCCACCACTAATGCCTCCAGCGCCGCATCCATCACCCTGGATTCCTTTCTCTGTCCTGGTGTACAATTTTCCATCATTTAAATTCCACCAATACTATTCAGCGCAGCTTCTCTTTAAGAGGGACAGCCAGCCTTTAAGAAGAGCACACTGGCTACACCACATGGTATCTGTACAATGCTGATCGGCTCCCCTGCTGAACGCAGAGGCAGTCAGCAGCATGCAGAAGAAGGAAATAACATGGCACCCGCTCAACCAATCATGCAGCTGAGATGGGTGCACTAAATTTACATGCTGCCCACCTTGATTGGGACCAGCGTTGGCAGGTTATGAATTGCAACCTACCACCCAATACTAAGGCATATGAATTTCTGAATATCTCAAAACATTCTGAAGATTTAGGGATATGGAGTAATGGTTTCTTTGGATGGAATGAATTCAAAAGACACACAATGACACTACAGACAGGGGAAATCTAATAATCCACATCCAGGTTTCACTGCAAATGGTTGAAGGACAATTACAGCATTAAAATACATCACAATAAAATTAATTCACACTTAATTGCAATGACTTTAGCAGACATTTTCTTGGCACGGACTATCTTAGGCGCTTGTCCTGCAGTATTTAGAAATATATACTATAGAACTTTTGCCTCCTCCCTGCTGTACGATCCCACCCAACATCAGGCAGACACTATTTTGAAAGAACTAAATCAAACACAGAATTCCAATGTACCAAAATTAATTCCTGTTCACTCCTATGATATAACTTAGTTAAGATTTCGATAGGTTAGACTGGAAAAATGGTCACATTTTGACTTTATACCACAGTTACTCTTGAGGGTTAAATTCTTTTTTGTAGTTCTGCCAAAATCAATAAAGACACTTCTAAATAGATTGTGAAGTCCCAAAATTGTATTGAAGAAAACCAACAGTATCTGCGCACAACTTAGCACATAGAACTGTACTTCCACAGTATTCCAATACTCAGTCATGAACCAATCAAACTGTTCAAGAATATATAAAGGCCATTTGGCCCTTCTGGTTCACTTGATTATCCTTATCCATTATTTATATTTGCTTTCTTTATACTGATTATTCATCACATTTTTGCAATCATGTATATGAGGAATGTTTGTTCCTATGGAGTAAAACTCTTCCCATTTCAGGCAACTGTTGGCAGCATCAGGCACTCCCAGGTCAAATGTAGCAGAGCCTGATAGGAGCATAGCAATGTTAGGAGCAGGAGTATGCTATTCAACCCCTTGGACTTGTTCCGCCATTCAATTATATCATGGCAGATCTGAATCTCAATTCTATTTACCTGCCTTTGCTCGGTATCCATTGATCAGCTGACACAAAATAAAGCTCCCTCTACTCTGAGAAATATTCCTTGAAACATCTAGAAATATCCCAATGAGGTAGAGGGATAGGGTAAGAAATTGGGATCATTTGCACCCATTTTTGGGCACTTCAAGTGCCCTTAGAGCTCCAAAATTGAGTCCATGGTATTCACACACACTTTTGGGATGAATTGTGCCAGATACCATATCGGAGAGGGCTTTAGCGACAGTGCAGTGAATGGCTGCAGGAAGGATGCAGAGTGGGGATATCATGGCCTCAATCAAGGTGCAGTGCTGACTTGACACCAGTGGTGCCATTTTGGAGCTTAACACTTAATCAATTATAGCTAAAAATATGTTCAGCAGCAGGAAGGAGCCCCACACTAGCACTATTTAAAGGGATCATCCAGTGCGCAACTAGTGGACACATGCACCACATGCATTGATGCCAATTACCGCCCCATCAGTACTTTCAACCATCAGAAAAGTGATGGCAAGGTGTCATCAACAATGCTATCAAGCAGTACTTATTCATCGATGCTGGGTTTGGTTTCTGCGAGGACCACTCAGCTTCAGACTTTATTACAGCCTTGAACCAAATATGGACAAAAGAGTTGAATTCCAGTGATAAGGTGAGAGTGACTGCCCTTGACATCAAGGCAGCATTTAACTGTGTGGCCTCTAGGAACCCTAGCCTTAGCTGAAGTCAATGGAAATCAGGGGAATTAATATATGGTTTACAACAAATTTACATTCCTTTGAAGCACAAAAACCCAACAGGAAAGGTGATCCAACCATGGCTAACAAGAGAACTTAAAGATTGTATTAGATCAAAGGAAGAGGCTTATAAAGTTGTCAAAAAAAGTAGTAAGCCTGAGGATTTTAGAATTCAGCAAAGGAGCACCAAGAAACTGATAAAGAAGAAAAATAGAATATGAAAGTAAACTAATGAGAAACATAAAAACGGACTGTAAAAACTTCTATAAGTATGTAAAAAGGAAAAGATTAGGAAAGATAAATGTTGGCACATTACAGGCAGCGACAGGTAAAGGCCTGCTCAGGTCAGGGAAAAAGAACCCTTTAGGGACAGGCCTTTAGCGACAGGGGAATTTATAATGGGGAATAAGGAAATGGCAGAAAAACTAATCAAATACTTTGGGCTGAATTTTTACAACTCAGCGGCAAGCTTCAAAAGTGCGCGGTGCACGTACAAGATGTGAGAAGTGGAGCCGCCCCGATATTTCACGCGGCAGCTCACTAACATGGAGGGGGCAGAACACCCGCCCCCGATGATGTAGAGGGGCCGGGTGCTCCATCCCCAGCAATGGCTTCCGGTGCCACCGCGCAGGCGCCGGCACCAGTTTTAAAGGGCTTCAGGACCTTCCGTTGGATTTTAATGTTTAAAGTGCCAGGTTGTACAAACTATTAAAATAAACTTTTATTCACATTTCCAAACCTCTCAACCACACCCCCCCAGCAAAAGTCAATGAAAACACTGATCTAAGTAAATGATTATCTGACAATCTAGTAATGGGGTTTAGGGAAATCAAATTCAGTATTAATAAGAACCATGTTCAGCAGTGAAAAAACACAGTCCCTTTGTTTATTCACAAGATCTTAAGATCAGTAGAGAATTATTCAGGCATAATCAATTTCCTCCGCTTTTTTTCAAAGACTATTCAATGAAAAGCTGTCGTACTCGAGAAGTTTCTGCATTTTTAAAAATTAACAAGTCAACTAAGGCTTTCGGTATGATGTGATTTGAAAGCTTTTCAAATTGCAGTAGTTAGCCAATATTCTACAGTATTTTAAATAAACAGTAGCTCACAATTACTGGCAAGATTGTAATAGCTGTGATGGGAACAAACAGAGATTTGCCTTTTCCATTTATCTCCATCAGGGGAAAGCTCCAAATCCTGCAAATCAATGTGAAATATACATTTATTGCTCAGGCAAAACCCTCAGCTGAACAAATTTATGCTGGCCTGAAAATACAAAATTTGAAGCTTGCTGCAGTTTCCAGGCCAGCCTAACTTGCACAATGATGGTAAATCCCTGGGATTACAAGCACCATTCATTGGCAGCTTGCAATGATGCAACCCATCCCAACTTCCCATCCGCCTTTTAGATGTGCCAGAGTAGGAGGAGGAAGGAACAATGAAACAGTCCCAGTTCACCCAGAGCTGCCTGCATTTCACAGAGAGCACCATCACTCACTCTATCCAAAGCAGCAGCTCAGAAACAACCACCCTGGAGAATTAAAGAGTGAGCCAGCCTTTACAAATCAATGATAATTGACATTAATGTGTCTTAAAGGAGTAAAAAGGATTTTCTTTGCTCCCTTACTCCACTGTGTCTCCTGCATAGATCATTTTAAGTGGGAATTGAAGTTCTAAGTATCAGAAAATCCAACATAATCCACTGAATGTCGGCATTCATTGGATTAGTAAAGATGGATAAATAAGTCTTCATGATGGCTTTACTATTGTCAATGAGACATCGTTTGACTTCTGCATTTACACTATTCAAAAAGAAGCAAAATCTTCGTCTAAAAATCCCCTCAATTTTCATTTACATGTTTCATATCGCCTTATTCATTTCCGAGTGCATAAATTGCATTAAGGAATAAATAAAGCCATTTAATAAATTAAGGTTTGATTGAATATAGATGCTTGCTCCCACAACTGTCTTATGATATGAGAAATGACAAAGTGTCTAACTATCAACTCATTGGCACTGAGGGCCCGATTTTAACTTACTGAAAACCCATTCATTTACACAGAGTTAAAATCGGGCCTGTCTGTACTGGGATGTTAATCTTGAATGTCCAATAGGAGACTAATGACAATTGAAAGGAAAAATTGCATTTTCTGGATCTACAAAGTGTTTTTTGAGTTCTTGTGGATCTTTGTTAGAAGTAGTGAGTTCATAAGTTTATTTATTTATTGATTTATTTATTGATTGATTGAATAATTGATTGGGCGGCACAGTGGCGCAGTGGTTAGCACCGCAGCCTCACAACTCAAGCGACCCGGGTTCGATTCAGGGTACTGCCTGTGCGGAGTTTGCAAGTTCTCCCTGTGTCTGTGTGGGTTTTCGCTGGGTGCTCCGGTTTCCTCCCACAGCCAAAGACTTGCAGGTTGATAGGTAAATTGGCCATTATAAATTGCCCCCAGTGTAGGTAGGGGAATTGTGCGTTATCTGGGGTTAATATGGGAATATGGGGTTAATGTAGTATTAGTATAAATGGGTGGTTGTTGGTCAGCACAGACTCGGTGGGCCGAAGGGCCTGTTTCAGTGCTGTATCTCTAAATAAAAATAAAATAAATAAATAAGTGTACCCAGTTGCAGCTCCTCACAGACCGCATGGATCAGTTGGAACAGCAACTGGATGCACTTAGGAGCATGCAGGTGGCAGAAAGCATCATAGACAGGAGTTTTAGAGATGTGGTTACACCCAAGGTGCAGGCAGATAGATGGGTGACCGCTAGAAGGGGCAGGCAGTCAGTGCAGGAATCCCCTGTGGCTATCCCCCTCCCTAACAAGTTTTGGATACTGTTGGGGGGGATGGCCTATCAGGGGAAAACAACAGCAGCAGCCAAAGCAGTGACACCACGGCTGACACTGTTGTTCAGCAGGGAGGGACAAAGCGCAGAAGAGCAATAGTTATAGGGGACTCTACAGTCAGGGGTACAGATAGGCGCTTCTGTGGACGTGAAAGAGACTCCAGGATGGTATGTTGCCTCCCTGGCGCCAGGGTCAAGGATGTCTCTGAACAGACAGGGGCATTCTGAAGGGGGAGGGTGAACAGCCAGAGGTTATGGTACACATCGGTACCAATGACATAGGCAGGAAGAGTGATGAGGTTCTGCAGGGGGAGTTTAGGGAGTTAGGTAGAAAGTTAAAAGACAGGACCTCGAGGGTTGTAATCTCGGGATTACTCCCTGTGCTACGTGACAGTGAGGCTAGAAATAGGAAGATAGTGCAGCTAAACATGTGGCTGAACAGCTGGTGTAGAAGGGAGGGTTTCAGATATCTGGACCATTGGGATCTCTTCAGGGACAGATGGGACCTGTACAAGAAGGACGGGTTGCATCTAAACTGGAGGGGCACAAATATCCTGGCTGCGAGGTTTGCTAGCGTCACTCGGGAGGGTTTAAACTAGTGTGGCAGGGGGGTGGGAACCAGAGCAGTAGGACAGCAAATGAAATAAATGAGGGGGAACTAGTAAATAAGGCCAGTAAGACTAAGAGGAAGAGCAGGCAGGGAGATGTTGCTGAGCACAGCGGGACTGGTGGTCTGAAGTGCATTTGTTTCAATGCGAGAAGTAGAACAGGTAAGGCAGATGAATTTAGAGCTTGGATTAGTACTTGGAACTATGATGCTGTTGATATTACAGAGACTTGGTTGAGGGAAGGACAGGATTGGCAGCTAAATGTTCCGGGATTTAGAAGCTTCAGGCGGGATAGAGGGGGATGTAAAAGGGGTGGGGGAGTTGCATTACTGGTTAAGGAGAATATCACAGCTGTACTGCGGGAGGACACCTCGGAGGGGTCATGCAGAGAGGCAATATGGGTGGAGCTCAGGAATAGGAAGGGTGCAGTCACGATGTTGGGGGTTTACTACAGGCTTCCCAACAGCCAGCAGGAGGTAGAGGAGCAGATATTTAGACAGATTTTGGAAAGATGTAGAGGTAACAGGGTTCTGGTGGTGGGTGATTTTAACTTCCCCTATATTGACTGGGACTCACTTAGTGCTAGGGGCTTGGATGGGGCAGAATTTGTAAGGAGCATCCAGGAGGGCTTCTTGAAACAATATGTAGATAGTCCAACTAGGGTTGGGGCCATTCTGGACCTGGTATTGGGGAATGAGCCCGGCCAGGTGGTCGAAGTTTCAGTAGGGGAGCATTTCGGGAACAGTGACCATAATTCCATAAGTTTTAAGGTACTTGTGGATAAGGATAAGAGTAGTCCTCGGGTGAAGGTGCTAAATTGGGGGAAGGCTAATTATAACAATATTAGACAGGAACTGAAGAATTTAGATTGGGGGCGGCTGTTTGAGGGTAAATCAACATCTGACATGTGGGACTCTTTCAAGCATCAGTTGATTAGAATCCAGGACCAGGATGTTCCTGTGAGGAAGAAGGATAAGTTTGGCAAGTTTCGGGAACCTTGGATAACGCGGGATATTGTGAGCCTAGTCAAAAAGAAAGAGGAAGCATTCGTAAGGGCTGGAAGGCTAGGAACAGAGGAAGCCCTTGAGGAATATAAAGACAGTAGAAAGGAACTTAAGCAAGGAGTCAGGAGGGCTAAAAGGGGTCATGAAAAGTCATTGGCAAACAGGATTAAGGAAAATCCCAAGGCTTTTTATATGTATATAAAGAGCAAGAGGGTAACCAGGGAAAGGGTTGGCCCACTCAAGGACAGAGGAGGGAATCTATGTGTGGAGCGAGAGGAAATGGGCGAGGTACTAAATGAGTACTTTGCATCAGTATTCACCAAAGAGAAGGACTTGGCGGATGATGAGTCTAGGGAAGGGAGTGTAGTTAGTTTCGGTCATGTCGTTATCAAAAAAGAGGAGGTGTTGGGCGTCTTGCAAAGCATTAAGGTAGATAAGTCCCCAGGGCGTGATGGGATCTACCCCAGAATACCGAGGGAGGCAAGGGAAGAAATTGCTGGGGCCTTGACAGAAATCTTTGTATCCTCATTGGCTAAAGGTGAGGTCCCAGAGGACTGGAGAATAGCCAATGTTGTTCCTTTGTTTAAGAAGGATAGCAAGGATAATCCAGGAAATTATAGGCCGGTGAGCCTTACGTCAGTAGTAGGAAAATTATTAGCGAGGATTCTTCGGGACAGGATTTACTCCCATTTGGAAACAAACGAACTTATTAGTGAGAGGCAGCATGGTTTTGTGAAGGGGAGGTCGTGTCTCACTAACTTGATTGAGTTTTTTGAGGAAGTGACAAAGATGATTGATGAAGGAAGGGCAGTGGATGTTGTCTATATGGACTTCAGTAAAGCCTTTGACAAGGTCCCTCATGGCAGACTGGTACAAAAGGTGAAGTCACACGGGATCAGAGGTGAGCAGGCAAGATGGATACAGAACTGGCTCGGTCATAGAAGACAGAGGGTTGCAGTGGAAGGGTGCTTTTCTGAATGGAGGGCTGTGACTAGTGGTGTTCCGCAGGGATCAGTTCTGGGACCTTTGCTGTTTGTAGTATATATAAATGATTTGGAGGAAAATGTAGCTGATCTGATTAGTAAGTTTGCGGACAACACAAAGGTTTGTGGAGTTGCGGACAGTGATGAGGATTGTCAGAGGATACAGCAGGATATAGATCGGTTGGAGACTTGGGTGGAGAAATAGCAGATGGAGTTTAATCCGGACAAATGTGAGGTAATGCATTTTGGAAGATCTAATGCAGGTGGAAGTATACATTAAATGGCAGAACCCTTAAGAGTATTGACAGGCAGAGAGATCTGGGCATACAGGTCCACAGGTCACTGAAAGTGGCAATGCAGGTGGATAAGGTAGTCACGAAGGCATACAGCATGCTTGCCTTCATCGGTCGGGGCATAGAGTATAAAAATTGGCAAGTCATGCTGCAGCTGTACAGAACTTTAGTTAGGCCACACTTGGAATATTGCGTGCAATTCTGGTCGCCACACTACCAGAAGGACGTGGAGGCTTTGGAAAGGATACAGAAGAGGTTTACCAGGATGTTGCTTGGTCTGGAGGGCATTAGCTATGAGGAGAGGTTGGATAAACTTGGATTGTTTTCACTGGAACGACAGAGGTGGAGGGGCGACATGATAGAAGTTTACAAAGTTATGAGCGGCATGGACAGAGTGGATAGTCAGAAGCTTTTTCTCAGGGTGAAAGAGTCAGTTACTAGGCGACATAGGTTTAAGGTGCGAGGGGCAAAGTTTAGAGGGGATGTGCGAGGCAAGTTCTTTACACAAGGGTGGTGAGTGCCTGGAACTTGCTGCCGGGGGAGGTGGTGGAAGCAGGTACTATAGCGACGTTTAAGAGGCATCTTGACAAATACATAAATAGGATGGGAATAGAGGGATACGGTTCCCAGAAGTGCAGAAGGTTTTAGTTTAGGCAGGCATCAAGATCGGCGCAGGCTTGGAGGGCCGAATGGCCTGTTCCTGTGCTGTACTGTTCTTTGTTCTTTGTTCTTTCTAAACTGTTGCCAGCCTTGTGCCTGCCTGTTCCCTTTTGTTCTCGTCAGGGGTCCCTTACAGTTCACCAGTCCTCTGCTGGAGGGTCCTCCTTACACCGGTACAGGATTTAGGGGTTCAGGTTTCACTGTAGGTTGGTGTTTCACCTCAACCTGGCACATCTGGCAACTCCTGCAGTACTCCACCACACCTTTGTGGCGTTTTGGCCAGTCAAGCTGCTGTCTTAGGTGGGCTTTGGTCTTTCGTGTACCAACATGTACATCCACTGTAGTCTCGTGGGCCCTTAATATTTCTCTCCGGTACCTCTGTGGCACCACTAACTGGTGAACTACTGTCCACTCCTTGCTCTCAGGTCTGTGAGGAGAACTCCATTTCCTCATCAGTACCTCATTCTTTAAATAGTGGCAATCAGGGACTCCCTCTGCCTCACTTTCAGACTGGGCAGCCTGTGCTAACTCTCGCAATACTGGGTCGGTTTACTGAGACTCACCTACGGAAAATCCATTTCATTCATTCCCTGGGTCTCCTAACTTTCCAAAAAAGGTCTCGGACAGACCTGGTCATCTGCTGTGTTAATTCAGTCTCCTCTGGGGGAGCTGATTTGATCAGGGCCTGATCCAATACACATTCAGGGACTCTGCAGAGGTCCGTCTCCTGCTGCTGCCTTTTCTCGCTGACCTTCTGCGGTCTTTCTCGCAGTACTGGGAGGGGCTACCACCGTCACCCCCACCAGATCATTACCTAGGAGCAGGTCAACCCCATCCACAGGCAAACTGGGGACAATCCCTAAGGTCACTGGTCCCGAAACTAGGTCGAACGCCAGGTGCACCTGGTGTACAGGTGTACACTGCCCTCCAATGCCATTCACCACCATTTTGGTGTTCACTGCACTCTCGGGGGGAAAGGTCAGGCCTATTCCCAGTAAAAGGGATCTAGTGGCCCCTATGTCCCTGAGAATCACTATGGGCCTGCTTGCCCCACACGAGGGGTATGGGGTTACTCTCCCTTCAGACACAAAACATTGATAACCCTCAGTAATCCTATTAGCTTTTTCTGCACAGAATGTGTCAAGGAATGGCTGCTTTTTCCTTCCAACCACTGTCTGGTAATATGCAAATGTCCTTTCAGTCACGGCTGATCTGTTTAACAAGTCCTTTCTTCACTCCAGTAACAGTTTAAAATCAATGTTCATAACAAAATTCATGTACCTCATACTTGGCAGGTAGGGGCCTAGCATGACAAGGTGCACACTATATTTAGAAGCAAACGACTGAAATAGCACTCATTAAAATGACACCTAATACAGAATGATGTGGTATCTAGTGCTGTATGTTTTAACTAATTGTGCTGTTCAGAGTATTTCTTGGCTTTATTTTAATAACTAGATAGGAGAACCCTCCACCATACTTGAAATTGTTTGGAAAGGCCATGTGTACAGTGCCTGAAATTAAACTGAGGTAAACTAACCTTTGGACAGCATGCATTTGACAGTGGAAAACACAGTCATACACCATAGACAACACCATAATATTGTTATTCCATTGTGGCCAGCAACAGTCAAACTCTGGGCATCAACCAGTTCTGGCCTTCAGTACCCTCATTACTCCCGGACACACCAGGAGTTGAAGATCAGATGTTTATTGCAAATGTTATTCCTGTGACACAAGTAAACCTCGTAACTAATCCTAATATTGAGTAAATGTGTTACTTGCTCTTTTAACGGTCACATTTAGTAATTCAGTGAGCAACCTTTTATGTGTGCACTATCAGGGCCACTATAAATGAAGATTGTCAGGTCCCATGACTGAAATTTGTAGCTTCCAAGACACACCTCAGCTGATTATAATCCATTTTTCCAGTTATTAATTGATTAACTGTGAGTAGATCTGACATGCCATTGCTCGTGGGTAGTCTGCGATATGGGCCAGTGAGTGGCAGTCAGGGAGTCAACAAATGGCATGCTAATATGGCCATTCATTAAAATCAACCAAGCCTACCCACTACTTCCGGATGGGCCAGCCACTTGCTCGGCCATATCCCCTCCTGGGAGTAAAAATCAATCTTCATATATCAATAGGTAAGATAATCCATTTAAAACATTGTGAATAAGTAATTTTGTGTCGTGCAATTTAATGACTGAATATATTGTTAGAATGTAAATTACATGTTCCATAAAACAAATCTTGACATAGAAATGTCATTTAGAACCAAACACCGAAAACTAGAGGATTCCTGAAAGATAGCTGTTGTTCACAATGCAATGTAAACCAATGTATTTCATGTGCAATCTTTCTGCATATAGACCTGCCCAGCACCCTGCAGAATTACTGCTCCTCACTCAGAATGCCTTTTAAAAAGACTGATAATAAATTATTAAATGATACCTTAGGCATAAAAATAAAGAAAATTGTTTGAAATGTTAATAAATTTATTGTTACAGTTGCTCTGACTGGATTGTTGAGCAGACTGAGTCCGCTGGATCCTTTGGCTTATGGGAATTGGTTAAGGAAAAAGAAATACGGCAGGATATTGTAAGTTAGTAAGTTCTCAATGACTGCCCTTTAATTTAATGTTTCAGCACATTTGCTGCCTGAGGTTTCTGAATCATTCACAGTAAACTTGATGTCAGGTCTTGCTATTTAAATTCAGCTGCACTGAAAATGCAACAGCACAGAAATAACTGAGATGTTTCTACCCTGCATATCAGAATCCAGAAATACTAAATCTTTACATATTTGAACGACGATCGACAGTATCCAATTACTACTTGGGACCGCTCTTTTGAAAAATTTGAAATATTTTGAATTGCCACATCTTTTAATTGATAATTCTAACAGCAGGGCTTTGTTGAAATGTCACATTATTTATTTTGATCACTTGTTTTTAGAAAGGACTAGGAAAACAGTCTAACTTATTGCACTGCAATAATCGAGCAACAGCACACTGTACCCTCACTGTTCATATTAAATGCCTGCACCTACAGTGCTCGGAAGCTAATTACTGCAAGCTACACATTCTGGGAACTGTTAGTGTGCTCTATGGAAACATCACATCATTTCCAGACTGTGAGAAGGTCAGATATACTGTTTTTCTTTATATTATTCTTATTAACCAATATGAGTGGAATACCATATTTTATTTAAACTGGATTTTTTTCATGATTTCTTCAAAGATTCGAAGTGGTAAGAAACAGTCTTTTGGATCGTTCTTCTGAAAATCATTTACATCTGGCATGATAGGTTTATCAGTCATCAGCTTTGCACATATTTCATGGGGGACAGAAATAGGGGTTTGTTCCCTAAAGTGTGAGGCAAATTCAACAGGAGTTGTCAGTGAATCGTAATTTCAATATGAAAGCTAGGCAATTCAGGAGTGAAAACAGGAAGCACTTCCACACACATTTTACGGCCCCCCAATGAGCAGGTTGGTGGCGAGGGGGCCGAAAAATTGAGCGGGTGGCGGGGCGTGTCATTCCCAATGCCTTCCCCCTTCCACTGCAATTTTACGTGGGGCGGCCGCAGAGTGAAACAGCCCACCCATTCCAGGCCAATCTAGGCCCTTAAGTGGCCAATTAACTGCCACTTAAGGGCCGCCTCCCGCCGCCGCAGGTATTTTACCTGCAACCAGCAGGCGGCAAAGGCCCCAAGAACACTGCCAGATAAAACCTGGCCCTGTACCCAACAGAGCTCTGCCCCCGAAGCCTCAATCATCCCCAACTCACAACAAGCCCCCATCCCTCACAACCAACCCCGCTTGCCTTGCCGGGGCCCGGCCAATTGTCCCTGGCAAGGCCCCTGAAACTTACCTGCTTTCCGGGGTCATCCTTCCTCTTCCTGCTGTTGGCTGGGTGTAGTCCCAGCAGTGGTCACCGGGAGCGGTGGCCACTGCTGGGACTAAGAGTTGCCGGCCTGTTGTTTGGCCAGCGGCTCCATTAGGCGGGAATTCCTGGCTCAAGGAGGTGGAAGTCCTGCCCAAGGCCAATTAAGGGCCTGGAGAGTGAAATATCCTAGCCCGGCGGAGGCGGGCTCACCACCAATTTTTTGCCCAGCCGGCGGGGCCTCCCGCCCAACATTAAATTCCAGCCAAAGAGTAGTAGAAGTATGGAACTCTCTCGCCAAAAAAGCTGTGGATCTTGGATCAATTGAAATTTTAAAGACTGAGATAAATAGTTTTTTGTTGGGTAAGGATACCAGTCATGATGCAGAACAGGCTGGAAAGGCTGAATGGCTTATTCCTGTACCTATGAATGTGTAAGGATTTGGGGCTCAAAATCTAAACAATAGCAAAGTAAAATTGATCCTGGACCTGTAAACAAAAGCCACCTGACTGGGAACAGTGATGTATTTGTGTCAGCACTCATATTGCTGGAGAATTTTATTCCCATCAATAAACTGCAAACTAATCTACCACCAGAACTCTAAAGAATGGACAGAAATAAGATTTTAGTTAAAAATAACTATCTTTGTTGCCATGGTTGTAGCTTCAGCCTCTTCCCCTACCCAATTGTAGTAGAAAAGAAATGTGCTTGGAAAATGGTAGTAAACCATGTCCAAAACATTGTTCATTTCTTTCAAAAGGGAAAAGATAATAGAACCTAAGGAAAAGGGTTGAACTCTAAATAACACAGTCTTTAAAAAAACAGAAGCTATATTTTATCTTATCACTAATAATGTTCTGTGATTTCTAAGACCATAATATCATTGCATTCGCAGACTTGCATTGTATGCCATATTCTTGGATCTCAAGAAATCTTTCAGGAGTCTTTTTACTGAATGGGGGTATGTGCATTTGCAAAGTCAGCCATTTAATACAGTCAATCAACATTTTTGTCTTTGTATTTTGATTTTATTTCAATTAATCAATTGGAATCTTGCAAGTTCATCTATCTTGCAAATTTTCTTGAAGTTAATCACTTAATTTTAGATTTAGAAGAAGGCTGCTCTGGTATTTTTTTGCCTAATCTGGAAATTTGCATCCCCTAAAAACTTCCCTCTCTCTCTCAATCAGTATTATTCATACAAAATGTTATTCTAGTTCTTTGATGAAACTATTTGCACTTAATTGTTACCTCAGGAGTTATTCATTTTTCCTAAAAGTTAGTTTACAATTGCAATCCGAAAACAGCATTTTTTTTACATTTTCCCCCATAGATACACCACATCAATGAGACCAAAATCACAAACATTATCTCTCCACCTCCACACACACATACACACACACTGTACTATGCACTTTTACAATCAGGTTGTCTGTCCTGAACTTCATTGTAGCATGTTTAAGAAGAATTTGTATCATGCATTATGTTAAGCTATTGCATTTTAACCAATAACCTATTTTCTAAAGCCCAGGATATTTGCTCCTAAATACCACTCTCCTAAATTAAAAACTTTTCTCTGATGTTTCTTCACAAAGGGGTCCCACGTTAATTGGCATAAGCTAGTGACTGAAATACACTAACAAAATGGAACAAACAACTTCATATTTTTAGCTTGTTCAAAAACATGGGATATTGTTGAAGGAGCTGTATGTGAGGTTAACAACTAGGCAGATGAATGATGAATAACATTCAGTACTGAGAGAAGTAAAATATTCATGTGGCTGTTTAACTAGCGAAACAGATTATGAAACAGATGTTGAAGCAAATCAGTGATGTCATCAACGTTAAAGTAAGCTCTGTATTCCCACAATAGCAATAATTGTGAAGGCTTCATAACCAGTGCAAAGCTGTGGTCCTTTAGATTTTCAGATAATTGGCCACAAAGAAATGCTAAGCCCGCATACAGATACATTGAGCTGAAAAAAAATCAGATACAAGTGTTTTTTTCCTATCATTATTTATTCCACAGTCATAGTATTTCCTCTTTCTTTTTGTTGCTTTTGTAAATTATTAATTTCTCTCCCTATTACTGCACACTGGTGCTTTCTCTTCTACCCACCTATCTTTGCTTTTGTCTTTATAATCCCTTTTTGTTTATCTCCCTTGGGTTCCCCATGGGAGGTAATTGGATATACAAGTTAAAACAAATGAAATCATTCTGAGGAAACAACCTGAAATAAGATAGACCTTTAGAGATACAATATTGAAGAAAAGGTCACTAAAAATGCAAAGATTGCGATAAAGGTGAGGTAATATACGATGATGGTTTTTTTCTAATTAAGAAAAATTAGCACAATACATGACAAAACATCTTTCCGGACTACTTATTTACCAAGTTTTGTCAGGAAATATTCTTGAGACATTTCTGAGTCATAAATTATTAATGGGTTGAATTGGATTCCAAACCATCCCTGAATGCAGTGTATGTATCAGGAATCATCAGAAGACAGAAAGAACTGACATTTGTTTAGAGCCTTTTACAACCTCTGGACATGCCAAAGTGCTTTACAGACAACTAAGTACTTTTGAACTGTCATCACTGTCGTAATGTAGGAAACATGGCTGCCATTTTGTGCACAGCAAGATCCCACAACCAGCAATATAATAATGACCAGATAGGCTGTTTTTATTGATGTTGCTTAAATGATAAATGCTGGCCGGGATACTGGGGAGAACTTCTTTGAAATAGTGCCATGGAATTTTTTGCATCCAGCTGAGAAGGTTTTAATGTTTCATCTAAAACACAGCACCTCCGACAGTGCAGCATTCCCACTGTACTGCACTGGTGATTACGATACTCCATTAAGTGATGGTTCACATGTATATTGCATTTTTCACATTTTCCCAATAATTGTGTCAAGAACAGTTAAATGGAACATCTGCTAATCCTGGGAGGAGAAAGGAGAAGAGTTATAAATAAATTCCTTATTTAGATGTCAAAACTATTCTAATTACTTTGTAGATGCAGATGAGCATTTGTATCTTTTGATTTAAAAAACAAAACTTGCTTGTCATATTTCAATATGAGCTGTACTAAAAATAGTCCATAGCTTTGAAACTGAAATACATAACTGACTAACTCATGGTTAATGCTTTTTCACTCACTTTCTCTTCAATGGTACAGGTCATATGGTCCATTACAACTTGCATTACTTTACTCTTCTACAGCATTGTTTTATTTTGAGGCGTACTTCATCAAAACCTGGCACGGACATGATGGCTGAATGGCCTTCTTCTGTGCCATAATTCTTTCTATGTTTCTATGTTTAAAACCCCGAAATTATACAAAAACTTGCATTTATATCACACCTTTTACAAACGGATACTTTTCTGGGTACTTTACAGGACTGAAATCAAACAAAACTTGATAGTGAGCTGAAGAAGGAGATATTAGGAGGGGTGATTAAAAGCTTGGTCAAAGATGTAGGTTTTAAGGAGAGTTATAAAGGAGGAGAGAGAGGTGGACAGGAAGATAGGTTTAGGGAGGGAATTCCGAGCATTGGGCATAGACAGCTGAAGGCACAGTCTCCAATGGTGGAGCGACGTGAATGAGAAATGCCAGCATTGGAGGAATGTAAAGTTCTTGAAAATTTCGGGCTGGAGTAGGTTATAGAGATAGAGAGGGGCAAGTCAATGAAGAGTCTTGAACATGAGAGTGAGAAATTTAAATTTAATTGTTTTGGCAGATTTGGAGCCTATGTAGGCCAGTGCGGATAGGGTTGATGGGTGAGTAGGACCTGGTGCGTGTTACAATATGGGCAGCTGAGTTTTAGGTGAGCTGAAATTTATGCAGGGTGGAGGATGGGTAGTTGGATAGAAAAACATTGGATTATTCCCTTCATAGTAACACTGGACCATTAATCATGGAGAACAACATCAAGGAGGTTTACACACCTGCTTCAGGAAAACATGGCAAAAACTTCCATCCCTATCACACTCTTCATGTGCAGGAAGATATCGAAAGGAGCTTTACATTAAGAAAGACAGAACAGTGGCAGGTGGGGAAAATTGGAAAATAAAGAGGGATCAAATGGATGGGGTCCAATGGAGAATATACCTGCAATAAAAGAAACTGAAATACTTACTGTCATCTTTCATACAGTGGAGCTCACTGATTGACAGGTTGCTATGTGGAAGGAAGTCACTCTGTCAACAAGAAATTTGGATGCATTACAGCAGCCTGCAAACTGCTGTCCCTGAGGACTAAATATCTGGCTAATCAATTTATCTAAAGCAAAGTTTTCTTTCAACTTGATGATAAATTTCTTCTCTAAAGATTTGCTGTCATGTCATAATGTCCTTTAAACATGACATACAGCATGATTAATTAGTGGTAAAATGAAGTCTAGCAAAGACCTTAGCAAGCAGAATTACTTGCTGCAGTTGTCAAAGTCCGTGTTGTTTTAAGTACAGCAGTTTGAGGATTTGTTCTGTCAGCAGTCTGATTGATTAATAAGCAACTCATCTGATGCTGTCTACTCTGAGACGAATGAGTCAGATATGAAAAATGTACAAATCCAAAATTTGGCGGCTTTCAATTCTCCCAACTCCACGAACTTTCACCTACTTGAAAGCAGGTAATATTCCTTTGTTGCATTGCTAAAAACTTAAAGTTCACAGTTTGAGATTTCTGTAATGCTCTGTGGTGTTGATTTTTTTTTAAATTCTTTTAAATTTATTTTACATAAGGAGCAGTAATGAACGAACAGCAGAGTACTCCAGGATCGTCCAGATAACAGGAGACACATTTTCCACTGCAAAGTATTTGGCAATGGAGCTTCTAGTAAATGTTTCCACTTGTCTCGTGGATGCATTGTATAGCTGACAATGGAAGGTACATCATTAGTCGCACAGGAGGATCAGAAATACAAAACCCGTCTCTCCTCTCCAGCACAGTTTGCTTCAGTTTTGTACCATAAGTTTACAGAACATTGTCTGCACTGTCCATTTTCCTGACCATACCCCATCCGAACTATTTGCACATAAACCGGCACAAGTCAATAAGCAATGCATTGTGAAAGTGGATTACACCATCCTCAGGAAGGATATATTGGCCTTGGAAGACAGATTGACTAGAATGTTATCGGGGATAAAAGTGTTAAATCGTGATGGCAGGTTGCAAATTTGGCTTATATTCCTTTGAATATAGAAGATTGAAGGGTGATTTGATCAAAATGTCAAAAATATGCAAAGAATTTGATGGGGTAAATATGGAAAAGCCTTTCCTCTGGTAGGGGACTCAAGAACCAGAGGGCGTAGTCGTAAAATTAGAGCTAGGTCATTCAGGAGTGAAATCAGGAAGTATTTTTACACAAAAGGATACAAAATAATTGGAATTCTCTCCCCCAAAAGGCTGTGAATGCTGTGACCATTGAGCTGTCAACTTAGACATAGAGTTTTGCTTGGTAAAGCTTTCAATGAATATGCCGTATATGTGGATAAATGGAGTTGAGGTGCAGATCAGCCATGATCTAAATAAATGGCAGAGGAGACGCGAGATGGTGAATGGCCGACTGTAGTTTGTAATGTTTCTATGTTCCTATCCACTTTTGTATCTTAACATAATTCCATAAACTATCTCAGTGAATTGTCTATATTTTCTGGGAAATGGCAATGAAGTTACTTTCTGGCATGCGGTAAGACAGCACTTTAATTTATAGCAACTAAGTAGTATAGTATGTTGGTGTCCAAAATTATTTGTGAAAGAACTGTCTGGATATTAAGATTTAATATTGCATATGTAGTACAGAACCACTTCTACTGGAAACATTTCTGCACAGCAGAAGTCCCTCAGCTGATGAACCCGATTACCCCAGGTAACAGAACTCACAGCAGACTGTTGTATTTCAGTACCAAACCCAAAACGTACTGAAAATTTAACCTGACTGACTGTTATACATGCACATTTCCTTTGGCTCAGTGATTTCCTGCTCTTGCACAGACATAGATTTAAAAAATCATATAATCAGACATTAGTTACTTGTTCTCTTTTACGAGAAATATTAAATGAATAGACATCCATGAAATGTTGCAGCAAGAGGTTTGTTCTTGCTTTGATGCAGTGTAGTAATTATTTGGATGCACTCAATAAATGATCATCTTATACAATATGACAGTTTTGGATCAAACTGAGGCCATACAGCTAGTTTTGTTAAGTGGTAGAAAGATTATCAATACCGACTTGCAGGTGTTCTGCTTGACTTCTTGTTCTTGAATAGTCCTGTCTTTGTACTGCATGTAGGATGCATTTGTGAATCCAAGTCAAATGTCTCATAGGTAATTAGGCTGCTTAACTTAGAAAGTATGATTTGAAAATATTACATAAATTGCAATCCTGAAAGGTATTCACTGTGCATCTGAAATGCCAGGCATAGCATTATTTTATGCATTTATATTCACTAGCCAATGTCAGGTGATGTTGCTCATGGGTAGTCTGGGATCTGAAGCATTGTGGTGACATTTAGCTATTAACATGACCTGTCAGGTAATTGCAACATGATATAAGATATTGATTTAATTCACAGTGCAATTTTAACCACTTAGAAATTTCAGGCTCCAGATCAATGATTGGCTATCTTTATGTTTAAAGATTGGGCGGCACAGTGGCGCAGTGGTTAGCACTGCAGCCTCACAGCTCCAGCGACCCGGGTTCGATTCTGGGTACTGCCTGTGTAGAGTTTGCAAGTTCTCCCTGTGTCTGCGTGGGTTTCCTCCAGGTGCTCCGGTTTCCTCCCACAGCCAAAAGACTTGCAGGTTGATAGGTAAATTGGCCATTATAAATTGCCCCTAGTATAGGTAGGTGGTAGGGGAATATAGGGACAGGTGAGGATGTGGTAGGAATATGGGATTAGTGTAGGATTAGTATAAATGGGTGGTTAATGGTCAGCACAGACTCGGTGGGCCGAAGGGCCTGTTTCAGTGCTGTATCTCTAAATCTAAAAAATCTAAAAATCTAGTCAACTGTAACCAAATGTGATGTCTGGATTTTGAGTGATATATGCTATATGCATATATATATATATATATATATACATACAAAAAGAAAAAAAAATACCTGCACTTATATAGCACTTTCCATGAGTACTGGTCATCTCAAAGCACTTTACAGCCAGTCACGTACTTTTAAAGTGTAGTCGCTGTTGTAGGAAACACGGCAGCCAATTTTCACACAGCAAACTCCCACAAGCAGAAATCTGATAATGCCCTGATATTTGTCTTTTTGTGATGTTGATTGTAGGATAAATATTGGCCATGACACTAGGAATAACTCTCCTTCAAAACAGGAACATACTCAAGCAGGCAGAAGGGACCTCAGTTTAGCATCTTATCCAAAGAACAGCACCTTCAACAGTGCAGCACTGCCTCAATACTGTACTGGAGTGTCAGCATAAATTTTTGTGCTCAAGCCTGGAGTGGGACTTGAACCCAAAACCTTGTGTGTCAGCAATGAAAGGGCTCCCAACTGAGCCACAACTGACACATAAACAGGACATAAAAATGTGGAGTACACATACACACACACATATATTTATCCGTACATAAAGAAAAAGAAATGGATTGGTTAGAGCTTACAAATAGAATCATTCTGTAAAATAATAAAGGATTATACAGTTGTAAGATAACAAATAAATAGCTAACAAGTAAATACACTCAAAGCTTTTGTGATCATAAAGGATTTTATTTACCTTATTGAAAAGTAATTGTTCTCTTATAAACTAGTCAGATTATACATTTTACAAATACACCAGTTCATTCTATTGTCCTACTATCTCTTCTTCACAAATTTGTGTTCAACTTCAATTCATCTGTCCAAAGGCTCTAAAACATGACAAGAAGAAGGAGTATTCCCTTTTAGAGGCTTCATAGGGTACTATATTTGGACATAAAACTGAGAGGAGATATTTTAATCCCCTCCCGACATCTACTTTGAAAGATTTTCTGGCATCTCTTCCTCCAATGATCCAGGTTTTTCTAATACAGCGACTGCATTGCTCTTTTATAAATCAATACCCAATCTGTAAAGACTAAAGATTTAAAACTGTTTCTGTAAATCATGTTTTGTAATCAATATTGTGAACCCATGCATTTTACATATTTACATAGAACTGAAGTTTTGCCTTATGGTGAAAGAATTCTCAGATGTCCACTCAGCACTTTTTGATATAAGAATGAGATGGTGCCGCAGTGTGATGGCAGCTGCAAGGTAATTTGAACTGAGGATGATGCATTGAGGAATGTTTTGAACTGAACAGCAGATTCCCATAAGGGAAGTCTCAGGAAGATAAACAATTTAAAACTATGCTCTGAATATACTTTTGAAATGAAAAGAATCTGGGATTCAACAACGTGTTAGCTCAATGCAATTGAATGCAATTGGTTTAGCAGTTTGCAATAAAACATTAGAAACAACAGCTTGAGCATGTTACAGTGAAAGCTTTGCATGCAAATGTTTTGATATTGTCTTTTATGAGATAATGGCCTAAAAATTGGATCACACTAGAATTGAGGCACAACCTGGGTACAGCACATGCCACACACACCTGCAGGACCACAGGAAATTGGTCCATTGGCCTTATTAGTAAGGCACCAGCGACCCCTGGAGGTAGCTCACTGGTTGAGGGCAGCATGTATGTCCAAGAGTGGAAGAGAAGCAATTGGAGGGGACCAATTTTGGCATTTAGTTGCTGTTGCCTGGACAGCAAACTACATCAAAACTAGCACACTTTGTTTGTCAGCATTTTGTTTTGTAGTTTCATGGACTCAAAAGGGTGAATCTCTGTAGAAGTTCTCCCAATCGTCAATCGTAACTTTGGTGGATGATCACGAAAACCATGCATCCATGTATCAGTGTCCTTCCTTTAAGTAAACTGTGTAGAAGGGCACGGGGAGGAGAGTTCTGTTCTTTTGACTATGCACGCAACTACCAACAGGAATGAATTTTTTTTTTACCTTTGTTGGTTTCTTCCTGCCTTGGTTTCCCCCTCATCAGAGGATGCAGCAGCTCATTGCTGAGACTGGATGTTCTGGAGCAGGTGAGACTGAGTGAGGAAGCTCAGCCACAATCAGTGGAACAGCTATTTCTGAATGTTGTTCTAATCCCACGTAGCACTGTGATTATGGCTGGAGTTCAAACTGGTGGAATCTTTTAAATCTCACCAGCCAGCTGAGGAAGATGCAAATCTCAGCCTGTTTCACTGTAGTGCAATGGGTTATGAAACTTATCTTTTCCAATAAATAATGACTATTTTTACTCAATACATTTTATATCTCTAAGCATGAAGGAAACATGAAAGAAACTGTCAGATAAAATATTAATGTTTAAAGTTGTACTTAAAATTGAAAGAAGAGTTGTTTGTTATAACAGGAAGCTGCTAACTCTTTTTAGTGCTTTTGTTTCTGTAATGCAGGTCAGATTTTCAAATGATAAAATGGTTTCCTGAGAAGATGCTGTCTGTCACACAGTTTAGCCTGTTTATTATTGCGACTGGCAGTGATGGCCTGGCCTCAATGAAACCATCTTTGTGGTTTTAAGTACATCCACCTGACTTTTGTGTCTAACTGTAAGAAACAGAGATAGAGAGAAATAACGTGTGCATTAAAACGATAAATAAGGAACGCAGCACTGAAGACCCAGGTGCAAAGCCAAATGCTCAGTTTCACAGTGTGCAGTGGAAGTGCTTTCTCCATGTGACACATTTATTTATCCAACTATAGTATGTGTGGGGAAAAAATTGACTCTATTTATGTATCTGCATGGGGTAAGGTAAACACTAGTGGGCCACTTTTCCACAGACTTGCTCCAAGTGCACAGTCTTGCCCTCTAAGAACTTGTATCCATGGTGGAAAATCATGGAGAGCATGCCTGCAGTTTCCTGCCATGTATTCCCAATCAACCAGGGTTCCACACTGGGAGTGTGCATTTGGAAAATTGTCCCTTATTTATTTCACAGGCACCCAATCAAGAAACACTTCGTAATCTGAACAGAGCTCTCAAAAATCTCTTTCCAAGTTCTTTTAGCAGCCATGTGTGCTCCTTCCCCACTCCCACACTCACTCACACTCCTGTTCATAGTGAGCAAAGCCACGGGAGGTCTGCCCGTAGTATTAAATGTGTCAACAATAACTTCTATTTATGTATTGCCTTTAATATAATAAAACATCTCAAGGCGCTTCACAGAGGCTTTATAAAACAAAATATGACAGCGAGCCACATAAGATATTAGGGCAGACGATCAAAAACTTGGTCAAAACAGAAGGCTTTAAGGAGCATCTTAAAGGAGGAAAGCGAGGTAGACAGACAGAGAGGTTTAGGGAGGGAATTCCAAAGCTTAGGATCTCAGGCAAGGCCACCAATGGTGGAGCGATTAAAATCGAGGATGCTCAAAAGGCCGGAATTACAGGAATGCAGAAATCTAGGGGAGTTGTAGGGCTGGAGGAGATTACAGAGAAAGGGAAGGGCCAGATCATGGAGAGATTTGAAAACAGGGATGAGAATTTTAAAATCAAGCTGTTGCTTAACCGGTAGCTAATGAACACAGGGGTGATGTGTGAATGGGATTTTGTGCGAGTGAGGACATGGCAGCTGAGTTTCAGATGACTGCAAGTGTTCGGCAGGTAAAGTGTGCAAGGCCAGCCAGGAGTGCATTAGAATAGTCAAATCTGAAGGCAACAAAGGCATGGATGAGGGTTTCAGCAGCAGAATAGCTGAGACGAGATGGAGTCAGGCAATGTTACGGAGTTGGAAATCAGCGGTCTCAGTGATGGCGCAGATATATGGTTGAAAGCTCATCTTGGGGTCAAGTATGATACAGATGTTGTGAACAGCCTGGTTCAGCATCAGACAGTTGTCAGGGAGAGGGATGGAATCAGTGGAAATGGAGCGAAGTCTGTGACGGGGACCAAAGGTGGTGGGCAATATTTAATGGAGGCAATGGGGGTCTTGCCCACCAGCTGAAGAGCCGGTGAGAGGCCCGCATCGCCTCTTTTCGCAAAGGCCCACCATAATACATGCCAATCAGGCACTTAACTGGGCAGCAGCGGGCCTTCCCCAGATTAAGGACCCCAGGCCTGCAGATCTTTTAATCAGCACGGCCACCGGGGAGCCGGTGGCTGCTGCCGGTAATGCACCCACCTGAGGCCCAGGATCGTCGATAGATGGAGGCCACAGATGAGTGATGGCAGGGGTGGGGTTTCGCAGGGTGGAGGTCGTATGGGTGAGGCCTTGTAGGGTGGTCAGCAGCAAGGGCATGAGGGTGGCTCTCAGCAGATCCTCCCCTTCCTGATGCCAAGTCTCTTGATCAGTGCCTTTGAACGAGGGCCCCCCCCCACCCTCATCAGGAGCTGGCAAGCAACCCGCACAGGTTTGCTTGTCTTGTTCCCTGCGTAGCGACAGGCCTGCCCGCTGCTGGGCTAATACCAGCGGAAGCAGGAAGAGGAAGGGCATCAATTGGCAGCAGGGCTGGAAGGCCATCCACGGGCCTTCCTGCCACAGAATTAATTGTGGTGGAGGAGGGAAGGTGGCACGGACCCCACCTGCCACCATCCCACCCAATTAAATGCTCTCCTTGCCTTAAAACTCGCCACAGGGGAGAGCATAAAATCTAGCCCAATGGCTTCAGTATTCCCAATATTTAATTGGAGGAAATTTCTGCTCATTCAGTACTGGCTGTCAGACACGCAGTCTGACAATATAGAGACAGTGGAGAGGTCGAGAGAGATGGTGGTGAGGCTAATTCAAACCAATTCATATTAACAATTACTTCTAAATAAAACTTTAAAATATTCCATTCATTATATCGAACAGACTTCCGTAAACAGCAGCTGCATCATTTTTAACCCACAGGCACTGATATCATGACTCATAATTACTGACTTACTTAAGTAAATATTAATCTATTCTTGAACATGGGTTACAATCATTCAGTATTATTCAAATACATGTACAGTCATAGTTCAACTGGTTTAATTAAAGATTCATCCCCAGGAGTTAGTGTTTGGACAGTATCCCATACTGAAAGTCTCCGTTCCTTCTACAGGATTTATTCTGCGTTTGTTGTATGTCTAACCAGTTTGAGTTCAGCTTTATCTTGACACTTCATGTGGTATCAGTGATGGTCTTTCTCCTGAAATTTTGGTCCTAACATTCTGCAGTTTTGACTATTGAGTATCTACAAAGTAGTTTAAATGATCAACTGTTGAAATATTAATATAATTGACTGAGTATTTTGATTTCTCTGCAACAGTGGTGTCCAATATCTTAGCCACATGTGCCTAATTGGGAATCCAGATGTGGCCAATTGCATCTCTGTTTACTGAATAAAAAATGAGTAATAAACACCATTGCTGGCCATGTGATCTCCATACTCACATGTGTATGCTGTGAACATGTGAACTTTAACCTTTTTGTGCATTTCTTGGTATAATGGTAACATGAAAAGCAGTGTATTTGAGTATTTTTTGATCATTGTGAGTGTTACACTTCCTTGGTTACAGAATGGTGGGAGATATTTGTTAAGCAAATATATACACATGAAGTACATTTACCTGTATTGTGTGAATGTGTGTAAGGTGATTTCTACAAAAATTAGTGCCCATGGCAAAAACATTGTCTCTGTAGCTACACCTGTGGTCAATCAGTAATTTCTATGTTGACAGCACAGCTGTACAGAATACTCTAAAGACAGACCTCCATCCTGTAGCACACCACAGCGCTGGTCAGCATCACTCGATCTAAAGGTTAGGCTGTGTCCCTGGCTTCACCAACTCACTCCTTTCCTGCCATTCAGGACAGTTACTTCAACTTTGCTACAAGTCCATGCTGACTGGGCTGAACATCAAGAAGAACGTCTTCTTGACAAGAGGATACTTATGAAAGAGCATATCAAAGTATCGGTAGAACCAAATTGAGCAACCTCCTTCACTTTTTATTGTGTTAGGAAAACAATGGGACTGAGGAAATGGAAAGGGTCAATACTTCAGAGTAATTTTTTAAACATATAGCAACAAATGGTTTCATAGAGAGGAAAGATAGATTCTGCTCCAAACACAATTACAATCTATTACCATGCTGTAGCAAAGAAAATTGAGTACAAGCAGGTGTAAATTTGTTAAATTAAATTTCTGAATTATAATTTCTTGCATTACAACAGTGACTATACTTCAAAAGTATTTAATTGAGTGGAAAGCACCTTGGGATATCCGAAGATCATGAGATGTGCTACTTAAATGAATATCCTTTATTATAATGCATAGAGGAAGAAGACTGTTAGGGATGGGGACATCACTGACTTTATATCCAAAATGCTGATGGGAAGAGCAGCAGAGCTTCAGTGACAGACATCCATTCTCAGAATAAAAGATTGGTCATTGTCTCGCAAATGTGCTTTGTTGAATGATAATTTTCTTTAATTCACTGACGGAGATTTGAATTTGTTTTTTAAAGACATTTAAAAAAGAACAGCTAAAAGGATGACTTTTCTGGCAGCTTAGGATGGCCACCTAATTTGCAACACTTTAACCTTTGAGGAGGGAGAAAAAAATGTCTGCTCAGTCCTCAGCTAGAACCAAAACCCAGGAAGTTTAAGGGAACTGCTTGTTCTTTTTTGCAAGGAGAAGAAATACTGCTAACTGCTATGCTTGAATGAATGAGTGACTGTCATGTGACAAGTCCCTCCGGATCTGTGGTTTTAAGCTGGTGTTTCTCTGGAGTCGAAAGGAGAAGCTTCTGGACTCTGACACATGCAGACCCTAAGTGGGGGTCCCTCTATATCTCTCTCTCCATTTCAGCTTACAAACTTCAAACTCTGCCTGTTGACTGACCACCTTTGCATACTCCGGCTACAATCAGAAACCCCATTGGAGGAAATCATTCGCATCACTATCTTCAAGAGACCCACCACCCTAGTCATCCAGCTCTTCAAATCAATAACCTCAGGACCACTGAATTCAGCTAGAAGCCAACTGAATCACCAAATGCCACAGACTGTATACTTCTAACTCAACCAATCTACCTTTCCCCATTCTGTAACCTATTTGTGTGTGTAAACCACTAGTATGTGTGTGTGAGTGAAAGTTGGCATGTAGTTGATTATTTTGATTAGTTCGGTTTAGGTACAATAAAGTTAACCTCTTTCTTTGTTAACTCAAGAAAATCTGTCTGATTGGTTCTTGTTATGATCATAGCAAGTAAGTAATAAAACGCCTACTGAATTGGCCAGTATACCCACTTTAAGAAATAATTAAACCTGTTGTGGTCAAACAAGGAGAGGGAAAAGAGGGAAGCCCTTTGATCCTTCCTCACTTGACCATAACAGTCATTTAGCGTCTGTGATAAGGAGAAATTTCTTCACTCAAAGGGCTGTGAACCTTTGGCATTTTCTAGCGCAGAGAGCTGTGAATGCTCAGTCATTGAGTATATTCAAGTCAGAGATCGACAGATTTTTGGATACTAGGGGAATCAAAGGATGAGGAGATATTGGGAAGGTAACACTGAGGTAGAAGATCAGCCCATAATATTATTGAATGGTGGAGCAAGCTCGAGAGGCTGAATGGCCTACTGCTGCTCCTATTACTTATGTTCTATGGATCACCATTTGGAACCCTTAATAGTGATCACCAGAGGTCACTGAGACTTAAATCACTAGCTATTCAGTTTATCTCGTTGTTCATGTTTGTTAATGGGTTGGAGCTCCTGGAAATATATGTGAAAATCCACAATAGTCTGAAATAACTAGTGAGCATCTAATTCAGTTCCAGATTGTTAGTTCAATTAAATAGAACTATTGTTTTTCTTTTATATATAAAATATATTAATGACCAGATGCATTAAGTTTTTAAATGTGACACACACCTGGCACAATTCAGGAACAGTTTATTTGATCTGCCTCTGCTCCCCCCACACCCCTACCCCCCATTAGAAGGAAGAAAAACCACACGTAAAAATAGGAAGCTACATTCCTTCAGCTATCTGCAATGGAAAGAGGAGCTAGGTAAAATCTTTAAACATTTAAGAGAGACAGACTCAATGAAGTCACCCTCTCTCCATCTGTCAATCTTTTTGGGTCTATCAATTTTTTTATTGAAACCACACAATTGCTGAAACATATGTTGCAGGGAAGTCTGATAGGAAGATTAATCCTGAGTAATGTCATGACAGAGTTTGCACCCAGTTTCCCTTAAAACCGAATCCTAATAACCTTGTGACGGACACATAATTTTCTCTGATGATTTTATACCAGATATGGAGCCATTCTTTCTGGTTGATTGGCAGTCATATTTGAGAGAGGGGGAGGAGGAGGAGGGAAATATACGGTCGATCTCTGGTACTTTACGAGGGAGGAGTGCAGTTGCAATTCCTAACAGTTTGTATTTGGTATATTGATTGGCATTCTGGGGGAGGCTCATCCTGTGGTTGTCATTGAGATCAGTCTTCAACTTCACATATAATCAGATTTTATAACCAGTACAGCTGAAAATCCTTAACAGCAATCTCTAGTCACTCTACCACCTACCAGAATAATGTTAAAGTATATATACAGTTTAACAAATCATTCCTTTACTTACAGCAAAAAAGTGTGTTGTAAAAGTGTAGCATGTGGCCGTGATGATAGCAATATTCTGTTTTTACACAGGGACAGATGAATTACTGTACTGGGCCATTGCACTGAGAACAGTCACGGCTCATTTCAGTATAAGGCTGGATATGAGTCTTTCAATCAGCTTGCTGCACTTAATTCTTTGGTACAATATAATTGGAGTCTATTTTTATTACATTAATTTAGAGAAATTTGGGCAAACTCACTAATATTCTCTATCAATTGTATTTTACATCTTACAGGAAATTTCTGACTTTTGACAAATGTACAAATGATCTTTTCCTATGTTGGAGAACTTTGCATTGTTACAGTCAATGGTGATTGGCTGGTATGCACCTCCTTGTGAATATTGCATCAATTGAATGTTCATGGTTGAGTTTGCCCACATTTCATATTCATGCTTCTAAAGCAGCCAACAAGCCACTAAGGTGATAGAAATATCATTAATGTAGCTGTGGAAAGTGTGGTGTACTAAGGAATTGATGAATTGGCAACAGAGAAAATCTACTTGTATGAACAAGGCTGTGTTAAGTCCTCGCGGATTTTGCAATGGAGCACCACTAAGGTGGGGCAGAATGGTCCTGAAATATGCAAAGGAGGAAGCGAATGCAGGAGCCTCATTGCAGGGCTGTTAAAAGCATTGGGAAAAACAGAAGGATTTGGGCAGAAGTGAGGAAATGTTACAAGACTTAGAGAAAAGTACAAAGGTAAGACATCTCTGTGAGCTATGGCTCATTGGTACTCAGCCTTTGAATCAGAGACTCATCCCACTACAGAGATGTGAGCATATACTCTAGGTTGACATGAGATGCCATTTTTCAGATGAGACATTAAACCCAGGCCCTGACAACCATCCTGAATTGATCAAAAAGATCCCATGGCACTATTTGAATAAGAGTTTGGGACTTTGGTGTCATCAATCAGCATCATTGAAGCAGATCATCTGGTGATTTCTCTGAAAGCTGTTTCAAACAAGGGCAAATTCTTGTGGTATGCCATTTGACTGCCATGTTTCTCTATGTTGCAAAAGTGCCTCAATAGCTCTAAAGACCATCGTATTGCCCTGAGGTCATGAAAGGCGCTAAATAAATGTAAGTGTTTGCTTTCTGTATCTTGCATCCAGCACACGTCAGCAGCATCACACATTTCAAAGGTGTCACATTGCAGATCATGTCAGGAAACTGTCATACCTGAGGGAATCACATCTCCAAAGAGTCACACATGCTTACAGCAAAATAAAAACTGCCTGAAATAATCAGTTATTAATCTGATTGATGTGTAAAATGCACAAATGTGAACAAAACAATAATAGCAAAAGAAGTACCAATAAGAAGAGAATAAACAAGTGTACTACACACAAACCAACAAATATCGCAAAACTCAATCACTTACATGATTTCCTCACACCCCAATTTCGGGCTGCAATTTACTTTCTTCACACAGGGCCTTATATACAGCTCAAAATAATATTCATAACTTAAGGAACATTTTAAAAAGTAATAAATCTACCAATAAAAGTGGTTATTAAATGGTACATATATTTGCACGATATTCTCCCCAGCCTTTCACATAAGCTTACTCTTCTATCTGGCGATTGAGGCTGAAGTTGGAAATCTCTCCCCAGTCTCAGACACTCTGCACCTCTATCTGCTCTGGACGCATGCAGCTGATTTTCCTGATGGCTACAACTGGCGCAGAACTTTGGATGGGGGTTGGGTGGATATATCTGCTTGCTTCTGCCTGTGCTCCTGACCTCAACCATTTCCAAAGCCAGGATCCTTTTAACCTTGTGCCAGTCATATGATATAATCCGTTAAGAAATGCGCTAGTCTATAGAAATGGATGAATGGGTGCAGGTAGAAATTCGCCTCGGGCAGTGGCGCAGATGGGCCACCCGTTATACACAGCACCTGATATTTAATCCCATTGACTGCAATGGAACTGAATATCAGGCGCTGTGTAGAACTGGCAGCCAATCCGATTTCGCCCTAGTTGTGCCACCTCCCGAGACGAATTCTACCCCGTTGTGCCAGAAACGTGATAAACATCAGAAACACTCCAGGATCCTGGACTATCCACAAACAACATCACGGAGAATCAAATGTAATATAAAAGTAAATTAATGCACGCCTAAAAAGTGTAATGCAATTACTGTATCTGGTTACAGTCACTGAAGCATTTAAAAGGGTTATTTGATTATCTTCTGTAACAGGTTATACTATTCTGAACTCTAAATACCATAGGGAGAAGGTTGCTACTGTGCTGTACGGGTAATGACATTGTAAGCCTTTTTAAAATGCACAGTATAACTCACACCAAGATTAATCTTCACAATCACCATTTTTCATCACAGAATGCTGTTGCACAAAATTGGGTCTTTTGACTCATCAAAGCGAGACCAGTGTTTTGCTCTACATGAGCCTTCTAGTTTAATACTACTCTCCGGTTTCGTCCTCATGCAATTTTAAATTCCTGCTTTTCAAGCAGCTATCTAATTCTCTTTTTAAAGAAATATGGACTCTACTTCAATATCAGCTCTATGAAGGCATATTTTTCTAAGTTTCTGTCTAACTACTAATGGGATCATCATAAATTTGTGCCCTCTTGTTTCCTTTTCACTAACCAGTGGAAGCAATCTGTCACTGCTTACCTTATCAAAGTCTTTTATAATCCCTAAGGCTTTAGTCAGGTCACCCCTTAATCTTCTCAGTACCAATGATACAAGGCCTATCAACTAATGGTACAGGACTATTTGAGGTGTTGTGTTTTGATAACAGCGTATGCGTTGGTATGTTTTCTTGATGTTTAATCATCAGGGTTGTGTATTTTAATTTCACTGGTTAGCTGTGGCAGAGGGAATGACTATTAGTTTTTCTTTTTCCAATATTGCCTCCCCTCTCCTGAAGATTCGTTTTGGGATATGATTCCATGGACAGTGAGACTATCTTCTCTGACTGGCCATTTTTATTGTATAAGCCTGACAATAGGGTTGTCACCTTTGCCAAGTCCAAATGTGGATTATAGAAAGGGGTTATAAACATTTTTATGTAGACAGGATTGTATAAAAATGAGGAAGTGAGCAACACAATGAGTTATTGGAATAAAGCCCTGGAACATGAGATTAAATTCATAAAATATTACAACACCCCAATGATATTTCAGCACAGAATATATACCTCACAAAGGAAAGAAGGTATGTACACTTATGTAGACGTTATCATGTCTTCAAGATATCCTGAAGTGTTTTCACAGCCAGTAAATTAATAGATGGATACGGCCACGATTGCATTGAATGGTGGAGCAGGCTCGAAGAGCCGAATGGCCTACTTCTGCTCCTATTTCTTTTGATTCTTAAGATTCAATCAATTTAAACAAAGCAAAATCCCACAAATAGCAAATCAGATGACTGCCCAGTTAATCTTTTTTTTGGGATGTTTGTTGAGACAATGTTGGTCAGGATTCCAGATGGATTCCTAACGCCCTTTCAAACAATGGCGTGGATTGTTAATGGACACCAAAATAGAAAGTTCCTTGGTTTGACGAACAGCACCTCTGACAATACAGTACTCCCTCAGTACTTCACTCCAGTATCAACATTAATTTCATTCTCAGACTCTGGAGTGGGTTTTGAAATGTGCTGACTTCATAGCTCAGATATATGAGTGCTACCAAATGAGGTAAATTGATACAACATAGAAGGCAAAGCCCACTTTATACTACAGGATTGCTTCTGATGCCAAGATTACCATTGGAGACAGTCCTGTGATACAAGGAGCTGGAACTCTTGATGACAGAAGCAGTGAGAGTGCCCTTGAACAGTTTTGCTGGATGCTTCTGTGAAACACTTTGCTGGCAGCAAATCATAATGGATTCTCAACAGCATCAACCTTGCTATTGAGTCTGCCATTTAGGATCTGACTTTGAACAGATGGCTATCTTTGGTGTCAGCCATGACTCAGTGGGTAGCTTTCTCACTTCTGAGATGCAACATTGTAGGTTCAACCCAGTGACGGTCACTGACCCGAAACGTTAACTCTGCTTCTCTTTTCACAGATGCTGCCAGACCTGCTGAGTGGTTCCAGCATTTCTTGTTTTTATTTCAGATTTCCAGCATCCGCAGTATTTTGCTTTTATTGTAGGTTCAAGTCCTGCTGAAGACTTGAACACAAAATCTAGGCTGAGACTTCAGTTGCATTACAGAGAGAGAGAGAGTTGTAATGTTGGAGGATGCTGTTTTTCAGATGAGACATTAAACAGAGGCCTGGTCTGCCCTCTCAAGTGAATGTAAATGATCCTGTAGTACTATTTCAAAGAACAGCAATGGAGATCTCCCCAGTGCCCTGTCCAATGTTTATCTCTAACATCACTGAAAAAAAGATTATCTGGTCATCATCTCACTGCTGTTTGTAGGATCTTACCCTGCACAAATTAGCTGCCATGCTTCTTAGATTACAACAGTAACTGTAGTTGAAAAGTATTTCATCGGCCGTAAAATGTTTTGGGGGCATCCCTAGGTCACAAAAGGCAATATTTAAACAAAAGTCTTTCTTTCTAGTCTCGCATTGCACTTTCACTATTATTGAACTCTATCAATGACTTTAGGGAAGACCTAGGCAGATTATCAAAGTTGTGAAAGTTGTATCCAGTGTAAACAAGACATTAGAATGAAAGGTAATTAGAATCAAATAATGGCTCTTCATGCAATCACAGTTCAACTCCTAACTTCAACTTCTATAGTGCTTTACTTGTCCAATCAACTTAACCTTTTCAAAAAAGTGTGACCATTCATATTAGATTGCATGCGAAAATTGCTGAAATACCCTGTAAGGATTCAGCTGTAAAGGCTAGACACATGAAGAATCTTATACCTTATGCAGAACAGCAGAACAAAGGAGTCAGGCAATGTCCCTTGCTTAGGCAAAATCAAAAATTGCTAGAACCAATCAGGGTCAGGCAAGGTCTGTGGAGAGAACAGAGGAGTTGAGGGTTTGGGTGTAGATTCTTCGTCAAAAACATTTTATTCATTATACCCTTGCACCCTTATTCAGTCCTTTCCTTTTTGGCCTCCTTGTCTCAAGAGACAATGGGGAAGTGCCGAGAGGTGGTCAGTGGTTTGTGGAGCAGCGCTTAAGTGGCTATAAAAGCCAATTCTAGAGTGACAGACTCTTGCATAGGCGCTGCTGGTGAAATTGGTTGTCGGGACTGTTACACAATTGGCTCTCTCCTTAAACTTCTGTCCCTTTTCCTGCCAACTGCTGAGTCTCTTCGACTCACCTCTCTTCAGCCCCGCCTTTATAGCTGTCCGCCAGCTCTGGCGATCACTGGCAACTGGCTCCCACGACTTGTGGTCAATGTCACAGGACTTCATGTCGCATTTGCAAACGGCTTTTAAAGGGAGACATGGATGGCTGGTGGGTCTGATACCAGTGACGAGCTCACTGTACAATACATCCTTGGGGATCCTGCCATCTACCATGCTGCTCACATGGCCAAGCCATCTCAAGCGTCGCTGGCTCAGTAGGGTGTATATGCTTGGGATGTTGGCTGCCTCGAGGACTTCTGCATTGGAGATATGGTCCTGCCACCTGATGCCAAGGATTCTCCAGATATAGCAAAGATGGAATGCGTTGAGACGTCGCTCTTGCCTGACATATATTGTCCAGGCCTCACTGCCATAGAGCAAGGTACTGAGGACACAGGCTTGAAACACTCGGACTTTTGTGTTCCATGTCAGTGCGCCATTTTCCCACACCCTCTTGGCTAGTCTGGACATAGCAGCAGACGCCTTTCCCATGAGCTTGTTGATTTCTGCATCGAGAGACAGGTTACTGGTGATGGTTGAGCCTAGGTAGGTGAACTCTTGAACCACTTCCAGAGCGTGGTCACCGATATTGGAGCATTTCTGACGTTTTTTGATTCATTTTCTGAAACTGATGGTTAGGCCAAATTCGTTGCAGGTAGCTGCAAGCCTGTCGATGAGTCTCTGCAGACGCTCTTCCATGTGGAATGTTAATGCAGCATCATCAGCAAAGAGGAGTTCAGTACAGGCAGGTAAATCCCTGGGTATGCAAAGGAAGGGAATCCTCATGCCTGTGTGAGGTGAAATTATTGCACAAAGGAGAAGTGGCCACATGGAGGGAGGGTTCTAGCATAAAGAACCAGTTCTCAAGTACTCTGCAAGGTGACTCAGCCTCACAGTGGTTAAGCCTCTTTGCTAAATCTCCTCATATGAGGAACTGCAGTAAACAACTGGTAGTGAATGAGCTTGGTACATGGCACTGGACTCGAACAGCTAGAACATTAAGAATCCATAGTAGACTTGGTAATCAGCTGCAGGGCATTCTGAAGGGGAAGGGTGAAGAGTCAGAGGTCGTGGTACATATTGGTACCAACGGCATAGGTAGAAAGAGGGATGAGGTCCAGCAACAAGAATTTAGTGGGGGCTAGGTAGTAGATTAAAAAGCAGGACCTCAAAGGTTGTAATATCTGGATTACTCCTGGTGCCACGTGCTAGTGAGTATAGGAATAGGAGGATAGAGCAGATGAATGAGTGGCTGAGGAGATGGTGCAGGAGGGAGGGCTTTCATTTCCTGGATCATTGGGTCTGTTTCTGGCAAAGGTGGGACCTGTACGAGTTGGACGGGTTGCACCTGAACCGGAACGGGACCAACATCCTTGCTGGCAGATTTGCTAGTGCTGTTGGGGGAGAGGGGTTTAAACTAATTTGGCAGGGAAATGGGATACAGTGGAGTACAGTAGGGGGTGATGCACAGTCAAATAAAGCAGAGAAATGAAGTCAGAGCAAATATAGGCCTGTTAAGGCACAAGTGAAAAATGCAAGGCTGGTTTGCATCTATTTTAATGCAAGGAGTCTCATGAGTAAGGCAGATGAATTGAGGGCATTGATTAGCACATGGGATTATGATATCATTGCTATCACAGAGACATGGTTGAGGGAGGGGAAGGACTGGCAGCTCAATATTCCAGAGTATAGAATCTTCAGGCAAGACAGGGGAGGGGGTAGCATTGCACTGTTGATCAAGTTGTCAATTACTGCAGTAAGGAGAGATAATATTTATTTATTTAGAGATACAGCACTGAAACAGGCCCTTCAGCCCACCAAGTCTGTGCCAACCAAGAACCACCCATTTATACTAACCCTACAGTAATCCCATATTCCCTACCACCTACCTACACGAGGGGCAATTTACAATGGCCAATTTACTTATCACCTGCAAGTTTTTGGCGGTGGGAGGAAACCGGAGCACCCGACGAAAACCCATGCGGTCACAGAAAGAACTTGCAAACTCCGCACAGGCAGTACCCAGAATTGAACCCAGGTCCCTGGAGCTGTGAGGCTGTGGTGCTAACCACTGCGCCACTGTGCCGCCCTTGTGCCAGTGTGCTGCCCTATCTTAGAAGGTTCCTCAAATGAGGCCATATGGGTAGAACTTAAAAACAAAAAGGGGGAAAATCACTTGGCTGGGAGTGTACTACAGACCTCCAAACAGTCAGGGAGAGATAGAGGAGCAGATATGTAGGCAATTCTCAGAGAAGTGTAAAAATAATAGGGTAATAATAGTAGGGGATTTCAACTTCCCTCATATCAACTGGGATAGTCTTAGTGCAAAAGGCTTAAAGGGGGCGGAATTCTTAAAATGCATACAGGAGAGCTTTCTGAGCCAGTATGTAGAAAGTCCTCTGAGAGAAGGGGCAGTACTGGACCTGATCCGAGGGAATGAAGCCGGACAAGTGGTAGAAGTGTCAGAGGGGGAGCATTTCAGGGATGGTGACCAAAGCTCTGTAAGATTTAAGGTAGTTATGGAAAAGGACAAAAAGGGACCGGAAATAAAGGTACTGAATTGGGGGAAGGCCGATTTCAATGTGATAAAACAGGATCTGGCCAAAGTGGACTGGGAGCAGCTACTTGTAGGAAAGTCTACATCAGATCAGTGGGAGTCATTCAAAGAGCAAATAATGAGAGTTCAGAGCCAACATGTACCTGTTAAGGTGAAGGGTAGGACCAACAAGTCCAGGAAACCCTGAATGTCAAGGGATACAGAGGATTGGATCAGGAAAAAAAGGAGGCTTATGGCAGATAACGAGCACTGAGAACAGCAGAGCCACTAGAGGAGTATAGAACGTGTAGGGGGTACTTAAAAAAGTAATTAGGAGAGCGAAGAGGGGACATGAAAAAACACTGGCGGGCAAGATAAAGGAAAATCCCAAGGCGTTTTATAAATATATTAAGGGCAAGAGGATACCCAGGAAAAGAGTAAGGCCTATTCGGGACCAAAGTGGCAATCTGTGTGTGGAGCCAGAGGACATAGGTGAGGTTTTAAATGATTACTTTTCATCTGCGTTCACTATGGAGAAGGAAGATGTAGGTGTAGAGATCAGGGAGGGGGATTGTGATCTACTTGAACATATTAGCATTGAAAGGGAGGAGGTATTAGCTGTTTAGTGGGCTTAAAAGTGGATAAATCCCCAGGTCCAGATGAAATGTATCCCAGGCTGTTATGTGAGGCAAGGGAGGAGATAGAAGGGGCTCTGACACAAATTTTCAAATCCGATCTGGCCACATCAGAGGATTGGAGGACAGCGAATGTGGTACCATTATTTAAGAAGGGTAGCAGGGATAAACTAGGTAATTACAGGCCAGTGAGTCTAACGTCAGTGGTTGGGAAACTATTGGAAAACATTCTGAGGGACAGGATTAATCTCACTTGAAAAGGCAGGGATTAATCAGGGATAGTCAGCATGGCTTTGTCAGGGAGAGATCGTGTCTAACAAACTTGATTGAATTTTTCGAGGCGGTGACTCGATGAGTAGATGAGGGTAAAGCAGTTGATGTAATCTACATGGATTTCAGTAAGGGTTTTGATAAGGTCCCGCATGGGAGATTGCTTACGAAGATAAGAGCCGATGGGATCCAGGGCAATTTGGCAAATTGGATCCAAAATTAGCTTAGTGGCAGGAGGCAGAGGGTGATGATCAAGGGTTGTTTTTGCAAATGGAAGCCTGTGACCAGTGGTGTACCACAGGGATCGGTGCTGGGACCCTTGCTGTTTGTAGTGTACATTAATGATTTAGACGTGAATATAGGAGGTATGATCAGTAAGTTCGCAGATGACACGAAAATTGGTGGTGTTGTAAATAGTGAGGAGGAAAGCCTTAGATTACAGGACGATATAGATGAGCTGGTGAGATGGGCGGAGCAGTGGCAAATGGAATTTAATCCTGAGAAGTGTGATGTGATGCATTTTGGGAGGACTAACAAGGCAAGGGAATATACAATGGATGGTAGGACCCTAGGAAGTACAGAAGGTCAGAGGGACCTTGGTGTATTTGTCCATAGATCACTGAAGGCAGCAGCACAGGTAGAAAAGGTGGTTAGGAAGGCATATAGGATATTTGCCTTTATTAGCCAAGGCATAGAATATAAGAGCAGGGAGGTTATATTGGAGCTGTATAAAACGCTTCATAGGCCACAGCTGGAGGACTGTGTACAGTTCTGGGCACCACACTATAGGAAGGATGTGTTTGCACTGGAGAGGGTGCAGAGGAGAGTCACCAGGATGTTGCCTGGGCTGGAGCATTTCAGCTATGAAGAGAGACTGAAAAGGCTAGGATTGTTTTTCTTAGAGCAGTGAAGGCTGAGGGGGGACATGATTGAGGTATACAAAATTATAAGGGGCATTGATAGGTTAGATAGGAAGAAACTTTTTCCCTTAGTGGAGGAGTTAATAACCAGGGGCATAGATTTAAGGTAAGGGGCAGGAGGTTTAGAGGGGATCTGAGGAAAACATTTTTCACTCAAGAGGGTGGTTTGGAATCTGGAACGTACTGCCTGAAAAGGTGGTAGAGGCAGGAACCCTCACAACATTTAAGAAGTATTTGGATGAGCACTAAACTCGACGAGGAAAGTCTGAGATTTGGATGACAGCTCCTGGAAGGCACCAGCTGTAGTCCAGATATTAGAAGATGTGCTCATATATCTAGGACTTGGGCCCTACCCTGATTGTGTTATCATAGAATGATTTATGGCATAGAAGGAGGCCATTCGGCCTATCAGGTCCATGCCAGCTTTCGGCAGAGTAATCCAGTCAGTCCCCCTCCCCCGGTTGATCGCCAAAGCCCTGCAAGTTTATTTTCTTCAAGGGCTATCCAATTTCCTTTTGAAATCATTGATTGTCTCCGCTTCCATCACTCTCATGGGCAGCGAGTTCCAGGTCATTATCACTTGCTGCGTAAAAAAGTTCCTCCTCGCATTCCCACTTCTTCTCTCGCCCAAAATCTTCAATCTGTGTCCCCTTGTCCTTGTACCATCAGTTAATGGGAAACCTTTTTCCTTGTCTGACTTATCTAAGCCTGTCATAATCTTGTACGCCTCTATCAAATCTCTCCTCAATCTCTTTTGCTCCAGGGAGAACAACACCAGATTTTCCAACCTAACCTTGTCACTAAAATTCCACATCCCTCGAACCATTCTGGTAAATCTTCTCTGCACCCTCTCAAGAACCCTCAGATCCTTCCGAAAGTATGGTGATCTGAATTGGACACAATACTGTATTTGGGGTCCAACCAGACCTTTGTAAAGGTTCAGCATAACTTTCCTGCTTTTGTACTCTGTGCGTCAATGTATAAAGCCCAAGATTCCATATGCTTTGCTAACCACTCTCTCAATATGTTCTGCCACCTTCAAAGATTGATGCATGTGCACCCCCAGGTCCCTCTGTTCCTGCATACTCTTTAGAACAGTGTCATTTAAGTATATATTGCCTCACACTAGCCCTTCTGCTGAAATGCATCACTCACTTCTCTGTATTAAGTTCCATCTGCCACTTGTCTGCCAATTCTGCTAGCCTATCTATGTCCTGTTGCAGGGGGGGTCGTATCATCCTCACTGATTGACACTCCTCCAAGTTTGGTATTATCGGCAAATTTTGAAATTCTACTCTATTTTCCAAGATCCAAGTCATTTATATATAACAAAAAAGCAACGTTCCCAGCAAAGACCCTTGGGGAACACCACTGTCTACCATCCTTCAGTCTGAAAAACAACCGTTTACCACAAATTGCCATTTTCAGTCTGTAAGCCCATTTTTTATCCAAGCTGTGCTGACCCTTCTATTTTGTGAGCCTCAATTTTGTTAACCAGTCTTTTATGTGGTACTTTATCAAATGCTTTCTTAAAATCCATATAAACAACCTCCACCACATTCCCTTCATCAATCCTCTGTTACTTAGTCAAAAAATTTAATTAAGTTTGTCAAGCATGATCTGCCTTTTACAAATCCATGCTGGTTATCCTTAATTAACTCAAACCTCTCCAAGTGCCTGTTGATTTTTTTCCATGATTATTGTTTCTAAAACCTTACCCACCACTGATTTTAAACTAACTGGCCTGTAGTTGCTAGGACTGTGCTTACACTCTTTCTTGCCACTCTCCAATGCTCTGGCACCTCCCCCGTTAGCAAGCTATCGGGACCAGGTGAATGATCTACCTTAAGCATAGCCAGCCTTTCCAGTACCTCCTCCCTCTCAATTTTTACCCAATCCATTGCCTCTACTCTCTCCGCTTCGACCAATATTTTGTCAGATTCCTCTTTCTTATTAAACACCAATGCAAAGTACTTATTAAGTATCCTACCCTTGCCCTGTGCCTTTAAGCATATATTACCCACTTTGGCCCTAATAGGTCCCACTTCACCTCTTACCACCCGATTACTATTTACATGCTGGTAGAACATTTTTGGGTTCACTGCCAATCTATTTTCATATTCTCTCTTTGCCAGTCTTATTTTCCTTTCAGTTCCCCTCTCAACCTATCGTATTTTGCCTGGTTCTGAATTGAAGAATTCACCTGACATGCATCATAGACCCTCTTTTTTTTTTGTTTCATCATAATCTCTAGCTCCCTTGTCATCCAAGGAGCCCTGTTTTTGGTTCCCCAACTTTTCACCCTTGTTGGAATGTACCTGTAGCATCTCTTCCTTAAAGATAACCCATTGTTCCGTTACCATTTTTCCTGTCAGACTTTGGTTCCATTTTATCCTGGCTAGATCCCATCTCATCACAGAGAAGCAAGCAGCTGCAATGAAGCATTGTGCCTAAACCATTAAATGGATACGTGTACACACGCTGTGGTCACAGAAGATGGTGGCACACAGTTATGGTGAGATGTGCTGCTTACCATACCTTACCTATGAGGAGGTGCTGGGACCAGCTGTCCACCTAATGAGAGGTCAAGCCCACACCTCTCAGTTGTCTGACAACCAAATAGTGACTATCCTCCTATGGGGAAGATAGGAGGCCACCTGCATCTTCTCTGGGGTCGAGATGGAACAAGATGACACACGTGGAGGCTTAGAACCAAGTCAAACCTCTGTAGTCAACTTGGTAATGCAATACCTGAAACAGGTAGATCCGCAGAACTCTGAGGCACTGTGAATGACTGGCTCATATGGAGCGCACACACTCTTCCTTGCAAGTGATACCTCACTTATTCAAAGCCAGATAACTTTTGCACAGGTTGAAATAGCCAGGATTCTTCCCAGTCAGCTCCAATTCATTGTCCGAATGTGTAAGCTGGTCCCAGCAGGACAAACAGCGAGGGCGGGCTTGTGCTCTGTACTTCCTTGGCTGATTAAACTCTAGCTGTACCCCTACGCAGACTAGGCCTTCCTAAGCCTTGTCTCTGTCAACCTGTGTCTAAACCAGTTCTGATGAAAGGTCATCGACCTGAAACGTTAACTCTGTTTCTCTCTCCACAGATGCTGCCAGAACTGCTGAGTCTTTCCAGCACTTTCTGTTTGTATTCTAAACTCTCTGGCCTTGGCTAAATGCAATGTATCATGCCAGGGAGAGAGTTGGCACTTCATATTATGAAACAAAAATCTCACAGGGGGGATACAGCTTTCTCAGTTGATGTGAAAACTTTCAAATACTGTGGTTAATATCAATGTATGTCAGACATTTAGCTGGCCAAAGGAAAAATCAGTGCTTTTCAGAAACCAGAGGGAAACTTTAATCCTGATTCAGGAGGTGACATTGCAACAATAAAGAATTTGTATTTACACACTGGCTGTAGGAACATTAGTATCAATGAACCAATCTCGAATTGACTTTGCGGGTAACAACCTATACTGGTACTGGGGTGGAGCACTTTTCCCTATACATAGGCTGAAAAGTGGGATTTTACTGTGCAGTTCAATCTGTCACTGGAAAAGAAAACAGGCTGCACGGCCAAAAGAATGAACATGTGCTAAGCCTACTGGATAGTGCATGTTGGCAGGCTATTCAACTGTGGGGTCCTAATTGTCTCTTCATCTGCTACACACATCACTGAAGGTCAACCAAGAATGGAAAACATGGCTTTGTTCGGCATTTTGTGCTGTTGCCTCCAGGCTTCTCCAAGTTTGGGCTTCATGCGCTGACTACAGTCCAAATGGAAACCTGCTGACACTCGCTCAGTCTGATGATCCTCTAAAGAACACACATTCTCTACAGCTGGTCTCAGGAAACCCTGACAGCTTTACATTTTGCTTGCACCCATTTGTACAAGATCTGTGCTTGAGACCAGAATGGGTTTTGTGTAATATAAAAGCACCTTATACCTTCTCCATAGCCTAAAGCCGCAGAGGCTCATTAAAGTGCTCCATTGCTGTGCTGATTTAGTTTGGTTCACTCAGCACAAACCATTACATCCATGCAGAATGGCTACTTAAATGTGATTGTGATATTTTTCATGTTATTGGACAAAAGCTCTGCAGTGCGACCAGAATATCCTGGGCATCAAACCCATTATCATTCAAAGGATAGATCCTATTGTAGATTGAATCGGACAGCAAACCTCATTATATTCCCTTAATGCTAACTATAGTAGATGAGAATTTGATGCCCTCAGCCGTGGGTGGAGCAATGACTATAGTCCTGAGTAAAGAAAAAGGTGCCGTTATCAACGTCAAGTTGAATGTACCCTTCATTGTTTCCAACTAAGTAGAAACCAATTATAAGTTCTTGCGCTCTCCCAGCAGTCCATCCACTTGTTGGTTTTAAACCCAAACAAACTTTTAGCATGTTCAAAGGATCATAGGAAATAGGAGCAGGAGTAGGCTATTCGGCCCATCGAGCCTGCTCCGCTATTCAAACAGATCATGGCTGATCATCTACCTCTACACAATTTTTCCCCACTATCCCCATATCCCTTGATGTCGTGACTTTGTTCATATTACAAATGACATGTGTTTACAGAGTAAACATTCTTTTTGGCATTGGCTTTATTCTTAAAATGCATTTCAGTTTTAACATCTTCAAGGTTTGTGGAATCCTTGCAGTGCCAGAAAAGGCATCTTGTCTGATTTGCTGCTGGCATTGAGCAAGGATATGAAAATCGGCCTTCTGTTCTATTAGCTAGTGCAACTGTCTTGAGGCATAGATATTTAGACATTGAGACATTGCCAGGAGGAAGTATGTGGCATCAAATGCTATTGCAGGTGCTGCTAGCAACATTGCTAATATGTTATAGTTTCTGTCTACATGATACCCCACCAGTAACTTTGGATGTAAATCAATGTTCTGTTTATCTGGATATTGTCATTCCCAGTAACGAGATAACATATGCCTACTTTTAGGATACAAACTTTATTCAATGTGGAGTCTTTAAAATTGACTTTATCTTTTTAAAAAAAGGTGAACAATGCTGCAAAAGATGGCCGCCGAAGGTCAGGTGACCTGGTCTACACATTCAAACATTGCCTTACTGTCTGTTAAGGACAAAAGGATACATTCCAGGCTAAGAGGTGTCAAATACACCCATTTTGAAACCATCAAGAGAGAAAGTGTGTAGTAGCCACATCAGAACTAGATTATACTCATTCAGACATTAATGGATGGCCATGAATTCCACACCGTGGTCCATTGTGCGATCATAATGGGGTGGAGGGGTGTGGTGGGCATGTGTCTCCTAACAGAAGCTAATGTGAGAGATTTTCACTTTAAAAGGTAGCCCTCTTGTGAGAAAGAGGAGAGTCACAGCAACATCACAAAAGGCAGTCGAGCTAGGGGCTGTGAAAAGATCCAGCCAAAACAAAGAAGGAGCCCTGCTGCAAATTCTACAGTTCAAGTTGCTGCAGCAGAGAATGAAAATGACCCACCACCTCCAGTCTGAAATCTTAATCACCAGAAATCTACAACACCTCAATAAGTCAAGACTGCAAAGTACCCAGGCCTGTATCTTTAAAAAGAGCCTGTTCTACTTCGAAGATTCAACAAGTTTACCGTAAACTATGAACACCTACAATGCCTTGAACCCTTCCATCTATCTATCTATCTATAATTGCATTGGAAGCAGTTCAGAGAAGATTCACTCAACTGATTCCTGGGATGAGAGAGTTATCTTATGAGGAAAGGATGGACAGGTTGGGTCTGTATTCATTGGAGTTTAGAAGGATGAAAGGTGATCTTATTGAAACATATAAGATCCTGAGGGGACTTGAGTGGATGTTGAAAGGATATTTCCCCTTGTGGGAGAGAATAAAACTAGGGGGCACAGTTTAAAAATAAGGGGTCTCCCATTTAAGACAAAGATGAGGAGAAATTTTTTCTCTCAGAGAGTTGTGAGTCTGTGGAACTCTATTCCCCGGAGAGCGGCGGAGGCAGGGTCATTGAATGTTTTTAAGGCAGAGGTGGACCGATTCTTAACAAACAAGGGAGTCAAAGGGTATCAGTGGAGGCAGGAAAGTAGAGTTGCGTCCACAAACAGATCAGCCATGCTCTTATAAAATGGCAGAGCAGGCTTGAGGGGCCAAATAGCCTACTCCTGTTCTTAGTTCGTACATACGTATGTGCTTGAGCATGCATGTGAGAGTGAATGTGTGCATGAGTAGTGTTGTGAACATTTTGGGGAATGAATATTGTTCAATAAATATTTAATCTTCTGTTTTAAACCTGCAAGAAAAGCCATCACTGTCTATTTGGCAAGTATAACACTCGAGGGCTAACTCATCATTTTAAACAAAACACTATTAGTCATTTGGGAAGTGAACAGTGGAAATCACCCGCACACCTTACCACCTGGCTGTAACAATATTCTTCAACATGTGCATGATATTATTTTGCTAAGAAATTAAAGTGAATTATGAGTGGGTCATAATTGCTTCTGAGGGTATGGTTATTTTTAGCAGTCCTGACATCTGACCTGGAAGTTGCTTTTGCAATTTTCACTGCTGAAGGCAGTCTGAGCATTAAATTGGAATGATCTGATATTTTTTAGCACTAATTTCCCAAATTGAAATCTTCTTTTTCATTATTTAATTCAAATTATTAGATAATTCAATTTTGTTTAACACAAAATCAACATGAGTAGCCTGCATCCTTTAGTGCCATCTGTGGCTCAGTGGTTGCAGATGTGCCTCTAAGTCAGAAAGTTGTGGAGTCAACTCCCACTCCAGCGACATGTGCATATAATCTAGACTGACACAGCACAGAAGTAAAGCAGATGGAGTTCTACACTGTTGGAGGTGTTGTATTTTGGATGAGATGTTAAATTGAGATCCCATCTGCCCTGTCGGGTTGACATAAAGGCTCCCACACCATTATTTCAAAGAAGAGCAAGGGAGTTTTCCCTGCTATTTGTGGGAGCTTGCTGTGCACAAACTGGTTTCCACATTTCCTATATTACAACAGTGACTACACTTCAAAAGTACTTGCTTGGCTTTTTGGGACCTCCTGAAGACATAGAAGGTGCTATATAAATACAAATCTTTCTTTCCAAATTCTTTCTTTATGTGGTTTGCGATTTATCACTATCACTGGCCATATAACTGTTTAATTAGCCTCTGACAAATGTATTCATTCATTTTAGCACTGAAGTTGCGGTACGTTATTCACAACATTTTTCATAAAGTTCTGTAATGACAATGGGTAACTTGCTCCTTTATGGGAATCTGAGCCACTGCATTCATTCCAGTGAGTGCAAACAGTTTCCTGATTACCATACCAGATAAATACTATATTAAGCAATATTTGATGATCGAAAATGACATGGAAAGAAAGAAATTTGAAACTGGCACGTACTGCCAATATTTTGAATAAGACAAACTAGTTATTGTGCTAATTATTAAATGTCTCAAATTGATAAATGAGTCGTCTACAATTTTCTATAAATGAAAATGCTAAACTAATAAAACCTGGATGGTTTTAACCTTCATTATAATTGTGCTTTTCTAATAATGAGATTTATAGAAATATAGAATGGTGCAGCACAGAGGCGGCCATTCAACCCATTGAGCCTGTACTCACTCTTTGTAATAGCTATTCAATTAGTCCCACTCTGCTGCTGTTCCCCATAGCCCTACAAAGTTAGCTTTCTTTTAGAGTGGGTGGCTTTCTTGAAATGGCAAATACACTTTATTTTTGAGCTGTTCTTGTGCTGTATCTCAGCACAAATAAAACATCTGCATGGTTTTTTGATTGACTATCTGTGATGGAGGGAGGGAGAGAAATGCAGAAACACTACTGTGCTCCTCAAAGGGTTAACAATCGACCACTGTGAGATTCCTGCAGTTCTCTGTGCTTTCTCCATATTCGCGACAGCAAGTACCTTGACATATATTTCCATTTATTTAATATCATCAGCCTGTACAGTCACCTCCTGTGACTGCGCACATGTAATCATCTATCTCTTGCAGTAAAGGGCCAGCGTCAAATGCACCATTAATAGATATTGTGCTTCAGTTTTCCAAATTTGGCAGGTTACTTTTACTGAAAGTATCTTTATGTGTAAGGAAACCTTTTGAGACTCATGTCCTAAATGTATGTAGTAAACAGGGAGTAATATATTATTCTTCCAACCAGTATTTGTACTCATTTTATTTGAACTAGGACAGAGGAATCTACACCTTGAGCTTAATTGCTGAATGTTTGTTACGACACAATAATAGGACAAGCAACAGATTAAAATAAATCTCATTTGCATTATTTTTAGGATTTTTTCCTCTTTTTGTATTCATTTAGGGGGGTGAGGGCGTCGCTGGCTAGGCCAGCATTTATTGCCCATCCTTAATTGCCCTTGAGAAGGTGGTAGCGAGGTGCCTTCTTGAACCGCTGCAGTTCATGTGGGGTAGGTACATCCTGTTAGGAAGGGAGTTCCAGGATTTTGACCCAGGGACAGCGAAGGAATGGCGATATAGTTCCAAGTCAGGATGGTGTGTGACTTAGAGAGGAACTTGCAGGTGGTGGTGTTCCCTGTTGCCCTTGACCTTCTGGTGATAGACGTCGCAGGTGTGGAAGGTGCTGTCGAAGGAGCCTTGGTGAGTTGCTGCAGTGCATCTTGTAGATGGTACACACTGCTGCCACTGTGCATTGGTGGTTAAGGGAGTGAATGTTGAAGGTTGTGGATAGTGTGCCGATCAAGTGGGCTTCTTTGTCCTGGATAGCGTCGAGCTTCTTGAGTGTCATTGGTGCTGCACCCATCCAAGCAAGTGGAGAGTATTCCATCACACTCCTGACTTGTGCCTTGTGAATGGTGGACAGGCATTGGGGAGACAGGAGGTCAGTTACTCACCGCAGAATTCCCAGCCTCTGACCTGCTCTTGTAGCCACAGTATTTATGTAGCTGGTCCAGTTCAGTTTCTGGTCATTGGTGACCCCCAGGATATTGATAGTGGGGGATTCAGTGATGGTAATGCTATTGAACGTCAAGGGGAGATGGATAGATTCTCTCTTGTTTGAAATAGTCATTGCCTGGCACTTGTGTGGCGTGAATGTTACTTGCCACATATCAGCCCAAGCCTGGATGTTGTCCAGGTCTTGCTGCATATGGACATGGGCTCCTTCAGCATCTGAGGAGTCGCGAATGGTGCTGAACATAAAGCAGGTGAAGATGGTTGGGCCTAGGACGTTACCCTGAGGAACTCCTGCAGTGATGTCCTGGGACTGAGATGATTGACCTCCAACAACCACAAACATCTTCACCTATTGATTTTATTATTGCATGAATTGTTCAGTGATTTTTATTTAGGAGCATAGGAACAGGAGTAGGCCATTCAGTCCCTTGAGTATGTTCCACCATTCTGTACGAGTGTGGCTGATCTGTATATTAACTCCATTTACTTGCCTGGCCTGCTTAACCCTTAATATCCTTGCCTAGCAAACATCTATCAATTTTAGTTTTGATATTTCAACTGACCAAGCATCAACAACTTTCTGGTGCAAAGAGTTCCAGATTCCCATTACCCTTTGTGTGAAGAAGTATTTTCTGGCATCACCTCTGGATAGTTTCACTCTAATTTTAAGCCTACACCCCCTTTTTTCTGGATGCCCCCATCAGAAGGAAGAGTTTCTCTCTATTCATCTGATGAAATCCTTTAAATATCATCAACCTCTCAATTAGATCACCCCCTAATCTTCTATATTCAAGAGAATACAAGCCTAATCTATGCAAACTGTCCCCAGAATTTAACCCTCAGCCCCAGTATGTGCATCTGCGCTTCACCCCCTCCAAGGCCAATATATACCTCCTTAGGTGTAGTGCACAGAATTGAACACAGCACATGAAATAGGCTTCAACCAAAGTTCTATATAGCTATAACACTATTTTCACCCCTTTGTAAATCAGACCTCTTGTCCATGAGACCCACCTCCTGATCCCTTGACCCTAATCTCACCAAACAGCTGAGCATCCAATTTACCTTCCTGGCCCCCATGTCAGCTGATATTATTAATGGTTCTCTCCCCTCAGGTACTGTCCTCCTCCCCTTCAAATCTGCCGTCATACCTCTCTCCTCAAAACACCCACTCTTGATTCTCTATTGTTGCAAACTATTGCCCCATCTCCAAACTCCCTTTTCTCTCCAAAGTTCTTGAATGTACTGTTGCTTCCCAAATCTGTACCCATCTTTCCTGGAACTCCATGTTTGAATTCCCCAATCTGGTTTCCACCGCAGCCACAGGACTGAAACAACTCTTATCAAAGTCACATATGACATTCTTAGTAACTGTGAAAATAGTATACTATCCCCCCTTATCCTTCTCGACCTGTCTGCAGCCTTTGACATAGTTGGCCACATCATCCTCCTCCAACGCCTCACCACCAGCTGGGTTGGACTGCATTCGCCTCATTCCATTCTTATCTACCCAGTCGTAGCCAGAGAATCATCTGCAATGGCTTCTCTTCCCACATCCCCACTAATACCTCAGGTGCCCCCCAGGGGTCTCTCCTTGGCCTCCTCCTATTTCTCATCTACATGCTGTCCCTTTTCAACATCATCCGAAAATAGGGCTGAATCTTGACCGAGACGGACTGCGCAGTTATAGGGCTGGTAGAGTTTAAGTCTGAGTTTTCCTGCATGCTGTGGAGTTTTGATTCATTAACATATTTAAATTGCCAACTCGCCTCCTGGAAGCAGGTTGGCTGCCTGCCCCTTGTTAAACCCAGAAGTGGGCAGGTTGACATAAGTTGAGGTTGGGTTTGAGATTTTTGAAGTTTTACTATCTCACCTAACCCCAACCCTGTTTTTGGGAGTAAGGACAGTCACAATGCCATGTTCCACATATAAGCTAATGACACCGAGCTCTACCTCATCACCACCTCTCTCAAGCCTTCACTGTCTCTAAATTTGCAGACTCCTTGTCCAACATCCAGTAGTGGATCAGATAAAATTTCCTTCAATTAAATATTGGGAAGACTGAAGCCAGCATTTTTGGCCACTCCCACCCCCCCCCCCCCCCCCCCAAACTCTGTTCTCTTGCCACCAACTCTGTCCTTCTATCTGGCAACTGTCTGAGGCTAAAACAGACTTTTCATAATCTTGGTGTTATATTTCACCCTGACATGCAGACCCCACCTGCCAAGAATGATTTCGTCATGTGGACATTAGAGCCATAGAGAGATACAACACTGAAACAGGCCCTTCAGCCCACCGAGTCTGTGCTGACCAACAACCACACATTTATACTAATCCTACATTAATCCCATATTCCCTACCACATCCCCACCATTCTCCTACCTACACTAGGGACAATTTACAATGGCCAATTTACTTATCAACCTGCAAGTCTTTGGCTGTGGGAGGAAACCAGAGCACCTGGTGGAAACCCACACAGTCACAGGGAGAGCTTACAAACTCTGCACAGGCAGTATCCGGAACTGAACCTGGGTCGCTGGAGCTGTGAGGCTGTGGTGCTAACCACTGCGCAACCCTTGGCATGTGTATTATGGATATACATTTATACATACCCATGAACAATATAGATCCTAAATCATTTTGGGCTAATATAACGCTTGCTTTTAAAAAAATGCAATGCCTTTTTACGATCAGCATAATTTTTCCAAGCATTTCTTCTCTGGCTACTAAAGAAAATTTACAATGACCTTTTACAATTAAACTTGCAATTCTGAACACCTTAAAACTCTTGTATGGCTCATTTTCTTTCAAAACATTATTCACAATGTTGTTCCGGTGATAAGATGTTGTGCCTCCGACTCATGGATTTAGTTGTCGTCGCCCTTCTCTGTGATGAGTTGGCATGTTGTACTGGCGTTATTGTGTGTGTTGCTCCTGGTGTTGCAGAAATTGTGCTTGACATTGGTGATGTTGTGTCGCTTGTTGGTAATGTTGTTGATGTTGTGTCGCTTGTTGGTGATGTTGCCAATGACCTTCTCGGCTTTACCATTTCTGGTGTAGGCCGAATATGGGCTTTGTTCCTTCTCATCTGCTTACCAGTTTCAGTCTTGATTAAAAATGATCTTGGAGTCTCAGCTTCACCAACAACCTTTGTTGGACTCCAGGTGTTCAGGAATGGGTCCCGTACATGCACAATTTGTTCTCTCAAAAAACTCAGAGACAATGATTTGGCACATTTGTTGAAGTGCTGACTTCCTTCTACCTGTCCATCAGTGATTTGGCCTATTACTTTCTCATGATCATTTGGAGGATGTATCTTGTTTGACAGATTGTCTTGTATTTTCTGTCATTTTACCGCCATTCAGTCGCTCTGCAGGTTGGCCTTGACAGGTGCAGCTGGAGTGACAATAAGGCAAGGTTGGGGGTCTTTCTTTGTCTCTCAGCATTTTATGAGGGTCTTTTTCACCGTCTGGATGTGTCTTTCTATAAAACTGTGTCCCCTTCGGTTATGTGGTGATGAGGTTATGATTTTGAATTATACTATTCAGCAAACTCCTTAAACTCTCTGGAGGTGAATTAGGTTCCATTATCACATATCACCCTTTCTGGACTCCCTTGCTTAACAAACAAGACTCGTACTGCTGTGGTGATTGTTGTAGCTCTCATATCTTTTACTTTTCCGATGAATAGGAACTTTGAGTAATAGTTTGCTACTATGAGATACCATTCTTGGTTGTGCGTGAATAAGTCAGCTCCCACAGTATGCCATGGTCTGGGTGGTACCTCACTAACCATCATCTCTTTCAGCTGTGTATGTCTATACTTCAGGCATACACTGCATGTAGATACCATTCTTTCAATGTCTTTGTAGTTGCCTATCCAATACACAACTGATCTAGTTCTAAGCTTACATTACTCTATTCCCATGTGGCCTTCATGTATCTTCTAGAAAAGTTCCCTCTGCATCATTTTGGATACGATAGTTCTGGATCAGGCCAGCAGAACACCATCTTCTAGTGAGATGTCATCTCTGATTGACCAATACTGCTGTATTGCTGATCGTGTTTGGTGCATCTTATCCGGCCATCCCTGAACCACGCTGAGAGAGCATCTGTAACTCTTCATCTTTACTAGTCTCATCTCTGATTTGACTCCGTTTTGGTGGTGTCACATTCACTAGGTGATATATACATCTTCACAAAGATGTACACGTACATCTTTACACATATATTTTTTATTTTGTGTGTCTCCTGTGGAGATGGACATGATAGGGTATCTGAGAGCACCATTTTTCTTCCTGGCTTACATTTCAGAGTGAGATCATAACTCTGAAGCCTCAAGAGTAACCTCTGCGGCCTTGCTGGTGCTGTACACAGATCTTTCTTGTAGATCTTGTTGTGGGATCACCTTAAGAGAGGACCACCTTAAGAGGCTGTAAGTGAAAATCACCAGAGAAAGTGATGATGTATCATACATGGCCAGAAAATTGTGGGAATAGCCCGACAAAGTGAAATATCTGTAGATATTGTGTGTATTTATATATATATCTGTTCTAGTTTAAGTTATAATAAAAACCCACGTATTCTTTGGATATTATTTGTAGTACTGTGAGTCTTACAATAGTTCACAATAATCAATAGAATCAAACATCAATAGCACAAGTAATATTACAGATCTGTTCTAGTGGACGATGATCACACACCACTATGAATTTTCTCCCATAAAGATATGTATGGAATTTCTCACATCCATACACGACTGCCAAAAGCTCTCTTTCTGTGTTGGCATACCTGATCTCAGCTGATGTTAGAGCCTTGGATGCAAATGCTATCAGCTTTCCCTTTTGTACCAAGGCCGCTCCCAGTCCTTTTGTCGAAGCATCTACTTGCAGAATGACAGGTTTCGCTTGTTGAAGTATGACAGACCTATCTCCTTGCATATTATTTCTTTGATTTTACTGAAACTCCTCTCATGTGACTCTGACACAGGTACTCAACATTTTCTCTCATCGGCTCTTACAGGTTTGCTGTGTGCTCTGACATGTGAGGTAGGAAAGAGCTCATGTGCTGGATCAAGCCAAGAAAACTTCTCAGCTCTTTCTTGTCTCTCAGAGCTTCCATCTCAGAATTTGTGCTGTCCAAAGGGTGTGTTGAGTGTGCCAACAGCGAAGATTCCTCGTCAAGCTTCACATTCCAGTAGCTGTTTCTAGCATCAGGCTTGCTGCAAACGTTTGTCGCTGCCAGTGCTGGTTTGATCTCTTCCAGTGTTGGAGTAGGGTTGTGATTCCTCTTTATTGCTTGATTAAGATCTTTTGGGATCCAGGCAAATTTTTAGCCTTCCATTCTCTTTCACCACAATGGAATTTACCCAATCTGTAGGCTCTGTGACTCTGGCAATCGCTTTATTTTCATCCACCTCTTTGAGTTCTCTTCCAAGCTTTCCTTTTAGCTCTAATGGTACTTTATGTGGGAGATAAATCATTGGTTTCTTCTCGAGGTCAATGGTGATATGATACTCAAAATCTTCAAAATATCCAACCATCTCATCAAAACACTGTGGATACATTAGTACCAGATCTTCCTTGCTTCTGATTGGAGGGCACTTTTTGACCTTCAGTGATGCCTCCTTCATCTCATGGTTTACAGAGATGAGTTGCAGCTCTTTGCAACTGCTCATCCCAGGATAGCTGGACAACCTGTTTCAGTGAAGTAGAACTTACAGTTAACGTCTTTTCCTTTGTGTGGCCCTCTGATTTGAGTCACTCTCAGCTGTCAAATCTCAGTTCCACCATATGCCATCAGCATGACATTGCTCAGTTTCAGAGCATCTTTCTTTGGGTAACTATTCTCTTTCAAGTTTCAGGAACAATCATTTGGTATAGTCTGAGTGGGATGATGTCACTCTGTGCTCCAGTGTCAAGCTTCAACTTCAACTTTGTGGTTGTGGGCTTACTTCTCACCTTCTTCCTGATCCGTATAGTAGTGTGAATTTCTCTTCTCTGGGAAAATTTGCATCCAGGCATTTCATGTAGTTCTATGTTTCCAAGATCGATTGTGGTCTCAAATTCCCCATCATCTTCTAGGGTCTGGATGTTTTGGTTTCTTTTAATTCTCATTTGCCCTGTTGTTCTGCCTCTAGTAATTCCTTTACCATCTACTTTCTCTGTCCTGCACATCTTTTCCCAGTGATTGGGCTTTCCACAAGCTCTGCAGTTTGATCCATATTTCTTTCTGTCTGTGAACTCATGTAGTCATGCACATCTCTTGCACAACTTTCTCTCTCTCTGGTGTGTGCATTCCTTTGTTGCTGTTTCACTGCATCAACCTTTTGAATTAACTAGCTGTTTGGGTAGTCAGCATCTTCATCTATCTACTTGTGGTTTCATGTGCTCAGGCAGTGTCTGCAGCCTGTGATATTACAGGCTTGCTCTTTCCAATTAGAGCTTTTTATACATCAGGGCATGCAGAGCCCCAGATGAGCTGATCTACCAGCCTTTTACCCGTGTCCTTCAATTTACACTTGCGAGCTACGTTTCTCAATTTCGATAAGCAACTGTCAGCAGGCTCACCTGGTTCCTGTCTCAGGCTGTGACATTGATAACAGTAGATCCATTGGTTTAACTTTGGCTGAAGAAGTGTGCTGAATTTCTCGAAAATCTTGTCTGGGTTTTTACTGTCGTCCTCACTCCCTTCCCAGCTATTGAAAAGATCTAATACTATCAGCCTGGATATGAAATTGGCTGAGCAACTAGCAACAGAGAGTAGTTGTGAACAATTGCTTTTCAGACTGGAGGAAGGTATATAGTGGGGTTCCCCAGGGATCAGTGTTGCCATCCCTGCTTTTCTTGATATATATTAATGACATAGACTTGGGTGTACAGAGCACAATTTCAAAATTTGTGGATAACACAAAACTTGAATGTATTGTGAACTATGAGGAGGAAAGTGATAAACTTCAAGAGGACATAGACAGGCTGGTGGAATGGGTGGACAAGTGGCAGATGAAATTGAATGCAGAAAAGTCTGAAGTGATTTATTTTGGTAGGAAGAATGAAGAGAGGCAATATGAATTCAACTCTAAAGAGGGCGCAGGAGCAGAGGGACCTTGGTGGGGGTTATATGTGTACAAATCATTGAAAGTGGTAGGGCAGGTTGAGAAAGTGGTTAATAAAGCGTATGGGATCCTGGGCTTTATAAATAGGGAACTCTTACTCTTCTAAATTCCAGCGGATACAAGCCTAGCCTGTCCAACCTTTCCTCATGAGACAACCCGCCCATTCCAGTTATTAGTCTAGTAAACATTCTCTAAACTGCTTCCAACACATTTACATCCTTCCTTAAATAAGGAGACCAATACTGTACATAGTACTCCAGATGTGGTCTCACCAATGCCCTGTATAACTGTAGCGTAACCTCCTTATTTTTGTATTCAATTCCCCTCACAATAAACGATAACATTCTATTAGCTTTCTTAATTACTTGCTGTACCTGCATACTAACCTTTGTGATTCATGCTCTAAGACACCCAGATCCCTCTGCATCTCAGATATCTGCAATCTCTCACCATTTTGACAATAAGCTTCTTTTTTATTCTTCCTGCCAAAACAAACAATTTCACACTTTTCCACATTATACTCCATTTGCCAGATCTTTGCCCAATTACTTAACCTATCTACATCCCTTTGTAGTCTCCTTATGTCCTCTTCACAACTTATTTTCCTACCTAAATTTGTGTCATCAGTAAATTTAGTAAGCATACCTTCAGTCCCTTCAACCAAGTCATTTATATAAATAGTAAAAAGTTGAGGCGCCAGCATGGATCCCAGTGGCACACCACTCGTTACGGCTTGCCAACCAGAAAATGACCAATTTATGCCTACTCTCTGTTTGCTGTTAGTTAGCCAATCTTCTCTCCATGCCAATAAGTTAACCCCTACACCATGAGCTTTTATTTTCCATAATCACCTTTGATGTGACACCTTATCAAATGCCTTCTGGAAATCTAAGTACAGTACATCCACCAGTTCCCCTTTAACTACAGCACATGTTACTTCCTCAAAAAACACCAATAAATTGGATAAACATGATTTCCCTTTCACAAAACCATGTTGACTCTGTCTGATTATCCTGATTTTTTTCTAAATGCCCTGCTATAACGTCTTTAATAATAGCTTCTAACGTTTTCCTGAAGACAGATGTTAAGCTAACTGGCCTGTAGTTTCCTGCTTCTTGTCTCCCTCCCTTTTTGAATAAAGGAGTTACATTTGCTATTTTCCAATCTAATGGAAACTTCCCCGAATCTAGGGAATTTTGGAAAATTAAAACTAACACCTCAACCATCTCACTAGCCACTTCTTTTAAGACCCTAGGATGAAGCCTATAAGGACCCGGGGACTTGTCAGTCTGCAACTCCAACAATTTGCTTCGTACCACTTCACTGGTGATTGTAATTTTCTTGAGTTCCTCCCTTCCATTTCTTGACTTACAGCTATTTCTGGGATGTTACTTGTATCCTCTGTTGTGAAGGCTGATGCAAAATACCTGTTCAATTCATCTGCCATCTCCTTATTTTTCTTTATTAATTCCCCAGACTCACTTGCTAATGGACCAATGCTTACTTTGTTAACTCTTTTTTAAATATCGATAGAAACTCTTATTATCTGTTTTTATACTTCTAGCTAGCTTTCTCTCATACTCTAATTTTTCTCTCCTTATTAATCTTTTAGTCATTCTCTGCTATTTTTATATTCTGAGCAATCTTCTGATCTGCCACCCATCCTTGCACAATTACATGCTTTTCTTTAAGTTTGATACTATCTTTAACTTTTTTAGTTAACCACGGAAAGTGGGTCCTCCCCCTGGAATTTTTCTTCCTCGTTGGAATGTATCTATTCTGTGTATTCTGAAATATTACCTTAAATGTCTGCCACTGCATCGCGATTGACCTATCCCTTAATCTAATTTGACAGTTCACTCTGCTTTCATGCCCTCATAATTGCCCTTATTTAAGTTTTAAATACTGGCCTGAGACCCACTCTTCTCTCCCTCAAACTGAATGTAAAATTCGATGATATTGTGATTGCTGCTGCCTAGGGGCACCTTCGCTATGAGGTCATTAATTAATCCTATCTCATTGCACAATACCAGGTCTAGTATAGACTGCTCTCTGGTTGGCTCCAGAATGTGCTGTACTAAGAAACTATCCCAAAAACATTCTATGAACTCTTCATCTAGGCTACCTTTGCCCATCTGATTTTTCCAGTCTATATGTAGATTAAAATCCCCCATAATTATCACCGTACCTTTCTGACAAGCTCCCAAGAAGGGTCACTGACCCGAAACGTTAACTCTGCTTCTCTTTCCACAGATGCTGCCAGACCTGCTGAGTGGTTCCAGCATTTCTTGTTTTTATTTCAAATTTCCAGCATTCGCAGTATTTTGTTTTTATCCCATTATTTCTTCCTTCATACCCTGTCCTACCATGTGGTTACTGTTAGGGGGCCTGTAGAAGTGACTACTTGCCTTTATCATTTCTCATCTCTACCCAAACCTGGTTTCCAGAACTTAAGTCATCCGTCTCTATTGTGCTAATATCATCAGTAATTAATCCTTCAACCTTTTCCTTGCTTCCTGTCCTTCCTAAATGTCATGTATCCTTCAATATTCAGGTTCCAATCTATGTCATCCTGCAACAATGTCTCTGTAATGGCTATTAGATCATATTTATTTATTTCTATTTGCACTATCCGTTCATCTGTTTTGTTTTGAATGTTGTATGCATTCAGATACAAAGCCTTTAGTTTTGTCCTTTTATTATTTTTGTAACCTCCAGCCTTATCTGCTGATTTACTCTTAGATTTTTACTCTCTTTCCCTTCCAGTCATGGCTTGTTTATCATTTCCCAAATTAATACCTTTCTCTCTTACCTTGTCTCTACTTTGTGATTTACCACATCTTCCCAAATTTGATCCCTTGCCCTTGCTATTTAGTTTAAAACCCTCTCTATTTCCCTAGTTACGTGGCTCGCTAGGTCCCAGCATGGTTCAGGTGTAGACCGTCCCAACGGTAGAGCCCCCACTTTCCCCAATACTGGTGCCAGTGCTCCACAAACCGGAACCCACTTCTACCGCACCAGTCTTTCAGCAATGCATTCATTTCTCTCATCTTATTTGCCCTATGCCAATTTGCACATGATTCAGGTAATAATCCAGAAACAATTGAGGTTCTGCTTCTCAATTTGGTACCTAGCTCCTCATATGCAGAACCTCTTTATTAATCCTACCTATGTTGTTGATACCTACATGGACTATGATGACTGGATCCTTCCCCTCCCACTGTAAGTTCCTCTCCAGTCCTGAACAGATGTCCCAAACCCTGGCACCGGGCAGGCAACACATCTTTCTGGACTCTCGCTCTTTGCTGCAGAGAATAGTATCGAGCCCCCTCACTATACTGTCCCCTCCTACACTACTTTCCTTTTTGCTCCCCCTACTTGAATGGCTTCCTGTACCATGGTGCCATGGCCAGTCCGCTCATCCACGCTGCAGACCTCGCTTTTGTCCACACAGGGTTGCAAGCACCTCAAACCTGTTTGACAATTGCAAAGGCTGAGGCTCCTCCACTAGTGTCTGCTCAGTCCCTTTACCTGCCTCACTCACGGTCACACCCTCCTGTCCCTCACCACTGACCAAAACAGATGACCCTATTCTAAGGGGTGTGACCATCTTCTGTTACAAAGTGTCCAGGTATCTCTCCCACCCCGTGCTGTCGCGCGTGTCTGCAGTTCAGCTTCCAGATCAATAATCCTGATCCAGGATTCCTCTAGCTGCTTACACCTCCTGCAAACATGTTTTTCCTGGATCGTATTGCCGTCCAGAAGATCCCACATTCCACAACTGCAGTACAACAACTGTCCTGCCATTGTTACTTATGTTAGTTAGTTAACTTTTTTAGAATTAGAATTAGAATATTACAGCGCAGTACAGGCCCTTCGGCCCTCAATGTTGCGCCGACCTGTGAAACCATCTGACCTACACTATTCCATTTTCATCCATATGTCTATCCAAAGACCACTTAAATGCCCTTAAAGTTGGCGAGTCTACTACTGTTGCAGGCAGGGCGTTCCACGCCCCTACTACTCTCTGAGTAAAGAAACTACCTCTAACATCTGTCCTATATCTATCACCCCTCAACTTAAAGCTATGTCCCCTCGTGTTTGCCATCACCATCCGAGGAAAAAGACTCTCACTATCCACCCTATCTAACCCTCTGATTATCTTATATGTCTCTATTAAGTCACCTCTCCTCCTCCTTCTCTCCAACGAAAACAACCTCAAGTCCCTCAGCCTTTCCTCGTAAGACCTTCCCTCCATACCAGGCAACATCCTAGTAAATCTCCTCTGCACCCTTTCCATAGCTTCCACATCCTTCCTATAATGCGGTGACCAGAACTGCACGCAATACTCCAGGTGCAGTCTCACCAGAGTTTTGTACAGCTGCAGCATGACATCGTGGCTCCGAAACTCGATCGGCCCTTCAGCCCACCGAGTCTATGCCGACCAAGAACCACCCATTTATACTAACTTAATCTAATTACTTTCTTAATTAACAAAATAATTCCTACGTATACAATTTACTGTGCTTATTAAATGCTAGTATCAGCTACAACTAAGAGTTATACATTTCTTAATTAAACAGGTATGTGTTTTAGGTATTTGTTTTTAAGTTTTCGTTTATTTTTATTTATAGATCTTCCCTAACTCCGGTGTCCTAAGCTGGCTATTAACACACAGTCCCTTACATTAAGCACTTACCATCAATCAACTTATTAGTTTCCTGTGATTTTTTTTTCACTCAGTTTCTTCAAACTGTTTTCTTCAAACTGAGTGCATGCTGGATTACAAGAGCTGAAACAGTGTTGCTACTCCCGACTGTCTCCAGCAGGTCTGCTCCGACTCCCAGGTAGGTTAGACCGCACTCTGATCCCTGAGCTTTATTTATAGGTGCTGCACTGCTCCCGACTGTCTCCCGCAGGTACACTCTGACTCCCAGGTAGGTTAAGCTGCATTCTGATCCCTTGACCCTGCTCAGAGCCAATGCCCGTCCCTGCTGCCGACCCCATTGCACCCCCTCCCACAAAAAACCCTTCCTACTGTAACTTATCTGTGGTCTGGTTCCTGGGCCTTGGGTGAGTCCAGTATTTATTTTTTTTATTTAGAGATACAGCACTGAAACAGGCCCTTCAGCCCACCGAGTCTATGCCGACCAAGAACCACCCATTTATACTAACCCTACAGTAGTCCCATATTCCCTACCACCTACCTACACTAGGGGCAATTTACAATGGCCAATTTACCTATCACCTGCAAGTCTTTGGCAGTGGGAGGAAACCAGAGCACCTGGTGAAAACCCACGCAGTCACAGGGAGAACTTGCAAACTCCGCACAGGCAGTACCCAGAATTGAACCCGGGTCCCTGGAGCTGTGAGGCTGCAGTGCAAACCACTGCACCACTGTGCCGCCCAGTACTGGGAATAGCCACCGCCTCCACGAGTTCATACACAGGGACCTGTCCTCTGCAGGCTAAAGGAACATGTCCAGGCATTGTGCCTTTTTTGATTTAAACAAACAGGGGTAATAGTACCTGGTACATTACCCGTGGCAACGCCTCGACCAGCCAGAGTCGACTTGCCAATCAATCAGTCAGTACCCTTTTCTCATGCAGTGTAAATTGTTGCTCCCTTTGAAATTTGGCATTTTTGCATCTGTCCTGATGAGTGCAAAATGAAAAGCTTTCACCACATGTCTCTTTTTTCAGCGCTACTCAAGTTCTGTACTACCAAGCAACCATGTTATGTCACACTTTTTAGTTACACTTTTTAATACAGGTACTGGAAGTTGCAACTCTTATATTTTACACATCTCCACACATGTGGCAGAATGATACATGTGTGTTTGATACACAGATTGTAGTGCAGTGGTGTTTGATGTGGTATTATGGATATACATGTATACATATACATGAACAATTTAGATCCTAAATCATTTTGGGATATTATAACAATATAACACTTGGGCCCCTAAATCTCTCGACTCATCCACAGTTCCGAGCTTCTCATTATTTAGAACTTAGTGTAATCTATCTTTCATGCACCCAAAGCGGTTGACCTCACACTTTCCCGCATTGAACTCCATTTGCCACAGTTTTGCCAATACATTTAATCTAACAATGTCCCATCTATACTATTTACTGTTCCACCTAACTTGCTGTTATTTGCAGATTTAGATGTACTCCTCCGTATTCCTTCATTTGTCACTTATAAATTGTACTGAAAAGCTGAGCCCCCAGTACAGATCCCTGGGGGATACCACTGGTCACATCCTGCTAATTTCAGTACATACCACTTATTCCTACTCTCTGTCTCCTACCTCCTCACCAATTTTCTATTCATACTGATAGGTTGTCTCAATTCCATATGCTTTCATTTATGTATCTTATGTGGAACCTTGTCAATTACCCGCTGGATGCCCATATAAATAACATCCACTGACATTTCCTTATCAATTGGGTTCATTAGACATGACTTACCCATTACAAATCCATGCGAGCTCTCTCTGAACAGCTTATATTTGTCCAAAAACTTAGTAGCACTGTCCCTAATAACAGATTCTAGTAACTTCCCCACAACTGATGTTAGACTAATAGGCCAATAATTTCTGAGTTTATCCCTCTTACCCTTCTTAAATAAAGGAGTGACACTGGCAGTTTTCTAATCCAAGGGGACAATTGCTGAATCAAACATTTCAGAAGATCATGATCCCCTAATCTGACAACCATCAGGCCGTTCAGATTTGTCTATCTTTCATCTCCTTAGTTCCTTCATTCTTTTTTACTTATATTGAATCTAGTTAGTGCCTCTTGATTTATTTTTTCGTTTTCCTTGTACCTCTAATACTTTATCTACATTCTGTACTGTGAAGACCGACATAAAGCAGTTACTTAGCAAGTCAACCTTTTCCTGATTTGCAATTGCAATCTCATCTGCTTCTGTCATTAGGGGTCCACATTATTTTTAGCCACAATCTTTCTTTTAATATATTTCCATATATATGCAAAAAACCTTTAATGTTGTCCTTGATATCCCTCACAATTTTTTTTGTATTCTTTTTTGCCATTCTGATGATTTATTTCTATCCCTTCTATTCTTTAAACATAGAAACATAGAAAATAGGAGCAGGAGTAGGCCATTCGACCCTTCGAGCCTGCTCCGCCATTCATTATGATCATGGCTGATGATCCAACTTAGTAACCTGTTCCCGCTTTCGCCCCATACCCTTTGATCCCTTTAGACCCAAGAGCTATATCTAACTCCTTCTTGAAAACATACAATGGCCTCAACTGCTTTCTGTGGTAGCGAGTTTCACTGGCTCACCACTCTCTGGGTGAAGAAATTTCTCCTCATCTCAGTCCTGAAAGGTTTACTTCGTATCCTTAGACTATGATCCCTGGTTCTGGACTCCCCTCCACCCATCGGGAACATCCTTCCTGCATCTACCCTGTCAAGTCCTGTTAGAATTTTATAGATTTCTATGAGATCCCCCCTCACTCTTCTGAACTCCAGCGAATATAATCCTAACCGACTCAATCTCTCCTCATACGTCAGTCCCACCATCCCAGGAATCAGTCTGGTAAACCTTCTCTGCACTCCCTCTATAGCAAGAACATCCTTCCTCAGATAAAGAGACCAAAACTGCACACAATATTCCAGGTGTGGCCTCACCAAGGCCCTGTATAATTGCAGCAAGACATCCCTGCTCCTGTACTCGAATCCTCTCGCTATGAAGGCCAACATACCGTTTGCCGTTTTTACCGCCTGTTGGACCTGCATGCTTACCTTCAGCGACTGGTGTACGAGAACACCGAGGTCTCGCTGCATATTCCCTCTCTCATTTTACAGCTGTTCAAATAATAATCTGCCTTCCTGTTTTTGCTACCAAAGTGGATAACCTCACATTTATCCACATTATACTGCATCTGCCATGCATTAGCCCACTCACTCAACTTATCCAAATCATCCTGAAGCCTCTCTGCATCCTCCTCACAACTCACCCTCCCACCCAATTTTGTGTCATCTGCAAATTTGGAGATATTACATTTAGTTCCCTCATCTAAATCATTAATATATATTGTGAATAGCTGGGGTCCTAGCACCGATCCCTGCAGTACTCCACTGGTCACTGCCTGCCATTCGGAAAAAGACCCATTTATTCCTACTCTTTGTTTCCTGTCTGCCAACCAATTTTCTATGCATCCCAATACACTACCCCCAATCCCATGCGCTTTAATTTTCCATGCTAATCTCTTATGTGGGACTTTGTCGAAAGCCTTCTGAAAGTCCAAATAAACCACATCCACTGGCTGCCCCTCAACAACTTTACTAGTTACATCCTCAAAGAATTCTAGTAGATTTGTCAAGCATGATTTCCCTTTCGTAAATCCATACTGACTCCGACCGATTCTACCACTGTTCTCTAAGTGCTCTGCTATATTATCTTTGATACTGGACTCTAGCATTTTCCCCACTACCAATGTCAGGCTGACCGGTCTATAATTCCCTGCTTTCTCTCTACCTCCCAGTAGGATCTCAGTTTAGATCTCTCTCAGTCTGCAGGATCTCTCCTGTTCTTTCCCTTTTTAAAAGCTCTATCTTTTTAGTTATTAACCAGATCTCACTTCCCCAACCACAACAGCTTTTTGTGGGAGGGAGCTCTGTAATTCGAGTTTGTGAATAGTTAAAAAGTATTTTGAGTAACCTGACTGTTTGACTGGCTGTGACCAAAAATGCATTATATGACTTGGCATTGAATGGAATCAGAAACATGTTTTATAAGTTTTCTGGTGACAAAGAAAACTTGTTTATCTTATATGAAACCTTGCCATCAAAATAATTCCAGGAAATTACCATTGTATGTGATAAAAATAACCTCCAGGGAAAAGCAACCCAAAGATTTGTTCATTAGAGTCACCATTTCTTCATTACTTCCTGACCATCTGCTCTGAGGCAGCAGTGGTTAATTCCACAAGGATTATCAGTGCTAGCTTTCGCATTGTGTAGGCGTCACAATGGTAAGCAAAACAATAAAATTCGATTTGCGATGTTTTTTAGCATTGTGTTTTGTTTACTCCTCAGAACTAACTTGCCTTGAATGATAAGAACAGTGACTGCACTTGGATGTTGTTGCTAGACCTAATGATCAATGCAGAAAGTTTGTTTCATGCATTTCCTCACAATGTAGACATACTAGCCTAGAAATTGGATCTCATCCAAATACAGTAAAGATGCCGCATGCAGAACCACAGAAAGAATTGATATATTTGTTTATTGTGAGTGAAGCGAAGCACCAGTGCCATTGGATGCAACACTAGCCAAGGTGATAAGCAAATCTGGATGGCCAGCAGTGACCCGCAAATTTAATGTGGAGCTGGGAGGGCAACTCTGGTTCCACAATAAGGTAAGCACAAAATGACCATTCCAGAGGCAGCCTCCGTGGTCCCATTAACAACCACTGATTTGGTTGCTCTGGCCAGTTGCTAACAAATTTTGCAAAAAGGGCCTTGAACAAGAGTCAGGGTCCTTCCTTCCACATTTTCTGGAGCATTTATCAATGTGACAGGCAGCACATTTCTGGTGGAGAAGGCGTGCATGCCACCTGCCATACTGGATAATTAGGAGCCTGTTTTATGCCTGTAAAATGTGCGAGGCCCTGACAAATTTCTAGGCCATCATTCCTGAGCTGGGATTGTTGGAAAGAATCTCTTCACATTCAACTTCATATGCAAGATGATGGCACATTCATCTTATTTACACTTTTATTACAAACACTCTCCCACCTTTAAATAAATTTTAGTCGGCAGAGAATGTCAAACATGATTCGATGTGATGTTCTTCAGTCCACAACCTGCGTACAATTATGATTTATTAAAACTAACTAATTTTATAACTTCACAGAGAACATCAAGTAGAATTGTGTGAAGTAATCTTTGACATATTGATCCATAACCATGATCTACATAACCAATAGACAGCAGCAATGGAAATAATGTTGGTTATACTTTTGTGAAAGTGCCTCAAGTCTAGCAAGGGAAAACAGCAGATGATGGATGGTAATTTAGAAAAATATCAGTAAAGTATACATTTAATCCTTCAACTAAGATTGTCTGAACAAGAGCATTATTTTTAAAAGTATAATTTCAATCATTCTGATTCCACTTCAGTGAGATATCACAATGATTGTTCCTCTTGACACACCAATTTGTGTGAGTTGATTTATCAGTCAAGATTTAGCTAACCTAAATGTGTCGGTCATCAATTTAGGTTCAGTAAGACATCATGTAATCTTGATACGGTATGCATTGTGACCATGATTTTGTTCTGACCAGGTCTGACAGGCGATAAATTTAATATCTGTGCACAGTGAATGCTCAGCATCCTTTGAACACAGTTTTATCACCTTTCATCCATGTGTGGTTAATTATACAGTAACAAAATCCTCCTAAGATGTCTCTCAGCTGCATGTAGCCTCAGGTGCATTATTTATTGCGTCTGTTCATCCTAAAAATTGCAATGACGATTATTTTAACATGAAAGATAAAACTTTCCTCTGCAGTTGTGGGCAGATTCAGGACACCTTCATCCCTTAGACTCAAATCTGATTGGAAATGAATGCTTTACCACAATGCCACTGGCCTGATACTTACAGGGAGGGGGGAGGATGAAGAAAGAATGCAGAGGGAGGCAAAAATAGCCAGGGAACATGTTGAGGCCAGGGACTCAGAGGTCCTGCTGAATCTAATGGCAGGGCCTCATTATAATGTTTTTGCTTCTATTTCCCGCCTGTGGCTGGATAGATTAATAGGCTGGTAAGCAGAAAAAACAGCAACAGGAGGCCGCAGTCAGGGATGCTTGGGTTAGTCCCCAGCAATTGGGAAGGGAAAACTCTGGAGATCAGGGCTGGAATGCACAAGATAATCTCTAAATAAAATAAAATAAAAATAAATAATGATCAGGCTGGGAGTCAGCTGGTGGTTCCCTCTAGCGATCAAGGGCACCACAAAAGGCTGGGGAGGTGACAGATGGTCATCAGGGTGTCACCCCTCATAAACTCAGGCATCATCATCTGCCTCCATGGCCCCTCCAATGGATGAAGCATCTATGGAGTCACACCTTGTGACAGAGGCTGCCCCTGCAGTGATGCGGTGCAGCAGCATTTGGTAGTGCCCTCACCGCCCCCATACCTGGCACCTCCACATTGTGGCCAACTGCCATAGGCAACTCAGTCCCAGAGAGGCACTAGTGAGCTCTCTGCCCCCACCTCATCCTCAGCCACAGGGAAAGCAACGTAGGAGTGACTGTGAGCGCAGGCCACCACATCAGTACTGTAACTTGGTGGGTCATTTCGGATTTCTGTTGGACATGACATCACACTGTTATGTGATAAGGCACTGGCCATGTTGTTGTACTAAGGCAGATTTGTGTATTTTCATTTCATCATAGTGAAAGGCAGGAGAATGGAAAATCAGGGTTAGCAAAGCAAAGGAGTGTGTTGGGGAAGAACGTGTCAGGTGGAGACTGTGGAGCCTTGCACTGTTTGTGCCGTTGGAAAGTTGCTGACTTTTGTTCTTAACGGATGCTTACTCTCACTCAGATGAAGGAGAATCTCCTTTCCAGTCCTGCAGACTGTGTATTGCTCAGATAAATGTGGGTGGATCAAAGTGGCCCTGCCATCCTGATGATCGCTCCGCCTCCTGAGCCTACCATGGCGACATCCCTGAAAAGTATGGTCACCATTCCACAGTTCTTCTTTAGCCTCCTCATTGTCCTCGGCTTCCTCCTCCGAGGAGCTGTGCCATTCCAGCACTTCTCCCTCGTCAAGGTCCATACCTCTCTGCAAGGCCATGTTGTGAAGTGCACAGCAGAACACCACAATGTATGAGACCCTTGGGAGAGTGTACTGGAGGGTGCCAACTGACCGGTTAAGGCACCTGAACCTCATCTTCAGGAGGTCGAAGGCCTGAACATTGATGACCCTTGTGCTCAGGTGGCATCGGTTGTCACGTTTCTCAGTCTCCATTGCAGGGCAACATACTGGAGTCATCAGCCATCTCCTCACAGGATAAGCCTGATCCACTAACAGCCAACCACAGGTTTCCGATGGATCCATGAAGAGCTGCGGCACCTGTGATTGGCAAACGATGAAGGCAGCTTCCAGGATAGCGTGCACACACCTGCAAAAAGCGCTTGCTGTGGTTACAGACCAGATGGACATTTAGAGAGTGGAATCCCTTCCTGTTGAGGCATCTCCCTGCCTGGTCAGTCAGTGTCTTACATGAGTACAATCAATGATCCCTGCACCTGAAGGAATCTGACAACAGAGGCAAATCCTACTGACCTTTGAGCTTGAGTGCCGCTATCCAGCTGGAATTCAATGTGATCCTGTACCCTCTTGAATAGAGTATCTGTTACCTCCGTGATGCAATGATGTGCTGCTGCCTGCGAGATGCCACCAATGTCTTCTGCCGCTACTTGGAAGGACCCCGTTGCAAAGAAGTGTAAGGCCCCCGTGACTTTTACAGCCACAGGAAGGTCATGGCGATGGTTCCTGCGAATCCTCAGGTGTCCCTCAACGAGGGCATACATGTCGGCAGCCATCTGCATAGACAAACAGAGTCTTCTGCGGCACTGGCAATCCAACATGTCCAGGTAGCTCCTGCTTTGGTGGTAGACCCTCTTCTGAGGGTATCGCCTTTGTTGCCTTTCTGTCCCTCGTTCCTTGCCCTGCACCCCTTTACCCCTGTTATCCAGGAGACTACCTCTGCTCCTGCAGATGCTGCTCCTCACCACTAGTCAATCCTGTCCCATTTCCTGTCATGTCCTTCCTTCCTTCCTATTGGAATGTACAGTGTTCCTGAATTCCTCCCTCATGAAACTGTGTGTTCCCTAACCAGCAGGATCAATCCACACCTCCTGCCAAAGATGCACCCCCACACCCCCCTCAAAATGTCCTTGCAAGTATCAAGAGATATGACAAGTAATTCTCCTGACTCTGTCCACTGGTTGCTTGTGAATGAAGACCTATTCTGAGCCTTCCCTCTTTACTGGTGCCTCTTGCTACTGCTCCACCTTTCTGACATGCTCGCCATTGTGTTTGCACTTCATTCTCCCTGCCATAGTTGAAACCCTGCGTGATCATGTGCCTTAAAAAGAACATTCAAAACTGGCCCTTAACAAGCTGACAACAAGCTTGTTAAGTGGTTTAACTGACCATTTATTGACCTTGGGCGCATTGCCTCCTTCAGCTCTCAGCAGAACCTTTTAAACTCTGAGTGTGTCGGTTTCGCGTTGGGAAACCGGCACTCTGACCCGAAGGGTGGGTTTAAGTGACCTCCCACCCCTGTTTCTGCCCCCTCCTTGAAATAAAAATCCCACCCTGTGAGTATGGTTTCGTCTAAAGTTCAACTGTGTGATATTTTTGATTTTGTTTTAGTGCATGTAGAGAAGATTTGTCATGTCAAAGGGTAGTTCTGCTGGAAAATAATTGGAAGGATATTGTTACAGTTATATGTAAATTTCAATACCTCTATATCATTACTGTAGAATTCAGGACATCAGTCACCACATTCAGTGGAGCTTGTTTAATCATCTTCTGGGGTTGGACAGGAATCTCCCAAAGATTTTTCATCAATTGGCCTAAGTTCCTTTTCTCTAGATTTTGCCTCTTTCAGGAGAGTGAGTTGACAGTTATTGTAGGGGTTGTCTGGATGGCACAGCCTTGTTTGATCATTTTGACTTTTCCTATACATTTACATATGGTTGCAAATCACAAGTAGGATGGAATATGTATTTTATATAACATCATTAAATGTTTTTATTATTTTGTGTATAATTAAACACTGTACATAAGAAGGGGCCAATTTATGTTCCATTTACCTACTAAAATACATTAAAAATCCCACATATAATACAACAGTTTTGAGTATACAGTACCCCACATTTCCTGTTTGTAATACCAGACATTACACTTCTAGGTCATGCTATGGTTTCCAGCTTCTATTAGTCAAATTTCTGTATCACACTTACTCGAATTTGCCCCACCTGAATTCAAATTTCTTCAACATGATAATGGAAATAAATTTATTGGCAAAAGAAATCAAACAACTGAAAATACTTATTGAATTTTCTTCAGCATCATTTTCTTTCAACTCCATCTGCCAGCTACCAAAAAGAAAAAAAACAAAGACGGTCTGCTCCATGACACCCTGGTCCAGTTTTCAGTCATCCTCAACACTCCATCCCCTTCCCACGGCACCTTCCCATGCAAGCACAGGAGATGCAACACCTGCCCTTTTACCTCCTCCCTTCCCATTAAACACTCCTTCCAAGTGAAACAGCAAATTACCTGTATTTCTTTCAATTTAATATACGATATCCGCTGCTCACGATGTGGCCTCCTCTACATTGGGGAGAAAATGCAGACTGGGTGACCCCTTTGCGGAACATCTCCGTTCAGTCTGCAAGCATGACCCCAAGCTTCCAGTAGCCTGTCATTTTAATTCTCCTCCTTGCTCCCACTGTGACCTCTGTCCTCAGCCTCCTACAGTGTTGCAATGAAGCTCAATGCAAGTTTGAGGAAGAGCACCTCATCTTTCACTGGCCACTTTACAGCCTTCTGGAATCAACATTGAATTCAACAATTTTAGACCTCTGCCCCAATTTTGTTTTCCTTTACTTTACGTTGTGACGGCTGCTGTCCTGCCATTTGCAGCTCCTCTGCACTCATATTTTCTTTATTTTCTTGTCCCATCACCACTCCCTGTGGCCTTGCAACATGAAACCTTTCGTCATTTAACCTCTCCTGCCCTCCACCCTATCAGAGACCTTCCCTTTTGTTCTTTTTCCACCTTCCTCCCCCGCCTTCACTTGTTTAAAACTGATTCCATTTCTAACGTCTCCCAGTTCTGATGAAAGATCACAGACCTGAAAATGCAAAAACACAAGAATACAGGAGTAGACCATATGACCCATGAAGCCTGCTCCACAATTTAAAATCACCATGGCTGATCTTAGGCTTCAACTCCACTTTCCCGCCCGCTCGACATATCCCTTGATTCCCTGAGAGATCAAAAATCGGTCTATCCCAGCCTTAAATGTATTCAATGATGGATCATCCACAACCCTTTGGGATAGAGAATTCATAACCCTTTGAGTGAAGTAATTTCTCCTCATATCAGTCCTAAATGATCAGCTCCTTATCCTGAGACTGTGCCTGCATCTTTAAGATGCCCCGACCAGCGGAACTAATGTCTGTGTCTACCCTATCCAGCCCCTTTAGAATCTTATATGTTTCAATGAGATCACCTCTCATTCTTCGAAACTCCAGAGAATATAGGCCCAATTTACTCAGCCTCTGATCATAGGACAACCCCTTCATCCCAGGGAACAATTTAGTGAACCTTTGCTTTACCGCCTCCAATGCAAATATATCCTTTCTTAAATGTGGCAACCAAAACTGTACACAGTATTTCAGATGTGGTCTCACCAAAACCCTGTACAATTGTAGCAATAATTCCTTATTCCTGTACTCCAAACTCCTTGCAATAAAGGCCAACATGCCATTTGCCTTCTTAATTGCTTGCTGTACCTGCATATTAACTTTCTGCGTTTCTAGTACAAGCACACCCAAGTCTTTTGGAACATCGACAATTAAAACTTTCTCACGTTTTAAAAAATATTCTGCTTTTCTATCCTTATGACCAAAGTGAATAACTTCACGCTTCCCTACCGGATACTCCATCTGCCAACTTGTTTCACACTTACTTAACTTATCTATATCTCTTTGCAACCTCTCTGTGTCCTCCCCACAGCTTACCTTTCCATCTACCTTTGTATCATCAGCAAACTTAGATACATTGCTCTGTCTCTTCATCTAAGTTATTAATATTGATTGTAATAGCAGAGGCCCCAGCACTAATCCTTGTGCCACTCCACTATTCACAGCTTGCCAACTTGAAAATGCCCTGTTTATGCCCACTCTTTGCTTCCTGTCCAATCATTCTGTAACCAATCATCTATCCATGCTAATATATTACCCCCAACTCCATGAGCCCTTATCTTGGCTATTAACCTTTTGTGCAGCACTTTATCGAATGCCTTTTAGAAATCCACATCTACTCGTTCCCCTTTATCTACCCTACTAGTTAAATCCTCGAAGAACTCAAATAAATTTGTCAAACAGGATTTCTCTTTAGTAAAACCATGTTGACTTGTTCTAATCATACTATGCTTTTCTAAGTACATTGTTAAGATTTCCTTAATAATAGATTCCAGCATTTTCCCAACAACGAATGTTAGGCTAACTGGCCTGTAGTTCTCTGTTTTCTCTCTCCCTCCTTTCTTGCAAAGCGGTGTAACATTTGCAAACATCCAATCTGATGGGACAGTTCCCAAATCTAAGGAATTTTGGAAAATCATAGCTCACGCATCCACTATCTCTGCAGCTATCTCTTGAAGAATCCTAGTTGTGGCGGGGGGAGGCCATCAGGTCCTGGAGATTTGTCAGATTTAATCCCTTATGTTTCTCCAATCCTTTTTCTCTGCTAATATGAACTTCCTTAATTTCTTCACTCTTTTTAACCCCTCAGTTACTGTCTATCTCTAGTATGGAACTTGTACTTTTTTTATTCGCTCATGGGATGTGGGCGTCGCTGGCTAGGCCAGCATTTATTGCCTATCCCTAATTGCCCTTGAGAAGGTGGTGGTGAGCTTCCTTCTTGAAACGTTGCAATCCTTGGGATGTAGGTACACCCACAGTGCTGTTAGGAAGGGAGTTCCAAGATTTTGACCCAGCAACAGCGAAGGAACAGCAATATAGTTCCGTCAGGATCCTGTGTGGCTTGGAGGGGAACTTGCAGGTGTTGGTGTTTCCATAAATCCGCTGCCTTGTTTTTCTAGATTGTAGAGCTCGTGGGTTTGGAAGGTGCTGTCGAAGGAGCCTCGGTGAGTTGCTGCAGTGCATCTTGTAGATGGTACACACTGCTGCCACAGTGGTGAAGGGAGTGAATGTTGAAGGTGGTGAATGGGGTGCCAATCAAGTGGGCTGCTTTGTTCTGGATGGTGTCGAGCTCCTTGAGTGTTGTTGGAGCTGCACCCAATCAGGCAAGTGGAGAGTATTCCACCATACTCCTGACTTGTGTCTTGCAGATGGTGGACAGGCACTGTGGAGTCAGGAGGTGAGTACTCACTGCAGAATTCCCAGCCTTTGACCTGGTCTTGCAGCCACAGTATTCATGTGGCTGGGCCAGTTCAGTTTCTGATTAATGGTGACCCCCAGCATGTTGATAGTGGGGGATTCAGCAATGGTAATGCTATTGAACATTAAGGTGAGCTGGTTAGATTCTCTCTTGTTTCAGATCATCCTTGCCTGGCACTTGGTGTGGCGCAAATGTTATTACCAATTATCAACCTGAGCTTGCATGTTGTCCAGGTCTTGCTGCATCTGGACATGGGCTGCTTCATTACCTGAGGAGTCGCAAATGGTGCTGAACATTGCGCAATCATTAGCGAACATCCCCACTTCTGACCTTATGATGGAGGGAAGGTCATTGATGAAGCAGCTGAACATGGTTGGGCCTAGGACACCACCCTGAGGAATTCCTGCAATAATGTCCTGGGACAGAGATGACTGACCTCCAACAACCACAACCATCTTTCTTTCTGCTAAGCATGACTCCAACCAGTGGAGAGTTTTCCCCCGATTCTCATTGACTCCAGTTTTGCTCAGGCTCCTTGATGCCATACTCGGTCAAATGCTGCCTTGATGTCAAGGGCAGTCACTCTCACCTCACCTCTTTTGTCCATGTTTGGACCAAGGCTATCATGAGGTCAAGAGCTGAGTTTCCCTGTTAGAACCCAAACTGAGCATCAGTGAGCATGTTATTGCTGAGAAAGTGCCGCTTGATAGTACTGTCAACAACCCCTTCCATCACTTTGCTGATGATCGGGAGTAGACTGATAAGGTAGTAATTGGCAAGGTTGCACTTGTCCTGCTTTTTGTATACAGAACATATTTGGGCAATTTTCCACATTGCCGGGTAGATGCCAGTATTGTAGCTATACTGGAACAGCTTGGCTAGGGTGAGGCTAGTTCCGGAGCACAAGTCTTCAGTATTATTGCCGGAATGTGGTTGGGCCCACAGCATTTGCAGTAGGCAATGCCTTCAGCCATTTCTTGATATCATGTGGACTGAATTGGATTGGCTGAAGACTGGCATCTGTGATGCTGGGGACCTCAGGAGGAGGCCGAGATGGATCATCTACTCGGCACCTCTGGCTGTAGGTGGGTGCAAATGCTTCTGCCTTGTCTTTTACACTGATGTCTTCTACTGTGAAGACAGACACAAAATATTTGTTCAATGCCTCTGCCATTTCCTCATTCCCCATGATAATTTCTCCTGTCTCTGCTTCTAAGGGACCAACATTTAATTTAGCTACTCTATTCCTTTTGATATACCTATAAAAGCTCTTACAATTTGTTTTTATATTACTGGCTAGTTTACTTTCATTCTTTTTTTTTCCTTTTTTATCAACTTTTTGGTGCCCTTTACTAGTTTCTAAAACACTCCCAATCCTCAGACTTGCTACTCTTTTTTGCAACATTGCAAGCCTCTTCTTTTAGTCTAATACTCTCCTTAACTTCCTGAGTGAGCCATGGATGGATCTTTCTTGCTGAGTTTTTGTTTTTCAAAGGAAATTTGGGGGATTCAGCGATGGTAATGCCATTGATTGTGATGGGGATGTGGTTAGATTCTCTCTTGTTTCAGATGGTCATTGCCTGGCACTTGTGTGGTGCGAATGTTACTTGCCACTTATCAGCCCAAGCCTAGATGTTGTCCAGGTGCTGCTTCAATATCTGAGGAATCGCAAATGGTGCTGAACATTATGCAATCATCAGCAAACATCTCCACTTCTGACCTTATGATGGAGGGAAGGTCATTGATGAAGCAGCTGAAGATGATTGGACCTAGGTCACTACCCTGAGGAACTCCTGCCGTGATGTCCCGAGACTGAGATGGTTGACCATCAACAAACACAACCATCTTCCTTTGTGCTAGGTATGACTCCAACCAGCGGAGAGTTTTCCCCCTAATTTCCATTGACTCCAGTTTTGCTCGGGCTCCTTGATGCCATACTTGGTCAAATGCTGCCTTAATGTCAAGGGCAGTCACTCTGGCCTCACCTCTGGGGTTCAGCTCTTTAGTCCATGATTGGACCAAGGCTATAATGAGGTCAGGAGCTGAGTGGCCCTGGTGGAACCCAAACTGAGCATCAGTGAGCAGGTTATTGCTGAGCAAGTGCTGCTTGATAGCACTGTCAATGACACCTTCCATCACTTTGTTGATGATCGGGAGTAGACTGATAGGACGGTCATTGGCCGGGTTGGATTTTTCCTTTTTTTTGTGCACAGGACATACTTGGGCAATTTTCCACGTTGCTGGGTTGTAGCTGTACTGGATCAGCTTGACTTGGGGCGAGGTTAGTTCTGGAGCACAAGTTTTCAGTACTATTGCCGGGATGTTGTCAGGGCCCATAGCCTTTGCAGTATCCAGTGCCTTCAGCTGTTTCTTGCTATCCCATGGAGTGAATCAGTTGGCTGAAGACTGGCATCTGTGATGCTGAGGACCTCAGGAGGAGGCCCAGATGGATCATCCACTTGGCACTTCTGGCTGAAGATGGATGCAAATACTTCAGCCCAGTCTTTTGCACTGAAGTGCTGGGCTCCCCCATCAGTGAGGATGGGGATATTTGTGGAGGCCTCCTCCTGTTAGTTGTTTAATTGTCCACCACCATTCACGACTGGATCAGTGCTTAGATCTGATCCGTTGGTTGTGGGATCACTGAGCCCTGTCTATTGTTATGCTGCCTCCGCTTTTTGGCATGGAAGTAGTCCTGTGTTGTAGCTTCACTAGGCTGACACCTCATTTTTAGGTATGCCTGGTGCTGCTCCTGGCATGCCCTCCTACACTCTTCATTGAACCAGGGTTGATCCCCCAGTTTGATGGTAATGATAGAGTGGGGGATATGCCGGGCCATGAGGTTACAGATTGTGGTTGAATATAATTCTGCTGCAGCTGATCACCCACAGCACCTCATGGATGCCCAGTTTTGAGTTGCTATAATCTGTTCGAAATCTATCCCATTTAGCACAGTGGTAGTGCCACACAACACGATGGTGGGACTTTGTCTCCACAAGGACTTTGGGGTGGTCACGCCTATGGACAGATGCATCTGCGACAGGTAGATTGGTGAGGTTGAGATCAAATAGGTTCTTTCCTCTTGTTGGTTCCCTTACCACCTGCCACAGACCCAGTCTAGCAGCTATGTCCGATAGGACTCGGCCAGCTCGGTCAGTAGCTGTGCTACCGAGCCACTCTTGGTGATGGACATTGAATTCCCCCACCCAGAGTACATTCTGCACCTTTGCTACCCTCAGTGCTTCTTCCAATTGGTGTTCAACATGGAGAAGAACTGATTCATCAGCTGAGGGCTGGTGGTGGGGGTGGAGGGGGGGGCGGCTAGCGGTAGGTGGTAGTCAGCAGGAGGTTTCCTTGCCCATGTTTGAGCTGATGGCCATGAGACTTCATGGATTCCAGAGTCAATGTTGAGGGCTCCCAGTGCAACTCCCTCCCAACTGTATACCACTGTGCCGCCACCTCTGGTGGGTCTGTCCTGCCGGTGGGACAGGCATACCCAAGGATGGTGATGGTGACATCTGGGACATTGTCTGCAAGGTATGATTCCATGAGTATGACTGTGCCAGGCTGTTGCTTGACTAGTCTGTGGGACAGCTCTCCTACCTTTGGCACAAGTCCCCAGATGTTAGAAAGGAGGACTTTGCAAGGTCAACAGGGCTGGGTTTGCTATTGTCATTTCTGGTGCCTAGGTCCATGCCGGGTGGTACGTCTGGTTTCATTCTGTCTCTCTTTCCAAAATATTGTGTACCCTGGAGTATTTATTTCCCAACCTTGACCACCATGTAACCATGTCCCTGTAATGGCGATTAGATCAAAATCATGTACCTCTATTAGTGCCACTAGTTCATCTTTCTTTATTACAAATGCTTCATGCATTCACATAAAGAACCTTTAATTTAATTTTTTTGCTTCTATTCCATTCAATGACCTTATTTGCTGATGTACAATTTCTGTTAACCTCTCTGTCCCTTCCTGTCCCATTCTGCTTGTCTTTACCCACAATGCCATACTGTTCCGTTGCCTTGGCCTTTCTCTTTGTATATCTAAAAACCCCCTCTCCCCCACCACCACTCTGTTCACTCACAAACTCTAGTCTTATCTGCTGGCTCACTCTTGAGTTTGTATGCACTGTCTCTTCCTGCCACTCTGATTACTATTATCCTGATTGCTATCTTGCTCTCTTACCTTCTCCTCTCTCTTTAAATTATCACATCTTCTCTCACTTGACCCTCACCCCTACTATTTAGTTTAAAGCCATCTCTACTGCCCTAGTTATATGACCCACCAGAACACTGGTCCCAGCATGGTTCAGGTGTAGGCCGTCCCAACGGTACATCTCCCACTTTCCCCACTACTGGTGCCAGTGCCCCATGAATCAAAACTCATTTCTCCTACATGAGCCACGCATTTAACTCTCTAATCTTATTTACCTACACCAATTTGCTTGTGACTCAGGTAATAATCCAGAAATTATTACCTTTGACATCCTGATTTTTAATTGAGCCCCTAGCTGCTCATACTCCCTGTACAGAACCTCTTTCCTGGTCCTGTCTATGTCATTGGTAGCCACATGGACTATGACAACTGGATCCTGCTCCTCCCACTGCAAGTTCTTCTCTATCCCTGAGCAGATGTCTCAAACCCAGGCACCAGGCAGGCAACACAGCCTTCTGGACTTTCGCTATTGGCTGCAGAGAACTGTTTCTATCCCCCTAACTATATTGTCTCCCACTACCACTATATTGCTATTTACTCTCCCTGCTTGAATGGCTTCCTGTACCACGGTGCCATGGTCATTTTGTTCATCCACCCTGCAGCCCTCGGTTCTCATCCCTCCAAGCTGAAAGAACCTCAAACCTGCTGGACAATTGCAAGGGTTGAGGCTCCTCCACTTCTACCTTCTCGATCCCCTTACCTGCCTTACTCGCAGTCACACCCTCCTGTCCCTGACCACTGACCAAGTCAGAAGACCCTATCCTAAGGGGTGTGACTGCCTTCTGGAACAAAGTGGTCCAAGTTAAAGTTAACTCTATTCCTCTCTCCACAGATGCTGCCTGACCTGCTGATTATTTCCAGAATTTTCTGTTTTTATTGTATTTATATATCGCTTTCACGGCCACTGACCATCTCAAAGTCAATGAAGTACACTTGCAGTGTAGTCACTGTTGTAATGCAGAAACTGTAGCATTCAATTTGTGCATTGCAAGCTCCCACAAAGAGTTATGTGATAATCACCAGATAATCTGTTGCTTTGTGATGTTGATTGAGGTATAAATGTCAGCCAGGACATCGGGATGATTCCCCTTGCTTTTCTTTGGAATAGTGCAATTGGATCTTTTACATCTACCTGAGAGGGCAAACGGATCCTCAGTTTAACATCTCATCTGAAAGATGGCATCTCCAAAAGTGCAGCACTCCCTCAGTAGTACACTGGAGTATCAGTCTTGATTAAAAGCAAAATACTGTGGATGCTGGAAATCTGAAATAAAAACAAGAAATGCTGGAACCACTCAGCAGGTCTGGCAGCATCTGTGGAAAGAGAAGCAGAGTTAACGTTTCGGGTCAGTGACCCTTCTTCAGAACTCAGTCTTGATTCTTGTGCTCAGAATAAGGGCCCAGAAATATAGGCATAAAACATGTGCAGAAGTGCCCAATATGGTGGGCAGCATGTTCTCACACATTCTGAGCCAAAAGTGCACATCCGCCATACTGGTATAGGCATCAAAATAGCATTCAAGGCTTCTTCCTGAAACAAGTGGGGAAATAAGGGGCCTAATTCCGGTTTGACACCCCTTTGTAAATATGGGTTGCCCTGCACTAGCCCAGCTACATTCAAGAAATCCAGATCTTCATGTGGCCTATCCAGCGGTCCTTAAAGGGAGCAATGCAGTCTGTCTGGAAAAGATAAGAACTTTGTTTAAAAAGCTAAATGGTATGTGGAGGAATGTGCCTCCTAAATTCCAGATTAAAACCATGGGCAGGATTTTAACAGGCCGATGGGAGTGGGAATGGAGGCAGGCAGGTGCAGAATTTCACACCGCTGGTAGGCATGCCAGTTTTCCGGCACCATCCTGCTCCCAAGCCAATTTCCCAGAGGCCAGATCGGGGGAGGAACTCCTACTTGCCCGCAAGCGGCGGGTAGTCAATTGAGGTAAGCTAAAGGTCAATAAGGGCCATTAATCAGAGGCTGACTGGAATTTTCCAGGCGGCCTGCGGGACCCCTCAGCATTGGAAGCACAGCAACTGCCTGTAGGTGGGCTTCCAGAGCCACACTAGGGGGACAGCATTCTAGGCAATCTTTGAGGCTTCCCCGACAACCACTCCACCCCAGAACCCCCAACCCCAACTACCTGACTGATGCTCCTTCCATACTGGAGGGCCTCCTATTGGCCCTCCAGCTCCGAGAGCCAATCCACTTTCCTTAATTGGACACCGATTATACCCTCTGGCCACTGATTAGCTAATTCAGCCAAAATCACTGTCAAGTGACTATCCCTGACAGTGCAGGGTTGGGCCCACATTTGACCCTGACGTCCTGGTCTCGACCAAAAATGCAAAGTCGTGCCACTGGCTGCTGCTGGCCACTGCTCATCCAATGCCTGATTGTTGACTTCTCATTTGCCATGATCACTAACTCCCCTCAGCTGGTTCCGAGTTCCCCCCCTCCCCACTCCTTCCAAAACCTACTTGAGGGCCCGTAAATGACATTGTCTTTGTCGGTGAGGTGCTTGGGGATGCCCAGCAGGCATATGCAGCTTGCTGATCTGCTGTAATTGAGGTCCGAGGCCCAATATCAGCTGGGCCTCGGACCAACATGTGCCGCTACAGGGATTATTCCCTGTGCTATGACCCCACTGCATTTGTGAGCCATATTATTAGGTCAAGGTATCTAATATAATAAATATATTTTTTAAATCTATATATTAAATGTTGGGTGGTAACTGTTGAGGTAACGTTTTGGTAAACGATGGTCTGCTTACTTGGTTGGAAATCCAAATTTTGCTTTGGTTTTAATTTTTATGGAATAAAAAATCCTATTCATTCTGAAGAGTCGAAAAGCTTAGAATGAACAAGAATTCATCATTTTTAATGTAAACTTTCCAAATTTCCAGGAGGAGCAAGGCCCCAAATCCCTTGAAATGCATCTCCTTCAAACTTTCATGCACTTTTCTTTGTGCTCCAATAAAAATGAAGGAGAGTGGTGTGTATCTACTTCTCTGAAGCTGTTGGCCTGTTTTTGCCAGTTTTCTATATTGGCTTATTTGTAGTCACTTCTGTCAATGCTCATTTTTTTTTTTTGCTACTCTGTGCCATCGCTAGCGCCTTATCAGCTACACTTTGATGTTTTCCTTCAAAAGCTTCCACACGCCTTCATAATTTTTATCTACTCTCACACTCAAAATTGCTTTAAATCTCCTCTGCACATCGAGCTTTAAAACCATCTAGTTGCCCATATTGCTTAATCTAATTATATTAAGCCTATTTGGGGGGTGGCGTGGGTGTGTGGGAACAGAAGATGACACATTAGCATCCTCTGATATTTAAAATCTATTGTAATTTTTCAGTTGTGAGTCATTATCTATTTCAGTACTGGGCTTCATTCTTGCATCTAAGATGTTAAGTCTTTCATTCCTTTTACCCTTGAATCTGCGATCATACTATCCACAAAGAAATCATCGTGTCCATATACAACAGGGATGATGATGAACCTCAAATTTACTACCAGGAATTCATTGTCTGACAGAAGTGAGCCAGTAGTCCAAGGTCTCTTTCTGACACCTATGACAAATATCACAGTTTTCTTGCTACAACTTGTCTTGGTAATAAAATCTCCTATGGTGATACAAGCATTGATCTTCCACACCTTGTCAACTGTATCTTTTAATCTATCTTTAAAATCTCTCCAATTACTCCTGGACTGCTTTCAGTGTGTGTCACAGACTTGAATGATTAGAATGCATCTGGGAGTTGCATAAAGTCATCAACCTTACAGCGATTCCATTCTAACCTCTCAAGGTCGTAGTACCAGTGGCTAATAAAATTCAGTACAGGGCTCTGTTCTTTCAGGACCTTGAAATCTGAAACATATTTTCCTACAGCAGAGGCCCTCCTGCTAAAGAGTCATGCTCTGTCTGAAAGAACATGGTTATCTAACACGTGATCAGCCTCACTGTCATAATTCAGATGGAGCCCTTCAGACCAGGGACTAAATAAGTAAACAAAATCCTTGGACACCATTGATATTTAAAAAAACGAACTTAGCCAGTGTTACTGCCACATGGTGAGATTTGGGTAGTTCGCACTATTCAACTCCCACCTGACCATAACAAGGGTGTTTTGTTATTAGGGTTTAACCCCTTGGTGTTTTATTTGTCAAATAAACAGACTGCGACAGGTTTTCTTGTAGGTTTTAAACAGAAAAATCAATTGTTTGTTGATCGATATGCCTTAACCCAACATTGTTGCTATCTCATCCAGTCACACATTCGCTTATGCGTGCATGCACATACAGACACAGACACACACACACAAGCACACAAGAAGAGACAGATAGAGAGGAAAAAGGGGTAAGCAATTATAAGGGGGAGAGGGTAGTTTTCAGGGGAAGGTCACGCTAAGCCTGTTTGATTCTCTTGGAATTCAAGTTCTTGTTGGTTGCAGGCCTAAGGTGATTGTAAGTATACCTCTCTCGGTTGAAAGTTCAAAGATCACTTCTAGTTCACTGTATAGTATCGATGCAGAATTCTACAGTAGGGCACGTGCCTTCTGGTTTGCTGGAAACAAACTTCTGGATGCTGCTTTTCTTTCGTGGGTGTCTCTCTCTAGGCTGCTTTTTAAGGTAAAGCTATGTTACTGCTCGCCTCTGGGTAGGACAATTTGGTCTCTTCCCCGTGGTAATCGCGCAATGACCCTGGATGTGGCTGCTTCACATCTTCATTCAGAAGAAGACATTCAATTCTGGAATATTTTAGGATGGGTGTAGGATGGTGCAATTGGCACCTCTTTGCTTTGAAGGTTTTCTTTTGTCCCTGTCAGACAATTTGAGTATACAAAGGCCAAGCCCTTTTTTGGCAGCCATTTTAGAGCACTGTTCACTTTTTAAAAGACAAAGTCAGTTTTTATGACTCATTAGATTTTGTCCTAATTTTTGTATCATCGCACTTCTGATGTGCATGAAACCAGTAATTACATAAACATAATTACTTAAAGAACAACTAATTGGCTTGCAGAAAAAGCAAGATAAAGGACTGGTCTGGGAAAAAGCAGCAAAATGGGATTGTGCAAGTTCAGTCCCCAAGAGGGATTTAAATTCACTGCAGGCAGGAAGGGTAGAATACCCTGCTTCTATGATAAATATGTTCAGCACCATTTGCAACTCCTCAGCTATTGAAGCAGCCCATGTCCAGAGGCATAGTGGTAATGTCACTGGACTAGTAATCCAGAGGCCCAGGCTAATTCCCTAGGGACACAGGTTCAAATCCCACCACGGCAGCTGGTGGAATTTAAATTTAATTAATCAATAAATTAATAAACAGTGGCGCAGTGGTTAGCACCGCAGCCTCACAGCTCCAGGGACCTGGGTTCGATTCTGGATACTGCCTGTGCGGAGTTTGCAAGTTCTCCCTGTGACCGCGTGGGTTTTCACCGGGTGCTCCAGTTTCCTCCCCCAGCCAAAGACTTGCAGGTTGATAGGTAAATTGGCCATTATAAATTGCCCCAAGTGTAGGTAGGTGGTAGGGAATATGGGATTACTGTAGGGTTAGTATAAATGGGTGGTTGTTGGTCGGCACAGACTCGGTGGGCCGAAGGGCCTGTTTCAGTGCTGTATCTCTAAATAAATAAATAAAAATTTGGAATTGAAAACTAGTCTTGGTAATGGTACTATGAAACTATCATTGATTGTTGGAATGTCCTTCGTGGAAGGGAATTCTGCTGTCCTTACCTGGTTGACTCCTAACTGCCCTCTGATATGGCCTAGCAAGCCACTCCGTTGTCAGTGCTGGCCTTGCCAGTGACACCCACATCCCATGAAAGAATTTAAAAAATATGCAGCAAGACCATAATAAAATTCAGGCTTGGGCTGATAAGTGGCAAGTAACATTCACCCCACACAAGTGCCAGGTAATGACGATCTCAAACAAGAGAGCATCCAACCATCTCCCCTTGATGTTCAATGGCATTACCATCACTGAATCTCCCACTATCAACATCCTGGGGTTGCCACTGACAAGGAAATGAACTGGACATAAATACTGTGGCTACACGAGCAGGTCAGAGACTGGGAATTCTGCATCGAGTAACTCACCTCCTATCTCCCCAGTGCCAGTCCACCATCTACAAGACATAAGTCGGGGGTTGATGGAATACTCAACAACAACAACAATCAGGAAGCTCGGCACAATCCAGGAAAAAGACGCCCACTAGATTGGCACCCCATCCCCCACCTTCAACATTCATTCCCTTCATCACTACACACGGTGGCAGCAGTGTGTACCATCTGCAGGATGCAGTGCAGTAATTCACCAAGGCTCCTTCGACAGCACCTTCCAAACCCACGACCTGTATCACCTAGAAGGACGAGGGCAGCAAATGCATGGGAACACCACCACCTGCAAGTTCCCCTCCAAGCCACCCCCATCCTGACTTGGAACTATATCGCCATTCCTTCACTGTCACTGGGTCAAAATCCTGGAACTCCCTTCCTAATAGTACTGTGGGTTTACCTGTACACCGAGGACTGCAGCGGTTCAAGAAGGCAGCTCACCACCAACTTCTCAAAGGCAATTATGGATGGGCAATAAATGCTGGCATGGCCAGTGATGCACACATCCCATGAACGAATAAAAAAATTTGAACTCAAATTTCACTATCAGCCATGGTGGGATTTGAACCCATATCCCCGGAGCATTAGCCTGGGCCTCTGGACTCCTAGTCCAGTGAAATTACCACTACGCCACCACGTCCCCAATTACTTGCAAAAGCCTTGGGAAGACCTGATAGTGGAAAACAATATCTAAGTGCGCATTCTATCTCCCTTTCTATGTAGGGGTTCGTGGATTTTGTTTAGGAAGCATATTTGTCAACATACATGGCTATATATTCTGATACTCTGCAGAAATTGTGAATGAATAACATTCCAATTGCCTCCCAGTCACTTTTGGGACAATGGCAAAATAAATTTTGTACACAATAGCATGTATCACCCTTCTTTAAACTGTGCTTGGTCTCCCTATGCAATAAGTTTGTGATAGGTTTTCCAGTCATTAACTTTGAGAGCTGTAAACTGACAGAGTCCCACGAGGCAGCATTATTTTGGAAGAAAGTAATTACTGTTCACTGCAAACTCAAACTTTTTGAAAAAAGAAACAGTATGAGCTTCAAAAGTAGTTGATAGTTGCAAAGTCAGTCCTAATAACGTAAAATATGTTTTCTCAGCTAGGCTACAATTCAAAAATTCTTTTGCAATTGATTTGTGTGGAAGGACAAAGACAGATTGTATCAGTTGTCCAGGAGACTGTAAGACTCATTTTTCTGTCATGCTAATTCAGTAATGCTAATGAGAGGAAAAGGAACAGATTCCTGAGAAGCGGGATCCCTGCCCCCTTCACATAAGTGTGGGTTTCTGGGGTTGGCTTCAAGGGGAACTCCTGCTCCTCCTAGCCCTCAAGGAAATTACATATTTAAACTTATGTGAGCTTGTCCTGGCAACAGATCCTGGTTCCAGCAGGATTGGTCTAGTGGGGCCCTAGGGTTCCCCACATAGGCCTCGGGTTAATATTGCAGTCAGGCCCCAATGATGTCATTGGAGCCTGGTTGGTGTATTTTAAGAAGGACCCTGCAACTTTCAGATGAATATCCCACTCACTAACAAAAAAGAGCAGGTTAATATTGGGACCTGCAAGAAAGTTCAGTCGGAGAATGTCACACAGGGCATTTTAATTGACCACTTACCCGGTTTCCACCATGCAGCAGTGAGGCAGAGGTTAAAATTCACCCCCCCTTGACCCTTATGACACATCTAAGAGGTTTCTTAGTGTGCCCATCACTCACCTGCTCTTGACGACACAAGGCTAAAGTCATTTTGAGGCCCAGGTCTTGTTTACGTTCCACTGGCAAGCTGCAGGTGTCAGACTGTCCAGCAGTAGCACGTCAGTTGTGCAAAAGCTGAAAATTTGGTGACTGAACGATCAGACAGTTGTGGGGGGAGGTGATCTGAGAGGAGGAGGGCAAGTTTGAATGGGCCTGCCCTTAGTCCCAGGAGACTCACTCTTGCTCTTCCAGGCTCCACCAAAATGTAATTAAACATTTCCTGGGCTGTTTTCTAAACAGTGATCCCTTCAAGAACCACCAGTTAGGCTGATCAATGTCTGGCACCACCGGGCAGAGTGCATGTTCTGCATATTTGTACCTCAAAATTGCCATTGGGTTCCCATGTATTGCATATCACAAGAGATCCAACATGAAACAGGAAGGTGCTCCAGTCACCTATCTCAGGACCCTACTCAAGATGGCAGCAACTGAAGTGCCAGTGTAAAGAGTGCAGTAAGTCACCTGATGCCATTTCTGGGCCGTAACTGAAATGTTTACATCAGGTGGAAGGAGTTAAAGTCGTTCCTGTGATGTATTGTAGTGTTCTAGGATAAATACTGGATTTGATTTAAAGATGGGGACAAAGAGTTAAGACAGTGGTGACAAAGGTAGACTAAGTTAAGTCTTCAGCAATCAGTTGGGTCTGATGTCCCATGCAGCACTGAATGAGAAATCTCAGTGACAATCATCCTAATGGTCTTCTTAGGGTTGCTAACCTGCCAGGATTATGCTGGAGTCTCCAGGAATTGAAGATTAATCTCCAGGACACTCCTGAGAGGAAACCAGAAGAAATATCATATGGGCATTAAAAACAATCATTTTCATTCATCACTTTGGTTTATTAGTTATAAAAATGTTAGAATTGGAAAAGTAAATGAAGGGAGACTGGATAGGCTAGGGTTGTTTTCCTTAAAGCAGAGAAAGCTAAGGGGAGACCTGATTGAGGTATACAAAATTATGAGGGGCATAGATTGGGTAGATAGGAAGAAACTTTTTCCCTTAGCGGAGATGTCAGTAACCAGGGGGCATAGATTTAAGGCAAGCGGCAGGAGGTTTAAAGTAAGGCCTGCTCGGGTCTGCAAATGAAACCCAACCCGAGCCCAACAGAACCACATCCGACCCGAGCCCAACCTGGCCCGAGTCCTTTCATTTTTTTCCTGCGCCCGACCCGACCCGACCACCGGAACATAATCAACTTTATTGAAGAGGTTGTGCTCTACAATGGATGGAATCGCTCACTGCAGACTACTGCAGAGTGTTTCCCGCCTTGACGTCTTGGCTGTCACTGTGTCCGACCCGACCCGAGCCCGAATGCCGGACCCGGAAGAGCGACCCGACCCAAACCCGACACATGTCGTCGGGTCCCATCAGGTTTGGGTCGGGTAGCCATGCTCTAGTTTAGAGGGGATTTGAGGAAAAGGTTTTTCACCCAGAGGGTGATTGGAATCTGGAACACACTGCCTGAAGGGGTGGTAGAGGCAGGAACACTCACAACATTTAAGAAGTATCTAGATGAGCACTTGAAATGCCACAGCATACAAGGCTACGGGCCAAGTGCTGGAAAATGGGATTAGAATAGATAGGTGCTTGATGACCGGCATGGACACGATGGGCTGAAGGGCCTGTTTCTGTGCTGTATAACTCTATGACTCTATAAAGTCTGTTTTGGTAATGTATCATAGAATCACAGAATGATATAGCACAGATAGAGACCATTTCGCCCATCATACCTATATCCACTTTTTGAAAGAGTTATTCAATTAGTCTCACTCCCCTGCTCTTTCCCCATTGCCCTGCAAATTTTCTCCCTTCATGACGTATCCAATTCCCTTTTGCAAGTTATCATTGAATCTGCTTCTCCCACCCTTTCAGGCAGTGTATTCCAGATCATAACAACTCACTGCATTCTTTTCCTCATGTCACTTCTGGTCCTTTTGCCAATTATATTGAATCTGTATCCTTTGATTACCAACCCTGCTGCCACTGGAAACAGTTTCTCCTATTTAGTCACTCAAAACACTTCATGATTTTGAACATGTCTATTACATCGCTTCATAACCTGCTCTGCTTCAAGGAGAACAACCCTAGTTTCTCTAGTCACTCCATGTAACTGAAGCCTTTCATCTCTGGTACCATTCTAGTAAATCTCCACTCCACCATCTCTAAGGCCTTGACATCTTTCCTAAATTGTGGTGCCTAGAATTGCCAACAATACTCCAGCTGGGATTCTAACCCAGTGGTTCTCAACGTTTTGTCCACGGACCACTTAGGCGGACAAAAGACCCTGCGAGCCACCTACAATCCTACCCCACCCGCTTTCACTTGCCACTGCAAAATAACTCATCAGAATTAATGGGAAGAATGGCGTTGTTTTTGATGAGACACCAATGAGGTGATGTCTGGTTCCAAGCTGGAGACCTTCGCTCTCATGTCAGGCTCTACGTTCAACCTGTTCCTCTTTGTTTTCAGCCCCACAAGTGTTGAAAATTCGATCTTGCACTTGTATGTTGTAACAGTATCATTCATCTTGCTTACTAAATTGTTGCTACTCGCACTTATGAGGTCTCGTGCCACACACACTGGAGCCGGTCTGGTTGTGTGACATCACGCAAGTGTTGGGGATGAGGATTCTGGCCTGTTCTTTCATATGGCCTTAGCTGTGGCGTTGCCCGTCAGTGAGTTGTATTTTGGACCAGCTCGTGGACCATACTTTGAAAACCACTGGGCTAACCAATGTTTTGTTAATGCTTATCAAAACGTCCTTGCTTTTGTACTCCATGGGCTGGGTTTTCGTTACAGAGGCGGGAAACAGAAACCAAGCCTGGTTTTGGGTCAGAAAGCCACCTCCAGTGGGAAACTGATTTAGATACAGTTTGCAAATAGGTAAGCCCTTAATTGTTATGGAGATGGGTTTCCCATTCACTTATATTCAGTGGGGCCGGGAATGGAGATGAGTCAGATCAGGTCTGGGGCTCATTAAGCCTTCCGCAGCAGCCATCACTGAGGCTGCAAGTTGTCCTGGGGGAGAGATCTGCCTTCCACAGCACCAGAAGGAAGGGAGATGTCACAGTTGAGCTGGAGGCCTGGCATTAGGGGTGGGGCAGACACTCACGATGCCCACCTGAATTTAATACTGGAGGCTGTGAGGGAGAGGAGGGAAGTCCTCTTACAAGAGGATGGCAGGAGGAGGCCTTCTTGTCGTGCAGCAAGAGCACGTCTCTGCTCAGTGTTATCCCCCTCCTCAACCTCTTCCTCCTCCTTTCTTACCTCCTGCTCCTCCCCCGATGAGCTGTCTCATTCCAGGGCCTCACTGTCCTCAAGGTCCATACTTCTCTTGAGTGCCATGTTATGGAGAATGCAGCAGACCATCACAATGAACGAAACCTTTCAGGGAGGATATTGGAGGGCACAATCCGACCAGCCCAGGCATCAGAATTGAATCTTCAGAAGCCCAATGGCCTGCTCAATGGTTGGCCTGCTGAGCAGGCGGCATTGGTCACATCACCTCTGTGCCTCTGTCTGGGGCTCCAGTAGAGGACTTAATTGTCATCTCTTCAAGGCATTTCCCTTGTCACCTTGGATCCATCCACACACTTTGGGGATGGAGTGATGTGCTGAGGCAGCCTGGACTGGCGGAGGAAGTAGAAGTCATGGCAGCTGCCAGTAAAGTGAGTGCACACATGGAGGAAGTTCTTGTTGTGGTCTCAGAACAGTTGGATCTTGAGGGAGTGGAAGCCCTTCCTGTTGATGGATCTCACTGGCCGGGCACTGGGTGCCTTGATGGTCACATGGGCTCAATCGATAATGCCCTGCACCTGGGAGAATCCAGCGATGGAGGTGAAACCCAATGCCCTCTGTCTCTGCACAGGCCCATCTGTGTCAAAGGGTAGGCGTTGGCGTAGTGGTATTATCACTGGACTAGTAACCCAGAGACCCAGGGTATTCCTCTGGGGACATGGGTTCGAATCCCACCACAGCAGAAGGTGGCATTTGAACTTAATAAAAAATCTGGAATTAAAAACTAGTCCAATGATGGCCATGAAACCATTGTCGATTGTTGTAAAAACCCACCTGCTTCACTAATGTCCTTTAGGGAAGGAAATTTGCTGTCCTTACCTGGTCTGGCCTACATGTGACTCCAGACCCACAGCAATGTGGTTAACTCTTACATGCCCTCTGAAATGGCCTAGCAAGTCACTCAGTTGTACCTAACTGCCACGAAGTCCATAAAAAGGAATGAAACCGGACGGACTACCCGGCATCGACCTAGGCACCGGAAACGACAACGGCAAACCCAGCCCTGTCGACCCTGCAAAGTCTTCCTTACTAACATCTGGGGGCTTGTGCCAAAGTTGGGAGAGCTGTCCCACAGACTAGTCAAGCAACAGCCTGACATAGTCATACTCACGGAATCATACCTAACAGACAATGTCCCAGACATTGCCATCACCATCCCCGGGTACGTCCTGTCCCACCGGCAAGACAGACCCAGCAGAGGTGGTAGCACAGTGGTATACAGAGGGAGGGAGTTGCCCTGGGAGTCCTCAACATCGACTCCGGACCTCATGAAGTCTCATGGCATCAGGTTAAATATGGGCAAGGTAACCTCCTACTGATTACCACCGACCGCCCTCCCTCAGCTGATGACTCAGTACTCCTCCATGTTGAACACCACTTGGAGGAAGCACTGAGGGTGGCAAGGGCACAAAATGTACTCTGGGTGGGGGACTTCAATGTTCATCACCATGAGTGGCTCGATAGCACCACTACTGACTGAGCTGGCCGAGTCCTAAAGGACATGGCTGCTAGACTGGGTTTGTGGCAGGTGGTGGGGGAACCAACACGAGGGAAGAACATACTCGACCTCGTCCTCACCAATCTGTCTGCCGCGGATGCATCTGTCCATGACAGTATTGGTAGGAGTGACCACCGCACAGTCCTTGTGGAGACGAAGTCCCGCCTTCACATAGAGGATACCATCCATCGTGTTGTGTGGCACTATCACCGTGCTGAATGGGATAGATTTCGAACGGATCTAGCAATGCAAAACTGGGCATCCATGAGGCGCTGTGGGCCATCAGCAGCAGCAGAATTGTACTCAACCACAATCTGTAACCTCATGGCCCGGCATATCCCTCACTCTACCATTACCATCACTCCACATGATATCAAGAAACGACTGAAGGCACTGGATACTGCAAAAGCTATGGGCCCTGACAATATTCCGGCAATAGTACTGAAGACCTGTGCACCAGAACTTGCCGCGCCCATAGCCAAGCTGTTCCAGTACAGCTACAACACTGGCATCTACCCTGTAATGTGGAAAATTGCCCAGGTATGTCCTGTACACAAAAAGCAGGACAAATCCAACCCGGCCAACTAGCGCCCCATTAGCCTACTCTCAATCATCAGTAAAGTGATGGAAGGTGTCATCAACAGTGCCACCAAGCGGCACTTGCTTAGCAACAACCTGCTCAGTGATGCTCAGTTTGGGTTCCGCCAGAGCCACTCAGCTCCTGACCTCATTACTGCCTTGGTTCAAACATGGACAAAAGAGCTGAACTCAAGAGGTGAGGTGAGAGTGACTGCCCTTGACATCAAGGCAGCATTTGACCGAGTATGGCATCAAGGAGCCCTAGCAAAACTGAGGTCAATGGGAATCAGGAGGAAAACCCTCTGCTGGCTGGAGTCATACCAAGCGCAAAGGAAGATGGTTGTGGTTGTTGGAGGTCAATCATCTGAGCTCCAGGAGTACCTCAGGGTAGTGTCCTCGGCCCAACCATCTTCAGCTGCATCATCAATGACCTTCCTTCAATCATAAGGTCAGAAGTGGGGATATTCGCTGATGATTGCACAATGTTCAGCACCATTCGTGACTCCTCAGATACTGAAGCAGTCTGTGTAGAAATGCAGCAAGACCTGGACAATATCCAGGCTTGGGGTGATAAGTGGCAAGTAACATTCGCACCACACAAGTGCCAGGCAATGACCATCTCCAACAAAAGAGAATCTAACCATCGCCCCTTGACATTCAACGGCATTACCATCGCTGATTCCCCCACTATCAACATCCTGGGGGCTACCATTGACCGAAAACTGAACTGGAGTAGCCATATAAATACCGTGGCTACAAGAGCTGGTCAGAGGCTAGGAATCCTGAGGCGGGTATCTCACCTTCTGACTCCCCAAAGCCTGTCCACAATCTACAAGGCACAAGTCAGGAGTGTGATGGAATACTCTCCACTTGCCAGGATGGGTGCAGCTCCAACAACACTCAAGAAGCTCGACCATCCAGGACAAAGCTTGATTGGCACCCCATCTACAAACATTCACTCCCTCCATCACCGACGCACAGTGGCAGCAGTGTGTACCATCTACAAGATGCACTGCAGCAATGCTCCAAGGCTCCTTCGACAGCACATTCCAAACCCGCGACCTCTACCAACTAGAAGGACAAGGGCAGCAAATACATGGGAACACCACCACCTGCAAGTTCCCCTCCAAGTCACACACCACCCTGACTTGGAACTATATCGCTGTTCCTTCACTGTCGCTGGGTCAAAATCCTGGAACCCCCTTTCTAACAACACTGTGGGTATACCTACCCCACATGGACTGCAGCGGTTCAAGAAGGCAGCTCACCACCACCTTCTCAAGGGCAATTAGGGATGGGCAATAAATGCTGGCCTGGCCAGCGACGCCCACATCCCATGAATGGATAAAAATAAAGGATGTGGTCCCCAACCTCCTGAATATGGTATCCATGCCCGGCCTGATGGCTTGATGAGCTGCTGACTGTGAGATGCCACCTATGTCCACAGCTATTCCGTGGAACAACCCATTGCATAGAAATGCAGAGTGTTGGCAACCTTGATGGCTGCAGGCAAGGAACTTCCATGGAGAATGTGAGACCACATGTTATTGTGGATCATCTTCCTGGATAGGTGCAGCCTCCTACCACACTGGTACTCTGTCATGTGTAGGTGGCTGACTCTTGGATTGTGCATCCGACGTGTTGGGTGGCACCTTCTTCCCCTTGCAGCACCACCGCCCCCCCCCCCCCCCACCCCACACTGTGCACCTCTCAGCTCCTACTGTCCAGGAGGTTGCATCTGTTAAAGCTTATCCTGGCTGTTCCGTCCAATGTCAGAGTAGCCTGTTCCCATCTGAACTCCCTCAGCTGGGCTTTTTGCATTCCCCAGGCCTTCCAATCAATCCCAGGTGCCCAGGTGATGCCAGTGGGCTCACGTCCCTCTCCAGATTCCTACCACTCACCACTGAGAAAATCAAGTCTTCCAGCTCCAGCAATGGCTACTCCGAGGCATTTTGGGAACAGCTGAGTTTTATTTTGTGCTTCTGCATTATTTTAGCCAGCCCTTCCCGGAACCCTCATGGCTCTCCACATTGTTCATATCTCCTAAACCCTGCCATAGTCCAGACATGGGGTTCTCCCCATTCCCTTCCTTTAAAAAATGAAAACTGTTGCTGACAAGCCTGTTCATGAGCTCCTCAATGAGCTCAACAGGCACTTAATTGGAGGCGTGTGGGGTTACCGTTCCCTTCCTCCTGGCATTTAAAAATGGCGTCACGTTAGGGTGGCAGCGGGACACAGTACCGACCTCCCAGAATACGACCTTTAAATCACACTCGCACCCGCCCCCGCACCCAGCAGCCTTTAAAAATCTGGTCCTGTGCCCCTAATTATAAAGCCAAGGATCTTGCATGCCTTTTTAACAGTCTTCTCAACAAATTCTGTCACCATCAAAAATGTGTATACATACACTCCCAGATCCCTCTGTTCCTGCAGTCCCTTTCAAATTTTGTTTTCCAATTGTCGAGATGGTGTTACCCCATGAAAATGGACATATTAGCTGGAATTTTCCCAGCCCCATGGAGGCGGTTTTGGAGGTGGGGAAGGTGTGTGGAAAATTAGAACGTAGCACCTCTGGTCAGCTCTCCGCTATGTTCCTACCTCCTGGCTATTTTCCCAGGGGTGGACTGAGATTTTTATAAGTCTGGAAAATTCTAGCCATTTAGTGACCAATGGGGGAAGCGTGGTACCGGGCAGTTGGATGGAGGAGATCATATGATAAGCTTCCAGCGTTACATCCAGGCAGAGTTGGCAACTCTAGCTCAGCTCCTTGTACATCTATCTTCATTGCAGCTAGGGCCACCTCCTTCCAAACGTTCACATCCAGGCCTCATTTAAGGTCACATGCAGTGCACAACAGGCTACAACTACATGGGAGACATGGGCTGGAGCATACTGCAAAGCCCTGCCTGACCTGTCAAGGCAGCAGAAACGCCCCTATAAGACCTCAAGGGGCCTCTAAATGGCCACTTTGATAGAGGCATATGTCTTATTACAGAGCTCCTCTGTTGCTGTTTGCATGTCTTACTGGGTTTATTTTCCTGGGAGCAGGGGGTAAACCTTGTTACCCATTAGCTGTTCATGATTTTCACCTTTGCAGTGCTTAGGCGGGCCATATTCCAAAGAATGGAAGCAATGTGACAACCTCCAGCAAATCTTGCATAGGCTTGCAGGATCTGTGTGTGTTGTCACACACATTCAAGGTGTGAAAGTCCCCTCTGTTAAGAAAGTTGATGGGGGCTTCCTGTAGGAGCTCACAAAGTGACACAAGCACCATTTATTGCAACATAGAGCTTGGGAAATCGCACTACTCCTATCTTGTTGCTGACATGCTGCAATGTCAAACTCAATCAATTCCCCAGCTGTCCTGTGAAGCGTGTCAGTAACCTGAAATATGCCTGAACTGCACCCTGGCTGATATTACAGAGATCCCCCTAGAAATCACTTGGTGCCATAAAAGTTGAGTGTAGTCGTTATCTTCATAGCCACAGACAAAGCAAATGACTGTGTCTGCAATAACTGGTGCAGCCCCGCCCCCCCATTGCTTCTTTGGTGAAGTACACTCTTCTAAGGCACATCTCTTCACTTAAATCCTCAGTGGTGCCTGTACGTTCCTTGAGTAAGATGTGATGGTCTGCATCCTCCTTAAATGCTGCCTTCTTTTCCTTTCCTCCATCCTCTCCTGCTCCTCCATCCCTCATGATATCCATCCCCCATGATAATAGCATACAATGCTAAGGAATGACATGCCAGCTCCTGAGAAGCCCTGATTGCAGATGGAGGAGAGGGACTAAAGTCTCCTGGCAGCCTCACGTTCCCACAGACAATCAGAAGCTATGTAGATTGAATGTGAAAGAAAAAAATGACAACAAAAGAACGTTCCCAGCTACAGTAATCGCGACATAAATTCTCCTCACTCTTCTGACTCAGAGAGTGCTCACCACCACGTTTCTCAGCTGATCCTGGCGACAGCTGCCCTTTGCAGCCCATTGTGCCCTGCAATCGTAAAACCAGGAAATTCGAGGCAACAGCGCCACATGCCCTCATTTTATTATATGTTGTTGCATGAGGGCTCGCAGGAAGATCCACATCATAGAATTACATAGAATGTATGGCACGGAAGGTGGGCATTCAATCCAACTTGTCTGTGCCAGTGTTTATGCTCTATATGAGCCTCCTCCCACCCCTCTTCATCTAACCCAATCAGCATAATCTTCTATTCCTTTCTGCCTCATATATTTATCTAACTTGTCAATAAATGGATTTCTGCTGTTAGGCAGTAATTGGTCGGGTTAGATTTATCCTTTTTTTGTTTGTGGATAGGATGTACCCAAACCCTTTTCCACATTCTCAGTAGATACCAATGTCCTAGCTGTGATGAAGCTGCTTGGCCCGGGAAGTGACCACCTCTGGTGCATTGGTTGCCACTGTTACAGCCAGGAAAGTCTGAGTGAAGTTTTCACTGAAGCAGCTGTTAAAAGGAAATAAGTCTTCATAAGAAATTGTTTGGAAAGCCCTCATATGCTTGGGAAGAAGGAATCAGTAAGAAAGATCAACACTTTTGCATTATTCCAAGAGCAATCAACCAATGGCACACTTACATGTTTACTTGCAAACAAATGCAACATCAGTTGCCTGACAGTTGTTCTTGAAGACTGTCTGCCATCAACTCTTGGGCATACTACTCTAAAACAGGCATTTGAAGAGCCAAAGGAAAAGTGGAGGAGGGGCCTATCCCCAAAATGGATGAATTTATCTTTGTTATGTAAAAATGTAACCTCTATTTCCATTACATTAATTTCTACTTCTATATAATTTCTCACTACCATTTAACCTTTTTGACATGTATTTCTTAAGCAACATTCTCTTTTCTTTAACACCTAAAATAATTTGCCACAATAAGACATTCTCCATTACACCATCAATTCCTCTCAAAGCAAGGACTGGCATTTATTTAGCGGCTTTCATGAGTTCAGAACATCCCAATATGCTTCACAGCAGCCAATTTCTACACTTTTGAATTGTCATGTGGAGAAACGTAGCAGCCAATTTGCGTATGGCGTGGTCCCATGAACAATTTTGAGATAAATGGCTAGATAATCTGGTTTAGTGATGTTGGTTGGGGCACATAAATGTTGGCAGAGATGTGGGGAGAAAGCTTCTGTTCTTTGAAATAGTGCATGGGATCTTTATTAATTATCAAACTCCAACTGGTAGATCTTGTATATTCATCTTACTCTGTATTCTCAGCTTTAAAACTGGCAGGGATAATGGGATAAATATTAGATACGTAGGTAAAGAAGAAATATATATGAATTTATATCCACACATATGGGCATATATAGATGTTTGTATACCACTCGATAAACTCCACATCATTACAATGTGGATAGAATGATATTAAAGCACTGTTGCAATGTTTGTGGTTATCTTGCTCTGGCATAGCTGATAAATTGGATCAATGCAATACATATGTGTGTTTATATTATATGTATTTGTTATATACATGTTTATGTTTGCATGCTCAATTTGATGGAGCATCAAAGAATCATGGAATGGTTCCAACACAGAAACAAGCCATTTGGCCTGTCAAGTCTGTGCCAGCACTCTGCAAGAGCAATCCAGCTAGTCCCAATCCTCTGCCCTTTCCCCGTAGCCCTGCAAATTTTTTCTCTTTTAGTGCTTCAACCAGTCTCTCACATAATAAATCTACAAAATGCACTTTGAGTTCTGTGTCTATGGCAACCATTAATTTGCATTCAATTCTGTTACTTCCCCTCCCCACAGTACATCATTTGAAAGTAAATTTTCCTCTCCCCCCTTTTAGATTTCCTCATTACATGCACTATTCCCCAGCCGTGACTAATGAACAGCAGCGGAGGTACGTCACTAACCCATGGAGCTTTTGCTTCGATAGTACATGTTGTTTCAGCTGCCCAGCAATGCTGAGTTTAGTGACTCTTCCAAACTGTATTAACTATGACAGTCTGCTCAAACAGAAAAAATTCTGAAACTAAGCAATTGATGAACAGGAACATGGTTAACCTAAATGAAAATTCTATAACTTGTTACAAAGTTTAGATTGTTGGTGATGTTAGTTATTATCATATTAGACTAATATCGGCAAGGAAAATATTCAGACTGTTGGTAATTTTCCTATCTATGTACTCGCAGGTAGAAAATTATACGCTAAGAGTGAGGGAACTTTTATTCATGTTTACTCCACATATAGATATGGATTTAAGAAAGCAGTAAGTATCTACTGCTAGTAAACTCAAAACACCAGATATTATGCGGGCAGTTCCTGATAACTTAAGTGAGACTGCATATCCTGACACTTGAAACTCCTTCAGCAAACAGTTCAAAATGTTAGTTTTCACTTGGGCTTATTACTGCCAACAGACCTATGGTAATTTTCTGACTTTGGTGTCTGCCTTGGCTCAGCGGTAGCACTCCTGCTTCTAAGTCAGAAAGTTGAAGTCTCACGCCACAGGCTTGAGGATATAATCTAGGATGATGCTCCCGTGCAGTTTTGAGGGAATGTTGTACTGTCAATGGTGTCATCTTTCAGATGAAATGTTAAACCGAGGCCCTGTCTGCCCTCTCAGTAGTTGCAAATGATTCAATGGCACTACTCAAAGAAAAGTAGGGATTTAGTAGTCCACCCAATATTTATCGCTCAACAAACATCATTAAAGCAGTCTTTCTGGTCATGTATCTTATTGATGTTTATGGGACTTTGCTGTGCACAAGTAGGCTGCTGCATTTCCCTGCGTTACAAGATTGATTTGCCTGTACAACACTTTAGGATATCATGAGGTCCTAAAAGCTTCAATATAAATGCATGTTCTTTCTTTTCCTTTTTAATACATGATAGAATTTGCAATGGCTTGGGCAAAGGTGGAAATGATGAGAGTTATCGAACAGGAAATGCTGAAGGACGATTAGCTTGAGGTGTGATTAGAATGACGAAAGAATGAAATGAATATGTCTGTGTGGGGCAGAGAATTGACATTGTAATTTTCCCTTTTTTCATTTTGTAGATATTTAATATATAGATCGAGAATGTACAGAACTGCATCTATTGGGTTAGATACATGTAAAAGATTAAGAACACTTGGATAATTACTATGGATTACGAGTGTGTGCTGGTAGTAGAAGCATTTTGAGGTAATGAATTAAGGACATCATTTAAAAGGTGTATCGCACAATTCTGAAGCGTGTTGGAGACTTTTGTTTAAACCTCACTGATGAACTATGCAACAATACCTCTTTATCTAATGTTGCTGTGGCTCAATAAGGGCAAAGTGCTTACATTGTACTGCTGCAGTGACCTGAATGGATACAAAGGAACAGCTTGCAGTTAAAACATATTTATGTGTTAAATATATATGATACAACTAACAAAAGCCAAATCAGCTTCTACATAACTACATCAGTGACAGCAGGAATGAGAAGCTAAAGAGCACCACATATGTGAAAATTTCAGACCCCCCGCCCCCCAAAAAAAACCCCACATGAATCTTACTTGTAAGTGATTTTTTTTCTTGCTTTTCAAAATATAACAGAAAATTAGCTTTGGAGTCCACCCACTGTGCTCAAACAAATTGCAGGACATTATTAGATATTGTTTTATCACTGCACCTGATTGAAACAAGACTGCACAATGTCAAGGACATCTTGAAAAACCTGGTCTGTCTAACTGGCTACTGTTATCTTCCAGCTTCCTGTCCACTGTGACTGATATGCCATAATGTGAGACTGTACTCGCATCAAAGACAAAGAACTTGTGCTTATATAGCACCTTCCAAGACCTCAAGATCTTCCAAAGTGCTTTACAGCCAATTAAATACTTTTCAAGTGCAGTCACTGTTGTCATGTAGGAAATGTAACAGCCAATTTGTGCACAGCAAGCTCCCACAAATAGCAATGTGATAATACCTGATAATTTGTTTTAGTGATGTTTGTAGGGGGTATAAATATAGACCAGCATACCAGAGAGAACTTCCCTGCTCTTATTTAAATAGTGGTGTGGGATTCTTAATGCTTACCCAAGAGGACAGACAAGGCCTCGATTTAACATCTCATCCAAAAGGCAGCACCTCCAATAATACAGTGTTCCCTTTGTGTTCAAGTCTCTGAAGTGGGACTACGAATTGATAACCTTCTGATTCAGAGGCAAGACTTCTGCCACTAAGCCACGACTGACACTTAAAGAACTTACTTAGATAAGATCTAATAATTGTCTTATTTGTTATTTGGTCAATTTTATTAACTTCCTAATGAAGCTATAATTTGTAAGGGGAGGGGAGAGTTGTTCTCAGAAAAATAAAACTTAATGACAAAATATATTACTGACATATTGTTCATTGATAAGTGCTTTGTGGTCTTAAACTTCCAAGAAGTCGTGCATCAGTACATGCATATGAATATTTTAGTGCAGCTTCCTGCTTAGTGAATCAGATTTTGGTGCATGAAGACCTTGCACGTTGTTCCCATAACCACTGCTGCTCCTTGGCTGAGGTGCTGACTTCAAAGTGAAAAAGAATCACGATTAATGGTTCAGCATCATCAGGAAATAATTGTTTATCACCAACATCTGTTTTCATGTTTTAATAAGAACATGTGTTTAGTCTCCTAGACAAACCTACAATTAAAATGTTACTTTTTGTGCGATGCTTTCAGAGAAGAATCAGAAGCTTGTAGACTTTAGACCATGAAGGATTAACAGATTTCAATAGGCTGTGTGTACTGCATGATGATTGTAAAGACAAGCTTTCGGCAAAGTATACCTTTCCCTAGAATTTTATCCTGTTGAAATGGCAACCAGGCCTGTATTTAGATGTTTGAAGAGATTTTGGTCTTTTGCTGCAGTTGCTGAGATGTTGAGAATCTTCAAAGTTCAGTCAGATGAATTCACCGGTGCCTAAAGCCTACACCCCATTTGTCTTACAGTGATGGAATTATCATTCTGCCTAAGCAAAGATTAGTATAGTGCCTGTGAAAATTGGATTAGTTGTAGATATTTAAGAGGAGTGCATGTCAGACCATATTTTCCTCTGCTAATTTTAGCAAAAAAAGTTAAATATGATTAAACAGTGGACTATGCCAGTAAAAGGCACTAATGGACAATTTGTATTTAATGCTCCTCTCATGATTGCTGCAAAAATGGACTTGGGGAAATTGACAAAAAGCTTTGAAGGCACTTCGCATTTTCAGGCCTCAATAAAGGCCAATCAAAAACATAAGGGAAAGGGATATAATTAAAAATTTTAAGTCAGTTAATGTAACTAACATCTAATCATACTTCAGTTTGTGACCTTATCTAACAGGAAGATTATGAAGCATTAGCTGAGCTACAGAGATTCTGAAACAATAAGTGGTAATGAGATAAGCGTTGTGCTGTAATCTTACATCTTCATTAAATGATAATCCTGGGTTCTACATTCAGATTCAGCACAGACACTATTTATTGTCTTACTTGTCTACATTGCATGATTTCAGGTACAGATCTTTTCCTCACTGGTGTGTATTGATTCCTTGTTAAGCCATGTGCTGATTGAGCCTCTTAAAATGGTGTCTCCTCCTTATATATGTCTGATGATGTCATCAGTTGCATCAGTGGTCTGATCTCTTAAAGGTACAGCTTCCTAAAGGTGAAGCCACCACTGCACGACATTACAATGAATTATGTTGCTGTTTCAGTAAGAGTTCTCCTACATGTGACAGATCCAAATAGTTTCACAAATGGGAACCATTTATAAATATTGTGTCTACTGTTCCTTCTCTGATTCCTTAAACCCTGCCGAAATGTCTATATTAAATGTAAATCCTTAAAAATGAGCTCTCAATACATTGGGAAAGCAAATTCACAATCCTAAAATGTAACCTATCTAGTTGAAAGATATCAGACAAGTCCCTTCATCAATATATAGGTCAACATTTACGATTGTGTCTACGATTTCACATATGTGCCCCAAATTAGCTTATTTCAAAATATCTTACATATAGTTTAAACCAGGTCTGATACCAACAGCACCACAGTACATCACTAAATGATGTACACTCAACTCTTAACAGTCAGACTGTGATAGAATCAGAGCTTTGGCCCCATATCTTGTATTTGTGCATTTATTTTTAATGGTGGTGGTAATTTAGTTCTAAAATGCTTTCCAAGCAATCTTGGAAGGGAAAGTTTGTTTTAAATTCCAGATAGGAATGCTATTTGTAACAGGTTAGGTAGTAGGTTAAATAGCTCCATTGTGAATTCTGGCATCATTGTCCTAGGGCTAGGCACCATGTTGTTTTGATAATTAGTATAATTCAGGGTGATGCTTAATGCTATCTTCAAGCAACTTACTTGAACTTCATGTGCCAAATTCAATGAGCAGGATGAATTAGAGACAATATTATAGCACTGGAGCGTATGGATCTGAATAAAGAAATGGTCCAAACAACATCCCTTTTGGATTGAGCTGAGGAATTGCCTGGGATTAGTCACAATACTGGAAATATATCATAAAGTTGCAAGAGTAAAAAAAGAAATTGTGGATGAAATTTGTAGACAAATTGGGGAGGCATGCATTAAAAATAGAGTTAGAATTATAAATGTTAATTATATAATTGTCACCGGATGAAAATCCTTGAAGTGCCTACCTAAGAGCACTGTGGGAGAACTTACATCACACGACTGCAACGGCTCAAAAAGGCAGCTCACCACCAACTTCTCAAGGGCAATTAGGGATGAGCAATAAATGCTGCCCTTGCCAGCGACACCCACATCCCATGAATGAATAAAAAAAGGGGAAAATATTTGTGGTGAAAAGGGGGAAGTTTTATGCAGTCTCTGCTTTCTCAGTCAGATTCCTACACTGAAGCACTGGCTCTGGTTAATAAAATGGCATATTTATCTGGTCTCAAAGTAGGGTAAGATTTGAGAAACAGTGACCACAATATATTTAACTTCATACAGAAAATATATATTCTGCAATAACAGAAAAGGGAACTGAAGAGTTAAGGACAAGTTCTGTGGGCTGGAAAAATTAAATTATGGCCAGACTGGTATCTAAGAGGGAGTTTACTCAATCGTTAAATGTAAAAAGCTTTGGCAGCAATCTGGGCTGCATGAGACGCAACTGTATAACTAAAACAGATTAAAATCTATCCTGTGATACAACACTACTAGATCATTTTACAATTTATTACATTTCAATGTTCTCCATATTTATTAGCCACATTCATCTTTAATTAAGATTTAAAAAGATTATTTTAACTTGAATGGAGGATTGCTGAAACATTAAATGATGTGCAAAATTATCCTAAAACTTAAATGAAATGAACTAATTAAGTTCCAAAAAACATAAAATGTTGGAAACACTCGGGTGGTCAGGAGGCATCTGTGGCAAAAGAAACAGAGTTAATATTTTAAGTGGACGATTTTTCATAAGAACTGGAAGAGGTTAGAGCTGAACAGCTTTTAAGCAGTGCAGGGCCAGGAGAAATGGAGTCAGGGATAGAACAGAAGGGAAATGTCTAAGATAAAGAGGAGGGCAGGAGTGATTAAATGACAAAAGTGGGATGTAAGAGGGAGTGTGCTCAATAGTTATGAAGTGATAATAGTCCAACACAAAAGAAGGTATGGAACATGTATAGAAACAAACGATGGGTCAGGGAAGGTGTAAATGGTTACAGCAGAACAGCAGAGGAGGAGGAAAATATGTAAAACTGGGCAAAGAGGATAAGGTTCCTGTACTGGAATTGTGACAATGAAAGGCTGGTTTACTCAGGGGTGCAGACCACCCAGTAGGCTACGTACTGATAGGAGATCCTCAGCCCAAGTATTAACCCACATCTCATCTACTCCCCGTAGCTTTAGTACAGCAATGCTCCATTACCAGCACCTGCTGTCCAAGAGGGAGTGAGAGCGATGGTTAAGGTCTAAAGTTGTTGAACTCAGTGTTTGCAAAAGGTCTAGTAGAAATACGAAGTGTTGTTCCTTGAGCTCACATTGAGGTTCATTAGGTATCACTTCAGTGTAAGAGGCTGAGGACAGAGAGATCAGAGTAGGAAGGAGAATTAAAGTAAGAAGCAACCGGAAGCTTAGTGTCACATTTCCAGCCTGAATGGTGGTCAGAAAAGCTATCACCCAATGTAATGGAGCCCACAGTGAATACAGTATACTAAATTGAAAGAAATACAAATAAATCACTGTGTCAATCGGAAGGGGTGATGAGTTCCTGGATGGCGAATAGGGATGATGAATAGGGATGAAGGGTCAGGTATTGCATCTTCTGTGCTTGCATGGAAAGGTGACATTGAAAGGTGAGGGTGTGTTGGGAATGATCGGGGAGTGGACCAGGGCACAATGGAGGGAATGGTCCCTTTCGAATGCTGAAGGGGAGGGACAGGGAAGATGATTCATTGAATGCGGAGGCTGATGGTGTGGAAGGTGAAGACAAGGGGGACCTATTGTGGTTCTTAGAGGGAGGGGAAGGGTGCAGACTGAGTGTGGGAAATGTAATGGATACAATCAAGAGCCTTGTCAGCTATGGTGGAGAGGAATCCTCAGCTCAGGAAAAGGGAAGACATTTCAGAACTTTTAGTGTGGAAGGTGGCATCATCAGAACAAATGCAAGAGAGATAGTGAAACTGGGAGAATGGAATAGTATGGAATAGAATGGAATAGTATCCTGACAGGAAACAGGGATGAATGGAAGTATAATCAAGCTATCTGTGGGCTTTTGGTAGACATTGGTGGGAGACTCTCTGCAGGAATAGAGACAGAGATGTCGAGGAAGTGAAGGGAAGAGTCGGAGTTGGATTATGTGAAAGCGAGGGAGAGGTGGAAATAGAAAGGGAAGTTCATGACATTTTCCAGTTCAGGGTGAGAGCAGAAATGGTAGTCATCACTGTAGCAGAAAAGGGGTGAGGGAGGAGACCTCAGTAGAACTGGAAAAAAGAATGTTCCACCTATTCCACGAAAGTGCAGGAATAGCTAGGATCTATGTGGGTTGCCATAGCAACACCTGTGAATTGGAGGAAGTGAATGGACTTAAAGAAAAAGTTGTTCAATATGAGAAGAAGTTCAGCAATACAGAGGAGAGTGGTGGCAGTTGGGGATCATTTATATGAAATCAAGCCTCTGGGGTGTTAAAATTGTGAAAGATAGATTACAATCTGTCATGAAATTTACATTATGGAAATTTAAATGTAGGAACACTTTCAATATGTGTTTATGAATAGTTTCAGTGGGTCTATATTTAACACCTGTAGTGAAAAGACATTTGGTTAGCATGCTATTGCACAAGACCAGCATACAAATCTGCACATAGAGAATCTTCTAAAAAAAAACTTTTAATCATTAAACACCTAATATTCTTCATTTTTGATCATTGCAACATTCAATTGTGTGACAATACAAGGTATTCTGTGTCAAGCAAGCCCCCATCTGCCAAGAATGACAAAAATTAATTTCGCCACATGATCATTGATTTTAAACTGCTGTTGATGAAGAAAGAACTTGCTTTAAAAAAACAATTGGATACTTTGGCTGGAGAGAGACATTAGCCTATCAACAGACAGGTACTTCAAAGGACAAAGGAACTATTCCTTCTTCCACTTTAATCCACAATGGACTTTTGATTATCAGATGTTGGAGCATTCCAGGTTAACTACTAAGATGGCCGAATACACAAACATACGTGGTCAGGCCAGTTCAGTCACGTGACTGACTGTTGGAGTTTTTTGAATTTGAACTTCCGACAGGGAATTTGAACTCAGAAATCACTTTTCTCCTGGACTGACAATGCCTCTCTCCTGTCTGCTCTCATCTCACTCTCACCAGCTTTGGAAACCACTGAAGACATATGAACCCCAAGAGAGAAAAGTCTCCTAAAATGAACAAGGTTTAAGAAGAATACTGGGCCCCAATGAAAAGTAAGAGCTGTCTACAATCAAGGACTCTACGGTGAGCTGGAAACACAGAAACAGTAACAAGAAACCCCCTTTTAGAGACTGCCTCAAACCTCTCCATTTTATTTTTCTTCTGCTCTTTTCTGTCCCTATTTGCATGTGTGTATCGTGTGTGCATGCTAGTGTGGGCACATCATATATCTGTAGGTGTTAACCATAATAGAGTTTAAGTTTAAGGTTTAATTAATTTCATTTTCTTTTTTAAACCTAAAGAAAACCTGGTGTGCTCATTTCTTTGCCTTATAATTGGAAAACTGTGAACAAAGATTCACAAAGGGGCAGCTCAAAGCACAGTATGTTCAAAATTAAACCCTGTTACAATAAGACCAGGTGAAGACAGCAAAAGACCCCTAGACACCTTTGTCACCTGGTCATAACATCTGTATGTATTCATAAATTATGTTATATTAACTGTCAGTAAGAGGTATAAAACAACTACAAATGGTGCATTTCTCAAAATACAATTAATTATACAGTATACATATGAGGTTCTAAGAAAATTAACCTCCAAAGACTGAAGTGGCCATTGATGGTCATGATTAACATCATGTCTTGAGATACATTCAGTTTAAAAACTCGATAGGGCTCAGGGATGAAGATGTGTAATTATTCCATGGCCAATTGAGGTGATGCAGTCAGTACACAAATTTTGTCTTGTCTGCTCATCACCATGATCACAGTTAAACATGCTGCTGACTGGCTACATGCTCAGCAGGGGGCTCAGGTGCATGTGTGACTAGCACAAGTTAAAGATACCCTGCACTTCTTAAAGGAGGGGTATATTCTGGATGTAGTAGGTGTTGAAACTGTATGAAAGAGTGTTTCTCACAAGGAATAAAGAGTAGCAATGGAGCAGCAGACCAGAGAGAGGGCTCCCAGATTGTCTGATGCAGCGCTGGAGACCTTAGTCCAGGAGGTGGAAAGGACGAGTGATGTCATGTTTCCATAGGGGTCCAGGAGGCCCTCAAGCCATACATTGCGAAGGGAAAGGAAAAGGTGCCACGGAGATTAATTCCACGAGTCTGATCTCGAGGATCTGGCTCCAGTGCTTGCATCTTCAAATCCATATCTTAACCACTGCACCACCAATATCACACACTGCTCAAGGCACAACAGTCCCATCATTCAGCTATCAGCAAGCTGCAGCAATCAGGACTCATACATAATATTCATATACTCCACCTCACCCTTCTACACTTACCACTGCTGCAAGCCTCACACCCACATTGGACAGATTCCATATTCTTCCAGCAATGACAGGAACATCACCCAAACACTTTGGAATACATTCAGTGGCAGACTTCCCTCTCTCTTGCAGGACAATGTAGTGCATAACCACAGGGAGCAGCAGAAAAGCAGCGGGGTCAGGAATGCCTGCATTGCCTGAGCACGTTAGAGGAGATTGTGCTCCATATTATTGTCGCAGCAGTGACTGAAGCTGTTGCAACCAGTGTTATCAAGAATATCCAGCATGACAGTATGCTCCTGCCTTATAAGTCTTCTCAAATCCTACTTCAACCTCAACCCGCTATCTGAAATGAAGTACAAGCTGCACATGGTATGACAAGGGCTACTTGCTTCCCACTCAATCTCATTTTCCTCACCCCAACCCTCCCCTTCTGCATCTATGCTTTCAGATACCCAATAACTGCTGCCTGGGCAGCCAGTGCAGCCTTACCATGTAGTACGTGAACAAGAGCAGATGTCTGATGAAGATGTCACTTGATCTGACACCAGCAGCTATCAGCTCAGATATTAGCACTGCATGAACATTAAAGGTGGAATCAGCACATGGTGAGTCACTGGGCATGAGTGAGCTGTAGCCAGGTCAGGGGGAAAGGATGGCACATGATCCAGCTCCCCAGATGGCAAGATCACAGATGAGTTCTGCTAGAGAGGACATAAATGGGGACTTTGATGGGGTGGGGTACAGGAAAAAGCTGTTGGGCATGCACACTGAGATGCTTGGTACATTGCCAGGCCTGCCACAGAGCCTGTTGTCACTATCAAGAAGCATGGAGGAATCCAGCTCCAACTTGACACAGGACTTTGCACAGAGCTTGGAGCCCATCCTTTCCATTGGAAGTGGTAGCCAACTCCATGACAGCAGCTACAGAACTAGCTGTGATGGAGCATCTGACAGCTGATGCCTCAGCTTCCATTGCAGCACAGGTAAAAGACAGCCAATATCTGAATGCTGCGTGAAAGCTGAGACTGAGAACATAAGATCCATGCATGTTGTCATGCAAGCCCATCTTGGTGCCAGGCAAGTTCAAATTTCTGCCATCATGCCTGTGGATACCAGTGCTCAAAAGGGCTTGCAGACTCTCACAGCAGTCCAGCAATCTGTGCTCCAGCAAAGGACTGCTGAGGTGCCACACTGGGGGAGCATTCAGGCTTGGGTTGGTAAGTGGTAGGTGACATTCGCACCACACGAGTGCTAGGCAATGACCATCTCCTACAAAACAGAATCTAACCATCCACCCTTGATATTCAACAGCATTACCCTCACTGCATTTCCCCACTATCAACATCCTGGGCTTACCATTGATCAGAAACTTAGCAGATGAAAGGTCACAGACCTGGAACGTTAACTCTGCTTCTCTCTCCACAGATGCTGCCAGACCTGCTGAGTATTTCCAGCATTTTCTGTTTTTATTTCAGATTTCCAGCATCCACAGTATTTTGATTTTACTATCCTGCCCACCATCTATAAGGCACAAGTCAGGAGTGTGATGGAATACTCTCCACTTGCCTGGATGGGTGCAGCTCCAACAACACTCAAGAAGCTTGATACCATCCAGGACAAAGCAGCCCGCTTGATCGGCACACCATTCACCACCTTAAGCATTCACTCCCTCCACCACTGTTGCACAGTGGCAGCATTGTGTACCATCTACAAGATGCACTGCAGCAATTCGCCAAGCCCCCTTTCACAGCAGTTTCCGAACCAACAACCTCTACCACCTAGAAAGAAGAGGGCAGCAGACGCATGGGAACACCGCCACCTGCAAGTTCCTCTCCAAGTCACACATCATCTTGACATGAGTCTGTATCGCTGTTGCTTCACTGTTGCTGGGTCAAAATCCTGGAACTCCATTTCTCATAGCACTTTGGATGTACCGACACCAGATGGACTGCAGCGGTTAAATGAGGCTGCTTCCCACCACCTTCTCAAAAGCAATTAGGGATGGGCAACAAATGCTGGCCTAGCTAGCGATGCCCACATCCCATGAAAGAATAAAAAAAGCACTAGGACAGGCAAAAGCACCCGTAAGACTAGCACTAAAGGAAAGCACAAGGATGAATAATTCTGTATTAATGGAAGTGCTGTTGAATAAAGTTGTTATGGAAAGGTTTTTTGTGATGTGTTTTATTTTAGGATTTTGGTCAAGAGGAGACTGTGATGGTCCAAAGCAGAAGGATGGAAAAGTGGGAGATTGTGGAACAACGGTGATGTGGGAATGTTTTCAGGAGAAGCGGAGTCTGATGACCTGCTCATGAACAGCCCATCCAGAACTATTGTGTCCTAGAAGCCTCCTCCCTTCTTCCTTCTCTTCCTCTTCCTCCTCCTGATCTGGTGACAAGGGCTCTGTCCTCTTGAGAGCCAAGTTGCGTAGAATACAGCAGGCCACCATGCATTTGGAGACATGCTCTGGCCAGTATTTTAGATGGCCCTTGAGTGATCCAGACAGCAGAACTATTGTTTTAGAATGTCGATGGTTCACCCCACGACTTTCCTCATTGCAGCAAAGTGGCAGGTCGGGTGTCAAATAAGCGTTAGACGCTGAGTAACATTACCATCTGGCGACTCTCCCATGCAATCCTGAGCTATTGCCCTCTCAAGCATGGCATTCCACAGGAGCCACACCAGAAGTGGCCAGGAGTGCATAGGCCACCATTTTCAGCTTCTTTGGTCTCCTGTAGTGCCGAGGCCCATGACATTTGGGAACCCAATTTTGTGGCCCATGCATTTTACACACAAATCTCAAATTTGTGAATTTATTTTTCATTTATTTTTTGTGGTGGGGAAGATTTTATCTTGCAGATAATGTAATATTAAGAATATGGACCAGAAACTACTGTTGGTGATCATTTGATATGACATTCCACTTCCCTCTACTTTAACGGAGGCATTAATGCGCTTAATTGAAATGGGTTTACGCCTCCATTAAAACAGGGAGCCTGCCAACATCGCAACTAGAAATTTCTAACCTGATATGTCAGGTATATCATATTGAAGCTTCTAACATGGACAACAGCACTTGTTAAAATTACATAGTGAACAGCAATGTAATTCAATAAAACACTTACCAAGGCAAGTAGTAATTTTTAACAAAGTCACGACGATTGAACTGCCATATTGTCAGTTCTGTGGCTGTCCCTAGTAGCAGAATGTTTCCTTTAACTCTATCATGTAATATGCCCATTGTTGCCAAGGTCAAACCATTGCCAACCAGGAGGCTTTTCTGTTCAACACATAGATTTTATTGAAGTGTAACAGACATATTTTACCCAATGCAAATCTTAACCTTTTATGGCGAAAGCAGAAATTCAAATTTTTATTCTGTTCACAAGTTGGATCATTAGAAATAAAATCAACCCATTTTGTTGATTGAGACAAACAGAACAGAGACACAAAGATTACATACTTTTTCTGTGTTATGCACAATGCTGTTTAGGGCTGTGATTAAATTATAGCTCATTGTGCTTTATTTTAACACATGACATTAGATCATTAGTACATCAGTATTTATTTTGTTTAAATAGAATGCAGGCATGATTCTTTTAGTACAGGTAAGTGCATTTGGATAGGAGAGTAGGTGTTTTTATACTGTATTGCTGGCATGTCAGAAATAATGAGTATTCCTTGCCCTTCTCTTTATTGCTGTCAGTGTTGTTCAGCTGGCCTTTATTTCCCTGGATAGAAAATTCTGGGCGAACACATTTAATCAACTCTTGTGCTTTTGTTGTACTCTCAGATATAACAAGCTTGATTGTTGGTTCTGATATTGGTGTTAAAGAATGAAGGCTTCCAAGTAAAAAAATAATTCAAGAGTAAGGAAGCAATAAAAATAATATAATATGGAAAGGCAGTTCAGAAGATGAATTCAACAAATTCATTTGTTTGAAGGCATTTCAATTGCTGGATGTAATTCAGGATTTGTGGCTGTGTCCTTGTCTCTAACACTGTGCTTGAAATCGGGTCGAATTGCAGTTGTGCATGATTCTATATGTTGAATTAGATTATTGAGGCTAGCTGGATGGTAAATCAAAACCACTTAAAACTGTACGTGCTTCATGAGGCTGACATTTCAAAATGGATAAATGGCATGAAATGGTGTGGGGTTGAGTGGAAATATTCAAGTACTTGTCATGCTTTTCATCCTGATTTTCAGCTCCCAGTATCCTTTGTGGTAGATAAATATTAAAATATGGTGCATGCTGCATAAAGTAAAAATTAAATTGCAGTAGAGTCAGAGTCAGAGAGATACAGCACTGAAACAGGCCCTTCGGCCCACCGAGGCTGTGCTGACCAACAACCACCCGCTTATACTAATCCTACATTAATCCCATATTTCCTACCACATCCCCACCATTCTCCTACCACCTATCTACACTAGGGGCAATTTACAATGGCCAATTTACCTATCAACCTGCAAGTCTTTGGCTGTGGGAGGAAACCGGAGCACCCAGTAAGCCAACAATAGACAGACTAATTGCTAAATTAGTAAATAGTAGAGGTAATGTGGTCTTGGCATGAAGGCATGTGGCAAATGAATGTGCAAATTCTAAACATGGATGCCAATAGTAGAATGGGATCATTGGGTTGATTGGCTTTTCCTTATTCTTAATTTTATATCTTTATATTACAATAATTTGCAGAATAATTGTTAATGTCTATAGTCAAACTCCTATACCACAAAGCATTGCCATTTTCATTTTCCATTGCTTAAGTGCACATGTGTAATATAAGCAGTTTTTTTATCAACCGCATTTAACGTTACGGCAAAAGCAATCTCTACCACACTATACTCCACCCTCAGAATACTGGTGCATTCTTTTGGGAATATGTAAAAGGAACGTAAACAGCTAGGACTAATTCTATGTACCTCATAATACAAAATGGTATGATCTTGAATTTACATGAGGTACTAGCGTACAGATGTTTAATGCATTCATTCTTCCTTCTCCTACTATTGTATTGGAGGCATTGGGGTCATTTTTGAATTTGGTGGGAGCAAAAACTGATGATTATGGATCTGCCACCTATTAACCAACACAATCAATTTCCCGTTCCATTGACATCAATGAATGAAAATTACCCACATTAACCTGAATGGTAAAAGGGGTAATCCAGCCATTAAGATAGCCAAGGCAGGCTTTTCATACATTGCTCCCCCAGGTAATTTCAGGGCCAGTGACTCCGAGTGTCTTTAGCAGCTTCGAACACATATGCAGATTGTACTATGTAGAGCCTTTTGAATCTAAGTTTTTCCTGCGGTCCAACTACCTTTTACAATTCTCAGTATCAAAACTATTTCACCCACAATTCCACTGCGGTTGGGGGAGGGGGGTGTTTTGTCAACCTTATAAATTAACTTCGGCCGAAGATCATTGGAAACCATGGAGAAACAGCATTCTCCAACATTTCCATCAATCTCCTGTTGAACTGTGGCAATAGATTAGGAAAATACCATGGAAATTCTCCCCATTTTATGTTTAAATGTAGACATAGACACTTAAAAACACAGGTAAGCAATTTCGCCCTAAAGCTACATACAACTGGGAACTTGCTCTGTGAGACTTCATAGCAAAGATATCAAGAGGAAACTTTCATTTGAAAATAAGTGTCCAAATGAGGTAGAGGAGCAGAGGGATCTGGGGGTGCTGATACATAAATCACTATAAGTAGCCAAGCAGGTTAGTAAGACTATAACAACAAGCAAATACAGCACTAGAGCTCATTTCTAGAGGGATAGAATTGAAATGCTGAAAAGTTATGTTAAACTTGGTTATCCCACATTTGTACTGTAAACAGTTCAGATCTCCATATTATACAAAAGACATAGAGGCACTGGAGAAGGAGCAAAAAAAGATTTACTAGAATGATGCCAGAACTGAAAGACAATATCTATCAGGAAATGTTGAACAGGCCAGGGCTTTTATCTCTAGAAGAGAGAAGAGTGTGGGGTGACCTGATAGAGGTCTTTAAGATTGTGAAGGGTTTGATTGTGTACAAGTTGTTACGACCAGGTGAGAAAGGGGTTTAGGTTCCCTCTCAGCCTTCCCCTGGTTTTACCGTAACAGGGTTTTTTTTTTAAACACACTTTTTTTTAGCTCCCCCTTAGTGAATCCTTGTTCACTGCTTTCCAATTGTAAGGCAAAGAAACCAGCCAAACAGATTTTATTAGGTTTAAAGAAGAAAGGTTGAACTTTATTAAACTTAAACTTCCTGACACCAAACTTAATTTTTACTTTGAATCTGTGCCCATTTTGACCTACTGTCACCGTTTAGTTGGAACTAATGTTTTGGTAGATCTTTACTATAACATTTATATCTTATATGCCTCTATAACAACATCTCAGGTACTTCTTTATTCAATAAAAGCAAAATACTGCAGATACTAGAAATCTGAAATAAAAACAGAGTGTGCTTAAAATATTCAGCAGGTCTGGCAGCATCTGTGGAGAGAGAAGTAGAGTTAACTTTTCAGGTTGATGACCTTTCATCAGAACTGGCAAAGGTTAGAAATGTAATAGGTTTTGAGCAAGCGACGGGGAGCAGGGGGTTAAGAAGAATGTGATAGGGAAGAGGGTAGGAGAGATTAAATGGCAAAGATGGCATGGAACAGAAGGCAAAGGGAGTGGTAATAGTTGCAGTAAAACATAGAAAATAGGAGCAGGAGTAGGCCATTCAGCTTTTCGAGCCTGCTCCGCCATTCATTATGATCATGGCTCATCATCCAACTCAGTAGCCTGTTCCCGCTTTCGCCTCATACCCTTTGATCCCTTTAGACCCAAGAGCTATATCTAACTCCTTTCTGAAAACATACAATGTTTTGGCCTCAACTGCTTTCTGTGGTAGTGAGTTCCACAGGCTCACCACTCTCTGGGTGAAGAAATTTCTCCTCATCTCAGTCCTGAAAGGTTTACCCCGTATCCTTAGACTATGATCCTTGGTTCTGGACTCCCCCACCATAAGGAACATCCTTCCTGCATCTACCCTGTCAAGTCCTGTTACAATTTTATAGGTTTCTATGAGATTCCCCTCACTCTTCTGAACTCCAGCGAATATAATCCTAACCGACTCACTCTCTCCTCATATTCAGTTCCGCCATCCCAGAAATCAGTCTGGTCAACCTTCGCTGCACTCCCTCTATAGCAAGAACATCCTTCCTCAGATAAGGAGACCAAAACTGCACACAATATTCCAGGTATGGCCTCGCCAAGGCCCTGTATAATTGCAGCAAGACATCCCTGCTTCTGTACTCGAATCCTCTCGCTATGAAGGCCAACATAACATTTGCCTTTTTTACTGCCTGTTGCACTTGCATGCTTACCTTCAGCGACTGGTGTACAAGAACACCCAGGTCTCGTTGCAGATTCCCCTCTCTCAGGTTATATCCATTCAGATAATAATCTGCCTTCCTATTTTTGCTACCAAAGTAGATAACCTCACATTTATCCACATTATACTGCATCTGCCATGCATTAACCCACTCACTCAACTCGTCCAAATCACCCTGAAGCCTCTCTGCATCCTCCTCACAATTCACCCTCCCACCCAGTTTTGTCTCATCTGCAAATTTGGAGATATTACATTTAGTTCCCTCATCTAAATCATTGATGTATATTGTGAATAGCTGGGGTCCTAGCACTGATCCCCGTGGTACCCCAGTAGCCACTGCCTGCCATTCGGAAAAAAAAACATTTATCCCTACTCTTTGTTTCCTGTCCGCCAACCAATTTTCTATCCATCGCAATACACTACCCCCAATCCCATGCACTTTAACTTTACATGCTAATCTCTTTTGTGGGACTTTGTCGAAAGCCTTCTGAAAGTCCAAATAAGCCACATCCACTGGCTCCCCCTCATCAACTCTACTAGTTACATCCTTGAAGAATTCTAGTAGATTTGTCAAGCGTGATTTCCCTTTCATAAATCCATGCTGACTCTGCCTGATTCTACCACTGTTCTCCAAGTGCTCTGCTATAAAATCTTTGATAATGAACTCTAGCATTTTCCCCACTACATACGTCAGGCTGACTGGTCTATAATTCCCTGCTTTCTCTCTACCTCCCTTTTTAAATAGTGGGGTTACATTAGCTACCCTCCAATCTGTAGGAACTGTTCCAGAGTCTATAGAATCTTAGAAGATGACCACCAATGCATCCACTATTTCTAGGGCCACTTTCTTAAGTACCCTGGGATGCATACCATCAGGCCCTGGGGATTTATCGGCCCTCAATCCCATCAATTTCCCCAACACCATTTCTCTACTAATACTGATTTCCTTCAGTTCCCCTCTCTCACTAAGCACTGTGTTCCCCAACATTTCTGGTATGATATTTGTGTCCTCCTTTGTGAAGACAGAACCAAAGTATGCATTTAGTTGGTCAGCCATTTCTTTATTCCCCATAATAAATTCTCCTGTTTCTGACTGTAAGGGACCTACATTTGTCTTCACCAATCTTTTTCTCTTCACATACCTATAGAAACTTGTACAGTCAGTTTTTATGTTCCCCACAAGCTTACTCTCATACTCTATTTTCCCCTTCTTAATCAATCCCTTGGTCCTCCTTTGCTGAATTCTAAACTGCTCCCAATCCTCAAGTCTGTTGTTTTTTCTGGCGAATTTGTATGCCTCTTCCTTGGATCTAATGCTATCTCTAATTTCCCTTGTAAGCCATGGTTTGGCTACCTTTCCCGTTTTACTTTTGCGCCAGACAGGGATAAACAATTGTTGCAGTTCATCCATGCGCTCTTTAAATGTTAACCATTCCCTATCCACCGTCATCCCTTTAAGTAACGTTCCCCAATCCGTCATGGCCAACTCACACCTCATACCTTCATAGTTTCCTTTACTAAGATTCAGGAACCTTGTCTCAGAATCAACTACGTCACTCTCCATCTTGATGAAGAATTCTATCATATTATGGTCGCTCGTCCCAAGGGGTCTCGCACCACTAGATTGTCAATTATTCCTCTCTCATTACACAATACCCAGTCTAGGACAAAGCATTAGTCCAGGGAGCGTGTGTTATTGACAGAATAATAAACAGCTCTGTCTGAAAACAAAAATTGAAAAACAAATTTAAATCTGCACATGATTTTAAAAAAACAATCAAAATAGAGTTCATGGTCTGAAATTGTTGAACTCAATGCTGAATCCAGAAGGCTGTAAAGTGCCTAATCAAAAGATGAGGTGCTGTTCCTCGAGCTTGCATTGCGCTTCAGTGGAACACTGCAGCAGGCCGAGGACAGAAATGTGGGCTTGAGAGCAGGGTGGTGAATTAAAATGGCCAGCAACCAGAAGCACAGGGTCATGCTAGTGGACTGAGTGGAGGTGCTCTGCAAAGCGGTCACTCAATCTGCATTTGGTCTCCCCAATGTAAGGATACCGCATTGTGAGCAGCGAATACAATATACTAGATTGAAAGAACTACAAGTAAATCACTACTTCACCTCGAAGGAGTGTTTGGGGCCTTGGATGATAAGGAGAGAGGAGGTAAAAGGGCAGGAATTACACTTCCTGTGATTGCTAGGGACAGTGCCTTGGGAAGGGGATGAGGTGTCGCGGTAATGGAGGAGTGGACCAGGGTGTTACAGAGGGATGTCCCTTTGGAATGCTGACAGGGGAGTAGAAGTGGTTTGTGGTGGCATCATACTGGAGGTAGTGGAAATGCTGGAGGATGAACCTTTGGATGTGGAGGCTGGTGGGGTGAAAAGTGAGGACAAAGGGAACCCTCTCACAGTTCTGGTGGGAGGGGAAGGGGTGAGAACTGAAGTGCAGGAAATGGGTCGGACCCGGTCAAGGGCCCTGTCAACCACAGTTGGGGCGAATCATCGGTTGAAGACAAAGGAAGACATATCAGAGACACTGTTATAGATGGTTGGATCATCAGAACAGATGCGACGGAGATGGAAAAACTGGGAGAATGGAATGAAGTCCTTATGGGAGGCAGGGTGTGAGGAAGAGTAGTCGAAGTAGTTGTGGGAGTCGGTGGCCTTATAATGATTAGTAGACAGCCTATCCTCAGAAATGGAGACAGAGAAGTTGAGAAAGGGAAGGGAAGTGTTGGAGATGGAGCATGTGAAGGTGAGAGAAAGGTGGAAATTGGAAGCAAAGTTGATAAAGTTTTCCATTTCCGGATGACAGCAGGAAGTGGCATCGATACTGTCATCAATGTACTGGAAAAAGAGTTGGAGAAGGGTGCCTGAGTCGGACTGGAACAAGGAATGTTCCACATGCACCACAAAAAGACAGGCATAACTGGGACCCATGCAGGTAGCCATCGCAACACCTTTTATTTGGAGGAAGTGAGTGGAGTTGAAGGAGAAGTTGTTCAATGTGAGAACAAGTTCAGCCAGGCAGAGGGTGGTGGTGGATGGGAACCGATTAGGCCTCTGTTCATGTAAGAATCAGAGAGTCCTCAAACCATCCTGGTAGGGGATGGAGGTGTAGCGAGATTGGATGTGCATAGTGAAGAGGAGACGGTTAGGGCCAGGAAACTAGAAATTGTTGAAATGACGTAGGGTGTCAGAAGAGTCATGGATGTAGATGGGAAGAGACTGGACCAGGGGAGAAAAAGTAGAGTCAAGATAGGAAGAAATAAGTTCAGTGGGGCAGGAGCAGGCTGACACTATGGGTCTGCCCACACAATCCTGTTTGTGGATTTTGGGAAGGAGGTAGAAGCAGGCTGTCTGGGGTTGCGGGACAATGAGGTTGGAAGCTGTAGAGGGAAGATCTCCAGAGGAGATGAGGCCAGTGACAGTCCTGTGGACAGTAGCTTTCTGTTCGGTGGTGGGATCATGGTCCAGGAGGAGATGGAGGAAGTGTCTCAGAGTTGTCGCTCAGCCTTTGCAAGGCAGAGGTCGGTGCGCCAGACAACAACAGCACCACCCTTGTCAGCAAGTTTGCTCACAATGTCAGGGTTAGACCTTTGAGAATGGAGTGCAACATGTTCAGAGGGAGAGTGATTAGAGTGAGTGAGAGGAGCAGAGAACTTAAGATGGTCGATGTCACACCGACAGTTCTCAATGAAGAGTCAATAGCGGTTAAGAGGCCAGAGGGAGGGGTCCAGGTGGAGGGAGAATACTATTAACACTCTCTCTGGACTAATACTTTGTCTTTACAACTATTAGCAGTCCCTTTGCATTTAATTCCATAACATCTTTGTCATTTAATCTCTCTCCCCCTCCCCCTTTCACTTGCTCAAAACCTATTACATTTCCATCCCTTGCCAGTTCAGATGAAAGACTATCGATCTGAAACAATTACTCTGTTTCTCACTCCACAGATGCTGCCAGATCTGCTGAATATTTCCAGAATTCTCTGTTTTTGCTACTTTTCTCAAGGCTGAAAGCCTAGATTGTTTAACTCAATCTTCTGAGGCTCCCAGAATTAGGCACGTGCTTCTTCTCTGAGTTTCAATGATTTCCTTGTGCCACAGTGACCAAAACTGTCCACACTGCTCAAGGTGTTGTCCGAACAGAATAACATATGGGGGGAATTTTATGGAGGCAACGGGGGGTCTCGACCACCAGCTGGAGAACCAGTGAGAGACCCATGCTTCCCCTTCTGGGGAAAGCCCGTCGGATTACAAACAACTCAGTCACTTAAGCGGGCCATTCCCAGGATCAGGACCTGGGGGGTGGGAAATCCCACCTGCTGAGAGCTGCCAGCCAATCGGAGGCCGGCAGCTCTTATGTTCGGCAGTGCCACTTGGGAGATGGTGGCTGCTGCAGGAACTATAGTGTTTGATTGATCTGAGCAAATACAATTAAACCCAGATCAATCAAACACTGCTGGAACAGTGCCCAGCAGAGTCCCAGGAACATGAAGCAACTCTGGCAAAGGTGAGTGATGGCAGGAGGGATTTTGTTGGGTGGAGGTCGCGGGGAAGGGGCTGTAGGTGGGTCGGCAGCAAAGGCAGGGGTTGGCTCTCAGTGGGCCCCTTCGCTTCCCAATGCCAGTTCCCTCGATCAAGCACTGGGTGCCTTTGGACAAGGGACCCCCACCCCCATGGGTTTGCATGTTGTGCTCCCCGCATGGCAACAGGCCTGTCTGCCACTTGGGAAGAGGGCCTTAATTGGGCATTAGTTGCTTCTTGAGGGCCTCAATTGGCAAGTGGGGTGGAAAGGCCATCCATGAACCTTCCCACCATGGACATAATTGGGGCAATCAGAGTGCAGGTGGGAAGGTGGCGGGGTCCCCACCCGTCACCATCCTGCCTGATTAAATGTCCTCCCTGCCTCCAAACCCACCATGGGAGAGAGCATAAAATACCTCACACTGTGTGGGTTTCATTTCCTGCAACTCATACTCTTACTTTTTTGCTATGTACTTCTATTTTCTTTGGTGATTGTTCCTCTGGACATACTAGTTTTCTGAAATCACTCATTTTCTTTCAACTTCATCCCTAGCTATTTCAAAACTATGACACAGCCAATTTTGCTGTTCTCATGTGTGGTACTTTACACAGGTCCACGTTAACTTTAATCCTCCATTGTTCATGAGCATACATAGTTTTCCTTCCATTCGAGAAAAAACCTTCATCATATCCACAAATTAATCTGATGACTCTTCCCATGGCACCTTCCTGTGCAAGTGCAGGATATGCAACACCTGCCCTTTCACCTCCCCCCTTCCCATGGCCCAGGGCCCCAAACACTCCTTCCAGGTGAAACAGCAATTTACTTGGACTTCTTTCAATTTAGTATACTGCACTCACTGCTCACGATATGGTCTTCTTTACACTTGGAAGACCAAATGGAGATTGAGTGATGGCTTTGCAGTATACCGCCGTTCAATCCGCAAGAGTGCTCCCGAGCTTCTGGTCACTTGTCATTTTAAATCTCTGCCCCACTCCCACTGTCCTCGGCCTCCTTCACTCTACCAATGAAGCTCATCATAAGCTCAAGGAACAGCAAATCATCTTTTAATTAGGCACTTTACAGCCTTCCGGACTCAACATTGAGTTCAACGATTTCAGATCATAAACCACTTCTCCCATTTTTCTTTGGATAACAATTACTGGTACTGATTCTGCTTTTGTCATTTCCAGTTCCACTAGACTCATCTTTTGTTTCTTTACATATCTCATTACCATCCCCTTTTGCCTTGCACCATCATCCATGTTGTTATTGTAATCACTCCTGCCTTACACCCGATCAAAGATCTTTCCCTTTGTTCTTTCTGCCCCTCAACTCTTTCTTTGTCTCTGTACTTGCTTAAAACCTGTTGCATCTTTAACTTTAGCCAGCTGTTATTGACTTGAAATGTTAACTCTGTTTCTCTCTCCACAGATGCTGCCTGACCTGCTGAAAATTTCCAGCATCTTTTTGTTTTTATTTGATTTCCAGCATCCACAGTATTTTGCTTTTGCTCCAGAAGTTAATTTTTTGTGTAATAAATGCCATTCGCAATTCACATCACAAGTGTAATTTTATTCATTTTACCAAAATATAATTTTAATATCTAATATGGAGGAGTACAAAAAACATCAAGTGTAACATTTTTCAAGGATTGATGAAGAATGTTTAGGGCACCACTTAATATCTTAAAAGGTTTGCTATTTATCAACCTCAGTACAGTTTTCATTTCCTTCTTATGGAGAATTTCACCTATATCCTTTCAAACACTGATTCATTTCATCAGAATTTCCACTATGATGCAAGAGGAACAAAAGGACAAATAAAGGAGAACTGTAAAAGGTTTATTCTAAGTGGAAAGAAACGTTTGTCTTTGATTTGTCATATTCATTCTGAAAGCAATTACGAACAAGCTAAGCTTTCTAATTGCATTTATAAAATAATATTATCGGTGACATTACAGTCTCTATCGCTTATAGTGGGCGTGTTCATGGGAATGTGATTTGCCTGCTATGCACAATAGCCAGTATAAAGTGGTAACCCTATTGCAGTATTCTACCATATAACAAGAATTATGCAGATCAAGACTGCATATACTGCAACTAGCTTTATTTAAACTGCAACCAGTGCTCCATACAAACTGTAATCCCACACTATTTAGGGGGATTAAATGGGTTTAATTACACAAAGGGCAATTTAACTTTAATCAGGTATTAATACAAAAGCAAAATGCAGCAGCTGCTGGAAATCGAAAATAAAAACAGATAATGTTGGAAATACTCAGCAGATTGGGCTGTACCTGTGGAGAGAGAAACAGTTCACCTTTCAGGTCGATGACATTTCATTAGAGTTCTGCTGGGCTGGGGGATTGCAGCAGCAGCTGCTTCTGGCATAGCGTGTACAGTGTGCTATGTTGAGAAGGGCTCTCATGTGGGCATTTTCTGCATGTGCCAGAAGCAGCTGAACTGGTGCTAGCATGACGTCACACTGCCCTACCTGCTGTTGTGATGCCCATTTACCAAATTTGGACCACAGAGGTCTCTTGAACGAATTCTCCTGCTACCCAATAAAGATCAAGCGTTCAGGTGCAAGAGGGGCCCAGCACTACCGTTAATTACATGGGAAGGCACCCAACTTGCAGGTAAGGTGATTTGAAGAAATTCTCTGGAAGTACCGTGGAGTGATTTTGGAGGTGTTCATAGAATCATAGAAAGTTTACGGCTCAGAAAGAGGCCACTTGGCCCATCGTGTCTGCGCTGGCCGATAAACAAGCCACCCAGCCTAATCCAACTTTCCAGCATTTGGTCCACAGCCCTGCAGGTAACAGCACTTGAGGTGCATATCCAGACATCTTTTAAATAAATTGAGGGCTTCTGCCTCTACTATCCTTACAGACAGTGAGTTCCAGACACCTACCACCCTCTGGGTGGAAAATATTTTCTTCATCTCCCCTCTAACCTTTCTACCAATCACTTTAAATCTATGCCCTCTAGTCGCTGTCCTCTCTGTTAAGGTAAATAGGCTCTTCCCATCCACTCTATCCAGACCCCTCACAATTTTGTACAACTCAATCAAATCTCCCCTCTTTCTCCTCTGTTCCAAGAAGAACAACACCAGCCTATCCAATCTTTCCTCATAGCTGCATTTTTCCAGTCCTGGCAACATCCTTGTAAATCTTCTCTGTACATTCTTTAGTGCAATTACATCCTTTCTGTAATGACGTGACCAGAACTGTACCCAATATTCAAGTTGTGGCCTAACTAATAATTTATACAGTTCCAGCACAACCTCCCTGCTCTTATATTCTATACCTCAGCTAACAAAGGAAAGGATTCCTTCGTAAGCACCTTATCGACCTGTCCTGCTACCATCAGGGATCTGTGGACATTCACTCCAAGGTTTCTCACTTCCTCTACACCTCTCTGTATTCTTCCATTAACTGTGTATTCCTTTACCTTGTTTGACCTCCCCAGATGCATCACCTCACACTTCTCTGAGTTGAATTCCATTTGCCACTTTTTTGCCCACCCGACCAGTTCATTGATATCTTCCTGCAGTCTCCAGCTATCCTCCTCTCTAGCAACCACACAGCCAATTTTTGTGTTGTCTGAAAACTTCTTGATCATGCCCCCTACATTTACGTCCAAATCGTTAACAGAGACCACAAAAAGCAGGGGACATAGTACTGAGCCCTGAGGAACACCACTGGAAACAGCCCTCCAGTTGCAAAAGCACCTGTCAATAAATACCCTTTGTTTCCTGCCACTGAGGCAATTTTGTATCCAGTTTACTACATTTCCCTGGATCCCATGCGTTTTTTTTAACCAGTCTGCTATGTGGGGCCTTGTCAAAAGCCTTGCTAAAATCCATGTAGACCACATCAACTGCACTATCCTCATCAATCCTTCTTGTTACTACTTCAAAAAATTCAATCAAGTTAGTCAGACATCATCTTCCCTTAACAAATCCCTGCTGACTATCCTTGATTAATTCATGACTTTCTAAGTGACAGTTTATCCTGTCTCACAGAATTGATTCCAATAATTTGCCCATTACTGAGGTTAGACTGACTGGCCTCTGCTTATTTGGTCTATCCTTCACTCCCTTTTTAAACAAAGGTACAATGGTAGCAGTCCTCCAAACATCCAGCACCACACCTGTATCCAGTGAAGATTGGAAAATAATGTGTTGTGGTGAGTTCCTGGATATGTCAAGGAGTCTTGCTGCATTCTCACAGAGAGAGTAGAGGATTTGGTGACCTATCCACACAAAGGCTACAACCGGTATGGGGGATGCACTTACAGTGCATCTGGGTCCATAGAGCAACAGGGAGATGGAGCAGATCTGGGCGATCCCCTCTGTCAAGTTGGCACTGTACTCCTCCATGCTCCTTGACAGTGACAAGTGGCTGTCTGGCAAGCCAGCCAATGTACCCAGCATCTCAGTGTGCATGGCCATTAATGTTCTCCCATATGCCGTCCCGTGGAAGTCCTCAACTGAGTATCCTGTAGCAGAACTCATCTGCAGCCTCGGCCTTGGTTGAGCTGGCAAACCCCTGGTCTGGCTGGAACCCACTCGTACCTGGTGAATCACCAGATGTTGATCCCAATCTGTACTAGCCTCCAGGCAATGCCAGTATCAAAGCTGGTGGCTGCAAGTGTCAGATCAGGTCACAAGGCTTCTTCATTATTGCTGTGCTGTTCTCTCTCCTTCTCCTGGGGCTGCTGTGGCTGGGCAGGCAGCAGTTCTTGGGTAAAAGCAGAAAATCAGAAGGGGAGGTTGGGGGTGAGGGAAGGGGATGGGGAAGAAAGCAGGAAGCCCATGATCATACCATCTCCAACCTGCTCATTATGCCAGATAGCAGCTGCAGATGGTATGACCATGGGCTTCTTGCTTTCCTCCCCATCCCCTTCTGTCACCCCAACCTTCCCCTTCTGAGCTGGAAATTGAGAAGGGGCATAAGGCAGGAACATGCCATTATCCTCAATGTCCTCAGTGACGTGGATGCCATGGGCTCTGTTGCTGCCGGTTCCAAGATGCAGAGAACCATCTCCTCCATCGGGTTCAAGAAATGCAGGCATCCTTGATACCCACTGTTTCTGCTCTGCTCTTTCCTCTTCTAGACAACCTTGACTGCAAAAGAGAGGGCAGAATGTCAGTGAGTGTGGTGATATGTGTTTCGGTGATATGCCTGTCATAGCTGAATGGCTGGAGGTATGTGGAAGCAGCAGGAGCTGGATCTGAGGCCCGCAGCATTAATAGATGTGTGAGGGTGAGGTGGAGTATCTGGATGTTAGGTGTGAGTTCTGAGTACCAGGGAGTGTTGATGGGTGCATGCTACTGCTGGGTGATGGGGTTGTGGTGCATTGAGCAACGTGAGAGGTTGGAGGTGTGGTGGGTAGAAGATATCATGTGAAGGGGCATTCACTGACCTTAACCACCCCTGTGAGGTCATTAGACTTCTTGTGGCAAGTCCTCGGGTCCAGACTCCAGGAACTGACCTCCCGAGATTCCACTGCCTTCTGAGGGTGGTCCTTGAGGGCCTCCTAGCCCCATTTTGGACCATGGCTTCTCTCTTCCTGTCCACCTCCACCACTAATGTCTCCAGTGCCACACCCATGAACCGTGGAGCCCTCTCTCTGCTCTGGTGTTCCATTTTCCTTGTTTAGAATTGCAGCAATAGTATTCATCAGCAGCCTCCTGTAATTCAGTGCCGCTTCCCTATAAGAGGGACAGACTGTCTTTAAGAGCAGAAGGTTGGCTGCTCCATCTGCTACTAGTACAATGCAGCGCGGCTCCCTGCTGCGCACAGTGGCAGCCAGCAGTGTGGCAGACACACGGCCCTTCACTACTACCAGATAAATGAGATGGCAGCACCAAATTTACCTGCTGCCTACCTCTTTTGGAATTGATATGGCCAGGTCATGAATTATGATCCAAGTGCCCAAAAAATGGAGCTGGCTAATTTTTAGCCCTACTGTTACGACCAGGTGAGAAAGGTGTCTAAGGGTCCCTTTCAGCCTTCACCTGATCTTACTGTAACAGGATTTAATTTTAAGCACACCGTGTTTTGAGCTCCCTCTTGGTGAATCCTTGTTCACCACTTTCCAATTATAAGGCAAAGAAATGAGCACAAACAGGCTTTCTTAGGTTTAAAGAAAAAAAGCGAAATTTATTAAAACTTAAACTTCAACTCTAATTTGGCTAACGTCTATGGATACACGCCTTGCCCCATGCTAGCATGCATATGTGATACGCACATGCAAATAGAGACAGAAAAAAATCAGAAGAAAAGATAAAATGGAACAGTTTGAGGCAATCTCTGAGGAGGGTTTTTTTGTTACTGTGCTTCGAGCTCACTGTAGAGTCCTTTTGTAGGTTGATCTTGCTTTTCGCTGGGGCCCAGTATTCCTCTTGAACATTGTTCACTGTAGGAGACTTTTCTCTCTTGGGTTTCATGTATCTTCACTGGGTTCCAGTTCCATGAGAAAGAGATGGAAGCAGACAAGAGAGGTATTTTCAAACCAGGAGCTAACAGCTTTCTGAGTTCAAATTCTCTGTGGCGAGTTCGAAAATACCTGCAACAGCCAGTTGGTCATGTGACCAGCTGGCCTAATCAGTCCTGGCCCTTGTGGATTTGTCTTGTCCTAGCAGACCTTGGAATGTCTCCTCTACACATAATACCTGCTGACCAAAGGTCCATTGTGGGTTAAATTGGAACAGGGGATAGACTCTTTGTCCTTTCCAAGCATTACCCTCACTGTAATATGCAAAAATGTCTTTCCAGCCAGGGTCTATTGTGTTTTTTTTTAACAAGTTCTTTGTTCTCTCCAGTAACAGTTTAAAATCAATGTTCGTATGGCAAAACTTAATGTGCCTCATTCTTGGCAGGTGGGGGCCTGCATGACACCTACATATTGGAAGAGTTAATGCAATGTTTGTTAGGAGAAATCATGGGGCTGAACATAATCAATTTAGAAACATGTCAACATTATAATTATGTTCAACATTTTCAGTATAATGCATTTCATATGCAGTACAATCTGCTTGTTGTGATTAATTAGTCTAATCGCATAAATCGCTGAAGATATTGTCCTTGTTTCTGTGCTGGCACTCTCACCTCTGAGGGATAAAGTTGTATATACAAGCCTCACTTTAGGGACTCGAGCACACAATCTAGGCTGACACATCCAGAGGCTGCGTTGCACTGTCTTTTGGATGAGACATGAAACTGAGTCTGCCCTTCAGGTAGACGTAAAAGATCCCATGGTGCTCTTCTAGCCAACAAGAGCAGGTCAATGATGAGGAAAGAATGAGTGGGGAAATGGTGAGGACAGAGTAAGTGGAGCACTGGTGAGGACAGAGTGAGTGGGGCATTGGTGAGGACAGAGTTAGTGGGGCATTGGTGAGGACAGAGTGAGTGGGGCAATGGTGAGGACAGAGTGAGTGGGGCATTGGTGAGGACAGAGTGAGTGGGGCAATGGTGAGGACAGAGTGAGTGGGATAATGGTGAGGACAGAGTGGGTGAGGCATTGGTGAGGACAGAGTGAGTGGGGCAATGGTGAGGACAGAGTGAGTGGGGTAATGATGAGGACAGAGTGAGTGGGATAATGGTGAGGAGTAGATGAGCGGCTGTTTAAAATGCCAGTGAATGGTGAGCATTGCTACTCAGTAATGCTGCATACCAACGGTGCAAGACATTGTGAGAAGATGCAATGGCATGGAATACAAATCAGATAGTGGATAGTACAGCTGATGGAAACTGCACAAATTAATAAAAATAGCTTTTACCAAACATATTTTCAACAATATTGTCAGCTCAATAACTACAAATGATGGATATCAAAAGTGGGTTCCACTCAAACACAGGAACAAAATGAGCAATTAGAATAATTAATCTGATCCTAATTTATCTGTACACTAGAGTTACCAACTTTGCCTACACATATGCCTGCAGGTTTTGTCACATAACCTCCTGCCTCCAACTGCCCCACTCCATTGTTCCCACCAATGGTCTCACCAATACATAGGGCTGGATTTACCCTCCAGGGCACGAAGCAGACGTTGGCACTGTTTCCATGTCCTGAACCCAACCCCAGGGGAAAACAGTTACTCACCTGGGATTTTCCCAGGGTGGCAAATTAATGGCCAAAGGTCTCTCAAAGATGGAGGGCCAATCAGAGGCCTTCCAGCTTGAAAGGAGCAACTGGCCGTAATGGAAGGTAAGTAAGAGAGAAGGTGCTTCAACATGGAGATGCCTTCCCTCCAACTTTTTTAAATCTTTAATTAAAAAATAGATTCAGCAGCCAGGCCACCAGTAATGGGGACAAAGGAGGGGAGAACCCCTCTCAAGGATGGCCTGCACTCAGGCAGGCAGGGAGACCTCCAGCCCTGCCTGGAGCACTAGCCCCCAGCCTGCCAATGGTTGCCCACATCCGGGCACCTAAACTGGCCCCCACTACCTGTGGGAACCTGGAGGCCGACTGGAAAATTCCAGGCAACCTCCTTTAATTGGCCTCAATTAGGCTCTTAATAAGCTTGATCAGCTGCCTGCCACATGCGGGCAGATAGCCAGAAGCAGGAAGGAGTTGGGGAAGCGGTAAGCAGGCTGATCGGGCTATTTTTAGCTCCTTCCCACCTCCAATTCCAGCTTGGGTCAAAAATCCAGCCCATTGATTTTCGCAGCGTGCCATCTTCCCATGCCAGTTGGTAAATGAGGAATACCGGATTGATGATTTGCAATTGTCAGTGAAAACAACCCCTTTTCCCATTTCCAATATTTTTATAACTAAAACAAGGAAATAAAGAAAATGAAAAGAAAAACACTTTTTTTAAAGCCCCTTCAATTTTTCTCCTAAATTGCCTGCAGCAGTGCCCTGGAGATTAATCTTCAATTCCTGGACAATCCTGGAGGTTAGACAACCCTACTTTACATATTCTTGCAACAAAAGACTCACCGTGTACTATCACAGCATAAGAGAGAAAATAAATAGTTGAAATTTTTAAGTATTTGTATTTAGTTTTAAAATTCAGCCCAAAGTGATGAAGGCTCAGAGTTTGTATTATGATGCATAGCACCTAATGGTGAAAATTATTCATTTATTGGAACTGGCACACAGACCAATGACAGTGCTCAGATATCATTCTTCCTGTGCCAACATAGCAATTAAACTCAGGTAAAGTAATAAATTGTGTACTTTTGAGATTTTCATATCCTTGCTGAATTATTCTATTTACATTGTTTTATAGCAAAGTGAATTACAAAGGAACATATCGCCAGTCTTATTGACACTACCTGAGGAGAAGTAGAAGTGGTCAGCAAGAGGTGGAAAACATATCTTGCAGACCTAAAAAAAAAGAAACTCTAGCTTTACAAAGTGTTAAGTTGTGACCTCAGTGAGTTTATTGGACCACTTTGGGACAATGAAGCAAGTAAAACAAGGGTTATTGTTCAAACAGTTAGCACCTTGCAGAGATCTATGTGATGATCTCAAGGCAGACAGGCCTGCAATCTATAAAGAAATGAAAGAGTCCAGCATTCCTGCACTCTGCCCTTTATTCATGGCAAGAATCATTGTGCCCATTGGAACTCTAAAAGCTTAAAAGGCCACAGCAATTCAGGAATCATTTCTCAAGAGAAAATATTCCAAAAATAGCCTTGTGAGTCAATACCTTTCCTGAAAAATAAGCTGTGCGATTCTTTGATCCAGTGTACATTTCGTGAAACATTGGGCTGAATGTGACGTTAGGCTGTAAAAGATGGTGGCCCGCACGCACGGATTTTACTCCACGGAGCCGCTGCGATATTATAAGCAGCTGCTCATTTACGTGGCTGGATCGGACCACACTCCACCCCCACCTCCCCACCCAACCCCGATGACGTGGAGGGGGTAGGCGAGCCGTCCCCGGCAATGGCGTCCGGCGCCACTGTGCATGTGCTGGCGCCATTTTTAAAGAGCTTCCAGCCCTTACATTTAATTTAAATGTTTAAAGGGAAAGTTTAATATAACTGATTTTAAAAAATTACATACATGACATCAGCCCCTCTCCCAACCCCCTCCGTTAACAATACACTCATTCCTTGCCCTCTTCCCCCCAAAAATACTTACTTTGTGTATCTGACCTTTTGCCCCCAAAGTTCACAAACTTTTACCTTTGTTCCCACCATCCCCTCCACTAATCAGAATAGTTTGACCCTGCTCCCCTCCTCCCGCACAGAGAAACTTACCTCCTCCCCACTCCCCACAGGAGTTGCGCCTCGTTTCCCTGGACAGGGATTCGAAGGCGCGGCAGTGCTGGCCGCCGGGATGAAGATCGTGGCGGCACTTCAAGAGACAACGGGAATGTCATTAACTCAGGAAGGTTAATGAATTTGTGTATTTAAATTACGGTCCCGTCGCCAAGCGACTGGGGAGCCGGCACGAGGCCTCGCTGCCACAGCAATATCGGGACGGACCCTGCTGGCGTCGAGGTCTGTGGTGGGCCTCATCTGGGGCAATCTTCATATCCCCTCCTCCACAGATCCCAATGTCCTGGTCTCTATAAAATCCAGCCCATTGTTTATATATTGATTTAACAATACGTTGCATCGATATTTATTTAATACCTTCATAGTATTCTATGGTGTACCCGTCTCTGGTTCAGTATATTTTGAATTTCCAAACATTTTTGCCTCTCACATGCTATACTGTTGATTTTCTACTACAGCTTGCAGTAACTATAGATAGTAAATGCTTCTATCTTTGGTAAGTCAGTGTACCGTCAAGGCAGCTGAAACTAGAAATAAATACTTGAAATGTTAACGTATTTGTAATTAGTTTTAAAATCCAGCCTAAAGCAATGGAAGATAAGGGAGTATTGTAACCCCAATAAACAAGTTTATTTGGGTTATTTGGGATGTCAACATTTTAAAAATCTCAAACCCGACTCCATCCCACCTCCAACCCACCCTCTTCCAGTTTTAACAGAGGTGGGGATGGGTTCAAGCAACAAACCCAGTCCCAGGAGGCGGGTTGGTCATTTAAATATTATAATGAGGCTGTGTGCCTCATAATGAGCCTGTATTGTTGGTTTGATCCTGGCTGGCTACGTTTCCTGAGCTAAAGAGAGGAAAGAACTGCTTTGGGGAAAATGTAAGTATCTTTACAGCACAGTTTGTGGGTCAAGAGAAGAAGTATTTCTTCCCAGCACACCAAGCCTACATGCTTCCCCGCTCCCCATCCTCCACTCAGCCCGAGATCAGACATCCCCCCTGCCCCAAGACTGGGAGCCATATCCACGTACATGATCGGCAACTACCCTCCACCAAGTTCCAGAAACTCAACCTCCCAACAGTCACTAACTCCTTCTGAGTTGCAATCCTCTTCCGGAGTGTTCCCCACCAAACCTGTCAATCAGGAACCTGCTTGAAAAAAAAGGATGGAAACCGTGTGTAATGAAAAGCTATTTATGTTGGCTGATGCAACATAAATGAGATGCATGGAGTTCAGTTGTTGAAGATCTCAAGCAGGTTTATTAAACAGTTAAACTATTATACAGTGCAGAGCTATCTATTTACAGGATTTGCCTCTTGGTGTTACAGTTACAGAGGGAATCTGGCAAGTAGTCATGTGACTGCATCCTGGCACGTAACTTATTAGCATACTAAGATCTTAAAGGGACATCACTCTTAAGAGCAATCACACAACTGTGGACTCAAAACTGTACAGTATTCAGGGACTCCTGCCCCTGCCCCCCCCCCCCCCAAACCCCACCCTCACCTCCATTAATATCGGGGCCTTACTCGTGAGAACTATTATTTATTTGAACTGATAAGCACACCAATTGCAGTGCTGAGATATCATTTTTCCTGTGTCTTCAGATACAGTAATTAATGATTTTTGTCAAAGGGGTGAAAGCTTAATGGAGGTAGGCGGGAATGTGGAGTTGACCTTGTTGAATGGCGGAGCAGGCTTGAGGGGCCGAGTGGCCTACTCCTGCTCCTAATTCGTACGTTCGTATGTATGTTCGTATCTTGTCAATGTAATAATTAAACTCATGCAAACTAATAAATAAGAAACTACAGGTGTTATATAAGTGCATTCTCTCTTATTGAATTAAATTTTCAGAGAACAAATGGTTTGTTACTTTCTTTAGAGATTTTCCCACACTGATTTTAGGAAACACCTCAGGGATGAAATCTGACTCGGGCAAGGACACAAAACAGGCAGTATCGTATCTGCCGCCTGTTTTATGCCCGCTCAATATCCAGTTTTATTGAAGTCAAGGGAATTGAATTTTGGGCAGGGCGTATAACAAGCGGTGATGTGATACCACCCATTTTATGTCCTGATTCAAGTCAAATTTCACCATTCATCCCCTCCTTCACCCACCCCTGTCCCAGTATAATACTGCTCAGCATTTAACATTATATGTCGCCTAATAAGTAGGTCACCATTCACTCTGTAGGCCGAGAACCCTGTGGTGATCAAGTTTTAGTTGAGCTATTTAATTTCAAAATTTGGAATGGCAGCACAGAGTGTAACCACAGATTGCAATGTGATTGGAGTATATCATGAACAGAGTGGGACATTGGGAGTTTGCTGAGATTGGGAGTCTAGTAATTTGTTGATTAGGTCAAACTGAAATTTTGCCTTAATGTTTAGAATTGCAGTTAGTGCTTTAAAGCTGCAAGGCAGTTAGCAGTTAGGCAGTTAACAATCAGCTGTAAGTGATTGCCTGACTAGGGGATAATTACTGTGAGTTGGAAACTGATGGAGCAGTTGCAAATTGAGTGTGGCTCAAAAGATGTATAAAAGTAGAAGGTGTCTGCTAATTTGAAGTTGCGAATTTGGTGAGAGTGAGAATTTGGTGCAGAGGGTGGGCAGAAGGTGCCTTCAGCTTTTCTAGTGGCTAGTACAAGCTTGAGACAGTAAGTATATAAAATTAGGAACATATAACTAATGTTTTATTAAATTAATATTTAAACTAGCTAAATTAACTAGTTTTAAAAAATCTAAAAATAATTCAAGTGAATAAATTACAATGAGCTTTAACTAATTAGATATATAAAACAAGGTTACATAGAAATGGCAGTGCAGGAAGTGTACCACATCTGCAGCATGTGGGAGTTTATGGAGAGCAGTGTAATTCCACGCAACCACATCTGCAGTAAGTGTCGGCAACTTGAAGAACGTCAGCTCAGCGCTGTTGAGCTGGAGGCTGAGGTGCAGTCATTGTGATGCATCAGGGAGAGGGAGTTATTTGGATATCCTGACTCAGGAGGCTGCCACACTCCTTAGGTAATGGCTTAGACTTGGTTATTGGACAGGGACAGGAGGATGTAACTGAAACTCAGTCAGGTAAGAGGACCACAGAATCTGTGGTGGAGGAGCTTTAGCCTTTGCCATTGTCCGACAGGTATGAGGTATTTTCTACTGTAGTGGATGAGATCAAAGACTGCAGGGAGGATGGAAAAATTGACCATGGCACCATGGTGCAGGAGGCTATTCAAGTGGGGGGAGCGAAAAGGAATGTGGTAAGGGTTAGTATAGTCAGGCGGGTAAATACTGTTCTCTATGGATTAGGAGTCCCGAAGGCTGTGTGGCATACCTACTGCCAGGGTGGAGAAGAACGTGGAGGAGGAAGTGGAGGATCTGGTTGTTGTGGGTCACGTAGGTAACAATGGCATAAGTAGAACTAGGAATGAGATTCTGTTGAGGGAGTTTGAGAAGTTGGGGTACAAATTTAAAAGCAGAACCTCAAGAAGAATAATCTTTGGATTATTACCTAGCCACTTGCAAATTAACACAAGACCAACTAGATTAGAGGTTTAAATTTGTGGCTGAAAGAATGGTGTGTGAGGCAGGGGTTTCAATTCACAGGACATTGGCACCATTACTGGGGAAAGTGGGAGCTGTTTCATTGGGACAGACTCCTCTTAAACTGGGCTGAGACCAGTGTCCTGGTGAATCAAGTAACTAGGTGGCTTCAACTTTAGCTAACAGACTTTATCAAATGCCTTCGGGAAGTCCACATAAGTAACATTCATAGACATTCCCCTGTCCACTAAGATAGTCACCACTTCAAAAAATTCAATCAGTTCCGTCAGGCATGACCGAACCTTTACAAATCCCTGCTGGCTCTTTCTGATCAGCTGAAAATGTTCAAGATGTTCAGTCACGCTATCCGTAATTATAGACTCCAGTAATTTCCTGACAACAGATGTTAGGCTAACTGGTCTATAATTCCTTGCTTTCCCCCTCTCACCTTTCTTAAATAGTGGGGTGACGTGCAATTTTCCAATTTAAAGGAACGATTTCCAAATCGAGAGAACTTTGGAAGATTATAGTTAGGACATCTGCAATGTTCCCACCCACTTTCTTTAAAACCCTGGGATGGAAACCATCTCATCCTGAGGAATTATCACTCCTAAGTGCCATTATTTTCTTCATTACTGTTGTTTATTTTACGTTAATTTTGGTGAGGCCCTCTCCCCGATTCAATATTAGTTTCCTTGGGATGTCCAGCATGCTGATTTCTTCCTCACAGTAGAGGAGACGATGGCTTTGTGGTAACGTTGCTGGATAGTAATCCAGAGACCCAAGATAATATCCTGGGACACACATTCAATTCCCACCATGGTAGCTGGTGGAATTTAAACTCAATAAATTCAATTAATTAATAAAAATCTGAAATTGAAAGCTGGTTTCAGTGATGGCGCCATGAAACTATCATACATTATCAAAAAAACCCATCTGGATCACTTATCCTTATCTGGTCTGACGTACATGTGACTCCAATCTCTTAACCGCCCTCTGAAATGGCCTAACAAGTCACTCAGTTCAAGGACAATTAGGGATAGGCAACAAATGCTGGCCCACCATCAACGCTCACATGAAAGAATTAAAAGAAAGGATGAATGGATAAGGATTTCAGCAGTGCTATGAGCTGAAGCAGGGGTGGAGTTAGATGATGTTACAAAGGTAGAAGTAGATGGTCTTGTGGATGAAACAGATATGTGGTCAGATGCTAATCAAATACGACATTAAGGTTGTGAACAGTCTGGTTCGACCTCAGACTGCTGCCAGGGAGAGGGATGGAGTACGTGGCTAGGGAACAGAGTTTGTGGTGAGGCCTAAAGAAAGGAGCTTCAGTCTTCCCAATATTTAGTTGGGCAAAATATTTGCTTATCCAGTATATGATTTGGATCCCTACCTTAAGCATAGATTATAGTGTTGGGCTTCTTTTTAGCCCAAAAAGCATGTCCCTACCTTAATTTTAAATACTAGATATGTTACACAATTATTCAGCAGTTGTACAACTTACTTCCATTTTTGTTTTAAACCTATGTGAAAGATTTAACATATGAGCTAAAGGCTACTACATATCATAGTCTGGCAAGTGTTGACTTTAATAGGCAGTCTACCAGGTGAAACGCACGTACTTTCAGTTTAGATTAACTGCAGCACATTGACGCAGTTTTCTAAATTCAGTGACGATCTCAGATTGTCCTGTTCCATTCATGCCAGTCAATCAGTCTCAGAAAATGTTAGTCGTTAAAAAAAAGAAAAAAATAGTTTTAACAGTTATTAGTTGACGATCTTTGCAACTAAAATAGATCTTAAAGAACGTCCTTGCAACAGGAAGCATTCTCCTTAAAATCCCACTGCAAACATAAAATGATAATGAGACCTAGGAGAGAGGGTTGAAATGAGATATAGAGAATTTGGGAGATTAATGTAAACATTTACAGGAGTAATAGCCTATCCCTCCAGGGGATCAAAAATATATACTGCTTTGATAAACTATAGTACAGCGACAGAAAAATAAAATGATGCAGGAATAATGGAGATAAATAAAATATGTGTTTCAGTTCTGGAGTATGTGGCTGCATATTTATATTAGTGCTCATACAATTTAAGGGAAAGGGCAAGGAGGTTTGAGACCATTCTATACTCAGTCTGATAGAGGTTCCCATTTACATTCAATGAAGCTGAAAGAAATGACAGGGTCAGAATAAATGATCATTGTATTCGCTTTCCCCCAGCCCGACTTGCCTTTGAGACAGCTTTGCAACTTTCAAATGTCATGGGTTGAAAGGTGGGTGTGGGAGGTGAATAAGATTTCATGGCTGCCAGCAGTATTTTGCAATAAACTGCAATCTACTCACTCCATAAAGAACATACAGAGAGAAGTAGTACCCAAACCTCCAGTAAAGTCACAGAACCTCCATCTTACTGCAAGGTAATACTAATCCTATGATAAGCTTTTGTCTTAAAATTGTAAGTTTAAACATTTTTGATTTAGATGAGAAACAGAGAGCATACTAAAAGAATATGTGGGTGGGTGGGTGGGGTGGGAAAATTCACTTTTATGATTCTGATTTGCATATTAAAAGGGGTTTATTACTTGAAACATGTGGACACTTGAGCTGTAATCTCCTCCAGCCTCACAACCCTCCAAAATCTCTGTGCTTCTCCAATTATGACCTTTTAAGCATGTCCAATTTTAATTACTCCACCATTGGTGGCCGTGCCTTCAGATGCCAAGGCCCTAAACTCTGGAGTTTCCTTGCTAAACCTCTTTACCTCTCCTTCCTCCTTTAAGACACTCCTGAAAATCAACTTGTTTGACTAAGCTTTTTGATCACCTGCCTTAATATCGCTTTATGTGGCTCGGTGACAAATTTTGCTTTGTAACACTCTGTGAAGCACCTTCAGATACTTTACAACAATAAAGGTGCTATATAAATACAAGTTGTCATTGTAGTTGTTGTAATAACTTGTCCTCATAACAGTTATCCTTGGGATGTTGACAATTCTTCCAACCGTTGGATTACTGGCACAAATTCAAAATCCTTACTCTTTTTCTTCTTTATATTTCTTTCAAATAATATACATCAATAACAAAGCACATCTCCAGCAGCCTCTTTCCTTCTTTTCCAGGAAAGAGAAGCTCTTTCTCTAATATACATCTTCAATCGGACCTTTTCTATTGGTCTGAGAATTTATCATCCATGGGCTGTTAAATCCCCTTTCCCTAGCCCAGCACACGGCTTGTAGACAGTTTAACAGGCCTACAGGGAGCAAATTTAACTGCATAAATGCCTGGAGCTGGTTCCTGGAAGCCAGGCTGCCAGAGTACAACTTAAAAAGAACAATAGAAAATTAGTTGAATAAATTAGAACCTTTGAGAGGTTGATGTTTGAACCCTCGATCACATATCAAGTGTTGACAGCATTGGTGATGAACAATGCAAAACAAGAGATTGCTCTCCTCATGCAAGATAGTGCTGCAAGGTTCCAAACAATGCCTCCATCTTTTATCTAATTTTGTGGAGAATAATTTCCACAGCCTCTGCCTTAAATCATGCAGCTCTTGTGCTTCTTGCCTGCCTAGCAAACACATTTCTAAGGAAAACTTCTGAATATCAAAATTTTAATTTGTGCCAATGGCCCTTGAACTGTTGCAAAGCTTTAAATGCTGCATCAATATGCAAGGTCCTACTCCCTGGAGCTAACTGGTTCCTGGACATCAGGCTCCCAGAATCAAATGTAAAAAGACCCATAGAAAAGTAGCCACGGTTGTGTTCAGATAAAGTAACATCTTTGAGAGGCTGCCCGCTGAACTGAGTGCTATTCCTGATGTCAGGAGCTCACTACCATTGTATTAATAAGACTGACCCCAAGGACTGCAGTAGAGTCAGACATGTTTCAGTGGATGGACTTTAAATTAAACTCCACCAATTTTATGCCCGAGCAGCATATTTAGGCTTTGATACCAACATTGAATGGTCTCTAGTAAGGTCTGGCATAGGCTTGGTGCAGAGAAATCTTCCTTAATTAATTAATAAAAATCTGGAATTGAAAGCCAGTCTCTAATGGTGCCATGAAACGATCATCGATTGTCGTAAAAAAATCCATCTGGTTCATTGATGTCCTTTAGGGAAAGAAATCTGCTGTCTTTACCTAGTCTGGCCTACATGTGACTCCAGACCCACAGCAATGTGGTTGACCTTAACTACCCTCTGAAATGGCCTAGCAAGCCACTCGGTTATCAAAAGCTATTAGGGGTGGGTAACAAATGCTGGCCTTGCCAGCGATGCCCACATCCCATGAAAGAATCAGGCAGCATCTATAAAGAAAGAAAGAAAGCATGCAGCTAGATCTGGACAACATTCAGGCTTGGGCTGATAAGGGGCAAGTTAACATTCACGCCACACAAGTGCCAAAAATGACCATCTCCAACCACAGAGAATCTAACCATCTCCCCTTGTCATTCAATGGCATTAACATCACTGAATCTCCCATCATTAATATCCTGGCGGTTACCACTGACCAGAAACTGAACTGGACCAGCCATATAAATACTGTGGCTACAAAAACTGGGAATTCTACAGCAAGTGACTTACGTCCTGACTCCCCAAAGTCTGCCCACCATCCACAAGGCACAAGTCAGGAGTTTGATGGAATACTCTCCACTTGCCTGGATGAGTGCAGATCCAATAACACTCAAGAAGCTCAACACCATCCAGGACAAAGCAGCCTACTTGATCGGCACCCATCTACCGACTTCAACATTCACTCCCTCCACCACCGGTGCACAGTGGCAGCAGTGTGTACCATATATAAGATGCATTGCAGCAACTCTCCTTTGACAGCACCTTCCAAAACCATGACCTCTACCACCTAAAAGGACAAGGACAGCAGATGGATGGGAACATCACCACCTACAGTTCCCCTCCAAGTCACACACCATCCTGGTTTAGAATTATAGCGCTGCTCCTTCACTGGTCTCAGGGATAGGGAATTCCACTAAGGCTTGTACTTTTGCGGTTCTTGGCTATACTTGTCCTTGCCCTACTATAGGTCCGAGGTAGGTTACTCTCGCTTTTCCGAATTCGCTTTTTGCCAGATTTACCACTAAATTAGCAGTTTGTAACTTTTAAAACAGAGTTTCCAACTGTTTTAAGTGTTCTTTCCAAGTGTTACTGTATATTAGTACATCATCCAGATACGCTATACATTTGGGAACACTGGCTAACACCTGATTTATTAATCTCTGAAAAGCTGCTGGGGTATTTTTCTCGCCCAAGTGGCATCACTCAGCACTGATAAAGACCGTCTGGTGTGACAAAAGCTGATATTTCTTTAGCTCGAGGCGTCAAAGGAACTTGCCAGTATCCCTTTAAACAAATCTATCTTGGTAAGAAACATAGCACTGCCCACTCTGTCAATACAGTCTTCTAAACGAGGAATTGGATAGGAGTCTGCCTTCGTTACTGCATTGATTTTTCTGTCGTCTATGCAAAGTCGAGTTGACCCGTCAGTTTTAGGCATTAAAACTATTGGTGAACTCCAGTTGCGTTGACTAGGTTCAGTTAAGTTGTTTTCCAGCATGTATTGGATTTTTGCTTTTACTTGGACCTGTTTGTCTAGACTTCAGTGGTAAGGATGTTGTTTTAAAGGAACAGATTTCCCTATATCCACATCATGTTTTGGCTAAGGTTATACATCCTGGCTTATCCCTACAGACTCTTCTAAATGTTGTGAGAGGCCTTGTTAGGTCGTCACGTTGTTCTGCATCTAAGTACAAAAGCTTGTTATTCAATTTTACAAGCCATTCTGTATTCACTAACCGGAGAATTGTCTAGGCCTCCTTCTGCCTCATCCTCACTATCCTTTTCTTGCTCAACAGTCCCCCTTACCTGACATATCTGTACTGGCTTATCCTCCTCCCTGCAATAAAATTGCTTTAACATATTGATATGACACAAGCGATTTTTCTTACGAACACGCGAATTAAGAGCAGGAGTAGGCCACTCGGCCCCTCGAGCCTGCTCCTCCATTCAATATGTTCATGGCTGAACTGATTTTTCCACATTATCACCTACCCCTGATAACTTTCCACCCCCTTGCTTATCAAGAATCTATCTACCTCTGCCTTAAACATATTCAAAGACTCTGCTTCCACTGCCTTTTGAGCAAGAGAGTTCCAAAGACTCACGACCCTCTGAGAGAAAGAATTTCTCCTCATCTCTGTCTTAAATGGGCGACCCCTTATTTTTAAACACTGATCCCTGATTCTAGATTCTCCCAGAAGGGCAAACATCCTTTCCAAATCCACCCTGTCAAGACCCCTCAGGATTTTATATGTTTCAATCAAGTCACCTCTTACTCTTCTAAATTCCAGCAGATACAAGCCTAGCCTGTCCAATCTTTCCTCATAAGGTAGCCCGCCCGTTCCAGGTGTCAGTCTAGTAAACCTTCTTTAAACTGCTTCCAACCTATTTACATCCTTCATTAAATAAGGAGACCAATACTGTACACAGTACTCTGGATGTGGTCTCACCAATGCCCTGTATAGCTGAAGCATAACCTGCCTACTTTTGTATTCAATTCCCCTCATGATAAACGATTACATTCTATTAGCTTTCCTAATTATGTTCTGTACCTGCATACTAACCTTTTGCGATTCATGCACTAGGAAACCCAGATCCCCCTGCATCTCAGAGCTCTGCAATCTCTCACCATTTAGATAATATGCTTCTTTGTGATTCTTCCTGCCAAAATGGACAACTTTGTATTTTCCCACATTATACTCCATCTGCCAGATTTTTGCCCACTCACTTAACCTATCTATATTCCTTTGTAGCCTCCTTATGTCCTCTTCACAACCTGCTTTCCTACCTACCTTTATGTCATCAGCAAATGTAGCAACCATACCTTTGGTCCCTTCATCTAAGTCATTTATATATATTGTAAAAAGTTGAGGCCCCAGCACAAATCCCTGTGGCACACCACTCGTTATATCTTGCCAAGCAGAAAATGTTCCATTTATGCCTACTCTCTGTTTCCTGTTAGCGAGCCAATCTTCTATCCATGCCAATATGTTACCCCCTACACCATGAGCTTTTATTTTTTGCAATAACCTTTGATGTGGCACCTTATCAAATGCCTTCTGGAAATCTAAGTGCAATACATCCACCTGTTCCCCTTCAACCACAGCACATGTAACTCCCTCAAAGAACTCCAATAAATTGGTTAAATATGATTTCCCTTCAACAAACCATGTTGACTCTGCCTGATTACCTTCAACTTTTCTAAGTGCCCTGCTATAATGTCTTAAATAATAGCTTCCAACATTTTTCCTAAGACAGACTACTGGCCTATAGTTTCTTGCTTTCTGTCTCCCTCCCTTTTTAAATAAATGAGTTACATTCTCTATTTTCCAGTCTAGCAGAACCTTCCTTGAATCTAGGGAATTTTGGAACATTATAACGAACGCATCAACTATCCCACTTCTTTTAAGAACCTAGGATGAAGTCCATCAGGACTCGGGGACTTGTCAGCCCATAGCTCCAACTATTTGTTCAGTACCACTTCTCTGGTGATTGTAATTTTCATCAGTTCCTCCCTCCCTTCCATTTCCTTACTTACAGCTAATTCTGGGATGTTACTTGTATCCTCTGGAGTGATGAAATACCTGTTCAATTCATCTGCCATCTCCGTATTATGAATTCCCCAGACTCACTTTCTATAGGACCAATGTTCACTTTGTTAACTCTTTTCTTTTTTAAATATCTATAGAAACTCTTACTATTTGTCTTTATGTTTCTAGCTAGCTTTCTCTAGTACCCCAGTTTTTCCTTCTTTATCAATCTTTTAGTCAATCTTTGCTGTTTTTTATATTCTGTCCAATCTTCTGACCTGCCACCCATCTTTGTGCAATTATATGCTTTTTCTTTAAATTTGATACTATCTTTAACTGTTTTAGTTAACCACAGATGGCGGGTCCCCCCCCCCCCCCCCTTGGAATTTTTCTTTCTCATTGGAATGTATCTATTCGGTGTATTCTGAAATATCCCCTTAAATGTCTGTCACTGCATCTCTATTGACCTATCCCTTAACCTAATTTGCCAGTTTATTTTAGTTAGCTCTGCTTCCATGCGCTCATAATTGCCCTTATTTAAGTTTAAAATACTGGTCTTGGACCCACTCTTTGCTCCCTCAAACTGAATATAAAATTCAATCATATTATGATCGCTGCTACCTAGGGGCACCTTCACTATGAGGTCATTAATTAATCCTATCTCTTTGCACAATGCCATGTCCAGTATAGCCTGCTCTCTGGTTGGCTCCAGAAGGTACTGTTCCAAGAAACTATCCCAAAAACATTCTATGTACTCCTCATCTAGGCTACCTCTGCCCATCTAGTTTTTCCAGTCTATAAGTAGGTTAAAATCCCCCATGATTATTACCGAATCTTTCTGACAGGCTGCCATTATTTCTTCCTTTATACCCCGTCCTACAGTGTGGTTAATGTTAGGTGGCCTGTACAGCACTCCCATAAGTGACTTTTTGCCTTTATGATTTCTCATCTCTACCCAAACTGCTTCTACATCCTGGTTTCCTAAACTTAGGTCATCCCTCTCTATTGCGCTAATAACTAATAATTAATTAACAGAGCCACCGCTCCACCTTTTTCTCGCTTCCTGCCCCCCTTTCTCTCTTGCCTTGTCTCTACTCCTTGATTTACCATATCTTCCCAAATTTGATCCCTTGCCCTTACTATTCAGTTTAAACCCCTCTCCACTTCCCTAATTATGTGGCTCGCTAGAACACCGGCCCCAGCACGGTTCAGGTGTAGACCATCCCAACGGTACAGCCACCACTTTCCCCAGCACTGGTGCCAGTACCCCACGAACCGGAACCCACTTCTACCACACCAGTCTTTGAGCCACACATTAATTTCTCTAATCTTATTTGCCCTATGCCAATTTGCACGTGGCTCATGTAATAATCCAAAGATTATTATCTTTGAGGTTCTGTTTCTTAATTTAGTGCCTAATTCCTCATACTGACTATGCAGAACCTCTTTCCTTGTCCTGCCTAGGTTGTTGTTACCTACATGGACCATGACGACTGGATCCTCCCCTCCTACTGTAAGTTCCTCTCCAGCCCTGAGCAATTGTCCCGAACCCTGGCACCGGGCAGGCAACACAGCCGTCTGGACTATCACTCATTGCTGCAGAGAACCGTGTCAATCCCCCTAACTCTACTGTCCCTTACTACCACTACATTCCTTTTTCTCCCTCCACTTGAATGGCTTCCTGTACCATGGTTCCATGGTCAGGTTGCTCATCCACCCTCCAACCCCCACTATCATCCAAACAAGCTGAAAGAACCTCAAACCTGTTGTACAATAGCAAAGGCTGAGGATCCTGCACTCCTGCCCTCTGGGACCCCTTACTTGCCTCAGGTCCAACCACACTCTCCTGTCCCTGACCACTGACCAAATCAGAAGAGCCTATCCCAAGGGGTGTGACCGCCTCCTGCTACAATGTGCCCAGGTAACTTTCCCCCTCCCTGATGTGTCGCAGTGTCTGCAGCTCGGCCTCCAGTTCAATGACTCTGAGCCGAAGCTCTTCGAGCCGCAAACACTTACTGCAGATGTGTTTGCCCTGAATCACACTGGCATCCAGGAGATCCCATATGCTGCAGCCATGACACATCACCAGTCCTGCCATCATTAATGTGTTTCAATGAACTACTTAATTAGTTTATTCAATTCTTTATTTTATTTTCCTTTTTTATATATTTTATTAAGCTTACCACTAGTTCCTTTACTATTTAAAACATTAGGGTTAGAATAGATCTTAACCATTACCAGATACTCACCAAACAGCTAGCTTCTTCTCCAAGCAATCACCTACCTGCTTGCCTGTGATGTTACACTTGATTTTCTTTGAAGGGCTCATTCCACTGAACTGCATAGGATACTGGATAGGATAGAGGATAGGTTAGAGGATATGCTGGAGGATAGGCTACAGGATAGGATAGAGAATAAGCTAGAGTTTAGGCTAGAGGATAGGCTAGCCTCTCCTCGTTCTTTCCAATGAGGCCTCTCCCTGTTCCTTTCAATGAAGCCTATCCCCACACTCCGCGCTCTTTTCAATGAAACCTTTCCCTGCTCTTTTCAATTAAGCCTCTCTCCGCACTCCATGCTCTTTTCAATGAAGCCTCTCCCAGCACTCCGCGCTCTTTTCAATGAAACATCTCCCAACACTCCGTGCTCTTTTTAATGAAACTTTATTTGGGAATTCTTTCCGGCGATCTGAGGCGTCAAATAATCTACCTTACCCACTCTTTTGATCACTCTATATGGGCCACTGAACCGTGCTTTTAATGGTTCACCCTATAATTGTAACAATACTAATACTTCATCCCCTGATTGAAAATTTCAGGTCTTTGTGTTCTTGTCTGCCCATTTTTTCATATTGGCTTGAGATGCTTTGAGGTGTTCCTGAGCCACATTGCAACCTTTCGTGATCCTTTCCCGGAACACACATACATAGTCTAATATCAAAGATTCATTCCTTTGTTCTAAGAATCTGTCTTTGATGAGTTTCAGAGGACCTCTTACTTCATGTCCGTGAACCAATTCGAAAGGACTAAAACCTGTAGAGTCATTCAGTGAATCTCTGATGGCAAATAAAAGAAAGTCTAGCCCTTTATCCCAATCATGGGGATATTCGTGTCAGTATGCTCTAATCATTGTTTTGAGAGTTTGATTGTACCTCTCTAAAGCTCCTTGTGTCAGTGGGTGATATGCTGAAGATTTTAACTGTCAGATATCCAAACTCCCCAAGACTTCTTGAAATATTTTTGACATGAAATTAGAACCTTGATCCGATTGAACTTCAAGTGGTAATCCATATTTCATAAAAAATTGGGTTAACTTCTCTACTACTACTTTAGCAGTAATTGTCCTGAAAGGAATAGCTTCTGGAAATCAAGTAGCCATATCCATGATAGTAATTATGTACTGATGTTCTGCTTTTGTTTTTGGCAAGGGTCCTATACAGTCTGCCATTACCCTACTAAATGGTTCCTCAATAACTGGTATGGGAATTAGTGATGCCGGATTTATGGTAGGTTGCGGTTTTCCCATCATTTGGCATGTATGGTGTGTCCTACAAAATTGCCTCACATCCTTTGGCCAGTAGTAATGTTGACTTATACACGATATTGTCTTCCAAATTCCTCTATGTCCTGCTAGAGGAATGTCATGTGCTAACCTTAATAATTCCTGGCGATATTTAGGTGGTACCACTATCTGTCGAACAAATGTCCAGTCTTCATCTGCAGGTCTATGAGATGGTCTCCATTTCCTCCTCAAAACCCTGCCTTCAATATAAGAGCCTTCTGGAACTCCTTTCACCTCACCTCACCTCAGATGTCCGACTGTGCTATTCTATGTAACTCTGGATCAGCTTGTTGTGCTGCAATTATAGAAGATTTGTTAAACATCTCATCTGGATTATCCAAATCCCCAAATAAAGTTTCAGATACTCGGCTATCTATTTGTGGTGCCAATTGTACCTCCGACACCTGTTTAGCCATTGCTCGGGTTACTACACAGGCAGGAAATATTCCTGGAATTTGTTCCTGTAATTGTTCCATTTCTTTAACTTCACTTGATTTTTTTGTGACTACGGGAGAAATTGACACTTTTGATCCAGCCAAATCATTCCCTAGGAGTAGGTCAATTCCCTCTACTGGCAAACTATGGACAATTCCTACAGTTCCCATCCCAGATATCAAGTCACACTCAAGGTACAGGTATATACTCCCACCAATTCCATTAACCAAAACCTTTCCCCAGCAAAAGAGTTTGTAGTCCTGTATCCCTACGTATACTGATAGGTTTTCCTGTCTCACTTAAGGGATATGGAGTTACTTTTCCCTTTGACAAGAATTCATTATAACTTTCAGGTATCTTATTCTTAACCTCTACACTCACTTTAGTTTTTGTGTCTGGTTTTACAGCTGCCATTAAAGCTACAGCCTGGTCTGTGGTACTTTCAGTCAGAGAAAGAGGCTCTTTCTCAGCATTAGCTTTGTGTACCCCAACAAGTCCCATAGGTATACCTCGTAACTTGAAGCATTCTGACCGAAGGTGTCCTACCTTGTGGCAATGATAACACTTCAGCTTGCGGACCTCGCTTCTACCCTCAGCACCTCCCTTTCTGGCCTGAGGAGGTGATCCTGGAGCTTTCCCAGCTGTTCCTTCTTGTCCCCACCTCACCTTCCTTTCACTCTCCCACTTTCTATCCTTCTCGGGTTTGTGATGGTGACAGACAAAAGGTTTTGGGTTTGTTCACAGGCTCAAAATCATCAGCAATGTCCACTGCTTGCCTGGCTTTTGAAACCTTCTGGTTCTCTACATGAGCTCACACTACTGAAGGGATTGAATTTTTAAACTCTTCTAAGAGAATCAGTTCTCTAAGGGTCTCATACATGGTTTCGATCTTTAATGCCCATATCCAATGATCAAAATTAGTTTGGTTCACCTTCTCAAATTCTATGTACGTCTGCGCCGCCAAACTCCATAAGTTCCAAAACTTCTAACAGTAAGCTTCAGGGACTAACTCATACACAGCAAAAATAGCCTTTTTTGCAATCTCACAATCTGCAGAAGCCTCTTCAGAAAGCATGGCATAAACTTCATGAGCTCTGCCCATCAACTTGCTTTTCATAAGCCGTGTCCAGCTTTCCTTTGGCCATTTTATTTGCTTGGCTATTTTTTCAAAAGAAATGAAAAATGCCTCTATGTCTCTTTCCTCAAACCTCAGGAGAGCTTGTATGAATTTAAATAGCTTTTCGCTGGGTCCTGGGCTGGATTCAGATTCTTCCTGACCAGACTTTACCCTGGAGTCAAGACTACCCCTTTGTCTTAGTTCCATCTCTTTTAACCTAAGTTCCCTCTCTTTCTTTCATTTTCTGTCTGAAGTTCAAGTTTTCTTATTTTTTTTCCTGCTCAAGTTTTTTTGTTTCTTTTTCAGCCTGAAGTTTTCGTTTGTAACTGAATTCTAGCCAATTCAACTGCCTCACTCTCTAACTTATTATCTTCTTCCTCTTCTTCTTCCAATTTTAAATGTTGGGCTAATACATCAAATATTTCTGCTTTTTTTTAACCTGATTTCAATTCTAACCCCAATTGTGCTGCCAGATCTTTTAGTTTAATCTTGGTTAAAGTTTTCAAGTCACCAAGGGACACATTTTCCTTTCCCAGAAAAGCTGCAGCAATTGCTAATGCCATTTCAATAGTATAGCCTTTACCCTTCACAAGAAACCTGGTTCTTTATTTTTTTTCTTTCAAATTATTACTCCCCTCACAATTAATGTAATTAGCATTGAAAACAATCCCGACAAGAGCACCCAATTAATATGTTATGACAAAGGTGGGAGTAATACACTGTTAATTCAGTCCCACCACTCCACAGATCACAGCATATTAGTAAAATTTCCCACCTACCAGAAATTAGCCAAATTAAACACTGTATTTATTCCCCAGAATAAAGCACACCAAACCAGGTTTCTTCAAATAACACCACAGCGGCACAGTGGTTAGCACTGCAGCCTCACAACTCCAGGGACCTGGGTTCGATTCTGGGTATTGCCTGCGCGGAGTTTGTAAGTTCTCCCTGTGACTGCGTGGGTTTTCGTCGGGTGCTCCGGTTTCCTCCCACAGCCAAAAGACTTGCAGGTTAATAGATAAATTGGCCATTATAAATTTCCCCTAGTGTAGGTAGTGTAGTCCCCCCACCCCCTCCCTCTACCCCTCCCCCTTGCATCCCCTCCTCCCACCGGCACCATCCTACACCTGTGTAGGGGCCCCAACAACCCCACTGCCTTGTGGGCGTCTCGGGAGAGACCAAGGCTAAGGGAGTAAACCCTAACAGAAAATCCGGAGCGGAACCCCGTAGGCGGTCATGTGTCACCTTTGGCATGTTTCCGGCAGTTCCTGCAGCCATAATGGTGCCAAACGTCGTGTCCTGCACTCCTTTGGACCCCACCAGAAAGGCCGAGAGGGGGGTTTTGACGACTGGGCAACTCTCAACCCCCATAAATTTGCCCAGGCATGCGCCATGGAGAGGTCACTCCATAGTTGCCTCACAGCGACTAAAACAACACGGAAGGCAGCAGTTACGGGTTATAAGTCCAGATAAATTGGCGTAGAAACTGGGCGCCACGGGTTGCCTTTGTCGGTGGGAGAGGTCATTGCACCTCACTGGACAGCTACCGCCCGCCTCAAACCGGGCAGCCCCCGGTCAATAAGGTTCTGTCCCGCCACAGTCTGCCTGCTTCAATGGGTGCTTGGAGCTCAGGGTCATTGCCCGAAAGGTGGACTGATACACCGCACCAAACAACATGAAAAAAGGAAAGAAGGTACCAGCCCTTCGCTTTGCAAGCTGGAACGTCAGAACTATGTGTCCTGGCCTGTCGGAAGACCTTACACAAATCAACGATTCTCGGAAGACCGCCATCATTAACAACGAGCTCAGTAGATTCAATGTGGACATTGCAGCACTTCAGGAGACTCGCCTCCCCGCGAGTGGCTCTCCAGCAGAGCAAGACTACACCTTCTTCTGGCAGGGCAGGGATCCTGAAGAACCAAGACAGCATGGAGTGGGCTTCGCCATCAGAAACTCCTTGCTCAGCATGATAGAGCCTCCCTCAAATGGCTCGGAACGCATACTGTCCATCCGACTGCTCACCACCTCTGGTCCAGTACACCTACTCAGCATCTATGCTCCAACACTCTGCTCCGCACCTGAAGCTAAAGACCAGTTCTATGAACAACTCCATAACATCATTAGCAGCATCCCCAACACCGAACACCTATTCCTGCTGGGGGACTTTAATGCCAGGGTTGGGGCCGACCATGACTCATGGCCCTCCTGCCTTGGGCGCTATGGCGTTGGAAGGATGAATGAGAACGGGCAGAGACTGCTTGAGTTGTGTACCTATCATAACCTCTGCATCACCAACTCGTTCTTTCACACTAAACCCTGTCACCAGGTTTCATGGAGGCACCCAAGATCACGTCGTTGGCACCAGCTAGACCTCATTGTCACAAGGCGAGCCGCCTTAAACAGTGTTCAAATCACACGCAGCTTCCACAGTGCGGACTGCGACACCGACCACTCCCTGGTGTGCAGCAAGGTTAGACTCAGACCAAAGAAGTTGCATCATTCCAAGCAGAAGGGCCACCCACGCATCAACACGAGCAGAATTTCTCACCCACAGCTGTTACAAAAATTTCTAAATTCACTTGTAACAGCCCTTCAAAACACTCCCACAGGGGATGCTGAGACCAAGTGGGCCCACATCAGAGACGCCATCTATGAGTCAGCTTTGACCACCTACGGCAAAAGTGCGAAGAGAAATGCAGACTGGTTTCAATCTCATAATGAAGAGCTGGAACCTGTCATAGCCGCTAAGCGCATTGCACTTTTGAACTACAAGAAAGCCCCCAGCGATTTAACATCCGCAGCACTTAAAGCAGCCAGAAGTACTGCACAAAGAACAGCTAGGCGTTGCGCAAACGACTACTGGCAACACCTATGCAGTCATATTCAGCTGGCCTCAGACACCGGAAACATCAGAGGAATGTATGATGGCATGAAGAGAGCTCTTGGGCCAACCATCAAGAAGATCACCCCCCTCAAATCTAAATCGGGGGACATAATCACTGACCAACGCAAACAGATGGACCGCTGGGTTGAGCACTACCTAGAACTGTACTCCAGGGAGAATGCTGTCACTGAGACTGCCCTCAATGCAGCCCAGCCTCTACCAGTCATGGATGAGCTGGACATACAGCCAACCAAATCGGAACTCAGTGATGCCATTGATTCCCTAGCCAGCGGAAAAGCCCCTGGGAAGGACAGCATTACCCCTGAAATAATCAAGAGTGCCAAGCCTGCTATACTCTCAGCACTACATGAACTGCTATGCCTGTGCTGGGACGAGGGAGCAGTACCCCAGGACATGCGCGATGCCAACATCATCACCCTCTATAAAAACAAAGGTGACCGCGGTGACTGCAACAACTACCGTGGAATCTCCCTGCTCAGCATAGTGGGGAAAGTCTTTGCTCGAGTCGCTCTGAACAGGCTCCAGAAGCTGGCCGAGCGCGTCTACCCTGAGGCACAGTGTGGCTTTCGTGCAGAGAGATCGACTATTGACATGCTGTTCTCCCTTCATCAGATACAGGAGAAATGCCGTGAACAACAGATGCCCCTCTACATTGCTTTCATTGATCTCACCAAAGCCTTTGACCTCGTCAGCAGACGTGGTCTCTTCAGACTACTAGAAAAGATCGGATGTCCACCAAAGCTACTAAGTATCATCACCTCATTCCATGACAATATGAAAGGCACAATTCAACATGGTGGCTCCTCATCAGAGCCCTTTCCTATCCTGAGTGGTGTGAAACAGGGCTGTGTTCTCGCACCCACACTTTTTGGGATTTTCTTCTCCCTGCTGCTTTCACATGCGTTCAAATCCTCTGAAGAAGGAATTTTCCTCCACACAAGATCAGGGGGCAGGTTGTTCAATCTTGCCCGTCTAAGAGCGAAGTCCAAAGTACGGAAAGTCCTCATCAGAGAACTCCTCTTTGCTGACGATGCTGCTTTAACATCTCACACTGAAGAATGCCTGCAGAGTCTCATCGACAGGTTTGCGTCTGCCTGCAATGAATTTGGCCTAACCATCAGCCTCAAGAAAACGAACATCATGGGGCAGGATGTCAGAAATGCTCCATCCATCAATATTGGCGACCACGCTCTGGAAGTGGTTCAAGAGTTCACCTACCTAGGCTCAACTATCACCAGTAACCTGTCTCTAGATGCAGAAATCAACAAGCGCATGGGTAAGGCTTCCACTGCTATGTCCAGACTGGCCAAGAGAGTGTGGGAAAATGGCGCACTGACACGGAACACAAAAGTCCGAGTGTATCAGGCCTGTGTCCTCAGTACCTTGCTCTACGGCAGCGAGGCCTGGACAACGTATGCCAGCCAAGAGCGACGTCTCAATTCATTCCATCTTCGCTGCCTTCGGAGAATACTTGGCATTAGGTGGCAGGACTATATCTCCAACACAGAAGTCCTTGAAGCGGCCAACACCCCCAGCTTATACACACTACTGAGTCAGCGGCGCTTGAGATGGCTTGGCCATGTGAGCCGCATGGAAGATGGCAGGATCCCCAAAGACACATTGTACAGCGAGCTCAGACCCACCGGCCGTCCATGTCTCCGTTATAAAGACGTCTGCAAACGCGACATGAAATCGTGTGACATTGATCACAAGTCGTGGGAGTCAGTTGCCAGCATTCGCCAGAGCTGGCGGGCAGCCATAAAGACAGGGCTAAATTGTGGCGAGTCGAAGAGACTTAGTAGTTGGCAGGAAAAAAGACAGAGGCGCAAGGGGAGAGCCAACTGTGCAACAGCCCCAACAAACAAATTTCTCTGCAGCACCTGTGGAAGAGCCTGTCACTCCAGAATTGGCCTTTATAGCCACTCCAGGCGCTGCTTCACAAACCACTGACCACCTCCAGGCGCGTATCCATTGTCTCTCGAGATAAGGAGGCCCAAAAGAAAGTGTAGGTAGGGAATATGGGATTACTGCAGCGTTAGTATAAATGGGTGTTGGTCGGCGCAGACTTGGTGGGCCGAAGGGCCTGTTTCAGTGGTGTATCTATAAATAAATTTTTAAAAAATAAATAAAACTATTTATTAATAAGCCAATTTTAAAAGATCATGAGATAAACCTATATGTGTGAACAAATGTTATAACTTCTTATTCTTCCTAATACATACATACATTCAAAACTCAACAGTTAACCAGTTTTAAAAATGATGTTTTAAATTAGAGCTGTTTCTTAGGAATAATAAAATAATTGGATTGTAAGTCCTGGTGGCTTATTTCCAGTTTGGTTCGGTGTCCCAGAGTTAAGTAGTCAGATGCCACTCAAAGTCTCCAGGTGAAATTAATGAACAGTCTGTGGTGGGTAGACATTCAAGGCAATTTGTCTGCAGCAGGCGTCACACAGATCTCCCAGCAAAAGGTTGTAGCAACAGGTCTACTTGGATTTCTAAGTAGCAGTCCAACAGCAGAAACTTTCCTGAGGTTTCAGGATCTTTCAAACACACAAAAAAGTCAACAGGACTCACTTTTGAGGCAGAGAGTTTCCAGAGACTGGAGACAACTGGAATCTTTCTACCCTTAACAATGCAAGGTTTCCTATCAGCAAAGGAGCCTTTCTCCAAATCTATGATTCTCTTTCTCTGGGTCTTTTCTCTCTCCAGGGGTCTTCTCCCCTCTCTTCAGGCAGGTTAAAGCCACACCTTAAATGTAAGATTCCTTTTTTGCACAAATGAGACAAGCATTCCACTTAGGGAGAGTTCTTTTTCTGGTCTGCAAACCCCAGGTTTCCAGCAGCAACTGGTCTTTTACTTTCTTTCAGAGAGGTTTTTCTCTGGTTTCCAAAACAGGTTCCAGCCCAAACTGTTTTCTCTGGCAAAAGAGAAACTAAAGCAGCCATTCATGTGACAGTACTTTCTCTCTGTTGAGTGGCTTGGATAAACAGATTGCCTTGCAATTGCCCCACCCAGCTCAGCATTCACTGTTCTCCGAGAAATCCTTTGTCTCAGTCTTAAAGGCACACAGACAACTTTTGTGACTCTGTTGCTGGGTCAAATTCCTGGAACTCCCTTCCTAACAGCACTGTGTGTGTACCTACACCACATGGACTGCAGTGGTTCAAGAAGGTTCACCACCACCTTCTCAGGGGCAGTTAGGGATGGGCAATAAATGCTGGCCATGGCAGTGACAGTCACATGTCAAAAGCTAATAAAGAAAAACATGTTGTCATTTCAGGCATATCCCATTATTCTATTGAATGTTTCCAGCATTTTCAGATTTTGTTTTTGAAAGTATGTGTATTCATTTCATATTATAGCTGACAGACAAGATTCTGAGCTGAATTTGAGCTGGAACCTAAACATGGAAGTAGAATGTGGCAACCATTGTAACATGCAGTCCCACTCAACTGTTAATATATATTATAAATTGATACATCACTCCTAATTGATTCGGAGTGACCTTTGATCCCCACCTCTTGAGGTCAATATGGGTCCTACACTAAGAGATTGAGTAGTTTCAAGTGATTTTTGCAACCTGACAAGGTTTGGTGTGAGAAGAGCAGTAATGATGAAACCTTATAATAAAAACAAAACTACTGTGTAGGCTATCTAAAATAAAAACAGAAAATGCTGAAAATATACAGCAGGACATGGGGAAATTAATTTTTTTTATTCAGTGAGTCATCATGATCTGGAATGCGCTGCCTGAAAGGTGGTGGAAGCAGATTCAATAGTAACTTTCAAAAGGAAATTGGATATATACTTGGAAAGGAAAAATTACAAGGTTTTGGGCAAAGAGTGGGGGAGTGGGACTAATTGGATTGCTCTTTCAAAGAGCTAGCTAGCATAGGCACAATGAACTGAATGGCCTTCTGCTGTGCTGTATGATTCTGTAATTCAAGGCCAGTTGGTATCTGAACAGAGAAAAGACAAGTTGGTGTTTCAGATTTTCTGGTGATGGGTCTCCAGCTAGAATGTTAACGTCTTTTCTGTTTTCAGATACTAAGCAAGTGGAGATCCTTAACATGCATTGCTCCCTTGATTTAACATTGTTTTTAGGAGCTAAGGGAATAAAGCATTGTACTAAATAATTGGACATGACCAGTGGCAGCTAGTGATCCTTTTGACAAGTGAGGCACTTACCATACATGCCGACTTGTTACCATGGCAATGGACCTCCGCACATATGAAATCTATTACATCTTCACAAAGCGTTTTCTTTATTCTGATGTACTCAAACCTGTTGGAATTATTTATTTATTTATTTTTAACACTGTCACACTGCATTGAAAAAAAGCAGCAATTCAGAATCCCAAATAATTTACCCAAAGCACTGAAAGACTTAGTGAACCTCGATTCACAGGTTGCTTTTAGACCAACTCATGCTATCCTTAAAGGGTAACAAATAAACAAAAGGCAGTGGCGAAGAGGTTCAATTTAAGCCTCAGTAAAACACCCACACATGCTAACTCTTGCTAATGGGATAGCGGAGCTGTGAGAAACAGGAAGGAGAGCCTGGATCCACAGGACTTGCCAGGAATTTTGACAGCAATCGCACTGTATAGAATTGCCCACAATTCCAGGTGAATAACTGCCCCACATCATGAGCCACTTCTACATAATTTCCATTTAAAGCTAAAAGAGTACTCGTTGCTGTGCTGCAAGCAATGATGTTCATAATCTGGTATGTGCTGAAGGTGTCAGGTTCTCCACAGACCTAGAACTTTAACAAGGTGTGAAAGGTTCTATTCAATCAAATGCACCTACATCATTACTATTCATATTTAGTCATCCCTTGCAATTGGTCAATCGTGGATTAAAGAGATGCTAAATATTCAGTTTCATTACAACTACACAAAAGAATTTGTTAATGAACATTTTAAAACTAGGGTTAAAAACCATTGAAAACAGACTGTAAATGCATATAAAACATTACAAATATAAGTTGTTGTTGTTGTACATTGAAATAGCGATGTAAAAGAGTGTGATATATTGAGGGAGAGCAATTCTGTGCACCAGGATTTTAATTCTGGTTGAGTATTAATTGAGTGACTGCACTGCTGGCTTTTTGTCTAGGGATGAAACTCTTCTGATGTATGATTTTATACTCACAATGACCTTTTCAATAAAATCGTGAAAGGAGTATTTCACCTTCATTGTTTTTAGCAAGTGTGTAAGTAGTGCTGTGACAGTTGTGATAGCATTCATATGTTAATTTGTTGGTATCTGTCATTGGCATGATAAGGGAAGAGGTGTAATTCAGCAACAGGTCTGCTACCCATCTCTCCTTGAGAGGGCTGACCTTAAGCCGGATCTTAAAAACTTATTTCTGTATTAATATAGACAGAGGCTATGTCACTGTGCCAAGAATGTGTTGCAGGTTTATTAACATTTAAATGAACATACATACTCACATCCAACACTGAGATTACAAGAGGCTGAGCTGCAGAAGATCGCACGTTCCGCAGCTCTTCCTTATGCTTCAGTTTCTATCTTCCTTACGATGGTCTTTTTAAGCTCACCTTAAAGGCCTTTAGATCACCTCCTCCACAACCTTCACTTACATTAGGTGTTATGAGCTTCACATAGCCACAGACTCAAAATTGTTCCATTGTAGTCTCTGGACATAACATATATGTACAGACAAGAGTAAATATACGGATGGATCCATGAGAAATTAGAATTATCCAATGCTATTTTATATGATGATTGTTACAGCCTTACAAACATTGCCTGTAAGCCACATTTGCTAGTCATTAGTTTTATGTACTTAACCATAACATTTGATATAAAATGGGACCTAACCCAAAATTGATTATTTTTGTACAAAAAAGCACTACTTTAAAAGCTCTACAGCACCAGCATCAAAAGCATGGGTTTTAAAATCAACGTTTTTTTGGATAAACTTGAGTGAAAATTCAGCGAATTCTTATCCGCAGCAAAGAAAAATATCGGACCTAAGAGCATAAGAAATAAGAACAGGAGTAGGCCATTCGGTACCTCGCGCCTACTCCACCATTTAATAAGATTATGCCTGGTCTGATTGTGGCCTTGACTCCACTCCCATAATCTTTGACTCCTTTATAGATCAAAAATCTGTCGAACTCAGCCTTGAATATATTCAATGACCCAGCCTCCACTGGTCTCTAGGGAAGAGAATTCCAAAGATTCATCACCCTCTGAGAGAAGAAATTCTTCCTCATCTCTGTCTTGGAAGGGAGACCCCTTATTTTTACACTATGCCTCCTAGTTCTAGATATCCCCATGAGGGGAAACATCCTCACAGCATCTACCCTGTCAAGCCCCCTCAGAATCTTATATGTTTCAATAAGATCAACTCTCATTCTTCTAAACTCCAATGGGTATAAGCCCAATTTACTCAACCTTTCCTCATAAAACAACCCCTTCATCCCAGGAATCAGCCCAGTGAACCTTCTCTGACCTTCTTCCAATGCAAGCCTACCCTTCCTTAAATAAGGAGACCAAAACTGAACCCGATATTCTAGGTGCAGTCTCACCAATGCCCTGTACAGTTGTAGCAAGACTTCCCTACTTTTATACTCCAACCCCCTTGCAATAAATACCAACATTCCATTTGCCTTCCTCACTTTATGGCCCTGTCCCTGTTCTTTTCCAGTCCAAACAAAAGTTAGCAACCTGATTCAAGAGCAAATTGACATTAGACTGCAATACATTGCCTCTGAATCAGTCACAGCGTGAACCTTACCCACTGGTGGGTTTGCTCTATACCACGGCCAGTTTGGAGTATGAAAATAGAACCAACTGCACTGCCTACAGGAGATCAAACTCTAATTGATATCTGGTCTTTTCCAGCGTCCTACTAGGAACATACACTGAGTATAAGTGAGACACCCACTGTGCTGTATTGGAAGTTCCCTCAGCACACTAACTGCTTTAAAATAAAAATTGACCATGTTAGTGAACCTGCTGTTTAAATGGCTTCCTTACTTCATTCTAACACAATCATTACTCAGGGGGGGACTGAAGTCAGTGACAGTAAACCTGTACAAAAATAGCCATTTAAAAGCATTTCAACACTTTGACAAATAATTGTAACACAGTTGGTCCAAATTCCATGTGGATAAAACTCTGTTATTTTCCAAGAATGTTGTGGAAGCTGCAAGACACAACTTAAAAGAATGTGTCAGACCCTTTGCTACTTTTGTATCAGACCTGTGCTGATTCAGTGTCAAGCCATTTTGTCCCTAAATCAGAGTTAGGCATGAGGGCCTACAAATTCAGCCAAGGGAGACACAGGGAACGAACAGTGAAGCACAAGGTGCACCTGATATTGGACCTGGGTCTCATTTTTGGTGAGCTGCAGACAGTAAGCAGAATTGGAGAGTGCAGCGCTGATGGGATTGCCAGAGCCCTCAGTTAAGTGATGGGGTGGGGGAGGGGTTTGCGGTGTTGTGAGGTGTGGGGGGGGTTGGTGGCGTGCAACCGGGAAGAGGGATGACTGGGAAGGGGCAACTGGGATTGTGGGGGGTGGTGGGGATGGAGGTGGTGTGGATGATTAGTTTGGGACAGAAGTGGTGACAGGGTGGGAGGACGAAGGGATAGCGATAGCGATGGCGATCGGGTCAGAGGAGTGGTAGCCAGCGATAGCCCATGTTCTTTTAATGTGTTTCAGGAAGAGCACTGCTGCTCCTCACTCCACATTCAAGTAACTATATTTCAAATATTTACCTTCTTGGTGGCAACCTAAGTCAGTCCCTTTAAGGGCCACCTATTAGGTTGCTTATAGACCTGGTTTTCCTCAGGCAATCCAGTCTTGCAGTGGGGTCCTCAAAAAGGCATTAGGTCCCATATTTGCATGTGCAAAGGCCCTAACCCCTGTTTCAGGCTTGAGCAACGTAGGACGATTTTTTGACCTTGCACTGGAGACAACTTCTGCCGTAGCAACAGCTACAGATGTCCTTACAGCAAATGTAAACTCCTTCAACTGCCTCTGTGCTGACTTTGATCTTTCATGGGCAGTTCCCCATGGTCATTGCTGGGCACCTTTCCTCAGATCTCCATCTTCTTCTATATCTGCAGCCAGGCACTTTGGGCGTTATAGGAAGCAATCGCTCTGTTAGTTTTCTGCTGCCAAGCCTTTCAGGTGACTCTTCGCTGGGAACAGTTCCTATGAGTGCCAGTTAGACCAATGTTGTCCATTACTTTAGCTACTAACCTCATACGGCTAGATACGGCTATGTATGCTTGTGAACTTTAACCGTCTTCAACTTTTTTCTACCATGGTTGATAAAATGGTAAAATGAAAAGCAGAGCTGTATAACTCTATGACTCTTTGTGACATACTTAAATTACGTGTAAGATGTTTTCTACTGAAATTAGTGCATGTAGCTAAAGTGGTGCAAAGGGGGCTGCTGATCGCCACCTATTTTTGCCTGGCAACAAAAGTTTAAGATAACCCATAGTGTCAAACTGTTAAACCCCTTTCATTTAATTCACATGAATATGCAATTTACATTTGTGGAGTCCTTGAGTTATGTTTGCAATTTGAAAAGGGGCAATTTGCGAATGAGGAAGAGGGTGCAGCCAAGGATAGATCTTTAGAGAACTCCAGAGGTAATGTTGCCGGTTATAGGAAATGCTTTGGCTGTGGTCAGATAGGTAAAAGTGGAACAAAGAGAGTGTAGCTCCATTCAGCAAGACAACAAAGGAGGCGTTAGAGGAGGATGGTGTTGTTGTCAGTATCAGAGACTGCATTTAGGCCAAGGAGGATGAGGATGGATCATGCACCATAATCATAGTTACAGAAGATGCCATTTCTAAGTTTGGTTTGGGCCATTTCCATGCTGCAGCAAAGGCAGAAACCTGATTGCAGAGATACAAGCGCAGATTTGGGATGTGATAACACACTCGAGAACTTAACACAGGAAGTGGAGGTTGTAAGGACAGGGGGGCAAGGGTGAGCTTTCTGAAGATGAAAGTGATGAAAGCAGCTTTTAAAGGGAGGGCCATTGTACATGAGGAGACGGAGACATTTATAATGTCAGCTAGGAAGGGACTTTAGATGGTAATCAGTTTAGTGGGAATGGGGATAAGAGACCAGGATACAGGTCATGTGGACAAGTTGAGCTTGGAGAGGGCATGAGGGTAGAGAAAGATGCAGGTCAAAAGGTTATGGCAGGGATAGCCTGGGGGAAGTTTAGACTTGGTAAGTTAGGGGAAGGGGAGGAAACAACAGAGATTGCTGAACTATTGGTCTTAGTGACAAAAAAGTTTCAATGGGCCCTTTGCACTGCTTCCTGCCCCCTCTTTCTTCCCTGGTGGATGATCACCCATTTCCCTTCCTCACTATTTCACTTTGCTTGTAGGGTGCCCACCTGTTGGAACATGCGCTCCAGGATGATGTAATAGCAGAGAAGTGGCTTAAATTTAGGAATGGAAGCTCGACATTTCTGGTTACCAAACATTCAGGAGGGGCAGAGTAGTTTTAAAAAAGGAGAAAAGGTGGGACTATTAGATAAATATTTATTTACAACAGTATAATATTGGATATCATAGTAAATGGTGTAAAATTTAATCTATATTGATTAAAAATAAGGAATAAGAGCAAAATTTTTATTGTACTGTATGTTTATTATGGAGCACTGAATACTGGAAATGAGATAGAAGAAATGGTACTTCAAATTAAAGCAAAATGCAGAAATAACAGGGCCCTAATGACGGGTGACTTTGATTATCCTAAGAGAAACTAGTGTAAGAATAACAAGAGGAAGAGGGTATTCTACAATGTGCTTCACACTGCTTTTTGGATCAGTATGTTTTTATTCCAAAGAAGGCAGCATTGATGGTTCTAGGACATGAAGCGAGGCAAGTAGGCAATAGAAAGATAGGGGAACATTTAGCAAATAGCATTCATAACATAATTAAGGTTTATATAAGAAATGATTAAAAGAAGTCAAAAATAAAAAATGAAGTTATGCTACTGGAAAGCAATTGATTTCAATGAGCCATGTTTATTGCCTATTCCTAGTAGCTAACTCTCTTCTTGAGTTTTTACAAGTGGTTTGCTAGGCAATTATAGAGAGCATTAAGATCAACCAGGTATCAGGGGACTGTAGTCTCATGCAGGCCAGATCAGGTAGATGGTGGGTTCCCTGCCCTTAAGGTCATCAATGAATCAATCGGATCTTTATGACAATCCGGAAGTTTTCATGGTCATTTTTTGCTTTCGGTGCCAACACATGAATTACAGATTTATTGAATTCAATTTTATAACTACAGCCCGTTCCACTAGAACAGAGAAGGTTAAAAGGAAATCAAATAAAGCCTTTCAAAATTATGAATGGCTTTGATAAGGTATATAGGGAAAAACTATTTGGACTGGTCGGTAAATCAATAAATAGAGGACCTAAATGTAATGTCATCATCAAAAAAATGAAAGGAGAGATTGGGACATGGAATACCCTACAGAAATAGTGGTGGAAGCAGAATCCATAATAGACCTTAAAAGGGAACTAGTTAATTAATGTGCTTTTCAAATAGATTGTGGAGAAGGGCGGGGAAATGGAACCAAGCTGATGGACCAACTGGCTTATGTCTGTGTTGTACAGTTCTATGATTCTTTGATAGGAAAAACTACCAGAAACAGAGAGTCACAGTGACAAAATGATGCAAGAGTTATATGGAGTGGGGAATTTTTCCACGTTCCCTGCCCATGGGGATCGCTTAGTTCCCAGAGGCAGCGAAGAGCAAAAATGGGCAGAGAAATGTTATATTAGATCTCTGCCCTGAGTATGCAATGCCAGGAGGGGGACATTCTAGGCTATCTTCCTACTCATTCAACCCTGGCAGAGGAGGAGCACCTAAAGAAAGTAGGCTTTGGGGATTGCACTGCACCCACTGTTGACTAGAGGCTCTAATGGGCTCAGGGAACAGTCTGAAGGCAGTGGCAGGACAATCTTTGGGGCCTTCTGGCCATTGTTCTTCAACCTGCTGATGTAAAAAAGCTTTCTGAAATCTTTATAACTATAAATAAATATAATCCCTAATCCTTAGCAACATCCTAAAGAATATATTCTGCAGCTTTTCCATTGCTTTTATTTCCTTCCTATAACAGGGAGCCCAAAATTGTGCATGGTACTACAAATATGGCCTAACAAAGATGATGCGATCTCAACTCCAGTATTTAAAGGGAGACTCCAAACATGCAAGTTGAAGCAGTTGGAGTTGTCATGAAGACAGAAAGAAGTGCTGGAATGGAATCGAAACAGGCAAAGGGAGGATTACCCGATGCCTGATCGATGTGAGGCAGACAGCACGCAAACTTCCTGCTGCCTGTTCATCTTCATGATTGCGCCGTGCAGCCTGTGTTAAATGCACAGCTGAGAGTCTGCATGCTCAGTAGAGAGCCCAGGTTCATGGTTGCATGCTCAACAGGGAGCCCAGGTTTGTCCAAAGCTGGCACAACTTAAAGCTAGCCTGCACTTCATAAAGCCAGCCTGCGCCTCTTAAAGGGGAAGTACATTCTGCTTGCAGTAGTTGTTGGAACTGTCTCTGTTTCTCACAAGGAAGAAAGAGAAGCAATGGAGCAGCAGGCCAGAGAGAGCATTCCCAGGTGCTTCAATGCAGTGTTAGAGGCCTTAGTCCAGCAGGTGGAAAGGATGAGAGATGTTATGTTTCTGCAGGAGGCCAGGAGGCCCTTCAAACATACATTGTGAAAGAAATGGGAGCAGGTAGCCACAGAGATCAATGCAAGAAGCCTGGTCCCGAGGACCCGGTTGCTGTGCCAGAAAAGGTTTAATCACTTCACACAAGTAGTCAAGGTCTCTGAATACATCTCCAAATGACATCTCCTACCCACCAGACCTCACACACTGCTCAATGTCTCACACCCCATCACTCACCCATCAGCAATCTGTAATAATCAGGACTTATACCTAACATTATTATGTTCACTTTTCCTTCACACACTTACCACTCTGTGTGTGGTCACACACTAACTCCACGTTCAGGAAGTGCAGTACCGGTACATCTCCCCATTGAGATGCGGTGCCCGCAGAGCCACATGAGTCTAATCGATGACTCCCTGCACCACTGAGAATCCCGTGACCCTGACAAAGCCACATGCCCACTCTTCTTGAGAGAAGACAATAAATTTCCCTCTCCATAGATACAGGGCTTCAGTAATCTCCCTACTGCAGTGATGCATAATGAACTGAGCGATGCTGGTGATGTCACTGGCTCCAGTCTGTAAAGAGGTGACCTTGATGGCTACTGGCAACACCATCCTTACCCTTCTGTGCAGCTGCAGGTCTAGTTGGAGGACATGGCATTGTTCAGTAACCATCTCCTTGGTGAATAGTAGCTGCCTCAGACACTGCTCCTGGCTGAGATTGAGGTAGGAGAAGTGCTATCTGCAGACCCGAGATGGGTATGATCTTCTGTTGAAAGCCTTTCTCCTCCTCAATCTGCATACAGCTTCTCCTCTCTGCTGCCTCTGCTCCATCTCCCTGTTGTGCAGTAGCCCAAGAGAAACTGGAACTATCACCCCCATGACTGAGAGCAAGCTTTCTGCTCAAAAGCCTTCAAAATCTACTCAACTTCTTGCAAAGGTCCAGCACCACTCCCTTCTGAGTCTAAAGAACTTGTGTGTTCTCCTCCAACAACACAATACACAGTGCTTCCACTAATTCTGCAGCAGCCAAACAAAGTCAAATGTACTGAAAGTCCCATGCTGATGGTTTTAAGTAGCGCCAGAGGGGCGTCCCTCATGCAGCTGAACCCATGAACAGGATCCACAAAGTCCAAAATGACAGGCCGGGCACCAAATCAGCATTAAATGTTGACTGACATCACGATCTGGCAACTCTGCATTTTTCTGACATACATTCAGCACACCCACACTTTTGCCCTTCCAAACATGTTGTTCAGCACTGTCGTGCCATAAGTCACCAGAGCGGACTCCCAGCCATTTCTAGCTCCTTGGGGCTCCCATAGCACTGAAACCAGCAGCGCTATGGATTCCAATTTTGCAACCAGTAGGTTAACAAAATGAATCTCCTTTTCCAACCTCTTTCGGTTACCTGAGGATAAATCTAATACAAAATAATGACTGCAGCCAAAAGGCAACAGGAAGATTATAGTGACATATATGTACCAAATCCAGTACTCACTGAATAACAGGAAGCCACTTCTTATCTTCCTATAAGCCATTCAGTTAGCATTGTGCTTCACAAGTTCAAATATATTTAGAATTATGTACATTCAAATCAACTATAATCTACTGAAGGCCTGATTATTATCCTCCACATAATTTGTGATTCAAAAGAGCAACCTGTGTTTCACCCAGTTAAGTGCTTACAATCAGTTTTAAATACTCAAATCTGTTACTCGTTAGTCTAACATTGCTCGAGGGAATTGTCATATCAGATACTCTGGTTTCCGAGGAAGTAAGAAGGCTCCAGGGACTAAGATATTTGAATAAGTCAGCAGCAGTGAAAGATGGGTTAGATTTATGTGCAGGGAGTTAGTTCCTGTACCAATATTCATCAGTTCAACACTGCAGCTCATATTGTTTCATGTGTTTCTCTCTCCATTGTGGGCAAGAACCTGGTCATCAGGTGCGAGGCGCTCACGTTGTTGCTATACGTGGCGCAGGTCTGACCCATACCCCACTCCTGCGCTGTGGCAGTCACCCGAGCCATTTTCCGCTTCATCTGGGGATCTAAAATGGACCGGGTCCGGAGGGACATGATGTTCAAATCTCTGGACAAGGGTGGGAAAAATGTACCCAACGTGGCCCTCATCCTGATGACCACCTTCGTGTGCGGCTGCATCAAGCTGTGTGTAGATCTCCAGTACGCAAACTCCAAGTGTTACTACGTGCTGAGGTTTTATCTGTCCCCGGTGTTGCGAAGGATGGGCCTGGTCACATTGCAGCGGAACACTCCATGCAGTTGGACCGTGCCGTACCACCTATCCTTCGTGGAGCAGTTTCTGCGGGAAAACACCCTTGACCACCGGTCCATCAGGCAGTGGTCTGCATGGAATGTCCTCAAGGCCCTACGGGAAAAGGAGACAGGGGATCCTGTTGGATGGTTCCCCAAGCAGACCGCCAAAGTCATTTGGCGGAATACCTCATCACCAGAACTTTCAAACAAGCACCAAGATGTAGCTTGGCTGGTGGTGAGAAGGGCCCTCCCCGTCAGATCCTTCATGCACGCCCGAAGTCTCGGCCCCTCTGCATAATGCCCCCGCGGTGGCTGTGGTGGGGAAGAGACGGTTGCCCACCTCCTCCTGGAATGTGTCTTTGCAAAGCAGGTGTGGAAAGAGATGCAGTGGTTTTTGTCAAGGTTCATCCCAAGCAGCTCTGTAACACAGGAGTCTGTGCTCTACGAGCTGTTCCCAGGGACGCACACCGAGACAAACATCAACTGCTGCTGGAGGGCTATCAATTCGGTGAAAGACGCCCTTTGGTCTGCCCGAAACTTGCTGGTCTTCCAGCGTAAAGAGTTGTCCACGACCGAATGTTGTAGACTGGCACATTCCAAGGTCCAGGACTACGTGCTGAGGGACGCACTAAAGCTTGGGGCAGCCGCAGCAAAGGCTCAATGGGGAAAGACCACAGTGTAAGGTCCCCCCGCCAAGCCTAACTGAGGGGCTGGATTCATGGGAAACCCCTCGAACTGTATCGGGAAAATTTTGTGTGCTGTAAATGTAAAAATGTATATGGCATGACAATGAAATGGAAGGGTTGTGAGGCAACTCAAAATTGTATAGAAGGACACTGATCACCTTTGCACTGTTTGTATTTTTTGACTTGATGCTGTTTTAAACTGTTTGGGAATGTAATTTTTACAGATTTTTATGAATAAAGTATATTTTGAAAATAAAAAAAAGTGTTTCTGATATGACAACGCATATTACATTTTATGACATACAATAACATAGTAGGGTAGAGGTGTTGTCAAAAATCATTGGAAAAAGAACTTAAGCAGTTCAATCCTATACCATGTCACTGCTTTGAAAAACACTGCAGAAAAAGATCTGTAGAACTTGTATAAAAGGAAATAAATAAAATGTTTGTTACATAACACCTTTCATGACACTGTTGGAGGTGTCGTCTTTCGGATGAGGTGTTGAACTGCTGCCCAAACTACCCTCTTAGGTGGATGTAAAAGATTCAAAGCAAGGTCCCATGGTTAAAAAGCCAGTGTACTAACCCACTGCATCTCCCAATCACATTAATTTCATAAGCTAAACATTAAGTGGACTAACTACATGCTCCTTGACTTGAGCACAAAATTCAGTGTGGTACTGAGCGAATGCACCACTATCAGAGGTGCCATCTTTCAGGTAAGCCCTTAAACCAAAGCCCTGTCTGCCCTCACAGGTGGATGTGAAAGATCCCATGACACTATTTCAAAGAAGAGCAGGGGAGCCATCCCCGTTGTCCCGGCCAATATTTACTTCTCAATCAACATCACTAAAGCCGCCTATTTGATAATTACTGTTCAATCACATTGCTGTGTGCGAGACCTTGCTGTGCAAAAATTGCCTGTCGTGTTTCCTGCATTGCAACTGTGACTAGACTTCAAAAAGTACTTCATTGACTGTAAAGTGCTTTGGGAGGCCCTGAGATTGTGAAAGGCGCTAAATAAATGAAAGTACTTTCTTTCTCAAGAGGAAGCCAATGGTGTGATTACTGACTGTTACGAAAGCCTGCCCATTCAATGCAATGTTAAAAACCTTAACTGCTGAAGGAAAAACAAAATTATTTGATCCCTTGCACTCCTGTTAAAATAAAAGCACCAGGAGCTCTATCTGTTTGGTTTGGGGTTGCTGCCAGGTTTCAGTGGACTTTTTGCCAAAGTTACTGCCCCGATCGGGTGAACCTCCACAGAAATTAATCCCCTTTATCTCAGGGTTATGGGCCCAAGCCACAGATTGACAGAATCAGAGAAATGTTACAGTACAGAAGGAGGTCATTTGACCCATCATGTCTGCACTGGCTGTCCAAGAAAGAACAATTTACTCAGTGCCATTCCCCCACCTTCTCCCCATAACCCTGTACACTCTTCCTTTTCATATAACAGTCTAATTCCCTTTTGAATGTTTCAATTCCCTTTTGAATATTTCAATTGAACCTGCCTCCACTGCTGTCTCTGGCAGTGCATTCCACATCCTAACCACTCGTGTTTTATTTTTATTCATTCATGGGATGTGGGCGTCGCTGCCCAGGCCAGCATTTATTGCCCATCCCTAATTGCCCTTGAGAAGGTGGTGGTGAGCTGCCTTCTTGAACCGCTGCAGCCCATGTGGGGTAGATATACCCACAGTGCTGTTAGGAAGGGAGTTGCAGGATTTTGACCCAGCGACAGTGAAGGAACGGCGATATAGTTCCAAGTCAGCATGGTGTGTGACTTGGAGGGGAACTTGCAGGTGGTGGTCACATGTATTTGCCGCCCTTGTCCTTCTAGTTGGTAGAGGTCGCAGGTTTGGAAGGTGCTGTCTAAGGAGCCTTGGTGCATTGCTGCAGTGCATCTTGTAGATGGTACGCGCTGCTGCCACTGTGCATTGATGGTGGAGGGAGTGAATGTTTGTAGATGGGGTGCCAATCAAGCGGGCTGCTTTGTCCTGGATGGTGTCAAGCTTCCTGAGTGTTGTTGGAGCTACACCCATCTAGGAGAGTATTCCATCACACTCCTGACTTGTGCCTTGTAGATGGTGGACAGGCTTTGGGGAGTCAGGAGGTGAGTTACTCGCCTCAGGATTCCTAGCCTCTGACCTGCTCTTGCAGCCATGGTATTTATATGGCTACTTCAGTTCAGTTTCTGGTCAATGGTAGCCCCTAGGATGTTGATAGTGGGGGATTCAGCGATGATAATGCCGTTGAATGTCAAGGGGAGATGGTTAGATTCTCTCTTGTTGGAGATGGTCATTGCCTGGCACTTGTGTGGCGCGAATGTTACTTGCCACTTATCAGCCCAAGCCTGGATATTGTCGAGGTCTTGCTGCATTTCTACACGGACCTCTTCAGTATCTGAGGAGTCACGAATGGTGCTGAACATTGTGCAATCATCAGCGAACATCCCCACTTCTGACCTTATGATTGAATAAGGTCATTGATGAAGCAGCTGAAGATGATTGGACCTAGGACTACCCTGAGGAACTCCTGAGTGATGTCCTGGAGCTCAGATGATTGACCTCCAACAACCACAACCATCTTCCTTTGCGCTAGGTATGACTCCGACCAGCGGAGGGTTTTCCCCCTGATTCCCATTGACCTCAATTTTGCTAGCGCTCCTTGATGCCATACTCGGTCAAATGCTGCCTTGATGTCAAGGGCAGTCACTCTGAGCTCATCTCTTGAGTTCAGCTCTTTTGTCCATGTTTGAACCAAGGCTGTAATGAGGTCAGGAGCTGAGTGGCCCTGGCAGAACCCAGACTGAGCGTCACTGAACAGGTTATTGCTAAGCAAGTGCTGCTTGATGGCACTGTTGATGACACCTTCCATCACTTTACTGATGATTGAGAGTGGGCTGATGGGGTGGTAATTGGCCGGGTCGGACTTGTCCTGCTTTTTGTGTACAGGACATACCTGGGCAATTTTCCACATTGCAGGGTGGATGCCAGTGTTGTAGCTGTACTGGAACAGCTTGGTTAGGGGCTCAGCAAGTTCTAGAGTACAGGTCTTCAGTGCTACTGCCGGAATATTGTCAGGAACCATAGCCTTTGCAGTATCCAGTGCCTTCAGTCGTTTCTTGATATCACGTGGAGTGAATCGAATTGGCTGAAGTCAGGCATCTGTCATGCTAGGGACTTCAGGAGGAGGCCGAGATGGATCATCACCTCGGCACTTCTGACTGAACATTGTTGCAAATGCTTCAGCCTTATCTTTCGCACTGATGTGCTGGTCTCACCCATCATTGAGGATGGAGATATTTGTGGAGCCACCTCATCCAGTTAGTTGTTTAATTGTCCACCACCATTCACAGCTAGATGTGTCAGGACTGCAGAGTTTAGATCTGATCCGTTGGTTATGGGATCGCTTAGCTCTGTCTATCGCATGCTGCTTATGCAGTTTGACATGCAAGTAGTCCTGGGTTGTAGCTTCACCAGGTTGACACCTCATTTTGAGGTATGCCTGGGCTGCTCCTGGCATGCCCTCCTGCACTCTTCATTGAACCAGGGTTGATCTCCTGGCTTGATGGTAATGGTAGAGTGGGGGATATGCCAGGCCATGAGGTTACAGATTGCGGTTGAGTACAATTCTGCTGCTGCTGATGGCCCACAGCGCCTCATGGATGCCCAGTTTTGCATTGCCAGATCTGTTCGAAATCTATCCCATTTAGCACGATGATAGTGCCACACAACATGATGGACGGTATCCTCAATGTGAAGGCAGGATTTCGTCTCCACAAGGACTATGCGGTGGTCACTCCTACCAATACTGTCATGGACAGAAGCATCTGCGGCAGGCAGATTGGTGAGGATGAGGTCAAGTATGTTTTTCCCTCGTGTTGGTTCCCCCACCACCTGCCGCAGACCCAGTCTAGCAGTTATGTCCTTTAGGACTCAGCCAGCTCGGTCAGTAGTGGTGCTACTGAGCCAATCTTGGTGATGGACATTGAAGTCCCCCACCCAGAGTACATTCTGTGCCCTTGCCACCCTCAGTGCTTCCTCCAAGTGGTGTTCAACATGGAGGAGTACTGAGTCATCAGCTGAGGGAGGGCGGTAGGTGGTAATCAGTTGGAGGTTACCTTGCCCATGTTTGACCTGATACCATGAGACTTCATGGGGTCCGGAGTCGATGTTGAGGACTCCCAGGGCAACTCCTTTCCTACGGTATACCACTGTACCACCACCTCTGGTGGGTTTATCCTGCCGGTGGGACAGGACATACCTTGGGATGGTGATGGCAGTGTCTGGGACATTGTCTGTAAGGTATGATTACGTGAGTATGACTATGTCAGGCTGTTGCTTGACTAGTCTGTGGGACAGCTCTCCCAAATTTGGCACAAGCCCCCAGATGTTAGTAAGGAGGACTTTGCGGATCGACAGGGCTGGGTTTGCCATTGTCGTTTCCGGTGCCTAGGTCGATGCCGGGTGGTCCGTCCGGTTTCATTACGTTTTTATTGACTTTGTAGTGGTTAGGTACAACTGAGTGGCTTGCTAGGCCATTTCAGAGGGCATGTAAGAGTTAACCACAATGCTGTGGGTCTGGAGTCACATGTAGGCCAGACCAGGTAAGGACAGCAGATTTTCTTCCCTAAAGGACATTAGTGAACCAGATGGGCTTTTACAACAATCGACAATGGTTTCATGGCAATCATTAGACTGGCTTCTAATTCCAGATTTATTAATTAAATTCAAATTCCACCTTCTGCTGTGGTGGGATTTGAACCCAGGTCCCCAGAGAAATACCCTGGGTCTCTGGGTTACTCGTCCAATGATAATATCACTGCACAACCGCCTACCCTGTGAAAAAGTTTTTCCTCATGTCGCCATTGCTTTTTTTGCCAATTACCTCTCATTCTTGATCCTTTTACGAGTGGGAGCAGTTTCTCCCTATTTTCCATGTTCAAACCCCTCAAGATTTTGAACACCTCTATCAAATCTTGTCTCAGTCTTCTCCAAGGAAAACAGTCCTAATTTCTCCAATCTATCTTCGTAAATGAAATTCCTCATCCCTGGAACCATTCTCGTGAATCTTTCTGTACTCTCTCCAATGCCTTTACATCTTTCCTTCAATGCAGAGCCCAAAACTGGACGCAATACTCCACCTGAGGCTGAACTAGTGTCTTATACATAATCTCCTTGCTCTTGTACTCTATGCCCCTATTAATAAAGCCCAGGATCCTGTATGCTTTATTAACCGCTCTCTCAACCTGTCTGCCACCTTTAATGACTTATGCACATAGACACCCAGGTCCCTCTGCTCCTGCACTCCCTTTAGAGTTGCATCCTTTATTTTATATTGTCTCTCCATTGTCTCCTACCAAAATGAATCACTTCACATTTCTCCACAATGAACTTCATCTGCCACCTGTCTGCCCATTCCACCAGCTTATTTATGTCCTTCTGAAATTCTGTACTATCCTCCTCACAGTTCACAATGCGTCCAAGTTTCATACCATCTGCAAATTTTGAAATTGTTCCCTGTACACCAAGGTCTAGGTCATTAATATATATCAGGAAAAGCAATTGTCCCACCATGGTGTAACTGCTATAATATCGGGAACTGGCCAGATGGATTGCAGGTTATTTTCCAATCCTGTACTTTGCTATGTTACACTCCTACTAATTCTGTTCAGAGAGATTGCAATCTTACATCTGCATCAAGATTTATAATAGCACTTAATATTTTATAATCTTGCACTCAGCTTGAGCACAGGATCATAAAATATGAAGTGTTTTTGAGCTATCCGCTCCATCCACTACCTTCAACATTCACTCTCTTCACCAATGCACAATGGCAGCAGTGTGTGCCATCTACAGCAACTCAGCAATGCCCCTTCAACAGCACCTTCCAAATCCACAACCTCTACCACTGCGGCACAGTGGCACAGTGGCGCAGTGGTTAGCACTGCAGCCTCACAGCTGCAGGGACCCGGGTTCGATTCTGGGTACTGCCTGTGTGGAGTTTGCAAGTTCTCCCTGTGTCTGCGTGGGTTTTCTCCGGGTGCTCCAGTTTCCTCCCACAAGCCAAAAGACTTGCAGGTTGGTAGGTAAATTGGCCATTATAAATTGTCACTAGTATAGGTAGGTGGAAGGGAAATATAGGGACAGGTGGGGATGTTTGGTAGGAATATGGGATTAGTGTAAGATTAGTATAAATGGGTGGTTGATGGTCGGCACAGACTCGGTGGGCCGAAGGGCCTGTTTCAGTGCTGTATCTCTAATCTAATCTTGAAAGACAAGGGCAGCAGATACATGGGAACACCACCACTTACTAGTTCCCCTCCAAGCCACACACCATCCTGAGTTGGAACTATATCGCCGTTCCTTCACTGTCGTTGGGTCAAAATCCTGCAACTCCCTTCCTAACAGTACTGTGGGTGTACCTACACCCCAAGGACAGCAGCGGTTCAAGGAGGCAGCTCACCAGCACCTTCTCAAGGGCAATTAGGGATGGGCAATAAATGCTGGCCTAGCCAGCGACGCCCACATCCCATGAACGAATAAAAAAAAACTGAAGCTCCATGTGCAAAGCTTCAGTTCTGTGTTTAATATCTTACTTGTTTCTTTTATCATGTTTATTTGTATTCATCTTCCTCCAGTTTCTTTTTTCCATCTTATTCCCTGAATCACCCAAAGTTCTTTATTTAAGGAATGAGAAGGCTGCAGTATGCATGTGTTTATAAGTTGCTCGGTGTGTGTGTGAGTGTGGATGTGTGTCGGCTCAGTGTATGCCTGTATGTGTGCATACGTGTGTCTATATCCAACAAAAGGGATGCTGAGAACCCCATGTCGCCCCTTTTGTGGGAGGCCTGCCAAATCAAGTGCCAATTAGGCATTTAACTGGACAGTGGCGGGCCTTCCACAGGATCAAGGACCCCAGTGATGAAAGTCCCACTCTTTGCGAGTTGCTGGCCACAGTTTGATCAGGGTGGGAGGGGTCTCGCAGGGTGGGGGTCATGGGGAAGATGGGTGTAAGGGTGTCGGTAGAAAAGGCAGTGGGGTGGCTCTCAGCAGGCCATCCCCTCCCGATGCTGGATCCCTCATTCTGGCACTAACTGCCTTTTAGCAAGGGACCACCCACCCCCCCCCCACCCCCGCAGCTGGCAAACAGCTCGCACAGACTTTCCTGCCGTCCTTCCCGTGTGGCGACAGGGCCACCCGCCACTTGGCTAATTCTGGCAGCAGCGGGATGAGGCCCTTAATTGGGCATTAATTGCATTAATCGCCCAGTTAAGGGCTTGAATTGATGTTGGGGCGGGAAGGCCGTTAACACGCCTTCCCGGCCTGGATTAAATTTTGGCGGAGTTGGGGAGGTGGCAGGGCCCCCCGTCCCACCACCATCCCAGCCGATTATATGCTCTCCCCACTTCCAAACCTGCCACGGGGAAGAGCATAACATTCGCCCCTCACCCCAACCACCCCACCCACCCATTCCCCCCGACCCCCTGTGTGTATCGGCTGCAGTTTATGCGTGTGTTGGGGAATTTTGCTACTTTCCATGTGGACTGTAATATTTAAGACTAAATGCTTCCAGCTAATGAATCTCCTAAATTGTTTAGATTCATCAATGTCCCCAGTGCTTGATCAGCTTATCTTATCTTTTCCACTGCATTATTTGCTTTATGTATTTGAACCATTCACATCTACTTCCTTATATCGAACATTTTCACAATACTTCCAACCTCCACAAAAGAAACCAACATTCCTCCCAGATGTTTGACTTTGTATTGTTCTTTCCCAAGATTTTGAGCCATCAACTCAGCCTCTACCCACCTGCCACTCTGATGAAAGGTCATCGACCTGAAATGTTAACTCTGTTTCTCTCTCCACAGATGTTGCCAGACCTGCTGAGTATTTACAGCACTTTCTGTTTTTATCTCACCTGGCACTCTACATGGGTGCAAGTCCCCTCCTACCATTGACACTCCTGTTTCTTCTCCTGGGCCTGAATCTCCTCCCATAGTTCATACCCGACTCCAGCTTCCAGATGCCTCCCATACAATAGCTACCAACCAGCATTGCTCCTCTCTTTGCCCACTTGTAGGCCTCACAGTGGCACTGCTTCTCCCTTTAGCCTACTGATATACCTCGCACCAACACTCGCTCCCCTCTTTGCCTGAGAGTGGGATCCCACTTGGTTTTTTAAAAGGCTCCAAGACAACAAGCAATGCCATGACTGATTTATTAGTTTTGTAAAATTTTTCTATATCCACTTTTCTTATATGAATTTTTCACTAGGCCACTGGATTGAAATTTTAAAATGGGCCTCTGCCTTCTAAGATCACCTTTTTCTTTTGTCTGAAATGTACAATATTGTCAAAGGGGCATTCTCCGATCTGACACTTGAAGGAAAGCATGAGTGATTCTGATTCTTGGACGTGTAATGAAGTCTTTTATTCAGGGGGGTCCTTTCGAGGAAGTGGAAGTTCACTCAATCTATATAGCAGAAGCTTCATTAAAAGAAAAATCAATATGGCTAATAAAATGCTTCCTTCAACCAGTCATACAAATGTTGTACACTGACTAATTGGTCTCTGAGTTAAGTTCCTTACAACCAGATTTTGCTATTTATTAAGAGCTAGTCAATTGGCATGTTAATTATGTTTCAAATAGACACTTCATTATTTAATCTGTCCCATATATAAATACCTTACAGTAGAGAGGATAATGATAAGTTACTATCTAACTTATGCTGTACATCCAATATTTGGAAGCATTTGGAGCTGCGATGCAGAGGTACTTGATAAATTTAAAGCCATTAAGTATAATAAACTTTGTGGAGCAGATGGTATTTAGCACAGGCTACTGAAGGTGACCGGAAAGAAAATTCATGTTGTGCTAATTGTTGTAACAGAGGTTTCCCTAGGTACTAGAGCAGCTCCATAGGATTGGAAGTGGGCAAACATTGTACCAAATTATAAGAAATGGCATATATAAGCCAGTCAGCGAGACCCTCATTAGGCTCATATCAGTTAAAATAACAGATTGTATTCATAGGGGTAGGTTGGAGCATTGGCTGTTTTGCAATACCTTAATAAGAAATAGAGGTAATGACAGTAGACAAGTCATGATGCCAATTAATGTATAGGGCTGACTTGACTCTAGTGGGGCCATTTTCTTCCTCAGCACTCCAGCTAACACCCTCTTTCAACTTTGCACAGCTGAACGTACGTTCAGCAGGAAGGACCTCCCCCACCCCACATCCATACTGGCTCTCCGTGCAGCAATCTGTCATTCCCACTACCCCCGCTCGATCCCCGTAGCCCTGCAAGTTTATTTCCTTCAGGTTCCCATCCAATTACCTTTTGCAATCATTGATTGTCTCCACCTACACCACCTTCGTGGGCAATGAGTTCCAGGTCATTACCACTCACTGCGTAAAAAACTTCTTCCTCACATCCCCCTGCACCTCTTGCCCAAACCTTCAATTTGTGTCCCCCCGTCCTTGTACCATCAGTTCGCTGTTCACTGCTATGTAAGGGAGGTCACTGACTCTGTATGAAAAGAAAGATGAATCTATTGCATTCTCTCTTTCCAGAGAGAAGCTCATGCAGCTTGTATATGCCTTCACTAGGATAGTGGGCTTCCCGTTGATGCAGCTTGCCATTCACTGCACACACATTGCTTTGTGGGCATCAAATCTAAATGCTGAGATGTAGCACAACCGCAAAGGGCTCCAATCCCTGAACATGTAATCGGTGTGTGACTGCACTCAGGACATCATGCAGGTGCATGCCTGGTATCCTGATAGCAGTCATGATGCCTTTGTTCTGCATCAGTCCACTGTACCATCAGTATTTGAGCCACAACATCAAACCAGGGGGTGGCTATTGGGCGACAAGGGCTATCCATTCACACCCAATACATAGCTCCAGAGTGCAACCCAACCACATGCAAGCAGCATGCATTTTTATTTTATTCTTTCATGGGATGTGGGCGGTGCTGACAAGGCCAGCATCCCAAATAGCCCTTGACAACTGAGTGGCTTGCTCGGCCATTTCAGAGGGCAGTTAAAGTCAACCACATTGCTGTGGGTTTGGAGTCACATGTAGGCCAGACCAGGTAAGGATGGCAGATTTCCTTCTCTGAAGGACATTAGTGAACCTGATGGGTTTTTACGACAATTGATGATAGTTTCATGGCACCATTACTGAGATCACTCGCTTTCAATTCCAGATATATTGATTAATTAATTAAATTTGAATTCCACCAGCTGCTATGGTGGAATTTGAACCTGTGTCCCCAGAGCAATAGAGGGCCACTGGATTACTAGTTCAGTGACATTACTACTATGCCACCATCTCAGTAATGAGCACAATGCTCGCACATGAAATGTCTTCAAACAGACCACGGGGATGCTTAAGCAATGCTATGGACCACTCTAAGCGAGCCTTGCAGTACCAGGCAGAGTGTGTATGATGATTTGTTGTGGTCTGCTGCATGCTGTAAAACCTCAATATTATGAGACCATAGTCCTTGCCTCCAGATAAACGGTGAGCAGCTGAAGAGGAGGAGAAGGAAGGTAGGAGGCAACCACCACATACCTTTTTTAGCCGGCTGTCCGTGATCAGATGCAATGCCAGTGAACACAACCCTAATTCACGAGAATTATTCCAGGGATGAGAAACAGACATACATACGAACAAATGAATTGGGAGTAGAAGTAGGCCATTTGGCCCCTCGAGCCTGCTCTGCCATTCAATAAGATCATGGCTGATCTGTTTGTGTTTCGAATTCCACACTCCCATCTACCCCTGATAACCTTTGATTCCCTTGCCTAACAAGAATCTATCTACCTTTGCCTTAAAAATATTCAATGTCCCTGCCTCCACCACCTTCTGAGGTAGAGAGTTCCAAAGTCGCACAACCCTCAGAGAGAAAAAAATTCTCACCATCTCTTTCCTGAAAGGGCGTCCCCTAATTTTAAAACAGTGCCCCCTGGTTCTGGACTCACCCACAAGAGGAAACATCCTTTCCACATCCACCTTGTCAAAACCGTTCAGGATCTTATAAATTTCAATCAAGTGTCCCTTCACCCTTCTAAACTCCAGTGAAAACAAATCCAGTCTGTCCAATCTTTCCTCATAAGACAACTCACTCATTCCAGGTGTCAATCTAGTAAACCTCCTCTGAACCACCTCCAACGTATTTACATCCTTCCTTAAATAAAGAGACCAAAACTGCACACAGTATTCGAAATGTGGTCTCACCAGTGCCCTGTATAACTGAAGCATAACATCCTTATTTTTATTTTCAATTCCTCTCATAAGAAAGGATAGCATTCCATTAGTTGTTCTCCATTTAAGGAATACTCTGCTTTTTTATTCTTCCTGCAAAAGTGAACAACTTCACATTTTCCCATATTATACTCCATCTGCCAGATTTTTGCCCACCCACTCAACCTATCTATATCGGTCTGCAACCTCCTTATGTCTTTGTCACAACATACTTTCCTACCTATCTTTGTGTCATCTGCAAATTTAGCTACCGTGCCATCATCCTCCCCTCATCTAAGTCATTAATATAAATTGTAAAAATTTGAGGCCCCAGCACAGACCCCTGCGGGGCTCCACTCATCACATCCTGCCAATCAGAAAAGGATCCATTTATGCATACTCTGTTTTCTACCAGCCGGCCAATCTTCTATCCATGCTAATATGTTACCCCGGCACCATATATGATTGAGGTATTCAAAATCATGAGGGGTCTAGACAGTGTAGGTAGTGAGGAACTGTTCCCACTCTTGAAAGGATCGAGCCCCTTAATTGGAACAACCGCTCCTGCAGTTTGTGGATTTCAAAGCTCTCGGTGGAGGGGTGCAGTGCTGTCTCTTACACAGACAATATGTGGATCATGGTTGCTCAGACCTTCTTCTTCTTCTTTCTTCTTGAGTGCTGTCTCTTACACAGACAATATGTGGATCATGGTTGCTCAGACCAATCTTTGTTAATTGAATCAGTGAGAAGTTCCCATTGTCTTTTTTCTGCAACTTAGAATGCAAAATGAGCAGTCATGTTTCAGTGGTCTTTTAAACCAAGCTTTTTTTTCAGTCCAGTAACAGTTTAAAATTAATGTTCCATATGACAAAATCAACATGTCTCACTTTGGTAGGTGTGCTTTTCATGACAATGCTGATATCCACAGCTATGATGACAGCATTCTAAGCTTGCATGGCAACAAGCTGAGCTTGCATGACTTCACTTTGAACTTCCACTGTAGCACTCAGACATTCGGTGGCTTCTGCTTGTGCTGCAATGGAAGCTGAGACACCATCCATCAGATACTGCATCATGGTTGACTCTGCCAGTGTGCTAATGGAGTTGGTTACTGCTTCCACGCTGGAAAGGATGGGCTCCAAGCTTTGCACAAAGTGGGTGCAGAGTTCCTCATGCTTCTCGATAGTACAACAGGGGGTTGGCACCTGCACTGCCCTATCCCCTGCCCTGGTTGCCTGCCACTTATGCCCAGTGACTCACCGTGTACAGTGTTCACTTCTGTGCTACCCGCTAAAGTACACACAGTGTCAATATTTGAGCTGGTGGCTGCGAACTTGGTCAAGTGGCGGTGTTTCATCATCATTAGTCTTTTCTTCCTCTCCACTTCACATTCCTGCACCTCTGCCTGGTCAGATGACAGTTCTTGAGTATCTGAAATGAGAAAGGCAAAAGGGAAGGGTTGCCTCAAGGGAAGAGAGGAGAGCAAGAGGTGGATGTTTACACCATGTGCATCTTGGGAATCAGAAGAGATTCTGTGTGCTGAGGGTGAAGGGGGATATGAGGAGGATTAGGTGGGAGCATTCTGTCACCTTCAATCCTTTCAGCCCTGTCGCTAGCCACAGCTCAGTCACGACCACTCCAATGATGGCGAGTGCCATTTCCTCTATGAAGATAAGGACATGCAGTGTACCTGTGCCTTGCTGATACCTTTGGTTGTATCTCCTCATCCTGCAAGAGAGAGGGAAGTGTGTCAAGAGTGAGGTGCAAAGCATTTGATATTGGCCTGCTCAGCTATATGCTCCCACTGCATCCTCCGAGTTTGTCTAGAGGGCCTCCTGATCCCCTGTGCTTTGATGACCTCTCTCCTCCTGTCCACCTCCTGCATCAAGGCTGCCAGTGCTGCTTCAGAGAATCTTGGAACCTGCTTGCTGCCGTGTTGCTATTCCTTTGTCTTTCCCAGGTCAAACTGACTTCTAGAATGATGTTCAGCGCCCACTACAGCCAAAATATACGTTCTCTTTTGGAGGTGCAGCTGACTTTAAGAGGTAGAGACTTTCTTGAACTCATGCTGGCTTTTCACAATTCTGCACCCCCTGGTCAGGAGAGCAACCATTCAAAAACGCATCTCGCACTGGCTGCAATCTACAATAACGTTTGTGTGCTGCCTGTATGAGAATGAACGAATGCAATTTAATCACATATTGCAATCCTTGTGTCGATTTACGGGCCTTATCTAATTTTTCTTCCTTCGATTTAGACTTTCAACAAAGTTTTACTTAAGAGGCTACTAACTAATCGAAAAATAACAAGAATCCAAGATAGGACATGGGATTGATTTGAAACTGATGAAAGAATAGGAAACACTATAGGGAAGAAACTAATCCCTGTCGTGGCTGTTTTTTGGGTCCAAAATGAATGTTGCAGTGTACTAATTTCCAAACATTACTTCCCTTGCCCAATTTCATCCCCACCCCTGACGTGTGCCAGCTGCCAAATTGGTGCTCTCTGAAAAGAGGCATTAGGCCTCTTGAATAAGCCAATCAGAGGCCGAAGGTCTACTTCAGGACCCCGCTAATTAATTCTGAGGAAACTGGGCAGAGCATGTGCCGAACATGCCCCGCTCAGTATTTCCTGAGCTTAATGCTGCCTAACCAGAGATCCTTCATCGGACACCTCGAGGTCAACAGTATGGTATGTTATTCGTATTTTACTTACCTTATAGCAATACTGCAGACTACTGCCAACCCATACAGGTTTCCCCCCACTTCTACCCAGCATATCCCCCCCCCGCCCCCCCATCTGCTACCCAGACTTACCTGTGGGCAGGCATAACATCTTAGTCAGCCAATTTTGGGAAGGCTGCAACTAGCAAACTGCTTCCAGACACTCGAATGGCATCTACAGCTCTCTTGTATTACCGAGATGAGGCCCAAGATCCGAGTCTTTAGGCATGCATTCTAGGAGCAATGCTCACTTCGCAACAGAAACTGGAATCAAAACAATTTCTCCACCTATGTGCTCATAACAGGTATAATGTCACACTAGGGGGGGGGTGCAGTTTGGAATCCCACAGGGTCAGCGCTACGACTCCTGTTGTTTCTAAACTATAGCCTGGACACCAGAACCAATGGTAAAGTGGTCAGATTGGCTGAAAACCTAAATAGGGAGAGCAGTAGAGATGGAGAAGGAACAAAAGAGCTCCATAAGAATTTAGATCAGTTATATTTTTATTAAATTGCATAACTCATCTAAATTCTTTAAACGTCTTTTACTGCAACCTCTCTGTACTAGATCTAAATCAGATAAGCTCAATTCTTCCATACTTGCAACAAAATATATGATCGCACTGGGTCAGCTATACCAATGCCCTTAATGTACAACTCTACATGCATCTTTGTTTTTTTCTATGTATACTCCTGTACGATACTCAATTAATTTAGAGTCACTGATAACTTATCACTGAATGTTTATACTCTAGTTTCAGGAAACCTTTGTCCAATTGATAGTCACCTTTAAGTTAATGAATTACGGGGACAATTGCACGAGAGAACTCAAAATGTCACAATGCACTGGCTCAGTGAGGCTTCTGCATTTTAATGGTTCTTAATTGTCCATCAGAATAAGAAAACAAAAAGAGATCACCGTGAGAACTGCTGCTTCACAATGTTCAACCTAAAAACTGCTTTCAGCTATTTGCACTGATTGAAAGTCTTGTTCTCTGTAAAAGTGCCAAAATATAATCATTAAATCTACTTTTAGTGTTTAGTGGTGGCAAAAGCTTGGGGATGGCAGCAGAATGGTTATGTTACTAGGCTACTCATCCAGAGGCCTGGACTAATAATTGGGAGATGTGAGTTTAAGTCTCCACCATGGCAGTTGGGGAATGTAACTTGAATTAATTAAATAAATCAGGAATTAAAAACCTAGGGCTGAATTTTCATAACTATTTCAGGAACCTGACGTTTGGATGATTTTTGGGTCCCAACCCCACGCCTCAGCTGCGTCTTTAAATGTTAGAGTCATAGAGTCATACAGCACAGAAACAGGCCCTTCAGCCCATCGTGTCTGTGCCGGCCATCAAGCATCCAACTATGCTAATCCCATTTTCCTGCACTTGGCCTGTAGCCTTGTATGCTATGGCATTTCAAGTGCTCATCTAAATACTTCTTAAATGTTGTGAGAGTTCCTGCCTCTACCACCTCTTCAGGCAGTGCGTTCCCGATTCCAAACGCCCTCTGGATGAAAAAAATTTTCCTCAAATCCCCTCTAAACCTCCTGCACCTTACTTTAAGTCTATGCCCCCTGGTTATTGACCCCTCCACTAAGGGAAAAAGTTTCTTCCTATCTAACCTATCAATGCCCCTCATAATTTTGTATACCTCAATCATATCTCCCCTCAGCCTTCTCTGCTCGAAGGAAAACAACCCTAGCCTTTTCAGTCTCTCTTCATAGCTGAAATGCTCTAGCCCAGGCAACATCCTGGTGAATCTCCTCTGCACCCTCTCCATTGCAATCACATCCTTCCTACAGTGTGGTGCCCAGAACTGTACAGTACTCCAGCTGTGGCCTAACTAGCGTTTTATACAGCTCCATCATAACCTCCCTGCTCTTATATTCGATACCTCGGCTAATAAAGGCAAGTATCCTATATGCTTTCCTAACCAGCTTATCTACCTGTGCTGCTGCCTTCAGTGATCTATGGACAAGTAAATGTTAATGCTCTAATTGGGCAGAAGGCTAACTCGGTGCCCAATTAGTGGCGTGAGTGTCTGCAGGAGGTGGGAGCTGCCTGCAGCGTATAAGCAGCAAAGGCAGATAGTTGCCATGATGGGACCTGCTGCTGCCTTGCCGAAGAGATCTGGCAGCTCCTTAGAGGGGCAGCAGAATAACGAGGTGAGGCAGTGCTTCCAAAATTAAAAAAAATGTCCTGCATTTGGCTTGATGCCCCGGGCCAAAAACATTTCATTTACCAACAATAGAATTTTCACCCCGCCCGCTGTGAGCCCGACAATTGGGCACTATCGTGCACCAGACTGGTCGGGCTCACGTGAATCCTAATGGAAAATTACAATGTGCACCCCCCCCCCCCCACCCCGGCCCCTTAACAAGCACTTCCATAAGCTTAATGGGCCTGTAATTGGAGGTGAGCAGCTTCCCCATTCCCTCCCTCCCGCCCTTATATTGGAAATTGCGGATTGTCCTGGAGGTGTCAGGTTCTGGAGACGACCTTCGGGACAGTGATTTTCAAATCGCTTCCGCACCTGATTATGACCCCACCAGCATTTGAAAATCCAGCTCCTAGTATCAGTAATGGTGACCATGTAACTACTGGATTGGTGTAGAGTTCCTGACCTGGTCTGGCTTACATGCGAGTCCAGACTCACAGCAATGTGGTTGACTCTGAAATAGCCAATTAAGGACAATAAATGTTGGCCTCACCAGCACCACCCACATCCCATGAATGAAAAAAACTCACTTCATTCGCGATGTTTCAGTCATCGTACATGGTGCATGAAGTCATATATGGTTTAAAATTTTACAAAATAGTACAAGGGTTTGGAATAAGTAACTAAAATCTGCTAATCATCCAGATAAGTTATTGCTATATCTTACTGCAAAATAAATATTTTGCAAAGCTAGCCTCAATCATCAAACGGTGTTTTTCTTTTCTGCCATATTCCCAGAACCTCATATTTCAATTTATGACTAAGGAGCAATGGCCCAGATTTTGCAGTAGCAATGACAGCCAAACAGTTAGCGTTTGTAGTTTTTACTCCTCTGAAACTGACAGCAACTTCTGGAGTCCCCACATGCACACAATTAAACGCTGAAATCCAGAAGTTGCTGTCAGTGATTCTACACTTCCCCATAAGATGCACTGTTGAAGTCTCCCCAGACTGCAATCAAGTAGAAATCACTGACTTGACAAGAACTTGCCCTTTTAAGCTGTTAGTCTCACTGTAAAAACCATTGAAAAAGTTACACTTTATTGAATGACTTGTAACTGCATTTTTAATGGAGTACTAAGTTCATAATTAATGCTGAAAGACCTCTCTGGCCCTGGATAATTACTTTTATATTTATGGAATGTTAAATTTCTCAATTAAGACAAAAAATTCACATTTATAAAATATGATTTTATTTAAAATTTGGTTATGATATTTCAGTTTCTATCTGGATCCCATGTGTACGTCCCAATCATTTTTTTTGCTTTCTGTAAATTTAATTAAAAGTGAAGGATATCAGTACATTTTACTTCCTTGATTGCTGTCTGTGAGAATACGTCAATTTGTTTGGTGGCATACATGCTCACTGTTGTTGGACACCTGGAGATCCCCTTAACTTGGAACCAGATTCAAATTGACATCAGGAAAGGGGAAGTCCATGCCACAGAGATCACTAGATCTTTGTGGGCAGCTTTCTTTGGTGGTCACCCTCTCTTCACTGCTGACTGCAAAATCCAGGTTGATGAACCCTCTGATCTGATTAGTTTCATTTTACCTGCTCACTGGATGTGAATCTTAAAATTAATGTTTTATTTTATTACAATAGAACACTGAACGAATAACATGAAGCAGTATTATAGACTGTAATGCAAACAGGCCTTTTCATGTCAACATTCATTTGAAATACCACTGTGTAATAACATAGCCTGCTGTTAGATTCCTTCATTTGTGCATAATGTGATATAATACAACTTGAATAATTCTCTGAAAATTAATGCATGTCTACCCAGCTCTGTAAGTAGATCTGGCTGTACCTTGTAAACTATGATTGAAGAGGCAGTGCAGTACATTATAGGCAGTCCACACTCTCAAAAGTAATTCCATCTGTCTCTGTAAACAAAGCTTTTATCTGATTCCGCTGCGTAGGTTCTTTTGGCTTCTTCACATATTTCCGAATACCTTTATCTAATTTACTTCAGATTCCATTTGTCTTTATATTTGTGAAATGCACAGCCTGAAATGGTGCTGGAAGCAGATTCATTCATCAGTAACTTTCAAAAGGGTAGAGGAGAAATATATGAAAAGGAAAAATTTCCAGGTCTATGGGGAAAGAGCAGGGAAGTGGGTCTAATTAGATAGCTCCTTCAAAGAGCCAGCAAAGGCATGGTGGGCTGAAGAGCCTCCCATTGTGCTGTTAGAATCAACAGTCCCGATATTTATGGAGAAGTGGGATGGGTGAGGGAGAGGTTGAAAATAGCCGAAGGACATAAGAATATAAGAAATATGAGCAGGAATAGGCCATTCAGCCCCTTCGAACCTACTCCGCCATTCAATAAGATCATGGCTGATCTGCTTGTGGCCTTAACAACACTTTCCTGCCTGCTCCCATAACCCTTGACTCCCTTGTGGATCAAAAATCTGTTTAACTCAGCCTTGAATATATTCATTATAAAGGGGAATTCCAAAGATTAATGACTCTCTTAGAGAAGAAATTCCTCCGCATCCCCATCTTAAATGGGAGACCTCTTATTTTTACACTGTGCCCCTTAGTTCTGGATTCCTTCTCGAAGGAGGGAATCTACCCTGCCAAGCCCCCACAAAATCTTTTATATTTCAATAAGATCAGCTCTCATTCTTCCAAACTCCAATGAGTATAGGTCCAACCTACTCAACCTTTCCTCATAAGACAATCCCTTGATCCCAGGAATCAGCCTAATGAACCTTCCCTGACCTGCTTCCAGTGGGAGTATATCCCTCCTTAAGTAAGGAGATCAAAACTGTACGCAGTACTCAAGATGCGGTCTCACCAATGCCCTGTACAGTTCTAGCAAGACTTCCCTACTTTTAAACTCCATTCCCCTTGCAATAAAAGCCAACAATCCATTTGCCTTCCTAATTACTTGCTGTACCTGCATGCAAACCTTTTGTGATTCATGTACAAGGACACCCAGATCCCACTGTAACGCAGCATTCTGTAGTCTCTCTCCATGTAAATAATATTCTGCTTTTCTATTCTTTCGGCCAAAGTGAACAACCTCACATTTGACCACATTATACACCATCTGCCAAATTTTTGCCCACTCACTTAACCTATCTATATCTCTTTGCAGACACTTTGTGTTCTCCTCACAAGCTGCTTTCCTCCTATCTTTGTATCATCTGCAAATTTGGCTACAATACACTCGGTCCCTTCAGCCAAGTTATTAATATAGATCATAAATAGTTGAGGACCCAGCACTAATCCCTGTGGCACCCCACTAGTTACAGTTTGCCAACCTGAAAATGCCCCATTTATCCCAACTCCGATTAGTTAGCCAATCCTCTATCCATGTTAATATATTACCCCCAATACCATGAGCTCTTATCTTGTGTAGTAACCTTATTGAATGTCTTTTGGAAATCCAAATACATCAACTGGTTCCCCTTTACCCACCCTGCTTGTTACATCCCCAAAGAACTCTAATAAATTTGTCAAACACAGGGAGGAATTTTATGCTCTCACCAAGGCAGGTTTGGAGGCAGGGAGGGCATACAATCGGGTGGGATGGTGGCAGGCGGAGGGTTTCTGCCACCATCCCGCCTCCTCCAAAATGTAGTCTTAGGTGGGAAAGCCTGTGAGTTCCCAGTGGATTGGAAAGCCAATTAGCAGCCATGCCGCTGCTAATTGAGGCATTGAGGCCCTTAATTGGGCAATTAACCCCAATTTAGGGCCTCATCCCGCAATTAGCAGAGGGGCGGATGGCCCTGTCACCGCGTGGGAAGCATGGCAGGAAAAACCGTGCGGGCTGCTTCCCAGCTCCGTGGTGAGGGGAGGGGGGGGGGGGAGGGGAGTGGGTGGTGATGTTCCCTCATTAAAAGGCACTTAGTGCCTGAATGAGAGACCTGGCATCAGGAAAGAGGGGCCCTCTGAGAGTCACCACCCTGCCCTTGCTACCGACCCCCCCACAACCCCTCCCCCATGACCACCACCCCGCGAGAACCCTCTCACCATGTGACATGGGTCCAGCACCACTCCTGGGGCCTCCAGTAGGTGCTCATCTGGCAGCCACCACCTCCCCAGTGGTGCTGCTCACTGGAAGAGCTACCGTCGTCTGATTGGCTAGCAACTGTCCAAGGATGGGACCTCCGACGATGGGGTCCTTGATCCTGTGGAAGGCCCACTGCTGTTCACTTATGTGCCTGATTGGCACTAGATTTGATGGGCCTTCCAGTGAAGAGGCGTCACTTTTTCTAGATGTCAAGACCCCTGTCACCTGCATAAAATCCCGTCCACAATTTCCCTTTCATAAAGCCATGTTGTTTCTGGCTGATTGCATTGTGATTTTCTAAATGTCCTGCTAATACTTGGATTCTAGCATTTTCCCAATGACAGATGTTAGGCTAACTGGTGTATAGTTTCCTGCTTTCTGTCTCCCTCCTTTCTTCAGCAGGGGTATTACATTTGCTGTTTTCTAATCCACTGGGAACTTTCCAGAATCTAGGCAATTTTGGAAGATTACAACCAGTGCATCGACTATTTCTACAGTCACTTCTTTTAAGACCCTTGGATGCAGGGCATCAGGTCCAGGGGAATTGTCAGACTTTAGTCCCATTAGTCTTCCATGTACTTTTTCTTTAGTGCTAGTGATTGTTTAAAGTTCCGCCCTCCCTTTTGCCTTTTGATTTTCTGCTGATCCTGGGATGCTTTTTCTGTCTTCTACTGTGAAGACAGATACGAAATATTTGTTCAAAGTCTGCCATTTCCTTGATTCCCATTATTAATTCCCCAGTCTCATCCTTTAAGAGATCAACACTTACTTTAGCTACTCTCTCCCTTTTTATATATGTGTAGAAGCTTTTACTGTCTGTTTTTAATATTTCTTGCTAGTTTACTCTCACTCTAATTTATCCCTCTTTTTTTTTAGTCATCTGTGCTGGTTTCTAAAAGTTTCCCAATCTTCTGGCCTACCCTTAATCGTTGCAGCGTTATATGCCATTTTTTTCAATTTGATACCATCCTTAATTTCTTTAGTCAGCCACGGATGGTGCACCCTTCTCATAGAGTTGTTCTTTCACAATGGAATATATCTTTGTTGAGAGTTATAAAATATCTCCTTAAAAGTCTGCCACTGCTTCTCTACCATCTTACCTTTTAACCTATTTTCCCAGTCCACTTTAGCCAACTCTGTCTTCACACGTTTGTAATTGGCATTATTTAAGTTTAAGACAATAGTTTCAGATGCAAACTTCTCACCCTGAAACTTAATGTGAAATTCTATCATGTCATGATCACTCATGCCTAGATTATCCTTTGCTACGAGGTCATTTATTACTCCAGTCTCATTACACATTACCAAGTCTAAAATAGCTTGCTCCTGGTTTGGTTTCAGAATGTATTGTTCTAAGAAACAGTCCCTAAAACACTGGATGAACTCATCCTCCACGCTACCTTTGCCAATTTGATTAGTCCAATCGATATGAAGATTAATACCAGCCACGATTATTGCATTACCTTTCCTCCCCCATTATTTCTTGATTTATCCTCTGTCCTACAGTGCAATTACTGTTAGGGAGCCTATAAACTACTCCCACCAGTGACTTCTTCCCTTTGCTATTTCTTATCTCTACCCAAACCGATTCTACATCTTGATCTTCCAAGCCAAGATCATTTCTTACTACTGTACTGATCTCATCCTTTATTAGCAAAGTCACCCTGCCATCTTTTCCTTTCTTCCTATCCATCTGAAATGTTAAATACCGTTGAATATTTAGTTCCCAGTCTTGGTCACCTTTCAACGATGTCTCTGTAATGGCTATCATATCATACTCATTTATTTCTATTTGTGCTATCAATTCCTCCATCTTTTGTGAATGCTGCGTGCATTAAGATTAAGAATCTTTAATTCATTTTTTTTACCATTTTCCCCACTCTGACCTTATTTGCTAGTGCACTTTTATGTTTGTACATGCCGTCCCTTCCTGTCACACTCTGGTTATCATTCCTATATCGCTACCCTGCACTATTGCCTTGTCCTTTCTCATTAACTTTCTAAATTTCCCCTCACCTGAACCCTCCCCCACCACCCCCACTATTTAGTTTAAAGTCCTCTCTGCAGCCCTAGTTATACAATTTGTCAGGACACTGGTCCCAGCACAGTTCAGGTGAAGGCCATCCCGATGGTACAGTTCCCTCTTTCATCAGTACTGGTGCCAATGCCCCAAGAATTGAAACTCATTTCTCCCATACAAATCTTTGGCAAGGCTGGGCAACACAGAGCTGCTGCCGAAATTAACAGCGGGACCTCTAGCATTTTCTAATTCAGTTTCCCGCCTGGCAGCTAAACAAAGAGAGGGAGGGAGAGGCTCCCTCTTCTGCCTGTCATTGACAAGGGGCAGGCGGTGGGGGACTGGGGGGTGGGGGGGAGTGGGGACGGTGGTGCGGTGGGGGTTTGTTAATATCGACGCCAATGATTCTATGAAGAGAGCTCCAATGAACCAAAGATGCCATAAAATAACGCTCCTGATCTATTACTTATAGTTAATCTGGGACCAAGAGTTCAGCTTCTGATGCTAGCAACAGTCCCATTTCGGTGCAGACACGATTGGGGCCAAATGGCCTCCTTCTGTGCTGTAACAGTTCTGTGACTCTGTGATTCAGTTTAAATCACTAATGATTAAAATACAGCAAATTTACTGGAACGATGGTTGAGAGTCCTCTCTTTTGGGGCATATTGAAGTGGGATGCGTCTTCTGCTGTCCCCTCTGACTTTGCTCTGGGACATTTCCCTGGGTCATGGATTGTTTGGCGTGCAAGTGAGCTATCAACAATAATTTCAGCTGCCAAGAGGGAGCCTGTCAGGGTCAGAGGAGAGAAATAGGTGACGCTGCTGTGGGAGCATTATTACAGCACCTGAAGAGTTGGTGAGACATGTTAAAGAAAGAGAAAGGCCGCAAAAAGGAAGAAACCATTTGGCTTTGTAGGACTTGGACAAGACAGAGACATACAAAGATAAGTTTATGAGCATTGAATTGCAGGGCCAGGAGGCCACAACTAGGCTTTCTCCCTTCATTATACAAAATTTACTAACGTAATCCCTTTCAGGCAACCATGGGGAACAGTGGAAAGAGGGGCTGATAGGAGGGAAATGGGTTCAGATGCTGGGCCCAACTGCCTATTGACATTTACATTCAGTGGGCAAGGAAAGGCCAGTCAGTGGGGGCAGGTGATAGGAAATGAAACTGAAGCTGAGAAGGAAACGATAAGCCTCACCGCCAAATTTTGTCCTATTTTCTGCTGCTACCCTGCCCAATTTCAGGGGAGATCATGCACGATAGATATAGCTAAGTGGTGTCATCAATGATACCCCGGACTTTATGGAATTCAAATTCATACTCTTTGAATAAATTGTTGTTCCTTTTCATGCTATTTCCAGTCTTCGATGGAAAAGTTGGTAAATTCTTTGGCTTTGGCAAACAAGGCATCAGTAATCTGCTGATGTTACGGTTGTTCCCTGGGAAAACCTGGAATGAGTTCGAAGACAAAAGGTTCAGGCTGTAGAGACCTTGATGGCCACTGGAAAAGCCACGCTCGTGGTGGAGTTGACTGCAAAACAGATTGCAACATTCTGCACAACGTTATCATCGCATCCAAGCCAAATCTCATTCCTTTTTTCTTATTCTGGGTTCCGCCAGGGCCACTCAGCTCCTGACCTCATTACAGCCTTGGTTCAAATATGGACAAAAGAGCTGAACTCAAGAGGTGAGGTGAGAGTGACTGCCCTTGACATCAAGGCAGCATTTGACCGAGTATGGCATCAAGGAGCCCTTGCAAAACTGAGGTCAATTGGAATCGGGGGAAAACTCTCTGCTGGCTGGAGTCATACCTAGCACAAAGGAGGATGGTTGTGGTTGTTGGAGGTCAATCATCTGAGCTCCAGGACATCACAGCAGGAGTTCCTCAGGGTAGTATCCTAGGCCCAACCATCTTCAGCTGCTTCATCAATGACCTTCCTTCAATCATAAGGTCAGAAGTGGGGATGTTCGCTGATGATTGCACAATGTTCAGCACCATTCATGACTCCTCAGATACTGAAGCGGTCCGTGTAGAAATGCAGCAAGACCGGGACAATATCCAGGCTTGGGCTGATAAGTGGCAAGTAACATTCACGCCACATAAGTGCCAGGCAATGACCATCTCCAACAAGAGAGAATCTAACCATCTCCCCTTGACATTCAACGGCATTACCATCGCTGAATCCCCCACTATCAACATCCTAGGGGCTACCATTGACCAGAAACTGAACTGGAGTAGCCATATAAATACCGTGGCTACAAGAGCAAGTCAGAGGCTAGGAATCCTGAGGCAAGTAACTCACCTCCTGACTCCCCAATGCCTGTCCACAATCTACAAGGCACAAGTCAGGAGTGTGATGGAATACTCTCCACTTACCTGGATGGGTGCAGTTCCAACACTCAAGAAGCTCGACACCATCCAGCCCGCTTGATTGGCATCCCATCTACAAACATTCACTCCCTCCACCACCGATGCACAGTGGCAGCAGTGTGTACCATCTACAAGATGCACTGCAGCAATGCACCAAGGCTCCTTAGACAGCACCTTCCAAACCCACGACCTCTACCAACTAGAAGGACAAGGGCGGCAAATACATGGGAACACCACCACCTGCAAGTTCCCCTCCAAGTCACAAACCATCTTGATTTGGAACTATATCACCATTCCTTCACTGTCGCTGGGTCAAAATCCTGGAACTCCCTCTCTAACAGCACTGTGAGTATACCTACCCCAAATGGACTGCAGCAGTTCAAGAAGGCAGCTCACCAGCACCTTCCCAAGGGCAATTAGGGATGGGCAATAAATGCTGGCCTGGCCAGTGACGCCCACATCCCATGAATGAATGTAAAAAATATTCATTCATGGCATGTGAGCATCGCTGGCAATGGGCATTTATTGCCCATCCCTAATTGTTCTTGGTAAGGTGGTGGTGAGCTGCCTTCTTGAACCACTTCAGTCCATGACATGTAGGTACACCCATAGTGCTGTTAGGCAGGGAGTTCCAGGATTTTGACCCAGTGACAGTAAAGGAGCAACCATACATTTCCAAGTCAGGATATCACTTAGAGGGGAACTTGCAGGTGGCGGTGATCCCATGTGTCTGCTGTCCTTGTTCTTCTAGGTGGTAGAGGTCACAGGTTTGGAAAGTGCTGTCAAAGGAGCCTTGGCGATTTTCTGCAGCACACCTTGTAGATGGTACACATTGCTGCTAGTGTGCACCAGTGATAGAGGGAGTGAATGTTGAAGGTGATGGGTGGGGTGCCAATCAAGCCAGCTTCTTTGACATGGATAGTATCGAGCTTCTTGAGTGTTGTTGGAACTGCACTCATCCAGGCAAGTAGAGAGTATTCCATCACATTCCTGACATGTGCCTTGTAGGAGGTGGACAAGCCTTGGGGAGTCAGGCAGTGAGTCACTTGCCACTGAATTCCTAGCCTCTGACCTGCTTTTGTAGCCACAGTATTTATATGGCTGGTCCAGTTAAGCTTCTGGTCAATGGTAACTTCCAGGATGTTGATAGTGGGGGACTCAGTGATGGTAATGCCGTTGAATGTCTTGGGGAGATAGTTGGATTCACTCTAGTTGGAGATGGTCATTGCCTGCCACTTGTGTGGCAAGAATGTTACCCATTTATCAGCTCAAGGCAGAATGTTATCCAGGTCTGGCTGCATGCAGGCACAGACTTCTTCAGTACTGAGGAGTTGCAAATGGTACTGAACACTGTATAATTGTCAGCAAACATCCCCACTTCTGACCTTATAGTGGAGGAAAGGTCATTGATGAAGCAGCTGAAGATGGTTGGGCATAGGACAATGCCTTTTCAGACACTGTCCATTAAACCTGTCTAGATAAGTCTGCCTCTGCCTGCATATGTGGTTTAGAGTGTCATGGCACAGTCCTTTTCTGCGTAATCTCATCTGCCAGACATCCTCCTTCCTCACCAGCCTCATTCTCAAAATAACATGAAGAGGGAGATTGCCATAGAAATACCCATTGTTCACATTTGTAGGTAACAAAGAAAAATGACTGTTCCAGTAATAGGCACAAGCCATTTCCACTGATAAATTGACCAAAAGAAAGAGCAAAATAAAGGACTTGATAATAAAATCCCAAAGCATACATTTAGCTTCTAGTCTCCCATTTAAATTTAATTTCACTGAAAGACGGGGTGCAACAAGTCTAGAATTATGAAGGAGTGTACTTCCAGTGCACCTAACAGGAAATAGCGTGGATGTCAAATGACATCTCATCTGGCTCATTATAATATTGAAACAAGACACCTGCCTGTTTGCAACGGGAGAGTCCAGCATCAGTCCAAATGACACATACTGCCACAACAATGCTCATCGTATACAAACCCAGCTCTGATTTTGCTTACGGCGTTCCATTGTGTGTGTTTTAATTTTACTGGAACATGACTGGGCTTAATTTCTTTTATGTGTTATTTTTGGCACAATGGTCAATATGCTTGTATAAACTCCTTTCTGTTCTATTTTACTGTCGTTAATCTGTGCAATGTTAACAGCTTAATGTGTGTTAAAATAACCCACAGAGAATTTTACATGAATATATTAATTAGTGTGCTAAAAATATGACACAGAGGAATTAAAGCCATATAAGCAGATATATGTAAATTCTATTTGTTTTTCTATGGAGCTTATAGATTGAATTCAAATTGGATTATGTGGAACGTGATAAAAGCCAGTGCAAATTTTAGGAAGGACATTGCAATTTTATTTCTGTTTTCAAATCATTTCAAAGAAATATTGAAAGGTCCAATACTATTGTCAGTCTATTTTCATCTTCTGGGAAATCTACTGTGAGAGTTGAGCTCCAAGTAGACTTGTGTTAACCTTTAACCTTCCCAGTAGCTCCATGTCCTTTAGAGATGTATTCAAAGCCATGTACAAAAGGAGAATTGCTGGCCACACCAAATCAAACTTTGTTGTTTAAAGAACACTGCAACCAACTGTACCAGGTATCATCATTCCAACAGTGCCCCACAAGCTGAGTCCCTGATCACAGCAGTGTAATTGGCAAGAAATAGGTGGAGAACAAACACAGAAAATTGAAAACTGAGTAAACGCGGGCCACTCATGCACAGCTCATAGCAACTGATCAGAGGGATATTGGCAAAGGCTTGGGAACAGGTTGGCTGCTGAGTCTCTCAGTTAGGTAATGATGTATAGTCAAAGGAGACTAGAAGGTGAAATAAAAAGAGAAAATACTGAAAACACTCAGCATGTCAGGCAGCATCTATAGAGAGAGAAACAGAAATGCCCAATTTTAACTCTGTGTGAGTGAATGGGTTTTGAGTGAGTTAAAATCTTTCCCTTCAGGTCAATCATCAAAACAGGCAAAGGTTAGAGCTGTAACAGTTTTTAAGCAAATACAGAGGCAGGGGAAGGGGTGGTGGAAGGGAAGGAAATAATGAGAGGGAAGGTCTGTGAGAGGGTGGAAGGCAGGAGAGATTAAATGACAAAAGGCAGAAAGGGGTGTAATGGGACAAGTAAAGAAACTGTTTGGCCAGGTTGTAAGGGATGTGGGTGGTTCCTGCTGTTCACCCCCCAAATGTCCACAATCATATTTTGTTTAAGATGATGAGTTAACCCCTGGGTGTTTTACTTGCCAAATAAACAGACAGTGGCAGGTTTTCTTGTAGGTTTAAAACTGAAGATTAACTATTTATTGAACAATATACATTCCCAAAATGTTCACACCTCTCACACATGCATTCATTCTCACATACACTCTCAAGAAAAGATAGATAGAAGGCAAAGGGTAACAGTTCAAAGTGTGGTAGGTGTTCGTGGTTTGCAGTAAACCTGTTGAATCTTCTAAGTAGAACAGTCTCTTTTAAAGATGCAGGCCTGGCTTGTTTGTAGTGTTGAATTTGTTGAAGGGTCGTAGATTTCTGGTGATTAAGATTTCAAACTGGAGATGGTGGTCACTTTCAGCTCTCTACTGCACCAGGTTGAAGTGTTGAATCAGCAGCAGTGCTTCTTCTTCTTGTTCGGCATCCATAGCCTTTGGCTGGACTCCTTCTATGAGGTTGCTGTGATCTCTCTCTCTGTCTCCAGAAGGTTGCTTTTTAAGGTCAAAATCCACAAATTAGAGTCTTTGTTAGTTGCCACATGGCCCTCTCCCCTGGTGTGACCACACAATAGACTAGGGTATGGAATCTATGGCCATCCATTGATGTCTGGATGGGTATAATCCTGTTATGGTGTGGCTACCTCACATCTTCTTTGTTTCAAAAGAATCCATTCAATTCATGAATGTCTCTTGATGGTTTCAGGATGGGTGTAATTGACACCTCTTAATCTGGAATATATCCTTTTGTCCTTTCGCGACACTGAGACAGTTTGAATATACAGACCACGTCAGCTGACCTTTGATGGCCATCTTGCACGACATTGTCCACTTTTTAAAGGAAAAGCCAATTTCAAATATTCCACATTGAATAAAGTTTGTATCTTAAACATAGGAATATGATATGTCTTTTCTGGGTATGACAAGACAAAAGATGGGTGTAGAGGATCTGTAAATGGAAATAGCAGAACCATTACCAGCACCTTCTGTCCAAAAAAATGGGACCAGTGGTTATGATGTGAAATTGTTGAATTAAGTGCTGAGTCAAGAAGGTTGTAAAGTGCCTCATCGAAAGATGAAGTGCTCTTCTTCGAGCTTCCATTGATCTTTAAAAACTAAAAACTTACCGTTTCTCAATGTTAATTGATTTAACCCCAGCTGCATCTCAGTAATCTTCAGGCTACCAGTTAGTTTTTTATGTCATATAGTAACAACCGCTGGCACTGCCCTTTGGCCCAGATAATGTGCAACACTCTGCCCAGCATGGTGTAGTACAAACAGATAGATTACTTGTCACAGAAAACAGCAGATGCAGGCAATCTGCAATAAAATTCCATCAGCATCTCAAGGAGAAAAGGTCAGTCAACATTTCAAGTGTAGGCCAAAACAAAGCCTGGAACATTAACCAGTCTTCTTTTTCATATACTGGTTCTCCTGCTGTACATTTCCATATGTACTTGCATTATTCACAGTAACCTGGCAGACATGCAGCTTTTTCTGATAAAAGTGTTGCACCATTAAATGCACGATGCATTATCTATTTCTGTTATGATGAGCTCATGTCTAAACTATTCCCATCACTTTAAGGCTACAAAGATTAATTGCTATAAGTAATCACAATCTGGGTTGGTCAAACCTTAATCAATGCTTGGTGAGGGAAGTTTGCAGATTGGCAGGTACTTGCCAATTAAGGGGAAACAGAGATGGCAACTGTTTCTGGGTCCCAAACCCACCCCCGGTGGGGGGCCGTCACCGGAGCAGCCAATTAATGCACAGTGGGCAGGCTCATCATCCAATTAAGGATGGTGGGTGGGCTGTCAAAGCTGGAGGACCAATCTGCAGCCATCCAGCTTGAAAGGAGCAGCAGCTGCAATAGAGGATAAGTAAGGGAGAAGGTGCTTGAAGAGGGTGGCAGATGGAGGCATCCTCTCTCCAATTTTTTTATACTTAAATTAAAAAATGGATCTTGCAGCTGGGCCACTACTGTGGGGTGGGGGGGTGGCGTTGGGCGGAAGGGTGTAAGGGGGGGGGGGGTTCCCCTCTAAAGAGTGGCCTGTGGCTGCTTCTGCACCCAGGCAGGAAGGAAGGGACTCTAGGCCTGCCTGGAGCACTGGCGTCTGGCCTCCAGGCAGCTAAACAGATCCCTGCTGCCTGCAGGAACCTGGAGGCTGACTGGAAAATCCCAGTCAGTCTCCTTTAATTGGCCTCAAAATGCTCTTAATGAGTCGGATCAGCTACTCCCTGTGTGCAGACGAGTAGCCCTGCCCCCCTAACCCTCCCCCGCCCCCACTCCCCCGCCACCCATCCTGCCTCCGCAAAAATGGCCTGGAGGTGGGATGGAGCAGGGGAACCGGCACGCTTGCCTGCGGGGCTCATTTTAGCTCCCACCTGCCTCCATTCTCCACCTGGGTGGGGGTTCACAATCCTACTCAAGGTATCAGCCTTGGCTCAGTGATAGTGGTCTTGTCTTTGGGTCTGAAGGTTGTGGGTTCAAGTCCAAGTCCAGAGACTTGAGTGCATAATCTGGGCTGGTATTGCAATCTAGTACTAATGATGTGACGTGCTGTTAAACTGAGGCTCTGTCTGTACTCTCAGTTGAATGTAAAAGAGGAGCAGCAGAGCTCTCCCTGTGTCCTGGCCAACATTTATCCCTCAACCAACACCTAAAAACAAATTGTTCCGTCATTATTGCATTGCTGTTTGTGGGACCTTGCTGTGCACAAGTTACTATGATTCCTAAACTGCAGCTGCACTTCCAAAGTAATTAATTGGCTGTAAAGCACTTTGGGACATCCAGCGGTCATCAAATGCAATAGATAAATGCAAGTCTTCTTTTCACTTTTATAGGCATCTTCATGAGTAGGCAACATTTACATATTATCTATGTTTCACATTTTGATGACAGACTAACCAGGTGCAGTGAATTGTGGATAAAATTAATGATCCTTTCTTGAAATGCTTCAGAGGAAGGCATTCACTCTGGATGCAAATTTTCATGAAATCGGTCAATCATGTTTCTTGAAGTAAGCAGCATCAGTTGCTTTGCATGCACACATTAGCATTCTAACTGCTACTAAGGGAGCTGGAAAGTATTTTGTGTGCAGAAAAAAATGGATTAGAAATACCACAGTGAATAACTTTCAGTATTAGGAGTGCATTCAAATTAATTTTCAAATCCCATAAAAGACCAACTTTTCTTAGCGTTAGTAACAAGGGTGAAAAAAGGAAAATTGAAGTGAGATTTCACTTCCTTTTGCAGCTTTTCAATAACAGGATAGAGTTTGAAATTGGCGCATGGGTGTAAAACTGATGGGCTGCCTGTTCCAGAAACCTCGCATGATTCCTTTCCAACGAGCTCACAGAGAATAAAGCCCTGAGGATTCTATAATGAGCAGTTGATTCATAATGTAAGTTTTGCATCCTGGAGGCAAGTTGAAAATCTACCCCAATAAGACTTTTGTCTTTAAATATTTTTCTTTGAATGAAGACATTAAAGTACATGAAGTACCATGTTTGTAAGTTTATGAGCGCGAAAAGAATTGCGAGGAAGTGCCAAAATTTTGGTAATTTGTTTAACATTTTACAGAAGCAGCAAAACATGATTAATGACCTCACAGATAAAACTGAAGAAGAAACTACAAGAATATTTCACAAACAATACTTATTGACGATAATTCAAAAGAGTAACAAAGATTTAGAAAATTTTATGAAATTTAGCAATTCTAAATTTTTTTGTAACTACTTTGCCTGTGACCTGACAGTCGTGCTTTATATCACAAGAAAATATCAAACCCCTACTGGAAACTTGTTTAAAAAGGCAGCCTGGAAATGAGTATTGGTGATATTGGCAACTGGACACTGAATGCATTGATGTAACATTCTTCAGTCAACTACCTTAACAGAGATGTTATACCATTTACAATAGATAGACTAGTGCCACCATTATAGAGGGCAGAGAAACTTCGTAGGGTATATCTTGACTTTGTGCGATAGTGTAAAACAGGATGCAGTAGTTTTTATCGAGGTTTATCCTGAACAGCTCCGTGACGCAGGATTCTGTGCTGCACGGGCTATTCCCAAAGATACACACGGAGGCAAACATCACGGGCTGATGAAAGACCATCAACTCAGTGAACGATGCTCTTTGGTTTGCCCGAAACCTGTTGGTCTTCCAGTGCGAAGAGTTGTCCACAACCAAGTGTTGCAGACTGGCACATTCCAAGGTCCAGGACTACATGCTGAGGGACGCACTAAAGCTTGGGGCAGCTACCGCAAAGGCTTAATGGGGAAAGTCCACAGTCTAAGACCCTCCTGCCATAGTATACCAAGGGGCTGGAAACTGTGTAAAACCCCTCGGGCTGTATGCTTCACATGAAATGTATGTTGTAATTATCAGGTATAATTGCAATTGTATTGAAGCACCTCAGAGCGCCACATGGTGCATGGAAAGAACTTGAACCATGTTGCACTTTCTGTAATGATCTGTTTGATATTTTATGGAATGTACTTTTACAAATTTTATGAATAAAGTATATTTTTGGGGGAAAAGAGATAGTATAAAACAGGTGCTAGTGAGTCAATAACCTGAATTACATTGAAGACAGTGGAAATAAAAATGGGAAGTGATGTAAAACTGGTGGCGACTCTGTATTCGCTGCTTTTACACTATCGCATAAATTCAAAATCTATCCTAGCAAGTGTTTATCCACTGATATCGCTCACTTCTAGGCTTATAGGCTTGAACTTTATTTCTCAAATGCAGTGTAGTTCACAATTTAAAAATAAACTGTAAAAATAGAAAAATACATCAAATATGTCACAATACATTGGCTATCTAAACAAAACAATTACTCATCCACAATATTTCTCTTACAACATTACAAAGAATCATAGTAAAAATGATTAGTTCCGCACCCCCCCCCCCCGTCCTTTCCCCACAGCTCTGAAAATTTTTTCTTTGTCAAGTATTTATCCAATTCCCTCCTGAAAGTTATTATTGAATCTGCTTCCACCACTCTTTCAGGCAGTGAATTCCAGAACATAACAACTCCCTGCCCAAAAAAGAGCTCTCCTCATCTTGCCTCTGGTTCTTTTTCCATTACCTTAAATCTGTGTCCTCAAAGTCACCAACCCTTCTGCCACTGGAAACAGTCTCTCATAGAGTCATAGAGAGATACAGCATTGGAACAGGCCCTTCAGCCCACCAAGTCTGTGCCAACTAACAACCATCCATTTATACTAATCCTACATTAACTCCATATTCCCTACCACATCCCCACCTTCCCTCAATTCTTCTACCACCTACCTACACGAGGGACAATTTACAACAGCCAATTTACCTATCAACCTGCAAGTCTTTGGCTGTGAGAGGAAACCAGAGCACCTGGCGGAAAGCCACACAGTCACAGGGAGAACTTGCAAACTCCACACAGGCAGTACCCAAAACTGAAACCGGGTCGCTGGAACTGTGGTGCTAACCACTGCGCCACTGTGCTGCTCTGCTTATTGACTCCATCAAAACCAAATAATAATTTTGAACACCTCTATTAAATCTTCCCTTAAACTTCTCTAAGGAGAACAACTCCTACTGCTCTAGTCTCTCCATGTAACTGATGTTCTGCATCCCTGGTACTATTCTAGTAAATCTCTTTTACACCCTCTCATGGCCATGCCATCCTTCCTAAATTGTTGTGCACAGAATTGGGCACAGTACTCCAGCTGAGGCCTAACCAGTGTTTTATAAAGGTTTAGCATAGCTTCCTTGCTTTTGTATGCTAAAATTATACCATTTAGTTTATATTGCCTTTCCTCATTGAAATTATGCCCTGCATACCAAGTCCAGGTCATTAACATATACTAAAAAGAGCAGTGGTCCTAAAATTGACCCTGGGGGACACTTACTTCCAGTCTGAAAAACAACCATTTACTGCTAGTTCCTACTTTCGGTCCCTTAACCAATTTTGTATTCACACTTCCATTGCTCCTTTAATCGCATGGGCTTCAATTTTGCTAATTACATTACATACTGATTATGTTTTATTCAGCTGCATTGTACTAAGTTATAATTTGTTTCAAACAAATACAGGTACTTAATGAATGCTTTCTCACAGCAATCAAATAAATACAAAGTAATTAAATTAAATCTCTAGGAGAGTTATTGTGTTCATTTAACAAAAAAGCAGGCAAAATGAATGGAAATGTTATGAAGAGGCAATGAGAATTTTTATACTTTTACTGTAAAACATTGCTTTAAATCTTGCTCCAATCCTAAAATTGTTGGTTAAGGATTATTAACATATTGTCAAAGACCAATAATTCATAATGGGGCGGGTGGGGGAGGAAATAAAAAAAAGTGATGTATGAACTGAAAATATCACCCGAGCATTGAAAAGTGCACAGCACAGAGGTATTTCACAACTGTGTTACAGGAGAAGAAGGATATAGTGTTTGGGGAGCATAGAGGCCATGGGAGGGGGGCCATTCACAGAACAAACTGCTTCATGCTTCAAATCTGCTTCATCAGACTCACTCATCTGCCTGGGCATAATGGGGGCACAGGGTTCAGTGTGGAAACTGTTACTGAGATTTGTCTGGTCAAGGAGGATTTGCAACCATCTGTGCTGCACTATCAATGTCTGCAACTCTTATTCCAAACTGCTTTCCAGGCACTTGCATCACAGCTGTTACGCCATCCATTAAGCATGTAGTTCGGGCCCTGTTTCCCCACAGGCTCACCTACTTGTTCTTCAGCAGCAAACAGCAGGGTCAGCTATAGTTTTACTACATACATGACTTCCCACAGCTGCAGGATATCATTATAGCCATTTGCATGCCTACTAATAATGCAATGGCATAACTAAATGGGAAGAGATAATATTCCATCTGATCGCTCGTGTGGAAAGATTGCACAGCATCTACATCTTACTAGTGTTGGCTGCAGTACGTGTGGTGGAAATTGATGCTCTACTCACTGCTCCAAATGACTTTTAAAAAATATTCCCGAGGTATGAGCATCGCTGGCAAGGTTAGCATTTATTGCCTATCCCTAGGTGTCCTTGAGAAAGCAATGGCGGGCCTTCTTCTTGAACCACTGCAGTCCTTGCAGTAAAGGTGTTCCCGCAATTCTGTTAGGGAAATCCCAGGATTTTGACCCAGCAACGATGAAGGAATTATGCTTTGCCTATGGTTAGGTTTGGATATTTTAAGCATAGTTTGCAAGATGGAGTCCAGTGACTTCTTGACCATGAGATTACTAATATATGATCAAGTGGAGCTTGTCTTTGGGTGCAAAATGCTCCCTGATTTCTCTCCTAAAAGACTCAGCTCTAATTTTAAGATTATGTCCCCTCATTCTGGATTCCCTATCATAGGAAATAGTTTCTCTGTATCAACCAACTGAATCCTTTAAACATTTTAAACACCTCCTTAAGATCACTCCTCACTCTTCTATACTAATGGCATTACAAGCCAAGTTTATGGAGCTTGTCCTCATAGTTTAACCCTCAAGCCCTGGTATTATTCTGGTGAATCTGAGCATAAAATCTCTGAGGCCAATATATCCTTCCTGAGGTGCAGTGCCCAAAACTTAATGCTGCATTCTAAATGGGGTCTGACCAAGGCTTTATATAACTGAAGCATAATTTCCTTTCCTTTGTAATCCAGACCCCTTGAGACAAAAGCCGACATTCCATTGGCCTTTTTGATTTCCTTTTGTACCTGTCTACTATCTTCAAAAGATTTCTGTATTTGGATTCATAAACACAAGAAAATTGACGATAAATCGGTTCAGTAGCATTAACATCATGAAGTAATTTTCCTGTTCAGAAAGCAAATGATGTTCCGCATTGGGTGCAAAATTATTTTTATCATGTTTTTCATCTGGTACAAGCCTCAGTTGGTAATGTAACACTAAAAAGAACACACCATAAGCTCTGTACATAATTAAAGCATCTTGTCATGAGTAATTTGGAACATACTGAGTTAATGTACGCCTCATGTTCTGTGTGAGGTAGTGATGGATACAGCATAAGCTAATGAGCTCAGGGGAAAAAAAAGATCATTGTCAGGACAATGGAAATGAAAAATAAATCAGAATCCGAGCTTCAATAAATTTCATGCCTATGTGTGATAATAGTTTTGGCAGAGAGTGTAATAAATCAGTCGATTGTTTTGCCATTTCCTGAAACCTGGGCTGCAGAAGCGACTAAAATGACTGAATGTCTATGTAAGAATGGGAGTAATGTAGGCAGCAGATGTATTTTTATATAATTCCAAGGACATGAGGCACTATTCATTGAATGTTGAAAGCAGGTAGGAGTGCAGGGTTTTGATGAAATTAATATTTATAAGTAATGAATGAAATAACAATGTAATAACCTAATTATGATACTTTTCAGAATTGGGCTCATTCAACTCAAGGAGAAGAACATCTTGATTAGATCTTAATGAGTTGATTATAATGAGAAAACGGCCTGAGGAAACCCACATGAAACTTCTCAGCTTCTGAAAAGGAAAAGCAGAAAAGAGACAGAAGAAAAGAAAAATTGAGAAAAGAAGATGACAACTTGAACCACTTGAGAAACTTGGCAACATTTCTGACAATATTGTGGTTGCTGCTGCAAGAGGTGTGAAGTAAGAAAATACCGCACTCTATATTCAGTAACCCAGGTACGAACTTTGAGAACCCTACTGTTGTCTGCACTATTACTCATTCTACTATTCTGACAAAAAAAAATGTTTGAAGGCTCAAAATACTTGACTTCTCAATTGAATGCTCCCAGAATAATGGATGGATTATCTTCTTTTGTGTCCAAACTCACAAAGGTAGTCTTCCCTTTAATAGAGACCTTTCACAAAAGTAAAGGGCAAAGCGTTTTGGATCTTATTTAAAGAAGTACTTCAGAATTTGTCGGCTTCGCTGCAGTTCGGTGTCTCTGCATTTCAGTTTGCACAGTGTTCTGATGGCCAGATACATCAACAGCTCTTATACCCTGAACCAGAGTTTGACCACAGGGGAAGTATTTAATGCCTCAGACCCAGAGGACATCTCACGCACAGCCATCTCAAAAAAGAACTGGCCAGCTTTGTTGATTCTCGTCATCATCGTGTTGACTATTGGGGGCAATATATTGGTGATCATGGCAGTCTCACTGGAGAAAAAACTACAGAATGCCACAAACTACTTCCTAATGTCGCTGGCTGTTGCTGATATGCTGGTGGGGATTTTAGTCATGCCAGTCTCACTAATTACTATTCTCTATGGTAAGTTCTATCTGGGTTTTATGAACCTGTTGGCAATATGGTTGGCAAAGCTTCTTGCACAATTGTCCACAGATTTCAATTAAATGCAGCGATCAGCCCATTTTGGAATTGTAAATGGACTGAGATCTGTAAGATAATTATTTTTCTCTTTCAAGCACAGAAGCTCTCAGTCAGATTCCAGTATTGTGCGAAGGAGCACAATTTATCATATTGCTGTGTGATTCTCCTTATTGCTGAAGAGATATAACTTGAACAGCAATAACATTGCATGTGCATTTAATTGAATCTGATATTGTGAGTGAAATTTAAAGAATGCAGGTTTCCTAATTATAGATTCAAAAGCATGTCTTTTTAATAAATTTACGAACAAGCATTTGGAAATATTGGCAAGTAATTGGATTTATAGGCTGCAAAATTTGGCTCTTCAGTGCCTGCTTGTCCGGCTACAAGTGTTGTTTCAGTTCCAAAATGGCAGCTGCAGCATGCACTCACACTTCTGGTGCGAGCCGTGCTGGACAGCGTTTTGGTGAGGGCATTAATGCATGCACATGGAGCATCCGCCAGAAGCATGCAGTGTAAGCAGACTGTGACGTCGATCTGTATCTGACGCTAATTAGACACCAGTGCTGCCACTTTGGAGCTCAACCCTCCAGCTAGTCACATCTCTAGTCACAGCTGAATACATGTTAACCAGCAGGAATGACACCCATCAGTATTATTTAAAGGATCATCAACTACTTGCAGGTGAGTTGGTGATTGATTTCTACTGGCACTTGCTGGTGTTCTATAGTTTCTAGAGTTCTTTAAAGATGTCAAAGTCTATAGGGAGTGGTGTGGCACATGCTGGGGGAATTAGTCCTGACTTTAAGGATTCTGCACACACCACTGGTTCTCAAACATAGCTGCAGTAGTGTGCACCAACCTTGGGCTATATCATGACAGGGTGAATGAGCAGAAATGTGGCACTGAGCAGGACAAGCTGTAGAAAGAGGGTGGAGGGGGAGAAGCATCTCACCAGGAGGCCACATCCACCCAGGCTGTTCAGGGAGCAATTCTCCTCCCTCAACCTCAGCGAGGAACAATGTGTCAACTTCAGTAAGGACATCCATGGCCAGGAACATTTATGTGTTGAGCCCCTTCTAGGCTGGAGCTGGAGATATTAGCAATATCTTCCAGTTCACCGCCTACTGTTGCGTAAGGGATGTCACTGAGGCTCTGTATCCCAAGAGAACTGAACACATTGCATTCACACTTGCCAGAGAGAAGCAGTCAGAGCAAGCATGCAGCTTTGTGAGGATTGCAGGTTTGCCCATAGTGTAGGTTGCCATTGACTTTGTATATGTTGCTTTGCAAGTGCCACACATCAACTCTGATATGTGCCACAACCAAAAGGGATTTCACTCCCTGAATGTCCAGCTAGTGTAAGATCATAAGCAGAGAGTTATGAAGGTCAAAGCCCAGTAGTCATGATGCCTTCATTCTGTGGCAGTTTGCTTTGCCATCTACATTTCAGCCACCATGGCAAACTAGAGAGTGGCTACTGGGTGACATCCTTTGATGACATGGCTGATGACTCTGATGCACAACACGCACACGTGGGCAACAAGCAAACAATGAAAGGTCTGCTGCCACATGAAATGTGATAGAGCAGACCTATGTGGCGCTGAATCATTGGCCTGGATTTTATGATCAGCAAGCAAACAAAGGTGCTCGCTAATGACCTCGAAGAAAGCAGCCCAGAAAGATCTCGCCATCTCTATGACATAGATTTCCCCTTTCCTGATAGCAGTTTAAATCTGGCAGCAAATCAAAGGGATCTCCAGGTATGCAGCAGCAGTCACATCAGCAAGTGGGTAGGCAACCAACCAAATTGAAGTATCCACATACAGCAGACCAGGAAGTGAAATGCACTTAAAATCCTTCACTATTAATTTAAATTTTCAGATTGCAAAATGAACAGACTATTGAAAAATAATTTTTTATGCTTTTAAAAATGTGACATTTTTAATCATTGTGGAGAAATTTGACATTCCACAAGTATAAAATTTGCTTTTCAGGACCAGTAACAGTGTTTAGCAGTAATTATGAAGTTAGTACTGTTACGACTAGGTGGAAAAGGGGTCTAAGGGGTCCTTCTCAGCCTTTTCCTGGTTTGGCCATAACAGGGTTTAATTGTTAAAACACCTTGGTTTTAGTTTCCCCTCAGTTAATCCTTGTTCACTGCTCTCCAATTGTAATGGCAAAGAAATCAGAATGCTGTCTTTCACACATTTGATGTCTTTTGATCAAAATCCATTTGGGTCTATTGAAGCAGGGAGCAGTTCCATTGTCTTCTCCAGGCAACTGTCTCCCAGAATGCAAAGGAGCAGTATGTTTTCAGCCACTGCTGTGGTCTCTTTAAACAAGTCATCTTTTCAGTCCAGCAACAGTTTAAAATTAATGTTCTATATGGCGGAATTAATATGCTTCATTCTTGGCAGGTGTGGTTTTCATCACAGTGCGCTGTTTAAAAACCAGTTACACTTCATTCAACTTTTTCAAGGGTTTTTACAACAAGACTAACATTGTAAGAGTGCAAGTTCTCGTCAATTCATGATTGCAGTCTGCGGGAATCTCTATGGCGCAACCTAAGGAAGAACATAAACTCACTGACAGCAACTTTTGAATTTGCACATTATTGTGACAGTTTTGCCAGCATTCTCACAGCAAAATCCAGGCCAATGCCTAAGCTACCTGGAGCGATCTGCAAGAGCCTTGCAGTTCTTGGCAGAGCAAGTGTCAAGATTCATGGTGGGCTGCTGCATGCTGCACAGCCTCGACATCAGGAGGACATAGCCCTTGCCGCCAGCTGAGGAGCAGGGGGAGGAGGAGGTGGGGGAAGAAGAGGAGGAGGCAACCGACAAAGCCCTTTTTTGGCCGGCCTATCTGTGATCAACTCATCTGACTGAGATCCCAGTAAACACAAGCCCAATTCTCCATTCACTAAGAGTCCCACACCTTACTTTCTTTCTGTTACTGACCATCACAGCATCCACTTGGCCAAATGCAAAAATAAAAGCCACCACTAAATAAACATTCCAAATCAAATTTATAAATTAAATAATTCTATATTGCACACAAATGTCAATTAATTTTGAAAAGTGTAGTTGCCAAATATAGACAAATCCTTAAATGTGGCAGCGCAAGTTGATAAGATGGTTAAAAAAATATAGGTTACATAAGGAGATAAATAGAATATAAAAGCAAAGAGATCATGCTAGAACTTTATAAATCACTGGTTAAGCCTCAACTATCGTACTGTGTACAATTCTGGGCACCACATCTGAAAAGATAGAATAAGCCTGAGGAAGGATACTGAGGAGTTTTACCAATATGTTACCATGGCTTTGGTTATGAGTAGCACCCTTCCAAATCCACGGCTGTGAAAAATGCATTGCGGACCATGAAATCTCGGTTCTTCTGTGAAATTGGCTATTTTGCGAATGGGTTTTACTGATTGACACAAGGCTCACCTCACTGATTGGTAGATGAGGGAGGGCTTCCGGTGCAAGTTTGAGAGAAGCAGTCTCAAGTGTTAGCAGACAAGTGAGAATGTCAGAATAAGCAAATCAAAACCGACCACAACCATTACTGTAGCACATCAAGTGAAAGAATTTGAAGCCGAATTCTGCATGCCGATGGTGGAATAATGTTTTGTACAAGCTGCAGTGTTTCATTGGATCCCACATGGTGGGCAATAGTTCAGTACCACTTAGAGTTTGAAAGCCATCGCAGCAGTAAGAGAGCATTTAACACCACACCGCTGGAAAAGGAACACGCAAAAAAAAAAGGCAATGATTTCATCGCTTTTTAGGAAGTCGACAGAGAGCTCAGAAAATTGGATAGGTGTTCACAGTGCAGTGATAGGGAATGAAAAAAGAAATAGTTGCAGGTTTCTCCGTGCTCACATTCAACCACTGACTTCAATGAGCAAGGAATATGACCTGTTTATAGTTACCCTTTTACGATAGTTCTTATGTAAACATTAAAAGCCATTTGAAACCAAAAATCTCCTGTGTCTTTTTTGTTTTAAATAAACGTTTTCATGATTTGTTGGGACACCGTGAAAATTACGATTTAAATATGTGCAATCATGAAATTCCTGAGCCTTGCAATGCCGTGACCGTGAAATTTGTAAAATTTGGCAATGAATTTGGTAGGGCTCTAATTATGAGGAGAGGCTGTAAAAGTTAGGACTGCTCTCCTTGGAACACAGAAGGTTAAGAAGTGACTTAATAGAGGTTTTCAAGATGATGAGAGGTTTTGTTAGAGTGGGTAGAGAAAAACTCTTTCCTCTACCGAGTGAGTAAATAACCAGAGTTCATTGATTTAATATCATCGGCAATAGATCTAGAGGGGTAATAAAGAGAATTTCTTTTACTCAGAACATTGTTGGGATCTAGAACATTCTGCCTGAAATGTGGCAGAAGCTGATTCCACAAATAATTTTGGAAGGGAATTGGACAGGTTCTTGATGATGAGGGACTTGCAGGGGATGTGGGACTAAGTAAGACTGCTCTTTAAAAGTACCAGACAAGCCAATTGTTCTCCTTCTGTCCTGTAGGGTTTCTATAGTTCTATGTTTCTATGATTTTGTACCTGTGTTCTTGAGAACCAATTGATTAATATACTTGGCAAAACTTGTTCAGCAATCACAGAAATGATAGCACAGAAGGACACCATTGGGAGTTAGCTGACCTGAACAATCCCACATTCAAGCTAGCTCATTGGAGCCAAGTATATTGCCCTTGTGAACAGAATTGGAAAGCTTACATGCATTGCTTTTAAAATGGCACACTAAATGGACCACAGTTTGCACAACAGTTAAAGTGACACCTTCTGTGGTCCTTTGGGGAACCAGAAGGTATGCTAGAGAAGACATTGAATGGTATACAGCATTTTGTAGAAAAAGTGTTGAAATTTGACAATTAATAATTATTATTAATAATTACCTAGAATTATTTCTGACTAGAATAGCCAAAAAGTCTTTATGGCAAAAATCCAGCATCTTACAAGAGATTGTAGCATATAATGTTATGCTTTAATGCTTAATTCTAGTTTAGTTCAAGATCTTCAATGAAACACTTCAATGCCTTTGTTTCCGCCAAGATTAGGCTTTATTTTCATATATAGATTCCACAATAATACGACTCATATACTAAAGGAGTAGAAACTATTGATTATATACAAGATTCTACAAAGGAATACTTATTGTAATATTCACACAATATTAGAGTTATATAGCAAGGATCTTCATCTAACAAGCTGCACAGGTTGATAGTTACCAAGTCTAGAAGGCACCAGATATTCCACCTTGACTGTAGCCATCGGTTATTTATCCCAGAGGCACATACTCTCAGCCAAGCTGCTGTCTCTCTATTTAAGGTTTGAAAAGTACAGCCTGCATAACTTTTGTTACATCTGTCAATCAGATCATTCAGCTGCAAGACAGTTACAGAAAAAAACATAAAAGGGTGAAATTAATAAACAAACAAAGGCCCTCTAACAATGTCCTTATCACTTGTCTGCATTGATTTCATAGATGTCCTCCATCTATCTGGAAGCAGTATCACTTCCATTATCATTTATTCACATTCCATCCTTAGATGTAGCATGTAAGATTGCTTTTGTACCTAAAGGTTCCCACAAACAGGCTATTTCCCACAATTAGGTGTTATGGTTCAAGCATTAATTAGAACTTTAACTTCAAAGCATATGATTTGTCTATTTTGTTTTATTCTTTCATAGGATGTGGGCGTCGCTTGCAAGGTAAGCATTTGTTGCCCATCCCTAATTGCTTCACAACTGAATGGCTTGCTAGGCCATTTCAGAGTCAACCTCATTGCTATGGGTCTGGAGTCACATGTAGGCCAGACCAGGTAAGGACAGCAGAATTCCTTCCCCAAAGGACATTAGTGAATCAGATGGGTTTTTACAAAAATCGATGATAATTTCATGGCACCATTACTGAGACTAGATTTCAATTCCAGATTTTTATTACTTAGTTGAACTTAAATTCCACCAGCTGGCCATGGTGGGATTTGAACCCATGTCCCCAGGGCATTAGCCTGAGCCTCTGGATTACTAGTTCAGTGACATTACCAATACATCACCATCTCCCCAATTGACTGGATATCCAGCAGAATGATGCTTCTGTCTCAGAAATGTATCCCTTTCCTGCTACATCAGCTTGAACTGATATCTAGTCATCATACATCTCCTGCTTTCTTGTGATGCTGGAAAGACAAATAGCATACAAGTTGCCATGCTGTCTCTCACACTCACTCAGACCCTGAAGGCCTTGGTATGTTAGTTAGAGGATTGTTTATGTTAAAACAATAATTAGACTGTTTAAGGTTGTCAACCCTCCAGATTGTCCTGGAGTCTCCAGGAATTGAAGATTATGCGTCAGGACACTGCTGTGAACAAGCCAGGGAGAAAATTTATATTGGTTGTAAAAATATTGGAGATGGGCAGAAAAGCCATTTTGACTAACTACCAGGAATTATCCAATCAGGTAACAAAGTGTGTTCACATTCCAATTGGCGTGAGAAAGCTGTGTGGCTCAAGAATGGACATGTCAGATGACCAATAGCGGGACCGTAGGGGAGGGGTAGTTGGAGGTCATGTGACAAAATCTGCCAGAAGACATCCACCCAGAGTTGGTGGCTCTAAGACCTGTGTTAAGAGGTCAGCTACAATTCAAGAATTACTGGACACAGTGCTTTAATTCAGAATCCATTAGTCTGTATAATAAACATACACATATGTAAGATAAAAGGTGAAAATACATTGAATGAAATTGAAATAAAGCAAATCAAGCTTATGATTATACTTTTATTCCAAATCTAATCTACTTTTATGACTACCTTGTCATTTTAATTCTAATCTTCTAACAGTATCTGATTGAAATAGCTGAGAATTTTACATATTTATGTCTTAATAAGGTCAGATGTCATTTAATATTAATCATTGCAGCTACTTCAATCCAGTTAATGGCATTTGAAATGAGAAGTTACCAGGTTACAGCGTTCTGAAGATTAACCTATTCTTAATCTTTTTCCACATTGTAATTTTACCCAGGGAGAGTTGCAACCAACATACTGTTGCTTCTGGCAACAGAAGTGCAGGCAGCATGAAAAACATCGTGGCCGTAATTTTACGCCACCCCGGCGAGCGGGATGGTGGCGGGGGGCGGGGCGTAAAATGGAGCAGGAGGCACCGGGAGACCTTCCTGACCTGCTCCCCGCCTCTGCCACCACTTTACGCAGCGGCGGAAAACAGCCCGCCTGCCCCAGGCCAATCAAAGCCCTTAAGTGGCCACTTAACGGCCATGTTAGGGCCTTCGCCCACTTTCATGCGGATTTTACACGTGGCAAGCAGGCATCCTGGAGCTGGGAGAAGACACCTAACGAAATCAGGCGGCTTCTCAGCATCTTGGGTTGGTCCTCATGGTCGGACACCCTGTGCCCGATGGAGGGCTGCCCCCTCTGCCCCAACCACCTCCATGATCCAACAGGCCCCCCACTTCCACCCAAACGACCACTCTTGCCAAGCCAGGGCCCGAACGATTACCCCCGGTGAGGTAACCAAAACTTACCTTCCTTCCCGGCTCCCAGGTATCTTGTCTTCATGCTGGTCTGCATCCCAGCAGTGGCCACTGCTCCCAGTGGCGCTGCTGGGACTAAGAGCTGCCGACCCACTGATTGGCCATCAGCTCTATTAGGCGGGACTTCCTACCTCAAGCGGGTAGAAGTCCCACCTCACACCAATTGAAGCCCGGGGACCCACAAAATACGAGTTGGATCCCCAGGCGAGGTGGAAGCTGGTTCGCCACCAACTTTTCAGTCAGTGGCCAGCTCCCAACCACCTAGGGTAAAATTCCGAAACAAATTTATTTTTGATATCAGACTACAAATTGATAAGTAACTTTCCAATGCTGAATACACCACTGGGAAACAGAAGGAGACAATCAAGGGCATAATTTCAATTAGTTAATGTATTTTCACCTTTTATTTTAAGCACTTCATACAGACTTAATGCAAACGGACACATAGGTACAAGTTTAACAATTTGTCTTTCAACAGTTCTGCTCCCTCAATTTGAAGTACATATGCATAACAGATAGCATATTTTATCAAACTCTAGATGGCTGCAGAATTCACAGAAAATCTCTTCCTGGAATTGAGCATTTTCTAACTGGGTGCCATGCTTAGTGACTGAATATTACATCTGTAAACCAAGATCCTTGCTTCTCGGCTGGCCGCTTAAAGAAACTGTTAAAATTGTGCTCAGAGTTTAATTAAACCTGTCAACAGGCAAATAATACTGCAACCCAGATACACAGTGTCATTGAGTCATAGAGTTTTGCAGCACAGAAACAGGCCCATCGTGTCCATGTCAGCCATCAAGCACCTATCTATTCTAATCCCATTTTCCTGCACTTGGCCCATAATCTTGTATGCTATGGCATTTCAAGTGCTCATCTAAATACTTCTTAAATGTTGTGAGGGTTCCTGCCTCTACCACCCCTTCAGGCAGTGTGTTCCAGATTCCAACCACCCTCTGGGTGAAAAGTTTTTTCCTCAAATCCCCTCTAAACCTTCTGCCTCTTACCTTAAATCTATGCCCCCTGGTTATTGACACCTCCGCTAAGGAAAAAAGTTTCTTCCTATCTACTCTATCTATGCACCTCATAATTTTGTATACCTCAGTCAGGTGCCCCCTCAGCCTTCTCTGCTCTAAGGAAAACAACCCTAGCCTACCCAGTCTCTCTTCATAGCTGAAATGCTCCAGCCCAGGCAATATCCTGGTGAATCTCCTCTGCACCCTCTTCAGCGCAATCACATCCTTCCTATACTGTGGCGACCAGAACTGTACACAGTACTCTAGCTGTGACCTAACTAGTGTTTTGTACAGCTCCATCATAACCTCCCTGCTCTTATATTCTATGCCTCGGCTAATAAAGGCAAGTATCCCATATGCCTTCCTAACCACCTTATCTACCTGTGCTGCTGCCTTCAGTGATCTATGGACAAGTACACCAAGGTCCCTCTGACCCTCTGTACTTCCTAGGGTCCTACCATCCATTGTATATTCCCTTGCCTTGTTAGTCCTCCCAAAATGCATCACCTCACACTTCTCAGGATTAAATTCCATTTGCCACTGTTCCGCCCATTTTACCAGCCCATCTGTATCATCCTGTAATCTAAGGCTTTCCTCCTCACTATTTACGACACCACCAATTTTTGTGCCATCTGCGAACTTACTGATCACACATCCTACATTCACATCTAAATCATTAATGTACACTACAAACAGCAAGGGTCCCTACACTTTAAACTTTGATGAATTTTGGACATTGGCTGCACATAAATGAAAAGTTCGAAGGTTGACCATTACTGCTTTCCAGAGCGAGAGTAAATAGAGTAACCATAATGACTAGGACATGTGGCTACATCACACTTGAACAATGTGAGGATAATTTGGTGCTTGTGTTACAATTTTTCACTTTGTAGTCTTTCCATAACAAAAATGCCTTTGCCAACCAAACTTTAAGAGTGGAGATGCCCACTTATATAATACCCAGTTGTAAGATCTTCTTGGCTAGTTCTTTCTCATGACTGGACTACATTTTGTATTCCAGTCTCCCACTTTTAGTATCCTTTACACTTTTTTAATAAAAAATATATATTGTAAACTTAGTACAAGAGGTGTATATTTCATTGAAAAGTTTAACGTGAAACTTGCTCTTAGTAGAACCCATTATAGTACCTGGAGTACCTACTACTCCCTTCGGTCGAATTGTGATTGGAGCTTTCCATCTTCACACCTACAACAGGTTCACTGATTTTATTTTGAAAAAAAATATTTTATTGAGAGGCCATAGTTTGATTTAATAGTCTCTGGGCTTGTCCCCTCACTTTCCTCCCTCCCTCTTGCTTTCACTTGCCTCTTGCTTTCATATTCCCCGACCTCTTCGCTTCATCTCCACTTCCTCCCCCCCCCCCCACCCCACTACCCCCTGCCCTCTCTCCTTCTTCCCCCGCACAGCCATCTTTCCTTGTGTCCTCCCTCCTCTTCAAAACACCTCCACTCCAACTCCAATCTGCCTGGTCTTAGGTTCCTGTTGTCATTATTCCAGCAATGCACTTGGTTCCTCTGAGCTCCAGCCACACTCCAATATCACTTGGCGACCTTTGATTCTTCATCCTATCCCCCACTCAGGCCTTTAATTTCCCTCTAGTCTCTTGCAACAGTTTACTTTCATCACTATTCCCACCCTTCTCTAAATTCACACTCAACCCTGAAAGCTCTAACCCTCCTTTTACCCAACTTTGCTCACCTCTCCCCCTTGAACCCCAACCTTTAAGCATACTCAACCCTCCTGCTACCTCCACCACACTCTACTTTAGTCCTCCACACTGCTCCAGCTTCATTCCAAAGTACCTTCTAGGTTCCAGCTTAGCTGTCCTCCTTCAGTCCTGGTCGAATTATTTCCCAACCTATAACCCTGCTTGTCTTGTGATGTCCACCTGATTTTAACTCCCCGTGTGAAACTGATATCTGTACCATAATGAAAGTTTTGCATATGGCTTGCACTTCCTATAAGTTTATGAGTCTCCTATCACACTTCTGTATATCTTCTGACTCACCATGAGCAATACTATAGGAGATATGCTCATGTAAATTTTATGGGGTAGATTTTAACTTGAATGATTAACTGAATAAACGTGCCAGCTGAATTCCCCTCCGGCTGGGGCCTCATTACCATGGTGTCATCGAGCTTTGGGTGCCACTGAGTAGCTGCGCTGCAGCTTGCCAGTTCCAGGCTGGAGTAATATCCTATTGTCCTGAAGTCAGCAGGAAGAAGGGGGGAGGGGATCAATCATTGGAGGAGTTGAGACTGGAGCGACAGTGGCCTATGCTATTCTGGTGAACTCCTGCTCCTCCTGACAAATATAATTGTAAACTTAATCTTTTTTGAAGCCTCTTCAGCTGGACCATCCATTAAAACAGGCAGAGCCTGCATGCTACCAGTCCTCCGATAAAATTGTTATCGGGATCCCATCTATGTCATTGAACTCAATTTACATATCGAGAGGGGCAACCACCTGAAACAGGCAGGGGCATTGGCCGCCAAGCAGGAGGCTCCTTTAAGAATAGCGGTGCTCAGAATGCCAGCAAAAACCAGGTTGACAACCCATGGGCGGGCTGCTACCAGTCATTTAGCCATTAAGTAAATGTCTTGGAGGAACAGGAAGTGGGTGCAAAAAAGGTGGACTCAGCTGTGGAGAGCAGAAAGCTAAACTGCGGATATGTTCAAATGAGTAGAGACTGGAGTTAGGCTTTGGATATTAGGGGTTATTTAGGCATGAACGTCCCGTGGCATATTAGATAGATAGGATGCAGTCTACGACAGGAAAACAGGAAGTGTAAAATCTTGATGGGCTGAGAAGGTCTATTCTCATCCCTTGCCTTTCTATGTTCTGAAAATAGAATTAAACTGCTCCCATAAAATCCATCATGGTAAGGGATAAAAACAGCAAGACATAATATGGCTAAATTGCTTAATCTTTTCTTCCCATCTCACCATTTACAGTACTATTTGCTGTATGACCACCTTATGATACAGTCCAAGATATATTTTATTTTAAATACACTGCCTTCATAAACCTCATCCTCAATCCATAATGGTATCACAATAAAGTGTGACAATCTATCTCATCCACATGGACTGACCTTTGTCACATGTTCTTTCTTCAAACATAGAACATAGAACATTACAGCGCAGTCCAGGCCCTTCAGCCCTCGATGTTGCGCCGACCATCTGACCTACACTATTCCATTTTCATCCATATGTCTATCCAATGACCACTTAAATGCCCTTAAAGTTGGCGAGTCTACTACTGTTGCAGGCAGGGCGTTCCACGCCCCTACTACTCTCTGTGTAAAGAAACTACCTCTGACATCTGTCCTATATCTGTCACCCCTCAGCTTAAAGCTATGTCCCCTCGTGTTTGCCATCACCATCCGAGGAAAAAGGCTATCACTATCCACCCTGTCCAACCCTCTGATTATCTTATATGTCTCTATTAAGTCACCTCTTCTCCTCCTTCTCTCTAACGAAAACAACCTCAAGTCCCTCAGCCTTTCCTCGTAAGACCTTCCCTCCATACCAGGCAACATCCTAGTAAATCTCCTCTGCACTTTTTCCAAAGCTTCCACATCCTTCCTATAATGCGGTGACCGGAACTGCACGCAATACTCCAGGTGCGGCCGCACCAGAGTTCTGTACAGCTGCAGCATGACCTCGTGGCTCCGAAACTCGATCCCCCTACTAATAAAAGCTAACACACCATATGCCTTCTTAACAGCTCTATTAACCTGGGTGGCAACTTTCAGGGATTTATGTACCTGGACACCAAGATCTCTCTGCTCATCTACACTACCAAGAATCTTCCCATTAGCCCAGTATTCTGCAATCCTGTCACTCCTTCTGAAGTGAATCACCTCACACCTTTCCGCATTAAACTCCATTTGCCATCTCTCAGCCCAGCTCTGCAGCCTATCTATGTCCCTCTGTAACCTACAACATCCTTCGGCACTATCCACAACTCCACCGACCTTCGTGTCATCCGCAAATTTACTAACCCACCCTTCTACACCCTCATCTAGGTCATTTATAAAAATGACAAACAGCAGTGGCCCCAAAACAGATCCTTGCGGTACACCACTAGTAACTAAACTCCAGGATGAACATTTACCATCAACCACCACCCTCTGTCTTCTTTCAGCTAGCCAATTTCTGATCCAAAGCACTAATTCACCTTCAATCCTATACTTCTGTATTTTCTGCAATAGCCTACCGTGGGGAACTTTATCAAACGCCTTACTGAAATCCATATAGACCACATCCACAGCTTTACCCTCATCCACCTCTGTTTGGTCACCTTGTCAAAAAACTCAATAAGGTTTGTGAGGCACGACCTACCCTTCACAAAACCGTGCTGACTATCTCTAATGAACTTATTCTTTTCAAGATGATTATAAATCCTATCTCTTATAACCTTTTCCAACATTTTACCCACAACCGAAGTAAGGCTCACAGGTCTATAATTACCAGGGCTGTCTCTACTGCCCTTCTTGAACAAGGGGACAACATTTGCTATCCTCCAGTCTTCCGGCACTATTCCTGTCGACAATGACGACATAAAAATCAAGGACAAAGGCTCTGCAATCTCCTCCCTGGCTTCCCAGAGAATCCTAGGATAAATCCCATCTGGCCCAGGGGACTTATCTATTTTCACACTTTCCAAAATTGCTAACACCTCCTCCTTGTGAACCTTAATCCCATCTAGCCTAGTAGTCTGTATCTCAGTATTCTCCTCGACAACATTTTCTTTCTCCACTGTAAATACTGACGAAAAATATTCATTTAACACTTCCCCTATCTCCTCCGATTCCACACACAACTTCCCACTACTATCCTTGATTGGCCCTAACCTATCTCCAGTCATTCTTTTATTCCTGATATACCTATAGAAAGCCTTAGGGTTTTCTTTGATCCTATCCACCAATGACTTCTCGTGTCCTCTCCTTGCTCTTCTTATCTCTCCCTTTAGGTCCTTCCTGGCTAGCTTGTAACTCTCAAGCGCCCTAACTGAGCCTTCACGTCTCATCCTAATATAAGCCTTCTTCTTCCTGTTGACAAGCTCTTCAACTTCTTTAGTAAACCACGGCTCCCTCGCTCGACAACTTCCTCCCTGCCTGACAGGTACATACTTATCAAGGACACGCAGTAGCTGCTCCTTGAATAAGCTCCACATTTCGATTGTGCCCATCCCCTGCAGTTTCCTTCCCCATCCTACGCATCCTAAATCTTGCCTAATCGCATCATAATTTCCTTTCCCCCAGCTATAATTCTTGCCCTGCTGTATATGCCTGTCCCTGCCCATCGCTAAGGTAAACCTAACCGAATTGTGATCACTATCACCAAAGTGCTCACCAACTTCTAAATCTAACACCTGGCCGAGTTCATTACCCAGTACCAAATCCAATGTGGCATCGCCCCTGGTTGGCCTGTCTACATACTGTGTCAGAAAACCCTCCTGCACACACTGGACAAAAACAGACCCATCTAAAGTACTCGAACTATAGTATTTCCAGTCAATATTTGGAAAGTTAAAGTCCCCCATAACAACTACCCTGTTACTCTCGCTCCTGTCAAGAATCATCTTTGCTATCCTTTCCTCTACATCTCTGGAACTATTTGGAGGTCTATAGAAAACTCCCAACAGGGTGACCTCTCCTCTCCTGTTTCTAACCTCGGCCCAGACTACCTCAGTAGACGAGTCCTCAAACGTCCTTTCTGCCGCTGTAATACTTTCCTTGATTAACAATGCCACACCCCCCCCTCTTTTACCCTCTTCTCTGTTCTTAGTGAAACATCTAAATCCCGGAACCCGCAACATCCATTCCTGTCCCTGCTCTACCCATGTCTCTGAAATGGCCACAACATCGAGATCCCAGGTACCAACCCATGCTGCAAGCTCACCCACCTTATTCCGGATGCTCCTGGCGTTGAAGTAGACACATTTTAAACCAAGCTCTTGCTTGCCAGTGCCCTCTTGTGTCCTTATAACCTTATCTCTGCCCTCACTACTCTCAACATCCTGTACACTGGAACTACAATTTAGGTTCCCATCCCCCTGTTGAATTAGTTTAAACCCCCCCGAAGAGCACTAGCAAATCTCCCCCCCAGGATATTGGTACCCCTCTGGTTCAGGTGAAGACCATCCTGTTTGTAGAGGTCTCACCTACCCCAGAAAGAGCCCCAATTATCCAGGAAACCAAAACCCTCCCTCCTACACCATCCCTGCAGCCACGTGTTCAACTCCTCTCTCTCCCTATTCCTCACTTCGCTAGCACGTGGCACGGGCAACAACCCAGAGATAACAACTCTGTTTGTTCTCGCTCTAAACTTCCACCCTAGCTCCCTGAATTTCTGCCTTAAATCCCCAACTGTCTTCCTACCTATGTCGTTGGTGCCTATGTGTACCACGACTTGGGGCTGCTCCCCCTCCCCCTTGAGGATCCCAAAAACACGATCCGAAACATCACGAACCCTGGCACCTGGGAGGCAACACACCAACCGTGAGTCTCTCTCGTTCCCACAAAACCTCCTATCTGTTCCCCTAACTATGGAGTCCCCAATGACTAATGCTCTGCTCCTCTTACCCCTTCCCTTCTGAGCAACAGGGACAGACTCTGTGCCAGAGACCTGTATCCCATTGCCTACCCCTGGTAAGTCGTCTCCCCCAACAGTATCCAAAACGGTATACCTGTTGTTGAGGGAAACGGCCACAGGGGATCCCTGCACTGCCTGCTGGTTCCCTCTCCTTCCCCTGACGGTAACCCATCTACCTTCTTCTTTTACCTGAGGTGTGACTGCCTCCCGATAACTCCTCTCAATAATCCCCTCCGCCTCCCGAATGATCCGAAGTTCCTCCAGCTCCAGCTCCAGTTCCCTAACGCGGTCCTCGAGGAGCTGGAGCTGGGTGCACTTCCCGCAGATGCAGTCAGCAGGGACACCCTTGGCGACCCTTACCTCCCACATTCTGCAGGAGGAACATTCAACTGCCTTAACCTCCATTCCCACTATTCTAAATTCCCAAGTTTTTAACCAATCACACGATAAAACAAGAAGAGAAATAGAAAAAGCCTTACCTTACCTACACACAACCGAGTCCTTTTTTTTGGTAAGAGGAGGAAGGCGGGTGGGAGACACTACAAGAGTAGTGTCTCGGGTTCAGAAACAGCCCAAATATATAGGTTTCTACTTACCCAGCAGTCCCTGCTCCACCGAAACTCCCGATGAAATTGACTTCCCAGCTGTTCACTCCTCGCTCGCAATGCCTGTGCTCCTGGAAAAGCTGCACAACGAAAAAACAATTGATATTAAAGTTTATCCTGAGATTGGTGTCACAATCTGCATGTGAATATTCTAAATTAGCCTCCACACTTGTAATTGTTTTTGTATCTACATAGGGAAAGTTTGAGGTGAGGATCTTGGAGACTGCAGCACAGAATAAATGCTGAGATTCCGCTGTAAATCTGGCAAAAGTGTGTATAATGCTGCCTTCAGTTATAAAGTGAGACAATAATGTCAATTTATGCTCAGGAAAAACATAGAAAAAGCACAATTGCATAAATAATGTGTTCAATCTATCTGAAAGTTTTATGTGCATTGATTTTATGAGGTATGAAAAATACCCCTTTCCTCTCTTTCTAAGTGGCTACTGGATTTGATTTCTGACAGTTGCACAGTGCTGAGGCAGTGAGTACTTCCTCTTGGGTCCCAGACACTGATCACAGCTTGAAGCGGAAGAGTTGTTTGATTCCATGAGCTTGACAAACAATGATTCAACAGGCTCTTGTATTCTCTATTTCTAATCTGTTTTGAGGGTTTTGGACAAAAGGACATCGCTAGGGGATCATGAACATTCAGTATTATGTTACTGAGGCCGGAACAGTAAGAAGTAAGGGGCCAGAATTTATTGAAAAAATAACAGCATGTGAATGGCATACACTCTTATTAATGTGCAAATCAGCCAGTAAATTGTGGTGAGGAAGTGAGAGTTTCATGAAGTTTTGCACGTTAATTGCCCATTAAATGTACCATAGACAGTTAGATCTAATAATTAATAACGGGAATACCCTATACCGACAGGTTAATGTGAATAATTGCCAATCAATCTCTCTGGCTTGCAAGGTAAGTAATTAAAAGTGTGGAGCCTCATTCCTTCAGAAGGTTTCAAAAATGTCAAATTTTACATTTTTAAATTCCTTTTCATACTTTTCCTTTCTGTCTTTTTTTCTCTTTCTCTTAATCTAATATTTATTTTTGTCTATTTCTCTTTCTGTACCTGATGTAACATTGCATCCACCTGCTATAATTCCCCCTCTGTTCTCACTCCTTACTCTGTTTATTTTTTAATCCTCAAATGGAGGTCCTAATGTTTGCCAAGATCCCAGACTCCTTGTTGCCTTTGCCATGCCATTAGCAGCTCGCACTTCCAGCAACTCACAGGGCAAAACAGTTTTGAGCTAAAGGGTGCAGGATAAAGTTTAATTAACTGGACACACCATGAGATGACCTGGTCCAGCAAATTTTAAGCCAATGTGTAATCATTATGCTAAGAGGAAAATCATTGGTGGTACCCTTTGTAAACAAAGGCTTGGACAGAAAAGATACTTTTTCTGTTCTGATTTCCTGATACAAGTCAGTACTCAGTGAGGACTAGCACTGTATAACAGATTGTTATGTCCCTGGATTCTGGGCTTACCTTTGTGTTTTCTAACAACTTCTCTCATAGCAAAAGTTCAATAAAAATACATTGAAAGTAAAATCACAAATTTCAACATGACACATGATTGTGGAACACTCCCAATCCTCGGAGAACCCTAGGAGGAATCAACCGAGTGATTGCCAGGGACAATCAGAACAAGACAATTGGAACCCTAAGTACCTAGCTGGGAAGAGGTCACTTAAACTGCCCCCTAAACCACATGTAGGTCATAGAGTGGGAGGCCCAGGCAGTCCGGGTTAGCTCTCATTATGTATATATATAAAATAAAATCTATTTTTAACCTGAATGGTTTGTGTTTCAGACAATACCTGGCCTTTCCCAGAAAAGATGTGTCCCATCTGGATTTTCTTGGATGTTCTCTTTTCCACTGCATCCATCATGCACCTGTGTGCAATATCACTGGATCGTTACGTTGGAATACGGAATCCTATTGAACACAGCCGCTTCAACTCACGAACCAAAGCTATTATAAAATTAACTGCCGTCTGGACCATTTCTATTGGTAAATATTACATCTGCTTCTAGTCCAAAGATACCTGACTTACCTGTTTCCCATACAATGTAGAACATCAAGCATGAATGAATTCATATTTTTAGTGACATCAATTCATTCCTTTTCACTCCATTAAATAGAGTTCCAGAGCACTGTGGTGTAAAATCCTGAATGCTACTTTCTCTAAATATTCATGTTTTCGCTATTTGAGTGCTGCCAACTAATCTGCTTATTTCTTTGAAAAGCAACATCACCATATAAAGCATTTTTTCCCTTTCACTTCTCTGTAATAGAGAATAACCTAAAAATTAGCAGCCATTGCATTGATATACCTCTATTAACATGGCTAGTCTTCTGGATGTTTAGCTGGAGAAAGAAAGGTTTAGAGAGGTGATAGAAAGGTAGATCTGGGTGTCATCAGCAGACATATGGGAGCTGACCCCACATCTTGTGAGGTCATTGCCAAGGGACAGCATGTAGATGAGGAAGAGGAGGTAAAATGATAGAGTGGATTGTGAAGAGAAACTATTGGTGGAAATGTTTTGGGTATGATTGGCTAGCTAAGAGTAGACCTAGAGGCCCACAATGGCAATGCCACTAAGTTAGACAGAGGAGTAGAGACATTGGAAGATGTGATGGTGTGATTGAGTTTGAAGGCTACAGAGAAGTCAAGGAGGATGAGGAGGGATCATTCTCTGGTCACAGTCATAGAGTACATCTTCCATGACTTTGTGTGAGGGTGTTTTGCTTCCTTGGGATGGGCAGAAAGTCGATTGCATGGATTCAAATAGAGAGTTCCAGAAGAGATAGACACAGATCTGAGAGGTAGCCACGGATGGTAAATAGTACAGTAGTTAGCCAGGACAGAGGACCTGAGAGTGGCTGATGAGTCTTTGTTTGGGCTCAGTTCCAGAGTGAACAGGCAGTTAAGTTATTGAAAATTAGTTTTCATAAGCTGCCTGTAAAATTCTGCTCCAAAGATCAAAATTCCTATGCTCTTATTTTCATAATTGTGCATTCATTCCATAAATAATAGCCTTATTGTTTACCTATTGATTATATTCTACAGAGAACCCTTGTTATTTTAAGCTACAAACTATGCAATCCAGTAATATTGATCCATTTATATCTATCCATCCATATTGTGACTTGTATCTCAGGTTATGATTTATTTCTAATTGACCATGAAAGTACACCAATTGCCTTATATTATTTCCATTGAACCCTGACTACAAAATCACAGTCTGGCCTCAAACTCTGACAATATTATTTAGAACATTCAGACACTATCACAACTTCACGAAAACAAGTATCAAGGTAAAAAAAACTGAAAATAATGTGTTTGAAATTCATTAGCACTCTCACAGTTTAAATAGAATTTACTAGCTGATCTCCAGTAGAATTACTCATGAGCAGTCTCAGTTGTGGAGCACAAATATCAGGTCTGGTACCTGTCCGATTAAGGCCACTCATCATCAGTACCCTGGTAATTACAGCAGCTTGTTAAATACTTCACACTGTAGGGCAGAAAAACTCAGAATAAACATACTTCAGATGCAAGACTTCATAGGGCTAATCTCACACAGCTGCACTCCCAGCCCAGAAGGTGCACGTAAAGGGAAGGCCTGTCAGAAATAAGGCCCAATTCGAATGCCCAATTCTATAACTCTTTGAGAACTTGGCTGCACATTAGCAACACATGATTAGGGAATTACCCATATATGATACAAAGGGAGAGGCTGGAAAATTTTGAGGATTATTAACTCATGATCTGCCTGAAACAATCCACGGGGCTCTTAGTTGCTCATGACTTAATTAGTTTCCAAATAGAATGTACTTGTGTAACTGATCCAAGCATCATAATTATAATTCCATAAACAATCCATTCATTAATAGATTCATTAATGGATTGCTATGTAACTTAGTTATGTGTTAATCAATAATCATCTGAGTTTTCCAATGTCCTATAAATGATCACAGGTACAACATCTGTAATTCAGGCTTTTTCATAAAAAGTTGATGGTTTGCCAGATTCAATATTTCTGCCTTGTGTTTTTATAATAAGCCTTCATAGCTCCTAAAAATAGAATAACACTTTGCTGACTTGACTAGGGATTGAAATTCTGGGTCTAGCCCAAGTTTCCAACTCCACTGGAATCCTGAGTTGCCCAGCACTAGGACTTGTTCCTCAATTCCAGTTTTTACCCACCACTTCTTTCCAACAGACACTTTACTTGTTCCACAAAATAGAACAGTAGGAGAATATTAAAGGACAATAGTTCAAGTGCTGTGAGGGGCTTCTGGCCAGATTTGTGTGCTGGTCACTTCCATAATTCAGGGATAGATCCTAATAACATGTAGGTCTTGCATGTAAAATTAATATTAAAAATTACCCTTTAAGAGAAAGGAAATAACCTAAAACCAAAAACAAAAATGACAAGCCAGGTGCCAAAAGATTCTCTTTGGACTTGTAGGTACCTTGAAGTGATACACCCAAGGGAGCCAATTACAAGGGAAGGATTCCATGGACTGTAGCAGACACCTCATATTGTTTAAAGTGAAATCCAAGTATTTGAATTATGCAGCAAAAAAGAACATAGAAACAAATTCATGGATTTGCATTTACATTGGGCTTTGCATGTTGTCAGGCCATCCGAAAGCACTTACAGCCAATGGATTACTTCTGAAGTGTAGTAGCTGTTGTTCTATAGGCAAATGTGGCAGTCATTTTGAGCACAGCAGTGTCCCACAAACAGTGGTGAGATACATGACCAGTTCATTTGTTTTTGCCACTGTTGTTGGCGGAATACCAGTTGGCCAGACACTGGGAGAACTACCTTGTTCTATTCCGAATAGTGCATGGGATCTTTTACAAGGGCAGACTCGGATTAACATCTAATCCAAAAAGACAACACCTCTGACAGTGCAGCATCAGATCGCTCAGTTCAAAATCTACCCTTGCTGCACTGCCAATTCATTCACATCATCAGATTAAAGTTACTACAATACATTTACAGCTACGGTCTGGGAAAGCTACTGCCCAGTTGTAAGGCATAAAACCAGAACATTAAGGTTTGATCCTTGTTCTATTCTAATTTTGCTTATCTCAGCTGGGCAACATCTGGAGTACTAAAATTGATCTTGATACCACTGGACTAGGGAGTTGAAATTATATGGCTTTCCCACCCCTGACCACTACCCAGTGACCTGCGCTGGGAAATGGGCACATGTGGATGTCTGGTGAGAACAAGACATGATGGCTTCATATCCTGGCCTGTTGGCACTCATTGTCTAACATAAGACGTGAAGAATGGTTACTTGTGTGAGGTATAAGTGGTAAAGGATATTCAAGCATGAGTTACTAACTTCAGAGCAAGAAAGAAAACTATGAGGGGGAAATTCTATTTAGCCTTCATATAATTTTAATTTCAATATTTATCACAAAGTTCTAGGATTTGATACAATTTCAACTTCTAACTTGACAACATATCTCACATGTAACTTACAAAATATATTGTTAAAGTTCCACTGTTGATCATGTAACTGAGGAAGATGCAGAGTGGAGATGAGATACTTTCCCACAGGAAGGGAACAAATCTCAAATGCTGAATTGCCGTGGCTTGTTCTACCCATTTCCTAGCTCAGTTAAATATGGCAGTCAAGAGGAGCAGGTGCCAAAAAGGTATTTCTAAAATTATTGTTGTGGAGCCAGGAGGAGCTGGCAATCTGGTCATATGTTAATGAGGCCCCACCCTCAAAATGGGGCAATCTGGTCATATGTTAATGAGGCCCCACCCTCAAAATGGGGCAATCTGGTCATATGTTAATGAGGCCCTGCCCTCAAAAAGGAATGGAGTCTCCTTACTCCAGGGGTGGGGACAGGCACCCTGATCATGCATTCCCTCCTCTGGCCTGCCACCCAGTAGTTAAAATCTTCTCTCTGGCCTTTCATGCCCCCTAATATGGACCGGGATTTTCTTGCCAGTTTTTGAAAGCCCATGATTCTCTACTCCATCCCCTTACGTTTTAATAGACAGGAAGTCATTAGCAGATGAACTGAGAGCTGAAAGCCCCGACCTGACTCCCCGATTTACGAGCCTGCCAATTTGATAATACTTTCACAAGCACCTTCCAACATTAGATTCGGAAAGCTGTGCCACAAAATACTGGGATGGAGTTGAAAATAATGAAAGGTGCCATTTGTCTCCAAACTGGGTACAGATTCACAAATCATTAACAGTAGCCATGCAGGTTAACAAAGTCGTAAAAAGTGCAAATGAAGCTCTGAGGTTCACTTCCAGAGGATGGGCAAGATTTTAACTCACTCAAGACCCATTCAATTGCACAGAGTTAAAATTGATCCCAGAGAATTGAAATGCAGAGACGTTACGTTAAACTTATATAGAATCTTGATTAGGCCACACTCTGCTCAATTCTGGCCTCTATTTTATGAAAAGGATATAAAGGAGAAGGTGTAAAAAAAGATTTACAACATTAATATCAGAAAAAGAGGCGATAACTGTAAGGGAAGATAAGCTGGGGCTCTTTTCTCTGGAAAATAAAAGGTTGAGAGATAACCTGACAGGTCTTTAAAATTATGAAGGGGTTCAATTGGGTAGATGAAGAGAAGCTGTTTTATTTGTGAGACAGTCCAAAACTAGGGGCCATAAATGTAAGATAGTCACGACTAAATCCAATTGGGATTCTAGGGGAAAAGTGCCAGGATAGGCAGGTGTTGGTGTGTGTGGCAGTTTAAAAGAGCAAAACATACCAGCATGCCGGGAAGCTGGCAGCAACCTGCCAACTTCCACCATTAACTCAAGCATGTTTGGTAGAGCGTAGGAGAAATTTCTTTACTCAGAGAGTGGTTGAGGTGAATAGCATAGAATCATTTGAAAGGAAGCTAGACCAGTAGCTAAGGGAGAAAGGAATAGGAGGATATGTTAATAGGGTGGGATGAAGTAACATGGAAGGAGGCTCATGTGGAACACAAACACTGGCATCGGTCTGTTGCATCAAATGGCTTGTTTCTATGCTGTAAATACAATGTATTATGTAGGGAGTACTATAGGAAATGTCAGTATTTGTAAGTAAGAGAAATTAGGGTTGAAGAATATTCAACATGTTTCTATTTTTAATGCACAAAATAGCTGCCATGTTTCCCTAATTTTCAACAGTGAGTACACTTCAAAAGCACTTTTTGGTTGTAAAGCACTTTGGGACATCCCAAGGTGATGAAATGTGCTGTATAACTGTAAGTTCTTTCTTAACCTGTGAAACTGTATCTTGAATGATGCAGTTGCCCGTTGAAGTAAATTACGGAGGCATAACTCATTCTCATGTTTCCATAGTTCAGAATAACTAAAAACATAAAAGCAAAATACTGCAGATGCTGTAAATCTGAAATAAAAACAGAAAATTATGAAAATACTCAGCATGTCGTGCAGAGAGAGTAACAGAGTTAACGGGAGAATTTTAACCTGGCAGAGTGGGCAGGGGTTGGTGAGTGTGGCAGGTTTAAAAAAAAGTGCCTGTGTGTCAGGAAGCTGGCAGGAACCCACCAACATCCATATTTAACTCATTGTGCTTTGTAGTACACAGGAATTCCCTGGAGGACAGACGGGTCCACTATAAACTTACATGTGTCATGCCAACTTGCTTTGTTGAATGATAATTTTCTTTAATCCACTGACTGGAGATCTGAATTTAATTTTTTTAAAGAAATTTAAGCAAGATCAGATAAAAGATGACTTTGCTAGCGGCTTAAGATGGCCACCTAATTTGCAACACTGTATCTTACATTGTAAAGCCTGTGAGGAGGGAGACAACGGGCTGGATTTTACAGGCCCCCCCCGACGTTGAGGGTCATGGCGCACGGGGGCTGGAAAATGCCTCCGGCAGAGGCTCGCCACGGCCTCGATGCTGGGAAGGCCAGGCCCAATATTGCCGATGGCGGAAAGGCCACATGGCAGACCCCCTCCCCCCCCCCCCACCACTCGGCGACGGGAGCCAATTCTGAATATGTTAATTTATTTAAATCAATTAATTAAGTACTTACCACTCCAGTACTCCCGTGCCTTCGGATACCTGTCCAGGGATCCGATGCAGGACACTGGTGGGGAGTATCTCAGTGCGGGGCAAGGGGCGTGAAGCGGGGTCAACCTCCTCCGATTGGTGCAGGAGATGATGGGAAGGGGTACAGTATATAGTTTACAAACTGTGATGGGGAGGGAGGTCAGGTGCACAAGGTAAGTATTTTGCGGGGGGAGAGGGAAAGGGATGATTTGTTTGGTTATTGGGGCGTGGGAAAGGGGCTAGAAAACTTTCTTTCATTTTTTTTCAATCCATTTTAATTAACTATATCTTTAAATATTTAAATGAAATGGCCTCTGCAACGTACAGTCCAATCTCGCTGGCGAGCTTATAAAATCCAACCCAAAGTGTCAGCAATAACCATGTCCCAGGAAGTTTAAGGGAATTGCCTTTTCTTTTCCTTTTAGCAAAAAGGAATACTGATAACTACTATGTTTGAATCAATGAGTGACTGACATGTGACAAGCACCCCCCGCCCCCCCCCCCCCCCACCACCACCCCCGCCATCTATGGTTTTAAGCTTTATTTCTCTGCAGAAGCTAGGAGAAGCCTCTGGGGACTCCATTCCAGCTTGCAAGCTTCAAATCCTGCCTGTTATCTGACCACCTTTGCATACTCCGGCTACAATCAGGAATCCCATTGGAGGAAATCATCTGCATCGCTGTCTCCAAGAGACCCACCGAGTCAGTCATCTACCTCTTCAAACTAAAAGCCTTAGGACCACTGAATTCAGTTTGAAGCCAGTCGAATCACCAAATGTCACAGACTGTATACCCCTTTTGTCTATGGACTCTAACTCAACCAATCTATCTTTCCTCACTCTGCAACCTATTTGCGTGTGTGTAAACCTCTAGTGTGTGTGTGTGTGTGTGTGAGTGAAGGTCAGCGTGTAGTTTATTATTTTCATTAGTTCGGTAGAATATATTTACCCTCTTTCTTTGTTTAACTCAAGAAAACCTGTCCAATTGGTTCTTGTTATGATTATAGCAAGTAAGTAATCAAACACCTACTGAATTGGCCAGTACATTCACTTTAAGAAAGAATTAAATCTGTTGTGGTCAAACAAGGAGAGGGGAAAGAGGGAAGCCCTTTGACCCCTCCTCACTTGACTGTGACAGAATTTTGGGGGCTTGTCTAGGATTAAACCTAAAGATAAACGAGAAATTGGAAGTGGGAAACCTAACTGATCCCTGGCAAAAATTTAAAAATTTCAATACAGGTTTTGTTGTGATTTTTAGTGCTAGAGTACTAAAATGTCCACATTTGAGGCCAGTACCTTCCTAGAACAGTTAAGTAACTTGGGCCAGGTTAAAAGCCCTATCTGTTGAAGAGTGGAGGAATGTAGCTGAGCAGTTAAAGATTACTATCTGTCCAAAGGCTAGGAAGCCCAAAATGCTAAAACTTGTGGCCAACCATTTTAAAATTGACACTGAAGAGCTGGAGACAGGCATATAATCATCAGCCAGGATTACTGCCTGCCTGGTCTTGCAACCTTTTGAAACATTTAGAGTAACATTAGCTAAGATACAAATAGGACAGAGGAGATTAGAAATAGAATTCCAAGAAGAAGACAGAGAATTCCAAAAACAGAAGGAAGAGAGGGAATTCAAGTTAAGGCAGCTCGAACTATTCAGGGGAAAACTCAATGTGACCCAGTGAAGGCACCCCAGCTCAGGACCAAGTACTGAGCTCTTAAAGTTCTCCCAATTGATACCAAAGTTCAATGAGGAGGATGTGGAAGAATTTTCATCTCTTTTGGAAAGCTTGCAAAACAGTTGCAGTGGCCAGTAGACAGCTGGACACGGTTGTTGCAAAGCAAACTAACAGGAAAAGCCCATGAGGTTTATGATAAGAGTTCATCAGATTATGAGATGACTAAAACTGCTGTCCTGAGTGCATAGGAGCTAATACCGGAGGAATACCATCAAAAGTACCAAACTCTCCAAAAGCAGCCAGAACAAACTTTGAAAGGGTTAAGCAACTTGCTTTCGACCGATGGATAGTAGCACTTAAGATAGGGTCCACCTATGAAAACCTCAGAGTCCTGTTCGAGGATTTCAATAACTCGCTTCCTCTTTCCATAAAAAAAACCACATGGAGGAACAAAAGGTTCAAAGACAAGGCAGGCAGTAATCCTGGCTGATGATTATATACTTATTCACAAGCCTTTGCCCCAAGAAAAACCCTTCCTTAATCACTTCCAAAAACCTGAAAAGGATAGAAGGTAGGAGAGTGATAGGAGGATGAACAGCCATGAGTGAGAAGGGAAAGCTGGACACACAGGGAGCCCTCCTTAGGCCAGAAAGGAAGGTGCTGAGAACAGGAGTGATGCCCAGAAGCCTGTATGTTTCCACTGTAACAAGGCAGGTCACCTTCGAGCTGACTGCTGGAAGTTACAGGGAAAACCCATATGTTTAGTCAAGGTACACCAGACCAGTGCAGGAAAAGGGGCTCTGATGGAAAGTACAGCAGACCAGGCTGTGGCTTTAACTGCAGCAATAAAACCCTGTAAACATACCGCTGTGAGTGCGGGAAAACTTAACAAAATCCCTGAAAGTTATCAAGATTTTATGTCCAGAGGAAAAGTGACCCCATATCCCTCGAGTGAGGCGAGAAAGCCCATAGTTATGCTTAGGGATACAGGGACCACCCAATCCTTTTTGCTGGGTAAAGGCATGACCTTTCCTTCAGAGAGTGCATTGAATGTGAGAGTGCGAGTAAACGTTATCAGAGGACAGTATATGCCTATACCTTTATACCGGGTGGACCTGGAGTGCGACCTTGTTTCAGGAGCAATAACCATGGGGATTGTCCCTAGTTTACCTGTGAACAGGGTCGACTTGCTCCTGGGTAATGATCTGGCGGGGGCAAAGGTGGTAGCTTCTGCAGTGGTTTTAGAGAGACCAAAAGAGGTCAGGGAGACACAGCAGTTACTTGAAAAGGTCCCTGGCAATTTTCCTGACTGTCTGGTGACCCTGTCCATGGCTAAACAAGCTCCATCAGAAGAGGCTGAACTGGCACTGCAGGAAGATGATCCCTTACTGTCTGGTTATCTGAAACCTTCTTTGGGAAGTTAAAGGACCTAAAGGTTGGGTTAAACAGGTCTTCCTTGGTCGAGGTTCAGCAAGCCGACCCAGGGTTAAAAAAGTTAGCACAGGCTGCCCAAACTGAAGCTGAAGCAGAGGGAGTTCCAGAGTGCTACTATTTAAAGGATGAGGTGCTGATGAGGAAGTGGAGACCTCCTCACAGACCTGCAGACAAAGAGTGGACAGTGATACACCAGCTAATGGTGCCGCCGAGGTACCGTAGGGAAATATTGAGAATAGTCCATGAGATTCCAATGGCTGGACATGTCAGTATCAGAAAAACCCAAGTCTGCATAAGACAGAACCTTCACTGGCCACAACTCCACAAGGATGTGGTAGAGTCCTGTAAGCCTTGTCACACGTGCCAGGTTGTGGGGAAGCCACAACCTGCAATAAAACCTGCACCCCTAATTCCCATACCAGCTTTTGGGGAACCGTTCAGTCCAGTGCTGGTAGATTGCATGGGGCCCCTGATGAAAACAAAAGAGGGCTGCCTATTGTATGATCACTTTCAGAGTGATGCCCCTTTCAGAACTCAGTATGCTAATGAGCTAAGTACCAGGAAGTAGTCATGTGACTAAAAGCCATGGTCATTGTGCACAGCAGCACCCTGGAGAAAGGTTCTGCATATAGTTTGCTCTGTACTATATGTATTAATTTAGCTGTTAAAAAACCTTCTAGAGACCTTCAAGGAATTGGAATCCACATACCTCATTGTGTTTCTTAAGATAACACTAAGAAACTTATGATATGGTGGCAGTGGTGGTGAAAAGATAAAATATAAGCTCAAAGACCATGGGTAAAACAGCAAAAGTGAAGAAACTTTAAAACAAATACATGAAAAGAGTGAAAGAAAGCTACATACCTTAGAAGGCTGAGAAAAGCTCTGTAGAATGAAAGCGTGGCTGAAAGGCAAGCCATCGGGTGAATCAATGTGCCGATGATCAAGAAATCCTGGTTAAAAAAGCCATTAAACAGTTTTTAAAAAATCATTTTCTAAAGGCTCCGTGTGAGCAAGAGTAAAAAAAGGAGAAAATCCTGAAAAAAGTGTGAACTTAAAAATAAACAAAGTCTGATAGTAAACAAATAGCATGGGAAACTCCTGAACACAGCAGAGTCTCCATTAAAGCAGTCAAGCTAAAAGTATCAATAAACCAGTCAAGTATGAGTAAGATAAATAAACTTGAAAAAAACGCAAAGGGGAAAACCCTTGAACTGCCTTTTGAATATCTGCATAAACATACAAGCAAAGTGCTGAAAGGAAAACACAGAGAACATTATCAAGCACCTTTTTACACTCTGTCAAAGCAGCTAGCCTGAAAAAAAGAATTTCTTAAAGGGGGAACAGTGCAGAGTTAATAGAACAAGTTTTAAAACAAGTTTTAAACTACAAATAGAAAAATCATAATAAGTACAATGCTGAAGGCACACACAGCATTGAACAAAGTTAAATATAGAGCAGAAAGCAAAAGAACATTAGAAGGATGGATATCAAATTTCCCAGCATGACCTGAAAGGCCGTTGATATCCTATTCGACTTCAAACTTTTCAAACAAAGAATGCAGTAATGCTTCGTAGACCAAGCGATTGTCGAACCAGAAAAGCCGGCTATGAAAATAATGATAGCAGTTGGAAATGAGGCGTTACACAGAATCAATATCGCTGGCTTATCTGAAGAGGACCAGAAAGATCCCACAAAGATATGGAAAGTGCTAGAAGTTCAGCTTCAGGTAAGAGTGAATTTTAGAATTCATCACCTGGAATTGATGTCGTACAGGCAACAGCCACAGGAATCAATAGATCAGTTTATCAGTAGATGTGTAGTAAGGGCAATGAATGCAATTTTTCAAAAACTGAGTTGTTGAAGCAAATAATGGAGCTGGTGATTGTCTCAATACCCATTGAAGTGTTTCAAAAAGACCTCTTGGGAAAAGGAAAGGTCACAGCATTGATATGCTGCTAGAAGATGGCAGGAAATATGAAGCCATCGTAGCTGGACAACAGCATCTGCAAGCACTAGGTGCAGCCGACAGTATCAGCACGGTAACCAGGTCACAAAACGTAAGCGAGCTGTGTTGTAAGTGTGGTTTGTCCCACTCACCACAAAGTTGTCCTGCATTTCAAGATCTGTGCAAGGTGTGCAGTGAAAAGGACACTGGGCCCACCTATGCAAGAAATTTGGCTCCAAAGACGCAGACAGAAGTCACAAAAGGACACAAACAGAAGACAGGTGCAGCAACAGGGCAACAGCAGCAAGGAGAGCACCAGAGACCTGTGTAAATGCAAGCCGATACACAAAGTCCACAGCAAAACAGACCTGAGGCAAGACTCAGAGTGGAGCAATTCTCAGCCAGAAGACATACAGGCGTTTCACGTTGTGAACCTGACACATTGGGCTGGATTTTAAGGAGCCCTCAATGTCAGGATCTGTGGCGGGGGGAGGGGCCTGAAGGTGGCCTCGGATGAGGCCCGCCATGGCCCTCGATGCCAGCAGGGCCCAGCCCGATCCTCCCGGCGGCGGCAAGGCGCTGTGTGTGGCCTCCCCATCACTGGGTGACAGGACATGAATTAACATATGCAAATGAATGAAATTAATAAATTAATATGCACTCATCTGGGATCTTACACGCCTGCTGTGGTCTTCATCCCGGCGGCCGGCACTGCAGCTCCTTCGGATCTCCACCCAGGGAAACGAGGCACAACTCTGGTGGGGCGGGGGGGAGGAGGTCAAATTAACGTCAAGGGTATAGGGGATGGTGGAAAGGGTTGGAGTTTGAAGTTCGTGGGGGGAAGTCAGATGGTAAAGCTAAGTGTTTTGGGGGGGGGGGTGAGTAAATAATTAATTTAATTGGTATGGGGGGGGGGAGGAAATGGTTAAAATAAATGTATTGATTTAATTTTATGCCATGTATCTTTAAATATTTAAAAAAGCCGGTAGGGCTGACAGCCCTTTAAAAATGGCATCAGGCAGCTGACGCTAATGCCAGGGATGGACAGCGCGTCCCCTCCACGTGATTGGGGGAGGGTGGCCTGCCCCGGCTATTTAAATGAGCCGCTGCATTTGAGATCGCGGCAGCCATTTTTGAAGCTCGCTGCCAAGCCCATTGTGTTGATGAAGTCAAACAACTGGAAGCTTTTGCTGCTATTAATATTATGTGCCAAAGAAATTTGGCAAACACACACTCAGGTCTAAGATTGACAGGGGAGATAGTGCAAATATCCTACCAGTCTGAATCCTGAAGGATATGTACCTGGGTTGTTGGAAATTAATGATACAACTGACAACTGCGAAGTTAACTGCACACAATGGGTCACTCATCCCTTGCAGTGGCACACTGACAATGCAATGCAGCGATGGAAAGTCGGCATGGACTACCAGCGTGTAAGGACCTCAACATCATGACTATCCATGAGGTCACCAAGGTACCCATTACAGCAGAAGAGACCAAGGGTACCCATATTGATTTGGTTCAGGACTTACAACAAATGTACCCAGATAGGTTCAACGCCATAGGAGATTTTAAAGGCGATGCCATACTGTACCTCAGAGAGGATGCAATTCTATCAATCAACCTGCCCAGAAAGTGCAGCGTGCACATACAAGAAAGGCTTAAGCGCAAGTTGGATGACATGGAACGTGATGGCATCATCCATCGTTTGCATCATCACACAGACTGGGGTACAGCTCAATTATGTATGTGTTAAAGAAGGATGAAGCAATCAGGATATGTCTAAATCCAAGGCAGCTAAACCTCTCCCCAAAGAGATGCCCCCACAAGGTTCCAACACTAGAGGAATTGAATCGCAGGTTCACAGGAGGCAAATTCTTCTCCAAGTTGTATGCTAAACATGGATATTGGTCAGTACACCTAGCTAAGGAATCTCAGGAAGTCACCACCTCCAGGACATTATTTGGAAGATATTGCTTCCAGAGACTACTCTGTCAGTCAAGATCTGTTTCAGCAGCATATGGACAGAATTATAGAAAGTGTGCCTGAATGTATATGCGTCGTCGATGATACTGCGGTAATGGGCAAAACCAAAGAAGAGCATGATTGAAATTTTCATTCATGGATGGCAGTAACTCTTCGTTTTAACAGCAAGAAGTGCCAGGTGAATGTAAGTCAGATCAATTTCTTTGGCTCCATCAATACAGGTTGCGGAATCCGTCCTATCACAGGCAAAGTCGAACATGTAAAGTATATGCCTACTCCACAAGACAAGGAAGATCTACAGAGATATCTTGGCACCATACATTCCAAATTTTTCTGACAAAGCATCATCACTGAGAGAGCTCTTAAAGAAAGCTGTACCATATGTATGGCAGGAGGACCATCAGTATATGTTTGAGTCTCTCAAACAAGCATTGTCAGCAGAAACCTGGACCCTGCAGTACTATGATCCAAGGAAGAAGTCAATCCTGGAAGTCGATGCCTCACAGAAAGGGTTAGGAGCATGCATCCTGCAGGATGGCAAACCAATTGCATTTGGATCCAAATGTTTTTCCTCAGCCCAATTCAATCACTCAAACATAGAGCGTGAAACATTTCCTCTGGTGTTTGGGATCACAAGGTTCAGTAAGCAGTTCACTGTGGAAACTGACCACAAACCACTGAAGATGATCTGGCGCAAACCATTGGCAAGCACATCACCTCGACTACAGCGACTCTTAGTGAAAGTACAGGGATACGATTCGATGTCTACTACAAACCAGGTACCAAAATGGTCACCTCAATCTGCTGAGCAGATTGCCTAACCCGAACAAGAAGGCAGACGTCCCACTGGATCTACAAGTAGACAGCATGGACATCGAGGTGGAGGATGTGCTCAAAATCGATTTATTGCATTTTGGTCAGCACAAATGTGACCAACTACAATCAAAAACAGTCAATGACCCACAACTGAAGACACTGTGGAGAGGCATCATAGAAGGATGGCCTGATATGATAAAATAGGTGCCAGAAACCCTCAGATGCTTTTGGCTTCTAGAGATGAACTTGGTATCGCGAGAGGCATAACCTTCAAGGGAAAACAAGAGATTGTGCCCAAAGCTCTCTGACAGGACGTCTTGTCACAACTTCACCAAGGTCATTTGGGCATAGAGTGAATGAGACGATTGGCACGAGACACTGTTTATTGGCCAAGGGTCAGCGGTGACATCAAAAAGTCAGTGAGGATGTGTAAGGCATGCCAGAGCCACCAGCCACAACAATGTAAAGAACCCTCACAAGGTTCCATCAGTCCCTTGGTCCAAAATCGCCACTGAACTATTTTCCGTGAATGGAGATTATTTTATCTTAGTCACCGATTATTTCTCCAAATTTCCAATTGTCAGACAAGTAAAAGACACTTCAATCGCGATCGTCACAGACACATTGAGTGCCATATTCAGTCTGTTCAGTGCACCTGCAGAAATTATGTCTGACAATGGGCCACAGTATATGGGCAGACCTTTCAGGGATATGTGTGCCATATAGAGCATAAACCATGTGACATCCTCACCACATTACCCTAGATTTAATGGTCTTGCCGAGCAAATGGTTCGCACAGTCAAATCACTTATCCTGAAGTGTAGGACAACAAAACAAGATTTTTGTGTTGCCATGTTACACCTTAAAGCTACACTATTGGATATGAGCTTACCGTCACCAGCAGAGATCATGTTTGGCAGACAAGTGCGGACGACTCTGCCAAGCCATCATCTGTCCAAATTCTCCGAGATGCAGGAGACACTGCTCAAAAAACAAGGGAGAATGAAGATGGTGCATAACCGACATGCAGGGGCGGAACTACCTCAACTACACATAGGACAAAAGTTCAGGGTCATACACCCCACAATGAGAACATGGTTACCTGCAGAGGTATCCAAAGTATGCAGTGAGCCGATGTCTTACAAGTTACAACATCTAACGAAGCAGTGTTGAGGAGGAACTGAAACCAATTAAGAGAAGTGTGCAGTACTCCAATTGCGTACAGCGGACTCAGAAGGAACAAACTCCGACAATGAGGAACAACAGGCCAACAACCAACACATTGACAACACATCTGCAAGCCAAGAACAGCCAAGTGAAATTCACATCTCCAGAAAGTTATACCATAATAAGATCTGGAAGAGATGTCAAACCACCAAAACGATATATGGATCCTTAAGCTTCTGCAATCATAAATTTCACAATGCTTGTCTTTATACTTGAAAATGTTATAATCTCTCTCCCTGTATAACTAATTTTGATATTATCCAATTTTATGTGTTTTCACTTGTAGCATACGAGACATCTTTGGAAAGAATGGATGTTGTATGATCACTTTAAGAGTGATGTCCCTTTAAGAACTCAGTATGCTAATGAGCTAAGTACCAGGATGTAGTCATGTGACTAGAAGCCATAGTCACTCTGCACAGCAACACCCTAGACAAAGGTTCTGTATATAGTTTGCTCTTTATTGTATGCACTGATTTAGCTTCTAGAGATCTTCAAGGAACTAGAATCCATGTACCTCATTGTGTTGCATACAAAGAAACTCGAAACACTACCAGTATCTTTTCACTATTATGGATGAGGCTACCCGATTTCCAGAGGTTATCCTTCGAAGAACTATCTCTGCCAAGGTAGTGGTGGAGGAGCTAACCCAATTCTTCACCCGATACGGGTTGCCTGCTGAGATCCAGTCAGATCAAGGCACAAATTTTATGTCCAATATTTTTCAAAGGTCACGGGTAACCTGTGCATAACCCAGCTAAAGTCCTCAGCCTACCACCCACAGTCACAAGGGGCTTTGGAGCAATACCACCAGACCCTAAAGACAATGATCAGGGAATAAACTGCTGTGAGTACCCCCATGACTGGGACAAAGGGCTGGGATTTCTTCTGTTTGCTACCAGAGACTCACCCAATGAGTCCACTAGCTTTAGTCCCTTTGAATTAGTTTATGGACACGAGGTGAGAGGTCCTCTAAAACTAATCAAGGAGAGGTTTTTGAGACCCAAGGTCGAATCTTCCCTGTTGGACTGCATCTAATCTAGCTCACAAGAGCCTTTGTGGTGGCTCTGGAACACCTAAAAGTCTCCCAGACAGCTATGAAAATGCAGGTGGATAAACATGCCAAGGCCAGAACATTTCAGCCCGGAGACCATGTGTTAGTGCTATTACCAATACAGGAACAATTGTTGAAAGCCCGGTTCAGTGGCCCGTACAGAGTAATAAAGCGAATTAGCAAGGTGAATTATATAATTGACACCCCAGATCGTAGGAAAAAGCAAAGGCTGTGCCATATCTATTTGTTAAAACAGTATTAGAGCTAGGAAGGGGACAAAGAAGCACAAGTCTGTGGCAGTCAGGAAAGAGGAGGGTGAAAGGGCCAATGAGGATGAGTTAGAGAGAGGCTGGGAGGATTCCCAAATCAAAATGCCGACCGTCCAGTTAGCTAACACTGAAATGTTAGGGAAATTAAATGCTGTACTCTGCTATTTAAATGCAGAATAGAGAGGAGACCTAACAAGGCTGCTCACAGCATTTAAAGGGATCTGCAGGGACAATCCAGGGTGCATAACCCTAACCCTACACAATGTGGATGTAGGAGAGACCCTTCCCATAAAACAAAATCCCTGTCATCTAGGTCCCAGGAAACTGATCCAGGTTCGGGTGGGAAATTCAGTGCATGCTGGAGCACAAACTGATTGAGCCCGGATGGAGCAGTTGGAGTTCCCCAGTTGTGCTGTTGCCCAAACCCAATGGCTCAACAAGGCTCTACATTGATTACGGAGAGATTAATGCATGTTCTTTCTGTCTACAAAGAACAGGGCCCTGTGCAGTAATATATGTAGCTTCCAGTACACGCAAATGCGCTACACTGCTAGCCCGACTGACAATCTTAAATTGATTGTCAGCGTAATTCTTAGCACACTGAGGATTATTTAGCAAATGTTGTCCAATCACGGAATCACATCGAATGTTGGACACTGATTTGTGTTTTGAAAGCAGGGGCTGGCTGGATACGGCCTGTACCTTGCCCGTTGCACGGCACCCTGTTCTCTGCAGACAGAAAGAACATATACACACATTGCACCTGTTTCAGCTAAACAAAAAAGTGACTGCCATTTGCTGGTTCATTCCTCAGGGCAATGTCTTGACCAATCAGAGCCAAGCTGCCTGGTTTAAATTTCAAACAAAGCTTGGCAGTTAACTGTCAGTCACCATAAACTGGTGCATTCTCCATAGTAACACCTCTACCAATCAGAGTCCACTTACCAACCAATCATCACCCTCTTCTCATATAGTTTAAATTTATTGTTTCCCTTACATTGGTATTCTTGCAAATTGTCCTGATGAGTGCAAGACAAAAAGCTTCGACAAAATGTCTATTTTCAGCAATACTCAAGTTCTGCACTACCAAACGACAAAATAGACTTGTTAAAAAGGCACTGGCAGATTCCCTTAGCTACCTGAGCTAAATAGATCTCGGCTTTTGTCACCCCAGATGGCTTATTCCAGTGCCAGGTAATGCCTTTTGGATTAAGAAATGCCTCAGTCACATTCCAAAGGCTAATGAACCAGGTAGTGGCTGGCCTACCCAACTGTGTAGTGTACCTGGATGATCTGTTAGTGTACAGTGACACCTGGGGGGACCACCTAGACCAGTTAGAAGCCCTCTTCTGAAGATTACAGTCGGCTGATCTCATAGTAGATCTTGCAAAGAGCAAGTTTGCTAAAGCTGAAGTAACCTACCTAGGGTATATTGTGGGCCAAGGGCAAGTGTAGCCCAGAGAAGCAAAGGTGCAGGCGCTGATAGATTTTCCCATCCCCACGACCAAACGGGAAATAATGTGATTTTTGGGGATGTGTGGGTTTTACCACAAGTTTGTCCCAAACTTCAGCCCTATAACCGCCTCATTGACAGACTTATTACAGAAAAAAGCAAAGGGAGTGTGGTCAGGGAGGTACCAAACAGCTTTTGAGAAGCTGAAAGCTATCTTAACCAACGAATCGGTGCTGGCAGCTCCAAACTTTAACAAACCATTTAAAGTGGCAGTGGATGATAGTGACCTAAGGGTAGGGGCCATCCAGCTGTAAGTTGATTAGTTAGACATTGGAAGACCAATTGGGTATTTCTCCAAAAAATTAAACAAACATCAAAGAAGATACTGTGGAGAAGGAAGCCCTGGGATTGTTGCTGGCTCTCAAACATTTTGAGGTATATGACCAAAATGGATATAGAGAGACCATAGCTTATACTGACCACAATCCTTTGACCCTGCTAGAGAAATTCAAAAGCCATAACGCAAGGCTTTTTTGTTGAAGCCTGCTTCTGCAATCTTACCACCTAAAGATTATCCACATTTCAGGTAAAAACAATGTGATAGCTGACTCTTTAACTCGGGTTTAGCTGAGCACAGAACCATCCCGGATATAAAAAAAACTGAACCAGAGTATGGCGATGACAGTGAGACTGAAGAGTACGTGTGTACAGTTCTTTTTAATTTGCGACTTCATAATGAAATGCTTCTCTCGTCACATTTCATTTCACGTGGTGGGGAGGTGTCACGCCAACTTGCTTTGCTGATTGATAATTTTCTTGAATCCACCTACTGGAGATCTGAATTTATATATTTTTTTAGGAAATTTTAAAAAGAACAGATAAAAGATGACTTTGCGAGCAGCTTAATATGGCCACCTAATGTGCAACACTATATCTTACATTGCAAGGCCTGTGAGGTGGAGATGATAAGATTTTTGTGTGTTTAGGTAGGATGTTGATTAGCTTTTGACCCACAAGGTACAAAATCTGGTATCTTAATCAAGATAGAGAGTTTATTAAGTATGGCAAGAATATACAAGCAATACTTAACCAACTGCAGTAGTTATACAGCAGAGTGTAGGGTGTCTTCAGTCCTTGCTTTCCAAGCTGCTGAGGTGCAGTCTTTTTTCTTGAGGTGTTCTGTTGACTGTAGGTTGGTATCTTCTTGAATTGTCCCAGCACATGCCATTTATGGTTCCCTCTGAGGGTACCTTCCTTCCATATTACAGTTCACGTTAACCCTTTAATTGGTCAGGTATGACCTCAACTTCAATACATTGTCTCTTCTTGATTAGTCAGATTACAGCAGGTATGACCCTAACCTCTGTACATTGTCGCTGCAAACTGCAGGCCCAAGTCATTGTCACACAATGGGGAATGTTTGCTGTCCCCATCAATATCCCAGTCTTGAATGGTCTCTGAATATCTTTACTTACATTATCATCGATGTGGAGCCTACAAATCTATCCCTTATTGTGGCTCTGAGTCTGTCTTAATTGAAATGCAGAATGGGCAGTTTTCAAGACATCCAGTCTCATAGCAAAGCTATTTCTGCTATTGTCATGACAGTAAACACAGTCTCCCACCATCTACCCACTATAGTATGCTGATATACATTTCACATTGAACAACATTATTCTAAACACAAAGTCAGTAACTCAGTTCGAATCTAATATATTGATACACATACAAAGTATAACTATACCCAAGCAGAACCACAACATCACTTAAAATCATTCTACTTTAACGAACATGGCATCTCATGTGAGTTTCATCAGACCATAACTTACATAGATTCATCCAACAGAGAAAACATGGCAGAGATTAACCCTTTAATTCCTACAGTCACCACCGTGAGGGTGAAATGCGGGATGGCATTGATCCCTCATACATTATCTCTTTATGAGGGCATATCCTTTCATGGTTTCCTGTCTAACCCTCATTTTCTTTATCATTCCCCTGATTTGTCCTAAGGCACACACCATAATCAGAATTATCACCAACTGAACAATCACCAAGACATGGGAAATAATCTTGATCCAAGGGGGTATTTATGTCCCACCAGTGGCTGTCATCTTCTAGCTCAGGGATTTCCTTTTTTAATCTCCCCATTTTGTTGTTGCAGAAGATAAACGTGTTTGTTGGATGTCTTGATTCTTTGCAACAGATCAGTCAGATGTTCAAGAAAATGCGGAATGTCATAACCAAATCTACTGACATAACAATGTAACTGCTCCTTGAGGTCATTGTTAACAGTGTTATTTATTTGCTGGTGATTTTTTATACTGAGTTGGACCTTGTTTCCTATCTGAGCTGTTGGAGAGGGCCTAAAGCAGAATCACCCTTATTTACTTGACACACTAAACTACCATATGTACACTCTGTGTGGATAGTAACAACACAATACCTTCCCTAGGCAGAGGGAACCAAGGCCCAGGAAGTTCAAGGGAACTACTTGTTCTTCTTGTTTTAGCAAGAAAACTGCTAACTACTATGCTTGAATCACTGAGTGACTGTCATGTGACAAGCCCCTCCTCATCTATGGTATTAAGCTTTTGTTTCTCTGCAGCAGCTAGGACAAGCACCTGGACTCTGACACGTGCAGACCCAAGTAGGAGTCCCTCTCTCTCTCTTTCCATTCCAGCTTGCAAGCTTCAACTCCTGCCTTTTGACTGACCACCTTTGCATACTCCAGCTACAATTAGAAACCCCTTTGGAGGAAATCATCCACATCACTGTCTCCAAGAGACTCATCGAGCCAGTCATCTACCTCTTCAAACTAAAAGCTTCAGGACCACTGAATTCAGCAAGAAGCCAGCTAAATTACCAAACCCCATGGACTGTATACCCCTTTTTTCTATGGACTGTAACTCAACCAATCTACCTTTCCCCACTCTGTAACCCATTTTTGTGTGAGTAAACCTCTAGTGTGAGTGTGTGTGTGTGAGTGAGAGTGAAAGTTGTCATGTGGTTTATTATTTTCATTAGTTCAGTTTGGGCACAATAAAGTTAATCTCTTTCTCTGTTTAACTCAAGAAAACCTGCCCAATTGGTTCTTGTTGTGATCATAGCAAGTAAGTAATCAAACACCTACTGAATTGGCCAGTACATCCACTTTAAGAAAGAATTAAACCTGTTGTGGTTAAAAAAGGAGAGGAGAAAGAGGGAAGCCCTTCAACCCCTCCTCACTTGACTATAACACATGCTAAAGGGCAATTGTATCTATTTTTAACCCTGGATTCTGTCTTTAACTGTCAGCGCACGGGTTTCGCAAGCTTACTGGAGCTCACCAGATAAAACAAGGTGAGCAGATAGCGGAGATTGACTGGGTCAAGCAATTGACAGGCTGAAAAGCCTAGAAATACTGAAATCTTACTTGCCTACATGAAAGGCATTGGTTCACAGGACTTGTTCTGAGAGTGTGCTTTCACTGCTTTGGAGATGATTTCCAATATTTTGGAGGTCATTTCTGCTATCTTGGAGACTTGCCTTTGATCTGCACTTCCTAGCTGTCAGCCTTCTCAGCTGCATGGGGGCTGCTTATCAGCTCCATCGTGGACCTCCGACGAGGAAGAAGAGCAGCAGCAACAACACCAGCAGGAGCAGCACCAGCAGCCTTCTCCTCAACCACCTGCTGCTCCACAGGACAGAGGGGTTGAACACAGAGTTCCAACACACAGAAGGCAGTACCCATATCATGGGGTATATAGGCAGAGGATAAGCCCCCTGGGCATGGTTGAGCACCAGTGTCTCAGGAGGCTCAGAGTTTCATGTCAGGTCATTACTGAAATTTGCAGCCTCCTGGAAGAAGTGGACTTGTTGACACGTGGCCACGTATTGCCAGTGGCAGTCAAGCTCACCACAGCCCTGAATTTCTTCACCTCTGGCTCTTTCCAGGGATCTACTGGTGATATCTGTAGAATCTCACAATCTGCTGACGACAAGTGCATCTTATAGATGTCAGGCGCCATGTTTTCCAGGGCCGCTACTTATATCCACTTCACTACTGTTGAGGCTAGTCGCAGTAAGAGGCCAGTCAGATTTGCTGCTCTGACTGGATTCCATAGGTACAGGGAGTCATAGATTGCACACATGTGGCAAACACAAGCATCCCAAGATCAAATAGCAATATTCATCAATCGAAAGGGATTCCACTCCATCAATGTTCTGCAACCATCGAAAGATCATCATGCATGGCTGTGCAAGATACCCAGGAAGCTGCCATGATGCTTTCATCCTGCACCAGTCAAGTCTCCCACAGATATTTACAACTCCAAGCAGACTGCTTGGAGTCAAGGGCGACATTCTAAGGACATTGCTGATAACCCCTCTGGCAAGCCCTACCACTGATGCTCAGGAAAGCTACAACCAAAGCTGCATGAAGTGGGGTCATTGAGAAAGGCATCAGGATGCTAAAGATGCAATTCAGGTGCTTGGACAGATTTGGGCTGAACAGAATGGTAGTGAAGTGCTGCACCTTGCACAACATTATGCAGCAAAGAGGACTGGAGTCCCAGGAAGAGGAAAGTGGTGACGGCTCTGCATCTTTGGAGGAGGAGGAAGAGGAGGAGCAACAAGAGGAGAAGGAGCCCAATGTGGCCAGGGTACCTGCAATCACTCACTTACCTGCTGGGGTCCCTGGGACGGACTAAGTCAGGCATGCTTCAACTAATCTGAGACAATGCCGTCATCTGGCACATCAATGTTGAACCTAGTGTGCATTCCCACCCACCCCCCATCCCACAGCCCCCGCACAAACCATTCCCAAAGTCAACAATCCATCCCTCTTACTGATACCCACTGATTTCCCCGACCCCGGGGTGATGGGCTGGGAGGTGGGGGGAGTGGGGGGGGGAGGCAGTCCAGAAAAATAGCAGGGAGCCATGTCGGGACAGCTTCCCGATGCATTCAGCTGCTAAGGAGATTTTCCAGTGGCAGGCCTGGATGCAAAGTCATTGCCTGCTGAATGGAGGTTGGCAGCCAATTTAAATAACTAACAACCCACTTGGGGTTGATTCCTTTGGGTAGCCAGCATTTTGCCAGCAGCAGAGTGACTCCCCACTGAGGCCCCAATGGGCCATCGGGAGGGGCCTGCCTGTTTGTGCCTCTGATCTTTAATTTAAAACTTACCCTTCCAAGGGCGGCTCCATTTTGAGGCTTCCATTCGGTCCCCCACTGCCTCAGCAGTGCTCACCACTCTGGAGCTGCTGAGGCTACAGAGCTGCCAGCCCTCTGATTGGGCCAGAGCATCTACATAATGACCACCGTCCTTAACTGAAAAGAGCTGAGCTCATCCCACTGCTAGCAAGTGCAGTCTCGCGAACACCATTTCGCCACGACATCAGGGTCCCGAAGCCCGTGGCAACATCCTGCACCCACCATCTCAAATACCCATACATGATGAGACTCTGCTTATCTCCAGTGTGTCCTCCTATGCAGCAGGCCTAAGGACCACCCCCGGGTGCTCTGCACTCTATCCTCCTGCAAGAAAAGAAAGAATGGAGTTATGAATGTGAGAAATGGTATGTGTTGAGAGGATGGAAGGACAACATTTATGGAGGGTGACTTTGAGGGATGGGTATGATATGGCAATAAGATGAGGTGTCAGTGAGGACAGGTCAGATGGGGATGTGGGGAGGTGCCTCAAAAGAAGGAATGGATGCACCTGCAGCTGTGTTAGTCTGAGGAATGATGTACAGAAGACTGGGGCAGTCAGAGTAAGGGGGTGTGCCCTTGACTGAGGCATGCAACTCACCGTTCCTGCCCTGCTGAGGTCATTGAACCTCTTGTGGCACTGTATCCAGGAGCAAGGCACTACGCTGTCACTGCTCACCTCCTTTGCCACTTCCAGCCACACCTGCTTGGTCTCCGAGGCAGGATTCTTCTTCCCATCCACTGGGAACTGAATCTCCCTGCAGACCTTTACAGCCCGCAGCATGATGTCCAGGGATGTGTCAGAGAACCGTGGAGCAACCTTTCCTCATCGACGCTCCATCTGTCAAATAGCTGTCTCTCTTTTGACACTTGTGACCCTCACAGGGTCCCTTTAAATAATGAAGATTCAATGGTCAAGCACGGGACATCATCACTTCCACCCACTCTAATTGGTTTGGAAACCTGAAAGCAAGATTCTAATGCCATGGCTCAGTTAAAAAGCAACTTCAAAACTTGCAGCTCAAGCTTTTGGACCTCCATATGTTGTGTCCTTTCCCGCTGTGAGTGGATCAAAACATTAAAATTCAGCCAATGTTTCAGTTTGTTCAACTTTTGTCAGAATTGACAAAAGGTCATCACCCTGAAATATTAGGGCGAATTTTACCGTGCCCCTGACGTCAGGGGTTGTGGCGGGGGGACCCAGAAAATATCTCCGGGAGAGGCACTCCACGGGCCTCGACGCCGGGAAGGCTCTGTACCATATTACCGGCAGCAACCAGGCCTCGTGATTCCCCCCACCCCCAACCCCACCCCGCTGCTCGGTGACAGGAGCAGGATCTAAATATTTAAATTAATGTTAATTAATGAATTAATTACCTACCTGCTCCTGTCAGCCATCCCACTGCAATATTAAGTTAGGTTGTCGGGTCTCCCGCACCTTTGGATCTCCATTTGGAGATCTGAGGCAGAACACTGTTTGGGAGGGGGGAGCTGGTAAGTTTTCAGGGCAGGGGGGAGCAGGGAAAATTATTGCAATTGGTGGAGGGAATGGTGGAAAGAGGTTGAAGGTCAAAGGTAATAAACTTTGGGGGAGGGGAAGGTTGGGATTGCAAGGTAAGTCAAGGTAAGTTTTTTGGGGGAGAGGGGAAGTAAATAAGTTTTTTAGTCAATGGGAGGGGGAGGGAGAGGGGCTTGAAACCTTTATTAAAATTTTCACTTTAAATTTATAATTCCTGTAACTTTAAAAATTTAAATTAAACTGAAGGGCTGGAAGCCCTTTACAAATGGCGCAGTGCCTGCGCAGTGGCACCGGACACCCCCACCACGCCACGGAGGAGGGGGTGGGGTATGGTTCATCCCAGCCATTTAAATGAGCCGCCGCAATCAATATCACAGCAACTCCACACCGGGCGGTCCGCACAGCCGGACCACCATTTTGGAAGCTCACCGCCAAAACCAGCGGCGAGCTAGTAAAATGCAGCCCATATTAATTCTGTTTCTCTCTCCACAGATGTTGCCTGGTCTGCTGAGTATTTCCAGTTTCATATCAATTATAAACACCTCAGGCATACCATTCATAATCAGAATAATGAACAGATATTCCTTCAATAGGAAGTACCACTAGTTTTAAAATTACAGAGTATTGAGTAACTAATGTTATTTACAAAGCCTTTTGCTTTGCTGCTTATTTCAACTTTTATTCTTAAATTGATTGCATTTTATGTATACTTGAGCCAATCCCATATTTCTGCAAATGAATACATAGCACGAATATTACTATATTTGTTACGCCTTCCAGATTGCAAATTTTCAAATGGATCCATAACAGAGGTGAAATTCTGTGAATAGAAAATAATATGGTGAGATTCATTTTTTTAAAAACATCACCAAGAATTTCCCAGAGAGTTCTTCTGATCGGTTGGCTTAACTTCAGGGGAAATTTACACGGTTTCCAGGGATTCTACCAATTTTCCAATAAAATTACATTGACAAACGAGGAAATTCCTCATGAAAATTTCCAGTGTAAAAAATTGTGGCATGCCTTCTCTGATAGCTTTAGATTTCATGTCTGAATTTAAAAAGAGCTGTTCCTTTTTAAATGCAATAGGCCAAAAGAGGAAATTGTAAATAGAATAAACAGTAGACAAATATAATGAATCAAAAGATCAATTGCAATGATTCCAAATGGATGTCTATGATCAGTGAGTTGCACTATGACTGTCTTAAATTCTGTTTTTATGTGTACACGTGTGAAATGTGGAGCTGAATTTTGAGGCGTCTCCGCCTGGCGGAAACTGGATAGCCCCAAGAAAAGTGGGAAAGACTCACCGTCCCCTTCGCTCTGTTGCTATGGCTAAGGGAATCTAATCTCCTCCCCCTCCCTCGGCCTCCCACTGGGTGTCCCCGGCACACTGCACCCACCACCTCTGCACCCCTCCCCCACCCCCCCCCCCCCCCCCCCACTCAGTCAGTCACTTAAAACATAAATGAGAGTCATTCAAATGTCCTAGGACTCAAGGAAACCATAATACTGGCTGAGAATATTTTTGGACCCAGTATATGAGACATGGTATATGTCAGGTGCTTGGGAGGAACTTTGGACCTGTGGTTTCATCACTGGGTGTTTTCCTCACCTCATGTCTAGGTTTGTTCTAGAGAAATTGATTGATTGCTGTGATTAGTCAAAACCTCCAGAGTCATTGTATCATGCTGGTAGAAAGCAAACTAGATGGACCGAGGCTATTTTTAAGTTTAGCAATTCCTATGAATGCAGATCTCACAACTATTAATGTTGTTTCTCAGGTTTCACAATTGCTTACAGGTATCTCCCACGATTGCTGATGCAGCAAACCCTGTCAGCTGATGTGGTCAGCAGACTGGAGTAGCCGGGACAGATTTTCCATATCAGCAAGAAAGTTGTTTTTCTTTTCAAAATTTATCAATCAAAAACTCACAAGGCTAATGATTTCTTCTAAAGAAATTGGAAATTTCTTTGGAAAAATAAAGTGCTCAGTCTAGACTTCCCATTTAAGACATACTTATTATTTAAGGAATTTTATGTTGACAGTATGCCATCAGCAGCAAGCAATTGGTATTCTAGCAGTTCACTTGTATAAAGGAGTCCAACACTGCAAAACAGGAAGGAAGGTGTGGGACTCATTTCTATTAGTCAAAAATCCCATTGGGCGCCAGCAGAATAGTGGAAAAGTGAAGAACAAGGGGAATGTCACAGGTGTCCAGGTAACTAGTGGTCCCAATAGGATTTAAAGGGATTCAAACCAGCTGTTTCCACAAGGATGTGATTTTAAGGAGAAATGCGGTGACAAATGGTTAGATTAGATCATGAAGTAGAACCTGGCTGGTGGACCAAACATGATGAGCTTAACTACATCTTCTTGTTATCACATTCTTGTTGTTGCATGTCCATTCTCCTTTTTGTCCCTGGTTAACTTAAGTAAGTTTGTTTTGAGTATTTTACAATTTCATAATCACTTTGAAACTATTTCTTTCAGGCATATCGATGCCAATCCCCGTTATCGGCATTCAAGATGAATCCAGGGTTTTCATTGACAACAGCTGCGTTATTAATGAGGAAAGCTTTGTCCTTGTGGGTTCGTTTGTAGCATTCTTTGTTCCACTGATTATAATGATCTTCACATATTGCCTGACCGTACAGGCACTGCAGAAACAGATCAGTGTGTTTTTAGGCGACCAGAAACAAAAGTGTGCAAGCTTGCACGTCTTTAAAAAGGAGAACTTAGCAGAAAATGCAACAGTGATACAAAGGTCGGACATGGCAGATATAAGTCCAAAACCACCCTTGAATAAGGAAGCTAGGCTCTTCCGGAAAGGAACCATGCATTCGATCAACAATGAACAGAGGGCTTCAAAGGTTCTTGGAATTGTCTTCTTTTTGTTTGTAGTCATGTGGTGCCCGTTCTTCATCACTAATGTCATGTCTGTTATCTGCACGGATTCTTGCAATAAAGCCATCATTGGAGAGCTGCTCAACGTGTTTGTCTGGATTGGTTATACCTCATCTGGTGTCAATCCACTAGTTTACACACTCTTTAACGGAACTTACCGCCGAGCTTTTTCCCACTATATTCGTTGCCATTACAGTATCAGAAGAACCAGAAACCACTTCACAATCATTGCCTCCACGTCAGCAATATATGAGAGAAATTTGGAAATGACTACCACCAACAATGGAAATAAATCAGTGAGTAATGAATTGCAAGTCCCTGAAGAAAGACTACATGTAGCACTAGGATCAATGGAGTCTTCTATAGACAATTGCATTATCATCAGTGAAAAAGTTAGCTGTGTGTAATGTTGGGCCTAGCATACTTGGCTATTAGTATGTGGCCTAGCATACTAGGCCATTAGTTGCATGTAATGTGGGGTCTAGCCTTACTAGGCTATTAACTGTGCATAATATGGGGCCTAGAATATTAGGCCACAAACACAATTAAATCACTGTAATGAATATATGTATTGGTCAGAAAATGTTTATTGCTTGGTTGAAAGATTTCAAACAATATTGCTACCCGAAAACTATATTTCTGGGTATATCTTGTGAATAGATAATTAACTAATAATAATGTATTCTCTATTCTTCTGTCATTTCAAATACCTACTTGTTTCTCCAACATCGTATTGAGGGACTGACTACCTCTTCAAGGTGTGTGGGCAGAATGATTGGACTGAAATGGATTTCTTAAATTGCTCGACAAAATAGGATAGCAAAATATTGTGGATGCTGAAAATATGAAATGAAACAGAAAGTGCTGGAAATACTCAACGGGTCAGGCAGCATTGGTGGAGAGAGAAACAAGAGTTAATGTTTCTAGTTGTTACGGATAGGTGGGAAGTGGTGTGGGTGACTTCCACTTTTTACCTCTCAAATAACCGCAGATAGTGTTTTTTATTTTAAAAAAGTGTTTTAGTCCCTGAGTCCTCTAAGAGTCAAATAAACAGACAAACAATAGGTTTTCTTGTAGGTAAAAAAGAATAACTATTTTTTGAAACAATACCTGAAAATGTTTGCAAGCTCACCCATTCACTCGGGCAACCATATGCACACACAAGAAAAGATAGAGATTAGAGGATAGCGTGCATTTAAGTCCAATTGTTGTAAAACAAATGTTCACTTTAAAACCTTCTGGGTTTTCTGGGGGGACCTTTTAATAGCTTTGCAGACCTGATGTTCCTTGTCTTGGTTCACTGAAGTATTGAAGATTCCTTTGTTTAAGACTCCGTCGAAGTCAATGGACAATCTTGTTAAAGTTTTTCAGATGGGGAGTTTTCAAGGTCACCTTTGGAGTCTCTGCCTCGGTGGTTTAAAGGTGTTACAGGCAGGGTCTTAGTCTTGGCTGGAATAGATTTCTCAGCTTCCTCACTGGCTGACTTTCTCCCTCTCTGTCTCTCAAAGAAATCTCTTTTTTTTTTGAGAAAAACCTTATGAGGCTGGCTTTTGTTCAGGTGACCATAGATGCTCTCCCATGGTGTGTCCATTCAATGTCTTTGAACATGGGGCCATTCTTACACAATGAGGTTGTAATGTGGTTTATCTTCACAAAGTGTTATTTCCCACCTATTATCTTGGCTTTGCATCCAGAGTCACTCTGTCTGCGAAGGTCTTTGTCAGTCCAATTTTTCAAGGTAGGAGCCATTTGGCATTGTTTTGCCTGTTTAACATTTTCATGTGTGCACCCCAGAACTAGTCCAGATGTGATGATGTTTAGTCTCCAGCAGTCATGATGTATATTTGCATTACAGGAGGGGGTCACCTGACCTCTTACTCCATCTTGTTTGCAGCAAAATGTGTCCATTTTTTGGAGTTCAATTTACCAGTTCATCATTAGAGTTTATAATTGCTCGAGTTCACTTTAGTTCATAAATGATCCTTTTGTGAGCATGATAAAGTGAATGACTTTTCATCAGAATTGGAAAAAGTTAGAGATATAACAATTTTTGAGCAAGTGTAGAGGCTGAGTCTGCAATTTATTGCTTTCTGGACTCAACATTGAGTTCAATAATTTCAGGTCAGAACCATAGCTCCCATTTTGCAGACAGCAGGTGCCAGTAATGATATTGCTTTGGTCATTTTCTGCTTCTCTAGACCATCTTTGTTTTCTTTTGTTGTCACATTACTATCCTCCCCTTTTGCTTTACAGCATCATCTCTTTTGTCATTTAATCTCTCCTGCATTCCACCCTATCACAGACCTTCCATTTTGTTCTTCTCCTCCTGCCCCACATCCCTTTCTCTGTCTCTGTGCTTGCTTAAAATCTGTTACATCTGTAACTTTTTCCAGTTCTGATGAAAGGTCATAAACCTGAAACCTTGGTCAGAATCTTCCCAGCCCCACAGAGGTGGGTTTGGAGGTGGGACCGGGAGCAAATTTCAAAAGTCACGTGTCAGGTTTGCACCCTGACGTGTTCCCACCTCTGAGAGATCTTGCCGGAGGTGGAATTAAAGCAGCAGTGGGAACACCCCCCAGCAGCAGCATGCAAATATATGAGGCATTAATTGAAGTGATTAGCGGTCATTTATTGAAGAACCTGAGATTTTGTCAAAGGCACACAGGACCCCTGCTTTGTGTGCAGCTAGTCTGTTTACAGGAGGCGAGAGCAGAGCGAGAGGTCAAGGTGCCATGAGATCAGCATGAAATTTGAATTTTGAGGATACCAACTAGAAATGCTCAGGCCTTCTGCCAGCAAAGGCTTGCAAGGGGATTTGCCTCACCTGCAGACGGATCCACCGCAAAGTACTGGGTGAGAGAGATAAGCTACCAGTTACATAATGAGAATCACGCCTCTATCTTGTGCTGCCTTCTCCTGCTCCACACAGATCAGCAGCACACAGCATTCACAATGGGTCTGGCATCCGCCCATTGCCTCCGGGACTCCAGTCGGCCCTCCAGCCTGCACAGCCCACCTGCTATCCCTAATCGCACAGCGAACACGGTGGCAGCCTGTAAATTGGCCGCCTCTAGGAAGAGCGCAGAGTCGGGCAGATGGCAGACACCAACGGGGGTCTGGATCCAGATATGGTCCCGATGCTGAAAATTTTTAAAGAGCAGAAGATTCTGCCAGTTAACTTTGTTTCTCTCTTCACAGATGCTGTCTCACCTGCTGAGTATTTCCAGCATTTTCTGTTTTTATTATGCAAATAGGTACTTTGACCAGTACTAAAGCTGACGTAACAGCTGGTACGAAACCTGCTGCTATTTTTATGACTATTTCTGGACAGTCTCAAATATGCTCTTTTCTATCTTATGTAACTGTTGGAAAACAAAGTTGTGGCACACTTGCTTGTTCACCATTATTTAACTTCCAGCACACAAAATTGTCCTGTTTTGAAATAGGTTGGCCCATTCTAAATTTTCTTTCCTGTTCTTCAGAAGGAGTTAGCATGGTAAATAAAGGGGAACCAGTGGATGTAGTATATTTGGATTTTCAGAAGCCATTCGATAAGCTGGCACAGAAGAGATAGTTACACAAGATTCAGGCTCATGGGATTAGGGAGAATATATTAGCATGGATAAAGGACTGAAAACAGTGAGTAGGAATAAATGGGTCACTTTCAGGATGGCAGGCTGTAACTATTGGAGTGCCAGTGCTTGGGTTTCACGTATTACAATCTATATCAATGATTAGATGAGGTGACCGACTGTAATATATTCAAGTTTGTTGATGGTACAAAGCTAGGTGGGAGAACGCAAAGGGATATAAATCAATTAAATGATTGGGAAAGAAGGTAGTCGATGGAGTATAATGTGGGGAAGTGTGAAATTATCCACTGTTTCTTTTAGTACAAGCCCACTAATTCCCACAACTACCTGGACTACACTTCCTCACACACTGCTTCCTTTAAGGAATGCCATTCCATTCTCCCAGTTTCGCCGTCTCATCTGTTCTGATAATGCAACCTTCCATAGCCGTGTTTCTGATATGTCTTCCTTTTTCCTCAACTGAGAATTCCCCCTGCCCACCACAGATGACATGGCTCTCGACCGTCTCCGTCTCATTTCCAGAACTTCTGCTCTCACCCCTTCCACTCCCTCCAGAACTATGATAGGGTCCACCTAGACCTCACCTTCCACCTCACCAGCCTCTGTATTCAATGGATCATCCTCCACTATTTCTGCCACCTCCAGCGTGATGCCACTACCAAATATCTTCCCCTCCCTTCCCCTTTTAGCATTCCAAAGGGACTGATTTCTCTGCAACGCCTTGGTACACTCCTCAATTCACTCCTCAATTACCCCCGACACCCCATTCTCTGCTCATAGCACCTTTCCATGCAAGTGCAGGAGATACAACACCTGCCCTTTTATCTCCTCTCTCCTCACCATCCAGGGCCCCAAACACTCCTTCCAGGTGAAACAGAGATTTATGTGTACTTCTTTCAATTTTGTATACTGTATTTACTGCTCACAATGCAATCTGCTTTACATAGGGGAGACCTAACCCAGATTGGGTAACTGGTTTATGGAACAGCTCCATTCAGTCCAGAAGCATGACCCCACACTTCCAGTGGCCTGCCATTTTAATTCTCCACTTTTCTCTCACACTGACCCCTCTGTCCTTGGTCTACTGCAGTATTCCAATGAAGCTCAACGTAAGCTCGAGGAACAACACCTCATCTTTTGAATAGGCATTTTACAGCCTTCTGAGTTCAATAATTTTAGACTGTAATTTCTGACCCTATTTTGTTTCCTTTTTCCTTGCAGGTTTTGGTTTTACGCTTGTTTTTTCTTGCTTTTGCTTGTTGATGGCAGCTGTTCATCATTCTCCCATTCACACCTCCTATTGACACATCTTTTGTTTCTTTTTAATGTCCCATTTGTCCCATTGCCTTTGGTCCTGCACAACCAACACTTTTGTTATTGATTCTTTCCTGTCTTCCACCCTATCACAAACCTTCCCTTTTGCTCTTTCCCACCCTCCCCCTTTTCACTTGCTTAAAACCTATTACATTTGTAACTTGCCCAAGTTCTGATGAATCTGAGACATTGGGCTGGATTTCGGCCGCGAGCTCAAAAATGGCAGCCCGCCCATGCGGGCAGCACACCAAACAGCTACTGCAATCTTAAGTGTGGCAGCTCATTTAAATAGCCGGGATGGCCCACCCTTCCTGCCAATCATGTGGAGGGGGCAGGCTGCCCGTCCCCGGCAATGCCGTCAGCTGTCTCTGTGCAGGCGCTGAGGCCATTTTTAAAGCCCAGTCATCCCTGCCAGCTAATTTAAATATTTAAAGACATATTCAATAAAATTAAATAAATGCATTTCTTTTGCCCCTCTCTCATCCCCCAATAACAATTACATTAACTATTTGCCCTTCAACCCCCACCCAAAACACTTACCTTTACTATCTGACCCAAACTGCACAAAGTTTAAAGTACAATCCTTCCCACCATCCCCTACACCCATGCCGTTTATTTGATCCCGCCCCCCCCCCCCCCACAGTGATAAACTTACCTCCTCCACCCTCCCACCAGTGTCGTGCCTCGTTTTCCCGGATGGGAATCCAAAGGCGTGGGAGTGTCGGCCACAGCAATGAAGATCATGGCAGACCCTCAAGATCTGAGGTAAGTATATGTAAATGCATTAATTTTATTAATTTGAATATGGTGATTGGGAGGCCGCCACAGAGCCTCACCACCGCCGGGAGGATTGCGCCGGGCCCTGCCAGCGTCGAGGTCTGTGGCGGGCCTCATCTGGAGTCATCTTCAGGCCCCCCGCCCCCACCTTAATGGATGTTGATGTCAAAGGCTTGTTAAAATCCAGCCCATTAACTCCATTTGTCTCTCCACAGATCCTGTCTGACCTGCTGAGTACTTCCAGCATTTTCTGTTTTTATTTCAGATTTCGAGCATCCACAGTATTTTGCTTTTGTGTGAAAATATCCAGTTTGATAGAAAGAACGGAATAGCAGAATATTTTTAGAAGGTAAGAGACTAGTATTCAGAGGGATTTGCAGGTCTTTGTATACAAGTCACAGAAAGTTAACATGCAGGTGCAGCAAGCAATTAGGAAAGCAAATGGTATGTTAGCCTTTATTATAAGGGGGTTGGAATATAAGAGTAAGGAAGCTTTGCTGCAATTATATAGGGCTTCCGTGAGGCCACACTTGGTGTACTGTGTACAGTTTTGATCTCCTTATCTTGCCTTAGAGAGGGTATGGCAAAGGTTCACTAGACTGATTCCTGAGATGAAAGGGCTGTCCTTTGAGGAGGGATTGAGTAATTTGGTCCAATATTCTCTGGAATTTAGAAGAGTAAGAGGTGTATAAAATTATTAGAGTGCTTGATAAGGTAGATGCTGAGTGGCTTTTTCCCCTGGCTGGAGCATCTAGAGCTTTGGGTCATAGTCTCAGGATAGAGGGTCGATTATTTAGGACTGAGATGAGGAGAAATTCCTTCACTCAAAGGATTGTGAATCTTTTGAATACTCTACCCTAGAGGGTTGTGGATGCTCAGTCGTTGAGTATATTCAAGGCAGATTGATAGATTTTTGGGCACTAAGGGAACCAAAGTATATTAAGATAGTACGGGAAAATAGAGTTGAGGTAGATCAGCCATGATCTTATTGAATGCTGGATCAAGCTCAAGGGGCTGTATGGCCTACTCCAGCTCCTATTTCTTACATTCTTTAATTTATCCTGAAGTATGTCTTGAATCTCTTCCAAGTGGCTATTTTCATCTGTGAACCCAGTAGTGAATGTCAGCAGACTAATCACGTAGGGTGCAAACCCAGTCCTTCTCCTCACCCAAGATCTGAGCGTATGCACTTTGAAGCATAGGTCACTAGACTGCAATCAATAATGGGATCCAGACTGATTCATTCTCCCCACTACACCAACTCTACTGCACCCACCCCCCCTCCCCCCCCCCCCCCCACCCCACTACCTCCCCTCCCCCATAGCTTGGAGGGCACTAAGTGCAATTGTAGCACCTTAACTGAGGTCAGTAAACTCAACACAGTCCTGGGATCAAACTTGGCCCTTTCCTGATCTGTAGATAAAGTATGTGAAATGGCTTCTGGTGCTATTGGTAATGCGTCCCTGCATGCATATGAAATTTCTCTGTATGTTATTTTAAAACATTTGTTAACTCTCTCAAAATAAATGGGTTACAAATGTGTTAACAAGGAATTTCACACAAACAAAACACTGTTCAGTATAAGTATCACTGAGAGCACTTTTACCCCACAAGGCTCCATTCCGTACTAAGCACCGCTGATGAGATTTTTTAGATGACAGTTTCTCTTTGAATATATTTACATATTTAACACATACCTACCATTACTAATAGCACAATTTCTGTATCTATTATGTTTTAGTTTGCACCACAGTTGGTTGCTGTCTCTGCTCACAGTGTGTGGTTTGGAGGCCCTGATGTGTTATCAGATGCAGTCACAATGTGCACTGCTGTCTAAAATAACAATAATATCTGATTTTTTTCCCTTTCAGTTACATTTTCACTGTAAATTACAAGTAATTTAAAGGTGATGGTATATATAAAATTGAACTTGATGTTAAAAAGGGAATTCTGTAAGAACATCGAAGAACCTCACTGCATCACGGATTGACTTTTCTTAAAGTTAATTTCAATGTAATTTTCTTAAAGTCGCTATCATTTCTAATATGAATGTCAAGTTGACTCACCTGATTTATTTTGTTTGGAAGAACATTCTGAGATTTCTATAGCTGTACAACCACATTGTTGAACTCGTACTGCCTCACCTGCTGCGTACAGCTCGGTAAAGTAAGTTCCAGTTCAGTCCTTCTCAGTTTCTTTTGTCACAAATTCGAAAAGACAGTCTAGATAAACTTTTATAGTCTCCTGCACTAAACATGCATGGATGCACTTTTTAAACACAGTACTAATTTCTGCAATCTCATAATATTCGCTGGCTGCATACAGTATTGTGTATATGTGTGTGTGTTAGTTGACCTTTCCAACCTCCTGCCAGTATGTTGAATTTTATCCTTTAAATAATTCCCCACATTACACTTTGACCTTCATTTGCTTTCGACTTTTCTCGACTTCTGAACATTTCCAGTTCCAGTACACATGGGGCTCCGAATACTTGATCCAATTTAGCAGTGTTTCAAAGTAAGCATTGCACTGCCCATGAAAATATCTCTGATACATTGGGCCTGATTTTCAAAGTGGGCTCAGGAACTGCATCTCTCGCACAACTCTAATTTTAAATGCTAACGCCCTAATTGGGCAGGAGGTGAGCTCGGCGCCCAATTAATTGCGCCAAGTGCCTCCAGGAGGCGGAAGCTGCCTGCCTGGCGCCAGCGTCAAAAACAGGCAGTAGCCATATTGCCGAAGAGAGAAGGCAGCTCCTCAGAAGGCCAACGGAATAAAGGGATGAGACGGAGTGGAAACTGCTAAAACAGAGGTACTGCGCATATTCTGGAGGAGGTTACCAGAGGACCCGATAATTTTAAACATTAAAAGAAATAATTTTCCTTTAACCCACAGCAAATCCAGCAGCTGTGCACTAATGTGCACCAGACTGTTGGGGTTTGCTGAAATCTCCATTAAATATTGCGGTACTGAAATCTCCTGCCTGTTAACGAGCTCCTACAGGAGTTTAATGGGCATTAATTAGAGGCAAGCAGGTTTCCCAGTTCCTCCTCCCCACCAGCATTTTGAATATTGCAGAGTGTCCTGGAGATTTCGGGATCCAGAGAAAACATTTTTTTTATACTTTCATGGGATGTGGGCATCACTGACAAGACCAGCATTTGTTGCCCATCCTTAATTGCCCTTGAACTGAGTGGCTTGCTGGGCTATTTCAGTGGGCAATTCAGAGTCAACCACATTGCTGTGGTTCTGGAGTCACATGTAGGCCAGACCAGCTAAAGAGGGCAGATTTCCTTCCCTAAAGGACATTAGTGAACCAGATGGGTTTTTACAACAATCAATGATAGTTTCATAGCACCGTTACTGAGACTAGCTTTCAATTCCAGATTTTTTAATTAATTAATTGAATTTAAATTCCACCAGCTGCTATGGTGGGATTTGAACCCGTGTTCCCATGACATTAGCCCAGGCCTCTGGATAACTAAGCCAGTGACATTACCACTACGTCACAATCTCCCCTATCATTTTTAAATTGCACCCGTACTGGGCCCAAACCCACCAGCATTTGAAAATCCAGCCTATAAATTCTCAATCTCTACCTTGCAGTGTAGATTTTGGTCACATCCAACAATAGCTGGAATCTCAGCTGCTGGACATTCATCAACATCAACAGTACCAAGGATTGTAGTCAATATGTCAAGTATGCCAATGCTTTGTAACAGCATTTTATATGATATAACCTGGATTCCAGAACTATAGAGAATTATAGAACTGTACTCCAGGGAGAATGTTGTCACTGAGACCGCCCTCAATGCAGCCCAGCCTCTGCCAGTCATGGATGAGCTGGACGTACAGCCAACAAAATCGGAACTCAGTAATACCATTGATTCTCTAGCCAGTGGAAAGGCCCCTGGGAAGGACGGCATTACCCCGAAATAATTAAGAGTGCTAAGCCTGCTATACTCTCAGCACTCTACGAACTGCTATGCCTGTGCTGGGATGAGGGAGCAGTACCACAGGACATGCGCAATGCCAATTTCATCACCCTCTATAAAAACAAAGGTGACCGCGGTGACTGCAACAACTACCGTGGAATCTCCCTGCTCAGCATAGTGGGGAAAGTCTTCGCTCGAGTAGCTTTAAACAGGCTCCAGAAGCGTGTCTACCCTGAGGCACAGTGTGGCCTACTAGCAGAGAGATCGACCATTGACATGCTGTTCTCCCTTTGTCAGCTACAGCAGAAATGCCGCGAACAACAGATGCCCCTCTATGTTGCTTTCGTTGATCTCACCAAAGCCTTTGACCTCGTCAGCAGACGTGGTCTCTTCAGACTACTAGAAAAGATCGGATGTCCACCAAAGCTACTAAGTATCATCATCTCATTCCATGACAATATGAAAGGCACAATTCAGCATAGCGGCGCCTCATCAGACCCCTTTCCTATCCTGAGTGGCGTGAAACAGAGCTGTGTTCTCGCACCCACACTTTTTGGGATTTTCTTCTCCCTGCTGCTCTCACATGCGTTCAAGTCTTCAGAAGAAGGAATTTTCCTCCATGCAAGATCAGGTGGCAGGTTGTTCAACCTTGCCCGCCTAAGAGCGAAGACCAAAGTACGGAAAGTCCTCATCAGGGAACTTCTCTTTGCTGATGATGCTGCATTAACATCTCACACTGAAGAGTGTCTGCAGAATCCCATCGACAGGTTTGCGGCTGCTTGCAACGAATTTGGCCTAACCATCAGCCTCAAGAAAATGAACATCATGGGACAGGACGTCAGAAATGCTCCATCCATCAATATCGGCGACCATGCTCTGGAAGTGGTTCAAGAGTTCACCTACCTAGGCTCAACTATCACCAGTAACCTGTCTCTAGATGCAGAAATCAACAAGCGCATGGGAAAGGCTTCCACTGCTATGTCCAGACTGGCCAAGAGAGTGTGGGAAAATGGCGCACTGACACGGAACACAAAAGTCCGCGTGTATCAAGCCTGTGTCCTCAGTACCTTGCTCTACGGCAGCGAGGCCTGGACGGTGTATGTCAGCCAAGAGCGACGTCTCAATTCATTCCATCTTCGCTGCCTCTGGAGAATCCTTGGCATCAGGTGGCAGGACCGTATCTCCAACACAGAAGTCCTCGAGGCGGCCAACATCCCCAGTTTATACACCCTACTGAGTCAGTGGCGCTTGAGATGGTTGGCCATGTGAGCTGCATGGAAGATGGCAGGATCCCCAAGGACACATTGTACAGCGAGCTCGCCACTGGTATCAGACGCACCGACTGTCCATGTCTCCACTTTAAAAACGTCTGCAAACGCATGAAGTCCTGTGACATTGATCACAAGTCGTGGGAGTCAGTTGCCAGCGATCGCCAGAGCTGGCGGGCAGCCATAGAGGCGGGGCTAAAGTGTGGCGAGTCAAAGAGACTTAGCAGTTGGCAGGAAAAAAGACAGAAGCGCAAGGGGAGAGCCAACTGCGAAACAGCCCTGACAACCAATTTTATCTGCAGCACCTGTGGAAGAGTCTGTCACTCTAGAATTGGCCTTTATAGCCACTCCAGGCGCTGCTCTACAAACCAGTGACCACCTGCAGGCGCTTACCCATTGTCTCCCGAGACAAGGAGGCCAAAGAAGAAGAAGAACCTGGACTGTTCCTTAATTTGTTTTGTTTATGGTCCCACTGCATTCAATGTATGTTATTTGTAAAATTGATCTGCCCCAGACCCATGTCTAGTGCAATGGGTAGTGCAAGGAGTATTTGTCAAAATGGCTGGGACTTAGTTGGTATGTTGCTGTATTGTAAACATTGCTCCACATTGGACAACACAGATGACATAGAGCCTTTAACTCTTGACTCTTAAGTTACAATAGTACGAATTACTCTCACATCTCGTGTCCTTAGACTACACAACAAACCAGTTGAGAGGGCAGCTGGGCGCCAATCCCACACAGGACCATAAGCTTGGATTTGTGCAATGTTGGGTAGGCACTCTTCTCTTCATTCAATTTGCCCTCAATTTCCCCTAACCCTGAGGTGACATTTCTGCTTTTACCTTAGCACGCTGCCACCACAGTCCAGTGGAGATTGACTGAGCATCATCCCTCCCTGTCTCAGTGTCACTCATTAAAATACTAAATAGTGTGGCTATTCAGGAAGCACTTTATCACACAAAGTGGAAATCTGAATCTCTTTCTCAGGCCATGGATGTTGGGTCCATTGAAATTTTCAAGACTGATTTTTCTCCAGTAAGGCCATGAAGGAATATGAAGCAAAAGCCAGTCAATGGAGTTGATGTGCAGATCAGCCATGAATGGCAGAAAAGGCTCAATGGACTAAATGACCTACCCTATATCCTTGTTTCCCATTTTAAAACAAGAGATTTAGTAACCAAGTAAAGAACAATGTGCCACAGTAGAAAGCTGGGAAACATGTGTGGGAAGTCCCATCTGGGTACCGTGCATGAAAGAAATAAAAATAGTATGTCCCTTTGTGCACAGAAAGATAATTTCATATTTCCAACTGCAGAATTTCCAGAAATACATTGGTTTCCAAATTTCTGGTGACCGAGGTTAACAGGCTTCCCCAACAGAAAGCAAGATTTTTTGGGATTCTCAAGGAAAATTGTTGGTGGGAGGGGGAGGTGCAGAGCACCGATGGTGTACACTATGAAACTATTCATGATAGCATGCTGGAAATCTCATGAGCTCCCAATATGGCCAGTCTGCCCCTGCTGGTGATAAATATTCTGAAACAGAATGAGAGTGATGTGGAAAGCACAGATCCTTCCTTTGAAAATTTTTTAATGGGATTAAAAACAACTTCTCATTTTGTGCAATGAACACTTCTATAACTCTTAAGAAGGTTATTGCCAAAAATACAAATGTTAGCAGTTTATACAAGAAAAGAGAATCCAGTCCTTTGTTCTCACCTCTGAATGTAGTATCTATAATTGAAGATCACAAGCGCTGAAACAATGTTTAAGGTGAAGCCGTAACAGGTCCAGCATATTGAATGTAGCGCTCTTAATGCAGTATCGGATTGTGATTGTTGTAACGCTGCTATGGTTGGTTCCAAACCTTTTACAATTTATATTACAAGAATGTCAAAATAAGTTTACTCAGAAGGAAGAAAGCAACCAAACATTAACTTATGCCTTCCTGCTATTCCTCCTGCATTTCACAAAATCAGAGCAGCTACAGGAGAGAGTGAAACAAATTAGTTGAAAAAAACAAATACTTCATTTTTGATCTGTTTACTTTGAGAATAGAACCAGACCACAGAGAGCTGTAAGACACACATTTTATTTCCATTATTGAGGTGACTGGCATCATCACCAACAACAACTTGCATTTATATAGCATCCTCAATGTAGTAAAATATCCCAAGGAGCTTCATAGGAGCGTTATCAAACAAAATTTGACACTGACTCACATAAAGGGATATTAGTGCAGATGACCAAGGTTTTAAGGAGTGTCTTTACGAAGGAAAGAGAGAAAAAGAGGCAGAGACCTTTGGGGAGGCAATTCAAGGGCTTAGGGCCTCGGCAACTGTCGGCATGACCGTCATTGGTGGAGTGATTAAAATCACAACAGCTCAGAATTAGAGGAGCACAGAGATCTTTGAGAATTGTATGGCTGAAAGGTGATACAGAGGGGTGAGGCCATGTAGGGATCTGAAAGCAAGGATGAGAATTTTAAAATCAATGCATTCCTTAACCGGGAGGCAATGTAGGTCAATGAAAAGGACTTGGTGCAAATTTGGATATGGGCAGCAGAGATTTAGATGAGCTTGAGTTTACAGAGGGTGGAAGATGGGAGACTGACCGGGTGTGCATTGAAGTAGCCAAGTCTGGAGGTAATAAAGGCATGAATGAGGGTTTCAGCAACAGATGAACTGAGGCAGTGGTGAAGTCAGGCAATGTTCCAAAGGTGGAAATAGTCAGCTTTACTAATGGTGCAGATTTGTAGTTGGAAGCTCATCTTGGGGTCAAATGCAACCAAATTTGCAACAGTCTGGATCAGCCTCAGACAGTTGCCAGAGAGTTGGATGGGAACAATGTTTGTGGCAGGGACCAAAGATACTGGCTTCGGTCTTCTCAATATTCAATTGAAGGAAATTTCTGCTCATCCAGTACTGGATGTCAGACAAGCAATCTAACAATTTAGATGGGTCAGGAGAGGTGATGCTAAGGGTGAACTGGGTGTCATCAGCCTATACGTAGAACATAATATTATGTTTTTGGATGATATCGTTGAGGGGCAGCATGTAGATGACAAATAGGAAGGCGCCAAGGATAAATCCTTGGGGCACACAAGACTCCACCTAATGACTCCAATTTCAGTAAATTATCTTTCAGCTCTTGAGTATAAATTAAAATTTAACCTGTCCTCTGTGAAAAGCCCCATTTACAGAATTGTTAGAATGTTGAACCTCTTTGGCCCTTGCTTGGAAATGTTGCTTTGTCACTGCTATGTTACCATGGTACACACTATGCAATGGTTATGTCAAATCTAATATTACAATTGGCTGGGCAGTAGTCTCTGCTTCATGACTGTTTGTGAATGATGCACTCCAAAAATAAATATAAATTTCCTATTAACAGAGCAAAGCTGACCGTAGAGAGATATTAAATTCATTTTAACCTATGTTTTGCAATAGGCAAAATATGGTTGAAAGGCTTCTATATTCTTATCCTTGCTTTCAAATCATCCATGGTCTCATACCTTCTTATCGTGGTAATCTCCTCCATAGCTACAGCCCTCCAAGATCTCTGTGTTCCTCCATTTCTGGCCTTTCTAAATCTCTTTGCCTCTCCACCTCGCTCCTCCTTCAAGACTCTCCTTCAAACATTTTTGATCAAGCTATGGTCACCTGTCCTAATACCACCTAATGTAGATCTGCATCAATTGTTGACTGATTATGGTCCTATGAACATAAGAACTAGGAGCGTGAGTAGGCAATTCAGCCCCTCGAGCCTGCTCCGCCATTCAATACGATCATGGCTGATCTCATCGCGGCCTCAACTCCACTTTCCTGCCCGTTCTCCATAACCTTTCAACCCATTACTAATTAAAAATCTGTCTATCTCCTCCTTAAATTTACCCAATGTCCCGTCATCCACTGCACTCTGGGGTAGTGAATTCCACAGACTTACGACCCTTTGAGAGAAGTAATTTCTCCTCATCTCTGTTTTAAATCTGCTACCCCTTATCCTAAAACTATGACCTCTCGATCTAGATTGCCCCTCAAGAGGAAACATCCTCTCGACGTCTACTTTGTCAATCCCCTTAATCATCTTATATACCTCAATTAGATCACCTCTCATTCTTCTAAACTCTAGAGAGTAAAGGCCGAAACTGCTCAATCTCTCTTCAATAGACAAACCCCTCATCTCTGGAATCAATCTAGTGAATCTCCTCTGAACTGCCTCCCTCCTCAAGTAAGGGGACCAAAACTGTACACAATACTCCAGGTGCAGTCTCACTATTGCCTTGTACACTTGCAGCAACACTTCCCTACTTTTATACTCTATTCCTTTAGCAATAAATGCCAAAATTCCATTTGCCTTCCTTATTACTTGCTGTACCAGCATACTAATTGTCAGCGAATCATGCATGAGGCCACCCAGATCCCTCTGCACCGAAGCACTCTGAAGTTTCTCTCCATTTAGATAATAATTTGCCTTCCTATTCTTCTGACCAAAATGGATAACCTCACATTTATCCACATTAAACTCCATCTGCCAAATTTTGACCATTCATCTAACCTATCCATATCCATTTGTAAATTTCTTAATTCTTTATAGCAACTTACTATCTCACCTATTTTAGTGTCATCTGCAAATTTGGCTATAGTACCTTCTATCCCTGCATCCAATTTATTAATATAGTTTGTAAATAGTTGGAGCCTGAGGACCGAACCCTGTCGCACCCCACTATTTACAACTTGCCAGCCAGAAAAAGGCCCATTTATCCCAACTTTCTGTTTTCTGTTGGATAACCAATCCTCTATCCAAGCTAATAAATTTCCCCTAACCCCATGTAATCTCACCTTGTGTATTAACCTTTTGTGTGGCACCTTATCAAATGCCTTCTGGAAGTCCAGATATACTACATCTACAGTATCCCCATTATCTACTTTGCTTATTACAGCTTCGAAGAAATCTAGCAAATTAGTCAAACACGATTTACCCTTCATAAAACCATGCTGACTCTGAAGGATTGCATTTTGACTTTCTAAATGTCCTGTTATGACTTCCTTAATAATGGATTCTAACAATTTCCCAATGACAGATGTTAAACTAACTGGTTTATAGTTTCCTACTTTCTGCCTCCCTCCCTTTTTGAATAAGGGCGCTATATTAGCTTTTTTCCAATCCACTGGAACCTTTCCCGCATCCAGGGAATTTTGGAATATTATAACCAATGGATCCACTATCTCTGCTGTGACTTCCTTTAAAACCCTAGGATGTAGGCCATCAGGCCCTGGGGACTTGTCTGCCTTCAATCTCAATACTTTGCTCAGTACTTTTTCTAGTGATGACGATTGTTCTAAGTTCCTCCCTTTCTATAACCTCTGCATTTTCTGTTACTATTGGGATGGTACTAGTGTCCTCCACCATGAAAACTGAGGTAAAATACTGATGTAGTGTCTCTGCCATTTCTGTGTTCCCCTCTATTAACTCCCCTGTCTCATCCTCCATAGGACCAACATTCACTTTATCTACTCTCTTCCCTTTTATATAGTTATAGGAGCTTTTGCTGTCCGTTTTTATATTTTGCACTAGTTTTCTTTCATAATTTACCTTTGCTCTTTTTATTACTTTTTAGTAACCCTTTGTTGATCTTTAAAAGTTTCCCAATCTTCCAGCCTGCCACTGGCTTTTGAAATATGGTATGCTTAGTTTTTGTCTTTATGTTGTCCTTAACTTCCTTGCTTAGCCATGGATGGTTTTTCCCCCTCCTAGAATCTTTCTAAGTGCCTTGAGACATTTTACTGCTTTAAAGATGCCATATTAATGCAAGTTGTTGTTGTGTTTTTAACAGGGGGGATAAATTGTTTGGCTGTCCCCACAAACTTTAATCAGTTTCACAACATGTTTATATGACCAACTGATCTAAGTATATCAAGCCAGTATATTTGAATAACACAATAAAATTGGATCTTTGCTACAGAGCAAACATTAAATTCCAAACCTTAGATACAATAAGATATTGGCCCAGATTTTGTATTGGCACTGAAATCAGTGTAATGGTGTGAACATAGGGTTGTTACCCTCTGGTCTCACTCTAAAGACTGATGAAAAAGATACAGCTAGTGGATTTGGAGTAAGTGAGTTTCTATTAGTTTACTAAGTGATAATTACAGCTAAACAGTATCTCTAGCCATGAAAAATTAATTTCATAATTGTGGAGTCTCATTCCCTCAAAAGAAAATTAATGTTGCAGGTTTTTTTTTAAATTAGTGTTTTCTAGTTATTTTTCTGTTCTTTTATCCCATGTGTATGTCCCAATCTTTATTTTGCTTCCTGTGCAATGATTTAAATGTAATTTATACTTCCTGTCTTTTACTTGCTGGTTTGCAATCTGGTGCTGGTGCAATGCAAGCCCCAAAGTCAGCAAATGGTGCATGCAGTATTTCTGGTCACTTCCAGCATGGCTGTACAGCACACGATGCTGAAAGGGCACTCGTACAGGCTTGCTGGAAACTTTTCAAGTGTGTAGATCGTGATGTCAATCAGCCGCTCCAGCTGATTTGATGCACATTCTGGATACTTGGACTGTGCAGGTCCAGTGAACGCCTGTGCTAAGCTGCGCAAGGGACTCCCCACTAATGCTATTTAAAGGACCAGTCCTCCAACTTGTTGGTAAGGTGCTTTTGACTTACTTCTGCTCTTGAAAAGTTTGTAGAATGTCTGTGGATTGCTTTTGGAGTTGTTATGGTGAGTTGTCGGAGTTGCCAGAGAGTATTGCTGCATCCTGACAGGGAGGGTAAGAGAGCTTTGTAACCTGTCCACAGAAAGACTGCAGTAGCTTTGGGGTTGTAGTTGCAGTGCCTCTGGGTCTGCAACATAACAAGCAAATGGAGCAGAGGCTGCAGAGAGCCTAAACTCTGTGCAGAAGGAGAAGGAGAAAGACTCCTCACAGAAGACCCGACACACCAAGGGTTTTCAGGGAGCAACTCTCCTACCTCCACCTCAGCCAGGAGCAATGCCTGAGATGCCTGTGATTCACTAAGTAGGGCTTCACAGAACAGTGGCACCTCCTTCAACAGGACCTGCAGCCTCACACCAGGGCAAGGGTGGTGCTGCCAGTGGCCATCAAGGTCACTATCGCTCTGAACTGCTACATGACTGTATCCGTCCAAGCAGGAGAAGACAACATTCCAAATATGACCAAACACGTCGTCTGTCGCTGCAACTGAGAGGTGATGGAGGTCCCGTATGCGAGGAGAGGAGATTTCATCATTTTTTCTCTAAGCAGAGAGAAGCAGGATGAGCGAGGATGTGGCTTTGCCATGGTAACAGGATTCTCAATGGTACAGGGAGCCATTGACTGTACACACATGACTCTTTGGGCCCCGCATGTCAATGTGGAGGGATGCCAGAACAACAAAGGATTCCACTGCATTAATATACAGTTGGTGTGCGACCATGCCGAACCATCATGTTGCTGAATGCCCGCTCTCCCGGCAGCAGCCACAATGCCTTCATTCCAAGGCAGTGTGCCATTCTGGCCATCTTCAGGCTGCCGAAAAGAATCAGAGGTTGGCTGCTTGGAGACGAGATACCCCCTGTACACATGGCTGATGACCCCTCTCCATCAAAGAAACATTGTGGAGCAGATCATTGGCAATCTTAATCAATGGTTCCGCAGCCTGGCCTGCTCTGGGGGCCCAACAATATTCTCTAGAGCATGTATCCAAGTTCATTGTGGTCTGCTGTGTCCCCACAACTTTACTATTATGAGGATGCAGCCATTTTTATCAGGCATATGGAAGCCACCTCTGGAGAGGGAGAAAGAGGAGGAAGATTCCAGGACCACTTCACTCCAGACAGGCTGTCTGTGAGTGCCTACTCAAGCTCTGGTTCCCTTAGGACGTCATCCCTTCACCACCATTGCACCACAATTCCCAACCTTCCCATCCATCTGCGACATCCCATCACAGCATCCTCTTGGCCAAATTCCTACAAAAAAAAGCCACCAACAAAAACCTTTCCATAACATCTTTATCAAACAACACATCTAATTATATGAACAAAATCGAAGTAGCCAGCTTTGTGCATTCTCTTAGTGACCGTCTTGCAGGTGCCTTTGCCTGTCCTGGTGCTCCTATGCAGTTTGACCCCAGCAGCTGCAGCATAGCTGGTGGAAGACTGTTGACTAAAGACGATTTTGCAGGAAGACCTTGAGCAGTTCTAGGCCTTGAGGGCCCCACTTTGAACTGCATTATCTCTGTATGGGAGGTAACAATCTGGGCCAGCTAGCGAAGAGGCAACAACAATGGGGCTGGTGGAGCGGCAGTGGTGGGAGCACAAATAGTGTCATTCTGAAAGAGGCCAGTATGTTTGTACTCCATGGTGACACTCACTTGAAACAGTGCCTCTGCAATCCTCGTGATCAGTTGGAGCACTGATCGTTAGACTGCTGCGAGAGCCTGCATGCCCGTTTGAGCACGGAGATCTGTAGCCATGATTGCAGCATTCGTCTTCAGCGGTGAATGGGTGCCCCCTGTGCTACAATAGAAGCTAAGACAACCACCACCAGACACTGCATTTCACCAGGTCTGTCAGTGCTGCCACGGAGTTAGCCACCACTTCCACCAAGCTCTACGTGATGCCCTGTGCCATGTTGGAGCTGGACTTCTCCAGGCTCCTTGACAGTGACAGATGCCTGTCTGGCAGACCTGCCAATACATCAAGCATTTCAGTGTCCATAGAGTCATAGAAATTTACAGCACAAAATGAGGTCATTTAACCCATCATGTCCACACCGACTGACAAGCAACCATCCAGCCTAATCCCACTGTCCAGCTCTTGGTCCATAGCCTTGTAGGTTACGGCACTTCTGTTGCATACCCAAGTTCTTTTTACATGTTATGAGGGTTTCTTCCTCTATCACGCTTTCAGCGAGTGAGTTCCAGATCCCCAGCACCCTCTGAGTGAAATAATTTCCCTTTGACTCCCCTCTAAACCTCCTACCTCCTACCCTGAACCTATGCCCCCTGGTTATGGATCCCTCAATCAAGGGGAATAAGGCCTTCCTAGTCACTCTATCTGAACCCCTCATAATTTTATACACTTTAATTAGGTCTCCTCTCAGCCTCCTCTGTTCCAAAGAAAACAACTCTAGTCTGTCCAATCTTCCCTCATAACTAAAATTCTTCAGTCCAGGCAACGTCCTCATAAATCTCCTCTATCCCCTCTCCAGTGCAACTACATTTTTCCTATAGTGTGGTGAGCAGAACTGCATACAGTACTCCAGCTCTGGCCTAACTAGTGTTTTAGACAGTTCCAGCATAACCTCACAACTCTTATATTCTATGCTGCTGCTAATAAAAGGGAGTATCCCATATGCCATCTTGACCACCTTATCTACCTGTCTAGTCACCTTCAGGGATCTATGGCCATGCGTTCCAGGATACCTCTGTTTCTCTGCACTTCTCAGTATCCTACCATTTATTGTGTATTCCCTTGCCTTGATAGCCTTCCCCAAATGCATTACCTCACACGTCTCTGGATTGAACTGCATTCACCACTATTACACCCACCTGAGTAGTCCGTTGATATCTTCCTGCAGTCTTCAGCTTTCTTTTTCATTATCAACCACAAGGTCAAATTTTGTATTGTCTGCAAACTTCTTAATCATACCCCCTACATTCAAGCACTGCGGAACCCTACTGGAAACAGCCTTCCAGTCACAAAACACCCATCTACCATTACCCTTTGCTTGCTGCCTCTGAGCCAATTTTGGATCCAACTTGCAACTTTGCCTTGGATCCCTGGGCTTTTACATTTGTGACCAGTCTACCATGTGGGACCTTAACAAACGTCTTGCTAAAATCCATATAGGCTACATCAAATGCAATACTCATCAACGCTCCTTGGTACCTCCTCAAAAGATTCAATCATGTTAGTCAGACACGACCTTCCCTTAACAAATCCGTGCTGACTGCCTTTGATTAATCTATGTCTTTCTGAATGAAGATTTATCCAGTCCCTCAGAATTTTTTCCAATAATTTTCCTGCAATAAGAAGCTTTTTTATGTTGTATGATGCAACATAAATGGGATGCTTGGAGTTCAGGTTGTTTGATGATCTCAAACAGGTTTATTAAACAGCTGACAACTATATACAGTACAGAACTAAATATTACAGGACTTGCCTCTTGGTGTTACAGTAACAGAGTGAGACTGGCATGTAGTCACATGACTGCATCCTGGCACTTGGCTCATTAGCATATTAATATCTTAAAGATACATTACTCTTAAAGGGAATCACCACCATTTCCCATCACCAAGGTTAGGCTGACTGGCCTGTAATTACTCAGTCTACCCCTTTCTCCCTTTTTAAACAATGGTACTATGTTACCATTGATCATTGACATTCTCCTGTCGGCTGCCCCATAGAAGTCCTCATCTGAGACCTCTGTAGTAGAACTTGTCTGCGACCTTGCCTTCCAGTAAGCTGGCATATGAACTATTCTTTCTCCTTGACCTAGCTGCAGCCCACTTATGCAGATTCCAACTCTATACTACCCTCTAAAGTTTGCACAGTGCCAGTATCTGAGCTGGTTACTGTGACTGTCAATAAATTGATGGTGCTTCTTCATCAGTGGTGCGGTGTAGCTCGCCCACTTCTCCGTGAGGCTGCACAGTTTGACCTGACGGCAGTTCTTGGGTATCTGAAAGCAGAAAATCGGAAGAGGAAGGTTGGGCTGGGGGATGGGGGGAATGGGATGGAAGACAAGAAGTCCATGATCACACCATATCCATCTTGCAATTTAGGCTGGATAGCAGGACGTGGGTGAAGTGGATTTTGACATGTGCCATAAGTCAAAAACATAACCATCACCCTGAATGGTCTTGGCAGCACCAAATACAATGGCCTCGGCCATAGCCAGCCCCATGATGCGGACCACCTCCTCCTCCAGAAGACTCCGGGGAAGCAGGCGTGACTGTTCCCCTCCAGTTCTGCTCTGTTCCCTGCGCTTATGGGCCACTTGGTCCTGCAAGAGAGGGAGGCAAATATCATTGGTTGTGTTGCACAGTGTTTGGGTGATGTACCTGCCACAGCTGAATAGCTGGAGATATGTGGAGGCTGTGAGAGGTGGGTGTGAGGCTGGCAGCATTGGAAGGTGCGTGAGGATGAGGTGGTGTATCTGAATGTTAGGCCTGAGTCCTGACTGCTAGAGACTGTGAATGGCTGAGCAATGGGGGTATGGTGCATTGAGCATCATGAGAGGCTGATGCTGTGGTGGGTAGAAGATGTCATGTGAAGGTACATTCACTGACCTTGACCACTCAGGTAAGGTCATTTACCTTCTTGTGGCACCACTGCCAGGTCCTTATGGCCAAACTCTGGGAATTAATCTACCTGGCCCCCTGCTCCCATTCCCTTTGGAGGGTGTTCCTTGAGAGTCTCCTAGAGTCCCTTGGAAACATGGTCTCTCTACTCCTGTCAACCTCCTGCTGTAAGGCCTCCAGGACCACATCTGAGAACCTGGGAGCCCTCTGTCTTCCCTATTGCTCTATTTGGGGTGATGCTTAACGTCTACATCAGACACCTTTGCCAAATTGGATTGCGATTGAGCACAGCATGCAATGTGTATGTTGCTATCAGTTCGTTCAGGTGCAAAACAGCCACACTTGAGGTCCCTAAATGGACTGCTGGAGGCTGCTACCAAAACGTTAAGTACAAATGATATACCCAACCAAATATGGAGCCAGGAGAAGCAGGAAAGGTATTAAAACTTCAGCCCCCTCTAGCACCCTTATCGATTGTCTCACTCCCTTCCTACTGGACTTACCTGATGCCTTTGGCTGGCATTCAGATACTTGATCTCACCCCTGGGAATGTGAGGCTGCCCCTCAGGCCACGACAGATGCCTGCATCTTACCCGTATGGAGCAAATGAGGTCAGTGGACCAATTTCCTGTGGTCCTGCCATTGGGCTCTTTACACAAGTGCAGTAGCTATTGAACTGGGATCACACCCAATCCAATTTCTGGGCGCTCGTTTTTTCCTGGATGGTATGTTCTTGCTACACAGCTCAGATTCCAAGGCCCAAACCCTCAACATTTTAAACTCAGGGCAAACTTCAAAATTTATTCTGAACTTTGCTGCTACTTAGCATTCCTCTTATATTATCTGACCCTTCAATCACATTCTGACTTTTCATTATATCAGAAACTGAGCAAATATGTGGCTAAATTATGAATTTTGTTAAATATGTAAATTTGAATGATGTGTTTGGCCAAACATTAAGGTGGGCAAGGACTGTCGGAATGGAATTTGATGGAGATTTAATATACTTTACACCTGCTTTCCGTAGAATTAATCAAATGGACCCCAGAGACTATTTAATCCTCACTGCTGAAGAAACTAACTGTCAAAGCATAAGTCTGCAGTTTTCAGCTTCACGCCTCATCTGTATTAATTGGAAATAATATAAAAGAGTTCTTTGTTCCCGGGTTCTTTGCTTTGAAAATGATTTCCCTTATTTCCCAAGTTTCTATTTAACAAATATCCCTTCTAATTTCTGAGTTTAATTTGTGCTAATCGTATTCATTTTATTTTATCAAATCCAGCTCCAGACATCACATGCTCGGAGAAGTCTGGAAATCAATGTGTGATATTAGTATCAAATCATCCAATTCTGTTAAAACAAAGGAATGTCATATTAATGTTAAGTGTTAAGATTGCACACATTGGTTTCTGGCTTAACTTTTGTTCCCTAATCCATACTTTCCATACACCAATTAAGTACATCACTCATTAAAGTAGTGGACCAGGAAATTTCTATGGATGTTATTTATATAGACTTCCAGAAAGCATTTGATAAAGTCTCTCATAAGAGACTGTTAGTTAAAGTTGAAGTGCATGGAGTTGAAGGGTGTTTAGAGAGCCACATAACCAAATTTGCTGTTCACACAATGATGGCTAGCATTGTAAGCCATGTAGGTGGAAGCATAAAATTGCAAAGCGATATTAATAGATGAAGTAAATGGGCAAAACTTATGCAGTGAGAAACATAGGAACTCATAGGAGTAGGCCATTTAGCCCCTTGAGCCTATTCTGCCATTTAATGAGATCATCACTGATGGGCAACCTAACTCCATATACCCACCTTTGCCCCAAATCCCTTAACGAAAACCTATTAATCTCAGATTTAATATTAACAGTTGATCTAGCATCAATTTCTGTCTGCAGAAGAGAATTCCAAACTTCCAACACCCTTTGTGTGCAGAAACATTTCCCAATTTCACTCCTGAAATTTCTGGCTCTAATCTTTAGACTATCTCCCCAATCCTAGACTCCCCAATTAGCAGAAATAATTTCTCGTTATCTACCCTACCTGTTCCTCTTACTATTTTGAAAACTTTGATCAAAACATCCCTTAATCAATACAACCCTAGTTTCTGTAATCTCTCCTCATAATTTAACCCTTGGAGTCCAAGTATCATTCTGGTAAATCTAAGCTGCACTGCCTTCAATGGCATATATCCTTCCTAAGGGGTGGTGCTCAGAACTGCTCACAGTACTCTGGGTGTAGTCTATCCAGGGTTTTTGTATAGCTGAAGCATGACTTCTAAACCCTTGTATTCTAGTCCTCTAGATATAAAGGCCAGAATTCCATTAGCTTTTTTGATTATTTTCTACGTGCCTGGACCCTCAAGTCTCTTTGGACTTCCACTCCGTCTAGCTTTTCACCATTTAGAAAGTATCCTGTTTTATCCTTTTTAGGTCCAAATTGGATGACCTCACATTTGCCTTCATTGAAACCCGTTTGCCACAGTTTTGCCCATTCACTTAATCTATTAATATTGCTCTGTATTTTTATGCTTCCATCTACCCTGCTTACAATGTCGGCTATCTTTGTGTGATCACCAAACTTGGATATATGGCTCTGTATCTCATCATCTAAGTCATGAATTGATACAGCGAATACTTGAGGACCAACCACAGATCCTTGCAGGACATTAGTCACATCCTGCCAATTAGAGTAACTGCCCATTATCTCTAATCTCTGACTCCTGCCACTTAGCCAACTTCCTAACCAACCTTCAATTGCATGTGCTTTAACTTTAGCTAGCAGTCTCTTATTAGGGACTTTATCAAATGCCTTCTGGAATTCCATATAAATAACATCCATAGAAATTCCCTAATCCACTACTTTAGTCACCTCTTCAAAAAATTCAGTCAGGTTCATCAGGCATGTCCTACCTTTTACAAATGAGATTTTACTGTATTATGCAGAGGCGTTAAACCATTTTAGATAGACATGGGAGGAACATCAGACAAACACATAATGGGTTCATAAACTAATATCCCCATGGAGTAATTTCGGGGCCACCAAGAATAATGTGTAAATGGAAACAATGGCAGAAAGTAAGGATTCCAGCGACAGTATAAACAGTGTGAAATGCAACCATATTTTCACATTGGTCACTTGGACCTTTCGATTCGTTATTGTAATATTGCCACTTTAGTATTTAAAATAAAGTTTACATTTTTTATTTGTTTTCCAAAAGCAGGTGTAATTACTGAAATTGCCTGAGAAATTGAATCGATTATCTGCAACAACATTGTCCTACCTGATGCATTCACTGCAAGATGGCTGGAATTTAATTTGCAGGGGATTACTGGGAATAGATACCATTCTGTACATGATATACAACATAGTTAAACTGGCCTAACTAGTTAGTGTCCTGAGCTAGCTATAAATTCCCTATCGGTCAATGTCACTTTGAAATGATTGAATAAAACAGGTTACTAAGAATGATAAGTCTATCTCATTCTATAATCACAATAAAATGAAATATTTATGTGTGATAGCATTGATTGTTTATGCTCTTTTGTGGGTTATTTTTGGAGTTATTTCTGATTAAAGGTCAATCCACTTATTTGTATTTTTTGATTTGTAGCTGAGGTTCTATTTTACCTTTATTTCCTGACCTTACAGTTGTTCTGGTCTCCTGCCTCTTTGACTCAATTGTTCCCACCTTTTTCTCAGTAAAGTACAATACCGTGTAGTGCATAATTATAATATTAATGCATGGCCAAGCCAATGGTGACCATTTTCAGCAGGCTCAAAGATTAAAGATGGCTGCCTTGTCATGACTGCAATGACTCTCAGTGTAAATTTAGATTTTTTTAAATTATATTTTTAATTGGCAGTTTGTTACTGGCTGATATAATTTTAGTGATTCTACAGACAATATCAATTAAAGGACACTGCTCCTTTAAAATTGTGGTATCTGACATTCTATAACTGTTGCAGTCCCATTATGTACCCCGATTGTAAATATTCCCATCTCTTCCTGGACTATGGTCACCAAACTCCACTTTAACAGATGGCAGTTGAGATTGTAGTCCAAGGGAACAGATATTATGACAATGAATCTTGCTACAGATTAGTTGTGTTTTATGTTTGATAACTATTTGTTTAGAGAGGTAATCTTCCATCATTTTAATTATGCTTAGGATAACAGGTCAGCTGTTTTGTTCAGATTGAGTGGTGCTGCCAGCTAAATAAACTTGTAGATTTTTCTCAGTTTTCACTACAACATCAGTTCATATTCATATAATTAATATAGAATAAACTCTGGAGCAGACTATTTCATGTAAATGCCTGATCCCAATACAAAGCTCACCAAAGTGGCTGCAGCTTAATACACGTATTGGCACAGTACAAACACATCCATAGAAGACCCTGTTAATCTTCCCAAACTCAATCCAAGAAACAGGGACTGTCTTCTGTGGGTGGTTTAAAATTGGATCATCAGCTGCATGTGCAGTAATATAACTGCAGCTGCCAGTTTGGAGAACCAGGATAATGTTGTCAATGCCTGAAAGTAAGTACCAGGTAAGAAAGTACAGTAGTAATCATTGGATACTTCAAGTTGCTTTGTTCAAACAACTTTATTTTTATCACTCCCTGCAGTAACTATTAAATAAAACTTTCCATAATAACTTTACTTGGACATTTCTGCCAGTTTCTTACAGAACACAGACACTAGGTTGCAAGTATGACCATTTGCATTTCTAACAGGAAACACACCCTGTACCATTTAAAATGAACAATCTGGATTCTATTTCTGACAAAAGAAGTACTGAAAATTAGATTTAAAAAGTGATCAAAACTGTACACATTTGCTCTTACTTTGACCATTTGTACAAATATTTATTACATTATTTTTACATGTGTCAATGTTAAATTATTACTCATAATAAAATGATTATGATGTAGAGCAAACTGAGTGGTTATTGAATTGTGTTTCTTCCTCACCGAATGGTGACGGTGAACTTTTCTGTGCAGTGACACTGCCAGTGTTTATTATACATGTGTATGCAGGGAATATCTAATTAGTCATTGAGCTGCAAATTGAGTCCCTCAGCACCATGGGTGCTGCACTGCTCTTAAACTAGGCTGAAGAATTTAAAATGTCAATTGTGTTGCTTAGTTTTTTTCAAAATATTGTCTCTGCTTGTGTTTTTTCAGATTAATTTTGGTTGCCTTCAACTCAACTATTAATGTAAAATGAGATGCACAGAAATTGAATCACATGGTATTGCAAGTATAAGTCTGTCATTTATTAAGTGTCAGCCTTGTCTCAGTGGTAGCACTCTTGCCTCCGAGGTTTGGATTGAAGTCCCACTTCAGAGACTTCAAATGTGCCATCTTTCAGAAGAGACATTAAATCAAGGCCTCGTCTGTCCTCTTGGGGGCATGTTGTAATATTACTTGTTCCTTTGGTGTGTGAACTATTGTAAAATTCACACGTCTGCAAGTAATATCCAAAAGAAAACATGGGTTTTTATTATTGTTACGACTGAGGTGGGAGGAGTGCACTGTCTTTTCTAGTCCCACTTCTCTGCAGCTCACAACATATATTTTTAAAATGTTTATCCAGTTGCCGATTTGGTCAATTATATGCTCTACTCTCTATCCCAGAATAAAATACACCAACCAGGTTTCTTTAATAAACAACAAAATTATCAGTTTATGATCAAACAAGACTTATTCAGTAATGAAGAAAATCATTAACACACAGATTGAAATATGAAATTTCCCTTTTTAAATTTCCCACGCACACACTCACATGCACACTGAAAAAAGGGTAATGAAGAAAATCATTAACACACAGATTGAAATATGAAATTTCCCTTTTTAAATTTCCCACGCACACACTCACATGCACACTGAAAAAAAATACAGAAATTTTCTCTGCAGAGGTCTGTTACAAAAAAATGACAAAAATAAAGGATACTTTGGCCAAATACTTGCTAATTCTTGAAGAAAACAAAGATATGGAAGGAAGTCAGTTGTCCCTTTTGGTCTGGCATCCAGGTATACGGAGACAGGTCACTAAGATCTTTTCAGAAGCAATTTGTTCTGGAGATGTCGCGAAATCATCAGGAGACATGTGGCATCAGGGGTTTGAGCTAGCGCACACTTGAATCACAGGGTTTTTCCAAAGACAGGAGGAAATAGGAGCTGACACACTTTACTTTCCAGGGTCTCTTAGACAGGTGCAGGCAAAATAAGCTGGGGGTTTCTTCCTCCTTGGCAGGCAAAACCTGTCTTCAAAAAGGTTCACGCCCCAACTGAACTGAAAATGATCCAAACCCCAAAAGGAAAGTCAACCTCTTGACCTCCATAAACTTTGACATGTGGCTTCTCTAAACATCTTCCCCAGGTCACCAAGGTTTCTGTTGTTTATTGAGCTTAAAGCACATAATTTCCAGCAAATGTTGTTTTTAAACAACATCTCAGTGCCCTTTCAATTACCCCAGTGAAAGACAGTCCAGTATTTATAAAATCTTTATCCTTCCAATTTAAATGAATCCTCAAAAAAACCTTAACAAAAAATATAGAAGCACTATCATAACATTATGCTTAACTAGAACACATATATACAAACAGTTGCAGCACAAGCCACATCTAAACACATCTTATTCTGTTAGGCTCCACCCATATGCGACGTGACATCACTTCCTCTGGTGATCTTTACTTACAGATCTTAAGGTGGTCTGCTCTTAAGGTGGTCCCACAACATATAATATCCCATATCACTATTCAGAGAAGAGTAGGCGAGTTTTCTTCAGTGCCCTGGCTAATATTTATCTCTCAACCAACAACACTAAAAAAGACGATTATCACTTTGCTGTTTGTGGGAGCTTGTTGTGTGCAAATTGGCTGCTGTATTTCCTACATTACAACAGTGACTATATATCAAAACTACTTCATTAGCTGTAAAACACTTTGGGACACTCTGAGGATGTGAAAGACAAGTAAATGCAAGTTCTTTACTTGTATGTTTATGTATATTGAAAGTACAATGAACATAGAATGCTCAAGTAGTTACACTTTGTTGCAAACATGATTTGTGATTTATTTAATGCCCAAAATTGTCAGCATATTTTGCTTTTATATGAAAACTAGTTTTCATTTTCTAGTTGCACAGTTGGAAGTGGTGCCCTTCAGATGAAAGGTTAGACTGAGGTCCCCAACTACCCTATTCAGGTGAACAGTTTAGAACCCATGGCACTAATTGAAGAAGAGCAAGGTTCTCCTAGTGTCCTTGCCAACATTCTTTCCTCAACCAACACCCTGAAAAACACATCAATTGATCATTCAATTCATTTCTGATTGTAGAATCTTGCTATACACAAATTGCTACAGTGATTGCTGGAACAAAAGCAACTAAATTTCAACGTTTATATGAAATGTTTTGTGTTATTTCTAAGAGACATGATGAGCCAGTGTATATATTTCTTTCTTAACAGTTTTCTCCCTTTCCCTGACAGAAATGTATCAAGAACTTCAAGACGTATTTGCATTTATATAGTGCCTTTCATGTCCAAAACATCCCAAGGCACGTTACAAATTGCCGCTAATTTCTCTTTCCGCCCCACAGAAACTGACTGAACCACTGGGTGTTTCCAGACCTTTGTCTGTTTTTATTTCAGATTTCCAGCATTTGCAGTTTTTCTGTCTTTTGTTCTTGCACCTCCTTAACTGCTGTAACTCTTTCCCTTTTTTTGCTTCTTTCTCTCTTACTTCTCTTTCTCTCTGCCCTTTTTATCTTTCTCGCTTTTTCCCTTTCCGTCTTTTTCTCTCTTGCTTCCACTCCTCCTCTGCCTCTATCTCCTTTTACATAGACATATGTGTGCAGATACAATTCACAAACATACACACACCTAGAATAATTATTCTAAGCGATAAGTTGAAGAGAATGATTCACTCTAACAGTCTTTATGAAATAACTCTGGGACATGGCATGTCTAACAAGAAACTATTATAAAGGATGTGATAACTGGACACTTAGAAAATAATGGTAAAATTGAGCAGAGTGAACATAGATTTATGAAGGGGAATTCATGTTTGACAAACCTGTTGGAGTTTTTTGAGGATGTTACTTGTAGCATTGATAAAGGAGAACCAGTGGATGTGGTGTATTTGGATTTTCAAAAGGCTTTTGATAAGGTCTCACACAGGAGGTTTGTAAACAAGATTAGAGTGCATGGGATTGGGGGTAATATACTGGCATGGATTGAGAATTGCTTAACAGACAGAAATCAGAAAGTAGGAATAAACGGGTAATTCTCAGGATGGCAGGCTGCTACTGGTGGGATACCACCAAGATCAGTGCTAGGGCCACAGCTGTTCACAATCTATATAAATAATTTGGATGTGGGGACCAATTGTAATATTTCCAAATTTGCTGATGACACAAAACTAGGTAGGAATGTAAGTTGCGAGGAAGCTGCAAGGAGGTTTCAAGGGCACTTGGACAGGCTAAGTGAATGGGCAATAACATAGCAGATGGAATATAATGTGAAAACGTGTGTCCACCCTGGTAGAAAAAACAGAAAGACAATATTTCTTAACTGGTGAGATGTTGGGAAGTGTTGGTGTCCAAAGGGACCTGGGTAGCCTTGTTCGTGAGTCATTAAAAGCTAGCATGCAGGTGCAAAAAGGAAGGCAAATGGTATGTTGGCCTTCATCACAAGGGGGTTTGAGTACAGAAGTAAAGATGTCTTGCTGCAATTGTATAGAGCCTTGGTGAGACTGCACCTGGAGTATTGTGTACAGTTTTGGTCTCTTTATCTGAGGAATGATATACTTGCTATGGAGGGAGTGCAACAGAGGTTCACCACACTAATCTCTGGGGTGGCGGGATTGTCTTATGAGGAGAGACTGAGGAAATTCAGCCTGTAGTCTCTAGAATTTGGAAGAATGAGATGTGATTTCATTGAAACTTACAAAATTCTTACAGGGTGTGACAGGGTAGATGTAGATAGGATGTTTTCCCTGGCTGGTGAGTCTAGAACCAGGGGACATAAACTCACAATAAGGGGCAGGCCATTTAAGCCAGAGATGAGGAGGAATTTCTTCACTCAGAGGGTGCTGAATCTTTGGAATTCTCTACCCCAGAGAGCTGTGGAAGGTCAATCATTGAGCATGTTCAAGACAGAAAATTGATAGATTTCTGAAGACTAATGACATCAAGAGATATGGAGATAGCACAGGAAAATGGCATTGAGGTAGATGATCAGCCGTGATCTAATTAAATGGTGGAGCAGGCTCAGCGGGCAACTAACAAATATGGAAAAGACACTTAAATTAGAGATTAGAATGCTAGGACTAGAACCGTATTTTGTCTAAACATTCCCCTAATCACAACATGTAATCATGCATAGAATCTTACAACATAGAAGGAGACCATTCATCCCATTGTGCCTGTACAAGCTCTTTGAAAGAGCTATCCAATTAATCCCAGCCCCTGCTCTTTCCTCATTGCCCTGCATTTTTTCCCTGCAAATATCCAATTCCCCTTTGAATGCTGTGATTGAATTGATATATTATTAAAAACCTTCTGCAGCATACACACTGGGCAGAATTTTCCTGCCGGGCTTGGAGGCAGGGTGGCCGGGAAAATAGCAGGGAGCCATGGTGGGATGGCTTCCTGGTGCATTTGCGCCGCCATGGATGTTTCCCTGGCACAGGCGGGGAACCAGATTGGCTGCCATGCCACAGAGATGGGCAGCCAGTTAAGCTGATTACAGCACCCTCGCGGTCCCCGACCTGCCTCAGCAGCACCCACCTTTCCGGTGGGGCTGCCAAGGTTCTAGATGCTGACCCTCTGATTGGGCTGGCAGCATTGGGAGCCCAACTGCCATCCTTAATAGGACAGCGAGCATAGAGGCGGCCAATTAGGAGGCCGTCTCCAGGAAGGCTGCACTGTCACGCACACTGCCAGTAAGTATGGGCTCAGGACCCCCAGTTGATCCCAATGTCGGGGTCCCAAAGCCTGTGAAAATCCAGCCAACAGTTTGCCCACAAACCTAACTTCCTGCTGTCTTGATTTTTGGTTACAGTTTTCCATCAATGCTTATAATTTACTAAATATAAGTTCTGTTGCTCTTTCACAGCGTTCTTGCAATTTTGCTGGAAATAGCAGAGCAGGTGTTCACAAACTCATTGAAGATTTTGCTACTCATAGTGACCATAGGGATTCTTTCCCACAGTGATTTTTCTTGTGACTCAGTACAGCCTCCCCAACCCTTCCCACTGCAAATAAGTAGCTCTATGCAGAAAACAAAAAAAGGATTTATATTAAAGACTCTTGGGGAGGATTAATATGTAATAATATAAGCTGGATTGAATTGTTTCAAGGCATTTTATAAAGGCACAACATAACCATCTTACAAAAAATGATTTTGTGCAGAATTAAGCTCCAGTCAAAGAAGAGATGGTGACCAATGAAGATATATATAGTGTGAAATCCAACCTGAAGAAATGCAGTATTCATGTTAATACATGGGAGGAAACCATCAGAGATTGCAAACTGTGGCAATCACTGCACAAGGAGTTAATGCATTTAAACAAACTAAGGTTAACAAAGAGGAAGAGAATCGGAGACACAGGAAAGGATATCAGCTTGTCAGGAATACACCATACCTGGATTATCTCAGCTTTGTGCAAAAATATCTCTCTCTCGAGGTTTGGTTTACAAAGACATTAAAATGCTCACCAAAGATGTAGCCACCCTGAAACTGACGTTTTTTTCTTTTAATGCTGAGAAACAATCTTACTCGGTTAGCAAAGGGCTAATAAAGATAACAAGACTGCACTGTACTAATTGCCACAGGCAGTGTCGAATGCAAAGTGAACAATGACAGTCTATCCCTCACAAATATAAATTCACTTGAAATTCCCTGCAGAAGTACCACTAAATCCACCCCCAACCACCACCACCACTCCCCACCTCCCCCAATCCAGCTGACTGCACAACAGTCAGTGCAGAGTACAAGTACAAAAGTAATTTCACCATGAAATAAATTCAGCACCATTCTCCGACAGATCAGTTCAGGTATGACTCAAAGTCGCAGGAGGAGAGGAAAGAAGGATAAAGGAGTTTCAGAGTTATTATCTGCAAGGTGAATCTGCTATCCTTCTGCACATGCACACCCATATGAGGACAGAGCCCAAAGACCATCCCACACTCCCAATGGAGCCGTCCATGTGTACTTCAGCTGCAGCTGTGCATGTGCCTAGCAACAGGAGCCTGCAGCCTGGAACTCGATGGGAGAGATGTTCTGGAGCTCAGTGGGGGGAAAGGGCCTGAAACTCAGGGGTGGGGAGTGGAATGGGAGAAGGCCTGGAATTCAGAGACGGAGACGAGGTCAGACATTTGGGTTACGGGGACGGTTAGTATCTCGGTGGGGGCAGCAAAGTAGGAAGAATGAGGAAAGGCAATAAAAACTAGCCTTATCTGAAAACGTTTTCCCAAAACACCCGAACTGTTTTAATATTAGAGCAAAATACTGCGGGTGCTGGAAATCTGAAATAAAAACAAGAAATGCTGGAAATACTCAGCAGGCCTGGTAGCATCTGTGGAGAGAGAAGCAGAGTTAACGTTTCAGGTCAGTGACCCTTCTTCAGAACTAGCGGGTATTAGAAATGTGAAAGGTTTTAAGCAAGTAAAGCAGGGGTGGGACAAGAGATAAGAGATGGGGCAGCACAGTGGCGCAGTGGTTAGCACCGCAGCCTCACAGCTCCAGCGACCCGGGTTCAATTCTGGGTACTGCCTGTGTGGAGTTTGCAAGTTCTCCCTGTGTCTGCGTGGGTTTCCTCCGGGTGCTCCGGTTTCCTCCCACATGCCAAAGACTTGCTGGTTGACAGGTTAATTGGCCATTAACAATTGCCCCTAGTATAGGTAGGTGGTAGGGAAATATAGGGACAGGTGGGGATGTGGTAGGAATATGGAATTAGTGTAGGATTAGTATAAATGGGTGGTTGATGGTCGACACAGACTCGGTGGGCCGAAGGGCCTGTTTCAGTGCTGCATCTCTAAACTAAACTAAAACTAAAACATAACAAAGGAGAAGGTTTAGATAGGACAAGGTCACAGAGAATAACCTACCAGATGGTCATGGAGCAAAGGCAAATAATATGTTAATGATGTGTTGAAAGACAATGCATTAGTACAGATAGGGTGTTAATGGACTAAAACTGAACAGCCACAAGTACAAACATGAAAAAAAGTGGGTAGGCAAACTGAACAAACTAAGATAAAAATAAAATAAACACAAAAAAAAAATAAAAGAGAAAATAAATAAAAGTAAAATGGGGGGCCCGTCATGCTCTGAAATTATTGAACTCAATGTTCAGTCTGTAGTGTGCCTAATCAGTAAATGAGATGCTGTTCCTCGAGCTTGCGTTGATGTTCACTGGAACAGGGCAGTAATTCCAGGACAGAGATGTGAGCATGAGAGCAGGGGGGAGTGTTGAAATGGTAAGCATCCGGAAGTTCAGGATCATGCTTGCGGACTGAGCAGAGGTGTTCCGCAAAGCGGTCACCCAGTCTGCGTTTGGTCTCCCCAAAGTAGAGGAGACCACATTGTGAGCAGCGAGTACAGTACACTACATTGAAAGAAGTACAAGTAAATCGCTGCTTCACCTGAAAGGAGTGTTTGGGGCCTGGAATAGTGAGGAGAGAGGAGGTTAATGGGCAGGTATTACACCTTCTGCGATTGCAGGGGAAGGTGCTGTGGGAAGGGGACGAGGTGTCGGGGGTAATGGAAGAGTGGACCATGGTGTCGCGGAGGGAACGAACCCTTCGGAATACTGACAGGGGAAGGGAGGGGAAGATGCATTTGGTAATGGCATCACGCAGGAAGTGGCGGAAATGGCGGAGGATGATCCTTTGGACATGGAGGCTGATGGGGTGGAAAGTGAGGACAAGGGGTTCTGGGAGGGAGGGGAAGAGGTGAGGGTAGAGGTGCGGGAAATGGGCCGGACACGGTTGAGGGCCCTTTCAACCACAGTGCGGGAAATCCTCGGTTGAGGAAAAAGGAAGACATATCAGAAGCGCTGTCCTGGAAGGTAGCATCATCAAAGCAGATGCATCGGAGATGGAGAAACTGGGAGAATGGAATGGAATCCTTACAGGAGGCAAGTGTGAAGAAGTGTAGTCGAGGTAGCAGTGGGAGTCGGTGGACCTATCATGGATATTAGTAGACAGCCCATCCCCAGAGATGGAGACAGAGAAGTCGAGGAAGGGAAGGGAAGTGTCAGAGATGGACCATGTAAAGGTGAGAGAAGGGTGGAAATTAGAAGCAAAGTTAATAAAGTTTTCCAGTTTGGGGCGGGAGCAGAAAACGGCACCAATACAGTCATCAATGTACCGGAAAAAGAGTTGGGGGAGGGGGCCTGAGTAGGACTGGCACAAGGAATGTTCGACATATCCCACAAAAAGACAGGCATAACTAGGACCCGTGCGGGTACCCATAACAACACCTTTTACTTGAAGGAAGTGAGTGGAGTTGAAGGAGAAGTTGTTCAATGTGAGAACAAGTTCAGCCAGGCAGGGGAGGGTGGTGGTGGATGGGGACTGATTGGGCCTCTGTTCAAGGAAGAAGCGGAGAGCCCACAAACCATCCTGGTGGGGGATGGAGGTGTAGAGAGATTGGACGTCTATAGTGAAGAGGAGGCAGTTGAGGCCAGGCAACTGGAAATTGTCAAAATTACTTAGGGCGTCAGAAGAGTCAAGGGTGTAGATGGAAAAAGACTGGACCAGCGGAGAAAAGATAGAGTCAAGATAGGAAGAAATAAGTTCAGTGGGGCAGGAGCAGGCTGAAACAATGGGTCTGCTGAGACAGTCCTGTTTGTGGATTTTAGGAAGGAGATAGAAGCGGGCTGTCCAGGGTTGCGGGACTATGAGGTTGGAAGCTGTCGGGGGAAGATCTCCAGAGGAGATGAGGTCAGTGACAGTCCTGTGGACAGTCGCTTGATATTCGGTGGTGGGGTCATGGTCCAGGGGGAGGTAGGAAGAAGTGTCTGAGAGTTGGCGCTGAGCCTCTACAAGGTTGAGGTTGGTACGCCATACAACAACAGCACGACGCTTTGAACTATTTTATTTAAAGCCAGAATACAAAGGTGCAGTTACTATCAATTAAAGAAGCTTCTCCGTTTAATATAAGACAAAACATTAATTGATTAAAAGGAACAAACACTCTGGAGTGATTGTTGGCAAGGCATATAACTCATTCTGTTCATGCACCCTTTATGGGGGAGCCTGAAGACTGCCTGACACCGGACAAACTATTGGGTATGTTTTGTCTTCCAAGGGGCGCAATGAGAAATCTGGTCCAAACCACTTGTGTTGCAAGTAAATGCAACCAAGAAGTTTTAATGCTGTGTTAAGTATCATTCCATAAATCATTCTAGTGTCATTGAAGGCGACTTGAGGCTATGGTGACCTGCTGACTCACAAGGTATATACAATGAGGAAGACCAGTGGGCCCATTTCAATTCATCCATCCAGAAAGAGCCTAAAGTTCACCCATAGTGACATCCAATTATAATTATTAAATTATTTCAGAAGTCCATTTCATGCATTTGTATGAAGAACTTCCTGATATCTTTTCCTTTTACCAGCTGGCTTTTTACTAGCCATTGAAGTCAATGGAAAGTAAAATTGGGAGCAATGTTTAATGGGGGGTTGATTCCATATCACCGTTTCACACTCAAAGTCAAAATTACCTCCCCCTGATAAAAATTGAAACTTACCCTTAAATGCATCAATAATTATACAATACGCAGCGCATGAAATTACATGTATTTTTACAACAAAAGTCAATTAAGAACATAAATAATTGTAGTGTTACAACCAAGTGAGAAAGGTTCTAGGAGTCCTTTTCAGCCTTCACCTGGTCTTACCGTAACAGGGTTTAATTTTAAACACACCATGTTTTTAGCTCCCCTTGGTGAATCCTTGTTCACCACCTTCCAATTATAAGGCAAAGAAACCAGCACAAATAGTTTTTCTTAGTTTTAAAGAAGAAAAGTTGAAATTTATTAAACTTGAACTTAAATCCTAATTCGGTTAACGCCTATGGATACATGACTTACCCACGCCAGCAAGCATACGTGGTACACACATGCAAATAGAGATAGAAAAGAGCAGAAGAAAAATAAAGTGGAAAAGTTTGAGGCTACATCTGAAGAGTTTTGCTTATGGTTCTTCGAGCTCACTGTAGAGTCCTTGATTGTAGGTAGATCTTGCTTTTTGTTGGGGCCCAGTATTCTTCTTAAACCTTGTGCACTGTAGGAGACTTTTCTCTCTTGGGGTTCATGTGTCCTCAGTGGATTCAGAGGCTTGTGAGAAAGAGATGGGAGCAGACAGGAGAGATCTTCTCAGTCCAGGAGCAAACAGACACTCTGACTTCAAACTGCTTGTACAATTCAGAAAACCCTAAGTTGCCAAGCAGGTTAGTCATGTGACTAACTAACCTGACTATGTCTTGGATTGTATCACCTTAGCAGTCTTTGGAATGCTCCTCTTACACACAATACCTGGTGATCAAGGTACATTGTGGGTTGAATATGTCAGGGAATGGTCCTTTGTCCTTTCCAAACACTGTCTGTTAATATGCAAATGTCTTTCCAGCCAAGATCTGGCAATTTTATATAGCAAGTCCTTTCTTCACTTCAACAGTTTGAAATTTAATATCCATGTGGTGAAATTAATATGCCTCTGCTTGGCAGGTGGGGGCCTGCATGACAGTAGTTTAAGTTTAAGACAGGCGAAGGTCTTAGCAACCAGATTCTATATCACTTTTCAGTCCACCACTGGGAAAAAATACTTGTTCTTTGCCTGTTCTTAACTTCTTAAATGAACTAACAGAGGAGGTTGCAATGTCAGAAAGTTTGCCAATACTTGCCTTTCATAAATCTATAAAACTGATGAGAAAATCACTGTCACTTTCAAGGACCAAAAGGATACAGCTAAAGGGCTGGTTTGTGGGTTGCAATTGGCTTCAGTTAAAAATAGTTCAAAAATAACTGTGCTTGTCACAAACGAGATCTGATATCTGCCTCTTTGAGCATAAAGCCTTTTGATGGCCACAAAGATACAATAATAGCAGTGAGTTAAAGAATGTGTTAATTATTCGAGCACAATAAAAGATCCCATTTCTTTTAAGGTCCTTTCTAAATTACACTCATCACTGTTCCAGATGAAAGGGCATTCTTTTAAATTGCTGTTTTCATTTGGAAGAGGTCTATGGTATCTCAGCAGGAGCAGCTATTCTTGTACACCAACTGTGAACCATTATTCAGTACACATTAGATATAGGCTGCTAAACCTCTGTTGCCCAAAAGAAGAGCTGAGTGTAAAAAGGTACAGATTAAATAGGGACAAAGAGGGTGATATATGCTTAGAGGTGCAAGGCAAGGCTAGAATTCTTAATGAGTATTTTGTATCGATGTTTCCTAAGAGGATGCCGACAAAATATCAGTAGAAGCGGAGATGGTAGAGGTAATGGATGGGGTGAAAATTGGTAGGCAGGAGGTACTGGAAAGGTTGGCTATGCTTAGAGTGGATAAGTCACCTGGTCCAGATGGCTTTCATCCCAGGTTGCTAAGGGAAGTGGGATTAGAGATAGCAGAAGGGCTTACCAGAATTTTCTAGACTTCCCTCGATATAGGGGAAGTTCCAGAGGGTTGGAGAGTGGCAAACGTGACACCCTGATTCGAAAGGGTGTAAAGACAGTCCTAGTAACTACAGGCCAGTCAGTTTAACATCAGTGGTGAATAAGGTTTTAGAAACAATAATCATGGAAAATATGAACGGGCACTTGGAGAGGTTTGAGTTAATTAAGGAGAGCCAGTACAGATTTGTGAAAGACAGATTGTGCTTGACTAATCTAATTGAATTTTTTGATGAAATAACAGAGAAGGTTGATGAAGGAAATGCAATGGACGTTATCTATTTGGATTTTGAGAAAGTGTTTGACACATACCACATAAAAGGCAGGTTAAGAAAATTGAGGATCATGGAATAGGAGGGTCAGTGTCAACTTGGATAAAAGTTTGGCTGAAAGACAGGAAACGCCGGGTCATGGTAAATGGTTATTTTTCAGACTGGAAGATGGTAAATGCTGTGATCCCAAAGCTCACTGGTAGGACCACTGCTTTTTTGATATATATATAAATGACTTGGATATTGGAATAGTGAGTAACAGTTCAAAATTTGCTAACAATACCAAACTTGGAGGTCTGACAAACAGTGAGGATGATACAAATCAGCTGCAACAGGATGTAGATAAGCTAGTAGAATGAGCAGACAAGTGGCAGATGGAATTTAATATAGACAACTGTGTGGTGAAGCATTTTGGCAGGAAGATGGGGAAAGGTCATATAGACATAATGGCACAGTTCTAGAGAGTGTGCAGGGACCGAGGGGCATGGGGGTGCATGTGCATAGATCTTTGAAGATAACAGGACATATAGAGCAAGTGGTCAGCAAAGTATATGGGATCTTAGGCTTAATAAATAGAGGTATTAAGTACAAAAGCAGGGAAGTTATGCTGAACCTTTATAAAGCTCTTAGGTCACAACTAGAGTATTGCGTCCAGTTCTGATCACTACATTTTAGGAAGGATGTGAGGGTCCTTGACTGGGTGCAGAAGAGGTTTACCAAAATGGTTCCGGGGATGTGAGATTTTACCTACAATGTTAGGTTGGAGAAGCTGAGATAAAAACAGAAAGTGCTGGAAATACTCACCAGGTCTGGCAGCATTTGAGGAGAGAGAGCAGAGTTAATAGTTCAGGTCTGTGATTTTTCATCAGAACTGGCAAAGGTTAGAAATGTAATAGGTTTTAAGCAAGTGAAGTGGGGGTGGGGAGAAGAGAACAAAAGAGAAGATGTGTGATAAGCAGAGGACAGGAGAGATTAACCGACAAGGAGGTCATGCGGCAAAGGCAAAGGGAGTGCTAATGGTGTGATGAAAGACAAAGCATTAGTGCGGAGAGAGTGATAATGACGGAGCTCTATCCAAAAGCACAATCATGAAAAACCAAGTTTAAGGCACGCAAATGGTAAAAAAAAATAATAATAAAAAAGGGCCAGTCATGCTCTGAAATTATTGAACTCAGTGTGCAGTCCTGAAAGCTGTAGAGTGCCTGATTGAAAAATGAGGTGCTGTTCCTCAAGCTTGCATTGATGTTTACTGGAATGCTGCAGCAGGACAGAAATGTGGGCGTGAGAGCAGGGAGTTGTGTTGAAATGGCAAGGAACCAGAAGCTCAGGGTCATGCTTGCGGACTGAGCGGGGGTGTTCCGTAAAGTGGTTACCCAATCTACATTTGGTCTCCCAATGTAGAGGCGATGACGTTGTGAGCAGCAAATACAGTATACTAAATTGAAAGTAGTGCAAGTAAATTGCTGCTTCACTTGAAAGGTGTGTTTGGGCCTTGGATGGTGAGGAGCGAGGAGGTAAAAGGGCAGGTATTACACCTCCTGTGATTGCATGGGAAGGTGCCGTGGAAAGAGGACGAGGTGTCAGGGCTAATGGAGGAGTAAACCAGGGTACTGCAGAGGGTATGATCCCTTCAGAATGCTGACAGGGGAGGGGAGGGGAAGATGAATTTGGTGGTGGCTGGAGGTGATGGAAATGGTGGAGGATGGTGGGGTGGAAAGTGAGGACAAGAGGAACCCTATTGTGGTTCTGGGAGGGAGGGGAAGGGGTGAGGGCAGAGGTGCGGGAAATGGGTCAGACACGGTTAAAGGCCCTGTCAACCATAGTGGGGGGAATTCCTCGGTTCAGAAAAAAGGAACACATATCAGAACTGCTGTTGTGGAAGGTAGCATCATCAGAACAGATGCGTCGGAGATGGAGAAATTGGGAGAATGGAATGGAGTCCTTACAGGAGGCAGGGTGTGAGGAAGTGTAGTCGAGGTAGCTGTGGGAGTCAGTGGGCTTATAATGAATATTAGTAGACAGCCTATCACCAGAGATGGAGACAGAGAAGTCAAGGAAGGGAAGGGGCGTGTCGGAGATTGACCATATAAGGTGAGAGAAGGGTGGAAATTGGAAGCTAAGTTGATGAAGTTTTCCAGTTCAGGGCGAGAGCAGGAAACGGCACTGATACAGTCATCAATGTATCAGAAAAAGAGTTGGGGGAGAGGGCTTGAGTAGGACTGGAATAAGGAATGTTACACATACCTCACAAAAAGATAGGCATAACCAGGACCCATGCAGGTAGCCATAGCAACATCTTTTATTTGAAGGAAGTGAATGGAGTTGAAGGAAGTGAGTGGAGTTGAAGGAGAAGTTGTTCAATGTGAGAACAAGTTCAGCCAGGCGCAGGAGGGTGGTGGTGGATGGGGACTGGTTGGGTCTCTCTTCAAGAAAGAATCGGAGAACCCTCAAACTGTCCTGGTGGGGGATGGAGGTGTAGTTAGACTGGACGTCCATAGTGAAGAGGAGGTGGTTAGGGCCAGGAATATGGAAATTGTTGAAAAGTCATAGGGCATCAGAAGAGTCAAGGATGTAGGTGAGAAGAGATTGGACAAGGGTGAGTTTTTCCAGCACTTTCTGTTTTTATTTCAGATTTCCAGCATCTGCAGTATTTTGCTTTTATTTTAGTGTTTAATTCACTGCCACTTCTCTTCCAGGAATGCCTACCTTGAAGAAGTTCTGCTCTTCTCGCCAATGTAATTTCCGTTTGTCTCTTTTACCTTGTTCACCTTCATTGCTTTCTATTTCCCTCCTGGTGTTTGATAAAGTGTCTACAAAAACTCGTTTTCACAGCCACATCTCTTTCCTCAGTGATTTATTCCACATGGATTCCAGCTGTACTTCATGTTTTGAATCCACCCAGGATTACAGGTATCTCCGAGATAGGCAACGTTCCTCGGACTGCTGTTCTCGCCGCATCCTGAGATCCACACTCAGTGCCATGCACCGCCAGTCCAGAAGCACCAATTCGCCTTATCTCAAAGCTGTTCTACTCCACAGTGTCATTTCATTCTTCATCTTATCCGAAGCATTAACAAAAAACGTTTTACTTCCTTTCAGATGCTAAGGAATGCAAACTCCAGCAGCTGATGGGGACTAATGCCCCTCTAGATACTTCTTTCCTTTCACTTCCCTCTGACCCCATCCCTTCTCCTGATCTGACCCCTTGCCGTGTATTCACTATAGCCTCTGACCTTCCCCTTTCTGACACTGAATAATCTGTACTCAACAAAGGACTCAGTTTTATCCCCTTGCGCCCCCACCTCAACATGACGTTGAGCTCTTCTTCCATCGCTTTTGCCTCCGGACTCACTTCTTTGACAAGGAGTTCTCCCCCCGACCAGCAGACCCATTCACTTGCCTTCAGCATTCTCCTTCCACCTGGACCCCTCCCTCTGGCCTGTGACTCACTCTTGATCTTTTCATTGAGAACTGTCGGTGGGACATCGGCCGTCCCAATTTCTCCACTCCCCTCACTCACTCTAACCTCTCTCCCTCCTAACTTGCTCTGCACTCCGTTCTCTCAGGTCTAACCCTGACATTGTGATCAAAACCTGCTGACAAGGGTGGTGTTGTTTTTGTATGGCATACCGACCTCTACCTTGCAGAGACTGAGCGCCAACTTTCAGACACTTCTTCCTACCTCCTCCTGGACCATGACCCCACCACCACCGAACATCAAGCTACTGTCTCCAGGACTGTCACTGATCTCATCTCCTCTGGAGATCTTCCCTCTACAGCTTCCAACCTCATAGTCCCAGAACCCGGGACAGCCCACTTCTACCTCCTTCCGAAAATCCACAAACAGGACTGTCCTGGTAGACCCATTGTTTCAGCCTGTTCCTGCCCCACTGAACTTATTTCTTCCTATCTTGACTCTATCTTTTCTCCGCTGGTCCAGTCTCGTCCCACTTACATCTGTGACTCTTCTGATGCCCTACGTCATTTTTACAATTTCCAGTTTCCTGGCCCCAACCGCCTCCTCTTCACTATGGACGTCCAATCACTCTACACCTCCATCCCCCACCAGGACGGTTTGAGGGCCCTTGAACAGAGGCACAACCAGTCCCCATCAACCACCACCCTCCTCTGCCTGGCTGAATTTGTTCTCACATTGAACAACTAACTTCTCCTTCAATTCCACTCACTTTTTCCAAATAAAAGCATTTGCTATGGGTACCCGCATGGGTCCCAGTTATGCCTATCTTTTGTGGGAGTTGTTGAACATTCTTTATTCCAGTCATACTTCGGTCCCCTCCCCCAAATCTTTTTCGGATTCATTGATGACTGTATCGGTGCCGTTTCCTACTCTCATCCCGAACTGGAAAACTTCATCAACCGAGAGATCCCCCCACTATGGTTGACAGGGCCCTCAACCGTGTCCGGCCCATTTCCCACACTTCTGCCCTCACTCCTTCCCCTTCCTCCCAGAACCGCAACAGGGTTCCCCTTGTCCTCACTTTCCACCCCACCAGCCTGCACATCCAATGGATCATCCCCCACCATTTCCGCCACTTCCAACGTGATGAGAAATTGGTGAGTTATTGTTTAAATATCACAGCATCAGAGGAGAGTTTAATATTATATATGAATATTTATAGGTGTTTGTTAGCTTTATTAAATGTTTTGTCTTCTATACAACAACAACTTGCAATTATATAGTGCATTTTGCATAATAAAATGTGCCAAGACATTTTACAAGCATTAGCAAACAAAATTTGACATTGAGTCAGATAAGGAGAAATTAGGCCCTGTTATATATTGGGAGGAAATTGTAAAGAAAGACAGACACCAAGATGGTCAGATAATGGGCTGGATTTTCAAAATGGGGTCGGGAATTCAATGCCTGGATAATTTCCAGGTCCCGACTTCACGCCTCAATTTCCTTGTCAGCGCGACGCTATTTTGAAATGTAAAGGCAGGAGGCAAGCTCAGCGCCCAATTAGTGGCTCCGAGCATCTCCAGGAGGTGAAGCTACCTGCAGAGCATGAGCGGCAAAGGCAGATGGCAGCCATGATGGGACCTGCCGCTGCCTTGCCAAAGAGAGCAAGCAATTCCTTAGAAGGCCAGCGGAATAAAAGAAGACATTGTTGAAAGATCCAAAAATGGGGGAATGCCCATGATCCAAAGCAAGATGCTCCATTACTTTTAACCCTTATAAAAAAAAGTTTCCCTTCGCCCCGCTGTGAAGCTGACAGCTGTGCACTAACACACAATAGACTGTTCGGGTTCACCAGAATCAAAATTAAAAATGGTGGTCCCGACCTCTCCAGCCCCTTAACAAGCTCCTCTAGGTGCTAAATGGGCCATTACTTGGAGACAAGTGGGTTACCCGTTCCCTCCCGCCACCTCCCCCCACCCCAGCCATCCTCATCAGGATCCAGAGATTTTTAAATCGCATCCACACATGTTTCCGACCCCAGCGGCATCTGAGAATCCAGCCCCACATTTTTAATGATGTCACCACCCACTGGGCATGCTCATAACATAGGAATGCAGAGCCTTTGTCCATGATCTTTATGTCGTCATTGTCGACAGGAATAGTGCCGGAAGACTGGAGGATTGCAAATGTTGTCCCCTTGTTCAAGAAGGGGAGTAGAGACAGCCCTGGTAATTATAGACCTGTGAGCCTTACTTCGGTTGTGGGTAAAATGTTGGAAAAGGTTATAAGAGACAGGATTTATAATCATCTTGAAAAGAATAAGTACATTAGAGATAGTCAGCACGGTTTTGTGACGGGTAGGTCGTGCCTCACAAACCTTATTGAGTTTTTCGAGAAGGTGACCAAACAGGTGGATGAGGGTAAAGCAGTGGATGTGGTGTATATGGATTTCAGTAAGGCGTTTGATAAGGTTCCCCACGGTAGGCTATTGCAGAAAATACGCAAGTATGGGGTTGAAGGTGATTTAGAGCTTTGGATCAGAAATTGGCTAGCTGAAAGAAGACAGAGGGTGGTGGTTGATGGCAAATGTTCATCCTGGAGTTTAGTTACTAGTGGTGTACTGCAAGGATCTGTTTTGGGGCCACTGCTGTTTGTCATTTTTATAAATGACCTGGAAGAGGGTGTAGAAGGGTGGGTTAGTAAATTTGCAGATGACACTAAGGTCGGTGGAGTTGTGGATAGTGCCGAAGGATGTTGTCGGGTACAGAGAGACATAGATAGGCTGCAGAGCTGGGCTGAGAGATGGCAAATGGAGTTTAATGCGGAAAAGTGTGAGGTGATTCACTTTGGAAGGAGTAACAGGAATGCAGAGTACTGGGCTAATGGGAGGATTCTTGGTACTGTAGATGAACAGAGAGATCTTGGTGTCCAGATGCATAAATCCCTGAAGGTTGCTAACCAGGTTAATAGGGCTGTTAAGAAGGCATATGGTGTGTTAGCTTTTATTAGTAGGGGGGTCGAGTTTCGGAGCCACGAGGTCATGCTGCAGCTGTACAAAACTCTGGTGAGACCGCACCTGGAGTATTGCGTGCAGTTCTGGTCACCGCATTAAAGGAAGGATGTGGAAGCTATGGAAAGGGTGCAGAGGAGATTTACTAGGATGTTGCCTGGTATGGAGGGAAGGTCTTACGAGGAAAGGCTGAGGGACTTGAGGTTGTTTTCGTTGGAGAGAAGGAGGAGGAGAGGTGACTTAATAGAGACATATATGATAATCAGAGGGTTAGATAGGGTGGATAGTGAGCGTCTTTTTCCTCGGATGGTGATGGCAAACACGAGGGGACATAGCTTTAAGTTGAGGGGTGATAGATATAGGACAGATGTCAGAGGTAGTTTCTTTACTCAGAGAGTAGTAAGGGCGTGGAACGCCCTGCCTGCAGCAGTAGTAGATTCGCCAACTTTAAGGGCATTTAAGTGGACATTGGATAGACACATGGATGAAAATGGAATAGTGTAGGTCAGATGGTTTCACAGGTCGGCGCAACATCGAGGGCCGAAGGGCCTGTACTGCGCTGTAATGTTCTAAATTCTAAATTGCTTCGCTTTTTCCATTAAAAAACTATTTACAGGTACATTAACTATACAACTTCACAAGTAAACGAATCTTTGAGAATTTGCACACTTGGCAAAATAATAATTAACTCTTTTTCTTTAACCGATATCTATAAATCAAGTCTAACAATTGATTTCCAAAGTCTTCCTGGTCTTTTCACAGGTTTTGCTGTAGATTCACGTTTTGGACTGTCTGGTTTCAGTTCAGGACTTACAGAAAAACTTGTTTCTTTTCCTGAAACTTGTACTTAAAACACCGAAGTCTGAATTGGTTCACAATCTGGCAAAAATGCACTATCAAGTAGGCCATGGTCACGTTTTGGATCATCCCTTGCTGGGATCATGTGATCTACATGAACAATTCTCACTTTTTCACCAATTTCAATTAATTATCTCTTAGTACCACAAACCTCTGCAACATTTTCCACATCCCACTTGTGTGACTTGTGAGGGGGGCTCAGAACACGAACATGCTAATTTCTCCTGAAACAAGGTTCTCTTTTGTTTGTGTCACACTGACATTTCTGACCGAACTGTTTTCGTTCAATTTTAGCAGTCAAATTTGGTAGAATTAAACTCAAACGTGTTCCTAATCTCTGCTTCATTAAGAGCTCAGCAGATGTATACCCTGTAGTTGAGTGTAGAGTTTTTCTATACTTCAGCAGAAAATTACCTGATCTGTTTCATGCTGAAACTTGAACATCCATGAAGCACTCACTTCTTGAGTACTTCCTTGTCTATTGTCTCAGATCTTTCTGCTGCTCCATTTGATGCTGGACGACATGGAGGAGTGGGGGTAATTTTGATACCATTTTCCTTTATGAAATTCTGAAACAGAGCAGAATGAAATTGAGGGCTGTTATCTGAGACAAGCTTCTCTGGTAAAACATGACAAGAAAAAATGGAACATAAAACTCGTCTATTGTCCTTTCAGCATTGATGTTTTGACCCATATACTTTACTTCAATCCACTTAGAATGACTGTCAATAAGCACCAAGAAGCTATCACTTTCCTTTTCGCAAAGGTCTGCATGCATTCTTTGAAACGGATGAGTCACCCATGACCATGGTTGTAAAGGAATTTTTGGCGGCTTATTCCTGCGGTTTTGACAAATGGTACATTTTCTAAGCAATTATTCTAGATCATTGTCTAGACTAGAGCAATAAACCAAACTCCTGGCTGTGGATTTCTTGCTAACTATACCCATGTGTTCAGTACGAAATTCTGTCAGAATCTTGTCTCTTAAGGAACTAGGTACGACCACTCTGTGACCTCACTTAACACAGCCCTGTTCACATGGTTTGTGTCACACTGACACTTCTGACCGAACTGTTTTCGTTCAATTTTAGCAGTCAAATTTGGTAGTATTAAACTCAAACGTGTTCCTAATCTCTGCTTCATTAAGAACTCAGCAGATGTATACCCTGTAGTTGAGTGTAGAGTTTTTCTATACTTCGTCGTTACATCAATTGTGGAACAGTTTTAGTTTCTCGTCTGTACACCGGTCAAACTCTGCCCAACCATTCAAAGTCTACTCGTAGCTTTTTAAAACTCGGTCTTTCTGAGTTTCAGCTGCAATTTCAGTTGCAGTGATTGGAAAGTCCTCATTCACAACTTCTAGCGTGAAGATTGCACCTTCACAGCCTACCTTTTCTGTTTTCTTGCAGCAAACATGACAGTGTGTCAGTGAGAGCACTCTCATTTGAACTATGATATTCAATGGTGTAGTCATACTGTGAGAGAAGTACAGCTCAACGCTGCATCCATGACGCTGCTATTGTCGGTATTGCAGACTTTGGACCCAGAATAGCTGCTAAGGGTTTATGATCCATAACTAGTGTAAAGTTTCTACCCAACAAAAACTGGTGAAACGTTTTGATTCAAAGACGATTCCAAGCGCTTCCTTTTCTATCTGCGCGAAGTTGTGTTCACTCTTGGTCAGGGTACGTGACACAAATGCTATGGGCATCTCTTAACCATCACCATGACATGACTGATCACCGCTCCAACTCCATAGTTTGAAGCATCACATGCTAACTTCAGGTCACAATTTATCATAATGCATAAATTAGAATTAGAATATTACAGCGCAGTACAGGCCCTTCGGCCCTCGATGTTGCGCCGACCTGTGAAACCATCTGACCTACACTATTCCATTTTCATCCATATGTCTATCCAATGACCACTTAAATGCCCTTAAAGTTGGCGAGTCTACTACTGCTGCAGGCAGGGCGTTCCACGCCCCTACTACTCTCTGAGTAAAGAAACTACCTCTGACATCTGTCCTATATCTATCACCCCTCAACTTAAAGCTATGTCCCCTCGTGTTTGCCATCACCATCCGAGGAAAAAGACTCTCACTATCCACCCTATCTAACCCTCTGATTATCTTATATGTCTCTATTAAGTCAGCTCTCCTCCTCCTTCTCTCCAACGAAAACAACCTCAAGTCCCTCAGCCTTTCCTCGTAAGACCTTCCCTCCATACCAGGCAACATCCCAGTAAATCTCCTCTGCACCCTTTCCAAAGCTTCCACGTCCTTCCTATAATGCGGTGACCAGAACTGCACGCAATACACCAGGTGCGGTCTCACCAGAGTTTTGTACAGCTGCAGCATGACCTCGTGGCTCCGAAACTCGATCCCCCTACTAATAAAAGCTAACACACCATATGCCTTCTTAACAGCCCTATTATCCTGGGTAGCAACCTTCAGGGATTTATGTACCTGGACACCAAGATCTCTCTGTTCATCTACACTACCAAGAATCTTCCCATTAGCCCAATACTCTGCATTCCTGTTACTCCTTCCAAAATGAATCACCTCACACTTTTCCGCATTAAACTCCATTTGCCATCTCTCAGCCCAGCTCTGCAGCCTATCTATGTCCCTCTGTACCCTATAACATCCTTCGGCACTATCCACAACTCCACCAACCTTAGTGTCATCTGCAAATTTACTAACCCACCCTTCTACACCCTCTTCCAGGTCATTTATAAAAATGACAAACAGCAGTGGCCCCAAAACAGATCCTTGCGGTACACCACTAGTAACTAAACTCCAGGATGAACATTTGCCATCAACCACCACCCTCTGTCTTTTTTCAGCTAGCCAATTTCTGATCCAAAGCTCTAAATCACCTTCAACCCCATACTTCCGTATTTTCTGCAATAGCCTACCGTGGGGAACCTTATCAAACGCCTTACTGAAATCCATATACACCACATCCACTGCTTTACCCTCATCCACCTGTTTGGTCACCTTCTCGAAAAACTCAATAAGGTTTGTGAGGCACGACCTACCCTTCACAAAACCGTGCTGACTATCGCTAATGAACTTATTCTTTTCTAGATGATTATAAATCCTGTCTCTTATAACCTTTTCCAACATTTTACCCACAACCGAAGTAAGGCTCACAGGTCTATAATTACCAGGGCTGTCTCTACTCCCCTTCTTAAACAAGGGGACAACATTTGCTATCGTCCAGTCTTCCGGCACTATTCCTGTCAACAATGACGACATAAAGATCAAGGACAAAGGCTCTGCAATCTCCTCCCTAGCTTCCCAGAGAATCCTAGGATAAATCCCATCTGGCCCAGGGGACTTATCTATTTTCACACTTTCCAAAATTGATAACACCTCCTCCTTGTGAACCTCAATCCCATCTAGCCTAGTAGCCTGAATCTCAGTATTCTCCTCGACAACATTTTCTTTCTCTACTGTAAATACTGACGCAAAATATTCATTTAACGCTTCCCTTATCACCTCTGATTCCACACACAACTTCCCACTACTATCCTTGATTGGCCCTAATCTAACTCTAGTCATTCTTTTATTCCTGATATACCTATAGAAAGCCTTAGGGTTTTCCCTGATCCTATCCGCCAATGACTTCTCGTGTCCTCTCCTTGCTCTTCTTAGCTCTCCCTTTAGATCCTTCCTGGCTAGCTTGTAACTCTCAAGCGCCCTAACTGAGCCTTCACGTCTCATCCTAACATAAGCCTTCTTCTTCCTCTTGACAAGCGCTTCAACTTCTTTAGTAAACCACGGCTCCCTCGCTCGACAACTTCCTCCCTGCCTGACAGGTACATACTTATCAAGGACACGCAGTAGCTGCTCCTTGAATAAGCTCCACATTTCGATTGTTCCCATCCCCTGCAGTTTCCTTCCCCATCCTACGCATCCTAAATCTTGCCTAATCGCATCATAATTTCCTTTCCCCCAGCTATAATTCTTGCCCTGCGGTATATACCTGTCCCTGCCCATCGCTAAGGTAAACCTAACCGAATTGTGATCACTATCACCAAAGTGCTCACCTACATCTAAATCTAAAACCTGGCCGGGTTCATTACCCAGTACCAAATCCAATGTGGCATCGCCCCTGGTTGGCCTGTCTACATACTGTGTCAGAAAACCCTCCTGCACACACTGGACAAAAACTGACCCATCTAAAGTACTCGAACTATAGTATTTCCAGTCAATATTTGGAAAGTTAAAGTCCCCCATAACAACTACCTTGTTACTCTCGCCCCTGTCGAGAATCATCTTCGCTATCCTTTCCTCTACATCTCTGGAACTATTCGGAGGTCTATAAAAGACTCCCAACAGGGTGACCTACCTCTCCTGTTTCTAACCTCGGCCCATACTACCTCAGTAGACGAGTCCTCAAATGTCCTTTCTGTCGCTGTAATACTCTCCTTGATTAACAATGCCACACCCCCCCCCTCTTTTACCATCTTCTCTGTTCTTACTGAAACATCTAAATCCCGGAACCTGCAACATCCATTCCTGCCCCTGCTCTACCCATGTCTCCGAAATGGCCACTACATCGAGAACCCAGGTACCAACCCATGCTGCAAGCTCACCCACCTTATTCCGGATGCTCCTGGCCTTGAAGTAGACAGACTTTAAACCAGGTTCTTGCTTGCCAGTGCCCTCTTGCGTCCTTGTAACCTTATCCCTGACCTCACTGCTCTCAACATCCTGTACACTGGCACTACAATTTAGGTTCCCATTCCCCTACTGAATTAGTTTAAACCCCCCCGAAGAGCACTAGCAAATCTCCCCCCCAGGATATTGGTACCCCTCTGGTTCAGGTGAAGACCATCCTGTTTGTAGAGGTCCCACCTACCCCAGAATGAGCCCCAATTATCCAGGAAACCAAAACCCTCCCTCCTGCACCATCCCTGCAGCCAAGTGTTCAACTCCTCTCTCTCCCTATTCCTCGCTTCGCTGTCATGTGGCACGGGCAACAACCCAGAGATAACAACTCTGTTTGTTCTCGCTCTAAGCTTCCACCCTAGCTCTCTGAATTTCTGTCTTAAATCCCCATCTCTCTTCACCACGAGTAGTGCATCACTGGTCAAGCTTCTCTTCCATACATCATAAGCATCTTGTTGTGCTTTCGCCCATTCCCATTTCACAACTTTCTTCAATAACTCATGTAGTGGAGCTAACACTGTTGCTAACTCAGGCAGAAATCGTGAGTAGTATTGAAACATGCCTAGTAAAGCGTGGCTACCCGACCTGAACCTGACCAGACACGACGACATGTGTCAGGTTCAGGTCAGGTCGGGTCTCTCTTCCGGGTCCAGCATTCGGGCTCGGGTCGTGTCGGGTCGGGTCGGGCTGGAGGTGGACAGTGCTGCTAATGGGCTAATTTAGTGCAGGGATATTACAAGTGAGCGCCGGCCACTGTCAGAAACCATCAGAAACCTAACAATGTTATGTTACAGTTATACACAAGGTGGAGCACTGGTAGTTAACAGAGGAACAGTGCCGACAGTGCAATTATGTTGCAATTATATTATGATGTGCCATTGGAAAGCAGTTTCAGACATACATTGATCTTAATGTGCCAGTGTAAGTAAGGGGTCAGCTCACAATCCAACCCCAGAGTGCACTAAAGGCAAGGTGTTGAAAGTCTGACCAAAAAGCATCTCATACACTTTGAGTTCACAGACTGCATGATGAGAAGCCACATTTTAAAAGTGCCATATCATCCATTAGACTGTGTGAAAACTTTGAATGGAGTCTTTTTATTGTTATGAGGAAATCAGTGCTTCCCAAGTCACCCCTGATAACAGGTAAAATTAACCACCAGAGTGTGGGGGCTCTAAGCATCCATTGAAAATTTTACTAAGAGCCCAAGGGATGCACCAAGGTGCAAACTCCAATCTGCAGGTCACCTATGACCCCAGGTACTGGCCTGAAACTGTTATCTACAGGATCAATCCAGTCTTCATGCTTGGGCACAAGGACGGTGGTGGGGGGTTGGGGGGGGTGGGGTGGTATCTAACCTAAGCAAGGGGGAAAAAAACACACATTCTTCCGACCAATTTAACTGATGCCGTTCTAGGAAGTGAGCGATTTGTTTTGTTAAGGTGCTTGCAGGTAGAAAATAGCAACTGTATTCATGGGATGGATAATGATTTGAATTAATGTAACTGTGGTTGTAAATCTTTTAACAACCCCACAGTAGTGGAGTGATACAAGTGGCATTGAAATCATTCCAAGGAGCATTTAGAACCCTGGGTCAGCTTTTATGGAGCAGGATTCAGTTGTATTTGAGCCAGACTCTCAGGTATGAACTTTCTTTACACAGATCCTCGTCATCTGGTAGAACCATTACTCAGAGAGAAAAAAAACTTTCTTCGCTTCCCATGTAACTTCCTCCCTTACTGTGGCAAAAGCTATGGCATTTCGCAGTTTCTGCCGGTTTCTGGGTGAAATGCAGGTTATTTAATGGGTGGTGCATCTGCACTGATGTCTCAAACACACCGAGAGCAATATTGCAACTGGTTCCAGGTCTCGAGTTGAAACAGCGTTAGGAACATTCAGAAACAGTGAAAGGTGCAACTTCTGCTGAATCTTCTTTTGATTTTACAAACCAGAGTTCAAGTAAGTTACTCTGATCAGATTTGTGTAATAACTTTGTCCTGGGATATGCATTTAGAAGCATTCGATATTCCTTTAGAATATTTCAGTATTATATAGATGTGGAACTGCAGAGAGAGAGAGAGAGAGTCCAAGAGAGACAATCATACATTTGGATCAAGATTGCTGTCAGGTTCAGGTCGGGCATTTAAAAAAATTAAAGGACTCAGGCCTGGGTCGGGTTAGGGTTGGCTGTTGTCAGGTCAGGCCAGGGTCGGGTTTTAATTTTATACCCAAGCCAGGCTTTAATGCCTAGTGTTACAACCAGGTGAGAAGGGGTCCAGGGGTTCCCTCTCAGAATTTGCCTGGTTTAGCCATAACAGGGTTTAATTTTAAAAACACTGTGTTTTTAGCTCCGCCTCAGTGAATCCTTGTTCACTGCTCCAATTGTAAGGCAAAGAAATCAAACAAGTTTCCTTAGATTTAAACAAGAAAGGTAGAAATTTATTCATCTTAAACTCTAATCCGGTTAACGACTACAAATATGCGACGTGGCCACACTAGCATGAATACGCAATAAACACACATGCAGATAGAGACAGAAAAAGTAGAAGAAATAAAGGGGAAATGTTTGAGGCAATATCTGGTGGCTACAGCCCTTTATGTTCAATGTGGAGCCTTTGGTTGCCGGTAAGTCTTACAATTTGTTGGGGTCCAGTTAACGTTTCAACTTGTTCTGATGTAGGAGTCTTTTCTCTCTTAAGGTTTACATGTCTTCTGTGGGTCCGATGGCTTGGGAGAAAGCAAGAGAGAGAGAGAGAGACAGCCAGGTGAGAGACTTGCTTGTTCCAGCTTCAGTTGCACACTGTCTTCTGCATTCAAACTGCCCTGTGGCTAGTTCAAAAAACCTGAACTAGCCAGTTAGTCATGAGACCAGCTGGTTTAACCAGTCCTGGCTCTGTGGATTGTATCATCTTAGCAGGGCCTGGAATGTGCTTCCTTACACCGTCAGTGTCTGGTGATCAAAATCCATTTGGGTTAATTGGAGCAGGGAATAGCCCTTTGTCTCCACAAGTAGCGTCACTTAGTATGCAAATGTCCTCCCAGCCCAGTGTCTGGTGATCTTCAAACAAGTCATTTCTTCACTCCAGCAACAGTTTAAAATCAATGTTCATATGATAAAATTAATATGCCTCATTCTTGGCAGGTGGAGGTCTGCATGACACTAGAAAAGATCTAAGCTTAGACACATCTTTTAGCTTTGGGTATTGACTATAGCCCCTATCTTTTCTTTCACCGGCTGTAGTCCTTTTTCATCAATTTTCAAGTTAGGGTACACTACCCCAGATTGCATGAAAGCACACTCGCTCCTTTTCAACCTCATATTGTGATCATTGAGCCTTTTTAACACTTCATCCAACACTTGAAGATTCTCTTCCTCTGTTGGGTCGCGATCAACACATCATAAGCAATGCAGCACTCCTTGCAAAATCTTATCCATTGTAGCTTGGAAGATTTTGGGAGAAGATCTCACACCATAGGGCAGCTTCATGTAGGAGTATAACCCCATGTATGTGTTTATCGTGAGACACTGTTGATTCTCTCAATCCACATTGAGCAGTGCGTAAGCATGGGACAAATCCAACTTCATGAATAGCTTGGATCCCATTAACTCTGCACACAAATCTTAAGAGGTTGGTAGTGGATGCTGCTCATCATCGGATTGAATGTGATTTTGTAGTCCCCGCATTGTCTTACGGTTTTGTCTGACTTGAGCACTAGTAGAATTGGGGTTGGCCAATAGCTGATCAGTTTTCACTTGCACTCTGTTCCTCTCTAACATCTTTAGTTCCTCTTGAACCTGGGTTTTAAGAGCATAAGGAACCAGCCTAGCCTTACAATATACTGGTTTTGTATCAAGCTTGATTCAGATGTATGCTTTCACACCGAAGAACCCTTCATAGCAATCCTCAAAAATGTATCTGTAACTATTCAATAACTGATCTAGCTTCCAATCTAAACTCAGCTTAGGAAGCCAGTCTTTGCCCATTAACGTTGGTTTGTTGGCATGTCTTGCTACAACAATGGGTAACATGAGGGACTTGCTCTTAAATTGGACATTGCACTCCATTTGTCCACACATTTCTAACACCTCACTAGAGTAGGTTTTCAACTGAACTGTGCTCTCAATTAGAGGTACATCACTGAATTTGCTCTCTGATTATAATGGAGCAATCTGCAAGCCTATCAGTTTAGAGATACAGCACTGAAACAGGCCCTTCGGCCCACCGAGTCTGTGCCGACCATCAACCACCCATTTATACTAATCCTACACTAATTCCATATTCCTACCACATCCCCACCTGTCCCTATATTTCCCTACCACCTACCTATACTTGGGGCAATTGCTAATGGCCAATTTACCTATCAACCTGCAAGTCTTTGGCTTGTGGGAGGAAACCGGAGCACCCGGAGGAAACCCACGCAGACACAGGGACAACTTGCAAACTCCACACAGACAGTACTCAGAATTGAACCCGGGTCGCTGGAGCTGTGAGGCTGCGGTGCTAACCACTGCGCCACAGATGTGCATGTTGATATACTTTTGATTTACCAACACCTTTGTACAAAAGTCTCTGTCTTTTGAGTGATTACTCGTGACATAAATGCTTTACAGCTCTAATTCTTCTTTGCTTAGCACTCTGGATTCACTTCAAGATTACGAACTCCACCGTTGTTATGTCGCAGCTTTCCATTGCAACTAGAAAGAGTCCTCTTTCCTGTTTTGACCTTCGCTCAGCAAGCAATTGCAAGATGGCCTATCTTTTGGCAATTAAAGCATTTACCAGTTCTGTACTGACATGCCTGGGCAGTGTGGTTGCCATGACAGCAATAATAAGTCACTAAACCTTTATCAAGTGCATTCTTCTGATCAGGGCTCCCCGCTTTAGACTTGGCAGAAGCTTTCTGACAGTGGGCAGAATGTGTACTAATCATTTGAAAAGGAATAAATTCCCATCTCCATGGTAGAAGCAATCTTACACTTTGGCTCAAACGTAAGATTTTGTGTGTTTAGTAACTTCAACTAGATTCTTTCATCCACCAATCCAAATATGAATCTGTCTCATAATGCACAGTCTAAGAATGTACCTAAGTTGCAGTGTAATGATAAATTCTTCAGTGTACAATGTACTCACTAACTGTTTCGCTACTTCTCTGGTTTCTGGTTCCAAATTTGTAGCTTTCCTCTATCTCTAGTGGCTGAGGATTAGAATGTTCCTCCAACTTGGTGATAATTATTTTGAATGGCACATCTTTTGCCTTGTTGGGAGCAAGAAGGTTTGTAACCATGCCATATACTTCCAGGCCAATCTCCATTAGCGAAATTGCTTCCTGTGCTCAAGAATTGCCTTATTCTGAGGCTGGGCCTCTTCACTTTCACCTTCGGATTGTAATATATTATTAGCTCTGAAGAACATGTTCATTCTTTCAATGTATGAACTGAATGGTTCTCAAGGACTATCATACATTCCTAGCCTTCAGATGTTTTGAAGCACAGCCATTTTGCACTCTTTTAGAATGTAACAGTGACCCAGTAAATATTTTATTGTGGCGGTCTGTAACAGTGATAGAGAAGCTAATTCTGAAAAATCAGAACAAGCTCACCTAAGCCAGTGTAGTCAGTAATTGAATCCAATGGACACTAGGATCCTGCAAGATCCATTCAACTGAGTGCAGCCATTCATTTTCAGAAACAATGAGGCTCAACTCAATCTAGTTGAAAATCTTCACCATCCCAGCAGGTAAGTCACTGGGAGTTAGCTTATTTTGTTCATCGCAGTCTCTACTGTCGTTTGCTGCAAAAGTTTTTGCACTTTAATCCTATTTTGTAGTTAAAATCTGTCATATATTGGGAAGAACTGATAAATAAAGACAAATACCAAGATGCCTAGATCACATGATTAATGATGTCATCACGCACTAGGCATGCTCATAACGTAGTGTCATGCCCAGTAAAGATATGTCCTATTCATAATTTTTAAAAGACCGCAATTGTTGACAACGCGATCGGTAGGTGGCGCTGTTTTGGCACATGCGCAAATACAGCATGTGCCACAAAAACATCACAGCTTGTGACTGTAGCAGCTGCCAGGACTAAAGATGGCGCTGCTCAAAGAATCACAGAGATGAAACCTAACAAACACGTGGCAGAATACAATGGCCGGAGTGAGAGAGTGGAGCGGGCCGGGGAGAGCAGCGCGGGGGCCGGGGAGAGCAGCGCGGGGAGACCAGCGGTAGCGGTGCCGGGGGGGAGAGAAAGAGGGAGAAAGAGGGGGGGAGAAAGAGGGAGAGGAAGAGGGAGGGGGGAGGGAGAAAGAGGGGGGGAGAAAGAGGGAGAGGGAGGGGGGGAGAAAGAGGGAGGGGGAAGGAGGGAGGGGTAAAGAAGGGGGGAGGGGGAGAGCTGGGGGAAGTGGGGGGGAGAGGAGAGCTGGGGGAAGTGGGGGGGGGGAGGGGAAGAGGGAGGGGGGAGGGGGAGGAGGAGGAGGGGAGGGAGAGGGAGGAAGGGGAGAGAGTGGGGGGGGAGCAGCGGAACGGAAGAGGAGTGCCTTTTTCTGTGCATGCGCCATAAACACAACAGCAAAAGACTTACTGGCCAGTCCCTGGACCCGGTGACACCAAGGTCTTCGCACGCTCTCTACGGCCTCTCGCTTCCGGCCCTCTCCATTCAGCCGTTCCCTCCAGCTACGGATACCCAATCCAGTTGCTTTCTCCCCTTCTCCACAGTACTTCAGGCATTGCAACTGTCTAGTCCCTGCATTTTGCATGCTCCCTCTCCCCACCCCTCCCAGCTCTCCCCACCCCTCCCCCTCTTCACCCACCCCTCCCTCTACCCCACTACCTCCACCCCTCCACCATAGTTGAATATCTGAAGTGCAGTTGCAAAGTCGGGGAAATAGCATGCAAAACAAAACCTCAACAATTCTGGGTTTAATTATTGAAAAGTTTTATTAAGTTCATTAAGTATCCAAGGAACTGCTGTGCATGGATACATGAGTGTTGTGTCCAGCATTCCCGTTAGACAGACAGGCCGAGTCTCTGCTATGCACAGCTAAAGAGATTGTTCCTGGAGAGCCTTGTGGTGAATGAACGCTTGGCTCTCTATTCCACGACTGTATTGTCCATGTGAAGAAGGCAAAGTCACAAGAGTCTGAGCTCAGTCTATTCTTGGTGAATGTTCCCCAAGCGCATCCCAATGTGCATTCCCAATTCATCCATAAATGCAGTGTTCCTTTCCACATCGTGATGAGCTCCGCAGCATGATCCAGTTGCCTTCGTTGCTTGAATGCTGACCGTAAGTCTCAAGGATTGTTTTCTCAACGGCATGTTTTACATGAAAAGAAGAAAAGCAAATCAGTCAGAGCTTGCCTCCCTCCATCCACTGAAATTACTGTTGTGCACACCTTTTTAAGTTCTGCAGTGAAGGCACCAATTGATAACGTCGCCAATGAAGCACTGATTACCCACCTCAGATGCAGGAATCATCACATCCTTGCGTCATCTCCCGCACTGCCTCCTTTGCTGGAATGCCGTCCTTAAGTGTCAAGGATTGTTTTCTCAAGGGCACATTTTACACGAAAGGAAATAATGAAAGAACATCAGTGTCAGAGCTTCCCTCCCTCCAATGAAATTACTGTTGCGCATGCTTTATGCTCTGCAGTATAGGCCAATGAATCACTTACTACCCACCTCAGCTGTAGGAGTCAGGATGATGTAACTGCCCCTATCTCGTGATGGTTCAATGCTGCTCTCAGGGAAAACATGAATGATGTGAGGGTGCTGGAAAAAGAAGCACATTTCTTTTGGACTATGAACATAAAGCAGGCCATTTAGCCCAGCTGTTTCCTGCTAGTGGTTATGCTACTCGTGTGTCTTCCCATCCATTCCCATTTAATCCTGCCTACTACTATCAGCATCATCTTCCATTTCTTTCACTCTTATCTACCTTTGCCTTAAAGCAACACTGAGGATGGAGAATGGTGTGGCTGCACTCCCACCTCACCAGTTGTGTACGCAGCAAGAACATTCACATTTGTGCTACCACTGGACACGGCATGCTTGTTTCTTTTAGTGCTCAGTCTCTTCTTGCTGAATGTTCCCCAAGTGCTTGACCCCTTTGGACGCCTTCTCTGCTTGACAGGCAGCAGCTGGCAATTGCGGAGTCTCACAAGGCTCTGCATGGTTGTTTCAAGGGTGGATGGGGAAACATGTGGCTGTGTGTCCACGTGCACTGCTTGGATAGGTGCAGGAACAGGTGACTGTGTGTCCATGTGCACTGCTCGGATGGGTGCAGGAACAGGTGACTGTGTAACTGAACAGCAAGGAGAGGGTACCGCAGGTGGGGGAAGTGGAGCTTTGAACAGGCAGGCGTATGTATGGTCCATCAGATCATTAGGCCAGGGGGTGAAACGCTCAGGATCCATGGATTGTGGCACGCGACTGATGTCCAGCGTGTGGCCACCTCCATCCGAAGGTGCTTCCGGGCAATTGTTGGGCAAATTAATTGGCTCCATCTCATCAGCCAGTCCTTGTGTTTATGGCGCATGCACAGAAAAAGGCACTCCTCTTCTGCTCCGCTGCTCCCCCCCGACCTCCCTTCCCCCCTCCCTCCCGACCTCCCTCCCTTCCCTCCTCCCCCCCGACCTCCCTTCCCCCTCCCTCCCGACCTCCCTCCCTTCCCTCCTCCTCCCCGACCTCCCTTCCCCCTCCCTCCCGACCTCCCTTCCCCCCCCGTCCCTCCCTCCCTTCCTCCTTCCCTCCCTCCCTTCCCTCTTCCCTCCCTCCCTTCCCTCCCTTCCCCCCTCCCTCCCTCCCTCCCTTCCTCCTTCCCTTCCCTCCCTCCCTTCCCTCCCTTCCCCCCACCTTCCCCCCCTCCCTTCCCCCCTCCCTTCCCCCCACCTTCCCTTCTTTCCCCCCTCCCTTGAAATGTTTTCAGACCAACTTAACAACAGGAACTGGTCACATGCGGTGCCCCAGACAATGTAAATATTTTCAGAGCAACTTACCTTGGAACAATCTCCGCTGTCTAATAAAAATGAAGCAAATGTCCAAAATGACTAAATAATTGAGATAAAATGCCAGACGAAACCTCTCCTCCTTCCATTTTCAAAAACTCGCGCCGAAGCTTTCGGAAGATTGACGCACATGCGCACACGGACACAGGCCCTCTGCGCATGCGCTGCGGTCCGGATTGCCAGGACCGGTTAACCCTCCTCAGGATGAATGTCTTACAGCAATAAACCAGGATGGGGCTAATTAACCTAGACCCCCACCATATTTAGAAAAGAAATTGTGAGAAGTCATATGGTATTACAGCCATGTTGATCTCCTTTTAAAAATCTTAAAAATACTGACTACAGAAAAAGGCAGCAAGCAGAAAAGGCAGTACCATCGTGCCTTAAAAGAACTGGAGGCTGTAACATCTTAAGGTCTCCGAGCTCTACCTTTTCAAGTCCACTAGTGCAGTAAACCAACCTCCTAGTATTAAGTCTACAAGCAACTAATTCATGTCCTACTGAAAATCCACCTCTTCGAGAGAATCGTGCAATGACTTTAAAAAATGACTCCCGCTATCGAGTCCACCGAACTACACTCCAGGAGTGAAAATGCCTTCTTCATCGGGCCTGCAACACATGCCTTTTCCCAAAGACAAGCCAAATCACGTGACTTACGAACTATTCCTTTGCCTGTAATTTGTAAAATTGCACTATAATTTTAATGGCTTTCTTTCTCGAGTGTGTGTGCGTGACAGTGGTGAGAGAGTGATGTAGCGTTAGACTTTTGGGTTGAACATGTGAATAAAAATAATCATCTTGATTAAAACCACGAAAAGCATGCTGCTGGTTATTCAAATTGCCCGTACACTCAGGGGTTAAGAAACACACACATCTTCCTTTTCAAAAACACACTGATTACAAAGAACAAAGAACAGTACAGCACAGGAACAGGCCATTCAGCCCTCCAAGCCTGCGCCGATCTTGATGCCTGCCTAAACTAACACCTTCTGCACTTCCGGAGCCCATATCCCTCTATTCCCATCCTATTCATGTATTTGTCAAGATGTCTCTTAAACGTCGCTATCGTATCTGCTTCCACCACTTCCCCTGGCAGCAAGTTCCAGGCACTCACCACCCTCTGTGTAAAAACATGCCTCGCACATCCCCTCTAAACTTTGCCCCTCGCACCTTAAACCTACATCCCCTAGTAACTGACTCTTCCACCCTGGGAAAAAGCTTCTGACTATCCACTCTGTCCATGCCGCTCATAATTTTGTAAACCTCTATCATGTCGCCCCTCCACCTCCGTCGTTCCAGTGAAAACAATCCGAGTTTATCCAACCTCTCCTCATAGTTAATGCCCTCCAGACCAGGCAACATCCTGGTAAACCTCCTCTGTACCCTCTCCAAACCCTCCACGTCCTTCTGGTAGTGTGGCGACCAGAATTGCACGGAATATTCTAAGTGTGGCCTAACTAAGGTTCTGTACAGCTGCAACATGACTTGCCAATTTTTATACTCTGTGCCCCAACCGATGAAGGCAAGCATGCCGTATGCCTTCTTGACTACCTTATCCACCTGCGTTGACACTTTCAGTGACCTGTGGACCTGTACGCCCAGATCTCTCTGCCTGTCAATACTCCTAAGGGTTCTGCCATTTACTGTATACCTCCCACCTGCATTAGACCTTCCAAATTGCATTACCTCACATTTGTCCGAATTAAACTCCATCTGCCATTTCTCCGCCCAAGTCTCCAACCGATCTATATCCTGCTGTATCCTCTGACAATCCCCATCACTATCTGCAACTCCACCAAACTTTGTGTCGTCCGCAAACTTACTAATCAGACCAGCTACATTTTCCTCCAAACCATTTATATATACTACAAACAGCAAAGGTCCCAGCACTGATCCCTGCGGAACACCACTAGTCACATCCCTCCATTCAGAAAAACACCCATCCACTGCTACCCTCTGTCTTCTATGACCGAGCCAGTTCTGTATCCATCTTGCCAGCTCACCTCTGATCCCATGTGACTTCACCTTTTGCACCAGTCTGCCATGCGGGACCTTGTCAAAGGCTTTACTAAAGTCCATATAGATAACATCCACTGCCCTTCTTTCATCAATCATCTTCGTCACTTCCTCAAAAAACTCAATCAAATTAGTAAGACACGACCTCCCCTTCACAAAACCATGCTGTCTCTCGCTAATAAGTTCGTTTGTTTCCAAATGGGAGTAAATCCTGTCCCGAATAATCCTCTCTAATAGTTTCCCTACCACTGACGTAAGGCTCACCGGCCTATAATTTCCTGGATTATCCTTGCCACCCTTCTTAAACAAAGTAACAACATTGGCGATTCTCCAGTCCTCTGGGACCTCACCTGTAGCCAATGAGGATGCAAAGATTTCTGTCAAGGCCCCAGCAATTTCTTCCCTTGCCTCCCTCAGTATTCTAGGGTAGATCCCATCAGGCCCTGGGGACTTTTCTACCTTAATGCTTTGCAAGACACCCAACACCTCCTCCTTTTTGAGAATGAGATGACTGAGACTATCTGCACTCCCTTCCCTAGGCTCATCATCCACCAAGTCCTTCTCTTTGGTGAATATTGATGCAAAGTACTCATTTAGCACCTCGCCCATTTCCTCTGGCTCCACACATAGATTCCCATCTCTGTCCTTGAGTGGGCCAACCCTTTCCCTGGTTACCCTCTTGCTCTTTATATATGTATAGAAAGCCTTGGGGTTTTCCTTAATCCTGTTTGCCAATGACTTTTCATGACCCTTTTTAGCCCTCCTAACTCCTTGCTTAAGTTCCTTCCTACTGTCTTTATATTCCTCAAATGCTTCGTCTGTTCCTAGCCTTCCAGCCCTTACAAATGCTTCCTTTTTCTTTTTGACTAGGCTCACAATATCCCGTGTTATCCAAGCTTCCCGAAACTTGCCAAACTTGTCTTTCTTCCTCACAGGAACATGCTGGTCCTGGATTCTAATCAGCTGACGTTTGAAAGACTCCCACATGTCAGATGTTGATTTACCCTCAAACAGCCGCCCCCAATCTAAATTCTTCAGTTCCTGCCTAATATTGTTATCATTAGCCTTCCCCCAATTTAGCACCTTCACCCGAGGACTCTTCTTTTTTCTTTTCTTTTGGGCCTCCTTATCTCGAGAGACAATGGATACGCGCCTGGAGGTGGTCAGTGGTTTGTGAAGCAGCGCCTGGAGTGGCTATAAAGGCCAATTCTGGAGTGACAGGCTCTTCCACAGGTGCTGCAGAGAAATTTGTTTGTCGGGGCTGTTGCACAGTTGGCTCTCCCCTTGCGTCTCTGTCTTTTTTCCTGCCAGCTGCTAAGTCTCTTCGACTCACCACAATTTAGCCCTGTCTTTATGGCTGCCCGCCAGCTCTGGCGAATGCTGGCAACTGACTCCCACGACTTGTGATCAATGTCACACGATTTCATGTCACGTTTGCAGACGTCTTTATAGCGGAGACATGGACAGCCGGTGCGTCTGATACCAGTGGCGAGCTCGCTGTACAATGTGTCTTTGGGGATCCTGCCATCTTCCATGCGGCTCACATGGCCACGAGGACTACTCTTATCCTTATCCACAAGTACCTTAAATCTTATGGAATTATGGTCACTGCTCCCGAAATGCTCCCCCACTGAAACTTCGACCACCCAGCCAAAGAGGTAAGTTTAAGAAGCATCTTAAAGAAGGAAAGAGAGGTGTTACGTCTTTATGTTGTTTTTCTGGCTCCCAGATGTTGGAAAGGATCACACTTTAAACTTTGAAAGGCTGGAGTCAGTCTGTTTATTAAAGCACCATGCTGTCTGCTGTCGAACCTGGTTCTTGTGTTTCATATAACATGACTCCCCAGTGCAACTGTGAATGTGCCCCCCCCCCACCCCCACTGGAACACTTACACATAACAACTAGTTCCTAGCAAATTAGTTCCTAACACTTTACAGATAGTATAACAATATATATAACATCCCTCTTTCTTACAACATAATGCCCCTATATCAATATAACTATCAATATAAATAAAGAAGATTGTCATCCCACTTGTGCAAATAATCTGAACCCCTTTTTAGAGACTTTTATAGCATGTATTCTTCTAAAAAAAAAAATTATTCACAGTATCTCTTGGAATGTAAGATGGTGAGCCTCCATCTTGTAGATTTGGCATTTGTTGCTCTTAGTGGTGAGTTGGCACGCTGAACAGGCGATGTTGTGTCACTTGCTGGTGATGTTGTTAATGTTGTCTTGCTGGATAGTGATGTTTCCAGTGTTTTTGATGGTCTTTTCTGTTGTTCCAGCTCAGGTGTAGGTCGAATATGGATTCTGTTCCTTCTCATTTGGTTACCAGTTTCAGTCTCAATGATATATGACCTTGGAGTCTCAGCTTCACCAACAACTTTAGCTGAGCTCCAGGTTTTCATGATTGGATTCTGTACATGTATAGTTTGTCCTTTCAACAGCTCAGGGAGGGATTTAGAATACTTGTTGAAGTGTTGCTCTCCTCTTACCTGTGCTTCAGTGAGTTGTTGCCTTACTTCCTTCTGGTCACTTGGAGGATGTATTTTGCTTGGCAGAGTTATCTTATATTTTCTTCCATTTAACAGCTCTGCAGGTGATTTCATGCCAGCCTCGAGAGGTGTGGATTGGAGTGACAATAAGGCCAGGTTTGGGTCTTCCTTCGTCTCTTGGCATTTCACAAGTGTTCTTTTGACCATCTGGACGTGTCTTTCTATAAATTCATGACCTCGTGGGTAGTGTGGTGATGAGGTGATGGTGTTGAACCCAGACTGGTCAGCGAATTCCTTTAATTCTCTGGATGTAAGTTGGGTGTCATTGTCACATATTAACCTTAAAGGAATCCCTTGCTCAGCGAACAGAATTCGTTCGGCTGAGATGATTGTTGTGGCTCTCAAGTCTTTCATCTTACGGATAAAAGGGAATTTTGAGTAGGAGTCTGTGACTATGAGATATCATTCTTGATTATGTGTGAATAAATCGACTCCTACAGTATGCCATGGTCTGGGTGGTATTTAAGTAGCTATCATCTCCTCTTTCTGTTGTGAGTTTCTGTACTTCTGGCATACGTTGCATGTAGACACCATATTTTCGATATCTTTGTATATGCCTATACAGTACACAGTGATTTGGCTCTGAGCTTACACCTTCCATTCCCATGTGGCCTTTGTGTGTCTTTTGGAGAAGTTCTTCCTGCATTGTTTTGGGTATGATTATTCTGGACCCGGTCAGCAGGACACCATCTTCTAGTGAGATATCATCTCTGATAGACCAGTACTGCCGTATTACTGGCTGTGTTTGCTGTAGCTTATCAGGCCATCCCTGGATTACCTGCTGAGATAGCATCTGTAACTCATCATCTTTTTGGTCTCATCTCTAATTTAACTCAGTTTCGGTGGTGTTACATTCACTAGTTGATGAATCTTTATGCCTAGATCTTCCATCTCATGTTTCTCCTGTGGTGACAACTGAGATAGAGTATCTGCCAACACCATTTCTCTTCCTGGCTTATATTTCAGAGTGAAATCATAACTGAAGCCTCAAGAGTAACCTCTGCAGTCTTGCTGGTGCTTTACATAGATTTTTCTTGTAGATCTGCTCCAGTGGACAATGATCACTCTCCACTGTGAACTTCCTCCCATAGAGATATGTGTGGAACTTCTCACATCTATACATGACTGCCAAAAGCTCTCTTTCTATGTTGGCATATCTGGTCTCAGCTGATATTAGAACTTTGGATGCAAATGCTATTGGCTTTCCCTCTTGTACCAGGGCTGCTCCCAGTCCTTTTGTGGAAGCATCTACTTGCAGAGTGACAGGTTTCTTTCTGTTGTAGTATGACAAACTTGTCTCCTTGCATACTACCTTTTTGAGTTTGTTGAAACTCCTGTCATGTGACTCTGACCATTGGTACTCTACATCTTCTTTCATCAGCTCTCGCAGGTTTGCTGTGTGTTCCGACACGTGCAGAATAAAGAAGCTCATGTATTGTATCAAACCAAGGAAACTTCTCAACTCTCTCTTATCTCTTGGGGCTTCCATCCCCGAGATGGCTGAGATTCTTTCAGGGCTCGGCTTGACTCAATCAGGTGTGTACACCATTCCAAAGAACTGGCATTCTGTCACTTTCACTCTGCATTTGTCTGCATTTAGCTTAATCCCAGCTTTCCTGGTTCTCTCCATGGCTTCATGTAGATGGTTGTAATGATCCTTTCCATCCACACCATATATCTGGATATCTGGATGGGCAGCACAGTGGCGTAGTGGTTAGCACCGCAGCCTCACAGCTCCAGCGACCCGGGTTCAATTCTGGCTACTGCCTGTGTGGAGTTTGCAAGTTCCCCCTGTGTCTGCGTGGGTTTTCACCGGGTGCTCCGTTTCCTCCCACAGCCAAAGACTTGCAGGTTGATAGGTAAATTGGCCATTATAAATTTCCCCTAGTATAGGTAGGTAATATGGGGATGTGGTAGGAATATGGGATTAGTGTAGGATTAGTATAAATGGGTGGTTGATGGTCGGCACAGACTCGGTGGGCCGAAGGGCCTGTTTCAGTGCTGTATCAATAAATAAAATAAAATAATCATCAGCTATGCCAACTGCTCCTGTGCATCCCTGTATGTCTTGTCTACTTTCTGTTGGAACATATCCTGGCTCACTTTGAGTCCAAAAGGTAGATGCAGGAATTTGTACTGTCCAAAGGGTGTGTTGAATGTTGTTAACAGTGAAGATTCTGCGTCTAGCTTCACATTCCAGTAACCATTTCTGGCATCAAGCTTGCTGAAAACTTTTGCCCCTGCCAGTGTTGCTGTGATTTCTTCCAATGTTGGAATAGGGTAGTGATCCCTCTTTAATGCTTGGTTAAGATCTTTGGGATCCAGGCATTTTCTTAGCCGTTCATTTGGCTTCTGTCTCACCACGATAGAATTTACCCAATCTGTAGGCTCTGTGACTCTGACAATCATCTTATTTTCTTCCATTTCTCGGAGCTCTCTTTCAAGCTTTTCATTTAGTTCTACTGGTACTTTACGTGGGGGATGAATCACTGGTTTCATCACTGGGTCAATGGTGATGTGATTCTCAAAATCTTCGAAGCATCCAACCATCTCATCAAAACGCTCTGGGTATATTTGTACCAGATCTTCTTTGCTTCTGATCGGAGGGCAGTTTTCAACAGGTGTACTATCTTCAACCTTCAGTGCCACCTCCTTCACCTCATGGTTTACTGAGATAATCTGCAGCTCTTCACAACTGCTTAACCCCAGGATAGCTGGACCATCTGTTTCAGTGACGTAGAACATACAGTTAACATCTTTTCCTTTGTGTGTCCCTCTGATTTGGGTTGTTCCTAGCTGTCGAATCTCAGTTCCCCCGTATGCTGTTAGCATGATGTTGTTTGGTTTCAGAGCACCTTTCCTTGGATAACCATTTTCTTCCAAATTTTCAGGAAAGATCTTCTGGTATAGTCTGAGTGGGATGATGTTACTCTGTGCTCCAGTATCAATCTTCACCTTCAGATTTATTGTTGTGGGCTTATTTCTCAGCCTCTTCCTGATCGGAATGGTTGTGTGAATTTCTTTTCTCTGGGAACTGTCACATCCAGACATGTTGTGCAATTCTATGGTTCCTATGTCTATCATGTTCTCAAACCCTCCGCCATCTTCCAGGGTATGGATGTTTTGGTTTCTTTCTCTATTCCTTCGCCCTGTTACTCTGGCTCTGATGACTCATCTACCACCTTCTTGCCTTGTTCTGCACATCTTTTCCCAGTGATTGGTCTTTCCGCAAGCTCTGCCAATTGATCCATATGCGGGACATTTCCTTCTGTCTGTCAATTCAGGTGGACGTCCACAGCTCCTGCACGTCTTTCTCTCTGTCTGATGTACATTCTTTAGTTATTGTTTCACTGCATCAACCCTGCTGCCTGTCTCTTGGCTTAACTGAGGGTAGTCAGTGTCTTCATCTGTCTGCTCGTGGCTTCATGTGCTCTGGCAATGTCTATAGCCTGCAGTATTGTGAGCGTGTCCTGTCCGATTAGAGCTTTCTGTATGTCAGGATGTGCAGAACCCCAAATGAGCTGATCTATCAGCCGTTCATCTGTGTCCTTAAATTTACATGATCTGGCTGCATTTTTCAATCTTGCTACAAAATTGTCAATAGGCTCAGCTAGTTCCTGTCTGAGGCCTTGAAATTCATATTGGTGTATCCGAAGATTTAATTTTTGCTGGAGATGGATGCTGAATCTTTCAAAAATTTTGTCTGGGTTTCTGCTGTCCTCTTCACTTAGGTCCCAGCTGTTTAATAAATGTAATCCTTTATCTCCAGCCCACAGAAGGATATAACTGACCCTCTCCACTTCACTAGTACCTTTTAGGAAGCTACTGAATGTCAAATTGCACTTTTGTTTAAACTTCTCAAATGCCTCTATGACATCATCAGCTTCCCAATTCAGTATGGGTTGTAGCTGCGCATTCATTCCTATCCCGGGTGACGTTTCATTTTTTGTTTTTGCATGAGTTATTCAGTTTTTCTTTCGCTCTCTCTGGCACTAACCTGGGTCAATTTTCTCAATCTGATGCTTTTAAAAATGTTCTAGGTTTACTCACAGACACTCGCTGCCACCATCTTTATGTTGTTTATCTGGTTCCCAGATGTTGGAAAGGATCACACTTTAAACTTTGAAAGGCTGTAGTCAGTCTATTTATTATAGCACCATGCTGTCTGCTGTAGAATCTGGTTGAACTGGTTCTTGTGTTACATATAACATGACACCCCGCGCAGCCATGAATGTGGCCCCTCACTGGAACACTTACACATAACAACTAGTTCCTAGCAAATTAGTTCCTAACACTTTACAGATAGTATAACAATGGGCAGCCATAAAGACAGGGCTAAATTGTGGCGAGTCGAAGAGACTTAGTAGTTGGCAGGAAAAAAGACAGAGGCACAAGGGGAGAGCCAACTGTGCAACAGCCCCAACAAACAAATTTCTCTGCAGCACCTGTGGAAGAGCCTGTCACTCCAGAATTGGCCTTTATAGCCACTCCAGGTGCTGCTTCACAAACCACTGACCACCTCCAGGCGCGTATCCATTGTCTCTCGAGATAAGGAGGCCCAAAAGAAAGAATAACAATATATATAACAAGAGGTAGAGAGGCAGAGAGATTTAGGGAGGGAATTGTAGGCGACCACCATCCAACTCATGAACTGTATGTGACCTGTTAAGTGGGGCAATAATGTGTGCTTCTAAAAGCATAAACAAGTCCACAGCAGGGAAGTCGGGATGTGCTGAGACAGCTATGTGGTGTAACTGAACTGTAAAGGGGATGTGGATATACTAACACCTGCGAGGTCTGATGAAGACATGTCTAACCTACTGCTAAGTTTATAACAGACACACCATGTGGGCTGGTTGCTTGGAGACTGGGGGTCGGTGGAGCGAAGTAATGCCTTGTTATCAGTCAAGGGCTGGAGAATGTAGAACTAGCTATGCAACGTGGTTGAAACTTGAGGGATGAGGCTACCAAAAATAAGCAGATGACAAAATCGGTGAAAGGTTGACCGACTATGGCTGACGTAGTGCACCCGTGGCGTTAGCAACAGCTGACCGACCAATCAGGTAGTCAGGTCCAGCCCATCCCGAGCTGAAAACGCAGGTAGCATGCATAAAACAGGGTATAAGAAAGTGTGCTCCGAAGTGCTGGCTAGCTAGGTCAGGACTAAGTAGTCTGATCAACTACTTGGAGAATCGGAAGGGGAGGACTGATCATCTGCTCCGTTCTGACTCTCAGATAAACCTAAGTAACCTAGTTTACATGGGTGCGTGAGTATAATCTCTGTCGAAGATATGATTTTGAAACGCTGAATAAACATGTTATGTGTGAACAATAATTTGGTAGGCTTGAATTGTTGATACCCAAAATAATCCTCAACCTGTTTCAAGTATAGTTTTTGGCCAGGATACCAGGGAGAACTCTCCTACTTCTCTTCAAAGAGTGCCATGGGATCTTTTACAACCACCTGAGTGGGTAGTTTTGGTTTTGGGTTGAACATCTCATCCACAAGACAGCACCTCCAGCAGTGTGGCACTCCCTCAGTGCTGCACCGAAGTGTCAGCCTAGATTGTGAGCTCAGGTCTCTCTCTAGAAGGACTTGCACACACGACCCTCCGACTCAAAGAGGAGAGTGCTACCAACTGAGCCATGACTGACACCTGCGGTAGTGAGACCTTCAGGGAGGGAAGAGAGGAGATGAAAGTTCTCTTCTCACAGAGTATATTTGTGTGCAACAGCTCAATATTTCCTTTCAGTTTGATTATAATCATTTATTGAAGGTCAGTTTCTGGCAGGTTGGTAGGAACAAGAGTAGGATGGAAAAAAATCAATCAGCAATGTGGAGTTTCTCAGAGCAAGACTCAGCTGCTAAGGTTGCTATATATCACACTTTAAACTTCAATAAATCTGTACCTTTATCATTCAATCCTAGATAGTTTGAGGATTTGAATTCAGTTTTGAAAATAAATCTGAAAGTAAAAAGGTGGAATCATTAACCAGGTTGGAATGTTGTAAAAACCTATAGGGAAGGACCCCTGCCATCTTTATTGATCTGACCTATATGTTACTCTAGTTCCACACCACTGTGTATGACTTTTAACTTCCTTCTGGCAAACCACTCAGTTGTATCAAACTACCACAAGCAATTCAAGAAGAAGGCCCATCACCGCCTTTTCAGGAAAATTAGGGATAGGCAAGGGATGCCAGCCTTGCCAGTGATGCCCATATCCCAGGAATAAATAGTAATAAGAAAACATTATTATGAACTCTAAACCGGTTTCAGAAAAATGGACAGTGGAGTGGAACACATTTTTTCAGCTGTTACTCTGCTCCAGCATTTGAAAAGAAAGCTTTACTTAAAGTACAGGAGAAGCAGAGCAGAACAGTCAGGATTGTGCCCTGTTCCTATATGTATAATCTCTCATTGTATATACATATGTATGTAGGGTTAGAATGTGGCTTAATGTTATACGATTAAGGTTTCTGCTTTCTTTTTGTTTATAAATGGCTTGTGGGTTTGTACCATAGCTAGAAATAATGAAATGGTTAAAGTTGTTCATTACCAGGGTTTAATGTGTCAGGGTACAGTTGAGCTGACTGTGCTGCTTAGCTTCTGCTGAGGTACAGGATGTAGGTTACAGGATGTGTGATTCATGCCTGTTGACTTATTTTTTTGTGGCCACATTGTGAAATCAGATAGCCTAGGTAGTCTTAAGATAAGAAGTGGGACAATACAGCTCAGGATGATTAGTTACATTCTAGATGGTAAACAAGTAGATATTTTGTATTTTTGAGGGAAGTACCTCATTTTGGGGGGGGGTCTTTTTCACAATAACACTTGTCATGCCATAATGAATGAGCAAGGACAGTGTGCGTTATTAAACGCCTATCAAGATCTTAAGCTTTCTAACAATTTGTAGAGTCAGGATCGAAAGGATCAATTAAGGTTACCTCTCTACCCAGAGAAGATGGGGTAATTGCATTTATGTCTACTGCCAGAGACATTGTCTGTGACAAAGACTCAGTAAAACTCAATGAACAGTTACATTGCAACCATTTTCAGTGCGTCAGATTTGCATTTTCTTATGATATAGCTGTGCGGTGATAACTAAGTGGCCAGTCTCCCTCCCTTCAGTTCATGCTCCCATCCCGCTGATTTAAAATTGGTTTGCCCATATGACAGTACTGGAGATGTGGAGCAGACTACATTGCCATCAGCCCTGTATCCCTGGCTCAACATTCAGGCCTCTTGTGAACCACTCCCTTCCTTCACCTGCAATCACATTCTTTGGAACTCCCTCCCTAAAGTCCTGCACCTCTCCACCTCTATCTCCATTTTTCCCAAAAACCCATCTCTTTAACCATGCTTCTAGTCACCCTTCCTAAGCTCTCTTCCCTGGATCAGTACATCTTCATTACTCCTATTAGGGATGGTTTTATGTTTGAGTTGCTATATAAATGGAAGTTCTTGTTTCACTCGGCTCCTCCAGTGCTGTGACAGGAAGACATTACTGCCGGAATTGTAGGAGTCAAGCAGAGTAACAGGACTTACTCCTGGTCAGCAAGAATCCATCCAACATCTGGATTCAGATTACGATCCAATCACAAGACCAAAAATGGGAGTCATTTAAGGATTATTTTCCATTCCAACATAAGCTTAGATTAATCCTGCAATCACTCTCTTGAATCTGTTAGTTATAATATATTTGGACATTTTCATTTGTTGTTTTACCCTAAAATTAAAAATTCTACCTCTGGCTCCAACCTGTGGCCTTCCCACCATTTAAAAATTAACTGACCTAAATCAGGCTGTTGACAACGCTCCCAGTGTGCCCTAGTTAACATTCAAAAGTCACAGCCCGATGAAACCATTGGTCCCATGATGTAGAATTAAGTGACTGTCAAAGAGAGTCCTGTACTGTCAGTTGGCTGGCAGCAGATCCATGACGAAAGGCGCTAAAAGGCCAAGATAAGTATTAATGAGCTGCTCATTTAAAAGTGCCTGTGGGCCAAGAGGAGAGGAGTGCTCACACCAGACCCCTCAAGGAGACCTAGGGCCTCCCCAGCCCTGGCCTCAACCCCCATTCCCCCATCTCCTGCAAAGGCCTCCTTCTACTGACTGCTGGTGACCAACTCCATGGGTCCCTGCTACAAACTCCTGCTATTGAATTTCTCCTCCCATCCACTGGCCAGGCACTCAATCTGCCTGGGTGCAGGGGTCAGCAAAGAGCTATTTAAATGAGGCCCTGCTGTTAAGATTGGCAGAGCATCCACGTCACTGGCCCTGCTGGGTTCTCAGCCCACTACAGGGCACCCCCACACCCTCCCTGCCTCCCAGTTAATAGCAAGGCCAAAAACTCAGAGAACAGAAATTAAGCCCACTGTTAGTGGGCGAGGGGATGCAGCAGTCCGGGAATGGATAATCGGAGCCCGAGAGGAGGGGGGAACAGGAACCCAGGGTGGGGATACTGACCCCAGGGGAGGGGGAAGCAGGAGCCCTGGGCGTGCAACAGGGGACTGTGGGAGAGGGGCGAGCAGGAGCCTTGGGTGTGCAACAGGAGCGTGCAGGGAAGGGGAGAACAGGAGCTAAGGTTTGAGAACAGGAGCGCGGTGTGGGGAGCAGGGCCTGGGGGAGGAGGGAGCAGGAGCCCAGGGTGGGGAGCAGGAGCCCAGGGGAGGGGGGAGCAGGAGCCTGGGATGTGCAACAGGGGCCTGTGGGGGAGGGGTTGCAGGAGCCCAGTTTGGAGACCAGGAGCCCGGTGTTGTGAGCAGAGGCCTGGGGGTCGGGGAAGCAGGAGCCCAGGTTGGGGAGCTGGAGCCTGGGGAGGGGAGGTAAAGGAGCCCGGGATGGGAAGCAGAAGCCTTGGGTGGGGAAAGCCCAGCAAATGATGTCATTGGACAGCTCAAAATCCGAAAGTTAGGACTGTGGCACTGTATTGTTGTAGTGTTTTGAAATTGCAATTGCATTCTGCATTGTATACTCGAGAAGCTGCTGTAGAGCACACATGCGAGCAAAGGGAAAGTGAAACTGAAATAGAACAAAGAAGAAGCCTTAAATAAAAACAAGAAATGCTGGAACCACTCAGCAGGTCTGGCAGCATCTGTGGAAAGAGAAGCAGAGTTAACGTTTCGGGTCAGTGACCCTTCATTCCGAAGAAGGGTTAATTCTGCTTCTCTTTCCACAGATGCTGCCAGACCTGCTGAGTGGTTCCAGCATTTCTTGTTTTTATTTCAGATTTCCAGCATCCGCAGTATTTTGTTTTTATTAAAGAAGAAGCCTTTATGTTCAACAGCCTGCTGCAGTCTCTGTCTCAATCTCTGCCTCACATATCTTATATCAAAGCCAGCTAAACCTTATTCCAGTCCCGAGGAAATCACGATGGTGGCGTGGGAAATAGAAAGGATGGTGAAAAACCAGGAACATTGTTTTCAGGTATGACATTTTTGGAAGGTTTTTGTCTACTCTTACAGAAAGCATTTTCAGTTGAAAACACACAGGAAGCTTGTACAGTGATTACTCACACACTGATCTCTCCAAAATAAACACCCAATCAAAAAAAAAAATTCAGATTACTCCAGAGAAGTTTCCTCTGAAACTGAGTGCGACCCAGGATCCTTTATCACTGCATTGCTGATCAATATGGCATTGTCTCAGCACAGCCCACCACCTTTTGAAGTGCATTCAGAGACATCATCTGTATTCCCACGTTGGCAACAGTGTTTGTGACGTTTCGAGGCAAAAGTGTTTGTGACGTTTCGAAGGTGCGATGGCAGGTTTCACAATAACAGATGACACAAGGAAAAAGGCCTTGCTTCTACACTATGAAGGTGAAGAATTAGAAGATATCTTTGAAACACTTAAGCCTGAGCAAAAAATGATTCCAACTCAGCAAAAAATGCACTAATGACCTACTTCACACCCAAGAAAAACACCAAAAACGAAACCATTGTCTTCCGACACACTCGTCTAGGAGACAGTCTAGGAGAACCAGGCAGGCAGTGCACGAGTCCCTTGAGTCTACCTTGCTTGCTCATCAGTTTTCCATTTTGGATACTGATGAGGGGATGGTTCCTCAGGGGAATGCAGCCAGAGCAAAGTCCGTGGCACCACGGGTGTCTCAGCTGCACAGGAGGGAATGAAGAAGAGTGGGAGAGCAGTAGTGATAGGGGATTCGATAGTCAGGGAATCAGACAAGCGTTTCTGCAGTAAACGTGACTCCAGGATGATATGTTGCCTCCCTGGTGCCAAGGTCAAGGATGTCACCAAGTGGCTGCAGGACATCCTTCTGGGGGAGGGTGAACAGCCAGAGGTCGTGGTCCACATTGGTAGGAAGAGGGATGAGGTCCTGAAAGCAGATTTGAGGGAGTTAGGAAGGAAATTAGAAAGCAGGACCTCCAAAGCAGTAATCTCAGGATTACTCCCAGTGCTACGTGCTAGTGAGCAGCGGAATAGGAGGATTGATCGATTGAACACATGGCTGGAGAACTGGTGCAGGAGGGAGGGCACCAGATTTCTGGGCATTGGGACCAGTTCTGGGGCAGGTGGGACCTGAACAAGATGGACAGGCTACGCCTTAACAGGACCAGAACTAATATCCTTGCAGGGAGATTTACTAGTGCTGTTGGGGAGGGTTTAAACTAGCTTGTCAAGGGGATAGGAACCTGAGGGGTAGCTCAAATTGGAAGGAAGTAAAGCTGGTAACAGGAGGTAGAAAAGTAGCAAGTGACATTAGAAGGCAGATGAAACAAAGGCGAGCATCAACTAGGTTTAGAATGCAGAATAATATCAAGAAGACAAGGTTAAGGGCACTCTACCTTAATGCACACAGCATTCGCAACAAGGTAGATGATTTTAAGGCACAAATAGCGATAAATGGGTATGATCTAATTGCCATTACGGAAACGTGTTTACAGGGTGACCAAGACTGGGAACTGAATATTCAAGGATATTCGACATGTGGGAAGGACAGCAAAAAAGGAAAAGGAAGTGGTGTTGCGCTAATAATAAGGGATAGGATCAGTACATTAGGAAGGGAGGAACTCAGGTCGGAAGAACAAAATGTGGAATCTGTTTGGGTGGAGCGAAGAAACAGCAAGGGGCAGCAGACATTGGTAGGAGTTGTTTAGAAGCCACCAAACAGTAGTGATAGTGTGGGGCATGGTATTAATCAGAAGATTAGAGAAGCATGTAGCATGGGGAAGACAGTAATCATGGGTGAATTCAAGCTTCACATAGACTGGGTAAACCTAATGAGCACTAATGCTGTGCAGGACAAGTTTCTGAAGTGTGTTAGGGATGGTTTTCTAGAGCAGTATGTTGAGGAACTTAAAAACAAAAAGGGGACAATCACTTGGTTAGGAGTGTACTACAGGCCTCCAAACAGTCAGGGAGAGATAGAGGAGCAGCTATGTAGGCAAATCTCAGAGAGGTGTAAAAATAATCGGGTAATAATAGTAGGGGATTTCAACTTCCCCAATATTAACTGGGATAGTCTTAGTGCAAAAGGCTTAAAGGGGGCGGAATTCTTAAAATGCATACAGGAGAGCTTTTGGAGCTAGTAGAAAGTCCTACAAGAGAAGGAGCAGTACTGGACCCAATGCTAGGGAATGAAGCCGGACAAGTGGTAGAAGTGGCAGTGGGGGAGCATTTCAGGGATAGTGACCATAACTCTGTAAGATTTAAGGTAGTTATGGAAAAGGACAAAGATGGATCGGAAATAAAAGTACTGAATTGGGGGGAGGCCGATTTCAATATGATAAAACAGGATCTGGCCAAAGTGGACTGGGAGCAGCTACTTGTAGGAAAATCTACATCATTCAAAGAGGAAATAGGGAGAGTTCGGAGCCAACATGTACCCGTTAAAGTGAAGGGTAGGACAAACAAGTCCAGGGAACCCTGGATGTCAAGGAATAGAGAGGATTGGATCAGGAATAAAAAAGGAGGCTTATGGCAGATTCAGAGCACTGAAAACAGCAGCGGTACTAGAGGAGTATAGAAAGTGTAAGGGGAGTACTTAAAAAAGTAATTAGGGGAGCGAAGAGGGGACATGAAAAAACACTGGCGGGCAAGATAAAGGAAAATCCCAAGGTGTTTCATAAGTATATTAAGGGCAAGAGGATAACCAGGGAAAGAGTAGGGCCCACTAGGGACCAAAGGATGGTAATCTGTGTGTGGAGCCAGAGGACATAAGTGAGGATTTAAATGATTACTTTTCATCTGTGTTCACTACGGAGAAGGACAATGTAGGTGTAGAGATCAGGAAGGGGGATTGTGATATACTTGAACATATTAGCATTGAAAGGGAGGAACTATTAGCTGTTTTAGCGTGATTAAAAGTGGATAAATCGCCAGACCCAAATGAGATGTATCCCAGGCTGTTATGTGAGGCAAGGGAGGAGATAGCAGGGGCTCTGACATAAATTTTCAAATCCTCTCTGGCCACTGGAGAGGTACCAGAGGATTGGAGGACAGTGAATGTGGGACCATTATTCAAGAAGGGTAGCAGGGATAAACCAGGTAATTACAGGCCAGTGAGTATGACATCAGTGGTAGGGAAACTATTGGAAAAAATTCTGAGGGACAGGATTAATCTCCACTTGGAGAGGCAGGGATTAATCAGGGATAGTTAGCATGGCTTTGTCAGGGGGAGATCGTGTTTAACTAACTTGATTGAATTTTCCGAGGAGGTGACTAGATGTTTAGATGAGGGTAAAGCAGTTGATGTAGTCTACATGGACTTCAGTAAGGCTTCTGATAAGGCCCCGCATGGGAGATTGGTTAAGAAGGTAAGAGCCTGTGGGATCCATGGCAATTTGGCAAATTGGATCCAAAATTGGCTTAGTGGCAGGAAGCAGAGGGTGATGGTCGAGGGTTGTTTTTGCGATTGGTAGCCTGTGACCAGTGGTGTATCACAGGGACTCTTGCTGTTTGTAGTGTATATTAATGATTTAGATGTGAATGTAGGAGGTATGATCAGTAAGTTCGCAGATGACACGAAAATTGGTGGTGTTGTAAATAGTGAGGAAAGCCTTAGATTACAGGACGATATAGATGGGCTGATAAGATGGGCAGAGCAGTGGCAAATGGAATTTAATCCTGAGAAGTGTAAGGTGATCCAGTTTGGGAGGACTAACAAGGCAAGGGAATATACAATGGATGGTAGGACCCTAGGAAGTACAGAAGGTCAGAGGGACCTTGGTGTACTTGTCCATAGATCACTGAAGGCAGCAGCACAGGTAGATAAGGTGGTTAGGAAGGCATATGGGATATTTGCCTTTATTAGCCGAAGCATAGACTATAAGAGCAGGGAGGGTATGATGGAGCTGTATAAAATGCTAGTTAGGCCACAGCTGTAGTACTGTGTACAGTTTTGTTCACCACACTATAGGAAGGATGTGATTGCACTGGATAGGGTGCAGTGGGTTGTTTTCCTTAGAGCAGAGAAGGCTGAGGGGGACATGATTGAGGTATACAAAATTATGAGGGGCATTGATAGGTTAGATAGGAAGAAACTTTTTCCCTTAGCAGAGGAAAATTACCAGGGAGCATAGGTTTAAGATAAGGGGCAGGAGGTTTAGAGGGGATCTGAGGGAAAAAAAATTCACTCAGAGGGTGGTTGGAATCTGGAATGCACTGCCTGAAGAGGTGGTAGAGGCAGGAACCCTTACAACATTTAAGAAGTATTTAGATGAACACTTGAAACGCCGTATCATACAAGGCTACGGGCCAAGTGCTGGAAAATGGAATTAGAATAGTTAGGTGCTTGATGGCTGCCACAGACATGATGGGCCGAAGGGCCTGTTTCTGTGCTCTATAACTCTATGACTATGACTATGACTGTAGGAACCGACTAGAGAACAGGCTATTTTAGATCTAGTATTATGTAATGAGAAAGGGCTAATTAATAATCTTGTTGTAAAAGAACCTTTAAGGATGAGTGATCATAACATGATATTATTTTGCATTATGTTTGAAAGTGAGGTAGTTCAATCTGAAGTCATGGTGTTACATTTGAAGAAAGGAAATTATGAAGGTATGAGGGGCAAGCTGACTGAGATAGATTGGGAAAATACATTACAAGGTATCACAGTGCATAGACAATGGATAGTCTTCAAAGAATTATTACATCGTTTATAGCAACTATACATTCCTTCAAGGCACAAAAGCCCCAAAAGAAAAGGCAATCAACCATGGATAACAAAGGAAGTTAAGGATTGTATAAGATTAAAAGAAAAGGCCTATAAAGTTGCCAGAAATAGTCGTAAACCTGAGGATTGGGAGGATTTTAGAATACAGCAAAGGATGACTGAGACACTGATAAAGAAAGGGAGAATAGTATATGAATGCAAACTAGCCAAAAATATAAAAACAGGCTGTAAAAGCTTCTATAGGTACAAAAAAAGGAAACATTTGGCTAAGACAAATGTGGGTCCATTACAGACAGACTCAGGAGAATTTAGAATGGGGAATAGAGAAATGGCAGAGAAGCTAAATGATTACTTTGTGTCTGTCTTCACTGAGGAAGATACAAGAAATCTCCCAGAATTAGAGATCCAAGGGACTAGAGAGAATGAGGAATTGAAGGAAATTAGTATTAGTAAGAAAGTTATATTAGTGGCACAGTGGTTAGCACCGCAGCCTCACAGCTTTAGCGGCCTGGGTTCAATTCTGGGTACTACCCTGTGGAGTTAATGATCAACATGTATGCGAACATGATCAAGAATAGAAGGATCAAATAAAAGTAAACACCGAGAGAAATATGCAATTTAGAGCTACACCGTTAAAGCCAGGAGATAAAGTACTTGTGAAATGTGATGGTCATGTTGGAAGCAAACAATTCCTTATGACATCCAACCATTTCTTGTGACCAAAACAAAAGGATCAATGATCACTGCTAAACACGGTTCACAAATCATCACAAGAAATGTCATTCTTCAAAGCACTGAATCCAATTCTGACATCGACACCTCAATGAAGAACATGAGCCAAATGAAACTACATTTGATGTCAGATGATATCCTGCTCAGGAGAGAAAATGCCCACTATACTTAAGTGACTATGTTACGAAGTGAAATATTTAAGTTTAAGTTTATTGTTTACATCTTTAGAAACAAACCATTGAAACATGCTATGTCTCTTATTTAATAAGAAGGGGAGAGATGGAGTGTTGTAGTGTTTTGAAATTGCAATTGCATTGTGTATTGTGTACTCGAGAGGCTGCTGTAGAGCACACATGCGAGAAAAGGGAAAGTTAAACTAAAACAGAATAAAGAAGAAGCCTTAATGTTTAATAGTTTGCTGCAGTCTCTGTCTCAATCTCTGCCTCACATATCTTATACCAAAGCCAGCTAAACCTCACTCCAGTCCTGAGGATATCACAGTCACTATTGACTTCATAAAACTTTGTAATGGAAAAGATGTCTCCACTCTATACCCAATAAACCTGATAACAATCTAAGACCCACACACAATGCCTAATCGGTCACCGCAACTTTCTCCCAGAGTGTTTCGTTTGATGGAGAGATTAGTGACAATGTGGATGCTTCTGGTTTTTGATCAACCAGTGATGTCAGCATTCCGAGCTTGTTCTGCGCCACCTGAATACATCACTGAGCAATTGCTGGGTTGGCCTGGCATGAAGGGATTTCAGAATCAAAACAAGGTTACTCACTGTGGAGGCTTTACTCTCCCAGTAGATGGGAGTTTTTGTAGTCCATACAGTTCGTGGACCACAGGTGACTCCAGGTTCACAAGGACTGGCACAAATGGGTGCCATGCAGCTCTCTATCGAGAGGGGCCTGGCTTGCCAGACTGGCCAGTCCTTATAACCACTTCATTAACCAACTTGTCCACCAGGGAAGTAGCTAGTATGTTGCTCCTCTGCCTGGCCACAGACTAGGGGCCAGATCTTGTTGCCCTACCAACGGGACAGGCAGCGGGTGCAGAAAATTGTGGCCGCCCCGCACGGAACTGCGCCGCTACAATTCTGCGACGGGCGACCACTTAACATACTGATGGCAGCTGTCCCCCTCCCTCCCCCCAATCATGTGGCAGGGGCAGCATTGGCGACACTGTGAATAGTGTCTTCTGATGTGGCAGCAGGTGCTAACGCCATTTTGAAAAGGCTGCCAGTCCTGCAAATAAAAAATGCAGAATAGCCCACGTCTCCCCATCCAAAATAGAATGCAGAGTTGGTCCCTTCCCCTACCCCAATCTATACACAAAATGCAGAGTTGGCCCCTTCCCCGACCCCAATCTATACACAGAATGCAGAGTTGGCCCCTTCCCCTACCCCAATCTATACACAAAATACAGAATTGGCCCCTTCCCCTACCCCAATCTATACACAGAATGTAGAGTTGGCCTCTTCCCCTACCCCAATCTATACACAAAATACAGAGTTGGCCTCTTCCCCTACCCCAATCTATACACATAATGTAGAGTTGGCCTCTTCCCCTACCCCAATCTATACACAAAATACAGAGTTGGCCTCTTCCCCTACCCCAATCTACACAAAATGTAGAGTTAGCCTCTTCCCCTACCCCAATCTATACACAAAATACAGAGTTGGCCTCTTCCCCTACCCCAATCTATACACAGAATGTAGAGTTGGCCTCTTCCCCTACCCCAATCTATACACAGAATGTAGAGTGGCCTCTTAGCCTACCCCAATCGATACACAAAATACAGAGTTGGCCTCTTCCCCTACCCCAATCTATACACAAAATACAGAGTTGGCCTCTTCCCCTACCCCAATCTATACACAAAATACAGAGTTGGCCTCTTCCCCTACCCCAATCTATACACAAAATACAGAGTTGGCCTCTTCCCCTACCCCAATCTATACACAGAATGTAGAGTTGGCCTCTTCCCCTACCCCAATCTATACACAAAATACAGAGTTGGCCTCTTCCCCTACCCCAATCTATACACAAAATACAGAGTTGGCCTCTTCCCCTACCCCAATCTATACATAGAATGTAGAGTTGGCCTCTTCCCCTACCCCAATCTATACACAGAATGTAGAGTTGGCCTCTTCACCTACCCCAATCTATACACAAAATACAGAGTTGGCCTCTTCCCCTACCCCAATCTATACACAGAATGTAGAGTTGGCCTCTTCCCCGACCCCAATCTATACACAAAATACAGAGTTGGCCTCTTCCCCTACCCCAATCTATACACAGAATGTAGAGTTGGCCTCTTCCCCTACCCCAATCTATACACAGAATGCAGAGTTGGCCTCTTCCCCTACCCCAATCTATACACAGAATGTAGAGTTGGCCTCTTCCCCTACCCCAATCTATACACAAAATACAGAGTTGGCCTCTTCCCCTACCCCAATCTACACACAGAATGTAGAGTTGGCCTCTTCCCCTACCCCAATCTATACACAAAATACAGAGTTGGCCTCTTCCCCTACCCCAATCTATACACAGAATGTAGAGTTGGCCTCTTCCCCTACCCCAATCTATACACAGAATGTAGAGTTGGCCTCTTCCCCTACCCCAATCTATACACATAATGCAGAGTTGGCCTCTTCCCCTACCCCAATCTATACACAGAATGTAGAGTTGGCCTCTTCCCCTATCCCAATCTATACACAAAATACAGAGTTGGCCTCTTCCCCTACCCCAATCAAGACACAGAATGCAGAGTTGGCCTCTTCCCCGACCCCAATCTATACACAAAATACAGAGTTGGCCTCTTCCCCTACCCCAATCTATACACATAATGCAGAGTTGGCCTCTTCCCCTACCCCATTCTATACACAAAATACAGAGTTGGCCTCTTCCCCTACCCCAATCTATACACAGAATGTAGAGTTGGCCCCTTCCCCTACCCCAATCTATACACAGAATGTAGAGTTGGCCCCTTCCCCTACCCCAATCTATTCACAGAATGCAGAGTTGGCCCCTTCCCCTACCCCAATCTATTCACAGAATGCAGAATTGGCCCCTTCCCCTACCCCAATCTATACACAGAATGTAGAGTTGGCCCCTTCCCCTACCCCAATCTAAACACAAAATGCAGAATTGGCCCCTTCCCCTACCCCAATCTATGCACAGAATGTAGAATTGGCCCCTTCCCCTACCCCAATCTATTCACAGAATGCAGAATTGGCCCCTTCCCCTACCCCAATCTATACACAGAATGTAGAGTTGGCCCCTTCCCCTACCCCAATCTATACACAGAATGTAGAATTGGCCCCTACCCCTACCCCAATCTATACATAAAATGCAGAATTGGCCCCTTCCCCTACCGCAATCTGTTCACAGAATGTAGAGTTGGCCCCTTCCCCTACCCCAATCTATACATAAAATACAGAGTTGGCCTCTTCCCCTACCCCAATCTATACACAGAATGTAGAGTTGGCCTCTTCCCCAACCCCAATCTATACACAAAATACAGAGTTGGCCTCTTCCCCTACCCCAATCTATACACAGAATGTAGAGTTGGCCTCTTCCCCTACCCCAATCTATACACAGAATGCAGAGTTGGCCTCTTCCCCTACCCCAATCTATACACAGAATGTAGAGATGGCCTCTTCCCCTACCCCAATCTATACATAAAATACCGAGTTGGCCTCTTCCCCTACCCCAATCTACACACAGAATGTAGAGTTGGCCTCTTCCCCTACCCCAATCTATACACAAAATACAGAGTTGGCCTCTTCCCCTACCCCAATCTATACACAAAATACCTCCCACCACCCTCCCACTCGCAGCTGCTGGCTCCCTATCTATTCGTGCAGCTGCTCTGGGTGTTTCCTGCCTGACTGGTGCCAAGTCAGTAAATCAGGCTGACTTCCAGGTGGGGATTTTATCAAAAAAAACATACTCTGTGGAGTCAAAACTCTATAATATGTGGGGACAGGAACTCCTCCCCCAGGCTCAGAAAACCTTGTTCTTTTTAATATCAGGGCTTCTGTTCTTCTGTTCCCATCACAAAATTTGTTCCCATGCTATTGATTCTATCCTCCTTCCAGGCCACTGTCTCATGCTGAAACAGACTGCACACAATCGCAGCATCCTATTTGACACTGAATTGAGGTTCCAGCCCATATCCTCTCCATAACAAAGGCCATCTCTACAAAATTGCCTACCTCAGCTCATCTGCTGCTGAAAGCCTCATCCTTGCTTTTGCTTTCTCCAGACATGACTATAGGACAGATAGAGAGGTGGGGAAGTTTTAGGAGAGGATTTCAGAGCTTAGGGCGTAGACAGCTGAAAGCACAGCCCGAATGATGGACCAAAGGGAACTGGGAATGCGCAAGAGATTTGATATGGTATTGATATTATTGGAATGATAATCTCCTGGCCATAAGGTACACAAAGTTCTCTTACTGAGGGGTGAAAATCAGTGATGCAGAACCCAAGAAAATATCCCATATTTTTAACATATATATAGGGCCCTTGCAGAGATAATTTTCAGGTTTGGGGATCCTCGCTGCAAAGAAATGTGATGCATTAGAGTTGGACCAGACAAAGGCAACAGGGATGATTCTAGTGCTCTTTAAACCCTATCACTGGGATCCTCGCAAATGACAAGGCTGAAGTGTTTCCAACCATCTTCAGCCAAAGGTGCTGAGTGGATGATCCATTTTCGCCTCCTCCTGAAGTCCCCATCATCACAGATGCCAGTCTTCAGCCAGTTCAATTTACTCCATGTGACATCAAGAAACAGTGGGGTAGTGAAGTGATAATGTCTCTGAACTAGTAATCCAGAGGCCCAGGCTAATGCCCTGGGGACACTGGTTCAAATTCCACCACAACAACTGGTGGAATTTAAATTCAATTAATTAATAAAAATCTAGAGTTGAAAGCTAGTCTCAGTAATGGTGCCATGAAACTATTATCGATTGTTGTAAAAGCCCATCTGGTTCACTAATGTCCACCAACGAAGGAAATCTGTCATCCATACATGTGACTCCAGACCCACAACAATGTGGTTGATTCTTAACTGCCATCTGAAATGGCCTAGCAAGCCATTCAGTTGTCAAGGGCAATGAGGATGGGCAACAAATGCTGGTCTTGCCAGTGATGCCCACATCCCATGAAAGAATTTTTAAAAAAGCTGACCACAGGAAATGGGCCCAACAACATCCCAGGTGTAATGCTGAAGACTTGTGCTCCAGAACTAGCTGCACCTCCAGCCAAGCTAGTTCAGTACAGCTGCAGCACAGGCATCTACTTGACAAAATGGCAAATTGTCCAGGTATGTCCTGCCCACCAAAAGCAGCACAAATCCAATCTTGCCAATTACCACCCCATCAGCCTGCTCTCAATCATCAGCAAAGCGATGGAAGGTGTCGTCAACAGTGTTATCAAGCAGCACGTTCTCACCAATAACCTGCTCACCAATGCTTAGTAATGGACAAGATCACTCAGCTGAAGGCCTCATTACAACCCTGGGCCAAACATGGACACAAGAGCTGAATTCTAAAAGTCAGATGAGAGTGACTGCCCTTGACATCAAGGCAGCATTTTACCTTGTCAGCGATGCCCACATTCCATGAATGAATAAACTGAACTTTAAAAAGTACACTTCAACCACTTATATGAAATTATTTCCTGCGCTATTTTGAATAAACAGGTTTTGCTAAAATGGCAGATGAAGGTGCTATGCTAGAATAGTAATACACGGCATAACTTCAAGCTAAGGTGCAAGAATCAATTGGCAGAATTCAAATGTTTCTCTTCGCATGAAAAGAAGATGCAAGTTTTAGGCAAGGCCAAAACTAAAGACTTTTTTTTACACTCAGGGCAGTAGATGTGTGAAAGAAATCCACGTCACATAGTGCCAAATCAACCACTCCCTTTTAAAAATAGCTGGATGACTGCTTATGAATGAGATTAGATTAGATTAGATTAGAGATACAGCACTGAAACAAGCCCTTCGGCCCACCGAGTCTGTGCCGACCAACAACCACCCATTTATACTAACCCTACAGTAATCCCATATTCCCTACCTACACTAGGGGCAATTTACAATGGCCAATTTACCAATCACCTGCAAGTCTTTGGCTGTGGGAGGAAACCGGAGCACCCAGCGAAAACCCACACGGTCACAGGGAGAACTTGCAAACTCCGCATAGGCAGTACCCAGAATTGAACCCGGGTCCCTGGAACTGTGAGGCTGCGGTGCTAACCACTGCGCCACTGTGCCACCCATAATTGTGTTGAGATAATTGGATTCATTGGTATTCGCTGGCACAATACATATATGTATTATTAATCAGATATTTATGTATAATTTATGTTTCACTGTTTGCAATTTGGAAATAAAGGAAGGATAGGACTTACATTTATATAGCGTTTTCCATAATTTCAGGACGACCCAAAGTGCTTTACAGCCAATTACTTAATTTTGAAGTGTAGTCACTGTTGTCGTGTAAGAAATTTTCACACTGCAAGCTCCCACAAAGAGAAATGTGATAATTACCAGAAACTCTGTTTTTTAAAGTTGTTGGTTGAAGAATAAATATTGGCCAAGACACTGGGGAGAATTTCCCTGCTCTCATTTAAAATTTGACATGCTGTGACATTGTTGCTGGAATTGTGTTTACCAATTTAGTGAGTTAACAGCCCATCTCTGGAGCTGTCAGTAGCAGTTCCTTTCAGAAATGTTAGCTGCATGTTGTTACATTGCCATCGTGACTCGAATATTCGTAACAACTTGCCTAATCGGAGCAATACCTTTGAGAGGTGCAGCTGGCACATCACATCTGAGATTAGACTCCGGTCTTGAAATCCTTCCCTAGTATTGATTATCTTTAACAATTTGTAGTGTTTCAATTTTATCTGTTGGTTTTATTATAGTTGGGTCTGGATAGTAACTGTCGGTGCATGCGATGTCCTTGATCCAAGATGATAAGCACAGAGGAAGATTAATGATTGGAATTTCACTATATTGTCATGCCAACGCTTTGTTGAATGATAATTTTCTTTAATCTGCTGACTGGAGATCTGAATTTATATTTTTTAAAGACATTTTAAAAAAAGGAACAGATAAAAGATGACTTTGCTAGCAGTTAAGATGGCCACCTAATTTGCAACACTGTATCTTACGTTGCAAAGTGAAGACGAAATGCCTGCTCATCCTAGCAAGAACCAAGACCCAGGAAGTTTGAGGGAACTGCTTATTCTTTTTAGCAAGAAGAAATACACTGCTAACTACCATGCTTGAAACATTGGGTGACTGTCATGTGACAAGCATCCCCACCCCTCCCCATCTGTGGTTTTAAGCTTGCGTTTTTCTGCAGCAGCAAGGAGAAGCATCTGGACTCTGACACGTGCAGAACCAAGGGGGGGTCCTTCTCTCTCTCTCTCCATTCCAGCTTACAAGCTTCGAATCCTGCCTGTTGACTGACCACCTCTGCAAAGTCCGGCTACAATCAGATACCCCGTTGGAGGAAATCATCCGCATTGCTGTCTCCAAGAGACCCACCGAACTAATCATCTATCTTTTCAAACTTCTCATGACTACTGAGTTCAGCTAGAAGCCAGGCGAATCACCAAATTCCACAGACTATATACCTTTTTTTTCTATGTACTCTAACTCGACCAATCTACCTTTCCCCACTCTGTAACCTATTTGTATGTGGGTATGTCCAAGTTGGCACGTAGTTTATTTTAATTAGTTCAGTTTAAGTAAAATAAAATTAACCTCTTTCTTTATTAAACTCAAAAAACCTGTCCGATTGGTTCTTGTTATGATCATAACAAGTAAGTAATCAAACACCTACTGAATTGGACAGTATATGCACTTTAAGAAAGAATTAAACCTGTGGTGGTCAAACAAGGAGAGGGAAAAGAGGGAAGCCCTTCAACCCCTCCTCACTTGACCGTAACAATATGAATATGGAACAATCTGCAGTTAATCAGTACAAACTCTACCTTAAGTTGGTATAATTTTTTTCATGGCCTGCTGTGATTTTGGAAAAATTATTTTACACAATGCAAAGAAACCCTTTGATGGCCCTATTATCTTGACTTTCACATACTAGTTTTCAGACTGAACATAATAATTGTAGATCAGAACTTTGTTAATGATCTAACACAGCTTGTCCTAAACCTTGTATTGATCTTGTTTCCTACTGCTTTGTGACAAGCTCCTCTCCAAGAAAAAGTGGGATGTGAAATCACACTGCAGTATTGCATTGATTCACCGGTGAACAGGTCTCTGTCTTTTCATCACATGCTGAAGATCACAAGGAGGAAGTAAGTGGATTGACTTCATGACTGATTTTATAATATTGGAGCACACGATGGAAGCTGCCTCCACCTAGTGGCCACATGTGAATTAATTTTAGTCTGCTCTGGAAATTACAAGAAGATTATTTTGAGCTAAAATTCCTTTTGGGTTGAGCCTTTTAACTATTTAACTTGATTACTCAGTATTCAAATGAGTCCGTCTGTTACAGTTCTGGCCCAATTCACCGCTTCAGTCTGAGACAATTTTGATTTCATTGGACAAGTTTAACCCTTAAACTTGCTGACACATCCTGAAAATGCTGATTTGCAAAGACAAGGGAAGGCAGTAGTGCAGTGGTAATGTCACTAGACTAGTAGCCCAGAGGCTCTGGGCCATGGGTTCAAATCCCACCATGGTGGTGAAATTTAAATTCAATTAAGTAAAAATCAGGAATTGTTGTAAAAACCCATCTGGTTCACTAATGCCCTTTAGGGAAGGAAATCTGCTGTCCTTACCTGGTCTGGCCTACATATGATTCCAGATCCACAGCAATGTAGGTGACTCTTAAAATGGCCACTCAGGGATGGGCAATAAATGCTGGCCTAGCCAGCGATGCCCATATCCTATGAACAAACAAAAAAAAACTTGAGGTCACACACTGTGATGCTAAAACAACCACTAATATTAAAGTGATAAAAGCTACTTAAATGTCATTTTGCTAACCCTGAAATATCAAATCTAACACAATCCATCAATTATTATTTTTTAATTTGCATAGAGTACACACACACCTTCACTTCCTGTGGCATGGTTTGACATGGCAAAATGTTATGTACATACTTCCCATCCTTACTTCAGCCCTGATTCCCTTTGATATTCCTGCTCTACTGGAATTTTTGCTTTTTATCTTTTCCATTTAACTTCTCATCTCTCAATTTTTTTTCCTGTTCATCATCTTTGTTTTCCCAGTTCACACCCCAACCCCACCTATTTGGCACTATTTTTTGAGGCAGTGGAGTTTCCACTCCAACTCCTAACCTTCCTCTTCTCTTCCTTTTCTTTTTTCTGCACACCATCCAGCAGTGTTGTCTCGTTTACCTATTTTTAACTTTTCTGCTCCAGTTGGTATCTCCTCCCACATCCATTTTGGTCTCATTTATCTTTTCTAAAGTTTCCAACCTGTCCCTGATCCCGAATGTTTTTTTTTTCAGTTTTCCTCCGATCACTTACCTCCTTGAAATGTTGTTTCCCACATTTTCCTTTTTTTTTTCATTTTTCTATCCTGTCTCTCAAATCTTTTTTCTTTTGATTTTTCTTAAAAGAAAAATCAACAGCAATTTTCACTCCACCCACACTAACTATTTATGGTTCGTTTCTATATATGTTTTGAGTTTCCACCCCACCTCGTAATTATCCTGATTTTTACCCCTTTCCTTTTTGATGCTTTTTTTTTCTATTGCTGTTCCAGCTTTTGAAAGAAAGAGAACAATTGAGCATCAGAGGGTAACAGAATGGCCAACCCAATGAGCAGCAAGGATAAACAGAGAGTATACTAGTGGTTCTAGGAGTTGGTGATAAGACATGCCGGAGTAGTGTGAATGAATGGAAGCTGATCCATCGGCAGCAATCAAATGGGAAATGCATTGCAGATGTGGTAACATACCTTGGGATTAGAGCTTGGTTCATGCAGATTATAAGCATCCAGCTGCTTTTAATGGGCACTTGTAGGTGTACCCTATTGGCACTCTTTTTCAATCTGGAGGAATCTTTTTGTCATTTGCCCCCAGAGAAATGTACTGAGAAGACAGCATCGATCTGATTGACCACCTCCTACCAGGCTTGGTGGAGGATTTCCCTCTGCTCCTCAAATTGTCACTTTCCACAGAGACACCTCCTCTAATAACATGTCTAGTTTCCCTTCACAAAAGGGAGGGCAGTTCTGGGAGCTGTTGTCCATAGACATCTCAGCCACCAACAAAAAAGCACACCACCGTTTAAGAGTGAAGCATCTCCTAATGAGCTGCTGTACACTTGATTCATTGCTCTCCCCTGCCAGGTGTAACTGTGTTCCCTGGGTATGAGCAGAAAACCTGCAGAGAGCATATTTCAATTATTCATATTAGCCAACCTCATGAAATGAAGTGGAATTTTCTTCTGACTCAAAAAGCAACATGGTATTAGCAGTGAGAAAAGTGGCTTATTTTTCATAAACTCACACTACTCATGTTCATTTTGTTTATAATACATATACACAGCAAATTATTAATTATTGTCATTAAAAATGCTGCTCTAGGTGGATGCACTGTTCTGGCTTTGTAATATGGTGCTAATATGAGGTCAAGGGACAAAGACTGGTGTATTGGTTCAGTGGTTTTCTGAAGGTTGGAGGATGAGGCTGTGTAGCAAAGCAGAACACGGGAAAAGAAAGAAAGATTTGCATTTATACAGCACCTTTCACAAACTCATAACATCCTAAAGCACTTTACAACTAATGAAGTACTTATAAAGTGTAGTCACTGTTATAATGCGGGAAACATGACAGCCAATTTGCGCACAGCAAGCTCACATAAACAGCAATGAGATAATGACGATATAATCTGTTATTTAGTGATGTTGGTTAAGGGATAAACATTGGCCAGGGTAATGAGGAGAACTCCCCTGCTGTTCTTCAAATAGCTTCTTGGAATCTTTAACGTCCATATTGTGTTTGATTGCTCAATGATTGATTGCTCAGTGCTGTGTTGGTAAGACTGCTCACTATGTTGTCAGACAAACCCGAGGGGACGCAGGTCCAAAAGTGAAACTAAGACTGATCCAAGAAGCCCTCTTGAATAAAGTTTACAAGCACAAAGAAATCATGAGTATATTTTCTTCATGCTTGGAGTACGAAACATAACAGTCCATATCTCAAAGCAGCACCTCCAATAGGTCTGCATATCCTCAGTGCATTGAAGTGTCCAGTTACAGGAGATTGAAGTTTGACTGGGCTGTTGGGATTTGCTTGTACTGGAGATGTAATGATTGTATGATGTAACTGTGCCCTTGGATGTGTTTTCAGTCATTATATTCATAGCCTGGCTGGCTTTTGTGCCCTCACGTCTGTTGCATTTTGGAGCCTTGTACGTCTTCACTTGTCTAAAATACCCCAAGGAAAATTCCAGCAATTGCTCCTGGGAGGCATGTGCAACACTTACAGAACTTTTTATTGTACCGTGCATGTTCCTAATTTTCAAACAGCCGTGAGTATATACAGAAAATCACCTTTGCTGACATCATCTAAGTAAAGATGGTGTATGCTTTAAAAGCAAAGCAGCCTTTCAATCTTCAAAGGAGTAAGAGGGCAGTTTGTTTTCCAAAAGGAGAAGTAACTTTTATTGATAACTACAAGCAAGATAGAAGACAGGATAAACCTTAAAAAAAAAACAAATCTGCACTAACTCTTCATCTGGTTCTTGGAAAGTATACTGCACCTTAGGAAGGATATATTGGTCTTGGAGGATGCCAGTACAGATTCACCAGAATGGTAGCAGGGCATAAAGGCTCAAATTATGGGGAGAAATTACAAAAACTTAGGTTGTATTCTCTTGAAGAGTTGATGTCACTGAGGTGCTTAAAATGGTAAAGGGATTCACTAGGTAGACACAGAGGGGCTGAATTTTTGCTTCGGGGGCAGGAAACAGGAGTTGGGACTGTTTCTGGGTCCTGAACCCACCCGGGGGTGGGGGAAGCAATCACTCTTTGGGATTTTCATGAAGCACTCCCTTAACTGGTATGGAGACAGTCCAATTAAGGGCAACAAGTTGGGCTGTCAAAGTTGCCAATCAGAGCTTGGCCAATCAGAGGCCTTCCAGCTTGAGAGAAGCAGCAGGCTGCAGTAGAGGGTAAGTAACTGAGAGGGTGTTTCAACATGCAGGCACCCTCTCACCAACTTTTTTAAATCTTTAACTAAAAAAACAGAAATAGCAGCCAGGCCACCACTGTGGGGAGGAGAATCCCTCTACAGGGATTCACAAGTACCCACACCTAGGCAGGCCAGGAGAGCCTCTAGGCCTTCCTGCAGTACTGGCACCCCAACCTGCTGCTGGTGCCCACTTCCAGGCAGTTAACTGTCCCTTGACACATCGGGAAACTGGAGACCAACTGGAAAATCCCAGGTAGCCTCCTTTAACTCTGGTTAACAATGAGCCGAATTGGCTGCCCTCCTCATGGGGGTCGGTAGCCCTGCTGGCCCCAAAACAGTCTCAGTAAAAATGATGGGCGCCGGGAATGGGGTTGGGAAACAGGCATGCCAGCCAGCGCCTGTATTGTTGGACCCCAATCACCTCCATTCCCATCCTCGGCAGGGCCCGGAAATTCAGCTCGGAGAGACTATTTCCTCTGCTGGGGAGATATCCAGAAATAGGGGGCACAATCTTAAAATTAGAGCTAGATCATTGTGGAGTGAAATCAGGCAGCAATTTTTCACATTCAGGACAATGGAAACCTGGAACTCACTCCCCCAAAAGGCTGTCCAGATTGATTTTTATTAGATAAGGATATCAAGGGATTCAGGGTCTAAGGTGAGTTCATATGTACAGCAGCCATGGTCTAATTGAATGGTAGAACATGGTTGAGGGGCTGAATGGCCTACTCCTGTTCTTATGTTATGACCATTGCTTTTCCTGATATATATTAATGGCCTAGACCTTGGTGTACAGGGAACAATTTCAAAATTTGCAGATGATACAAAACTTGGAAGCATTGTGAACTGTGAGAAGGATAGTGTAGAACTTCAAAAGGACATAGACAAGCTGGTGGAATGGGCAGACAGGTGGCAGATGAAGTTCAATGCAGAGAAATGTGAAGTGAATCATTCTGGTAGGAAGAACATGGAGAGACAATATAAAACAAAGGGTGCAATTCTAAAGTGGGGGGGAGGGGGTGAAGGAACAGGGTGTATATGTGCATAAGTCATTGAAAGTGGCAGGACAGGTTGAGAGAGTGGTTAATAAAGCATACAGTATCCTGGGCTTTATTAATAGGCACATAGAGTACAAAAGCAAGGAAGCTATGTTGAACTTGCACAAGACGTGAGTTCGGCCTCAGCTGGAGTATTGCGTCCAATTCTGGGCACCAGGAAAGATGTGAAGGCATTGGAGAGAGTACAGAAAAGATTCACGAGAATGGTTCCAGGGATGAGGAACTATATTTACAAAGATAGATTGGAGAAGTTGGGACTGTTTTCCTTAGAGAAGACTGAGAGGAGATTTAATAGAGGAATTCAAAATCATGAGGGGTTTCGACAGAGTCGATAGAGAGAAACTGTCCTACTCATGAAATGATCAAGAACGAGAGGGCACCGATTTAAGATAATTGGCAAAAGAAGCAATGGCAACATGAGGAAAAACTTTTTCACACAGTGAGTAGTTAGGATCTGGAATTCACTGCCAGAGAGTGCAGTGGAGGCAGGTTCAATTGAGGCATTCAAAAGGGAATTAGATAATTACCTGTAAAGGAAGAATGTACAGGGCTATGGGGAGAAGGCGGGGGAATGGCACTAAGTGAATTGCTCACTCAGAGAGCTGGTGCAGGCGCAATGGGCTGAATGGTCTCCTTTTGTGCTGTAACAATTCTGTGGTTCTGTGACTGTTTTGAATGATTTGCTTGGTACCTTCTGATATCAACTGGCTGCTTGGCAAATGCTGGATGCTTTCTCCCTTGCAACTATTCGATTTGAAATTGCACCAAAACAATAAGTAGAAAGGAACACCAATTCCTTGCCAGTTTATTACCCTCTGACTACTAAAAAGCATTCAAGAAATTATAGAAAGATAACGGGTGAAAATTTAGCTGGAAATGCCAATTAACCATGAATAAATGTATGGTGGACTCAGAAAGAACCAACTGACCCATTTTGGACTTCACTGTCATGGTGTTCAACATAATCAGAGGGAACTAACTTTTCAAAAACTTGTGTGCAGTATGAAAATTTTTAAGATGATATTTTCTTCCAATTAATGGTCTATTTTTAATAGAAATAAACATTATGGAACTTCTGTCTAAATTCTAATCCATCCCCACTTGTGATCCCAGGTGACTGGCTGCTACTCCAGGCACTGCTGTAGTCCCAGCACTGGCTACCATTCACGGTGGTGCTGCTGGGACTGAAGAGCTGCCGGCTCTCTGATAAGCAGCAGCCCTTGGAGGCAGGACATCCTGCCTTAGAATGGCAGAAGCCACCAGCTTAGGCAATTAACTACCTGAGGACTGTAAAATATGGTCATGGCTTCCAGGGTCAGAGGAGGTGGGCTCGCCCCAACTTTCCAGCTGGTGGGCTGGGCCATCACCTCTTTATTAAATCCCAGCCTTGGCATGGGCAATAAATGTTAACCTTGCCAGTGACACTCATATCCCAAGAATGGATAAATAAAGCACCATTCACACAGTAAAATGACCCAAGTTGCTTCACGGGACTGCACTGGGGCAGAAAAGTTATACTGAGCCAAAGAAGGAGACATTAGGACAGGAAGGCTTTAAAAAGCGTTTTAAAGGAGGAGAGAGAGGTAGAGAGATGGAGAGGTTCAGGGAGGGAATCCCAAAGCATAATGGCTAGGCGACTGAATGCACAGCTGCCAATGGTGGGACGAAGGAAGTCATGGATGCGCAAGAAGCCGGAATTGGAGGAACACTGAGTTCTTGGAGGACTGCAAGTTCTCACTAAAACAGACCAACAAAAGACTGAAATGTCTCTGATAAGCTGGTAAGGATAGAATTGGTGACAACTATAATTAATCTGCTGTCTCAGCAAAAATATTTTGCAATATCAATTTGGGAAAATAAAACACTAACAGATTAAGGAGTACCCTCAGTAATGAGAGATATACAATTAACACATGGGTAATTAGTTGCAATTATCTGATACACTGAGACCAATTTAATTGTTTACACACATTCAGCTCAAATTAATTCCCCATATTTCCCTATAGGTTTTAACTGCAAAACAGTAACACTGGGCTGGAGTTTTTAAAAGGATCGGAGATCGGAGGCAGGTGGGTGAGCAATTTCCCACCACCAGCCTCTGTGCTGGTTCACCACCACAATCCCGACCCCGAGCCATGGCGGGCAGCCAATTGAGGTCAAGTATTGTTAATTAATGAGCCTATTAAGGACACGTTCCCGCGCCAACTGAAATTTCCAGTCGGCAATGCGGGCAGCCCACGTTGGCCTGGACCCAACCCCCTCCTGATCCATAACTGCTGCCAAGCCTCTCCAGGACCACGGCCAGACAGCTGTGGCTTTTTAAAAATAAAATAACTTACCTCCACTTGTCCCTCGCTGTCTCCATGTTCAGATCAGCAGCTCCCACTTCAGCTGATGGGGCTGCCAATCTCTGAGTGCTGGAGGGCCTCCCACTGGCCCTCCAGCTTCGGGAGCCTGCCCACCATCCCTGATTAGATAGTGAGCCCGCTCCCCGGTCTTTACTTGGCTGGAGCATTGAAGATTGCGGTAGGTATGCCTAAAGCACACTGTGCAGGGTCAGATCCCAGAACTAGCCCCCATCTCCAGTTCTTGAGCCCTGATTGAAAATCCAGCCCACAGTTTGTCAGTTCTCCTCCCCAGGCAGTGCTTCCATCTATTAGTTTGCTTTCAGATCAAATAAATAGAGGAGGTTGAGAAGAAGCAAGTATATCAAATATTAAATGGTAAATCCACAACATTGCTTGAAAGAACGTCATGGTAGGAGTACCTAAAAGCATAAAGTTAAATCAGTGTGAAGAGAATTTATGATGCATATAAAAATAAATATCTAAAAGAGTTGTTTAACAGAATGATCCCTTGTGCCAGATTTTTTAAAAAAAATTTGAAAGGTAAGAGGTGATAAATAACAGTTTCACAACACTGCAGTATTTGGTGCTTTGATCACAATCAGGCTGTGGGTTCCTCTCTTACACGTAAACAGAAACATTAGGCCACTGAGATAAAACAAAGCTATCAGTTTGTACCATCTCCATTATACCTTTCCCTGTCATCACTTGGCCTACTTAGCAGATAATCACTAAAAAAATCTTCAAATATTAAAATATTTTATTACGTATTTGACTACGTCTTTAAACGCAGGCTGCAAAAATAATCAGACAATTAACTGCAGAATAACCACTTACTGCAATTGTTCTACAATCTACTGCAAATCTATCTGTGGTACTCCTGCAATGCTGAAGATGTACTGGAGCAAAGTACTAACTAAGCAGTGTGTTGGCATGGCAGTTTGGAAAATAAGATATTCTGAACCTCATATAAAAAATCTGCACATTTCAGTCTTGAAAATTGCAATTGATCCAACATCCACCCTTTTGGGGGGAAGAGTGTTCCACATTTTCACAAACCTTTGTGTGAGCTGATTTAGCACTTTGAAAAATGAGGTATTCTGAAAATGTCATGAGAACGTTTAACAAAAGAACAGAAAGCAGCAAGTTCATTTCTGCACCTTATCTCAGTATTCACCTGACGTTCATTAAACCTTAGGTTTTGTTCTTGTGGCTTGTACGTCAATTAAATGCCACTGATTATGATGATGATGGACAATTCATTCTCAGTACCTATGATTTAATGGCCCATAATTTGCTGCCAAAATAATAGCGAGGCTAATCACACATACCATTTGTTATGTGCAAATACTACTGCAAATTCAGGCAAGGGATAGATGCATGGTTAAATATGGAAATCCTAAAGTTGATGCCCAAGATGTGCCATTTTACCATTAGCTTTGATAAAACTGCATCTCGGTGTCTGGCTCACCTTCTGTAATACATTGAGTGGCAAGAAGTTCTGCATCTACACAGTAGATATGACCTAAAATTTTCACAGGAAGTTCAGTCTTGACCATTCCAGTCTAAGTACCCTTTAGATGACGTGATAAGTGTTGATTACAGCCGTCAACCTCCCTGTCACTGAACATTAATTATTACAAGTGTGAAGTGTCATTTTTTTCCAGTTTTAATTTTTGTTGGAGACTTTAAAAATATAAAATTTTACATTTATTATGACCCAGTAATTATACTGAATTATGTCCATTCCATGTATCGGTGTATTAGAACAGGGTAAACATTTCAACATCTGCTTTGTCCTTTGCCAATAGGCTTAACTCTTGTGTTAAGCGACAAAATTTGCCTAGAAACCAACAAACAGACCTTGTCATAGACGTGCCAGTAGGGGCACCTTCAGAGGCTGCTGTACTGGTGGTCAATGCAGGGGCAGCCTCCTGTTGCATAGATGGTCCCTCAGTTAGAAGGGCCAAGAATGATGATGATGGTGCCCCTTGAGGCGTAGCACCTTCATCCTCATCGGTAACTGCTTCAACTCTTGGATGGCACTCTGGATCGCTGGAGCACACCACCAGCTGGGGCATAACTGGCATCCACTCCATGCATCTTTGTACCATCAGCGCCACAGACTGGTCAATGCCACAGAGCGTTGCATGCATTCTGTGCACGTAGAGTGCTGTTCCTGCATGCACTCAGAGTACTGCTGCCAATGACTCTCCATGAGGTTGCCCACTGTCTCAATGGAAGAGCTCATGCATTCAGAGCCCTGAGGCATGGTGATGCAAGTGAGCTGAATAGACTCCTCCATTTTCAGCCCATGACTTTGTACTGCCTCAAGGAACTTTGACACGTGGGCACACATCTCACCCTGCTGGTCAAAGTGAAGCCGCCTTGCTTGTGACTCCTGAGGCCCTGCATCTATACCCAGCTGAACATGGCTCTGTCTGTCCTCCATCCTCTGAGAGGGACTGTCCACAGTTGCCTCTGCCTCCGTCACCTCCTCCTGCTCAATAGTGCCGTGTTCTTCACCCAGTGCCACCCTTTCTAACCGTGCACGAGGACCACCGACGTGAGCATATCTGTGCTGGTGGAGAGCACTCTTGAATGATGCTGGCTTTGCTGGTTTGGATTCCTGAGAGGCTGCCAGTGATGCTGCTGCACTGTCATACACCCCCTCCACCACTGGCCCAATGGGAGACATAAGAAGGAGATCATGAGAACTCACCTGTGACAGCAGAAGCCTCTGCAGAGCTGAGACTTCCCAATGCAACTGAGTTTTTGCAATGCTGTCACATGGGGAGGAGTGCGCTCCATCCCCTTCATCTACAGATTTCAATATCTTTTCACCCTCTCGACCAGGTATTCCCATCTCTCCACTGCCCACTTGGTCAGGTGGGGCCACCCTGGCGATTTCCACAGCAGCCTCCTCCATGGCTGTCGGATGGAGCTGGGGCACTCCTCCTGTGCACACCCCCTCCTATGAATTCTGTGCTCTTTTTTCCTGAAACGGCAAAAGAAAGAGACTTAAGACAATCCTGGCTCTCTCACCAATGCCAGCATCTCATTTAAATAAGAAGCTGCATGTATCAGTGCTGCCAGGTACTCTGGGCATGGCTGATGGATCATTAATTACCCTGGTCACACATATCTCCTGTGTTCAGGGGTACTGTGCACCCCCAGGCTGCTCAGCTGCTGTCTCTGCTGGTGGCTGCAGATCTGGAGGCCTGTCATCTGGGCCAAAGCAAAGGTCATTAAAAGGTCATTGTGGCACTGCTCCCAATTCTTCCAGATGACACTTTCAGCTCGTGATAATTTCTTCCACCTCCAGGCAAGTGCTTTATTTGGTTGGGTGGCTGTCTCCTGCCACCCCCTGGAAATAAGACCTCTCACCTCTCTCTCACTGACCCCAACAGCCTCTGCCTCCCGCTGAGCTTGGGCTTCCATGGGAAATCAAAACGGCTGCCAGAGTATTGGCTGCCATCATGCCTTTAAATCGGGTCCGCACATTACAATTCCTTCTCCATTCCCGTACCCACCGCTGCGAATTGGCTGCCAAACCCGCCCTCCAGCCAATTAGAAGCTGAATTGGGGAAAATCACAGTGTGGGGTCAGGACCCGGAAATGGTTCTGACGCCAGGTTCCTAATCCTGGAGGCAAGATGCTGCCCAAAAAAGTAGTTCCCTTTTTATTCATTTAATTAAAATACAAATGAAAAGTTAGAAATTGGACAGCCCCATTTCTTGGGCATAGGAGCTGTGATTTGTGACCTGTCCATGCGTGTTCAGATCGAGGTGGGCAATAGGCAAATTTGATGTGCCCACCTCATCTCCTTGATTGTAGAATGGGGCTGGATTGGTCCAGCAATGCTTCCTGCTTCTTAACACTGCTGGCTGCCTCTGCACTCAGCGCAAACCACAAAGGTCATTGACCTGAAATGTTAACTCTTTCTCTCTCCACAGGTTCTGCCTGACCCGTTGAGTAGTTCCAGCATTTTCTGCTTTCAATTCAGTTACTCCACCTCACCCTCACCCACCTCCCAATGCTGCCAGCCTCACATCCACCTCTTGCTGCCTCCACATACCACCAGCTATTCAGCTATGGCAGGTGCATCACCCAAACACTGTGTTACACAATCAATGACATTCCACCCTCTCTCTTGGAGGACAAGGTGCCATACAATAGAAGGGAATGGAGCAGAACTAGTGGGCAACAAGGACACCTGCATCTCTTGAGCCCTACAGAGGAGATGGTTCTCTGCATCATGGGGCTGGCTGCGATGAGGCCAATGGCATCTGAAGTCATTGAGAACATTGAGGATGACAGTATCTTCCAGCCTTATGCCCCTTCTCAACTCCAGCTCACCCTCATTCAGCTAGCTGGCATGATGGCTATGAACCTCTTGCTTCACACCTCACCCTCCTCTTCCCTCACACCAAGCTTCCCTTTTGATTTCCTGCTTTCAAATACCCAAGAACTGCTGCCTGCCCAGCCACAGCAGCCCAAGAATGAAGAAAGAGAGAAACTGCACAACACTGATGAAGAGGCCCTATCACTTGATCAGAAACTCACAGCCACCAGCTCAGACACTGGCATTGCACTCACCTTGGAGGCTAGTAGAAAGTTGGACTCAGTGCGTGGTGAATTATGTGGGCACAAGCGGGTTGCAGGCAGGCCAGGGGCAAAGGACGGTTTGTTTTCCAGTTCACCGGAGGGCAAGGTCGCAGATGAATTCTGCTGCAGAGCGTACAGGAGATTGGTGATGGGCATGCACACCAAGATGCTGGGTACTTTGGCTGGCCTGCCAAACTGTCTCCTGTCACTGTCAAGGAGCATGGAGGAGTCTGGCTCCAATTTGGCAGAGGGCCTGCAGAATTTGCCCTCTCCACAGCCTCTTCTCAAACTCCCTGTTGTGCTGCAGACTGAGAGACACTGCCACTGGTGCCTCCATACCTATTACAGCCTTTGTGTGGAAAAGTCACCGACTCCTCTGCCCTCCCTGTGAGGATGCAGCAACACTCCCTGAGTAATCCAGAAACTCACCACAACACTTGTAAAAACAGTCCAGAGTAAGTCCGGGCACTTAGCAATAGAAAAAGCTCTTAACAATCATCTTACCTACAATTTGGGTGCCTGACCCTTTAAGCAATGTTGGTGCAGGAACCCTCTTGCAGCCTCATGTCAGATCTTTGAAGAGTGATGAATGAATATGTACACAGGACCTACGTGTTCAAATTTAGACTTCTGATGTCATGTCAGCTGGTTGGCTGTGTGACATCATGATAGCGCTGATTAAATGCCTGCTGCACATGCAGAGGACATACCCACAAGTGCCCTTTTCCCACTGCAGTGCCATGCGGACCGAGCAGGAAACAGCCAGCAGCGCATAGCGCTCCCAGGATGCAATGGCAGGCCTCCATAGTCTGCTCAAGGTGGCACTATGCAACTGAATTGCTAACCCAAATACATAGCACACTATCGCAATTTTTACTATAGACTTTAACAAGACTTAGTAATTAAATTTACTATAAAATTCAGGAGCCAAATACATGCAAGCTATGTTTGGGCTGTACTGTGCCCATAATCAAGAAGCGAAGGTCCTTCGACCACTGGAGGTTCCCCCATAAACGTCTGCGCTCTTCTTCCTCAAAGACAGTTTCTTTGTCTCAGCCGTCAATTAACAACTTAGATGAGCCCAAAGGTCTCTTTAAATCCACTGTCCCTGCTGGTTTCTTGGTTTCCCTGCCCTGATGATGCCGTTATCACCCTGTCTCTGGGTTTGTGTTCCCTTGTTATTCGTGATACAGCCTCAGCTAATGGTGCTTCTCCTGAAATCGATCTTCTGCTCACATTTAATGTTGTTTAAGTCTGTTCCTTGGTTCAACCCAATTTTCCTTGTCAATCTAACCTGTTGATTCAGCACATCATATCTTTCCTACATTCATTGTCCTTAATACATCATGTCCTTTTGATGCTTTGTGTTGTATCAGGGTTTGAAAGGGTTAATGTTTGGGATTGTGTGAGTAATAACTCCCACTATGATGATGTAAGAGATCACATGACAGAGAGACATGAAGGAGAAGCAACATGGCATCAGTGGAGTTAGACATACTCCTGTAAAGCTGTATAGGGTTCTCTAATATGTAATAAGCTAGTTATTGAGAATTGCTGAACAGAGAGTCATGTTGTTGAAGCTTTTCATCTTGCACTCATCAGGTATAAGTTGTTGTTTTCCCTTACATTGGTTATTATTGGGTATTGTCCTGATGAGTGCAAGATGAAAAGCTTCGACAACCAGTCTCTATTTTCAGCAATTCTCAAGTTCTGTACTACCAAACTAGTTATTGATAAAACTTACTGAAGACTCGGAAATCTTTCCTAGCTAGACTAATCAAGCATACAACATGGTGAACAGTGGTGGTTCTTACATGAAATTCTGAAAAAAATACTTTGAGGAAGGCTGACCTGAAAAAAGTGGCGTCAAAACTGTACCAAAATCTGCAGAACTCGAGAAGAAGCTATGAAAGTCTCCAGAGCTGCTCCATGGACAAAATGGAGAGATGGTTTGCAGATATTCAGGCTGCACAACGGAGTCGTGGTGGTCGGGGAAAAAATCCTGGTCCAGCGATCACAGGCTTTGAGTCAGAGAACCAAGCAACAAATGGGGATTTGGTGATCAACCTTTAAAAAAGGGTAAAAAATTGTTTCTAACAGCATACTAATCAGAAAAGCACTGGGAAAAATCAAAAATTCTTAACAAGCGCGCATCTGAGGTCAGCGTCTTTACATGAGGCGACCTCAAGGCTGAAAAGCACAGGAAAACTTCCAAAAAGCACAAGAAAACTTCCACTATGGGAAAGACAATTTAAAATAGAAAGAAAACGGCTAAAAAGTTTCAAAAAGCAATGGATCTTAAATTTATGCTACCAGAGAGGTTTGGACATATGGAAGGACCAAATCAAACTCAAAATTGGTCACTTTTGAGAAAAAGATTTTTGAGGTACAGAATTGATTCAACATTTGACAGCAAATCTGAAGCACAACAGGTCAACATATTACTTTATTCCATAGGAGCAATAGCAGACAATGTTATTGCAAGACAAGGCATTGAGACGTCAGATAAATTTGAAGAAGTCTTAAAGCCTTTGATAATTATTTCAACCTGAGGAAAAAGATGATTCCAGACACCCTCTTGAGGGGCAGCACAGTAGCGCAGTGGTTAGCACCACAGCCTCACAGCTCCAGCGACCCAAGTTCGATTCTGGGTACTGCCTGTGCAGAGTTTGCAAGTTCTCCCTGTGACTGCATGGGTTTTCGCCGGGTGCTCCTGTTTCCTCCCACAGCCAAAGTCTTGCAGGTTGATAGGTAAATTGGCCATTGTAAATTGCCCCTAGTATAGGTAGGTGTTAGGGGAATTGAGGGAAGGTGGAGATGGGGTAGGAATATGGGATTAATGTAGGATTAGTATAAATGGGTGGTTGATGGTCGGCACAGACTCAGTGGGTCGAAGGGCCTGTTTCAGTGCTGTATCTCTAGATAAAATAAATAAATAAAAGGCCAAATTTAACAAAAGGATCCAGAAACCAGGTGAACCAGTAGATGCTTTTATTGATGACCTTTACGGGCTAATTGAAGGATGCAATTATGGAAACCTAAAAGCAGAATTAATATGAGACTGCATTGCAGTCGATATTGCTGATGAATCCTTAACGGATTTATTGCAATCTGAGGAAGATCTCACCCTAGGCAAAGCAATACAGCTGGTGAGATAAGCAGAGGTCCATAAGCAGAACAGAGCAATCCTGAGAGATGAAGAAAAACCTTGGTTCAGGAAACCTCCAGCGACCGTACAGTTCCTTAAGTGCAGGACTGTAAAAGAAGAACCAGAAAAGAAGGTACACTTAGGAGCGAAAGTGCAAGATGCAATGAAACCCTGCTAGTGCTGTGGCACCAAAAAGTCCCACAGGCGCAAACAGTGTCCTACAAACAAAGCAGAATCCTTTCACTATAAGAAATTTGGCCATTTTGGGAAGATGTGCCAAAGTAAAACCTCTACTTTCGTAGGTTCTAAAGGAAAAGTCTTCACACAGAGAGCTAGTCATGAAGTAGAACAATTTCCATCAGAAGAGAAACCAGAAAACTACCGTGGTGAGATCAATGACCCTAATCATGCATTCTGGTCTGCAGATATATCTGTCAACGGACATATCACCAATGTTAAACTAGACACTAGAGCAAGTGTAACAGTTTTGTCATACAACAAACTGTAGTTATCAATGCATTGCCTGCAACTAACAGAAACTCACTTAATTGGTCCAGGAGGAATTGAACTGAAAGTTGCAGGTACTTTGGTCTTCAGTCTTGCATTAGGTTTCCATAGGACAGTTCAAAGATAAGATTGCTGTTGAATTTACAAAGACTGTCTCTTGCTGCACATCCGTCTGAACACTGCAATGCAGCCATTTACACCTCATCCAGACACGACTTTTGTTTGCTTATTTGTCCTATTACCACTCCCTTTACTTTTGTACCATGAAAGCCTTTGTCATTTAATCTCTTCTGCCCTCCATCGTATCACAGCTTTTCTCTTTTGTTCTTCTTGCCCCTTCCCTCCTTTCACTTGTTCAATACCTATTACATTTACAGCTTTTGGCAATTCTGATGAAAGACCTGAAAGATTAACTGGTTTTTTTCTCGACAGATGCTGCCTGACCTGCTGAGTATTTCCAGCATTTTCTGTTTTTGTTTCAGATTTTTAAAAACTGTGTACAATGCTGGTGCAATGTCAAAATGACGTTGAACAGTAATCCTATTCAGTTTAGCTTGGTGAAATATTTTATACTCTTATGCATAAATATTCCACCATCCTGGAACTTCTGAAGCATAAATTATTACATTTTGGGTCTTTATAATTTAAAGACAGCAGTAGAGATATCAACATTGGATGAAAAGTAATGATTGCTTGTTTAAAGTATAATTGCAAGACCCTGGTTGAAAAAGACAATATAAATGACATTAAACAGAGAGCATCTAACTACGTGGCAGCTCTGTAAACCTACTTTGAGATCAAGTTTATGCTTAGTGGAAATGTAGAGCTGCCGTTCTAAAGAACTCGGTTTGAAAGTGGCCTGTAAAACATTCAAACATTGACAGACAAGTAACTTCCTTTACATTTTGAAAGCTTTTGTGAACACATTAGCAAATGTGTTACAACTGGTAAGCAGAGAGTGAAATAACGTTAAGTTTCAGTATCACTTGAGATGTTACTTTTTCTTGCTTTTGTACATCCTGTACTGTTGCGTGACATAGTTATGAAATACTAAACTAGTTCCAATACACTCAAAAAGGCTCATTACCACCTTTTCAAGGCAACCAGGTAGGGCAATAAATGCTGGCCTTGCCAGCAATGCCTACTTCCTTAGGATGAATATATAAAACACTGATCTCTTGATTTCCAGGTTAGCTTAGGTTCAGTTATTGATGATAATAATAGCAGACATTGTGCATTTATATAGCTTCTTGATGAAGGAATATATCCCCAGGCAATTCGTAAGAAGTGTAAGAGAGGAAAAAAAGGTTGCTGAATTAAAGAAGGAAGGGATAAGGAAGCGTACCAAAAGCTTGAGCAAAGAGGTTGTTTTGAGGAGGACCTTAAAGAGAAGAGGTGGTGAAGTTTAGGGAAGAAATTCCAGAAAATAGGATGTAAGTAGCTGAAGGCACAATCTCAAATGATGGGTGAAGGCAGGGAAAATGCACAAAAGCCAGAGTCACATGGACAGAGAATTCAGGGTGAGTGAGGAGGGGAGTGGTAAGGCTATGAAAGTGGAAAGGTGTGCAAGGCCGTGCAGAGATTTAAAGGCAAGGAGGAGAATTTTACATTTGAGGTGTTGAATGACTAAGAGCCAGTATAAGCCAGCGAGGACTGGTATGACGATAGAGTGGGATAGGACAGGACATAAAACACAAGGGTGTCAGTCTGGCACTGGAGTCCATACAGCATATGGCTGATCCCTAACATCAAAGGTTTGAGTTACAAGGAAAAACTGGAGAAACTTGGGCTTTTCAGCCTTAAAGACTGGAGAGGTGATCCCATAGAGATATACAAGATAGGGGAGTGGAAAAGGTAAAGCTTCAATGAGAATAGGACAAGAGGACATAGGTTCACACTGGAAGGATTTCAGGATTTTTTCTTCACACAGAGACTGATCAATGCATGTATCATTTAAAAAAGGACTGGAAGCTGCAATGAGAGGACTTCCAGGTCGTTCTGGATGAATAGATTAAAATAGCCCAAATGTCCTTCATCATTCATAATCATCCTGCAATCTTTGGATGAATTTCACTCCTTCCTGCTCAATTCCTCTCATAATTGAACAAAGGTAGAATCTACAATGTAGAATCCATGGATCTTAGTGAAGCAGCATCCTAAGTCCAGGTGTCTGTGATGCAAGGTTCTAGTTCTTCTTATCTCTCTTGGGTAAGTTCCATTATCAGATACAGTATCAATTATATCGCAGTCTTGGCTCACTGGTAGCACGCTTGCCTGAGTCAGATCATGAGTTCAAGCCCCACTACAAAGACTTGAGCCCATATTCAAATGCACTACTGAAGGAGGGCTGTACTGTCAGAGGTGCTATCTTTCAGGTGGGCAAATTATTGGAAAAATGTTCTGAGGGACAGTATAAATAATTAGTTAGAAAGGCTCAAGTTAATCAAGAGCAGTCAACATGGATTTGTTAAGGAAAGGTCAGGGGGAACTTAATCCTAGCAGCAAGGGTGTTGTGGGACAATCACCACACGAGGAGACTCAGGTACAGGTTCAATCGATTTATTCAAGAGTACGCAGGGAGAGATACTACCTCAGGTATTCCAAGGTAATGCTCTAACTTTACATTCAGGAGCACAGACATATATACTGCTTTTATCATACAGTGTGTTCAACCAGTGGATGATTGATATGATTGACCATAAACGTTAATTAAAACAATGGCAATTGATTATGCATTCCAGTGAGCACACTTCTTCAGCCTTATCAATACACATACTAGATGGCTCCAAACTGTTGTCAACTGTTTGTCTTTTATCTCTTTGTTTCCCCCTTATACCAACATTCCACAGAAATGGTTGATAACATGGCCTCGAGGACCCCCCCCCCCCTCCAGCTCCATCCTTCGCTCCCTTATCCTAACCTTCGTCCTAGCAGCTTGTTTGTTCTATCCTATTCTGAACCTGATCAATAAATTCAACTGAGATGTATTTCTAATTCTCAGTTTGTTTCTACTTATCAATACACCGTTATTATTCTTTATCAATGCCCACTCCAGATGCCTCCAGTCTGGGTCTATTATTCTTTGTTTCACATTAGTCCAAACATTCCATAGTTTAATTTGCTTTATTGTAATGTCTGTACAGATCCTGGCTAGCAACTTTTACTCCCTAATCATGTAACAGCTTGTCTGTCTTTCTCCCATCCTGACTTATTCTGCTGGGCTGTCTTTCTAATTCACATTTTTTAATTCTGCATACATTGCTTAATTTTGCTTAACCCCTTTAAGGGGTCTCGACGTCCGGAAGGCCCGCCAAATCTAGTGCCAATCAGGCACTTAAGTGGACAGCGGCAGACCATCCACAGGATCAAAGACCCCATCGACGGAATTCCCACCCTTGGAGAGCTGCCGGCCGATCAGAGGCGGTGGCTGCTGCTGGAGGAGCAACTACTGGAGGCCGAGGAACATCACTGGAACCAGGCCTCAGGTAGGTCAGGGCGGGAGCAGTCTTGTGGGGTGGTGGTCGCAGGGAGGGGGTCGGCAGCAAGGGCGGGGGTGTCTCTCAGCGGGCCACACCCTTCCCAATGCCTGGTCCGTCATTCAGGCACTAAGTGCCTTTAAAAGAGGCCCCCCCACTTCCCTGGAGCCAGTAAGCAGCCTGCACAGTTTTCCTTGCTGTGCTTCCCATGCGGCAATAGGGCCGCTCACCACATGGTTAATTATGGCTGCGGTCGGAAGACGCCCTTAATTGGGGGTTAACTGCCCAGTCTAAATTTTGGTGGAGATGGAATGATGTTGGGAACCCCCACCACTGCCACCACCATCCCACCCGATTTTATGCTCTCGCTGCCTCCAAACCCACTGCGGGGGAGAGCATAAAATTCTTACCGTCGTGTCTAACTAACTTGATTGAATTTTTTAAGGAGGTAAGGAGGGTCAGTGAGAGTACCACAGGAAGCAAAGGGTATGGCCTACTGATATTTTTATGACTCCTTGGCTGTTTCCAGTGGGGTTCTGCAGTGCTCAGTACTAGGTCCCTTGTTTTTCAACAGTAACAATGACAACTTATATTTATATAGCACCTTTAATGTAATAAAGCATACCAAGTGCTTCATAGGAGCATTATAAAACAAAATGTGACAGTGAGCCACAGAAGGAGACATTAAGTTAGATGATCAAAAGCTCGGTCAAAGAGGTAGATTTTAAGGAGTTTCTTAAAGGAGGAAAATGAGATAGAAAGTCAGAAAAGTTTAGGGAGGGAATTCCAGAGTTTAGGGTCTGGGGAACTGAAAGCACGAGGTCGGGGACACACAAGAGGCCCGAATTAGATGAGTACAGATATCTTGAAGGATAGTGGGGCAGGAGAAGTTCACAGAGGTATGGAGGGGTGAGGCTATGGAGGGATTTGAAAACAAGAATTCCAAAATCAAGACGTTGCTTGACCGGAAGCCAATGTAGGTCAGTGAGCACAGAGATGATAGGGGAATGTGACTTGGTGCAAGCTAAGACACAGGCAGCAGAGTTTTGAATGACCTTAAGTTTACAGAGAGTAAAATGTGTGAGACCAGCCAGGACTGCATTCGAATAGTCAAGTCTAGAGGTAACAAAGGGATGGATGAGGGTTCAGCAGCAGATAAGCTGAGACAAGGGTGAAGTCGGGCAATGTTACGGAGGTGGAAAAAGATAGTCTTAATGATGCCATGAATATATGGCTCAAAGTTCATCTCGGGGTCAAATATGATACCAAGGTTGCTAACAGTATGCTTTAGTCTCAGACTATTGCCAGGGAGAGGAATGGAGTTGGTAGCTAGGGAAGAGTTTGGAGCAGGGACTGAAAACAATGGCTTCGGTCTTCTCAATATTTAATTGGAAGCAATTTCTGCTCATCCAGTATTGGATGTCAGATAAACAGTCTAATTATTCAGCAGCAGTGGAGGAGTTGAGAGATGTGGTGGTAAAGTAGATCTGGGTGTCATCAGTGTACATCTGAAAACTAACACTGTGTTTTCAGATGATGCCACTGAGGAGCAGCAAGTAGATGAGAAATAAGAGGGATGAAGGATTGATCCTTGAGGGAGCAGGAAGAGAAGTTATAGCAAGTGATACTCGGCTACGATTAGATAAGAATGGAACCAGGTGAGAGCAGTCCCACCCAGCAGGACAACAGGTGTTGGAGGAGGATGATATGGTCACCATGTCAAAGGCTGCAGACAGGTCGAAAAGGACAAGGATGGAAAGTACTGTGCTCCTGTGGCAGGCGTGAAAACCTGATTAAAGGGATTCAAACATGGAGTTCCAGGAAAGATGGGCGATCGGCACAAATTTGGGAGCCAACAACATGCTCAAGGACTTTGGAGAAGAAAGGGAGGTTGTAGATGGGGCAGTAGTTTGCAAGGATGGTGAGGTCAATGGTAGGTTTTTTGAGCAGTGGGGTGATGACAGCAGATTTCAAGGATAGCAGGACAATATCTGAAGAGAGAGAACCATTAGCAATATTGGTGGTGGGGAAGTTGGGTCATCGGCAGTTTAGTGGAAATAGGGTTGATGTAGCAGGATGTGGGTCTCATGGACAAGATAGGCTCGGAGAGGACATAAGGGGAGAGAGAAGAAAGACTGGAGAAAAATACGAGTTCAGGGTAAGGGTGGGGGGGGGGGGGGGGTGGGGGGTAACTTTAGAGAATGTTTGGCCCAGTGGGCTAGTGGAAGGAACAGACACAGTAGAGGCAGCTTAGTGACAAAGAAGTCATGCTTATTGTTCGAGGTGAGGGTGGAGGAGACAGAGGAGAGGGGTTTAAGAAGATGACATATATCAGGGTATTTTGTGGTATATATCATTGATTTACAACAAAATGTAGGAGAGATGATTAAGAAGCTTGCAGATGATCCAAAAAATGGCCGTGTAATTGATAGCGAGAAAGAAAGCTGTAGAGCACAGGAAGATATTAATGGACTGGTCAGGTGGGCAGAAAAGTGGCAAATGGAATTCAATCTGGAGACGTGTGAAGTGATGCATTTGAGGAGGGCAGACAAGGCAATGGAATGTACAATAAATGGTAGGATACTGAGAAATGTGGAGCAACGGAGGGGTGCATGTCCATAGATCCCTGAAGGTAGCAGAACTGGTAGATAAGGTGGTTAAGAAGGCAAAGACACTTTATTAGCTGAGGAATAGAATATAAGGGCAGGCAGGTTATATTAGAACTGTGTAAAACACTAATTAGGCCACAGTTAGAGTTTTATGTACAGTTCTGGTCACTGCATTACAGGAAGGATGTGATCATACTAGAAAGGGTACAGAGGAGATTTACGACAGTGTTGTCAGGAATGGGGAATTTTAGCCATGAGGAAAAATTAGATAGACTGGGATTGTTTTCTTTGTATCAGAGGAGACTGAGGGAAGGTTTAATTGAGGTGTAAGTAAGGTAGTGAAGGCTCAAGATAAAGTGGATAGGGAGACCTATTTCCCTCAGCATAGAAACCAATAAGTCAGAGAAGGCATAGATTTAAAATAATTGGCAGATGGATTAGAGGTGAGTTGAGGGGATTTTTTTTCACCCAGAGAGTGGTGGTCATCTGGAACTCACTGCCTGAAAGGGTGGTAGAGGCAGACACCCTCATCACATTTTAAAAATACTTGGGTATTGAAGTGAAGTGTTGTAACCTACAAGGCTACAGACCAGAGCTGGAAAGTGGGTTTAGGCTGGATGGATCCTTTTAAGGTGGCATAGGTACAATGGGCTGAATGGCCTCTTGCATTTTCTATGTTTCTGTGAGAATTTCAGCCAAGTGCCCATCTGCCCTCTCAGATGGATGGAAAAGATCTCACGGCATTATTTAATTAACTAGGGAATTTCCAGGTCAACATTCATCTCTTAACAAACACCTAAATACAGATAATCTAGTCATTTATTTCACTGCTCTTTGTGGGATCTTGCTATGCATAAATTGCTGCTACATTTCTGACAACAGTGACTACGCTTTAAAAAGGACTACCTTGGCCGTATAGTACTTTGCGAATGACATGAGGCACTATATAAAGTTCTTTCTATCATTACATTTGGCAAAACTACCAACCATCCTCACTTGTAGCCATATCAATTATCTTCAATTTCTGATTAAGGTGACAGATGTGTCCTAGAAATCATCAGAGGATCATACATCCAGCCAATAGAATGTTAGGTCTGTGTCATAAGCAAAAACATGTTACCTGTCATTGCTGTTTGTAGAACTTCGGCATTTTCAAAGTGTCTGCCATATTTTCCTACATAGCAGTTACTGTACTCCAAAAACCATTCATTGGCTGAGATACCCTGAGGAAATGAAACGTGCTATATAGATGCTAATTTTTTTGCAGTTCTTTTGGCAATCTTTATACTTATCAACCTGTATCTCTCAATCAACATCAACAAAAACAGATTATCTGGTCATTATCACATTGCTGTTTGTGGGAGATTGCTATGCGCAAATAGCTGCTGTGTTTCCCACAACAGTTCAAAAGAACTTTATTGTTTTTAAGTGCTTTGGGATCTACTGTGGTCGTGAAAGCCACTATATAAATGCAAGTTTTTTTTTTACTTCTTATTTATTTATTTAGAGATACAGCACCGAAACAGGCCCTTCGGCCCACCGAGTCTGTGCCGACCATTAACCACCCATTTTATACTAATCCTACACTAATCCCATATTCCTACCACATCCCCACCTGTCCCTCAATATCTTTGTTTATCCCAAGACCTGATTTCTTTTTCCTGAAATCGGAGACATTAAAGGATTTGAGTGGAGCCAATGTTTAAACAGCTGTTTATAACAGATAATACGTTGCACCATGGAATTATTTGAGCAAATTAAAACGATTCTTCCGCAAGAGCTTCATTATAATTTAGGCAACATATATTCATAATAAAGTAACATTATACAGTTGTCATGTTCAGTATTTTCCCAAGAACTACATATTTTCCATAACAATGCAACATTTCTTAGAATTGACAAATATCTCAGTTGATATTTCCTGGAGATCAGGTTAAGCCACTTCCAGCATGTTTTGGGAGGTGGCTGTTTAAAACATTTCCAACTACTCACTGCTGATAATCAGAACAAAGAAGGTAAGGAAGACAATAGTAATTTGATCCCATTCTGCAATCTAAACAGTGATTTGAAACCAATTTTTCCATCTCTTTTTTAACATGGTCTCACCATTTCTGTTTTTTGAGTCAGATCTTCTTTGTTACTTGAAAAATCATCCCAAATAAAGTGGATGGTTTACCAAATGTACACAGCATGTGCTTTGTGGTATTTACTAAATGCTTATGATGTCCAACTCATTGGTTGCCCTTTGGAGAATGCTTATTCTATGCCAGCTCCAAAAGCAGTTTTTTAATACAACACTCCTTGGAAAGCATTGAAGGCACATAAAGACATCCTTTAAATAACTCAAATTAGAGGTAGATACTGTTTAGCTCAATGTCACCTGTGCTTTCTTGTCATTTATTAACATTTTAAAAAGCTTCAGGAATTGTCACTTCCAGTTAACACCATGAATAATTGTCTGCCTTAGGAATTCCTTGTTGTGCGATTGCCTTTAAGAGTGATGTCCCTTCTTAGTATGCTAATGAGCTGAGTACCAGGATGCAGTCATTTGACTACATGCCAGTCTCACTCTGTAACTGTAACACCAAGACTATGTAACTCTAAATAGTTAGTTCTGCACTATATATACTTGTTAGCTGTTAATAAACCTGTTTGAGATATTCAGTCAACTGATCTCATTTATGTTGCATCCGACAACACAAAAAGCTTTTCATTACATGGTGGCAGCTCTAGTGAGAAGTCAAATTCCAAGATTGAAGACCGCAGGAAAACAGCTTTAAAAACTATCTACAGCTAAAAGAGAGAAAGTTAAAAAGAAATACTGGCTGAAACAGTGAAGGAAACACCTCCAGCTGTAGAAGACAGAGCGCTGACCGACAGGCTGCAAATCAATCATTGTGAGCAGGTGAGTCAGTGTGCAGTCAATACAGGAACCCCGGTTAAAAAAAAGCTTTGAGGTGCTTGCAAAGTTGATTTTTGTAAAGGCTCAGTAAAAGGAAAAAACAGGGAAAACTCAATACCTATCTCAGACTGATTGTTTGTTTATAGAGGCTCCTCCAGACTGATCAGATCGGCACTATTACGGAGGGGTCCAACAGCAAAAAGCCTGGGAATCCTCCATTCATGCAGCTCACAGCTAGAGCTATAAAGAGAAACCCATTAAAAAAAACTCCAGGTGAAGAGCTTTAATTCACTCAGCCAGAGTTTTAAAAAACTCATAAAACCACTCAAGTGTGAAGAATTGCCTATTGAACGGCTGCATAAACAAACTCTAGCAAAGAAAAAAAATCATTTGAAATACCTATTGCACAACTTGAAATACCTATAAGCAAACAGACTAGAACACTGGAAGCTAGGTAAACAGACAAGCACATACAAACACCCGCTCCTGTCAATCAAAGCAGCCAAGAGAGTTTCTTAAAGGCAAGACAGTACAGAGTCACACAACCAGGTCTTAAAGCAAGAATTCTGGCTCCAGCAATGCAGCCAGAAGCCACAGTTAGATGCAAACAGAAAACATGGCAACAGCAGCAAAGAAAATGTTAGAGATCTACACGAGGTCCACTGCGAAGCAGACCTGACACAAGATTCAGAGAGAAGTCGTTCTCAGACAGATGATGAACAGGTCTTCCACATTGTGAACCTGACAAAACACATTGATGAATGTCAATTGGAAGCTTTCGCCACTATTAACATCATGTGGCCAAAGAAAACTGGCAAACACACACTCAAGGTCAAGGTTGACACTGCGCTAGTGCAAATATCCTACCAGTCTGAATTCTCAAAGATATGTACCGGAGTCATTGGAGATCGATACAGCCGACAACTGCCAAGTTATCTGTATACAATGGGTCACCTATCATGTGCAGTGACACATTAACAATGCAATGCAGCTATGGCAAGTCGGCTTGGCAACCACAAACGTTCTATCTAGTAGACACGAGCACACCAGCAGTGGCAGGACAAACAGCATGTAAGAACCTAAACATCATAACTATCCACGAGAGCATTGCCAAGGCAAAATCTCCAAGGACCGGAACCCACTCACAGACTCTGACCAGCATCAAACCAAATCCAGCAAAAGCACGACTGTGTCACGTCTTCACTTCTGCTCTCTAGAGAACCGCCAGCACCACAGCGTGCCAGAATGGACAGGTATCTCCATTGTCTTACCCCAACAAGTCCTTGACATTGAGCCCCAAGGCTTCAGAGGCAGAGGATGAGGAGAGGCGAAGGACACATAATGTCCTGAAGAGGCAGAGGAGGAATGAGTTGAAGCATTGTCTGTTTGCTCTTTGAGATGAGGTGCCGGAACTTTCTAAGAATGATGAAACCCCAAAAGTGATCATCTTGAGAAAAACAACAGAGTATGTTAGCAGGCTGAAGGCAGAGCAACAGAAACTGAATGCAGAGAAACTTCGGAAAGAACAGCAACAGATGAGACGTAAACTCCCCAAGCAAGAGGTGTCGAACATCCGAGACAATATATGGATTTGTAAGCCTCAATGGTTGTAAATTTCACAATCTACATCCATGTATAAATAATTTTGATGTTATCTAATTTTATTTGTTTTGCTTTTAGCATGTGAGACTTATCTTTGGAAAGAAGGGGGATGTTGTGTGATTGCCTTTAAGATGATTGACCTCCAACAACCACAACCATCTTCCTTTGCGCTAGGTATGACTCCAGCCAGCGGAGGGTTTTCCCCCTGATTCCCATTGACCTTAGTTTTGCTAGGGCTCCTTGATGCCATACTCGGTCAAATGTTGCATTGATGTCAAGGGCAGTCACTCTCACCTCCCCTCTTGAGTTCAGCTCTTTTGTCCATGTTTGAACCAAGGCTGTAATGAGGTCAGGAGCTGAGTGGCTCTGGCGGAACCCAAACTGAGCGTCACTGAGCAGGTTATTGCTAAGTAAGTGCCGCTTGATGGCACTGTTAATGACACCTTCCATCACTTTATTGATGATTGAAAGTAGGCTGATGGGGCGGTAATTGGCTGGGTTGGACTTGTCCTGCTTTTTGTGTACAGGACATACCTGGGAAATTTTCCACATTGCAGGGTAGATGCCAGTGTTGTAGCTGTACTGGAACAGCTTGGCTAGGGGCATGGCAAGTTCTGGAGCACAGGTCTTCAGTATTTTTGCCGGAATATTGTCAGGGCCCATAGCTTTTGCAGTATCCAGTGCCTTCAGTCGTTTCTTGATATCACGCGGAATGAATCGAATTGGCTGAAGTCTGGCATCTGTGATGCTGGGAACTTCAGGAGGAGGCCGAGATGGATCATCTGTGGGGCGGCACAGTGGCGCAGTGGTTAGCACCGCAGCCTCACAGCTCCAGGGACCCGGGTTCGATTCTGGGTACTGCCTGTGTGGAGTTTGCAAGTTCTCCCTGTGTCTGCGTGGGTTTCCTCCGGGTGCTCCGGTTTCCTCCCACATGCCAAAGACTTGCAGGTTGATAGGTTAATTGGCTATTATAAATTGCCCCTAGTATAGGTAGGTGGTAGGGAAATATAGGAACAGGTGGGGATGTGATAGGAATATGGGATTAGTGTAGGATTAGTATAAATGGGTGGTTGATGGTCGGCACAGACTCGGTGGGCCGAAGGGCCTGTTTCAGTGCTGTATCTCTAAACTAAACTAAACTAAGAGTGATGTCCCTTTAAGATCTTAGCATGCTAATGAGCTGAATACCAGGATGCAGTCATGTGACTACATGCCTTTCACACTTTGTAACTGTAACACCAAGAGACAAGACCTGCAAATAGATAGCTCTGTACTGTACGTGTAGCTCTATACGTGTTAGCTGTTAATAAACCTGTTTGAGATCTTCAATCAACTGAACTCCACGCATCTTATTTATGTTGCATCAACTTCTCACTACATTCCTAATGTGTTTGATAGAATATACTGTGCTCTCTCGCCTTGCAATTTTTGTACATGTGACTCAATGCGTAGCAGTCCCACCTGTGAGTCAGAAGGTTGTGGGTTCACGTCACCCTCCAGAGACTTGAGCATATAACGCAGGCTGACACTTTAGTGCACTACTGAAGGAGTATTGCACTCTTGGAGAAACTGGGGGAGAAATTTGTTTGAGTATCACCACTTCAAGGCCAAATTTCAGTGGCAGGCAGTGCTATCGGCTGCTACTTGTGCAGTCCTATAGGCTGCTACTTGTGCAGTCCGGGAGGTATTCTTCATTGATGTCATTGCCAAGCGCTGTGCAGGTTGTGAAAATAGCTGCTAGCAGGACTGCCTGTACCTGGGGAATCAACATCGTCTGCATTGTGCCACTAGCATTACATGAATGAATTTTTCCCCACTGTCTTTCAGATAAGTTAATCCACTGTCCTGTCTGCCCTCGCAGGAAGTCATAAAAGATTCCAATGAACTATTTTGAAGAGCAAGGAATTCCTCTCTGGTGCACTGGTCAATAATTATCCCTCAACCAACACAGAAATCAGATTATCTGGTCATTATCCTATTGCTTTTTGTGGGATCTTGCTGTGTGCAATGTGGCTGCTACATTTCCTACATTACAACAGTGACTACTCTTCAAAAGTAATTAATTGTTTTAAAGCACTTTGGGATGTCCTTAGGTCACGAAAGGTGCTTTATGAATGCAAATCTTTCTTTCTTACCTTAGTCACTCTTAAAAAAGATGAATTTTTAAAAATTCTAGCATCATATATAACCGATGCAACTAAGACTGATCAAATCATAGACTTGCCTTCTGTGTTTCAAGATGCCTTTCAAGAAATAGAGCTCATGAAAGTATCTTAAGTATTTTTATACAAGCCACAGTTTGTACCAAAGAAACTCCAATTTAATTCTGTCCTCTGAGACTCAAAAAGAGATTCTAGAGATGGTGTCACGCAAATGTGCTTTATGTCAAATTATGATTTTTAATCCATTGGCTGCAAACCCAGATTGAATTTTAGAAACAGAGACTAAAGATGACTTGAGCTCACAGCTAAAGATGGCTATCCCAGACATGAACTGATTAAGTTACAAGGGGGAATACTCTGGGTGACGGTCATGTGACAGGCCCACCCTTTGTGTGTTTGAGCTTCTGCTTTCTCTGCAGTAAATGGACAAGCAGCTGAGACACTGACGAGAGAAGACCCAAGTGGGGTCCCTCCTTCCTCTCTCTCTAACCCACCTTGCAAGCTTCGAACACTGTTTGCTGACCGGGACCACCCAGGGATGCCCCTGCTGCAGACATAGACTCCTTGAAGGAAATCACCCCTGCACTACTGTCTCCAGGAGAACAGCCAAATAAACCATTTACATTTTTGAATTGCAAGCATCGGGACCACCAAGGGAAAGTCACATGAGCACCGAGTTCAGCCTGAAGCCAGCTGAGTCACCAACCTCCACAGACTGTATACCCCTTTTATTTCTCTGGACTCTAATTTGACCAATCTATCCTTCCCCATTCTGTAACCTATTTGTGTGTGTGTGTAAAATTCCAATGTGTGTGTATGTGAAAGTTGGAGCGATTTTATTATTTTACTCAGATTGGTTTAAGTTGAATAAAGCTAACCTCTTTCTTTGTTAAACCCAGGAAAAACCTGTCTGATTAGTCTTTTCTGATCACAGCGCCTAAACAGTTAAACACTCACTGAATTGACAAGTAGATCCTTTCCAAAAAGAAACCTGTTGTGGTCAAACAGGAGAGGGAAAAGAGAGAAATCCTTCGACCACTCCTCATTTGATCGTAACAGACGGTTTCGTATTATGTACTACCTGTACAAAGGCAAGAGATAAGAGATTCAGTACCTGATCTGTGCTGATTGAATGGTGGGGCACTGCCAGTAAGGGGAAAGAACAAATGAGCTGGGGTTCCTATTCTTGTTCGCTTACCAGTATTTAAGTCAGAAAGTTATGGGTTCAATTCTGACTCCAGACACTCCAGCACAGAATCCAGGCTGACATTCCAGTGCAGATCTAAGGGAGCATGCCCTGTCACAGATGCTGTCCTATGAATTAAAGGCCCCATCTGCCCTATAAGATGGAAGCAAAAGATCCCATGGCACTATTTCAAGACCAACAAGAGTTCTGACTGGTGACCTGGTGAACATTTAGCCCTCAACCAAATTAACTAGACATTATTCCAATGGAGTTTGTGGGGATCTGGCTGTGTGCAAACTGCTTGCTGAGTTTCCTCCATTATAACAATGAAAACATTTCAAAAATGCATCAATAGTTGTGAAGCACTCTGGGACACACTGAGGTCAAGAAAGGCCATCCCCTATGCCCCCACCCCACACCACCCCTCCCCCCCATTAATTTTCATTGGCTACTTACACGAAGTATGTGATGTCTCTCTGCAGACTGTTGCTAGTCCAGTGCCATGATCATTATCATATCTATGTGTGCATGCATCCCTGTGATATAGATCTGATTTTGTACTTTATAAAATGTGGGAAAATGTGCTGAGGGACAGGTTAGGGGGTATAGCCCAAATAAGAGTTCTATATACAAATGCACGGAGTGGAAAGAATAAACTAGATGAACAGCAGGCGCAAATTCAAATGGAAGATTATGATGTGGTGGCCATTACAGAGACGTGGCTGCAGGATGGTCGGGACTGGGAACTAAATATACCTGGTTATAAAGTTTACAGGAGGGATAGGGAAAATGGCAGAGGGGGTGGAGTAGCCTTACTGATGAGAAATAATATCACCTCATTGGTGAGGGAGGATATAGTGAGGGGAAAGCATCCAGTGGCAACATTATTTAGATTAGAGATTAGATTAGATTAGAGATACAGCACTGAAACAGGCCCTTCGGCCCACCGAGTCTGTGCCGAACATCAACCACCCATTATGGGTGGAATTGAGGAACAGAAAAGGATCTAAAACTATAATAGGTGTTGTGTATAGACCCCTTGGTAGCAGTTCTGAGGTGTTAGATTGTATAAATGCACAAATTAGGTAATTGCGTAACAAAGGCAGAGTAGCATTAATGGGGGATTTTAACTTACACATAGATTGGGAGAGGCAGACTAGCACCTGTCAGAAAGGTAGTGAATTTCTGGAATGTGTCCGGGATAGTTTCCTACAGCAATATGTCGGAGATGTAACAAGGGGACAGGCAATATTAGATTTAGTTATGAGTAATGAGCCAAATTTAATCAGTAGCCTAACTGTGCGTGAACATTTATTAAATAGTGATCACAACATGATCGAATTCAAGGTAGCGTTTGAAAGTGAAAAGCATGAATCAGCAACTAGAATTTTAGACTTGGGTAAGGCTGACTTTACCGGGATGAGACAGAGACTGTCCACGGTAAACTGGGTAGATCTGTTCATGGGTCAAACGACTGAAGAACAGTGGAGAATATTTCAAGAAACATTTAACAAAATACAGAGCAAGTATATACCCCTGAAAGGAAAAAGCTCCACTTCACAGAAAAAACAGCCATGAACAACTAAAGAGATTAGGGATAGCATAAAACAAAAAGAAAAGGCTTACAAAAATGCAAAATGCAGCACAGATCCGGCCGAATGGGATCAATACAAAGACCTGCAAAGGGTCACAAAGCAGCTTATAAGAGCTACTAAAAGAGATATTGAAAGGAAACTTGCAAGGGACATCAAAATCAATAAGAAGAAATTTTATAGCTACATAAAGGGAAAGCGGGTGGTCAAGAGCAATGTAGGCCCACTAAAAGCTGAAAATGGAGATATTGTCATTGATAATGGGGAAATGGCAGACATGTTGAACAATTACTTTACCTCAGTATTTACAGTTAAAAAGGAGGATAACTTGCCGGAAGTCCCGAAAAAATTAATAGCCGATAGGGGACAGGGACTTAATACAATTAACGTAAGTAAATCATCAGTAACAAGGAAATTAATGGAACTAAAGAGTGAGAAATCCCCAAGACCTGACGGTTTCCATCCGAGGGTGTTAAAGGAAGTAGGGGAGCACATTGTAGATGCTCTAACTATAGTCTTTCAGAGTTCCCTAGATTCAGGAGTGGTCCCTCTGGATTGGAAAGTTGCCCATGTCACTCCTCTTTTTAATAAGGGTGAAAGGGGGAACCAAGGAAATTACAGACCAGTTAGCTTGACATCTGTGGTTGGAAAGTTGCTGGAGTCTATAATCAAGGATAGGGTGACTGAACACCTAGAAAAATTTCAGTTAATCAGGGACAGCCAACATGGATTCATGACGGGAAGGTCATGTCTGATAAATCTCATTGAATTTTTTGAAGAGGTGACTAAAGTAGTGGACAGGGGAATGTCTATGGATGTTATTTATATGGACTTCCAGAAGGCATTTGATAAAGTCCCACATACGAGACTGTTAACTAAGGTAGAAGCCCATGCAGTTGAGGGCAAATTATTGACATGGTTAGAAAGTTGGTTGAGTGGTAGGTGACAGAGAGTGGGGATAATGGGTAAGTACTCTGATTGGCAGGATGTGACCAGTGGTGTCCCACAGGGATCTGTGTTGGGGCCTCAATTATTCACATTATTCATTAACGACTTGGATGATGGCATAGTAAGTCATATATCCAAATTTGCTGATGATACAAAGTTAGGAAGCATTGTAGATAGTCGAGATGATAGCATAAAATTGCAGAGAGATATTGACAGACTAGGTGAGTGGGCAAAACTGTGGCAGATGGATTTCAATGCGGGCAAGTGTGAGGTTATCCGTTTTGGACCAAAAAAGGATAGAGCAGGGTACTTTCTAAATGGGAAGGGGTTAAGTACAGTGGATGTGCAAAGAGACTTGGGGGTTCAGGTGCATAGATCTTTAAAATGCCACGAGCAAGTGCAGAAAATAATCAAAAAGGCTAATGGAATGCTAGCCTTTATATCCAGAGGATTGGAGTATAAAGACACAGAGGTTATGCTACAGCTGTACAGAACCCTGGTTAGGCCCCACTTGGAGTACTGTGAGCAGTTCTGGGCACCACATCTTAGAAAGGATATATTGGCCTTGGAGGGAGTGTAACGTAGATTTACAAGAATGATACCTGGACTACAGGGGTTAAGTTACGAGGAGAGATTACACAAATTAGGCCTGTTTTCGCTAGAATTTAGAAAGTTAAGGGGTGATCTGATTGAAGTCTTCAAGATATTAACAGGAAAAGACAGGCTCGATAAAGATAAACTATTTCCACTGGTTGGAGATTCTAAAACTAGGGGACATAGTCTAAAAATTAGGACCAGACCGTTCAGGAGAGATGTTAGGAAGCACTTCTTCACACAAAGGGTGATAGAGGTTTGGAACACGCTCCCACAAACAGCAGTTGAAGCTAGAACAGTTGTTAACTTTAAATCTGAGAGATTTTTGTTAAGCAAAGATATTAAGGGATATGGGTCAAAGGCAGGTATATGGAGTTAGGCCACGGATCAGCCATGATCTCATTGATTGGCGGGACAGGCTCGAGGGGCTGAATGGCCTACTCCTGTTCCTATCTTCCTCTGTTCCTATGGAATTCAAGGGAAACCTCTTTACTCAGAGTGTGGTTAGAATGTGGAATTCTTTCCCACAAGGAGCAGTTGAGGCAAACAGTATTGATGCATTTAAGGGGAAGCGAGATAAACACGAGGGAGAAATATAGAAGGATATGTTGTTAGTGAGGTTAGATGAAAAAGGGTGGGTGGAGGCTCGTGTGGAGCATAAACATCAGTATAGACAGCTGGGCCGAATAGTGGAACCATTTGGGATGTTTCTAAGAGATGTGATTGGGTGCTCATCCTTTATCAGTTTTTCTCACTTTGCACTTTTATACCACAGGCATTCAGTGCAGTTTTGTGGCCCTGTTAATTCATCAGGGAGTCTGCACCAAGCAATGCCAGACGGCTGAACCAGAAGTTGGCGGCAATTCCACTTCCACCTTGTTTGCCATTTCCCACGTGATCATGTATGTAAATTTAAGTGCTAGTGGCAGGCAATCACGTGGCAGGATGGATTGTCATTGGTGAAACCGCCGTCAACCAGCAAAGCACTGTTAATGTTATAGTTATAAATCATTCCGCAGTGCAAGCCTGGAGGTTCAGCAGCCTGCCTAGACTTCCATCTCAGCTAGGACATCTTTTTTCATCTGCTTAAATCAAGTATTTTATTTTCACTCCTTCATCTCTTACAATCTCTCCCACCCCAGCACCAACCCCCCTTTATATTTGACTCCTCTCACCATCACCACCCTCACGAGCAGGCAGCGTTCCTCCCCACAGTTCAGTAATGCTTCCCTGCAGTCTCTTCTCCAGGCCGTCAGGGAAAGGTGGGAGGTCCTCTTCCCAAGGGATGAACTCAAAGGACCCTCCCACCTGACCAAGGCAGCCTGGAAGGAGGTGATAGAGGAGGTCTCGAACCGTGAGGTCACCTGTACAACCTGGGTACAGAGTCGGAACCATGTCAATGACTTGCTCAGATCTGCAAGGGCAAGTGATGTTGCTGTAGCTGTACAACTAAATTTGCACCTTGACTCTGTGAGAGTGTTTATTGCAGAGGGCAATCATGGTATGCGTTCGAATGTGTGATCAGCCTTGCTGTCAAATACCACATGATTGTGCAGGATTTGTAAGTGCGACATATGTTTGCGCTTGGATGCACTGTGCGAATGACAGTCCAGAATGAGTGATGTTGATGCATGTGGACAATGGATGTGAGGCATCATTTGACATCTCATTAAATCAGCATCTTCTCCTGCTGGATAAACAGTCCCATAATCAGCGTGAGTGGACCAAAATGGATGGGGGAGTGCCCAAATTAAGAATACTAACACCAGCAGAGGAGAGGCAGCAGAATTGGCTGGAAAGGAAGGGGGTGGAACAAATGCTGGCGGCGAGGCTGCCTCATCTAGGTATCAGGATGAATTGTCAAATTTACTTTTGCAGCCATATGTGAACACAGGAAGAATGTGTGTTAAAGTGTTGACCTTGTGACGTAATGATGCTTAATGTATCTCTGTCTTCTGTTTTGCCACTGTAGGTGCCCACACTCAACCAGCTGAACGCTGCAAGGAACAAGCCACCCAGAGGGTGCACCGTCACCTGCCTCGTCTTCCACCTCTGCCAGCGCAGATACATCCCCCATGGTCCTGGGGGAGGAGGGCGGTTTTAGATTAGAATCAGGGTCACAATTTTGTGGGCACAACACAGACACATGCCAGCAGCTGAGGGAGCATATTCCAGCTGTGTACCCTGACAATCGGAGGACTGCTGGGGGCCAGGCCCTTGCTCGGCACAATGCTCATGATGATCCCCTGTTTGAGGCTACAAGATGTCTGCTGGAAATGCAGAGAAATCATGGGGAAAGTTTGTCTGCGATGCCTGAGGTCCAGCTTCCTTGGTCCCCTCGTCTGATTGAGCACTTGACCCATATGCACTCTGTCCATATGCCTGACGTCATGCGTGGCTTTGCGTGTGCCATGGAAGAGTCCATGCAAGCCAGGACATCTGCCATGTCCCAGGCATATGAATGTATGACTTCCTCAGTGGAGATTTTGGCAAGCTCCGTGGCGCATCTGATTGAGCAGTTGACCCATATGCAATCTGACCTCCACTCCGTCACTGGGGCCACAGACTCCATGCAGCAGCATCTAAGCAACAGAGTGCAGGTCAGAGCACTCATGGGTCAAGTGGGTCAAGATGAGGTGACAAGGAACCTGGACCTCCCTCCAGGTGCCCCTTCCCCTCATCGAGACAGGCAGGGGCCATCATTCACCCAGACAGAGGAGTGTGTGCCAGCTGCCCCAGGGCTTTCCTCTCAGGACACCCCTAGGGTAAGTGGCATTTCGTCCTCCTTCCCTGACATTGATCCAGCAGGCGAGCCCACGGGGCATGCTCATGCACCGGTGCCGGAGACCCCCAGCAGGATAGAGCCCTCTAGAACCCCATTCCTCCAGAGGACACCCAAAATGGTCATCTAGGGCAATGGGGCTGTGCAAGGAGCAGACTGCCCCCACCTCAGCTGTTAATCTTGGGGTAGCACCTAGACGTGGTGGCAGAAAAAGGAAAATAAAGGAATTATGAGCACAAGGGTGGCATGGATTGTTATGATAGTGTAAAACCAAAGTATAATAGTGTGAAATACATTTATTTGATTTACTTTTTCATACATGCTCGTTGATCATTTGAAGTTAGTGATCCGAATAAGATAATGATTATTGTTGCCTAATGGCTGGCTCGCATTTATGCTTTCAAAGGATTTCAGAGAATCACCATTGTGTTGCTATCATTGACACTTGTACCTTCAATCTTCAATGACAGCTGCTTGTTTCACAAAGACTTTTTGCGGTATTCCTAAGCAACATGCCTTCTAATGAAGTTCTGTAGGCCCTATCTTCCAAGCCCTGTATAGTAGCTGCTGCAGCTCCATTGCAATCCAGATCTTATGTTCCAGGGGAAATGCCTGGATGCCAGACACTATTACCATGGAGACACAGGTAGTTTATAACAAAGTTTATAACAGAATGGGTGTTAAGCTCATCTCCACTGCAGGTGATATTGTTGATGTCACTTGAGGCACGCTTCTAATTATCGCAATGAACATTCCACAAGGTTGAATTTTCATGCGTTTGAGCTTTAATTAGTTAAATGCATCACTCTTTGCAGAAAGATCCAAAGATAAGGTTCTCTCTGATGTAAAAACAGAAAGTGCTAGAAATAGTCAGCAAGTCTGGCAGCATCTGTGGAGAGAGAAGCAGAGTTAACGTTTCAGGTCTGTGACCTGTGACTGATTAACTCTGCTTCTCTCTCCACAGATGCTGCCAGACCTGCTGAGTATTCCCAGCACTTTCTGTTTTTCTTTCAGATTTCCAGCATCTGCAGTATTTTGCTTTTATTTTAGTGTTCTCTCTGCTGTCCCTTGCATGCCTTTCCATGGCCCTAACATCCATAAAATTCTCCATCTCATTATCGTCTTCCTCCTTATGCTCTTCATATTTATCCTCATCTAAGGAGTATTGTTCCTCCTCCTGTTACTCCGCATGCAAAATATGTCCATGTTGCATTGCCAGGTTGTGCAGTACACAGCAGACAACGATTATTCGTGAAATTCCCTGTGGCGTGTACTGAACAGCCCCTCCAGACTGATCAAGGCAGCAGAAGCACATTTTCAGCAAGCCTATGGTGTGTTTTTCACATGTGGTCACAAACCAGTTGAATGTTCAAAGAGTGAAAGCCTTTGCAATTAACAAATGCAGCTGACTGGTGCCAGTGGGCTGTATTGGCCAGGTGAGTGCAGTCGATCACCCCTTGCACTCTAGGGAAATGAACGATGGTGCCGAAGGCCACTGACTGACTGTCCTCACCTACTGAGAAATAGATGAAACCAATGTCATGACGGAATAGGGCATTGGTCACCTCTCTGATGCACCTTTGAGCAGACTCTGAGATGTCACATATGTCAGATGCTGAGCCCTGGAAAGCACCGCCAGCAAAGAAATTGAGTGCAGCAGTAATCTTGAGGGCAACTGGCATGGGAATTCCACCAGAACCATGAGATTGCAGGTCATATTGAACGATCGCACAAATTTCAGTGACCATCTCATGTGACAACCTCAGGTGCCTCAGGAATTGACTCTCGAACATCTGAGGGTAGTTTGTCCTTGTCCTGAGGATGCGCTGACACCTGTGTCCTCCCCAGCTATCCTCCCCTGCTCCTACAGCCACCTGAGATCCCACCCTGTGTCCTCCCATGCCACCCTCCCCTGTTCCTACAGCCACCCCCATGCCTTCCTCACCATCCCTGCTAGTGAATCGCCCTCGCTGGTCCTGAGCCTGGCGGTAGACACCTATTCCAATGTCAGCCTTCCTTGTACCAAAGAGTTCAAGAAAGAAAACCACTGACGTCAGAGACAACTGCACAAAGCCAACTGGTGCACACCACCTATAAACGAACGTGAACTGGGTGCCACTACATGCCTGCTCGCCGTTGATTTAATCTAGCAGGTAGGATTTAATTTGAAATACTTGTAGGGTAATGAGTATTCATGCTATGCAAATATATGGAAATCTGCAACCCGCCACAGTACGGGGTGAACCCTGGACCATCGCAAACACGCTCTGACTTAATTACAAAACAAAATCCCGCCATCGGGAAATCAAAATATCAACTTATGCCTAATTAAGTCACCCTACCCACCATGAAAGCTGCTCTTGCAGGCCCTATAAAATTCCCCCTTGTACTTCAGCAGAGGGTATGTAATATAGAACAGTAATACAGTCACAAAAAAGCACTCGGTCTTTTTGAATCAGAAATGCATTTCATAAAATACTAACTAAAACTGCAAATAATTTTCAAAAATATTAACCACGATTATCACACATAAAAATTAACATGGTACATCTAGCACATATTTCCTATCCAACGCATTCATATTTATGTCACATTTCAAAAACAAGTAAAGAAACAAATAGCTTGGTTTGATCTTAACTAATGTGCTATTTCACATAAAACGGAGGCATGACCTGCAGCCTGAATATTAAAACGTTGACCTTATCCATTGTTTATTTAGCTGTCAATAGACTCTGTGTCCATAAAGAGAGATAGTTTCATCCGAGGAGAACAATGGTATATTCTGCATTATATGGTCCTTAGAAAAGAGCATATCATCTGAATTATTTATTTAGAGATACAGCACTGAAACAGGCCCTTCGGCCCACCGAGTCTGTGCCGACCATCAACCACCCATTTATACTAACCCTACAGTAATCTCATATTCCCTACCACCTACCTACACTAGGGGCAATTTACAATGGCCAATTTACCTATCAACCTGCAAGTCTTTGGCTGTGGAAGGAAACCGGAGCACCCGGCGAAAACCCACGCAGTGACAGGGAGAACTTGTAAACTCTGCACAGGCAGTACCCAGAATTGAACCGGGTCCCTGGAGCTGTGAGGCTGCGGTGCAAACCACTGCGCCACTGTGCTGCCCAACGTGAAAGATTATTTTTAAGTATGTAACATTCTTGATGTAGAGCATAGTTCAGACAGCATTTTGTATAAAACAACAAAAAGATCACAACTGAAAATTCTTTAAAAAAAACACAAAGAAATCTAATCATTTGTTTTCTGACCTTGAGATCATCTGGTGCTCAACTAAAAATGACCTCAAGTCAGGAGTGTGACCCAGTTGGCTTGATGAGTGCAGGACCAACTACACTCAAGAAGCTCGACACCATCCAGGAGGAAGCAGCCCACTTGATTGGAACCTCATCCATCACGTTAAATGTTCGCTCTCTCCACCACTGTTGCACTGTGACAGCAGTGTATACCATCTACAAGATGCACTGCAGCAACCCAACAAGGCTTCTTTGACAGCACTTTCCAAACCCACAACCTTTACCACCTAGAACAAGAGTAGCAGGCACATGGGAACACCACCACATGCAAGTTCCCCACCTTTTCAAGAACAATTAGGGATGAGCAATAAATGCTTGCCTTGCTCACATCCCATTAACATTTTTTTTTTTAAATGTGTCCATTTAGACTACTTCTCCAATGGAGGACCTTAAAGAGACATCCTAGGATAAACACAGATCAATCTTAGGAGCTGACCATACCATGCTTCAAGCATCATGTGGGGCAGTCTTGATGGACCAGCTGGACTTTTCCTGCCCCTCATCTTTGTGTGTTCGTATGTTCATAATTGTAGTCCAAACCCCAAATTTATGAGCAACGGCATGGGAGCTGTACCAGTTTGTGTTATAATTGATTGAAGTTGAAAAAAATGGCTGCAGTGTAAGCTCATTGGAATATTCCCACAGTGCTTGCAGGATGTGCTAATAAATCTACAGATGTTTAAGGAGCTACTGAATTTTCATAGGCTGTTTCAATAAGTGAAAATGCAAGTTAAAAAAGATATCCGCTTACTATGCAGTAATTGAGAACTATTATTCAGCAATTCTCATTCAGGCAGCATGAGCAATATTTTAACAGTCAAAACATTTGCTTTTTTTGATGTTCTTGGCGTCCTCATTGAGCAACATGTTAAGCTTCTTCTTTGCAATTGAGCTGAGAGAAAAATTAAATAATCGAGCATCAGGAAAGTAGTCATAGGCACAAATGTTACAGCACTGCAATATGAATTGACTTAAACAGAACATACAACAGATGTGTTCAAGTCATTTTGTGCTAAAACATGCAAGACTCAATGTCCATATGAGGTAATCACTTTGAACATATCACCTTCCCACCTCATTAGTTCTGCTTCCAGTAGCTGAGTGGAATTTGCTTATATGTGATATATTACAGCAGAAGAAAATGTAGAATGAAATCACATTTATATCTAACAGAAGTAGCTGTCCAGTGGGACAGTAATAGTAATGAGTATTAAAATGTATATTAATGACTTGGATGAAGGGACTGAGTGCATTGTAGCCAAATTTGATGATACAATGATAGGTAGGAAAGCAAGTTGGGAGGATGACACAAAGGGCCTGATTTTCAAAGCCCGCTGGGGGCAGGAAAGGCTACAAGTGTGATTTGAATATCATGTTCTCGGATATCAGCACTGGGTCCCACCACCTCCAGAATGGAATGCTATTTTTAAAGTGCGTCAGGCAGGGAGAGAACGGGTTGGGTTCCCGCGTCCAATTAATTGCCTGCTGAGCTCATTAAAGAGCTCATTAACAAGCTTCTCAGTTTCAGTGAACAATGTTTGAAGACTGGGAACGGGGAAGACACCATGGGGGGGAACACGTGAACAGTATGGAGGGCCATGAGGGCTAAGGGAAGGGTTTTTTAAAATAAAGCAGAGGCAGCAAATAATGTTCAGCTGCTTCAGATGCGTCTCAGTGTGGCTACAGCTGCAAGAGTTGAATTCGGTAGTGAGTGGCAGGAAAGTGGAGAGGGCGTGAGCCCTCTGGCATAACTGTGGCAGCTGGGGTTGACAGGAAAAAGGTCTGGTGAATGCACGAAGCCTAGTTGAGGGAGGTCAGATGGGAACAGGCTGCTCTGACATTGGACAGAGCAGCCAGGATGAGTTGCAACAGATGCAACTTCCTGGACACCAGGAGGCCAGAGGAGCACAGCAAGGGGCTACAAGGGAAGGAAGGCGTTACCCAAGACTGGGTTACTACCCAAAAGTCAGCTACCTGAAAATGACAGAGCGCCAGTGCCGTAGTTGGCTACACCTATCCAAGCAGATAATCTCAGTCCTGTGTGCTCTGATCCACAACGACCTGAGGCCTCACAGCCCCCATGACAGTCCCCTACCGACAACTGTCAAGATCTCAGGTGCCCTGAACTTCTATATAGCCAGGTCATTCCAGGGAACAGCTGTGGGCCTAGGCGGCATCTCACAGTCGGCAGCTCATTAGGCCATCAGGCAGGTGACAGATGCCACATTCAGAAGGACAGGGACTACATCCACTTTGACACAGATGGGTCTGCCCAAGCACAGTGGGTATTGGATTCAGACTCCGTCGTTGGATTCCTTCAGGTGCAGGGCATCATCAATTGTGCCCATGTGACCATCAAGGCACCCAGCGACCGAGGGATTGTCTGATGAGGAAAGGTTGAGCAGATTGGGCCTGTACTCATTGGAGTTTTAGAAGAATGAGAGGTGATCTGATTGAAACATAAGATTCTGAGAGGGCTTGACAGGGTAGATGCTGAGAGGAGGTTTTCCCTCACAGGGGATTCTAGAACTGAGGGCAGAGTTTCAAAATAAGGAAGCTCCCATTTAAGATGGAGATGCGGAGGAATTTCTTCTCTCAGAGGGTTGTTGATCTTTCAAATTCTCTTCCCCAGAGAGCAGTGGAGGCTGGGTCATTGAATATATTCAAGGCTGAGTTAGACAGAATTTTGATCTACAAGGGAGTCAAAGGTTATGGGGGTCATGGGCAGGGGGTGGGGTCGGACGGCAGGAAAGTGGAGTTAAGGCCACAATCAAATCAGCCATAATCTTACTGAATGGCAGGGCAGGCTTGAGGGGCCAAGTGGCCTACTCCTGCTCCGATTTCTTATGATGTTATGGTATTAGTTTCCAAGATGATTATTGCAGTCATGTAGAAATAAGCAAACTTTTAAACCAAATTTTTGAGCTTAGGGTTACTAATTACATTTTAAAAATTGTAACTAATCTGATATAAAACATTAGGCACAGGCCATATTGCCATTACATTAACTGCTCTTACCTTTTCCATCTGACCCAGCAGTAGAGAGTACTCAAACATAGTGCCAAAGTGATTGATGCTAAAACTATCAGGACAATCAGTTCGGCTAAAACGTTAAGTTTGATGATCACATCATCTCCTCCGTCTGGATGTTCTGCAAGTTCAGAGATCAGGAATCAGCTTAGTTTCATTGAAGATAAGTCACAAGCAGCAGGATTTGTCTGTTATTGTGCCATTTTACCTCTAATATGTATGACTTATAAAACCAACCACTAAGTTGGTTTTATAAGTCATACATATTAGAGGTAAAATGGCATTCGCCAGAGCTGGCGGGCAGCCATAAAGACAGGGCTAAATTGTGGCGAGTCGAAGAGACTTAGTAGTTGGCAGGAAAAAAGACAGAGGCGCAAGGGGAGAGCCAACTGTGCCCCAACAAACAAATTTCTCTGCAGCACCTGTGGAAGAGCCTGTCACTCCAGAATTGGCCTTTATAGCCACTCCAGGCGCTGCTTCACAAACCACTGACCACCTCCAGGCGCGTATCCATTGTCTCTCGAGATAAGGAGGCCCAAAAGAATAAAACCAACCACTAAGTTCAAAGAATGCTTCAATAAATGTTGACACCACCGCCACCAACACTATTATCTACCGCCCTAAGATTATGCAAATAGCTCATTAAATCAGTTATGGTTCCTTTGTCCAAACATTTTTTCCGCAATCTGAACTGTCAACAGCAAAAATAGTTTACCTTCTTAATATTGACTATTTTACCTCAATGGGTTTTAATCAAAGATCAATAAAACTTGGAGAATTTCACATCTCCAAAGGGTTTGTTCTTGAATCATCTTTGCACATTTGCCAATGAATAGAAAGTGATACAGTAATTTGGCAGTTGTTAAATTTGGTTATGGTATTTTCCCCCCTAAGAATGCAATGATTCTCTTAGTATAATTTAAAGTCACTGAAATATTGGAGAGATTAGGCCTTTTCATATATTGCAATGAAAGGCTAATTTCTGCTGGAATTCTTCATGTAACTGAAGTTATTACACAAAAATCCCTCAGAGTCTGGGAACTTAATTTCACAGTAATGATAATGTATCTTGCTCAATGAAGACACTACTCTGAACAGTGGCCCATAAGTCAAGCAGTCAGAATGCTGGCATCCTAGGAAGTAAGTCCCATGTTTGCCAGTTATTTCGATCTACCTGCCCTATTCATATTGAAGCAGCCTTACTCCCAATGAAGTTAACTAAATTCTGATACTTTTGATAATTTAGTCCAATATGAGAATGCATGGCTGAAGGAGCAAGTCAAATTGAACACAAAAATGTTACATGTTGTACTAGTACTGCAATGTAAAATTTGACATAAACTAAACACGCAAATAATATAAGGAAAAACATTGTAAAGATTTGCATTAATTTTTTGCACAGTGTATTTGTTGCAGAATTGTCACAAATATTTTTCACACTAGACTCGAACGTTTGAGTAGCAGACATACCTGCCAAGCATTGGACAGAGCTCCAATCACTCCAAAAGCTATCATCAGCACAAAATATATTAACAGCAGCTCTCAAACGGACACAGTACAGTGATTTAGCTGTCACATTCAGAAAAATAGAGGTGGCTTCCTCAGTAATTACTCTAGACTGGAAAAAGAAAAGTTTATAAAAAAACGTTCAAGAATAGAAAATGCAACACAACATTTTAAAATCTTTACAATAATTGTTGCTATATTCCTGATCTGACGGAGGGTTTACAACTGAAATATTAACCTGGCTTTTCCCTTCATTGATGCTGATGGATATGTTGTATATTTCCAGCAATTTCTGTTTTTATTTTGGATTTATGACATTTTTTTTTTAGATCACCAAAAAACTGGCGATATCAAAAAATCAAAAGTATTCAAATAGTGATAACTTAAGAATTAGCAGCACCATCCAGAAACTTTAGAAAGTAACAATGAAGGTGCAAGCGAGATTTTAGGGCAAGAGAAATAACCATTCTCAGCAGATAGGGTGAATATTTCCAAAGAGAAGGAAAGATGGAATGGGAAGCAAGAAAGAATTAAAAGATGCACAGGTTGGGGTTAAATTAAGAGGCATACATCTTGAGGATGATGCTACAGATACTATTGGACCTTGATGGCATCCAAATTACAGAGCAACTAACAGAGCTGGTTAAGATAAAACTAAATATTGGGCAGAATGTTGGAACAGAACGGAGCAATGAAACAACCTTTTTCTCTTACCAATTTTCCCCAACCCTTCCTCAAGGTTAATTGCTTTCTAGGGTATAGTTACAAGGACCTTTATCCTTCAGTGACTCATCCAAGTGGTCATTCTTCATGTGAGCCTTGACAAGCACCCTGTTCAGTCCTGTGGATATCATAACGGAGCCCAGTCTGGTTTACATCTGAAATCTACAAGTGTTCTTACAGCAGGCAAGCAACCAGAAGTGGAAACCCTTGCTGGTTTTCCTCCCCATACCAGGGGCACTTTTGTCAATTGAAGGGCACTTGGTGCCATGCCAGCTAACCTAATACAAATCAATGATTGAACATGGGTTCAATCACAGCGGAAACAGAAACGTACGCCAAAAGGTCAACTTTCTCAAAGAGAACATAACAGCTGAAACATTAGGGCAGATGATAGATGGGTTCATAAAATCCACGGAACAGCTTTGGCTAGGGACCAACTGCTATCAGAGCTGCAATAGTGTTTTTGCAGAAGTTGGGAGTAGAGATGACATCGGCTCAGAAAAATTCACATTAATCAAGATGTCAGACATAATGGCAGAATTTTTTCTAGAGCAGAATGACATGCAAACCAAGATACAATACCAAATCTGATGGGGGGGGGGGGGGGGGGGGGTTCAGGGAGATTGAACTGTGAAATCTTTCATTCCATCTAAAATAGCATTGATAACTTCACTGCCACACAGAGAATCAGAACAGTGAAAGCAACAGATGAACCAGGGAGCAGCAAAACATTTTTGAACACCATTCCAGTGGCTAAGTAATTGGAACCAATTTTGCACGGTAAAGCTAGATAAGCACATCAGGGGAAAGGAATATAAGGATGTATTAATAGGGTGAGATGAACGAAGGTAGGAGCAGGCTGGTGTGGAGCTCAAACATCAGCATAGACCATTTGTGCTGAATGGTCTGTTTCTGTGCTGTGCATTCTATGTAAGTTGAGGCCATTGATGCAGAGTATTGGTTGATGGGAGTGCAGATTGAAGAATCGGGCACTAAGGTCAGTTCACCAGATTCACAATCATAACAACTGGGAGACTGGGGGCCATGGACCCCACACCTCATTCTTTGTTCCATGCACCTACTGAACGAAGTTTATCAGCAAAAGCCTCGCCTTAGAATACCTAACTTAAGGCATTAAGAAAGAAGGAACCGTACAGAGTTTTAAGTCATTTGTTTAGGTGATTAATTTACCTACCTCCCAGTCAGAGTATTTTCCGCGGAATTGCACTTCATATTCTAAACAGTGAGGCTTAATTTTGCCAGCTGGAGGCTTCCATTGGATATAAATGGTATCTGTTCTTGATAAGGTCAGGTTGACCTGATCAGGAGCTGCGGCCTTTACTGAAAATGCAACAATTATACTTCATGAGTAAAACCACAAACATCAATTAAATGCAAGCTAAACATTTATAAGGCCATTTCACATGACTAGATAAAATTTGATGAGGTTAAATTACATTCATTTAGTATTTAGCGCGTAGGAATTCTCACGCTATTAATAGAATGCATAAACCCAGGTCAACATACCTGCAGTTCTGTGAGGAGCAATGCATAAGGAGGCTATGCTTCTTTAGGGAGCTGTTGCAGAGTTGTGTCACCACCTACAAGACTTACAACTAGCTGCCACAGCTAAGACAGTATTGCCTGTTGCTGTCAAAATCCAGGCAGCTCTCAACTTCTTTGCCTCTGGTTCCTTTCAGACTTATTAACGTCTGTAAGCTATGCTTGCATTAAGCAGGTGACTGATGCCATATTTGTCAAAGCAAACACTTTCATTACTTTCCCTGTGGGCAATTAGAAGCAGCAGGAAGGAGCTCTGGTGTTCTCACAGAGTGCAGGTTTTCCTCAAATCCATGAACTCATTAATTGTGTCCATATCATTGTTCGCACACAATCCCACTGCCTTCCACTCAAATCATGAGCAACTGCTTTTCTGGTGGCTGCCACAATGCTTTAATCTTCTGACAATGCTCCATCTCCCCACTCTTTACCTCTGCATACTTGGTTCATGATTTCTCACAGAAACCTATGTTCAGTGGTTGAAGTTCAATCACTTCCATGGCTCAATTAGAGCCCTCACTGATCAAGCCATTGGAGTCTTCAAGCAATGATTTTGCTACCCGAACAGATCTGGTGGCTTCCTGTAATATAGCCAATCTAATTTGAGGAGAGCCATGGGAAGTTTGAAAAATGCACCCCCTCTTTAAGAGGCAGAGGCTCCCCTCACTCCCCCACTGGATTTCTCACACTTCCAATTGGAGAGCTGCCTCTAAGGAGCACAATTGCTCCACTTTTCAATGTTAGTGAGTTGATTGAATTCAAAGGGAGGCCCAATCATTGAACTAGCCGAGCGAACATTTGCCCAATGTATATCTGAAACAAAAGTCATCCCCTATTTCTATAAATAATTATTGTTTTGGAGTTTCCGGTATAATCAAGGGAGAGCACCGATGCACTTTGCAATTAGAAGTGTTATCTGAGGGATGAACATTGGCTGGGACACCAGGGAGAACTTTCTACTCCTTTAGAAATAGTGCTGGGGATCTGTTGCAGATAGGAAATATATTATTTCCGTTTTTTTTTTATATTAATATAGCTACATTTACATTATTTTCTGTAAAAGAAATTGGTTGCTTCAAAGGTATAGTGAGTAACTGCAACACTTAAATGGTGTACAGACAAGGAAAGTTCTAAGTTCACTTTCTGGTTTCTAACAAGTTAGCTGATCTCACCCAGAGTGGCAGCCAAGGTTCAACAACTGGGTTTAGCAGCTTTGTATGGTCAAGCCATTTCGGATCAGCGCCAAAGATCCTTGAAAATTTACATGTAGACATGAGACAAGGTTTTGGGTGAGGTGCTGAATTCCTGTTAAGGCCTGTAGAAATGCACTCAGCATGATAGCCTTCAAGATAGCAGTACAAATTGAAAAATAAGATGCCTTCATTAAAAGGTATAAGCTCATCTTACCTAGGTCCTGAAGCTGTAATGTGTAGTATACTGCTCTCACCAGCCCCATTTCTGAGGTGCCATTTATGCAAATGTTGAAATCACTGAATTCGATGAGATCGTCACTGTGAAAATGGCAGCCGACAACACTCCCTTGATTTTTAATGTAATTATTGCACTCCATAGTTTGCTCCAGATTTTCATGCCTGTTAATATTTATGTTAATTACATACAGTAGAGTTTACAACAATCTGAGTGCAAAGCATGGGAAAAGATACTGAACCTAATGGTATACAATAATCCTACTCGTTACCTTGTGCACTATTGTTTGGCAAGCAGACCTTTCTATAAAAATTTAAAATGATAATTTTAATTCTTTTTAATGTGAAAACAGTGAGCTGCTTCCATGTTTTGATTCTGTTGCATATGTTTTTAATTAATCATTTCTGTTCAGCAATTTTAGTGGAGATCTACTGAGTACTGTGCACATTGCTCTGGTATTCTCAAATCGACATAAAATATCTAACAGGTCACCCTTTCTAAAACAAAAGATGCTGATTGGGATTTTTAATATTAAATGTTTATGTATGTTTATTTATTATGGACTACAGAAGACAAAGACCATTAGGGCAAAAGGTAAAACGAAATGCGGAAACGCTACAACTACTTATTGTGGGACTTACTTTAAAAAAATATTCATTTTACAGTCTAGTCTGTAATTTTTCTAACTTCATAGTCATAGGGGTTGGATTTAGAACTACAGGTATACAAAGCGACTGCCATTAAAAATTAGAATGTAGCTAAGAGTTACAGCCTGAACACATAAAGTGTGATTTATTATTAAGTAGTGGAATTCCTACATTAAAAAAAAAGGTTGGATTTCTTCCCAAACCAGTATCCTTATTTTTTTTAAAGCAAATTGGGTAGCCATTTGTAAAGAGTAATATTAAAATATATGAGCAGCAGGCAGGTGACTGGAATTGCAGAAAAACACTACAACAAACTCTGGTTAAAAAGGTTAAGATGTTCTTTTATTTTTAAAGTGGCTCTTTTTAAATTAGTATACATTTTCTGATATTTCCCAACATCAACACTAGGGGAGCACTTTCACTAGAAGAGTTTGCCCCAGACACATTTTCTCTTTAATTATAAATATCCATTGATTGTTTAATTGCCAGGATTTTGTGGTGATAATAACTGAACAACTGTTGTATTCACCTTCATTATCCCTCCAAAACAGTAACATTGAGTCTGCGCATGTGCAGTTAAGGAAATTCAGAAGTTGCTGTCAGTGATTCTACGCTTCCTCAGAGGATGTGCTGTTGAAGTCGTCCTCTCCCAGAGTGCAATCAAGTAGAAATCAGTGAACTGACAACAATTGACCTTTTATGCTATTAGTCTCATTGTGAAAACCCTTGAAAACCCTTACAATTTGTAGCATGAGGTGTAGCTGAGTTTTTAACAGTGTTCTAAGTTTATAATGACTACTGAAAAACCACTCTGGCCCTGAAAATTTAATTCAATATTAGTGGAAGTTCAAATCTCTATGATGATACAAATCATATTTTTAAAATTATATATTTTAAAAGTTTATGATATTTCAACTTCTACCTTAATCCCATATGCATATCCAAATCATTTATTTCATGCTCTGTAAAATTTTAATTAAAAGTGAAGGCTATCAGTGCATTTTACTTCCGAAGAAAGGGTCACTGACCCGAAACGTTAACTCTGCTTCTCTTTCCACAGATGCTGCCAGACCTGCTGAGTGGTTCCAGCATTTCTTGTTTTTATTTCATTTTACTTCTTTGTTTGCTGGCTGTAAGAATACGCCAACATGATCGGCTGCTTACCCTGCATGATGACTTCACTGTTGCTCAACACCTGGAGATCCCCTTGACTTGGTACCAGATTCAAAATGACGTCAGGAAGGGGAAAATGCATGCCACAGAGATTGCTAGATCGTGATGGGCAACTTTCTTTGAGGTCAACAGTGAGTGCTGTCACTTTGCCGCTGACCATAAAATCCAGGCCAATATAAGGTCAACAACATGGATTATACTTCCTTTGGTATATTAACAGAGAAGGCAATTCTGTGTTCCCTTTTTTATGCCTGTGATAATGTGTCAACATACTTCCCTTTACATGAACCTATTTTATTGAGCTGTCAGCATTGTTGTACATACCAATAATAGAGTGTGTAATTGATATCATGTGGAGCACTCATTCCATTCTGCCATATACAGTCCATATATTCCAGGTTGTAAACTATGCATTGTAAGTCCACAATTTTGGAGCCTGCATGCCCTTTGAGAAAAGAGAAAACATTATTTGTTATATCTGGTACACAAAGGTACGCATTGAGAGGTGAATCAAAAACAGCTTACATTTTTTATTCATTCATGAGATGTGGGCATCGCTGGCTAGGCCAGCATTTATTGCCCATCCCTAGTTGCTCTTGAGAAGGTGGTGGTAAGCTGCCTTCTTGAACCGCTGCCGTCCATGTGAGGTAGGTACACCCAAAGTGCTGTTAGGAAAGGAGTTCCAGGATTTTGACCCAGCGACAGTGAAGGAACGGTGATATAGTTCCAAGTCAGGATGGTATGTGACTTGGAGGGTAACTTGCAGGTGGTGGTGTTCCCATGCATTTGCTGCCCATGTCCTTCTAGTTGGTAGAGGTCGCGGGTTTGGAAGGTGCTGTCTAAGGAGCCTTGGTGCATTGCTGCAGTGCATCTTGTAGATGGTACACACTGCTGCCACTGTGCGTCGGTGGTAAAGGGAGTAAATGTTTGTGGATGGGGTGCCAAGCAAGTGGGCTGCTTTGTCCTGGATGGTGTCGAGCTTCTTGAGTGTTGTTGGAGCTGCACCCAGCCAGGCAAGTGGAGAGTATTCCATCACACTCCTGACTTGTGCATTGTAGATGGTGGACAGGCTTTGGGGAGTCAGGAGGTGAGTTACTTGTCTCAGGATTCCTAGCCTCTGACCTGCTCTTGTAGCCACGGTATTTATATGGCTACTCCAGTTCTGTTTCTGGTCAATGGTAGCCCCTAGGATGTTGATAGTGGGGGATTCAGTGATGGTAATGCCATTGAATGTCAAGGGGAGATGGTTGTATTCTCTCTTGTTGGAGATGGTCATTGCCTGGCACTTGTGTGGCGTGAATGTTACTTGCCACTTATCAGCCCAAGCCTGGATATTGTCCAGGTCTTGCTGCATTTCTATATGGACTGCTTCAATATCTGAGGGGTTGTGAATGGTGCTGAACATTGTGCAATCATCGTCAAACATCCCCACTTCTGACCTTACGATTGAAGGAAGGTCATTGATGAAGCAGCTGAAGATGGTTGGGCCTAGAACACTACCCTGAGAAACTCCTGCAGTGATGTCCTGGAGCTCAGAAGATTGACCTCCAACAATCACAACTTTTCTCTTCAAAACACACCAAAGTGACTGAAACATTCTATTCACTGTTGTTACGACCAGGTGAGAAAGAGGTCTAGAGTTCCCTTTCTGCCTGCACCTGGTCTTACTGTAACAGGGTTTAATTTTAAACGCACCATGTTTTTAGCTCCCCCTTGGTGAATCCTTGTGCACAGCTTTCCAATTATAAGGCAAAGAAACCAGCACAAACAGGCTTGCTTAGGTTTAAAGAAGTAAAGTTGAAATGTATTAATCTTAAACTTAAACTCGGTTGATGCCTACAGATACATGACGTGGCCATGCTAGCATGCATACACGATACATGCAAACAGAGACAGAAAGGAGCAGAAGAAAAATAAAGTGGAAAAGTTTGAAGCAATATCTGAAGAGGTTTTGTAACGGTTCTTCAAGCTGACTGTAGAGTCCTTGATTGTAGGTAGATCTTGCTTTTCGTTGGGGCCCAGTTTTCTTCTTAAACCTTGTTTCTCTCTTGGGGTTCATGTGTCTTCAGTGGATTCAGAGGCTTGTCAGAAAGAGATGGGAGCAGACAGGAGAGATCTTTTCAGTTCAGAAGCAAGCAGACACTCTGAGTTCGAACAGTTTGTACAATTCAGAAAACCCCAGGTTGCCAAGCAGGTTAGTCATGTGACTAACTGGTCTGCCCACGTCTTGGATTGTATCACCTTAGCAGTCTCTGGAATGCTCCTCTTACACACAATACCTGGTCATCAAGGTCCACTGTCGGTTGAATGTGTCAGGGAATGGCCCTTTGTTCTTCCAATCATCATCTGTTGATATGCAAATGTCTTTCCCAGCCATGGCTGATCTGTTTAACAAGTCCTTTCTTCACTCCAGTAACAGTTTAAAATCAATGTTCATGACAAAATTAATGTGCCTCATTCTTGACAGGTGGGAACCTAGCACGACACTGTAACGAAGGTGTCTGGTAGAGGTGTGGATGTGTTGTCCTACATAGTAAGTACATTCAAAACAATCTGGTTTAATTGACTTTACTCCGTATGTCTATGGAAACAGCAAGCGGAAATGAAAGAAAAAAACAATGGCATTTATTTATACAGAACTTTTCATGACATCAGGAAACTTCAAATTACTTTAGGAAGGATGCAAAGGCTTTAGAGAGGGTGCAAAAAAGATTTACAAGAGTGGTCCAGCGATGAGGGACTTCAGTTACGTGAATAGATTGGCGAAGCTGGGATTGTTCTCCTCAAAGAGATGGTTGAGAGGAGATTTGATACAGGTGTTCAAAATCATGAGGGGTCTGGACAAAGTAAATAGAGAGAAACTGTTCCCATCGGTCAAAGGGTCGAGAACCAAAGGATACCAATTCAAGGTGATTGGCAAAAGAACTAATGGTGACAAAAGGGAAAACCCAGCAAGTGGTTAGGTTCTGGAATACACTACCTGCAAAGGAGGCAGATTCAATTGTGGCTTTCAAAAGAGAATTTGATGAGCATCGGAAGAGAAAAGATTTGCAGGGCAATGGGAAAAGAGCAGGGGAGTGGGACTAGCTGAATTGCTTTTGCAGAGAGCTGGCACAGACACAACGTGCCAAATGACCTCCTTCTGTGCTGTAACCATTCTATAATTTACAGCCAATGAAGTGCTTTTGAAGCATTATCACTGCAGTAATGTAGGAAACACAGTAGCCAATTTGCACACAGCAAGATCTTGCAATGAAATAAATGACTAGATAATCTGTGTTACTAATGTTGGTTGAGGGATAAGTAGTGGCTAGTACACCAGGAGAACTCTCCTGCTCTTCTTTGAATGTGGCTATGACATCTTTTATGTCCAACAGAAAGGGCAGACAGGTCCCTGGTTTAATGTCTCATCTTAAAGGTAGCATCTACAGCCGTGCAACCTGGCCTCAGCACTACACAGAAATGTCAGCCTGCATTTAGTGCTGAAATTTTTGAAGTGGGCCTCGAACCCGTATCCTTCTGACTCAGAAGCAAGTGCAACTACTGAATCAAGTCTGACACCTTAATCTATCATTTACTCCAAGACATTCTCTGAGGATAGGCTATTAAGAAAACAAGAAGTTAACCAGTCTTTTTGATAGACTTACACAGGCTAAGAAGAGAATGAAGAGGGCTGGGAAAGATAATATTGTAAGAAGCCTTTTTTCCCATTATCAACCAAGTTTATAAACTTCTATTCCCTGTTCACTCCACCCTCATTTCAAACACTGTAAGTGGAAGGAGCTCATGATTTCTTTGACACCAAGACTGAGGCCATCCATGCACCTGATCCTGAATGTTTTCCCTAATTCCTCTCTGGTCAGGTCCCAGCTCCACCCAACTCTAGCCCTGTTCTGCCTTTCTGTACTTTCTCTCACTTCCTCGCGTCCGGCCTCTCTACAATCATCTAGTCCAGAAGACCCATAATGCCTTGATACCTTCTCCACTTGACTCCTTCTTCTGGCCACATTGATATCATTAATGGTTCCCTCTTCTTAATCACCAAACTTCTCCCCTTCAGAACTGTTGATATAATCCCCTTCTCAAAAACCTCACCTCACCATTTTGACCTCAACAATTGCCAGAACTTCTCTAATCTCCATTCTCCCTCTAAAATCCTGAAATGCAGCCCAAATTCTCCGAAACACCCTCTTCACTTCCAGTCTGGTTTCCATCCTTCTCACAATACTGAACTGCCCCTAACTAAATTTATGAACAACATGCTTGTGATTGTGATCACAATACATTATCCCAACTCATTCTCTCTACAGTATTTGACATGGATAGCCAACTCATTGTCCCCAACACCTTTGTCTCTCAACTCCACAGAACCAATTTCACATAGTTCCAGTCCTATCTATCCAAAAATATAGCTATCACATCTCCAGCATCAGCTATTCTTTTCTCTCCCTTCCACTAAATCTGCTAAGGAACTAACCTGACCCTTCATCTTCCTCAAATACAACGTTGCACCTCAGTGACATCAGCCGTAGACACAGGGTCAGCTTCCATCTGTACACTGATGACAACCAGCTCCACAATCTTTCTCAGCATGCAATAGTAATCTCAGACTGCTTCTCCAATATCCAATGCTGGATGAAGTCATAACTTCCTCCCGCTTAATATCGGGAAGAGCAAAGCAATCACAAACGCTGCTCCCTTGTCATAGATTCCACCCCACTCCCTTCCATCTTTAAAAACCTTTCCAAAATCCATCTCTTTGACCAAGCTTTTTGTCACATCCTAATATCTTCCAACTAGTCTGGGGCATCACTTTTCCTTTGGCTTATCTGTGAAGTATCTTTGGTCATTTTATAATATCAAAGTGCTATATAAATGCAAGTTCTATGTAATATTTGGCTTTGAAACATTTAATCATGAGAGGACATATAAATAACTGGGACAAGTAATTAAAATTCACATCAATGAGTTAGAGGTAGAGAAAGTAGAAGTGCTGGTCTGGAAAAGAGGTTTAAAGGAAAATTACAAATCTCAAAGCCAAATTTTAAGACTTTGTTGCATCTTAGTTGGTACATCACTACAGACTAAATACATTCACATCATTGATCACAAATGTTACACTAACATTTGAATGAAGACCTCAGACTTACTGTCACTGTTCCCTATTCTATCTGGTGTATCTGGCACTGAATATTGCATTGGCATCAGTTTAATATCAGGAGCTGACAATAATGCACAGATGCAGAAACCACCGTATGTCACATCATTTCAATTATGCAGAAGGTAACAGCACGACCTTTCTCCTTTCACATTTACTGACCTGTACATCGCAAAATTCTCAAGTGTGTGCCTTGGCCCAATTGTACTGATCGGCCACATTCAATGCTCTAACCTCTGTCTATAATTGAGACCACCACAACCAGCAATTACACAATAATGATATTAGTCATTAATCATGCTCATATGTTTATATCTGCAATGCAGTTTGTGGTGATCCTTCCACTTATGGAGGGAGTCAAAGGCCAGAATTTTATGCCCCCACCAACAAGTGGACTTGTGGCAGGGGTGCAAAATTGAGTGGGAGGCGGGGGCGGGGGGGGGGAGGGGTAGGGGGTTCTGTTCCCGTCCCTCTTCCACCCCACTGTCATTTTATGTGGGGCAGCAGTGGTGAGAAACTGCCCACCCCAGGCCAATCAAGGCCCTTAAGTGGCCTATTAACTGCTACTTAAGGGCTTCCTCCCACCACCACGGGTATTTTACCCTCAGTGGCCAGACAGCAAAGACCCCAAGAACCCCACCTGGTAAAACCTTCTTGCGGGCTGGGGGGCCTCCTGATCGAGCACCCTGTGCTCCACGGAGGGTTGCCCTGAAGCCTCAACTGACCCCAACGCACAACACTGCCCACCCCACTTGCCTCGCGGGCCCCAGTTGATTATCTCCGGTGTGTCCCTAAAAACCTACTTCCTTTCCCGGGCCATCCTTCCTGACGTTCCGATGGCTGGGTGTAGTCCCAGCCATGGCCACCACTCCTAGTGGCACTGCTGGGACTAAGAGATGTCAGCCGCTGATTGGCTGGCAGCTCCATTAGGTGGGACTTCATGCCTCAAGGAGGTGGAAGTCCTGCCTAACACCAATTAAGGGCCTGGGGAACGAAAAATCCTGGCCTGGCTCCCCAGGCCCAGCAAAGGTGGACTCGCCACTGACTTTTTGTGGGACCTCTCGCCCAATGTAAAATTCCAGCCAAGGTGTCTGGGCAATTTAAACAGCCATCTTCAAAATGTAGCCATCAAAGGCATTGGTTTGTGCCAGTTAGCAGATATTGAGGAATATAAACTAGCCTTCAGTATACAGATGCTAGATCTGTGTTGGTCCATGATAATTACCAGTTTGTTAGAATGGACTCCTGAATGAATACATTCAAGGTACAGCAAGTCATTTGTCTTGATGGGATTCTAAAGCAGTTGGAGTTCATAATTTAAAAAAAAGTCTTTGAATGCAGGTGTCACTGGCAAGGCCAACATTTATTCCCCAGTTCTCCTTGTGAAAGTAGTGGTCAGCTACCTTCTTGAATCACTGCCAGCTGTGTGGTGAAGGTACTTTGTATATTTCACTTGTTTATGCAGGGGATTGGAAAAAAGAGAATATATATCCAGTATTTAAAGTTATTTATCTGTAAATATATTGCAAATATTTTATAATTAATAAATATCCTTAGCATTCATCATTTTACAAGCAGAAAGAGAAAATTGAAACATGATTTCCTGTGCATGTGGCAGTTTACCTTGCATCGGTGGCCAGTATACCGTCTCAACCCAGTTACTGTGCAGCTCAGTCCCATTTATGCATTGCTCTTTTACTAGAGTCTGGATTTTCACACTGATTCCCTTGTTGAGGTTAAATCCATCGGTGTATTCCAGTTGCCTGGTGATTACACGCTGTCAGAAGAAACAAATCCATCACAGTTTGAAAGAGAAAAATATCCCTCATTCAACTCTTTTCAAGAGTGGTAGAATGGACATTTGAATTTACAGTTCCCATAAATCCAGTTCTTTGTTTAAAGCAGAACATCTGTGAGATTATTCCTTCGGGGAAGAAAGGATTGAAAAGAAATGGAGGAATTTTCATTTTTCAAGATGAAGAACATTAAGTGATAGGGAATGAAAGATTTTCTTTCCAATTTGGTTACCCAATGTCATTATAAAACATCCCTAAGTGAGGTATGAAACAGTCAGCTTCTATTACCCTGCCCTAACTAGCCTAACTAGTTCCTTGGGCCCAATGTCAGAAGAAAAGCATTTACTGCACCAATGTGAATATCTAAATTTCTCACATTATCCATTCTTTGAGAAGCTGCCAATTAGTGTCAGTTTTGAACTGTGGGCTCATGGCCACTCGAATATGGTTTGTGAGTACTTGCATTCATTTCACATAGTACATTACAGCCGACAGAAAGATTTTCACCCTTTCATCCTTAACTATTCACCCAGAAGTAAAAATGTTTGATTTTCACTCACCACACCACCCTGTCTCGAAATGCTGTTTTTAGAAAGGATGAATAAATAAGTGACCTATGCCAATTCTCTATATGTCCTCGTGCACTGTTACAAAATGGCTTAAGGAAAGAACTGCGAGCTGAACCCTTGATTAGAGAAAAATGTAACGACAACAAAAGGAGCCAATACAGAAGCAGGGAACTTTTTTTGTGGTGTGCAACGCAAAAGCAGAAACAAAAAAGTACTTCAGTTGTGGTTAAACCATCTAAAGCTTGTTCTGCTTACTTTCTTCACAGTCTAACTCCCTTTTCAGATATATTTCCCACCACATCAATGTGGCTTGATTTTGTCAAACGATGTTGCATGGAAGGCACCCTGACATTGCTGAGGGGCATTCCATTAATTTAAGGATATCACCATTGGTCCAATGAGATAACAAAAATGACAGGGTCCCACTTAAATTTCTATCCAAGGTATTATGTTGGACTGAATCAAAGGAATGATTGATATTTGTGTGCAGGATTTCCCTGGCACAGGTCTCATTAGCCTCAGTTGGACTTGGGAGAAGAAAAACTGACCTGAGGTAATTCTGTCTACATTTCTCAGGATGGTTCCTGATGGATCAGTCAAGGAGTGGCAGTGATGTCCTCCATGGACATGTACCATCCTTTCCAACAGTACTTATGACAGCTCGTGCTGGGTTGGCAATCCTGTCCTCCTAACTGTACAGATGTGAGAAAAATATTTCAGAAGATTTCTCTTAAACATATATCATAGAGGGAACGTCTGGCTGGTTACCACCAACCACCCCCCCCCCCCCCCACCCCTTTCCAAACTAATCCTGATTTAGACCACTTTTGGTTTTCTGCACTGATCAAATTTACTTTCTTGTATGTGGAAATGTTATCAGTATTCTAAAATCATGTGTAGGAAAGGTGACACTTTATGTTCAACGCGTTTCATTTACCTTACAGTTTGTTGAATCTACATTGCAATAGTTCAACATGTATCGGACCACACACAACTCCTTGCTGATTAAACTGAGTGGAGCTTTCCAACGTATGTGAAGTGGACCCAGATGGCCAGGGTCTGTGACCTGCAGGTTAGTAGGTGGATCAACTAGAACAAGATAAGATCTTTTAAAAAATGGAATTCTGAATCAAAAGATTCTGAAAAGTTTTGAAATTGTAGAACACATTAGTAATTGTACAGCATCCAATTATTGTGGTTGTACCTGAGGTCAGCATCCCTGATGTAGCAGTTGGCCATAAAATTATAGCAAGAAAAGCAGCAATACTGTTCAGATCCATGTTTCAATGCACACAAGAACTGCTCAGTTACCTTGAATTAAAAAAAAATGAACAAATCCATATATGATTCCACCAGATACAGCGCACCACGACTAGGTATGGATAAATTGAACTATCCATTTCCGATTTATACATTAGTCATACACCTCCATAAAATAGTATTTAGGATTGTTAATGCAATTGTGTAATGTGAAATGGGCATTATACAAATCTATTTTTCCTTACATTGAAGTGAAGCATCATTAAGGTCTTTATTGTACAATTCACATTTACTTTGCCCTGATATTTTCAAATTTTTATCTACATTTTATACGCCAGTTTAGATTTAGTCAGTGTTCAGAATTGGAATATACATCCATAATATTGAAATTACTGTGCACACACAAAAAAAATCAAAGTTTAACTTTAAAGACTTAAAGTTTAAGTCTTTAAACTTTTCATAGAACATTGCAAAATCAGTATATTTTCCCATCCCTTATTTCCAAGCTTTATGGCTGGAATTGCAGTTTTATGGAGCATAATGCTTTGAGTTGAGAGACATCGTGAACATGTTGGGAGATGCATGCATTTCTAATTGCAGCCCTAAAGATGCGCAAACATGAACATTAACGTATGATACAGGAATACCAGAGTGAACAAATCAATATTTGCATTCCTCAGTAATCTTCTTTCCAGTTCCATTTTGTAATAAAAGGTACGTTATTCTTAGTAGATTCAATAAATTTCAAATTTGTGCATTTGAAAGTGGGAGCACTGGTATCTGAATAAGACCTGGGGTGTTGGAAATGCTGAAACATTGGTGTTAAGCGTTGACAAGGGAATATAGGCATCTTGGAATAGCAAAGATGGTGTTGTGATCTGGAAGCATTGCAAAATTAGAGGAGATTGTCTTATGGGAGCACTGGGGAGGGGCTTGGTGTTTGGCAGCCCTACGAAATTGGTATCTGGGTTAAGTAAGAATGACAGAGGGCATCTCTAGGTATGGGAGGGGTTGAGGGGTCCCAATGCCTGAGAACATTTATTTTTAGGTTCTTTACAGATATAAACATTAAGATTTTTTTTTTAAATAATCAAATTTCACTGATTTACAAGTCCCTCTGCACCACCATGAAGCACTTAGAGTTTGGATGCAGAAATTTTACCCAGATTTTACAAATCAATATGTCATTACCATTCAGGAAAAGAGAATGCAGAATTCTGCTTTAGATAAGTGTTCAGACACATACTTATCGGTGGATATTGAACAAAAGAGACACACTCACTACTAGATTAATAGTTAACTAAACCAAGCATAAAAGAAAACTAAGGCTACAGTTACAATTATAAGATTGCAAAGCCTGGATGTGCATACACGTGGCTTGTAAACACATGTCTTTCATGGGATGTGAGCTTCGCTGGCAAGGCCAGCATTTGTTGCCCATTCCTAATTGCCCTTGAGAAGGTGGTGGTGAGCTGCCTTCTTGAACCGTTGCTGTCCATGTGGTGTATGTACACCCAAAGTGCTGTAAGGAAGGGAGTTCCAGGATTTTGACCCAACGACAGTGAAGGGATGGTGATATAGATCTAAGTCAGGATGGTGTGTGACTTGGAAGGGAACTTGCAGATGGTGGTGTTCCCATGCATCTACTGCCTTTGTCCTTCTAGTTGGTAGCGGTCGTGGGTTTGGAAGGTGCTGTTGAAGAAGGCTTGGTGAGTTGTTTCAGTGCATCTTGTAGATGGTACACACTGCTGCCACTGTGCGTCGGTGGTGGAGGGAGTGAATGTTTGTGAATGGGGTGCCAATCAAGCGGGCTGCTTTGTCCTGGATGGTGTCGAGCTTCTTGGGTGTTGTTGGAGCTGCACCCATCCAGGCAAGTGGAGAGTATTCCATCACACTCCTGACTTGTGCCTTGCAGATGGTGGACAGGCTTTGGGGAGTCAGGAGATGAGTTACTCGCTGCAGGATTCCCAGCCTCTGACCTGCTCTTGTAGCCACAGTGTATGTATGGCTGGTCCAGTTAAGTTTCTGGTCAATGGTAATCCCCAGGATGTTGATAGTGGGAGATTGTCATGGTAATGCCATTGAATATTAAGGGCAGATGGTTAGATTCTCCTTTGTTGGAGATGGCACTTGAGTGGTGTGAATGTTACTTGCACAGCAAGGTTCTACAAACAGATATGTGATAATGATCAGATCATTTGTTCTTTAGTGATGTTGGTTGAAAGATAAATATTGGCTAGGACACCAGGGAGAACCTCTGCTTTTCTTTCCCATAGTGCTATGGGAGCTTTTACGTCCACCTGAGAGAGCAGGCAGGCCTTGGTTTTTCATCCAACAGGCAGCACCTCCCAACACTGCAGCACTCCCTCAGTACTGCACTGGAGTGTCAGCCTAGATTTTGTGCTCAAGACTCCTGAACCCACAACCCAGCTGAGTATGCTACCACTGAACCAGCTAGAAAATAACATAGCCAGCATGCATTGTAGAGTTTTCATGACTAAACTGCTGCCTATAATGCCTATTAAAACGGACTCTTGAAAGGAATAAGCAGCTGAAACCCAAGGTGAACAAATTGGGCCAAATGTAGGTATTTGGCACGTCAATCGGAAATGGCCCATTTTACTGCAGCTTTGAATCTGGTTCAGTAAATATTCTTTGTTCTATCATAGTAATTTTAAAAATCTATTTTCAACTCCCTTGGACAACTGGAGGTCAGAGGACGTCAGACCAGTAAAGGTCTCTGTTTCCCACTGTCCGCTCCCAATTGTCACACAACTTTCCAATCATAATCGGCTGGGGAGGAATGGGAGTTCACACCCAATGGAAAACAAAGGTTTGACTAAAAAAATTAGTTAAACTCAGACTTTGATCCCAAATTTGCATCTATTTTGGGTTCAAATACTTCGAAGCTGAGACAACTCACCAGAAAAAAACACACCAGTTACCACAAACTTCACTGAACCTGCTAGTCACATCGCTCTCATTTTAGTTAAAACTAATCTCTCTTTCCACCCCGTCTGATCTGTAGCAAAATTAAAATCCTCCAAAAGAAAACACACAATGCGTGTTAAAATGAATCACGAAAACGACAATAGACAGAAAGAAGTCCGCATCCAAAGCCTATCAGAATAGGTTCATTCTGCTAACTCGACACAGTCCACATAAAATCAGTTTGGAGAGTCTCAATCTATGGATATGTGTCCACATCATCCATTAATACAGACTCACTCAGTGAGGAAACGACTATAAAATGCAGTGCATGTCACTTTTCTGAGGTTGAAGTTAAAACACAGAGGGGAATTCGTCTCTGGCGGTGGCGCAAAGCAGGGTCGGTATGGGATCGGCCGCCCGTTCTACGCAGCGCCTCATATTCAGTATGGTTGCAATCAATGGGTTAAATATCAGGCGCTGTGTAGAATCCCATAGCGCCCCTGCTTTGCGTTAAACCCCCGGGGACGAATGTCTACCTTTAGTGGGGGGGGATAATTTTCTGACGAGGCGAACAGCCCGTCCGCTCAATCACCCGCCCGATTTTGAAGCCAATCATTTGCACCCAGTTGCCATTTGGATACGGGCTGGTTTTTGCTCCGCACTTGGCCGCGCTGCACCTCACCATCAGAATGTCACACTGATACATTGAGAGTGTGCAAAGTCGGAGGAATGTTCCAGTCGACAGCTCTCTGACAAGAAAACTCACAATTCGAAAAACTATAAAGAAGAACTTGTGCTTTCGCGTATAGAGACCTGAACAGGATTGCAGACGTTTTGTTTGAATGTTCTGAACTAAAGGAAACGTTGTCTGACATGTCTGAATATTTAAAGATTATCCAGAACCTTGCTCTGAAACCAAAAGCAGACCAAACGCCTCCAGAAGCCCGTTCCTTTCTACACGGTGATATTCCACACTACAAATCCTTGAAAAAACACGGACAATCGTTTCATTTGAATTATTCAATTACATGGTAAAACAGCAACAGCATCTGTTAGACACAGTGGAAAACCCCGATTACATCATCGATCTCTAGTAGGGATATGCGATTCCCGAGAACAAACATAAACTGTACATAATAAATTGTGAAAGGGGGAAAAGCACTAAACATTGGTTAGTATTCAATTACAGACCCAATTTCCACTTGTATCTCATCAGAGACCGATGAACAAAATAGCAATTAGTACCTAAAAGTACTAATACATAACAGATCGATCGCTTTGAAATTCCATTATAACAACTTGGTTCACAGAAAACTAATACTTTCAACTCCAGTTACGCCGATTCCGCACCCCCAAATATGTAGTTCAGAAGATAAAAAGCGTAAATGAATTAACGTGCGAATCGGTTAAAATTGGAAAGGTGTATTCACCTTGTGTATTCCTGCTTTAAGATGTTCTGCCTCTGCCGCGTTCTCCTCTATCTGACTGAGCACGGACAGGATGTGACAGATATATGGGGCTCCCCACTCCCTCTCTGTATTTAATCTGAACTGCAATCAGTATCTCGTCAAGCTCAAAACAACCGTTCACTAAGTATTTTCTACGTATCTGGTTACACAATATACTAACCTGTTTGTAAGGATTATCGCTTTATCAATTGCTCACGTCTTCCTTTTTTTAAATTAATAGATTGTCCTAACCACCTCTTCCTCAATACACACTGGAACCTGCTACTGAGAAGCAACTTTACATCGCATTCCTTTCACCTTTGGCAGTGATTCATTAGGAGGTAGCAGCTTCTGTTCCCAGACGCCCATCCTTCGGAGCAACTGTAGGCTTTTCAGTAAAGCAGGTATCCAGAAGGAATCATTCAATCAGAGCAGGGACTAAGCAGCCCGTGGTGATTGCCCCCTCTCTCTTTTCTAATCTGTTTAGTTTGCTGTCAAAGGAAACGGCATTCATTGAGTCTTCCGAAAGACACCCTTTTATTTCAAACTGTAGGTGACAATTGGTGCCAAGATCTTTAAAGTAAAAGCAAAATACTGCGGATGCTGGAAATCTGAAATAAAAACAGACCTGAAACGTTACCTCTGCTTCTCTCTCCACAGATGTTGCCAGACCTGTTGAGTATTTCCAGCACTTTGTTTTTTTTTAATCTTTAAAAAGTATTAGGCTACATTTGTGAAAGTGACACTTTTTTTTCAACAGTTGGATTTTCCATAATGAGTGTCGGTATGAATAGATGAAACATGAATTTAAAATTCAATTACAATTTGGGATTTATTTTACTTATTAATTTAAGTTATATAGTATTTAATTCGATGTGGCACATCACAACAAACATGATGTGGGCAAACAGGAAATGACAGTGTACCTGTAAGTAAACGCAAGTCAATATTCAAACAAGAGGACCGAAGACCAAAAATCTAGAGACCAGTGTAAATAGATTCGATAGAAGGTTCTTTGCTGTGTGTTTGTGGCTGGGGGCAAGGGACTGCAAACCAGTAACACCTAGAATGTTAATAGTTTTATAGGTGTTTTATTTATGTATATTTTAGGGGATCATTTAAATCGGGATGCGCCGAAGAATAGAATAGCTGTAAAAGTAATAGCGAGTTTAACAGCACTTGCCGTAATTAATGTACCAATCGTTCAGCAACTGCGAGGAAGGAATGCCTCATTTATTGCGAATTGCCATTAAATGTGGGCCGATTTGTGATGCTCCAGCGTTAACCACGCAAAAACAGCAATTCGACCACAAACTCATGAGTTTCCTGGGATTGCTGATTTGCGTAGATAAGTAAGAATGCTAAGTGACAGCACAAATACCTTTTTAATCAGATTAATATCCCTGCAATGCTACTCCCGGCCCAGAAAATAAACTCTCGATTCTCACGCCTGGAGATAGCAAATTGTCAGCTTTTTAAAAAAAAAATTGTTTGACCGTTTCAATAAATTTGTCTGGAAGGGATTTTCCAGAGATCTTCTCTACCAACACTGTTGAATGCCTTCGTTAGGTCAACGAAGATACAGTACAGCCAGACAGCGCCAAGAAAAACGTAAAGACCAGTTGTGTCGCTTCCTTTGTTGAGCCCACAGACTTTCGAGCTAGAGATGAAATGGCTGTTGAATTCTGAAAACACTGGAGTAATGTATACTACCCATGCTAAGTGGTACAGAAACTTTTATGTGGCTATATTATATTACTCAAAGTTATAGAAACTCCATTTTGATAGTGAACATGGTGCCAAAATGCTATGAAAACAGATCAGGATATCTTCAAAGTAATTTTTCAAAAATATAATTTTGTTTTTACATCCTCCATGAACTTTAAAACAAATCATGTAGGCAATATGACTAATAAACTAGCCAACCCCCCCAACTTAATACATTACCAACATGAATGGCAGAGTTGACGTTTCAGGTCAGTGACACCTCATCAGTTTCTGATGAAAGGTCACAGACCTGAAATGTTAACTCTGCTTCTCTCTCCACAGATGCTGCCAGACCTGCTGAGTATTTCCAGCATTTCTTGTTTTTGTTTCAGATTTCCAGCACCTGCAGTATTTTGCTTTTATTATACCAATGATGCTTTGCAGCATCACCCTGGGTGGCATTGTAAGAAATGTAAACGGAAGCTTAATCTATCAAAATGTCAAATTTTAAGTGATGGGCAAAATTGTGGTAAATGGATTTCAGTGGAGGCAAATGTGAGATCATTCACTTTGCATCTAAAGGATAGAACAGAATACTTCCTAAATGCTGAAAAGCTTGAAACAGTGAAGGTTCAAAAAGACTTGGGGTCCCAGGTCCATAGAACGTAATGAACAGGAACATAAAAGAATCAAAAAGGCTAATGGAATGCTGGCCTTGATATCTAGAGAAATAGAAGAGGATAGAAGTTATGCTTCAGCAATACACGCAGTTGAACACCATATCTTAGGAAGGATATATTGGCCTTGGAGGGAGTGCAGCGTAGATTTACTAGAATGATACCTGGACTCAAAGGATTGAGCTTGTGCACAAACTGGGGTAGTATTCCCTAGAATTTAGAAAGTTAAGGGGTGATTTGATTCATTTTCAATATATTAAGGGGAACAGATAGGGAGAAACTATTTCTTCTAGTTGGGGAATTTAGGACCAGGTATCATAATTTTGCTCTTATCTTTAGACTATGAAACACTTCTTCACACGAAAGCGTGGTTGAAATTTGGAACACACCCTGCCACAAATGGCAATTGATGCTAGATCAATTGTTAATCTTAAAACTGAGATTGATAGATTTTTGATAACCAGAGGTATTAAAGGATATGGGGCAAATGTGGGTATATGGCATTAGGTCACAGATCAGTCACAATCTCATTGAATGGTGGAACAGGCTTGAGGGGCTAAATGGCTTACTCCTGTTATTATGTTCTTGACCTAAATTAACTACAAAATCTTACAATCCAAAACAATTAAAAGTACAAGTTCTCAACATATGCAATTAAATCAATACCTACAATGATTTTCAGATATAAGTTTAATTATTTCATGGAATGCAGGCAACGCTGGCAAGGCCAACATTTGTTGCCCATCCCTAATTGCCCTTGACAACTGAGTGGCTTGCTAGGCCATTTCAGAGGGCAGTTAAAAGTCAACCACATTGCTGTGGCTCTGGAGTCACATGTAGGCCAGGCCAGATTTCCTTCCCTAAAAGGACATTAATGAACCAGATGGGTTTTTACGACAATCGAAGATAGTTTCATGATACTATTACTGAGACTAGCTTTTTAAATTTTTAATTAAAAAGATTACTGGTTAATGAAATTAAATTATAATATTTTACTACAACAGCCTTCTAAAGACCATTTACTCAGGGAATACATTTCATTTTCCAAGGCTCTTTAAAAAGTTCACCATCTACTGCTTAGACCTTTTCAGGCTTCTGAAAAGGAACAATGCTGCATCTCAAGCGGTATGTTGTCCATCACACTTCCTCCATTCAGTTGGGTCCTGATTTTTTCTAATATTGTCAGAATTGAATCAATAGGCATAGGGCAATCATAAACGCATGTGCCTTTTATCTAATTTTCTTGCACTAATGCCCTAATGTGGGAAGATGGCTGAGGGAGAGATTAGTGTTTATGGTGGTCCTTTATCCAAAGAAAGGAAACTTCAGAAAAATAAAAGTAGAGTAGTGAATGCATCAAATTACAATGTTACATTTTGGTGCTGAAATTAGGGTCCAGGTACTTTCATCAAGGAAGGTGTAATCATAGAGTAAGCAACAAAAGGATAGAAACCATCTTGGAGTCATTCTAAATACTACAGTAGTGAACAAAGAGAAAAAGTAGGGAAAAAACCTCTGTTGTCCGAAAAGACAGATTTATTTCTTAAACATGAAACAGTTTATGAAACATACTGTACATTATACATATATGTACATGGTCTCAGGATTGGTCAAATGACTCCATGCATGCAAAATGTAATACAAATTATTTACAAAGACATTTGTAGGCTTCATAAGAGAAAACATACATATTTGGGAAAGTTTAACAATTTAATTCATAGACAACTAAAATTGCAGAAATATACAGAATTTGTATTAAAACACTGAAAATAAAACACAGGAATAATAGGGAAATAGGACATCAGTAATACATTTATTTACACATGATTTCAGGCAATCCTTCTGTATTGCAAGGAACAAATGTCCATGTCAAATATCTTAATACTTTTGCTATATAACTGCAGTGATACGCCTTCACTAAATCCTCAATTGGTCAAAACCTTTTTTTAGTTGCAGTTAACAGGTTTCCACCAGTATTCTCAATGAATAAAAATATGCTAATTACAGAGCTTTTTTTTTTACAAATTTTGTTTGCAAACGTTCCATATACACACACTAATTTTTTTTATGTACATTAGACTAGTAAAAGAATCATAGGGAATATACTTCACTGAAATTATAATGGGGCAAACTGGCTAACGTGTCTGAAACTTTGAGACTGATGTTCAAAAGAAAAGTTTAAACACCACAACACAAAATATGCATTACCCAGAACCCTAGAATTAGGTAAGTTACTTTGCCTCATTTACCCTATTGCCACATTTTCTTAGTTGAAACTTTCATGTGTACAAACGTAATCTTGATTAAAAGTATACCATTATCCATAACTGCAAATCTGAATACTGAAAACCCATTACAAGCAACATTTTTATCCTGTTTTGAAAGTTGGTGTCCTATCTGAAAAAAATCTTTGAAACAGGACTAATTACAAAAAGTTCTTAGCCTCTTAATTTAACAGTACAGTACTATAAATCCAGTTTATTATTTGTGCAAAAGTTTGTTCCCTAATTTTGTAAGAAATATTCACAAAAGTGCTCCAGACTTGGAGAAATGTTTCTTGTAACATAAAAATGTTCACTATTCAAACTATGCTCCACTGATTTCACAACGCCAACTATTTACAAGGTAAATATGCTTGCAGATGCATGAAACGGTACAAAGAAAAATATATTACTAAATTAGAGATCCTTTCTGCACTTATTTGGCAATCTGTAAATGTCAACATTTCAAAAACATTAGCACAAAGCACATGCTGTTTTTATTTTGATATAAATCTCACCCACATTTGGATTCCATTGAGACAGTACAAAGCCTTATGAATTACATACCTATCACCTCCCCTTTCAAAATCTGATGCTACATAATTTCAAAGCTTGCATACAAAAGGAATCTGATTTAACAGCCAAAGTCCATTTATGTTAATAACCTAATTCATGTTGACAGTGTATCACATGGAATGTGAAAAACTGTGCTGGAAGATATAAAGTGACTTATAGTTTTGTTGAACACAGGCATTAAAGATGTTTTATTTGGGCACAATAAGAGTTTTGACATTGACTCAACTTTTGTGGAAGGAGGAGAGGCTATATATCATTCAGCACACATTTAGAGTAAAGATTAAGTGGGGGTCTAACATGCCTAAACACAGCTCTAATCAGTCTCTCTTCCTGGAGGGCTAGGTATAACTCCAGTTCAAATCTGATTTTTAAAAATACTGCTCGGTGTTTCCTATCCCAATAATATCCTTATTTACTTCTCTTTACAGCAACTATGAGACTCTCAACCAAAGAAATACAGTAAAATAGAGATTAGTTCAAACACAAATTTGCAAATTCAAAGCTCAAAATGTGTATTGCTAACCAATAATCAGCATCCTCATAAAATGTTAATCTGTAATCGTCCATCTGAACTAAGTAAATATAATCATTTGTAAATTTTCTGTGAATGTAAGCAATCTTTGCTGCATTCTGAAGTGTAATGGAATTCCTTTCAAAAACTGTTCAAATAAATTAACGATTTATATTTTCTGAACAGAGTAAGACAAACAAAACCTTAAGCTAAAATATATGTAAACAATATCATACACCAAATTAAGTAGAAATAAGCTTAAGCTAGAATACAAATTCCGAGGCACAATTTAAAAACTATACAATTAAAATTTATAATCAATTCCTTTGATACAATATGCCAGCTTCAAAATTTATGTGCTGTAATTACCTCTATTTGCACAGAATATAGTATTTTTTCTTGTTGGCATACCAAGGGTGCACTGAAATAAAACTGAACACTATACAGTAGTTAAATACATTTCATGATTCACTAAGTTACATTTGATTGCATCAAGGAATCTGCTTACATGCAATAAAGTTATTGCTGCAGCATTTAGTATTTAATATAATGGACGCTGGCATAATTGTCAACAGAAACTGGTGGGAATTCTTCTAATGATTGTTCTATTGAAACTAGAGTGCAAAGATGTTGACAAGCAGAATCTGATGATGGATTTGCATTTAGTCTACAATTTCAACACCTTGGTCATCAGCAGCTCATACTGCTAGTGGGTCCAGGGAAATCCTAGTCTCCCTGGGATGAATGGTTTTGTACGCTTCAACAAATGCAAAAGTAAAAGGCAGTCAAATCATCAGGAATAACTCTACCTCCTGCATCATGAAACTTAACACAAGTAAAAAAAATACAAAAATAAAAAATGTAAACACTTGCCTACCTTACCATCCTTTTTTTCCTCCTCTTTATTTCAATCTTATTTTTGTTTTACTTAATCTAACCAAACCTTTCCTTTCCAAACTTAAAAAAAATTTTTAAAAACAAAAATACTTTTAAGTCCTGTAATTTTCCTTTTAGACACTCCTCCCCCCTCATATTCTAGCACTGAACTCAATGTTGGAGGCAGGAAATGGGCATTTTAAAAGGTAAAAGAAAGCAGGCAGTTTTCCAATATCAACCTGATATAGAGACGTAAAGGTGATTTCCGCCAAAGGTCTGGTGGATGATCGGGAGAACCTGAGGAAATTCCCAACACATGATCCATAAAGTAAAATGTGTAGAGGATCATTAGAATATGTTTGTCTAAAAGATAATGGAGAAGTTACATTTTCAGAGAAAGTAAAATTACAAACCATCTGAAAGTCTTCTTGAATCCTTCCATGCAGTCTATTTATACTGGCCCAGATTTTGCAGAAAAAATAACTGAGAGGCTACCAGCACTCACTGCTATTAAACATTAAACCAGACAGCAATTTTTGGTGACTGCACATGCGCAGTTTGATGTAGAAATCAGAAAATTGTTGTCAAAGTTACACTGCTTCTCCAGAGGCTTTGCTGTAACAGTAGCTCGCCCAGAGACTGTACAACAAACATACAGAATAGCGCAAAGTTGATGTACTTGCTTGATAGATACTGACTAAACTCGCCAGAGTTAGGACTTCTCCATTCAAGTGCGAGAGTTTTTAGCAGGGTGATAATTATAAATTACTGCCAAACCAACTCTCTGGCACTGCAAATTTACTCTTATTTCTTCAGATTTTAATTATTGTTGGAAATGTAAACATTTTTACTGTTTTTGTCTCTTAACTCCCTCAATCCCAACTTTCTTTCCTTCCCTATTTCACTTTCTGTACATGATTTGGCATTGAATTAACTATTCTAACTTACACTTCCTGGTTTAGATGCTACATGCCCCAGTAAGGCCTCTTTAATCTGACTGGTTAAGGGAAGACATTGCTTGCCCTGTTCAGCGATCCCACATCCCCTGGAGAGGGCAATGGTTTGGATTTCTAATTACTGCAAGTCCCAGTGTAGAGCCCATAGAAAGTCTACAGAGAACAAATCACTAAGTGCCATCGCCATCAGTTCCTATCGTCATGAGAAATGACCTTCCACCAGTTTACAATGGAGGAAAATCCTAATCCAGCAACCGGTCCCCTGTTCTTTGTGGCATGGCCAGATTTTACTGTAGGATGCAAATACACAACAAACCACTTATCAAAAATATCTACCAAAATATCTAAAACCTGCCAAGACAGAAGTCTTTTGGTAAGAAACCTCCTTAATCAAAATAACATATTTCCTTAAAAAACAGGATGCTTTCCAACAGACCTGTGCAACTCTCAACCAAATGTTTTATAATCTCCATGTTGCCAATGGCTAGAATAATAGACTACCTAGACTTTTCTCACAAGGACCCATGACGGTCAGATTTACTTTCTTAATTTTAATACAAAGTACATAATGCACTTGCCCATTTCAATACTCAGTAATAAAAATATGTGCAAGTGGCAAATCTGCGTGTTACCAATAATCATGTAGGGGTAGAAATTTGTCTGACAGATACTGGATCAGTTGCTTGTTATACACAACGCCTGATAATCAGTTCCATTGCAGTCAATGGGATTAAATATCATGAGCTGTGTAGACCAGATGGCCAAACCAATATTACTCACTTTGCGCCACAGCCTGGGACAAATTTCTACCCTGTAATTTAATAACATTTTGCATCCGAATTTCCACTTACGGAATAATCACCTCCACTACTGTTATAAACAAATGCTACAAATACTATGCAGGGTAAATGGGACTTTTTTAAAATCTGGCTCAAGAGGCGAAGAAATTCAACCTAAATGGCCTTTCTCTTGTGTAATGATTTCTAGGTTTCTATGTTTTTAAATATAGAAATAAAAAGTGCTTTAAAAAAAAAGCTTGCTTCATTTGTAACATTTCACAATTTTCCTCTCTGACAAAGTCAACATTGTAATGCACCATGTGCACTGAAATGTCAACAATAGGTTTGAGACAAATTGCAAATGTTTTTTTGGAGCAGCTCAGCTCCATTCACACCAATTCTGTTAGTGAAGTGGACCATGTCAACCTACAGTAGGAGCTGGGTAACATACAGGTTTAGGCAGGGAACATTTATGCTGCAATAATCACCTCCAATGACAGAACATCTAATCACTGACAACCTTCAACAGCACCACCATTATCAAGTACTCAAGCATCAACAACCTGGCAATCAACATCAAGTATCCAAGTGCAGGGCAGACAATAGGTTCTCCACAATGAGTGGGTCATCTCTTGACCTCGCCACCATCTAAGGCTCAAATGAGGGGCATGAAAAGATATTTGGTTTCCTAGATAGGAACTGTCACAATACGCACTAAACTCCATGAAAGACAAAACAGTCTGCTTGATCAGATTCCCTGTCACTGAACACAATAAGTCATCCCCTGAAGACCATGTCTGCAGTATGTACCATCTATAGAAGACATTGATGTTCCAAGCTCCAAGTACTTCTCCACTCCATGACCTCTACTACCAAAAATGACAAAGGGTAGCAATGTCATAAGAACACCATCACCTTCAGGTTGCACACCATCTTTACTTGGACATATGCCATTCCTTCATTGTCTCGAGGACAGTCTCATGGAAATCCCCACCTGGCGCCCACACTAGAAGGATTACCACAGTTCAAAGACGAGACCCAACACACTCAACTTCTCGGGATGGATAACAAATGTAACCTTGACAGTGATTCACACCTAAATAAAAACAAAATACTGCAGATGCTGGAAATCTGAAATAAAAACAAAAAGTGCTGGAAATACTCAGCAGGTCTGGCAGCATCTGTGGAGAGAACAGAGTTAACATTTCAGGTCAGTGGCCCTTCATCAGAGGGAAAACATCTAGTCTGGTAAACACCCCATGCAACATTTATGTTTCAATACTGTGTACATTGAACAAGCTCCTGAATTATCTTGAAAATGTACTTTTCTTTGAACTTTCAATTATGACATTTCACATCTACAACAGTTTCTGTAGGCTTATATATATATATAGCTATATATATATATATGGAGAGAAAAGTGGTTTCTTACTGGAGAAAATTCTGCCTATAGTTTCAAAACAGAAAATGCAACAATAGATTAGTTCCCTGTTGCTGGTATCCTGAGGGATATCATTAACCAAGCAATCCAGTAAAAGATCAATTCCTGTTACAAATATTTTACAGAGCATGCAGTCTGAAATTTGAAACTATTTGTCAAGGGATATAGAGGATTGGATAAGGAAAAAAAAAAGGCTTATGGCAGATTCAGAGCGCTGAAAACAGCGGAGGCCCTAGAGTATAGAAAGTGTAGGGGGGTATTTAAAGTAATTAGGAGAGCGAGGAGGGGGCATGAAAAAACACTGGCGGGCAAGGTAAAAGAAAATCCCAAGGCGTTTTATAAGTATATTAAGGGCAAGAGGATAATCAGGGAAAGAGCAGGGCCCACTAGGGACCAAAGTGGCAATCGGTGTTTGGAGCCTGAGGATGTAGGTGAGGTTTTAAATGATTACTTTTCATCTGTGTTCACTATGGAGACGGACGATGTAGGTGTACAGATCAGGGAGGGGGATTGTGATATACTTGAACAAATTAGCACTGAAAGGGAGAATGTATTAGTGGTTTTACTGGGCTTAAAAGTTGATAAGTCCCCAGGCCCAAATGAGATGTATCCCAGGCTATGTGAGGCAAGGGGGGAGATAGCAGGGGCTCAGACACAAATTTTCAAATCCTCTCTGGCCACAGGAGGGGTGCCAGTGGACTGGAGGACAGCAAATGTGGTACCATTATTCAAGAAGGGTAGCAGGGATAAACCAGGTAATTACAGGCCAGTGAGTGTAACATCAGTGGTAGGGAAACCATTGGAAACAATTCTGAGGGACAGGATTAATCTCCACTTGGACAGGCAGGGATTAATCAGAGATAGTCAGCATGGCTTAGTCAGGTGGAGATCATGTCCAACAAACTTGATTGAATTTTGAGAAGTGGTGACTAGATGAGGGTAAAGCAGTTGATGTAGTCTACATGGACTTCAATAAGGCTTTTGATAAGGTCCCGCATGGGAGATTGGTCAAGAAGGTAAGAGCCCATGGGATCCAGGGCAATTTGGCAAATTAGATCCAAAACTGGCTTAGTGGCAGAAGGCAGAGGGTGATGGTTGAGGGTTGCTTTTGCGATTGGAAGCCTGTGACCAGTGGTCACCAATGGACTGCAGGGATCGGTGTTGGGACCCTTGCTGTTTGTAGTGTATATTAATGACTTAGACGTGAATATAGGAGGTATGTTCAGTAAGTTCGCAGATGACACGAAATTTGGTGATGTTATAAATAGTGAGGAGGAAAGCCATAGGCTACAGGACAATACTGATGAGCTGGTAAGATGGGCAGAGCAGTGGCAAATGGAATCTAATCCTGAGAAGTGAGAGGTGATGCATTTTGGGAGGACTAACTAGGCAAGGGAATATACAATGGATAGTAGGACCTTAGGAAGTATAGAGGGTCAGAAGGACCTTGATGTACTTGTCCATAGATCACTGAAGGCAGCGGCACAGGTAGATAAGGTGGTTAGGAAGGCATATGGGATACTTGCCTTTATTAGCCGAGGCATTGGACATAAGAGCAGGGAGGTTATGAAGGAGCTATATAAAATGCTAGTTAGGCCACAGCTGGAGTACTGTGTACAGTTCTGTGCACCATACTATAGGAAGGATGTGATTGCACTGGAGGGGGTGCAGAGGAAATCACCAGGATGTTGCCTGGGCTGGAGCATTTCAGCGATGAAGAGAGACTGGATAGGCTAGGGCTGTTTTCCTTCGAGCAGAGAAGGCTGGGGGGGGACCTCACTGAGGTGTACAAAATTATGAGGAGCATAGATAGGAAGAAACTTCTTCCCTTCGCAGAGGGGTCAATTACCAGGGGGCATAGATTTAACGTAAGGGGCAGCAGATCTAGAGGGGATTTGAGGAAAAATATTTTCACCCAGTGGGTGGTTGGAATCTGGAACACACTGCCTGAAGGGATGGTAAAGGCAGGAACCCTCACAACATTTAAGTAGTATTTAGATAAGCACTTGAAATGCCATAGCATGCAAGACTATGGGCCAAGTGCTGGAAAATGGGATTAGAATAGATAGGTGCTTGATGGCCAGCACAGACACGAAAGGCTGTATAACTCTGACTCTAAGACAATGGTCAAGTGTGAAGACAAAATGGTACACTTTGAATTGAACAAAAATTAAACAAAAATGAAAATACCTTCAAAAAAATCAAAATGAAGATAATGAAATTTCACAAGATGAATTAACAATAGAATTGTTTTTAACCACAAATTAGGGCCTGCCTCTAAACTTTGGCAACAACAGACAACACTATCGCTGAAAGAACTGGGCACTGAAAGCAAGCACTTGCTCAGCAATTTACCCTCCATGGATAATGGACCTATGAGGTAGGATGACAAATTAATAATGAATGGTGGTATAAAGTATTAATTTTTCAAACTAGAATTTTCGTTCTTCAAATGAACTTTAACCTCCATAAATTGTCAGGAATGCCCTGTCCCCTTTCAGGTGATTTTCTCCCAGCTTTGGTGACTCTCAATCTCGTTCTTGCTTGAGCCTCTTCTTGTCTGAGGTCCCGGATAGGGGTATTTGGATCTAGTAAGAGTTCTAAATTCTGGTGCACACATGATCAAGTAGCTGGTGAACAATCAAATCACACAAAGTAGAGTGCAATATATAAAAACAAAAACTTGAAGATACAAATTTTTAGTTTTTTATTCTCCTGAAAGGCCACAAACCCTAAGCTTTGCCAGTTCAGAAGCAGATGAAGGGCTGAGTGGGTGTATTTTATTTGGACTCTAACTGGATATTGACCATTATGTAGCTCACCATGTAAACACTAGTATATATAGATGCCCTCCACAACAGAATTCATTAGCATATGATATCAAACCCAAACGTGAGGAAAACAAAGTCAGTCTTATGTCTTGCCCACATTTCAATTCGCATCCTATGTAGATCAACGACATTCTATTTTCTTTTTATGGGAAAGGGTGAAGAGGTGAGTGAAGTAACAGTACTGAAATTTCCTTCAGGTAGGAATCAAAACTATTCTGGATTTGACAGTGGGGAGATAAAGAAGTGTTAGAGGCTTTAGCTGACGCCTTGGTCACGCAGTCACCAATGGATGTTTGCTGCCAAATGAAAGGCCTATTTAAGGCTCATTGAACGTCACTAGTGTAATTTTGGTCACACCCCAGCATCCAATACTGTAGGACAGTGTGCAAGGGCCCTTCTCTCAACACCTTGCCCTGGTACATATTCTCACAGTAAGGATCTTGCGTACTACATCCATGGCAGGCACCTGAACAATCCTGGCTTGCATAACTACCTCTCTGAACTTGGGGTTGAAGCCAGTTTTATTGAACTGATTGTTGATGCTTTCCTAGATTAGAACAAATCCAGTAAAGACATTCTAGAGGCCTAAAAGGTTACCAATCATTTTTGCAAGCATTAGCAAGCCCTACTCAGTTTCAAGCAAAAGCAAAATACTGTGGATGTTGGAAATCTGAAATAAAAACAAAGCGCTGAAAATACTCAGCAAGTCTGGCATCTGCTGAAAGGTTACAGACTTGAAACGTTAACTCTATTTCCCTCTCGACAGATGCTGCCAGATCTGCTGAGTATTTCCAGCAATTTGTTTTTATTCCAGTTTCAAGCAAACCTGGCATGCATTAAATTTCAAGTAGTGAGAGGCAACAGGAACAGTCATGGATATTGAAAAGGCTCAATGGCACTCAATATATAAAGTACTAATATGAACCAGTAGCTGAAACTGGCGCAGAAAATCTAATAGCCCTGAGAAAACAATGGCACTAGAGGGCACCAATTAAATTTAAAACTTACTGACCAATTCACAAAGCTAGGCTAGAATCACAAAAACAACAAAGCAACCAAAGAAATGTCATATTAGACAAATAAAACTGATCCAAAGATCTGCAGTAATGAAAATTATTTTTCCTCATGTGCAAGCAAGCAGGTTAAAAAATTTGCAAGCTTGAGTGGAAGAAATGTGTAATTTTGTCAAGCTAGCGGAAAGAGGAAATCACCTGAATAGTACGAATATTTAAATTGATAATGTTGCAAGAATGTTTTTTCCTCTTAAATCTGGATAGAAGGAACTTCCAATTTGTTTGCAGAGATCAAGCAAATGACTTGCTCTGAACTTTCTTGCATGGCAGCTATGGTTAACTGGGAGCAACTACCTACAAGACACATGAACATGGACATTTAATTCAACTATTGGCTTAAGTAGTGAGAGTTGTTATATTGGCTTTTTAAAAAAAATGTCAGCTTATTTCTGCAAGTATGAATTTGGAACATAATTTGTTTTAGCCTTGGCTGTAAAACTGCAACTGAGTGCATGAATGTAACCATTTTATAAATGGTCCTTAGCACAGAGAGAGGAATGTTAGTTACACAGCAGATAATTGTGTGTACTTAGATGTAGGTAGTTCAAGTAGAGCTTGTACTGTAGAACCCACTTTCACCAGTCCCCTTTCTTCCAATATATGATGAGGAAGACAAAGTTTATCCTAAAAAAAAATTAAAAAATACATTAGATTCAAATAGAAGTGTATTCTACAAGTTGTCTGTATGTCCTAATACAAGTTATCCTCTTCTAGAAGTTAGAATATAAATGCCAGTTGCATTAGACCTTCCCACATTGACCATTTAGTCTGTATTTTTTCATTAGAGTACTAATTATATTTTTTTAAATCCTGTTTATATACTTAGCATCCGAAGCCATGACTTAGACTTTGCTCTGACAGAGCAGAAATTTTAACCTAATTTTCAGAAAAAAATATACATTGTGGCATATTTATCATTAAAACAATTATAACATTGAAGAGAATCCTTTAAGAATCAAGCATATAAAAGATACTGCTTTGACACCAAAGGAGTAGAGAAGTTTGTTATAAAAGCACTGGTAGTACTACCATGTAAAATTTGATATTAAGTACAGTGAAGGAATTCTTTAGTCCAAGTAGAAGGGGGTTTCTGTAAAAGGCAAAGTGCATGCAGGTCATCCCTCACCCTCCAAGTGAGGGGCGGTCAGGGTAAAAGTGAGACAGAGCAAGAATCAAAAATTAACTATTCTACCAGCTAGATATAAATGTGTCACTTAGATATACATTTCCTTTAGATCAAGGGGAAGCGAGATTTAAACCACCTTGTGCAAATATAGTTATCAACACAGAAGGTGAATTTACCCAGGAGCACAAGATCAAAGAGGTCCCAATATTATCTCTATAGTAATCACTCTGTCTCAAGAGGTTAGCAGCATTATTCCAGAGGACGACAAAGCAATCAGCTCCACTATGCCAACTCATAAGCACAAGGTCGCCTATGATCTGGATACAATGCTAACTACGAGCACATAGACTTAGACCAATTCAATAAACTGGCTGTCTAATATTGTTAAATTGTCCACTATCAAAGGACTCTAATCATAAACTAATCTCACCAATCTGTCTTGATCATACAAACATACGAATTAGAGGAGCAGCAGTAGGCCACTCGGCCCCTCGAGCCTGCTCTGCCATTCAATAAGATCATGGCTGATCTGATTGCAACCTCAACTCGACATTGCTGGCTACCCCCCAATAACCTTTCACCCCCTTGCTTATCAAGAATCTATCTACCTCTGCCTTAAAAAAAATTCAATGACTCTGCTTCCACCGTCTTTTGAGGAAGAGAGTTCCAAAGACTCTCAACCCTCAGAGAAAAACATTTCTCCTCACCTCTGTCCTAAATGGGTGACTCCTTATTTTAAACCCCAGTTCTAGATTCTCCCACAAGAGGAAATATCCTTTCCACATCCACCTGTCAAGACCCCTCATGGATCTTACTGGCAAATGATATGCAGGCCAGTTAATGCTGAATTATCAGGCCATAACTGAACTGAATCTATCTCCATAATCCATAGTTAACCTTATCTACTAAGCAATTTGCATACTCTGTCTAAATTTAAATGCTGCTAATTATGATCTTGAGATCATTAAGAGTTATTAGTTCATGACTTTATGGTTTTCCAAGAAAGGGTCAATTGATTCCCTCAGTAGGTTGTGCACACATTCAATGGGAAGTTGGTACTGTGAATGCTAACAATCTGAATTGGTTGATGTAACAGTTTGGCAAACCAAATGTAAGCATCATAGTTTTGTATGCATAAAGTGGGAAGTAAACCCCAGATGATTCCTTGCTGAGGAATTAAGGTGAGGGGTTAAGGATTCATTTGACATTCATCTCCATCACTGACATTCTATACTGGCTTCTGAATTAAGAGATTCTGTGACTAGCTTTCTGAAGCATCTCACTGTGATTACTGGAGTGCTTTGGTGGGAAGATTGGCAGAAGTAGGATTTTGTTCGACCACTATTTGCCAATAAACATTTATAGGAACCTCTTTAAAATAAAGTAACACATTATTTTTGCAATGGAGCATATCTGCAATATTTAAGGTTTTGCTGGCACTTCTTAAGCACCTCATCAACATATTCCTCAAAATAATTTCCCCTCATAAGTATGGTCTAACTGCTTTATGTGGAAGCTTGGAAAACATATCCTGGCACGTTACTCCAAAATGATTGGATAAAACCATATTCTCACTTCAAAGATGTCACACTAGACTACTTTAGCCATTTCTTCGTATGACTATTAGCCATGGGAAGTATGATGACCACAAAGTAGAATGGACCATCCTGGCAACCTAGTTATGATGCACTTTTTAATTGATAGAATCATTTCACCCAGTGCACCAGTTATAAATTAATTTTCATTTACCTGTAATATGAATAAAGGCCTGCTCGGGTCTGCAAATGAAACCCGACCCGGCCCGAGTCCTTTCATTTTATCCAGCGCCCGACCACCAGAATAAAGCCGATTATATTAAGGAGATTGTACTCTACCTTCGATGGAATCGCTCACTGCAGACTAGTGCAGAGCGTTTCCTGTCCTGGCTGTCATTGTGTCCGACCCGGCCCGACCCAAGCCCGAATGCAGAAACCGGAAGAGCGACCCAACCCCAACCCGATACATGTTCGTGTTCGGGTCAGGCAGCCATGCTCTAATATGACACCTAGCCTCATCCATCCAATGTGTTAGACGCCATTCAGATCTTCCCAACCAAATCTGTAGCAGACTACAAACTGGAATAGACAATTCTGAACGTAGGAAATTGTAGGAGCTCTAATTTGCAATACAATAATCAGGAATGGGTATATAAACAAAACCCTACTTGAGAATTGATTCTGCTTTTTAAGTTTTTCAAATAAAAATTCAAATGGCTATCCTATGGAGTTTCCTCTGTGCTCTTATTTGGATTCAGAAGAGCCCAGAGATTTTTCAAGCCATTGGAAAGCTCAAATACATCAAACAAAGTTAAGAGCTACACAGTAAGATTAGTCAATACTCAAAAAATATTCAAAGTAGGATGTACTTACACTACATGGACAGCAGTTCAAGGTGGTGGCTCACCTTCTCAAGGGCAATTAGGGATGGGCAATAAATGCTGGCCTTGCCAGCGACATGCTCATCCCACAAAATGAATTTTCAAAAAAAGTTGGGTCGGGCACTGGCCAAAACCACTGGTCTTTCCAGAGGAAATCAGAACTGGTTGTACTGATGGAGCTATGTGATAACCCAATAATAGCTGTTTGCCATCCATAACAAATAATTTGAATTGCATATTGCGCTCATTCCAGCACTTCTAAAAACTGATAGACTCTGTGCCCTTGGAGTCTAATATCACTACAACTCAAAATCGTGAATCAGAATGTCAGTAACAGCAACTTTGAAAGAAAGCCAAGATATTTCAAGACTCATTGTGCAATACTGGAAATAACTCATCACTCAAGGCTACCAATGCCTTAGGAAGACTGGTAGCTCCCAGAAAGAGAGCTTTCTTCCAGGCCAGGTGAGATTGAATAGAGTCTGCCTCAAATCTGTAACTGACTAGAACATCTCCCTGTTTCAGAGAAATTATTCTCTGACCTAGATTACTTGTGTTATGAGAACTGTATCAAATTACAAAGTCCCCTTTGGAGAAATTCATTCAATAGGAGGATCAATTTCTAATGATTTCTTGATATGCGGTTCTGGCAATGAAGACTTTCTTCAGCCTTGGAAGTTGCATCTTAATGAAAGCAATGAAGAAAACTGTGGCAATCATGTGAAAAGGCCCACAGTTCAAAACTGAGAATCGAGCATTGGGTATTAAGTATGTTTTGAAAGAGGCTTCAATTTGAGGCTTACCTCGTGTATAACATGCAAGTGGGAAAATCATGCAATAATTGTGAGGGTTTAAAAACTCAGTGACACCATTCCAATGATAGCATACGCAGCATGCGATAGACAGAATTAAGCGATCCCATAACCAACGGATCAGATCTAAGCTCTGCAGTCCTGCCACATTCAGTTGTGAATGGTGGTGAACAATTAAACTAACTGGAGGAGGTGGTTCCAAAAATATCCCCATCCTCAATGAGGGGGGAGCAGTGCAAAAGACAAGGCTGAAGCACTTGCAACCATCTTCAGCCAAAAGTGCTGAGTTGATGAACCATCTCGGCCTCCTCCTGAAGTCCCCAGCATCACAGATGCCAGTTTTCAGCCAATTCGATTCACTCTGCGTGATACCAAGAGACGACTGAAGGCAGTGGATATTGCAGAGGCTATGGGCCCTGACAACATTCTGGCAATAGTACTAAAGACTTGTGCTTCAGAACTTGCCCGCCCCTAGCCAAGCTGTTCCAGTACAGCTACAACACTGGCATCTACCCAGCAATGTGGAAAATTGCCCAGGTATGTCCTGTACACAAAAAGCAGGGCAAGTCCAACCCGGCCAATTACTGTCCCATCGGTCTACTCTTAATCATCAGTAAAGTGATGGAAGGTGTCATCAACAGTGCTAAAAAGCAGCACTTGCTTAGCAATAAACTGCTCAGTGACGCTCAGTTTCGGTTCCACCAGAGCCACTCAGCTGCTGACCTCATTAAAGCCTTGGTTCAAACTTGGACAAAAGATCTGAGCTCAAGAGGTGAGGTGAGAGTGACTGCCCTCGACATCAAGGCAGCATCTTACCGAGTATGGCATTAAGGAGCCCTAGCAAAACTGGAGTCAATAGGAATCAGGGGAAAACTGTGTGCTGATCTGAGTCATACCTAGCACAAACAAGGATGGTTGTTGGAGGTCAATCATCTCATCTCCAGGACCTCACTGCAGGAGTTCCTCAGGGTAGTGTCCTCGGCCCAACCATCTTCAGCTGCTTCCTTCAATCAAAAGGTCAGAAGTGGGGATGTTCACTGATGATGGCACAATATTCAGCACCATTCACAACTCCTCAGATACTGAAGTAGTCCATGCAGAAATACAGCAAGACCTGGACAATATCCAGGCTTGGGCTGATAAGTGGCAAGTAACATTCACGCATCCTGGTGGCGGGGTTACCACTGACCACCAACTGAACTGGAGTAGCCATATAAATACTGTGGCTACAATAGCAGGTCAGAGGTTAGGAATCCTGCGGCGAGTAACTCACCTCCTGACTCCCCAAAGCCACACTCGACAAGACACAAGTCAGGAGTGTGATGGAATTCTCTCCACTTGCCTGGATGGGTGCAGCTCCAACAACACTCGAAGCTCAACACAATCCAGGACAAAGCTGCCCACTTGATTGGCACCCCCTCCACCACCGATGCACAGTGGCAGCAGTGTGTACCATCTACAAGATGCACTGCAGCAACACACCAAGGCTCCTTAGACAGCACCTTCCAAACACGCGACCTCTACTACCTAGAAGGACATGGGCTGCAGTTGCATGGAAACACCACCACCTGCAAGTTCCCCTCCAAGACCCACACCATCCTGACATGAAACTATATCGCTGCTCCTTCATTGTTGCTGGGTCAAAATCCTGGAACTCCCTCCCTAACAGCACTGTAGATGTACCTACCCCACATGGACTGTAGCGGTTCAAGAAGGCAGCTCAACACCACCTCCTGAAGGGCAATTAGGGATAGGCAATAAATGCCTGCCCAGCCAGTGACGCCCACATCCCAGGAAGGAATTTAAAAAAAATTCCCTCCATGGGACTCTGGCCTCAATAATGTATGTAGAGACAATAACATATATTCAAGGCCGAGACAGAGAGATTTCTGATCTACAAGGGAAGCAAGTGTTATGGGGCGGGGGGCAGGAAGGAAAGTGGAGTTGAGGCCACTATCGGATCAGCGATGATCTTATTGAATGGCGGAGGATTGATGGTCCAAATGGCCTATTCCTGTTCCTATTTCTTACGTTATGCTCTTATGCAAGATAGACAATTTAATGCTCCATTCAAGCATACCAACTTCCAATTGAAGCGCTGAGGGTTAAATTCCAGGCTTTCACACTGCATTTTTGGAGTATCATTTAACTTGCACCACAGAAATCATATTACTCGCATATTACCTCTGGAACTCCTAATTTTCTGCAAGCTTCGAGGAAATTTTCGACATTTCTTCTGCACTTTGCCATACTCAGTTTAGGCTGGAGAGTAAAGAAAATTATGTAATTACAATGCGTGTTTTTTTTTCCTACAAAAAGACATAAAAGACTGCATAACCAAACCTGTTCAATTTAACCCAAACATGAACAAGTGCAAGCTATCAAGGTTAAGAAATAATAGGACTTGTTAAATAGTGTTCCGTGAATTTGCACATAATAGGATTTTTTTGTAGGTATTGGGCTTTTGAAGGGAAGCGCCAGATTACATGTTGGATCATCAGAAAACTGGGGAAAACATCAAGATTTGTACTTCAGGCTTCATCATCCAGCCTAAATAAAGGATGGGCAATAAATGTTGGCCTAGCCAGCGATGCCCACATCCCAAGAATGAAAGAAAAAAATCATACATGTTTTTATCGACATTTCTGTTAAATATAGAAAAAAAGTCACAAACTCCACAAACAATTCAACAACAGACACCCAAGTCATGATGACTGTGCATCACACTCCCATGATACTGGTCTCACATCGGTGGTTGTATAATAGCAAATTTAGTGACCTTCTGATACTATCTACTTGCAACACAGTAATCATATTACTGATCAACAAGGTATCATTATTAGGATTGAGTGATTGGATAACACTATTTGGCATTCACTTTGTAAATCACAGCGAAACAGGCACTGCAGGAAAAATAAATCTCAAGCATGTTTCACACAAAGCATCTTTTGTTGGTGAGTTTTCTAGGTTTTAAAAGCACAAAAAATGGGTAATGACCATAAAGAATGAAAGTCAGATCTTGCCCAAGAAAATAACATTTGATCAATAAGCAAAAGATAACACCTGGCCTTTGACCCACTTTCACTACAATCAAAAAAGCCCTTTTGCATTATTATTTTTTTTATCTCCTTTTCAGTCCTGACAATACATGCCTATTTACAAAGTGTGGAATAAATGAGTTCAAACTCTTTAAAATGAAGTCCAATAGTTTAGCGTATGCAGAGAAGAAAAGTGTTAATATTTCAGGTTGATGACCTTTCATCAGCACATCTGTCCAGGCTCGAATTTTCTTAAAATTGAGCCAGTAAAACAGTGGTGAAGTGGGGAAAATGGGTCAAGAAGCCAACAACTGGATTCCCCACTTCTAAATTTGCCAGTAGCTATTTTCCTTCACCACCCCACCCCCATGCTTCCCCAACTCCCAGCAAACAGGAATCTCAGCTAAAACCTTCCTTTGACTACTCGCCACCACATTTAAAAGATCCCAAGGCTGGGGCTATGTAAAGAGTGCACTTCCCCATCCTCCCACCACAGTACAGCTGGCTACAGGCAAGAATGGATAAGAGGTGTTGGTACTAGTTGCGACAGCAGTAGGAAGGCCACCACAGCCACTGAAGGAAGAAAGAGCTTGCTTGTAGCCCTTTTCCCCTCTCTCCTGCCTTCCTCACACCAAAATGCGTTTCACATCTCAGAAAATTCTTGGAGTGTAATTTTGTACAATCTGATTAACTTAGTGACTTGGGCAAAATAGCAAAATGAATATCAAGCAGTCCAACGAAAGGTCATCGACCCAAAACGTTAACTGTTTCTCTCCCCACTGGTGCCATCAGACCTGCTGAGTATTTCCAGCATTTTCTGTTTTTATTTCAGATTTCCAGCATCTGCAGTATTTCGCTTTTGTTCTAATAGTTTAGTGACATATTATGCTGTTACACAAATTATTTTCCAGACTCCCCTGGAAGCTTTTGAGACAAGGAGATTTGTAATCCAATGCAGCTCCAGACCTAAAGACTAAGTTTTCAAACACAGACACCTTCAATTGTAAAAAAAAACAACCGAAATTAGTGTTTTTCTAACAGCGCCATCAGCAAATTAGCTCCTCGTCTTCTGGAAGGCATCTCAGCCATTTCCCCTGGCCATTTGTGGTTGCATACAGCATTTCAAACACAGAGTTACAAAATAAAAGACTTGAGGTACCCTAGACCAGGACTGGGAGTGGAGAGAAGAATGAATACAAGATGTTTTACCATGATCAATGTGATCAATTTTATTGGAGCAGACACTCAGGGGTCAGATTTTGAACAAGGTTTTGAGAAACCCTTCATTATGTGTGAATATGGTTAATACAATATACTTTAAAGGTATGAGCAGTTTAGTTTATGTTTAGTTTAGAGATACAGCACTGAAAAAGGCCCTTCGGCCCACCGAGTCTGTGCCGACCATCAACCACCCATTTATACTAATCCTACACTAATTCCATATTCCTACCACATCCCCACCTGTCCCTATATTTTCCCTACCACCTACCTACACTAGGGGCAACTTATAATGGCCAATTAACCCATCAACCTGCAAGTCTTTTGGCATGTGGGAGGAAACCGGAGCACCCGGAGGAAACCCACGCAGACACAGGGAGAACTTGCAAACTCCACACAGGCAGTACCCAGAATTGAACCCGGGTCGCTGGAGCTGTGAGGCTGCGGTGCTAACCACCGCAGTGTTTGCATATGTTCAAAACAATGAACAGGGAAGGTATGGCTAAACTGTTCTAAGTACAAAATCAAGCATAATAAATGTTATACAAAGTTAAATCATGAAAATTGAGCTTTTTGAGCCAGCAAGTAGAGAGTCCCACAAGAGGAGGGCCGGTACTGGACTTAATCCTAGGGAATGAAGCTGGACAAGTGGTAGAAGTGGCAGTGGGAGAGCATTTTGGGGATAGTGACCATAACTCGAAGATTTAAGGTTGTTATGGAAAAGGACATAGAGGGACCGGAAATAAGAGAACTGAATTAGGGGAAGGCAGAATTCAATGATAAAACAGGATCTGGCCAAAGTGAACTGGGAGCAGCTTCTTATAGGAAAGTCTACATCAGACCAGTGGGAGCCATTTAGAAGGGAAATTGTGAGGGTTCAGGTGCAGCATGTTCCTGTAAAGGAGTAGGACCAACAGGTCAAGGGAACCCTGGATATCAAGGGATACAGAGGATTGGATGAGGAAAAAAAGGAGGCATATGGCAGATTCAGAGTGCTGAAAACAGCGGAGGCCCTAGAGGAGTATAGAAAATGTAGGGGAGTACTTCAAGAAGCAATTAGGAGAGCGAAGAGGGGGCATGAAAAATCACTGGCAGACAAGGTGAAGGAAAATCCCAAGGCGTTATATAAGTATGTTAGGGGGCAAGAGGATAACCAGGGAAAAAGTGGGGCCCATTAGGGATCATAGAGGCAATGTGTGTGTGGAGCTGGAGGACATAGGGGAGGTTTTGAATGATTACTTTTCATCTGTGTTCACTATGGAGAGGGACGATGTAGGTGTAGTGATCAGGGAGGTGGATTGTGATATACCTGATCAAATTAGCATTGTAAAGGAGGAAGTATTGGCTGTATATGTAGGCTTAAAGGTGGATAAATCCCCAGGCCCAGATGAGATGTATTCCAGACTGCTATGTGAGGCAAGGGAGGAGATAGCGAGGGCTCTGACACAAATTTTCAGATCCTCTCTGGCCACAGGAAAGGTACCAGAGGATTGGAGGACAGTGAATGTTGTACCATTATTCAAGAAGGACAGCAGGGATAAGCCAGGTAATTACAGGCCGGTGAGTCTAACATCAGTGGTAGGGAAATTACTGGAAAACATTCAGAGACAGGATTAATCTCCACTTGGAGAGGCAAGGATTAAATCAGGGATAGTCAGCATGGCTTTTTCAGGTGGAGATCCTGTATAACAAATTTGATTGAATTTTGAGAGGCGGTAACTAGATGTGTAGATGAGGGTAAAGCAGTTGATGTAATCTACATGGACTTCAGTAAGGCTTTTGATAAGGTCCCGCATGGGAGATTGGTTAAGAAAGTAAAAGCCCATGGGATCCAGGGTAATCTGGCAAATTGGATCCAAAATTGGCTTAGTGGAAGGAGGCAGAGGGTGATGGTAGAGGGTTGTTTTTGTGAATGGAGGACTGTGACCAGTGGGGTACTGCAGTGATCAGTGCTGGGACCCTTACTGTTTGTAGTGTACATTAATGATTTAGACATGAATATAGGAGGTATAAGGAAGTACGCAGATGACACGAAAATTGGTGGTGTCGTAAATATAGTGAGGAGGAAAGCCTTAGACTACAGAACAATATAGATGGGCTGGTAAGATGGACAGAGCAGTGGCAAATGGAGTTTAATCCTGAGAAGTGTGAGGTGATGCACTTTGGGAGGTCTAACAAGGCAAGGGAATACAAAGGGTCAGAGGGACCTTGGGGTGCTTGTCCATAGATCACTGAAGGCAGCAGCACAGGTAGATAAGGTGGTTAGGAAGGCATATGGGATGCTTGTCTTTACTAGCCGAGGCATAGAATATAAGAGCAGGGAGGTTATGTTGGAGCTGTATAAAACGCTAGTTAGGCCACAGCTGGAGTATTGTGTACAGTTCTGGGCACCACACTATAGGAAGGATGTGATTGCAATGGAGAGGGTGCAGAGGAGACTCACCAGGATGTTGCCTGGGCTGGAGCATTTCGGTTATGAAAAGAGACTGGATAGGCTGGGGTTGTTTTCCTTGGAGCGTAGAAGGCTGAGGGGGGACCTGATAGAGGTATACAAAATTATGAGGGGCATTGATAGGATAGATAGGAAAAAACTTTTTCCCTTAGCGGCGGGGTCAATAACTAGGGGGCAAAGATTTAAGGTAAGGGGCAGAAGGTTTAGAGTGGATTTGAGGAGAAATTTCTTCACCCAGAGGGTGGTTGGAATCTGGAACACACTGCCTGAAGAGGTGGTAGAGGCAGGAACACTCACGACATTCAAGAAGTGTTTAGATGAACACTTGAAACGCCATAACATACAAGGCTACAGGCCAAGTGCAGGGAAATGGGATTAGTTAGGACGGGTGCTTGATGGTCGGCGCAGGCAGGTTGGGCCGAAGGGTCTGCTTCTGTGCTGTAAAACTCTGACTCTGAGTTATGCACAATTATATTCAGAATTTCTTAACCTAAATTTATATTAGTCATTTCAAATTGTTTATGGTTTTTCACTTGGTAATTTTGCTGTCAATCTAGATAATTTGATCACATCCACATCAGAGCTTCTAAAGACAGCATATATTTTACTGTTGGTGAACTTACCACTGCTGGTGATGGGACATGGATGCTGGCCACTGATCGTGGCCGAATATGATTGGCAAGATGGCAAAGTACCACCCCATCCATTAATGCTGCACCTACATCTTCTGGCAAAATGACTTTTAACCTTAATTCGAGGTTCTGTTCAAGGGGGAGAAAAGGGTTTATTTCATATTAGCAAAAGCAATGATACAAAACAAAACATAAAAACAGCTGTATACCAGTGGAACCAATTACCAATTTTCAGTACAGTCTTTGCTCATTTTTCAACACAGTATCCTACACATTTATCATTTACAGATGGAGAAAATGATGGAGTATGCCTCTTAGTACCTTTCACTTGTGCTAACCCAACAATCATCTGATATTCCCTTCCTCAGTCCCATGATAAACAAGAGTCAGAGGATCAGCCCAGTCTTTAAATAATTTCTGATAGAGTTAGCGTGCAGGGCAAACCATCCTTGCACAACTAAGGAACAGGTTTTCAAACTGTAGTATGCAAACAAGACAAAAAGAATGAGGAGGGATTGAGAATTATGAGCGCGGAAGACGAAGCATAATCAATGAATAGACAATCTATGAATGATAAAACAGTTTTTTTCGTCACCACCGTTGTGTCTCATGCTGGCAGTTTCAGGGAATCCTGCATTCCGTAAACAGTCTTATATTGAGCCAAATACAATTCTTTAAAAAAAAATCTTACTCATAAAATTGGTTACGTAATGTTAGAAGTTCCTGGAGGAAGGTTGTCCCTTTATACACTTACCCTTCTGTCTGACCTAGAAATTTCAAATGGACTTTGGACGCTCGGAAGAAATGCATTATAGGAGCTATATATTTCACCCCACAGCGAAAGTACAATAACTAGAGTGCACCATGATGATCTCTGTCACATGATAACAGGTAGAAAAGATCAGTATAACTCTGAATGACTGATGCATCATAGGTGTCACAGTTTTCATCTTGCCCCGTGGAACTACAATGTCCAGCATGTTCATTGGTAATTCATGTTACATGACAAATGGGCATAAAATATGCAAACACTGTCTATGATGTAGGAATGGCAGAAAGTGAAAATTTATATTTTTAATATGGCCATTAAGGAAAGTTCTGAACTCTCTCAGTTGTTTGAGATCTACTGTTTTTGTTGGTGGTGGGAAAGAAGTGTTAGTACTAAAGTTGGAGAGGATTCTTCGGGACAGGATTTACTCCCATTTGGAAACAAACAAACTTATTAGCGAGAGACAGCATGGTTTTGTGAAGGGGAGGTCGTGTCTCACTAACTTGATTGAGTTTTTTGAGGAAGTGACAAAGATGATTGATGAAGGGCGGGCATTGGATGTTGTCGATATGGACTTCAGTAAAGCCTGTGACAAGGTCCCTCATGGCATACTGGGACAAAAGGTGAAGTCACACGGGATCAGAGGTGAGCTGGCAAGATGGATACAGAACTGGCTCGGTCATAGAAGACAGAGGGTAGCAGTGGAAGGGTGCTTTTCTGAATGGAGGGATGTGACTAGTGGTGTTCCGCAGGGATCAGTGCTGGGACCGTTGCTGTTTGTATTAAATATAAATGATTTGGAGGAAAATGCAGCTGGTCTGATTAGTAAGTTTGCGGATGACACAAAGGTTGGTGGAGTTGCGGATAGTGATGAGGATTGTCAGAGGATACAGTAGGATATAGATCAGTTGGAGACTTGGACGGAGAAATGGCAGATGGAGTTTAATCCGGACAAATGTGAGCTAATGCATTTTGGAAGATCTAATACAGGTGGGAAGTATACAGTAAATGGCAGAACCCTCAGGAGTATTAACAGGCAGAGAGATCTGGGCGTACAGCACTGAAAGTGGCAACACAGGTGGATCAGGTAGTCAAGAAGGCATACGGCATGCTTGCCTTCATCGGTTGGGGCATAGAGAATAAAAATTGGCAAGTCATGCTGCAGCTGTACAGAACCTTAGTTAGGCCACACTTAGAATATTGCGTGCAATTCTGGTGGCCACACTACCAGAAGGACGTGGAGGCTTTGGAGAGGGTACAGAAGAGGTTTACCAGGATGCTGCCTGGTCTGGAGGGCATTAGCTATGAGGAGAGGTTGGATAAACTCGGATTGTTTTTACTGGAATGACTAAGGTGGAGGGGCGACAGGATAGAGGTTTACAAAGTTATGAGCGGCATGGACAGAGTGGATAGTCAGAAGCTTTTTCCCAGGGTGTAAGAGTCAGTTACTAGGGGACATAGGTTTAAGGTGAGAGGGGCAAAGTTTAGAGGGGATGTGCGAGGCAAGTTCTTTACACAGAGGGTGGTGAGTGCCTGGAACTTGCTGCCGGGGGAGGTGGTGGAAGCAGGTACAATAGCGAAGTTTAAGAGGCATCTTGACAAATACATGAATAGGATGGGAATAGAGGGATACGGTCCCCGGAAGTGCAGAAGGTGTTAGTTTAGGCAGGCTTCAAGATTGGCGCAGGCTTAGAGGGCCGAATGGCCTGTTCCTGTGCTGTACTGTTCTATTCTTTGTTCTTTGTTGGGAAGACATTTTTGTGTTTTGAAGTTGAACACTTGCATTTGGAATAAGCCAAATTGGTGACAGTACTGCACCAATGTCAGCTCAGAAACAACTACAAATCCACCATGAAAAATGAGGGGAAGAAAAACATTTAATATAATCACATAAAAAGCTAAGGAGGGAAGATTTGAGAGGGAGCAGTAAAGCATAAACAAACAGAGAACTTGCATCTTGAACATATATTGCAAATCCACTGAAAGAGATAAAGCACAAAAAAATCATGTAAATTACTGAGAATTATGTAGTGAGCGGAGGGAACAACAAAGTTTAGTGCATCTTAAGCAAGTTTTATGAACTGGTAGACGAACAGTATCAAATATTTGGGAGACCCTATATTCATCACCAGTGAGGTGGGTAATATTTTTATCCCATGTTAGTCATATATATATATAACTATATTGCTTCAGGAAACTTGTGACTATGGACAATCATCATGAGACTGCATGAGACACCAGGTTCCAGAGTTTCTGCTTAGTTGCACTGTTCATTCAGTGGAATTTGTCCAAAATAGGCAAAACCAATGCCAAAAGATCACAATTTTAAAAGCAATTTATGTCGAATGCAAAATCGAGTTGCCATGACCTTGTGCACTAATTTTTAAAAAAAAATTGCACTAGAGACCAGCCCTACCCACAACACTGGCCACACCCCAGGGCAAATCAATCATAATTGGGAGTTTCCACTAATTATGCTATGCCGCAAGACCTTCCACAAGGCTCCAAAAATGGGAGCAAGGACATTGATAGGCATGTTTTAAAACAGGGTTGTCTAACACAAGGCTCGCGAGCCGGAATTCGGCCCACCAAAGGTTTCCATCTGGCCTGTCGATGTATTTCAGAGGTGAGAAACTTTCCATTTCTGTTTGCTTTCACACCGGCTTTCTTAAAAAAAAAGATCGCAAGTCCGTTTCACAGCTGACAGTCGCCGACATCAGGAACAGCTGTCTTCCAACTTTAGACAGATTCAGGGTTTGCTGGCAGGCTCCAAATTTTTGTTTCTAAAAAGGCAGCTGGAAAACACCAAATCTGTCCGAAGTTTGGAAATCGCTGCTGCCGCTCCCAGCGCCTCTCAACTGTGAAACTGACAGCGTGATTTTTCTCTCAAAAACTGACCAACCTCAACCCTACAACTGTCGGCAGGGGCTGGGGGGGTGGGGGCGAGAGCAAGAGAGAGGGGGCAAGAGTCAGCGAGGGTAAGGGGGGAGTGCCGGAGGAGGGGGGGTGGGGGGTGACGCAGCGAGGGAGGGGGACAGAGAGAGAGGGAGGCACAGACAGAGAGACAAAGAGAGAGACAAAGAGAGAGAGAGAGAGAGAGAGAGAGAGACACACACAGACAGGGAGAATTAGACGGAAAGAGAGATGACACAGAGAGAAGGGGGAGAGCTAGCAATCCAGGTCCCTTCCTGACCGATCGACATCTATCCAGAATACTCCACATCGCTATATCAAGTGTGCAGGTAGACAATGATTACTTTTGCAAGCAAAAACAATGCCAGGTATCTGACTAAATTGGGAGAAATATGTTTTAATTCGGACTGTGTTTTGATGGCATTAGGTTCGTTATTAACTTTATATACAGATTAACTGCTCCCATGTCTGTGGCTGAGTCAATAATTTTGTCAAATGGCCATGGTGCATTATGTTTGTGTTTATTCCTGGGCCTCATCTCTGCTCCCTCAAGTCCAAGGGGTGCAGTCTTAAACAGATATGGCGGAGGACTGGTTTAGCCATTCACAGCCAGTTCGGGTTGGACCACCTAAAGCACTGTGGGGTCCTTTTCTCATCTGTGAAAACTATTCTAGCATCATGTAATGCGAAGATAACCCCTGGCTTCTATTCTCTACTTCAAACTGTTTTCTGAAACTCCTCTCCCCTCCACCCTCACTTTTAACAAGTGTGAAGAGGTTGCTGACCATTTTGTCACTAACATCGAGACCATCTATCTGTTGCCTCTCCCATTTTCCTCTCTTTCCCTAGCCCACCGGGCCAAACTTCCTCGAATGTTTCTCCCTGCCCTAGCCCTGAACTCGTATCTTTCTTCAGTTTCTCTCCTATTTCTCCTCAGGACCTCGCCAAACACAACTTGTCCACGAGACCTACCTCCTGCTCCCTCGATCCAATTCCCACTCTACTGAGGACCACTCACTTCTCTTCCTAGCTTATTGTTAACTGGTCTCTATCCACTCTCTCCTTCAAATCTGCCACGGTCATCCTTTCCTAAAAAAAACTCCTCGACCCCTGTGCCCTCACAGACTACTACGCCATCTCCAACCTCCCAATTCCTCCCGAGTCCCTGAATTTGCAGATGCCTCCCAAACCTGTACCTATCTTTCCCAGAACCCCATGTATGAATCCCTTCAATCCAGTTTCCACCCCTACCACAGCACCAAAACATCTTATCAGAATCACTAATGACATCTTGTGACTGTGACAAAGGTAAACTACCCCTCCTCGTACTACTTGACTTTTCTGCAGCCTTTGACATGGTTGACCATATCTCCTCCTCCAATGCCTCCCCACCCATCATCCAGCTGGGTGGTACCGCACTCGCCAGTCGTAGCCAGAGAAACACCTGCAATGGCTCCTCCTCCCACTCCTGCACCGTTACCTATTTCTCATCTACATGCAGTCCCTTGGAGAGATCAATCCATAAACAGCGGGTTTCCACATGTACAACCAGATCCTGCAGCACTACAACCTTCCGAGATGCATGTACTCCTCCAATTTAGGTCTCTTGAGCGTCCTTGAATTTAAACGCTCCACTATTAGCAGCCATACCTTCAATCTCCAAGGCCCTAAGCTCTGGAATTTACTCTCAACATCTCTGCCTATCTTTCCTCCTTCGACATGCTCTAAAACCTACCTCTTTCATCTGCCCTAATATTTCCTCCTGGCTCAGTGCCAATTTTTGATCGATAATGTTCTTGTGAAGCACCTTGGGATATTTCACTGCTTTAAAAGGTGCTATATCAATACAAGCTGTTGTTGTACTGTACCCCAATATACATAGCAAATATTTCTGTATATTTTTCAAAAGTAATTCTCTAATTTAAAATCAGGTCATTCACAGGTGGTAGATCGATGCTGTGATTAAAAATGCTTATTTTTTGTGATAAACCAATTTTCAGCTGTGTTGATCAAACTATACCAAATTACCACTCAAAATACATCATGGAATTTTTTTTAAAGGTCTTTTAAAAAGTTTTGTTCTAAAATGCTGCCAGGTTGCACTCAGAGCACATTTTGCATTTGGCAATATAAAATTGAATTGGAGTGCAAACTCAAGGAAAAAAAAACTTCGAAACCATTACCATTTCGGGTGCAATTTCACCAAAAGTGGAATCGCTACCCCCAGAAACTGCAATGCAGATTGTGGATTATTCAGGAGGAACACCAAGAGTTCGTATTTTATGTTTAAACCTTTTTAGCTTTTCTTCTATCTCTTCTATGTCTTCCATTTTACAGCAGGGATCCACATTTCTGATGTTTAAATCATGTCCACTGCCTCAGCACAACTATTTTCTTACCCACAACCTCTCATCCAATATGCTTCACAAACTTTAACAAATTAGCATTCCTCTGTTGATCCCAATGAAAAAAGCTTTGTATCCCTGATGTAAGCTTTGTCCTTCTTGCAACCCTTTCCACTACTTCATATTTTTCATAATAATGACCAATAAAATATTTAACTTTTTTTTTTAAAGAGAGTATCCCTATTACTTGATTAATCTATTTACTTAGCAAATTGCTATCAATACCAGGTAGCAATACTCCTAATGTTGTCAACTTTATTTATACTCCATTGCTATTTTTAATTCCAAGACAGATTGTCCACTTACCATTCCTTCTGTTAGGCCTGTAGATTTTACTGGAATATGCTGGTTTCCTAAGCAATTTTATCCCATTCACAGATTATGTTTTGTGAGCAAATCTTTCATTGAGGTTGTGGATATAACAGTGAAAACGTGGGGGTGGCTCCACTTGTCACAGCTGCCCAATTCGAGCTACTGTCATTGATAAGTTCCGAGTAATAGTTCAATATGCAACTGCATCTCAAGTCCACTCAGCCTTTACAGTAGCCAGCTACATGCTAGGAGGGGCCTTATCAAATGCCTTCCAAGAATCAAGATGGACCCTTGACCCTATTCACCACCTACATCCTCAATATATTTTCCTTCAGGAAAACTCATGTTTGCTTCAGACACATTGCCTCAAACCATATATGTTATTCAGTTGCTTTCATGTAACAAATTTCACGATTCATCATATAGAAACATAGGAAATAGGAGGAGTAGGCCATTTGGCCCTTCGAGCATGCTCCGTCATTCATTATGATCATGGCTGATCAGCCAACTCAGTAGCCTGTTCTGGCTTTCGCCCCATACCCTTTGAACCCTTTAGACCCAAGAGCTATATCTAACTCCTTTTTGAAAACATTCAACGTTTTGGCCTCAACTGCTTTATGTGGCAACAAATTCCACAGGCTCACCACTCTCTGGGTGAAGAAATTTCTCCTCATCTCAGTCCTGAAAGGTTTACGCCGTATCCTTAGACTATGACCCCTGATTCTGGACTCCCCCACCATCGGGAACATCCTTCCTGCATCTACCCTGTCAAGTCCTGTTAGAATTTTTAGGTTTCTATGAGATCCCCCTCACTCTTCTGAACTCCAGAGAATATAATCCCAACCGACTCAATCTCTCCTCATATGTCAGTTCGCTATCCCAGGAATCAGTCTGGTAAACCTTCGCTGCACTCCCTCTATAGCAAGAACATCCTTCCTCAGATAAGGAGACCAAAACTGCACACAATATTCCAGGTGTGGTCTCACCAAGGCCCTGTATAATTGCAGCAAGACATCCCTGCTCCTGTACTTGAATACCTTCGCTATGAAGGCCAACATACCATTTGCCTTTTTTACCACCTGTTGCACCTGCATGCTTACCTTCAGCGACTGGTTTACAAGAACACCCTGGTCTCGCTGCATATTCCCCCCTCTCAGTTTATAGCCAGATAATAATCTGCCTTCCTGTTTTTGCCACCAAAGTGGATAACCTCACATTTATCCACATTATACTGCATCTGCCATGCATTAGTCCACTCACTCAACTTCTCCAAATCACCCTGAAGCCTCTCTGCATCCTCCTCACAACTCACCCTCCTACCCAGTTTTGTGTCATTTGCAAATTTGGAGATATTACATTTAGTTCCCTGATCTAAATCATTAATGTATATGGTGAATAGCTGGGGTCCTAGCACAGATCCCTGCGGTACCCCACTAGTCACTGACTGCCATTTGGAAAAAGACACATTTATCCCTACTCTGTTTCCTGTCCGCCAACCAATTTTCTATCTATCACAACACACTACCCCTAATCCCATGCGCTTTAATTTTACATGCTAAGCTCTTAAGTGGGACTTTGTCGAAAGCCTTCTGAAAGTCCAAATAAACCACATCCACTGGCTCCCCCTTATCAACTCTACTAGTAACATCCTCGAAGAATTCAAGTAGATTTGTCAAGCATGATTTCCCTTTCGTAGAGCCATGCTGACTCTACCACTGTTCTCCAAGTGCTCTGCTATAAAATCTTTGATAATGGACTCTAGAATTTTCCCCACTAACGACGTCAGGCTGACTGGTCTATAATTCCCTGCTTTCTCTCTACCTCCCTTTTTCAATAATGGGGTTACATTAGCTACCTTTCAATCTGTAGGAACTGTTCCAGAGTCTACAGAATCTTGGATGAAACCAATGCATCCACTATTTCTAGGGCCACTTCCTTAAGTACTCTGGGATGCAGACCATCAGGCCCTGGGGATTTATCAGTCTTCAATCCCATCAATTTCCCCAACACCATTTCTCTACTATTACTGATTTCTTTCAGTTCCTCTCTCTCACTAAGCTCTGTATTCCCCAACATTTCCGGTATGATATTTGTGTTTTCCTTTGTGAAGGCAGAACCAAAGTATGCATTTAGTTGGTCAGCCATTTCTTTATTCCCCATAATAAATTCCCCTGTTTCTGACTGTAAGGGACCTACATCTGTCTTCACCAATCTTTTTCTCTTCACATACCTATAGAAACTTTTACAGTCAATTTTTATGTTCCCCGCAAGCTTGCTCTTGTACTCTATTTTCCCTTTCTTAATCAATCCCTTGGTCCTCCTTTGCTGAATTCTAAACTGCTCCCAATCCTCGGGTCTGTTGTTTTTCCCGGCAAATTTATATGCCTCTTCCTTGGATCTAATGCTATCTCTAATTTCCCTTGTAAGCCATGGTTTGGCTACCTTTCCCGTTTTACTTCTGTGCCAGACAGGGATAAACAATTGTTGCAGTTCATCCATACGTTCTTTAAATGTTTGCAATTGCCTATCCACCGTCATCCCTTTAAGTAACGTTTCCCAATCCGTCATGGCCAACTCACGTCTCATACCTTCGTAGTTTCCTTTACTAAGATTCAGGACCCTTGTCTCAGAATCAACTACGTCACTCTCCATCTTGATGAAGAATTTTATCATATTATGATCACTCGTCCCCAAGGGGTCTCGCACCACTAGATTGTCAATTATTCCTCTCTCATTACACAATACTCAGTCTAGGATGGCCTGCTCGCTAGTTGGTTCCTCAACGTATTGGTCCAGAAAACCATCCCGTAGACACTCCAAGAATTCCTCCTCTACGGTATTGTGACTAATTTGATTTGCCCAATCTATATGCAGATTAACGTCACCCATAATTACAGATGTTCCTTTATTGCATGCATCTCTAATTTCCCATTTAATGCCATTCCCAGCATCACCACTACAGTTTGGGGGTCTATATACAACCCCCACTAACGTTTTTTTGCCCCTTAGTGTTCCTCAGCTCTACCCATACAGATTCCACATCATCAGAGCTAATATTTTTCCTCACTAATGCATTAATTTCCTCTTTAACCAGCAATGCAACTACTAGGTAAAGGGCATTCAAGGAATATGGAGCAAAAGTGGGTAAATGGGGGTTCAGATACTGATCAGCAATAATCTAATTGAACGATGGAACAGGATTGAGGAGCTGAATGGCTTATAGGTTCCCAGTAAAGTTAACAAGATTAGACAATGTAAATTTGCAAATATTGACAATAGGAATTTTAAAAAAAATTATATTTGTTTCAGCATGCACTTGAAAAAACAGCTTTGCCAAATGACAGACCTGCAACCATAAGTACTTTACACCGGTCTCATGCAGCTCAAAATTCTTTCTCCAGATGCAACCAGAGAGAGAAAAAAATGTAATCCCACTGCTGGATGTCTTTCCACATTCCAGTAAATACTTCACAAAATATCACAAACACAACATTACACTTTATTTAAATCTAGTTAACAGCATTGCATAAGGAAAGATAGCTCCAAACTAGCTAAAGATAGCTTCACCTGTTTAAGCTGCCTAACTTGTTCCAATTCCTCTCTTAGATGTTCCATTTTTCTTCTGATAGTAAAACCTGGGTCCATTGCTCCAAACTCCTGACGAGATGGTCGTGTAAAAGCTGTTTAAATTGCAGTACAAACAAAAAAGGTAAATATGAAATCATGGGACAAGAGCATTGAGAGATCAAGAACATTGTGCTGTGGCTGTTGCGTCACACATGACTGAGCCCAAATAAGCTAGGCCTGATCAAATATTTAGGGTGGGCCCACATCATGTTTTGGGAGCAGGCTGTCCAATTGTTTTTATGTATTTAGAGGACTAAGAAGGATGGTTTCTGTTTGGAAGAAGCTTTGCAGCACTTATTCAATACCACTCAGTTTGACAATAGACGAATGGCATCTTAGAACAAGAAGTCTACTCAATAACATAATAGAGGTGTTGCTGGTGGAAGCATGGTTAGAGGAATGTGGCAGTTCCTTGTCAATTTCTTTCTTTGCTTTGTGCAATACCTGGTTTAGAAGTCTGGCTTTCATGACTTAGATATAATGGCTCATCATTAGGTGATAAAGAAATAGTGAGGCTAATGCCACTCACCATTACTTACTTGCATATGCACGGTCCAACATAAAAATCCTAAAGCTGTCCCAAGATGTGCCACTCTTTAGCTTTGCAAAAATGGTTTCTAATTGTCTGCCTCACCATAAAAATGCATGGAACTGCATGAAATTGCTGTATTTGCATGCTAGATACAAACAAGTCTCCCACAGGAAGTTAAGTCTTGTCCATTTCAGTCTAATTACCCTTTTAGTTGTACGATACGTCAATTATTGCCAGTCAACCTTTCTGGCACTGAAAATGAACTATCACAAGCATGAGTCTCATTCCTTCAAGTTTTAATGGTTGGAGTTTTAAAAATGTAATTTATCAAAATTATCTGTAAGTTTACATTATATAATTTACAAAAATCTTTTTTCCTTCCTCTTAATCCATTGTTTCTCCTTCGGCACCTAATTTAACTTTGAATTCACCCACTCTAATTTACATTTCATTCTCAGTCCTTCTGCTGTTAACCAACAGATTGAAGGATTGTGAAATTATGGAGATATGGAGGCTGTTTGTCCTGTTCAGTCAGTTGCCCAGCTGCCATGTTATTAGATCAGACTTTCAACTGCCAATGCCATAATCCTAAACATGTAAAGCCATGTTTAACGAGAGAGAGATGCCATTACATGCCCTACCACAGCAAACAAACAATGACCCATTTTATCCGGTAACTCAGGCAGTACTGCGAAGGAACTTAATAGAATTTCCAATATTGTGAAATGTTATACTCAAATATAGAATGGTTTTCCCACGATAAACTTTATTTTTTAAACAAATATATCAATATCTACATGCACTTAGCATGTGCAAAAGAATCCAAGTATATTCCAATGCCTGAATATAAGTATAGCTCTCAATTCTGTGTATCTTGCCATCTGTGATAATAAAGCAGTTTATACTTGAACATCTCCAGCATATATACCCTACTGAGCCAGCTGCGCTTGAGATGGCTTGGCCATGTGAGCCACATGGAATATGGCAGGATCCCCAAGGATGCACTGTACAGCGAGCTCGTCACTGGTATCAGACCCACCAGACGTCCACAAACGCAACATGAAGTCCTGTGACAGTGACCACTAGCCGTGGGAGTCAGTTGCCAGTGATCGCCAGAGCTGGCGGACACAATAAAGGCGGGGCTAAAGAGTGGCGAGTCGAACAGACTTAGCAGTTGGCAGGAAAAAAGACAGAAATTCAAGGAGAGCGACAACTCTAACAGCCCCAACAACCAATTTTATCTGCAACGCCTGTGGAAGAGTCTGTCACTCTAGAATTGGCCTTTATAGCCGCTCCAAGCGCTGCTCCACAAACCACTGACCACCTCTAGGCACTTACCCATTGTCTCTCGAGACAAGGAGGCCAAAGAAGACATGTGAACAAACTATACATACTCCACTATTTGAATCCAACCCAAAAGTTACAACTCTGTTTCTAGACACTAGAGTAGTAGACGGTTATCTGAAAGGGAACCTATCTTTCTGTAAGAGGCATAAATACAACAGTCAAAGATTCATTAAATAGATTTTCAGTTGTTCTGTATTTGGAGACATTTGTGTACCTTTAGTATATTTGTGTTTCAGCTATGAATTTGACCACAGAGATAACCAACAAGCTGCAGGTTTACAATCTGTTCTAGGTCAGATCAGATATACAACTTATTTATGTGCAATTGAAGCTTTGAATAATTAATCTTCATATATGAGTCAAATGATAGTAATAAACCTATTTACTAATTTATCAAAATTATCTATGTTTACATTATGTAAAGATTTTACCAACTAACTTCCACCCAAACTTAGGCAAATTGTGAAGATAATTACACGTGAAAGGCAGACAAATTCAGAGGAAATAACCACATGACTTACCAGATCTAGGCTTGAGACCAAAAGGTACTGATGAGGGTTGAGTGGAAAAACCGACAGGTCTATCATCCTCCTGTGACAGAATGCAATTTTTATTTTTAGAAACTAGGAGACAAGCCCTTTATCCCTCCATCAAAATTTCAATTCCAAATCTTTCAAAGTTAAATTCCAGCAATTCAAAACAAAAATGTTATTGTGATTTCTATTAGCACACCATCATTTATTTTTTCAAATATATACTAACCCATCGAAATAGGCGTTATTCATGTGCATCAGTAACTGTCATCAGGCTATTCAACTGTAGAATCAGAAAGTTTATGGCACAGAAAGATGCCACTTGGCCCATCATGTCTGCGCTAGCTGAAAAACGAGCCACCCAGCATAATCTTACCTTCCAGCATTTGGTCTGTAGTCCTACAGGTTACAGTAAATGAAGTGCATAAATGTAGTAAGCATTACACCTATCCTCATCCAATGTTGGCATACACTTTCAGCAAGGGTGGCAAAATAGCAAACCAGGAGCAAGAACACCTTCCCTAAACCCAGAGGTATACAGGTCAATTCTAATTTCCCCATTACCACTCCAGTCAAGAATGGGAGCATAGTGTTAATGCTACTGGACTTGTAATCCAGAGGACTGGACTAATGCTTCAGAGACATGAATTAACATCCTAGCACAGCAGCTGGTGATGAACGTAAATTCAAGAAATTAATCAATCAATCTGAAATTAAAAGCTAGTCTCTATAATAACGACAATGAAACTACTGGATTGTCATTAAAAATCCATCAGAGTCATTAATGTCCTTTAGGCAAGGAAATCGGCTATCATCACCTGATCTAGCCGACATGTGACTCCAGACCTACAGCAACGTGGCTGGGTCTTAACTGCCATCTGAAATGGCCTAGCAAACCACTCAGTTGCATCAAACTGCTATTGAAAAGTCAAAAAATAAAAAGACCAGACGGACTAACTAGCATCAACCTAGGCACCGGACAAAGGCATATCCTGCTCTGTCGACCGTGCAAAGTCTTCCTTACTAACATCTGGGTACTTGTGCCAAAATTGGGAGAGCTGTATCTCAGACAAGTCAAGCAACAGCCTGACATAGTCATACTCACTGAATCATATCTTGTAGACAACGTCCCAGACACCATCACCATCCCTGGGTATGTCCTGGCCCACCAGCATCTTCACATTGAATGTACCCACCATCGTGTTGCACGGCACTATCACCGTGCTAAATGGAATAGATTTCGAACAGATCGAGCAACTCAAAACTGGGCATCCATGAGGCGCTGTGGGCCATCAGCAGTAGCAGAATTGTATTTGACCACAATCTGTAACCTCATGGCCCAGCATGCCCCTCACTCTACCATTACCATCAAGCCGGGGCACCAACCCTGGTTCAATGAAGAGTGTAGGAGATGCTAGGAGCAGCATCAGGCATAGCTAAAAATGAGGTGTCAGCCTGGTGAACATAAGAACTAGGAGCAGAAGTGGGCAATTCAGCCCCTCGAGCCTGCTCCGCCATTCAATACGATCATGGCTGATCTCATCTCGGCCTCAACTCCACTTTCCTGCCCGTTCTCCACAACCCTTCAACCTACTACTAATTTAAAAATCTGTCTATCTCCTCAAATTTACTCAATGTCCCAGCATCCACTGCACTCTGGGGTAGTGAATTCCACAGACTCACGAGCCTTTGAGAGAAGTAATTTCTCCTTATCTCTGTTCATTTTCCTCAAATCTGCTACCCCTTATCCTAAAACTAAGACCACTTCGTTCTAGATTGCCCCACATCCTCTCTACGTCTACTTTGTCAATCCCCTTAATCATCCTATATACCTCAATTAGATCTCTCTCATTCTTCTAAACTCTAGAGAGTAAAGGCCGAAACTGCTCAATCTCTCTTCATAAGACAAACCCCTCATCTCTGGAATCAATCCAGTGAACCTCCTCTGAACTGCTTCCAATGCAACTACATCCCTCCTCAAGTAAAGAGACCAAAACTGTATGCAATACTCCAGAAGCAGTCTCACTAATGCCTTGGACAGTTGCAGCAACACTTCCCTACTTTTATACTCTACAACACAGGACTACTTGCACACCAAATAGCAGAAACAGCATGCAATAAACAGGGCTAAGCGATCCCACAACCAACAGACCAGGTCTCAAATCTATAATCCTGCCACATCCAGTCATGAACGGTGGTGGACAATTAAACAACTAACTAGAGGAGGAGGCTTCACAAATATCCCCATCTTCAACGATGGGGGAGCTCAGCACATCAGTGCAAAAGACAAGGCTGAAGCATTTGCAATAATCTTCAGCCAGAAGTGCCGAGTGCATGATCCATCTCGGCCTCCTCCTGAGGTCACAGCATCACAGATGCCAGTCTTCAGCCAATCGGATTTACTCCACGTGATAAAGAAACGGGTGAAGGCACTGGATACTGCAAACACGATGGGCCCTGCAACATTCTGGCAAAAGGACTGAAGACCTGTGCTCCAGTACTAGACGTGCCCCTAGACAAGCTGTTCCAGTACAGCTACAACACTGGCATCTACCTGGCAATGTGTAAAATTGCCTAGGTATGTCCTGTGCATAAAAAGCAAGATAAATCAAATCCGGCCAATTACTGCCCTATCAGTTTTCTCCCGATCACCAGCAAAGTGATGGAAGGGGTCATTGATGGTGCTATCAAGCAGCACTTGCTCAGCAATAAACTGCTCATTGATGCTCAGTTTGGGTTTCACCAGAGCCGCCACAGCTCCTGACCCGACTACAGCCTTGGTCCAAACATGGACAAAAGAACTGAACTCCAGAGTTGAGGGGAGAGTGACTGTTCTTGAAATCAAGGCAGCATTTGACAGTATGGCATCAAGGAACCCTAGCAGAACTAGAGTCAATGGGAATCAGGGAAAAACTCTCTGCTGGTTGGCGTCATACCTAGCACAAAGGAAGATGGTTGTTGGAGGTCAATCATCTCAGTCCCAGGACATCACTGCAGGAGTTCCTCAGGGAAGTGCGCTAGGCCCAATCATCTTCAGCTGCTTCATCAATGACCTTCCCTCCATCATAAGGTCAGAAGTGGGGATGTTCACTGTTGATTTCACAATATTCAACTCCATTCGTGACTCCTCAGATACTGAAGCAGCGCATGTCCATATGTAGCAATACCTGGACAACATCCAGGCTTGGGTGGTAAGTGGCAAGTAACATTCGTGCCACAGAAGTGGCGGGCAATGACCATCTCAAACAAGAGAGAATCTAACCATCTCCCCTTGACGTTCAGTGGCATTACCATCGCTGAATCCCCATTAACATCCTGGGGAGGGTGGGGGATCACCATTGACCAGAAGCTGAACTGAACCAGCCACATAAACGCTGTGGCTACAACAGCAGGTCAGAAGCGGGGAATTCTGTGGCGAATAACTCACCTCCTGACTTCCGAAAGCCTGTCCACCATCTACAAAGCACAAGTCAGGGGTGTAATAGAAAACTCTCCACTTGCCTGGATGGGTGCAGCTCCATCAACAGTCAAGAAGCTTGACACCATCCAGGACAAAGAAGCCCGCTTGATTGGTGCGCTACCCACCACCTTCAACATTCACTCCCTCCACCACCGACGCACAGTGGCAGCACTGTGTGCCATCTACAAGAAGCACTGCAGCAACTCACCAAGGCTCCTTTGACAGCACCTTCCAAACCCACAACCTCTACCATCTAGAAGGACAAGGGCAGCAGATACATGGGAACGCCACCACCTGCAAGTTACCCTCAAAGCCACACGCCATCCTGATCTGGAACTATATCGCCATTCCTTCACTGTCACTGAGTCAAATTTCTGGAACTCCCTTCCTAACAGCACTGGTGTACCTACAGCCCAAGGACTGCAGCAATTCAGGAAGGCAGCTCACCACCACCTTCTCAAGGACAATCAGAAATTGGCAATAAATGCAGGCCAAGCCAGCAACGCCCACATCCCACGAACGAATTAAGAAAAAGGTCAGAAGTGGGGATGTTCGCTGATGATTGCACGGTGTTCAATCCATTTGTAATTCCTCAGATAAATAATGAGTCCATGTCCGAATGCAACTAAACCAATACATTCAGACTTGGACTGACAAATGGCCAGCCAAGTGCCAGGCAATGACCATCTCCTACGAGACAGAATCTAACCATCTCCTCTTAACATTCAACGATGTTACTATTACTGAATCCTTTATGACCAACATCCTGTGGGTCACCACTGACCAGAAACTTAACTGGACCAGATACAAATGCTGTGGCTACAAGAGCAGATCAGAGGCTGGGAATTCTGTGGCAAATATCTCACTTCTTTATTCCCCAAGCCTGTCCACCATCTACTACAAGGCACAAGTCAGGATCACCACTTGTCTGGATGAGTGCAGTTCCAACGTTCAAGAAGCTTCACACCATCCAGGACAAAGCAGCCCGCTTGATTGGCGCCCCAACTAACACCACAAACATTCACTCCTTCCACCACCATGGAGCATGGCTGCAGCATGTACTAGCCTCAAAATTCACTGCAGCAACTTAACACAGCTCCTCTGACAGCAATTTCCAAATCCTGACCTCTACCACCCAGAAGAAAAAGATTAACAAGCGCATGGAACAGCACCACCTCAAGTTCCCCTCCAAGCCTCACGCCATCCTGACTTCTGCTTTGGTTGTGTCAGCATCATAGTAGTGGCAGAATATGAAAATCTATGAATGTGGTTAGCGCTAGCTAAAGCAGATATGATCTGCTGATATGGTAGTCATAATAATGAAAAACCTATGGAGATAATCTAAAGATGGGTCTTGAAAATTTCAAGTGATGGGGCTGTGACTATTTCCTTTGGCAGCTTGTTCCACTGTTGGATTGTTCTTGAAAAGAAAGATTTTTGATACCATTTGTTTCCAAGACAGGGTCTTTGCAGTTTATGTGAATGCCTATCTCATGTCTGATCATTGCCAGCGAGCACTAGGTTCTTGTTTCTGTCAATTCCCAACAGTTCATTCCATATTTTATAGAACATGGCCAGTCTACTTTTCTCCCTCCTTTGCTGTAGCGATTCACATTCCAAACCTTTGCTCAAGAATGTGACTTTGGTGCATTTCCCATACTGATTCGAGCAGAACTGTGCCACGTATCTTTGGATCACATCAAGCTTCTTTATATCTCGCCATATAAGAATCCCACACACAACCTGCACTACCCCAGGATTGGATGAACGAATGTTTGGTAAGCTGCAAAACTGATATTTTTGTTGCAATACCAAAGATTCCTCCTCAAAAATCTAAGAACCCTGTTTGCTTTGATTTTATCTGTTGAACGTGGAATCCCCACTGAAGACTGCTTGAAAGATGAATCCCCAGATATGGTAGAATATGCTTACAGCACTTAAAGCTATCTGTTGGAAATATATTACTGTTCCTCACTGTCGTTGGGTTAAAATCCTGGAACTTCCTGCCAAACAGCACTGTGGGTGTAGTGACACCAGATGGACTGAAGCGGTTCAAGAAGATAGCTCACCGCCACCTTCTCAAGGGCAATTAATGCTGGCCTTGCCAGTGACATTCCCATCCTATGAACAAATAAAGGTTGAGATCATCGAACAGCAGAGTGGGAATCAAATCTGGGATCCTTCTGATCTGTATGATTCAGCTGCTCACTGGAAAAACATGCTGACTTGTTGGAGGAACTTAAGGGCATTACATTTAAATTTGATTTCAATTAGTGCAATGGTTTGCAATAGTTAAACGAATACATACTATTTTCTGCAAAACAAAACAAAAGTACAATTGTGGGGGTTGAAATGGTGTAGCAGGTAGATGGCTTGATGCATCATTCAGAATGGCACATTGTGGTTGTGTTCTTGATTTGGCCCTGTGGTTCTCCACCATGCAGAGGTACTGCATTTCCCAGGAGGAAGAGAGCAACCTAACACTTTGAGTAAATGATTCTGAGTCACTTTCGCTCACCCAACTGTTACAGAGCAGCACTGCTCCAGACCTGGGAGCAAGTCATTTGCCCTTTACCTGAACCAAGGAATACTGCAGGGGAGACAGGACCACAACTAGGGGAGGGGTGGAGAAAATACAGATATAGCATTAAAGTTTTTTCCTCTTAATACATTTTTTGTTTACATCTCACATTAAAAAGCATATAAAACAAATACAATGAGCTTCTAAATCATAAGCTGTTACAAAGTCATGACTAAAACAAAATCCGGAGAGAGCTGTACATGGAAGATAAATCCCATTGAAAGCTTTCAGTGAATTCACCAATCCTACACAAAGTATCTTAACAAAAGGATGTGAAAGAGTTAGAAAGATAACAATTAAATGCAGTAACAATACCTCAAATGATACACTGGGTATGATCTGAACAGAAGATGGTGAAGGCATGAGTGTAGTTTCATTATCTGGCTGTAGGTGTGAAAACAGAAGTGAATGAAATAGGATAAATTATTAAATGGAAGAAAGGCGACAATAGTACTTTAAGACAATTTATTCCTTCATCTGTATGAAAAACTTCAAGGAGGCACCAGACAGAAAATAGCTTTGTTTTAGCATATTTCCATTCTTTCGAGATCTGCCATTTCACACTTCTCCTTACATCAACAGCTGCTAATATATGTATTGACTAAGGTGGCAGGGAGAGAACAAGAGGCAGAAGAAACAAATTGCTCAGAGGATCAGTGATGGTGCCTCTGTTTTCTTTTGGGAAAAACTCAGTGAAATTAGGCAACATTGATATATTTCTACTGTAACTAATGAGAAGGGCAAACAGCCCCAACATTTGGTACAAAAATTACCATGTTAATTCTTAAACAAAATAAGATTTTCAATGCCAAAGTGCACACAGTATGTCCTGCAATCAAATTCATTAACAGTATAGAGGTTTTCATTTGTTCATTTTATCTTGAGGGTGACCAAGTCTTTAGATAATGTTTGACAGAATTAATTTGCTCTATAACTTGAAGTTGTAATTTCGCAAGCTATAAAGTACTATCTTTCAAAGTATGTACTGATAGGTGTGTGATGCTTTACAACAAAATATACTGTTAGAGTTCAATGGAATCCCTGTTTAGCTGGTCACAAGATGAGTAAAGATATCTTGCAGGGTTAAAGAGATGCTGCCCCAAGTTTATATCTGTGCTGAAATGCATTAAATTACCTGCCCTAACACTTGCAGAGTTCTTGTCAACAATTAAAACCAGCTGAATCTCTTCCACTAATAAACCTAGTAAACAATACCTTTTTTCCCGTTGAGCGATTTTTAAAAAAATTAAACCTGAAAGTCTTTTTAATCATGACCATTTTAACCTGGAAGAGCACATACTAACTCAATCGTTGTACCTTTTGCCTCCACACTGCCACATTTCAGTTAGAAAAGAAATCTTGTGATAAATTTCCCGATATAACTGAGTTCATAGTTTTTTTTTTAAGCCAACTGAAGATGCACATAGCAGATGTAATGTAAGCTTGACTACTCTTCTATAACCTTTATTCTGTCTAAAATGCACAACTATGTACTCAGGGGTGCTGAGAAAGTCACTCCGTTTGAAAGGGAGTTGAAGAAAAGCTTTGAACCAATCTCTCAATGTGACTCAAATGCTACACTGAACAAGTGGTTCAGTTATTGCAAGGTTTGATTTTTAAAAAGCAAATTTCAACATTTTTTATAATTACTCTTCTTGCTTACATTCAGAATTACTCAAACCAAAGTATAAATAAGGACACAATCTCACACTGTTCTGTGTGAAGTACCAGAATTCAGTCATAAGAACTTACGAATTAGGAACAGGAGTAGACCTGTTACCACCATTTAATAAGATCTTGGCTGATCTGATTGTGGCCTCAACTTCACTTTCCCGCCTACCCCTGATGCCCTTTGACCCCATTGCTAGTCAAGAATTTATCTACCTCTGCCTTAAAAATATTCAATGAGTCTCAACCGTGCGATCCTTTGGAGACAAAGGCATTGTGGATATACAAGATCCACTTGATTATTTCAGTTGCATAATACAAGCTGCATCTTGGGTTAGGATTGTGAAAACAGGATACAGCATACATTTGCTGATTAAGAACCAGAAAACAGAGGATCATTGATTGGATAAGATGCAGTTGACAAAGCTGGCAAATTAAATCTAGTGGCAATAAACTGCTCCAAGGCCATAATTAGAATTGTATCTGCCAATGCTAAAGAAGTGTCTCAGCGATTCATGTTAATGTTAGAAATTCTCGCAATATCTATACAATGCACTTCCTGTGAGGATCCAAAGGGTTATCTTGCTGCATTGCATTATAAAATTAGTTGAGATTTAGAGGTTAAATTCTGTTCTGCTTGGTGTAATAAATGACTAAAAGGTTTCTTTGCAGTTTTGGATTAAAAGGATTTTGGTGAATGTTAACCAAACACTGCAGGAAGGGAAGATATACATAGAGAAAAATGTCAACAGTTAACACAATGCAATCAAGATTGATACAATTTATGCCAAAAAATGTATTCCTTATAAAAGCAACAAGAATAGCAACCATTAAATTCAACTGCTTGAAGTTAAAATGAACGTGAATCTAATGAAACCACTTAATTTTATAATAAAAACAAACATGCTTCCACAGTTTCTAGCTATATAAACAACGTTCTACGGTTAAGGATATTTCAAACATTAAGTAAAAAATACATACCTCATTTTCATATTCAAATTCCTCTTTATTCTTCTTTGAAGATTTTAGCTGTTGAGAAAAAAGGCAATACATTGAAGTTTAGACAGTTAGATTTTATTAAATACAAGTTTTTGTATGATAATACATATATTACTTTCAAAGTGTCTAGTATATAAAATACAGTATACACAGTAATGCAGGAATCTTACAAAGTGGACAGCTAATTTAATTGCAATCAAACACAACATCAAACATCACAGGCAAGCAGGTAGGTGATTGGTTTGGGAAGAAGCTACCTGTTTGATGAGTATCTGGTAAGTCACTGAAGTAGGTAAAGTGGGTTAGTAACTAAAGGGAAAGGTAAGGTCTACAATTTTTTTAATATAGTAAGTAGTGTTCTTTTTAGGGAAGCAAGGTCCCTAGTGTAAATAATCTCTAATTTTTGAGTAATTTAAAGGAGTGAATTAAGGGTAAGTCAGGGCAGCCCAGCAGCATGGAGTGCTCCTCCTGTGCAATGTGGGAAGTCAGGGACATTTCCAGTGTCCAGAGCAAACACGCGTGCAGGAAGTGTTTCCACATGCAGCTGTGGCTGGGGACACTGTGGAGCATCGCGAGGCTGAGATCGTCATGGATAGCATGCAAAGGGAGGTGGTCACACCGCAGGTAAAGACTGCTCAGGCAGAAAAGGAATGGGTGACCACCAGGCACAGTGGAAGAAATAGGCAGGTAGTGCTGGAGTCCCCTGGGTCCATCTCCCTCTCGAACAGATTTTCCGCTTTCGATACTGTTGGGGGAGATAGTTTCTCAGGGGAATGCAACAAGAGCCAAGTCTGTGACACCACGGGTGGCTCAGCTGCACAAGAGGGGAGGGAAAGAGTGGGAGAGCGTTAGGGATAGGGTTTTCTGTGGCCACAAACATGACTCCAGGATGGTATGTTGCCTCCCTGGTGCTAGGGTCAAGGATGTCACGGAGCGGCTGCAGGACATTCTGAAGGGGGAGGGTAAACAGTCAGAGGTCATGGTTCACATTGGTATCAACGACATAGGCAGAAAGAGAGATGAGGTTCTGCAACAAGAATTTAGGGAGCGAGGTAGCAGATTAAAAAGCAGGACCTCAAAGGTTGTAAACTCTGGATTATTCCTGGTGCCACATGCTAATGAGTACAGGAATAGGAGATTAGAGCAGATGAATGCATGGCTGAAGAGATGGTGCTTGAGGGAGGGCTTTAGTTTTCTGGATCACTGGGTCTGTTTCTGGCGAAGATGGGACCTGTACAAGTCGGACGGGTTGCACCTGAACCAGAACAGGAACAACATCCTTGCAGGGAGGTTTGCTAGTGCTGTTGAGGGTGGGGGGTTAAACTAATTTGGCAGGGGGGTAGGATACAGACTGGAGGTACAGTAGGGCGAGATGCACAGCCAAATACAGAAGAGAAACTAAGTCTGTTTGGAAGGCACAAGTGAATAATGCAAGGCTGGATTACATATATTTTAACACAAGGAGTCTTACAAGGCAGATGAGTTGAGGACGTTGATTAAGACATGGGAATATGATTTTATTGCTATCAGACATGATTGAGGGAAGGGCAGGACTAGCAACTCAATATTCCAGGTTATAGAATCTTCAGGCGTGACCGGGGGTGCGGGGTGGTGCAAAGAGGAGGTGGCATTGCACTGCTGATTAAGGAGTTAATTACTGCAATAAGGAGGGATGATATCTTAGAAGGTTCTTCAAATGAGACCATATGCGTAGAACTTAAAAACAAAAAGGGGGCAATCACTTTGCTGGGAGTGTACAACAGGCCTCCAAACAGTCAGGGAGAGATAGAGGAGCAGATATGTAGGCAAATCTCTGAGAGGTGTAAAAATAATAGGGTAATAATTGTAGGGATTTCAACTTCCCCAATATTAACTGAGATAGTCTTAGTGCAAAAGGCTTAAAGGGGGAGGAATTCTTAAAATGCATATAGGAGAGCTTTTTGAGCCAGCGCATAGAAAGTCCTACAAGAGAAGGGGCAGTACTGGACCTAATCTTAGGGAATGAAGCCGGATAAGTGATAGAAGTGTCAGTGGGGGAGAATTTTGGGGATAGTGATTATAACGCTAAGATTTAAGGTAGTTATGGAAAGGACAAAGATTGACCAGAAATAAAGGTACTGAATTGGGGGAAGGCCGATTTCAATATGTTAAAACAGGATCTGGACAGAGTGGACTGGCAGCAGCTATTGTAGAAAAGTCTACGTCAGACCAGTGGCAGTCATTCAAAAAGGAAATAGTGTGTTCAGGGCGAACGTGCTCCCGTAAAGGTGTGGGGTAGGACTGCCAAGTTCAGGGAATCGTGGATGTCAAGGGATATAGAGGATTGGACAAGGAACAAAAAGGAGGCTTATGGCAGATTCAGAGGGCTGAAAACAGCAGAGGCCCTAGAGGAGTATAGAAAGTGTGTGTGTGTGGGCATGGGGGGGTACTTAAAAAAAGTAATTAGGAGAGCAAAGAGGTGGCATAAAAAAACACTGGCGGGCAAGATAAAGGAAAATCCCAAGGTGTGTTGTAAGTATATGAAGGGCAAGAGGATAACCAGGGTAAGAGTAGGGCCCATTACGGACCAAAGAGGCAATGCATATGGGGAGCCAGAGGACGTAGGTGAGGTTTTAAATGATTACTTTTCATCTGTGTTCACTATGGAGCAGGACGATATAGGTGTAGAGATCAGGGAGGGGGATTGTAATATACTCGAACAAATTAGCATTGAAAAGCATGAGGTATTAGTGGTTTTAGCAGGCTTAAAAGTGGATAAGTCCCCAGGCCCAGATGAGATGTATCCCAGGCTGTTATGTGAGGCAAGGGAGAAGGCAGGGGCTCTGACACAAACTTTCAAATCCTCTCTGGCCACAGGAGAGGTGCCAGAGGACTGGAGGACAGCGAATGTGGTACCATTATTCAAGAAGGGTAGCAGGGATAAACCAGGTAATTACAAGCCAGTGAGTGTAACATCAGTGGTAGGGAATCTATTGGAAACAATTCTGAGGGACAGGATTAATCGCCACTTGGAGAGGCAGGGATTAATCAAGGATAGTCAGCATGGCTTTGTCAGGGGGAGATCATGTATAACAAATTTGATTGAATTACTCTAGGAAGTGACTAGGTGTGTAGATGAGGGTAAAGTAGTTGATGTAGTCTACATGGATTTCAGTAAGGCTTTTGATAAGGTCCCGTATGGGAGATTGGTCAAGAAGGTAAGAGCCCATGTGGGGGATCCAGGGTAATTTGGCAAATTGGATCCAAAATTGGCTTAGTGGCAAGAGGCAGAGGGTGATGGTCAAGGGTTGTTTTTGCGATTGGAAGCCTGTGACCAGTGGTGTACCGCTGGGATCGATGCTGGGACCCTTGTGTTTGTAGTGTACATTGATGATTTAGATGTGAATATATGAGGCATGATCAGTAAGTTCATAGATGACACAAAAATTCGTGGTGTCGTAGTGAGGAGTGTGAGAATAAGAAACACTGAAATGTTGTTTCTACAGCTTGTGGAAAATTACCAAGAAGTCATTTTCACACAACATAATGAAATCACTGAAAAAGAGAACTGATAAGGGTATGTAAGTAAAGACCTTGAGACAGTACAGCAGTTAAAAATTGTGCTTAGGCAGAGAAATGAGAAACAGCAAGAGTTAGAACAAAGGATGTAGTGAATAAGAAACTGCCCCACTAAGATAAAGGCTGACAGCTGCAAGTTAAAATACACAATGGAGAGCCAAATAAGGTAAAACAAAAACAAGAGTTAGGGGCTGGAAAGTTAGAGTAGGGGGAGAAGTAAACAGAGGAGGAGACTGTAGCAACTATAGGATAGGTTAGTGTCATAATATGTTATAACCAATAATGTAAACTAAAGGCGTGGAAAAATGGATTTGTATTGTATAAACATGAACTGAATATGTTGATCGGTGTGCCTGCTTGTAGGACACCCGATCTTGCAAGAACGTTAAATAAACTTACTTCTTCAGAGTTTGACTTGGTGTAAATTATTATTAAGTGGGCTACGTTTCTCACAGGAGGAAAGCCTTAGATTACAGGACGATACAGATGGGCAGAGCGGTGGCAAGTGGAATTTAATCCTGAGAAGTGTGAGGTGATGCATTTTGGGAGGACTAACAAGGCAAGGAAATATACAATGGATGGCAGGACCCTAGGAAGTACAGCGGGCCCTCGGTGTACTTGTCCATAGATCACTGAAGGCACAGGTAGATAAGGTAGTTAGGACCGCATATGGGATGCTTGCTTTTATTAGCCGAGGCACAGAATATAAGAGCAGGGAGGTTTTGATGAAGCTGTATAAAACGCTAGTTAGGCCACAGCTGGAGTGCTGCGTACAGTTCAATGTGAGGAACTTCAATATCCCTGCAGCCAAGATATTCTAACCAGCCCTTAAGCTAAGTTTGAAGCACATACTTAATCATGCAATGAAAGGGAAAGTGATTTTTGATATTCAAATACAATCCTGAAACAATGCTTGGCATTAGCAAAAGACCAAGATGGCCTTAGAGCCCATTGAGTTCATGCCAGCTCTCTGTACAGCAATCCAGTCAGTCCAATTCTCCTGTTCTATCCCTGTCACCCTGCAACTTTATGTCCTCCCAAGTGTCATCCAATTTCCTTTTGAAATCATTCATTGTTTCCGCTTCCACCAGTCTCAAAGGCCGCGAGTTCCGGGCCATTACCACTCGCTGCATACAAAAGTTCTTCCTCATATTGCCCCTGTATCTCTTGCCCAAATCTTAAATCTGTGTCCCCTAGTCCTTGTATGAACAGCTAATGGGAACAGATTTTCTTTGTCCAGCTTTTCTAAACCTACCATAGTCTTGTCAATATCTCTCAGATCCCCCCTTAACCTCCTTTGCACCAACGAGAACAACCCCAATTTCTCCAATCTAACCTTGCAACTAAAATCCCTCATCCCTGCAACCATCCTGGTAAATTTCCTCTGCACCCTCGAGGACTGTCACATCCTTCCTAGTGTGTTGACCACTATTGTACAATAGTCTAGTTGTGGCTAACCAGAGCTTTACAATGGTCCAGCACAACTTCCCTGCATTTGTACTCAATGCCTCTATTTATTGAAGCCTAAGATTCCACAGGCTTTACTAACCACTCTCTCAATATATCCTGCCACCTTCAAAGATCTTTTTTTTTTATTCATTCACGGGATGTGGGCGTCGCTGGCCAAGCCAACATTTATTGCCCATCCCTAATTGCCCTCGAGAAGGTGGTGGTGAGCTGCCTTCTTGAACCGCTGCAGTCCATGTGGGGTAGGTACACCCACAGTGCTGTTGGGAAGGGAGTTCCAGGATTCTGACCCAGCGACAGTGAAGGAACGGCGATATAGTTCCAAGTCAGGGTGGTGTGTGACTTGGAGGGGAACTTGCAGGTGGTGGTGTTCCCATGTATTTGCTGCCCTTGTCCTTCTAGTTGGTAGAGGTCGCGGGTTTGGAAGGTGCTGTCGAAGGAGCCTTGGTGCATTGCTGCAGTGCATCTTGTAGATGGTACACACTGCTGCCACTGTGCGTCGGTGGTGGAGGGAGTGAATGTTTGTAGATGGGGTGCCAATCAAGCGGGCCGCTTTGTCCTGGATGGTGTCGAGCTTCTTGCGTGTTGTTGGAGCTGCACCCATCCAGGCAAGTGGAGAGTATTCCATCACACTCCTGACTTGTGCCTTGCAGATTGTGGACAGGCTTTGGGGAGTCAGGAGGCGAGTTACTCGCCTCAGGATTCCTAGCCTCTGACCTGCTCTTGTAGCCACGGTATTTATATGGCTACTCCAGTTCAGTTTTTGGTCAATGGTAGCCCCCAGGATGTTGATACTGGGAGATTCTATGCACATGAATTCCTAGGTCCCTCTATCCCGATGCACTCTTTAGAACGGTGCCATTTCGATAATGCTGTTTCCTATTCCTTCTGCCAAAATGCATAATGTCATACTTCTCTGCATCAAATTCCATCTGCCATTTGTCAGCCCATTCTGCTAGTCTCTGTCCTGTTGCAGTCAATTGGGATCACATTCACTGCTTGCCACACCTCCAAGTTTGGTACCATTGGCAAATTTTGAAATTTTACTCTATCCTAATATCCAAGTCATCAAAAAAGCAGATGTCCTAGCACTGAACCCTGAAGAACACCATTGTCTGAAAAATAACCATTTACCACGATTTGCTGCTTTCTGTCCTAAAGCCAATATTTTAATCCAAGCTTGGCACTGATCCTCCTATTCCATGAACCTCAATTTGGTTAGCGTTCTATTTGGCACTTTGTCAAATACTTTCTTAAAATATATATAGACAACATTCACTGCATTCCCTTCATCAACCTTCTAATTAAATTCTTTGATGAAATAACAGAATAGTCAAACATGATCTGCGTTTTAACAAATCTGTGCTGATTGTCCTTAATTAGCTCAAACTTCTCCAAGCGCCTGTTAATTTTTGCCTGGTTCTAAAATATTACCCACCACTGATGATAAACTGACTATCCTATAGTTACTAAGAATGTCCTTACACCCAGTCTTGAACAAAGGGGCACATTTGCCACTTTCCAATCCTCTGGCACATTCCCCGTATTTAGGGAAGACTAGAGAATACTTGGCATCAGGTGGCAGGACTATATCTCCAACACAGAAGTCCTTGAAGCGGCCAACATCCCCAGCTTATACACACTACTGAGTCAGCGGCGCTTGAGATGGCTTGGCCATGTGAGCCGCATGGAAGATGGCAGGATCCCCAAAGACACATTGTACAGCGAGCTCGCCACTGGTATCAGACCCACCGGCCGTCCATGTCTCCGTTATAAAGACGTCTGCAAACGCGACATGAAATCGTGTGACATTGATCACAAGTCGTGGGAGTCAGTTGCCAGCATTCGCCAGAGCTGGCGGGTAGCCATAAAGACAGGGCTAAATTGTGGCGAGTCGAAGAGACTTAGTAGTTGGCAGGAAAAAAGACAGAGGCGCAAGGGGAGAGCCAACTGTGCAACAGCCCCAACAAACAAATTTCTCTGCAGCACCTGTGGAAGAGCCTGTCACTCCAGAATTGGCCTTTATAGCCACTCCAGGCGCTGCTTCACAAACCACTGACCACCTCCAGGCGCGTATCCATTGTCTCTCGAGATAAGGAGGCCCAAAAGAAAAAAAGAGACGAATATGGCAAGCTCTTTTTATTTATTTAGAGATACAGCACTGAAACAGGCCCTTTGGCCCAACGAGTCTGTGTCGACCATCAACCACCCATTTATACTAATCCTACATTAATCCCATATTCCCACCTTCCCTCAATTCCCCTACCACCTACCTATACTAGGGGCAATTTATAATGGCCAATTTACCTATCAACCTGCAAGTCTTTGGCTGTGGGAGGAAACCGGAGCACCCGGCGAAAACCCACGTGGTCACAGGGAGAACTTGCAAACTCCGCACAGGCAGTACCCAGAATCGAACCCGGGTCGCTGGAGCTGTGAGGCTCCAGTGCTAACCACTGCGCTGCCCTATCTCCATCCCAACTTTCTTTAGCAACCTGGGATGCAAACCATCCACACCAGGTGACTTATTCGCTCTAACCATAGCCAGCCTTTCCAGTACATCCTGCCCATCAATTTTCACCCATTATATTACTTCTGCCATCTCCATTTCTACCAATATTTCGTCAGCATCCTCTTCCTTAGCAAAAACTGATACAAAGTAATCAAGGTGTTGCTATGGGTAACCGCATGGGCCTAGTTATGTCTGTCTTTTTGTGGGATATGTCGAACATTCCTTGTTCCAGTCATACTCAGGCCCCCTCCCCCAACTCTTTTTCCGGTACATTGATGACTGTATCGGTGCCATTTCCTGCTCCCGCCCTGAACTGGAAAATTATCAACTTTGCTTCTAATTTCCACCCTTCTCTCACCTTTACATGGTCCATCTCTTACACTTCCCTTCCTCGACTTCTCTGTCTCCATCTCTGGAGATGGACTGTCTACTAATATCCATTATAAGCCTACCGACTCCCACAGCTACCTCGACTACACTTCTTCACACCCTACCTCCTGTAAGGACTCCATTCCATTCTCCCAGTTTCTCCATCTCCGACGCATCTGCTCTGATGATGCTACCTTCCACGACAGCGCTTCTGATATGTCTTCCTTTTTCCTCAACCGAGGATTCCCCCCCCCCACTGTGGTTGACAGGGCCCTCAACCGTGTCCGGCCCATTTCCCGCACCTCTATCCTCACCCCTTCCCCTCCCTCCCAGAGCCGCGACAGGGTTCGCCTTGTCCTCACTTTCCACCCCATCAGCCTCCATATAAAAATGATCATCCTCCGCCATTTCCGCCACCTCCAGCGTGATGCCACTACCAAACGCATCTTCCCCTCTCTTCCCATCAGCATTCTGAAGGGATCGTTCCCTCCGTGACACCCTGGTCCACTCCTCCATTACCCCCACCACCTCGTCCCCTTCCCACAGCACCTTACCCTGAAAACGCAGGAGGTGTAATACCTGCCCATTTACCTCCTCTCTCCTCACTATCCCAGGCCCCAAACACTCCTTTCAGGTGAAGCAGCGATTTACTTGTACTTCTTTCAATGTAGTATACTGTATTCGCTGCTCACAACGTGGTCTCTTCTACATTGGGGAGACCAAGCGCAGACTGGGTGACCGCTTTGCGGCACACCTCTGCTCAGTCCGCAAGCATGACCCCAAACTTTCGGTTGCTGGCCATTTCAACACTCCCCCCTGCTCTCATGCTCACGTCTCTGTCCTGGGATTACTGCACTGTTCCAGTGAACATCAATGCAAGCTCGAGGAACAGCATCTCATTTACCGATTAGGTACACTACAGACTGAACATTAAGTTCAATAATTTCAGAGCATGACGGGCCCCCCATTTTACTTTTATTTTTAGTTATTCTTTCTTTTTTACATTTTTTTGTTTATTTTATTTTATCTTAGTTTGTTCAGTTTGCCTACCCACTGTTTTTTTCATGTTTGTACTTGTGGCTTTTCAGTTTTCAGTCCGTTAACACCCTATCTGTACTAATGCTTTGTCTTTCAACACACAATTAACATATTGTTTGCCTTTGCTCCATGACCTTCTGGTCGGTTATTCTCTGTGACCTTGTCCTATCTACACCTTCACCTTTGTTATCTCTTGCCCCACCCCGCTTTAACTTGCTTAAAACATTTCACATTTCTAGTATCTGCTAGTTCTGAAGGGTCACTGACCTGAAATGTTAACTCTGCTTCTCTCTCCACAGATGCTGCCAGACCTGCTGAGTATTTCCAGCATTTCTTGTTTTTATTTCAGATTTCCAGCATCCGCAGTATTTTGTTTTTATCACTCATGTATTCTAGTCTTGTCCTGCGGCTCTAAACAGATATCACCTTTCTTGTCCCCAATAGGCCCCACTCCGCCGATAACTATTCTACATGCCAGATGATTTTTGGGTGACCTTTTATGCCATTCTATTTTCATATTCTCTCTCTGCCAGTTTTATTTTCCTCTTCACTTCCCCTCTCAACTTATTGTATTTTGCATAGATTTTGAACAGATCTAGCAACTCAAAACTGGGCATCCATGAGGTGCTGTGGGCCATCAGCCGCAGCAAATTGTACTCAACCACAATCTGCAACCTCATGGCCTGGCATATCCCCCAATTTGCCATTGCCATCAAATCAGGGGACCAATTCTGGTTCAATGAAGAGTGCAGGAGGGCATGCCAGGAGCAGCACCAGGCATACTGAAAAGTGAGGTGTCAGCCTGGTGAAGCTACAACACAGGACTACTTGCATGCCGAACAGCAGAAGCAGCATGCGATAGACAGAGCTAAGCGATCCCACAACCAACGGAAGAGATATAAGCTCTGCAGTCCTGCCACATCCAGTTGTGTATGCTGGTGGACAATTAAACAACAGAAGGTGGAAGCTCCATAAATATCCCCATCTTCACCAATGCACATCAATGCAAAAGACAAGGCTGAAGCATTTGCATCCATCTTCAGCCAGAAGTGCTGAGTAGATGATCCATCACTGCCTCCTCCTGAGGTCCACAGCATCACAGATGCCAGTCTTTAGCCAATCCGATTTACTCCACAAGATAGAGAAATGGCTAAAGGAACTGGATACTGCAAAGGCTATGGGCCGACAACATTCCGGCAAAAGTATCGAAGACTTGTGCTCCAGAACTAGCTGTGCCTCTGGCCAAGCTGTTCCAGTACAGCTACAACACTGGCATCTACCTGGCAATGTGGAAAACTGCCGAAGTATGTCCTGTACACAAAAAGCAGGACAAATCCAACTCAGCCAATGACCGCCCCATCAGTCTACTCGCGATCATCAGCAAAGTGATGGGAGGAGTCAACAGTGCTATTAAGCAGCACTTGCTCAGCAATAAACTGCTCGCTGATGCTCAGTTTGCATTCCGCCAAGGCCAACTACTGACCTCATTACAGCCTTGGTCCAAACATGGACAAAAGAGCTGAACTCCAAAAGGTGAGGTGAGTGTGACTGCCCTCGATATCAAGGCAGCATTTGACCGAGTATAGCACCAAGCAGCCCTAGCAAAACTGGAGTCAGCAGGAATCGGGGAAAAATCTCTGCCCGTTGGAGTTACACCTAGCACAAAGAAAGATTGTTGTGGTTGTTGGAGGTCAATCATCTCAGTCCCAGGACATCACTGCACGAGCTCCTCAGGGAAGTGTGCTAGGCCCAATCATCTTCAGCTGCTTCATCACTGACCTTCCCTCCATCATAAGGTCAGAAGTGGGGATATTCACCGACGACTGCACAATGTTTAGCACCATTCGCGACTCCTCAGATACTGAAGCAGCCCGTGTCCACAAGTAGCAAGACCTGGACAACATTCAGGCTTGGGCTGATAAGTGGCAAGTAACATTCGTGCCACACAAATGCCAGTCAATGACCGTCTCAAACAAGAAAGAATCTAACTATTTCCCCTTGATGTTCAATGGCATTACCATCGCTGAATTTTCCCACTCTCAACATCCTGGGGTTTACCCAGACCAGCCACATAAATACTGTGGCTACAAGAGCAGGTCAGAGGCTGGGAATTCTGCGGCATGTAACTCACCTCCTGACTCCCCAAAGCCAGTCCAACTCTCCACTTGCCTGGATGGGTGCAGCTCCAACATACAAGAAGCTTGACACCATCCAGGACAAAGCAGCCCGCTTGACTGGCACGCCATGCACCACCTTCAACATTCACTCCCTCCACCACCGATGCACAATAGCAGCAGTGTGTACCATATACAAAATGCACTGCAGCAACTCACCAAGGCTTCTTCGACAGCACCTTCCAAACCCGCGACCTCTACCACCTAGGACAAGGGCAACAGATGCACGGGAACACCACCCGCGAGTTCCCCTTTAAGTCATCCTGACTTGGAACTATATTGCCATTCCTTCACTGCCACTGGGTTAAAATCCTGGAACTCCCTTCCTAATAGCACTGTGGGTATACCTACATCCCAGAGGCTGCAGCTGCTCAAGAAGACAGCTCACCACCACCTTCTCGAGGGCAATTAGGGATGGGCAACAAATGCTGGCCTAGCAAGTGACACCCACATTCCACGAACAAATAAAAACATACTCATCAAGGAAGTTCTCTTGAATACATTTCAGAAATTCCCCACCCCTCTTTTCCCTTTACTGTCTGATTAGTTACCCAAATATTAATTGGGATAAAGTCCCCTAATATCCCCACTCTATAGTTTGTGCACATCTGTGATTTACCTGTAGATTTGTTCCTCTCTCTCACTATTTGGAGGCCTATAGAATACCCCCAAGTAGGGTGATCATACCCATTTTGCTTCTCAACTCTTAACTAAATGGATTATTTCCTTGCTCCCTCAGACATCCTCTCTTTCCAACACTACAATGTCTTCCCTAATCAGTACTGCCGCCCCACCTTCCTTTTCTCCTTCCGTCTTTTCTGAACACTTTATATCAGTCAATAATAAATGCCCAGTCCTCAACATTTTTAAGCAGTTATTACCACTACATCATATTCTCATATGGCCATTTGTGCTTGTAGCTCACCAATCTTATTCACCACACTTTGTGCATTTACATACATGCATTGTAAACCTGCCTTTATATTCCTCATAGTCCTTCCTTGTCTGCTCCTTTCTAATATGGAACGACTACTTTCTCCAATATTATCCAACACTTCCACTCCTTCATGCACCTTATTCCTCTTTTCTTATTCGACATACTGGTACCAACTCCCCTGCCAATTTAGTTTAACATTCCCCAACCACACCAGTGAACCTCTCCACGAGAACATTGGTCCCAGTCTTGGTATGGTGCAACCTGTCCATTTTGAATAGGTGCCTCCCATCCCAGAACTGGTCCCAATGCGCCAAGAATCTGAAGCCCTCCCTCTTGCACCAAGCCTTAAGCCATGCACTGATCCTTCCTATCTTCCTAGTTCTACTCTCACTGGTGAGTTGCACTGCAAGTAATCCAGACATTACTCGCATTTGACTAGGATTAAGCTGGACTATGGTGGGCCAATATCCTAGCAGTGTGGATATGGGGCCAATATTTAACTTGTATGAGAAATTTATATAGAAAACAATTAGTTCTGCCTTATTTGTTTTAACCATACGCCAAATTGCAGATTTGATAGATAACCAGATTAAAAGAATTTTTCTCGAACATACCAGCCAAGCAGCAATACGGACCTTTAAAGTCATGTTAGTAACTCTTTAGAGGATAATTACATTTCAATGCACTAACATGCCATTTTATACTTTAAAACTGAACAGTTTCTCTGGTTATGTTAAGAGGGAGGCACCAGTCGTGATCAATAATCCTTTGCTCCCAATAATCGCACCACTCAGTTTACCAAAAACAAAAAAGCATCAAAAATGTATGAAGAGTTGATCCCAACTCTTCAAATGCTTGATTTCCAGTTGTTTTTATAAAATGAAACGATATTTTCCAACACCTTACTTACCTGAAAGGCTAGGACAGGAATCTTTATACTGTGTACCAATGAAGTAAAATAAAACTCCATGGATTGACACGATTTCTTTATAAATTAACTTTAAGCATTTTATTTAAGAAACTAAGTGGGGGGGGGGGGGGAAGAAAGAGAGCGGGGAGGCTCACTTTTTACAGCTGAAAAGTTAGACAAAATAATTCAGGAAATAGTGAACAGGTGATGTTAGTTCGGATTTTAAAAGGTTTAAACATTTATAGGCAAAAAACTGAGGATGGTTATTCATTCAATTTTTGATGTCCTGGGAAAGAATAACTTTATAATTAAAGACTATATTGACTTCAGTCGAGTAGATTAAGTTTTACAACATTCAATGTCAACAGCAGAGCCTGACTGTGAACCAGAATTTTAACAAAACATTAGGCTGCGAGGCCTGTGCCAGCAACAAAGCTGCATTTTATGGCAAAGAAATATGATGTTGCACTTCAGAGTCTTGAAAAGAGGCTCATTTCCACCCCAGAGCTGAGCTCCCCCATGTAAAATAGACACATCAATAATCCAGTGATCTGGTTGACTCAAATGGGTTTCTTAATAAAAGATTACAGTAGTACAAGTTTTGCAACTGGCAATTTTTGGGTGGGGGGGGGGGGGGGGGGGAGGAGGAGGAGAATATCTGTCCCCATGCATAATAAGCCACAATCTTATGGCCGAACAGGCTAGAGGGGCTAAATGGCCTATTCCTGTATTCCTATGGTTTGCTGGGTAGTTCATCACTGCTGCACTTTTTTGTCCATCAGTACTTTATATTATTAGTTGCTGCCATTAAGTGATGAGGGCTAGAATTCCTTTGGAGGTTTAAGTGAGGAAGAGGAGTTCACAAAGGGACAACAAACAACTTATATTTATATAGTGTCTTTAACAGAATAAAACTTCCCAAGACGCTTTCCAAGAGCATTATGAAGCGAAGTACGACACTGAGCCACAAAAGGATATATCAAGTCAGATGACCAAAAGCTAGGTCAAAGAGGTCGGTTTTAATGAGGATCTTAAAGGAAGAAAGTGAGGTGGAGAAGTGTAGGTAGGACATCCCAGAGCTTGGGGCCTAGGCAACTGAAGTCACGGCCACCAAAGGCAGAGCAATTAAAATCAGAGATGCACAAGAGGTCAGTGTTAGAGAGAACAGATATCATGGATTATTGTGCGGCTGGACGAGATTACAGAGATAGGGAGGGGCGAGGCCATGGAAGGATTTGAAAACAAGGGCTGGGATTTTATGAGTCCCACGGCACTTCCGACGGCAGGACCAGAAGTTGCTGTAACTTCCACTTCTGCCAAATTTCCCATGCAATCTTATATGTAAATGACTCATGCGATGACGGGCATGGGAGCCACATGGGATCATACAGCAGGGGTGGCCTTACATTGGTGGAACCTGCTGTCACTAGCCCAAGCACCATGATCGTCACAGATAAAAAATTGAGCTTGCAGCCTCAAAGATCATCGGCCTTTCTTTCATACAAGTATCTTCAATTAACCTAAATTGAAGCTTTTACTGAAATCAAAAATTTTTTGCCTCCCTTATTTTGTGAAAGTCACCACCAACTTCATATCATTCATTTTCCCTGCAGCAAAAGAGAGTCAAATGTCAGCCAGTAGGCAGAGGCCAGCCCCACAGTTCAGTGATGCCCCCCCTGTAGTTTATCCTCCAGGCCATCAGGGAAAGGCAGGAGGTCCTCTTCCCTACAGATAGAAGACGACCCCCTGGCTCATCAAGGCAGCCTGGATGGAGGTAGCAGAGGAGGTCTCGAACTGTGGGGTGACATGCAGAACATGGGTACAGTGCTGCAATTACATCAGTGACTTGCTTAGCTCGGTGAAGCTAGGTGATCTTGGTGAAGCAGCTCCATTGTTTTCCTCCCTGGCTCCATCTCTTTAAGGCAGAGGATACATAAGGAATACATTGGTGTGCGCGAGCAACCTTGGTGCGATTCACTAAATGATTTTACACCAAGATGAAGATTGACATTGTTTATGTGCTTGGATGTGTCGTACGAAAGCTACTGCAGAATCAATGATGTTGATGCATGAATGAAATGGTTGTGATGCATCTTTGCCATGTCCTGAAAATCTGCACCGTCTCAAGCAGGATAAACGCAGCCAGAACCAGCACAATCATTCCCTCTGCTAACCAGCACCCTCACTTTGCCCCATAGCTCCCTTTAGGCCCTTGCCAAATATCTTCACACTGTGATGCTATAAACCACACACCACTCCTGCAGCCGACAGCACGCAGCTTCAGCAACCAATCAACACCTTAGTGCTCCACTCCACCCTCCCCTGCTCCTCCATGCGCCCAATCTCATCCTTCCCTCGGCAAGTAGCCTCCCCTGCTCCTCCATGCAACCAATTAAGTCCCTCCCTGTGTACTCTGGCCTGATTCTCCATGTGGCCCACCACCCCCCCATGCCTTCGCTACCATTCCTTGCTGGTGCCGAATCTGGAAGCAAACATCCTTTCCAATGCTGGCATGGAGGCAAACATCCCACCTCACAAACCACCAAATCCGCTCTTGCACAGCCCATAAAATTCCACAAAAGGATGAGAATTTTAAAATCAAGACACTGCTCGACAGGGAGCCAATGTAGGTCAGAGAGTACTGGGGTGAGAGGGGAACGTGAGAGGGTGCAAGTTATGAAAGGGCAGCAGAGTTTGGATGACATCAAGTTTACGAAGAGCAGAATGTGGGAGATCAGCCAGCAATGCATTGGAATAGTCAATTCTAGAGGTAATGAAGGCAGGAATGAGCTGAGACAGGGGCGAAGTCGGCAAATACAGGTTCAATTGTATCAAAATCATTTTAATGGCACATCATTACCAAAGTATCATGCTTGCTGACCTCACAGCATGCTCCTGGACATGAGTCCCATCTTTGATGCCTCTGCTGAACGACGCAACTACGCAACTAGAACACATCTGTAATCTGCTGCAGGATGGCCTATAGACAACACCTGGAACCTGGGCAGCTCTGTTCACAGGACTGAAGGTTACTACAGCATTAAGCTTTCATATAACTGATCCTTACAAGTCACAACAGAAAACCTCTGACAGTCTACATGGATCCAATAAGTGCCAAATGTTGGCACAGAAGGGCTGCACAGGGGTGGTTGCGAAGAATACAGTGTTAACGAAGTACGAAATTTGGGAATTTGGTGCAGAGGGGGAAGGAGGTGCTGCTTTTTATTTTCACCTGTAATACTTGTGGAAGTTTGTGCAATAAGTATTTGAAATTTTTGTCCACTGCTGAGTGTAAGTTAGTGTTGTTACGGTCATGTGGTGAGGGGTGTGGGTGGTTCCCACCGTTCAACACCCACCTGACCGCAGCAAGTGTTTTTGTTATTAGAGTTTAACAGATTTGTGTTTTATTTGTCAAATGAACAGACAGCGACATGTTTTCTTGTAGGTTTACAACAGAATATTATTTATTGAGCAACAGGCCTTATCCTGAAATTGTCGCATCATACACACACACGAGACAGAGATGAAAAGGGGTAAGTGATTTTCAAGTGAGGTAGGGTTTTGGGGTTCACGACAAACCTGCTGAATTCTCTCAGAAGGCAACTTCTTGTTGGTTGCTAGCCTGAGGTGTTTGTAGGTTGCTCTCTTGGTTGAAAGTTCAGTTTGAAGACAAAGGATCACTTTTAACTCACTGCTGCACAGTTTAAAAACTATAGAATTTACAGCAGGGCGCCTCCTTTCTGGCTTGCTGGATTTTCTCCGAGCTCTTAGCTGTACAAGCTTCTTGTTGATGCTTCTTTCTGGGTCTCTCTCGCGCTCTGTTGGGCTACCTTTTTAAGCTAACAGTTTGTTACATCACTCTGGTAGGAGACACTTTGGTCTCTCCCACATGGTGATCACACAATGGCCCAGGATGAGAATAATCTGGTTATGTTTCCACGGCATAGCTTCTTTGTTTCAGTTGTCACGGAACTGGTTTTTTTTCCCCGTTAAAAATATTGTGCCTTTAAGACTGAGCAGTGTGCTGGCAGCTGCACCTGTTTCCTGGGCCACATCAGGAGGGAGGTCACATGGTGTACTGTAACTTTTAACTGAGTGAAAACAAGCTAAAACCAGTTTGAACTGGTAGTCCTGCAAAGCATGGTTGCCTTGGAAGACGACAATTCTCTCAACAGAAATTCTACAATGAGCTACAGGTTGTGTTAATTGCCTACAGAGAAAAAAAAACCCTTGGAAGAGAACTTTTGTATTGATGGAGGTAGCAAAATTCCTTTTCTTTGCTTCCAATTTAAGAAGTCTTTGCTTCAAGATTGACTCTCGACTGATTGTGTTTTTTGGAATTCGCAGTAAAGTTTCGACTGAAAGACTACCAATTTTAAAATTCAAATATAGACCTGTTGTTATACTCAGTGTTGAAAGAACTGTGTTACACTTGCTGCAGCTGAAGTGCTTTGAATGCCTATCAAGTAAAGACTGTTCATCGAATTCGCATGGAGACTTAGAGTGGCATCTGATTGTTCTAATCTGCACACCTTATCAACCAGGAACGTAACTCAAAAGACTTACAACCCAGTTATTTATTTATTCTTAAGAAACAGCTAATTTTTTTTTAAATTCTATTTTTAAAACCAGTTAACTGTTAGTTTTTGAATGTGTATGAGAGAATGGGGGAAGTTAGGATAAATAAGTAGTAACAAGGTCTTTAGGCATAGGTATACCTTAATATGTCCCCCGATTTAGATTTGAGGGGGGTGATCTTCTTGATGGTTGGCCCAAGAGCTCTCTTCATGCCATCATACATTCCTCTGATGTTTCCGGTGTCTGAGGCCAGCTGAATATGACTGCATAGGTGTTGCCAGTAGTCGTTTGCGCAACGCCTAGCTGTTCTTTGTGCAGTACTTCTGGCTGCTTTAAGTGCTGCGGATGTTAAATCGCTGGGGGCTTTCTTGTAGTTCAAAAGTGCAATGCGCTTAGCGGCTATGACAGGTTCCAGCTCTTCATTATGAGATTGAAACCAGTCTGCATTTCTCTTCGCACTTTTGCCGTAGGTGGTCAAAGCTGACTCATAGATGGCGTCTCTGATGTGGGCCCACTTGGTCTCAGCATCCCCTGTGGGAGTGTTTTGAAGGGCTGTTACAAGTGAATTTAGAAATTTTTGTAACAGCTGTGGGTGAGAAATTCTGCTCGTGTTGATGCGCGGGTGGCCCTTCTGCTTGGAATGATGCAACTTCTTTGGTCTGAGTCTAACCTTGCTGCACACCAGGGAGTGGTCGGTGTCGCAGTCCGCACTGTGGAAGCTGCGTGTGATTTGAACACTGTTTAAGGCGGCTCGCCTTGTGACAATGAGGTCTAGCTGGTGCCAACGACGTGATCTTGGGTGCCTCCATGAAACCTGGTGACAGGGTTTAGTGTGAAAGAACGAGTTGGTGATGCAGAGGTTATGATAGGTACACAACTCAAGCAGTCTCTGCCCGTTCTCATTCATCCTTCCAACGCCATAGCGCCCAAGGCAGGAGGGCCATGAGTCATGGTCGGCCCCAACCCTGGCATTAAAGTCCCCCAGCAGGAATAGGTGTTCGGTGTTGGGGATGCTGCTAATGATGTTATGGAGTTGTTCATAGAACTGGTCTTTAGCTTCAGGTGCGGAACAGAGTGTTGGAGCATAGATGCTGAGTAGGTGTACTGGACCAGAGGTGGTGAGCAGTCGGATGGACAGTATGCGTTCCGAGCCATTTGAGGGAGGCTCTATCATGCTGAGCAAGGAGTTTCTGATGGCGAAGCCCACTCCATGCTGTCTTGGTTCTTCAGGATCCCTGCCCTGCCAGAAGAAGGTGTAGTCTTGCTCTGCTAGAGAGCCACTCGCGGGGAGGCGAGTCTCCTGAAGTGCTGCAATGTCCACATTGAGTCTACTGAGCTCGTTGTTAATGATGGCGGTCTTCCGAGAATCGTTGATTTGTGTAAGGTCTTCCGACAGGCCAGGACACATAGTTCTGACGTTCCAGCTTGCAAAGCGAAGGGCTGGTACCTTCTTTCCTTTTTTCATGTTGTTTGGTGCGGTGTATCAGTCCACCTTTCGGGCAATGACCCTGAGCTCCAAGCACCCATTGAAGCAGGCAGACTGTGGCGGTACAGAACCTTATTGACCGGGGGCTGCCCGGTTTGAGGCGGGCGGTAGCTGTCCAGTGAGGTGCAATGACCTCTCCCACCGACAAAGGCAACCCGTGGCGCCCAGTTTCTACGCCAATTTATCTGGACTTATAACCCGTAACTGCTGCCTTCCGTGTTGTTTCAGTCGCTGTGAGGCAACTATGGAGTGACCTCTCCATGGCGCATGCCTGGGCAAATTTATGGAGGTTCACTGACCAACGCAAACAGATGGACCGCTGGTTTGAGCACTACCTAGAACTGTACTCCAGGGAGAATGCTGTCACTGAGACTGCCCTCAATGCAGCCCAGCCTCTACCAGTCATGGATGAGCTGGACGTACAGCCAACCAAATCGGAACTCAGTGATGCCATTGATTCCCTAGCCAGCGGAAAAGCCCCTGGGAAGGACAGCATTACCCCTGAAATAATCAAGAGTGCCAAGCCTGCTATACTCTCAGCACTACATGAACTGCTATGCCTGTGCTGGGACGAGGGAGCAGTACCCCAGGACATGCGCGATGCCAACATCATCACCCTCTATAAAAACAAAGGTGACCGCGGTGACTGCAACAACTACCGTGGAATCTCCCTGCTCAGCATAGTGGGGAAAGTCTTTGCTCGAGTCGCTCTGAACAGGCTCCAGAAGCTGGCCGAGCGCGTCTACCCTGAGGCACAGTGTGGCTTTCGTGCAGAGAGATCGACTATTGACATGCTGTTCTCCCTTCGTCAGATACAGGAGAAATGCCGTGAACAACAGATGCCCCTCTACATTGCTTTCATTGATCTCACCAAAGCCTTTGACCTCGTCAGCAGACGTGGTCTCTTCAGACTACTAGAAAAGATCGGATGTCCACCAAAGCTACTAAGTATCATCACCTCATTCCATGACAATATGAAAGGCACAATTCAACATGGTGGCTCCTCATCAGAGCCCTTTCCTATCCTGAGTGGTGTGAAACAGGGCTGTGTTCTCGCACCCACACTTTTTGGGATTTTCTTCTCCCTGCTGCTTTCACATGCGTTCAAATCCTCTGAAGAAGGAATTTTCCTCCACACAAGATCAGGGGGCAGGTTGTTCAACCTTGCCCGTCTAAGAGCGAAGTCCAAAGTACGGAAAGTCCTCATCAGAGAACTCCTCTTTGCTGACGATGCTGCTTTAACATCTCACACTGAAGAATGCCTGCAGAGTCTCATCGACAGGTTTGCGTCTGCCTGCAATGAATTTGGCCTAACCATCAGCCTCAAGAAAACGAACATCATGGGGCAGGATGTCAGAAATGCTCCATCCATCAATATTGGCGACCACGCTCTGGAAGTGGTTCAAGAGTTCACCTACCTAGGCTCAACTATCACCAGTAACCTGTCTCTAGATGCAGAAATCAACAAGCGCATGGGTAAGGCTTCCACTGCTATGTTCAGACTGGCCAAGAGAGTGTGGGAAAATGGCGCACTGACACGGAACACAAAAGTCCGAGTGTATCAGGCCTGTGTCCTCAGTACCTTGCTCTACGGCAGCGAGGCCTGGACAACGTATGCCAGCCAAGAGCGACGTCTCAATTCATTCCATCTTCGCTGCCTTCGGAGAATACTTGGCATCAGGTGGCAGGACTATATCTCCAACACAGAAGTCCTTGAAGCGGCCAACATCCCCAGCTTATACACACTACTGAGTCAGCGGCGCTTGAGATGGCTTGGCCATGTGAGCCGCATGGAAGATGGCAGGATCCCCAAAGACACATTGTACAGCGAGCTCGCCACTGGTATCAGACCCACCGGCCGTCCATGTCTCCGTTATAAAGACGTCTGCAAACGCGACATGAAATCGTGTGACATTGATCACAAGTCGTGGGAGTCAGTTGCCAGCATTCGCCAGAGCTGGCGGGCAGCCATAAAGACAGGGCTAAATTGTGGCGAGTCGAAGAGACTTCGTAGTTGGCAGGAAAAAAGACAGAGGCGCAAGGGGAGAGCCAACTGTGCAACAGCCCCGACAAACAAATTTCTCTGCAGCACCTGTGGAAGAGCCTGTCACTCCAGAATTGGCCTTTATAGCCACTCCAGGCGCTGCTTCACAAACCACTGACCACCTCCAGGCGCGTATCCATTGTCTCTCGAGATAAGGAGGCCCAAAAGAAAGAAAGAAAGAATACCTTAATAGTGTTTAAATTTTAGTTTTTTTAAAATAAATAGTTAATTTGTTGTTGTTTAAAGATATCTGATTCGGTGTATTTTATTCTGGGGGTTAATAAAATGCTTAATTTGGCTGTTTTCTGGTTAGGTGGGAAAACTTCAATAATATGCTGCGACCTGTGGAGTGATGGCACTGAATTGACAGTGCATTACTCCCACCTTGATCGTAATACAGTAGAACCCATTCAATTCAGGAATGTTTCAGGATAGATTTAATTGACACCTCTCAACCTCATTAAGCATCCTTTGTTGTAAACAGTGTAGCAATGTTCGAAAACTCATGTAGCCATCTTCTGCAGCACTGTTCATTTTGTAAAGGTAAAGCCAATTGTTGTTTGCGTCCGTATTTTTTTATTCATTGCACTTGTATGCCTAACAGTGTAGAAATTGAAAAAAATCTAAAAACTAGATATAAATAACAGAAATAGTCATATATGGAAGAGCAGAGAGTGTGTCTAGACTGCAGCACGTGGGAGTTCGTGGACAGCTAGACGGTCCCAAGTGAACACACCAGCAATAGATGTCTCCGTTTCAAATTTCTCTGGCTTAGAGTCATTGAGTTGGAGTGAATGTTAGAGAAACTCATAACAGAGGGGGAAGAGTTTCTGGACAGTTTGCTCCAGACTTCAGTCACATCTTGTACAGAGGTACAGGTGCAGAATGGAGTTGGTGTGACCAACAGAGTAAGGGGAAGCCAGGTGAGATAGAGTGAGGAACTGCAGAAACTGATCCTATCCAACAGACACAACATACTTGCTACCTGTGAGGATAAGGATGAAGACAATCAGAAGGACAGCCAGAATGAAGATCATAGCACCCTGGAAGAGGAGGAGAGGGCACTTACTGCGATAGTTGTAAAAAATGCAATAATTAGGGGGACAGATAGAATTATCCTTTGTAAGCAGGATCAAGAGCCCCAGTAGGTTTGTTGCCTACCAGGTGCCAGGATTAGTGACACTCGAACCAGCTTGAAAGGATATTGGGAGGATCCAGACATCGTGATCCATGCTGGGACAAACAACATAGGAAAAAGAGTAGGTACGACATCCTGTTTGAAGAGTACCAGGAATTATGAGCTCATTTAAAGGACCGGACCTGAAGGGCTATAATCTCTAGATTATTGGAGCCACATGCAAATTGGCACAGGGATAAGCAGATTAGAGTGGCGAATCTGTGGCTGAAGGAGTGGTGTGGGAAAAAGGGGTTCCATTTCGTGTGACATTGGCACCAGTAGTGGGACATGAATGAACTGTACCACTGGGACACAGTCTACTTGGACCAGGGACATGGCAGAAAGAATAAATAGGACAGTCAGAAGGACTTTAAATGAGTAAGTGGGTTCAGTTAGAAAAGGTAGTATAGATAATAGTTTGAAATCAAACAAAACAGAAGAGACTAGAGTTACAATCAGAAATTGCGCTTTAGGATCTGCAGGTAAAAAGGAAACTAAAAATGTAAAGTAATTAAACTATTGCCAGAATGTTGTCAGGGCCCATAGCCTTTGCAGTATCCAGTGCCTTCAGTCGTTTCTTGATATCACGTGGAGGGAATCGAATTGGCTGAAGACTGGCATCTGTGACGCTGGGGACTTCAGGAGGAGGCCGAGATGGATTCACTCAGCACTTCTGGCTGAAAATTGTTGCAAATGCTTCAAACATGTCTTTTGCACTGATGTGCTGGGTTCCCCCATCATTGAGGATGGGGATAAAAACAAGAAATGCTGGAAATACTCAGCAGGTCTGACAACATCTGTGGAGGCCACTGATCTGAAACGTTAACTCTGCTTCTCTCTCCACAGATGCTGCCAGACCTGCTGAGTACTTCCAACATTTCTTGTTTTTATTTCAGATTTCCAGCATCTGCAGTATTTTGCTTTTATATTATTGAGGATGGGGATATTTGTGGAGCCACCTCCTCCAGTTAACTGTTTAATTGTCCACCATTTACAAGATAGAGAAATAGGAATACAGTGAGTAATGGATCAGATCTAAGCTCCACAGTCCTGCCACAAAACACTTAACTGGAGGAGGTGGCTTCACAAATATCCCCATCCTCAATGATGGGGGATACTGTAAAGGCTATGGGCCCTGGCAACATTCCGGCAATAGCACTGAAGACTTGTGCTCCAGAACTTGTGGCGCCCCTAGCCAAGCTGTTCCAGTACAGCTACAACACAGGGATCTACCCAGCAATGTGGAAAATTGCCCAGTTACGTCCTGTACACAAAAACCAGTACAAATCCAACCCGGCCAATTGCCGCCCTATCAGTCTACTCTCGATCATCAGTAAAGTGATGGAAGTGGTCATTGACAGTGCTATCAAGCGGCACTTGCTTAGCAACAACCTACTCACTGACGCTTAGTTTGGGATCCACCAGGGCCACTCAGCTCCTGACCTCATTTGAGCCTTGGTTCATACATGGACAAAAGAGCTGAACTCCAGAGGTGAACTGAGAGTGACTGCCCTTGGCATCAAGGCAGCATTTGGCCAAGTATTGCATCAAGGAACCCGAGCAAAACTGGAGTCAATGGGAATCAGGGTAGTGTCCTAAGCCCAACCATCTTCAGCTGCTTCACCAATGACCTTTCTTCAATCATTAGGTCAGAAGTGGGGATGTTCGCTGATGATTGCACAATGTTCAGCACAATTCGCGACTCCTCAGATACTGAAACAGTCCATATAGAAATGCAGCAATATCCAGGCTTGGACTGATAAGTGGCACGTCGCATGAGTGCCCACAAATGCCAGGCAACGACTATCTCTAACGAGAGAATCTAACTATCTCCACTTAGACATTCAATGGCATTACCATTGCTGAATCCTTCACTATCAACATCCTGGGGGTTATCATTGACCAGAATCTGAACTGGAGTAGCCATATAAATACCGTGGCTACAAGAGCAGGTCAGAGGCTAGGAATCCTGCGGCGTGTAACTCACCTCCTGACTCCCCAAAGCCTGTCCACCATCAAGGCACAAGTCAGGAGCGTGACAGAATACTCACCACTTGCCTGGATGGGTGCAGTTCCAACAACATTCAAGAAGCTCGATACCATCCAGGACAAAGCAGCCCGCTTGATTGGCACCCCATTCACAAACATTCACTCACTCCACCACTGACACACTATAGCAGCAGTATGTACCATCTACAAGATGCACTGCAGCAAGGCACCAAGGCTCCTTAGACAGCACCTTCCAAACCCATGACCTCTCTCACCTAGAAGGACAAAGGCAGCACCACCTGCAAGTGCCCCTCCAAAACACACCATCCTGACTTGGAACTATATCCCCGTTCCTTCACTGTCGCTCTGTCAAAATCCTGGAACTCCCTTCCTAACAGCACTGTGGGTGTACTTACCCCACATGGACTGCAGCGGTTCATGGCGGCAGCTGAGCACCACCTTCTCGAGGGCAATTAGGGATGGGTAATAAAAGCTGTCCTAGCCAGCGATGCCCACATCCCATGAATGAATTTTTAAAAAACCATCAGAGCAGAAGGACAGGTTAGTCGTGTGGTCCAACTAAACACTCTTTGTAAAAAGAGTGAGTATAAAAGATCAAATTGAATGAATTACAAGCTCAAATTCAACTTGGAGTGTCTGAAACGGTAGTCATTACTGAGGTACGGCTGCAAGATGGTCAAGACTGGGATTATATATATACCAGGTTATAAAGATTTACAGGAAAGATAAGGAAAATGGTGGATGGGCAGGAGTAACTTTAATGATTTAAGATGAATTCACTGCCATGATAACAGAGGATATGACAAGAGGCAAACGGGCAGTGGAGACTTTACGGGTAGAATTAAGAAACAGAAAAGGGTTTAAGTCTGTGGCGGTAGTTGTGTATAAGCCCCTTGGGTCATAGCTGTCAAGTGATAGCTTGAATAATAGATAAGATTAGAAGCATGTAGCAAGCACAGAGTGGTATAAATGAGGGATTTTAACTTTCTTAAAGATTAGGATAAGCAGACTAGCACGTCAGAAAAGTAGTAAATTTCTTGACTGTGTCTGGGATACTTTTCTGAAACAATATGTCCTAGAACTAACAAAGCAGCAGGCCGTATTAGATTTAGTAATGAGTAATAAGCCAGATTTAGTTAACAGCCTAACGGTGTGTGAACATTTATTAAATAGTAATCATAATACGTCCGAGTTCAATGTAGTGTTTGAAAGGGAGAAGTGTGAAACAGCTACTAAGATTCTAGATTTAGGCAAGGCTGATTTCAATGGGATGGGAGAGATTGTCTGGAGTAAACTGGACAAATCTGATCATGGCTAAAGTGACAGATCAGTGGAAGGTGTTCAAAAAAATGTTTTTAACATGATACAGAACCAGTTTATACCCCTAAAGGACAAGAGCTCTATTTGCCAAAAAGACAGCCATGAACAACTAAAAAGAGGGAAGAGACAACATAAAACTAAAAGAAAAAGCATCCAACTATAGCAAAACATAGTACAGATCCTGCCAAATGGGAAAGATACAAAGCGCAAAGAGTGACAAAGCAGATAGTAAGTGCTACAAAAGGGAACATGAAAAGAAGTTTGCAAGGGATATTAAAATCAATGTAAAAACTTTTACACTTATATTAGGAAAGAGACTGGTCGGAAGCGACGTGAGCCCCTTCAAATCTGATAATAGTAATGGTGTCAACGATCAGGAAATAGCTGACATGCTGATTAATTACTTTGCGTCAGTATGGCAAAGAGGTCAGCATGCACGGATAGAAGATTTCACCTGAGCGAGACATAGTCAGAGTGCAAGGGTTGGGACTGGGTTCACATGGGAATTCGGTGGAGAGAGAGAAAGTGGTGCTCCTTTTTCAGCCTCCAGTAGCTGCGCAAGACACAGGTTGCTTTCCAGAAATAGAGGGTAACCTAGAGATAGCAAGAGTTTGAAGAGCGAGGGAGCCGAGTCTGTGGGTTCAGAGCATTCCAAAGAAAACTGACGTGTGATGTTACAGCAAAGGTGGTAAGTGATTGGTTGGTGAACATTTTCTCTTTTTCTCTTATCTAAACTAAGGAATTTTAATTACGGTTAGTATAACATTAATTGAAATACTAAGAAGAAGAATCTTCTGAATCTCAGGTAATTTATTAATAAGGTTTTATTAGTCGTAGCAAACTATACTAGCACTAGTAGTAACAGTGGGGCTTAGTAGCGGTGGGGTTTATCAATTATAATTTAAGAAAAATAAATAATTTAACACAATAAAGATGGCAGGGCAGGTGATATGTTGCGCTTCAGTATGTGGGAGTTGGTGGCCACCAGTGTGATCCATGGCAAACATGTTTGCAGTAAGTATCTGCAGTTCAAGGAGCTTCAGCTCAAAGTCAATGAGCTGGAGGCTGAGCTACAGACACTGCGATGCCGCAGGGAGGTGATCCAGAAGGCAGTCACATCCCTTAGAATAGGGTCTCTTGATTTGGTCAGGGACAGGAGGGTGAGACTGTGAATGAGGTGGGTAAGGGAATCAAAAAGGCAGAATTGGAGGAGCCTCAACCAGTGCAATTGTCCAACAGGTCTGTGGTTCTTTCAGCTTATATGGATGAGAGCGAGGGCTGCAGAGTGGATGAGCAAACTGTCCATGGCATTGTTGTACAGAAAGCCATTCAAGCCGAGGGAGTAAATAGGAATGTAGTGGTAGTAGGAGATAGTATAGTCAGGGGGGATAAACACAGTTCTCTGCAGCCAAGGGCGAGAGTCCAGAAGGCTGTGTTGCCTGCCCGGTGCCAGAGTTCGGGACATTTAGTCAGGGCTGAAGAGAAACTTGCAGTGGGGGGGCAGGATCCAGTTGTCGTGATCTATGTGGGTACCAACGACAGATAGGACTAGAAAAAAGAGGTTCTGCATAGGGAGTATAAGCAGCTAGGGGCTAAAGTAAAAAGCACCTCAAAAGGTGGTAATCTCTGGATTCTTACCTGAGCCATGAGCAAATTGTCATACAGCAAATAAGATTAGAGTTAAATGCATTGCTCAAAGATTGGTGTGGGTTTAAATTCATGGGGCACTGACACCAGTACTGGGGAAAGTGCGAGCTGTACCGTTGGGATGGCCTTCACCTGAACCATGCTGGGACCAGCGTTTCAGCGAGTCTTATAACTAGGGCGGTAGACATGACTTTAAACTAAATAGTGGGGGCAAGGGGTCAAGTGAGAGAAAATGTGATAATTTAAAGAGAGAAGGCAAGGCAGTAAGGTAGCAATGAGGGTAATGATAATCAAAGAGTGGCAGGAAGGGACAGAATGTACAAACTTAACAGTGCGCCAGATGAGGCTAGAGGTTGTGAAAATAATAAGATAGAATTAAAGGCACTCTATCTGAATGCACACAGCATTCTCAACGAGACAGATGAATTGACAACACGAACAGAAGTAAACAGGTATGATCTAATTGTCATGAAGGAGATGTGGCTGCAGGCTGGGAATTGAATGGCACTTAGAAAGGATAGGCAAAAAGGAAAAGGAGCTGGGGTGGTGCTGTTAATAAAGGAAGAGATCAGTACATTAGTGAGAGAGGAGTTTAGATCAAAAGATCAAGGTGTAGAATCAGTTTGGGTAGAGTGAAGAAACAGAAAGGGGCAGTAAACATTGGTAGGAATTGTTTATAGGCCAAACAGTAATGATAATAAAAGGCATGGTATAAATCAGGAAATTAGAGTTGCATGTAACAAGGGTAATACAGTAATCATGGGAGGACATCAATCTCCATTTAGACTGGGTAAACCTAATTAGCACCAACGCGGTGGACGACGAATTCCTGGAATGTATATGCGATGGTTTTCTCGAGCAGTATGTTGAGGAACCAACTACAGAACGGGTTTTTTAGATCTGGTATTATGCAATGAGAAATGGCTAATTCATAATCTAATTGTAAAGCAGCCTTTAGGGATGAGTGACCATAATACTTTAAAGTTGAAAGTGACGTCGTTCAATCTGAAACTAAGGTCTAAAATTTAACTAATAAAAAATTGAGGGGCAAGTTGGCTGTGGTAGATAGGGAAGCTGCATTAGAAAGTATGGCGGTAGACAGGCAATGGCTAGCATTTAAATAATTAATACATGGTTTACCACACATTTACATTCCTTTGTGGCACAAAAACCCAGCAGAAAAACCGATCTAACCATGGCTAACAAGAGAAGTTAAAAATTGTATTAGATCAAAGGAAGAGGTTTATAAAGTTGCCAAAAAAGTTGTAAGCCTAAGGATTGGGATTATTTTAGAATTCAGCCAAGGAGGACGAGGAAACTGATAATGAAAGGGAAAATAGAAGTAAACTAGCGAGAACCATAAAAAAAACAGACTGTAAAAGCTTCTATAAGTATGTAAAAAGGAAAAGATAAGCAAGGACAAATGTGGGCCCATTACATGCAGAGATGGGTGAATTTATAATGGGGAATAAGGAAATGGCACAGAAACTAAACAAATACCTGGTATGTGTCTTCACAGAGGAAGATACATAAAACCTCCGAGGAATATTAAAGAACAAAGGGACGAGCAAGAATGAGGATTTGAAAGAAATTATCAGTTTAAAAAAAATAAGCATTACTGGAGAAATTAATGGGACTGAAAGTTGATAAACTCCCTGGACCTGATAATCCACATCACAGCGTGTTGTAAGACATAGCTGTAGAAATAGTGGATGCACTGGCGATCATCTTCCAAGATTCAATAGATTCTGGACCGGTTCCTGAAGACTGGAAGGTAGCAAATGTAAACCCACTATTTAAGAAAGGAGGGAAGAGAGAAACTGGGGAACTACAGACCTGTTAGCCTGACATCAGTAGTAGGGAAAATGCTAGAATTTATTATAAAGGATGTGATAAATGGACATTTGGAAAATAATGGTGGGATTGGGCAGAGTCTACATGGATTTATGAAAGGGAAACCATGTTTGACAAAACTGATGGCAGTTTTTTTTCTGAGGATGGATGGAGAATAGATAAGGGGGAACCTTATGGTGCATTTGGATTTTCAGAAGGCTTTTGATGAGTTCCCACACAAGAAGTTAGTAAGCAAAATTAAAGCACATGGGATTGGGGATAAATATACTGGCATGGAATGAGAACTGGTTAACAGGCAGAAAACAGAGTAGGAATAAACGGATCATTTTCAGGTTGGCAGGCTGTGACTAGTAGCATACAACAAGGATCAGCGCTTGGGCCCAACCTATTCACAATCTACATCAATGATATAGATGGGAGGATCAAATGTAATATTTACAAGTTTACTGATGACACAAAACTAGGTGGGACTGTGCGTTGTGAGGATGCAAGGAGGTTTCAAGGGGATGTAGACAGGCTTAGTGAGTGGGCAAGGTGGAATATAATGTGGAAAAATGTGGTTATCCACTTTGGTAGGAAAAACAGAAATGCACAGTATTTCTTAAATGGAGAGAGACTGGGAAGTGTTGATGTCCTTGTTCATAAGTCACTGAAAGCTAACATACAGGTGCAGGAAGCAATTGGGAAGGCAAATGGTATGTTGGCCTTTATTGCAAGAGGATTTGAGTACAGGAGTAAAGAAGTCTTGCTGCAATTGTATAGAGCCTTGGTGAAACCGCACCTGGAGTACTGTGTACAGTTTCGGTCTCCTTGCCTAAGGAAGGATATATGTGCCAGAAGGAGTTTTTTTATCATTCATTGATGGGATGTGGACATCGCTGGCTAGGACAGCATTTATTGCCCAACCCTAATTGCTCATCTCTAATTGCCCTTGAGGTGGTGTTGGTGAGCCGCCTTCTCAAAGCGCTGCAATCCATGTGGGGTCAGAACACTCAATCTGCTGTTAGGAAGGGAGCTCGAGGATTTTGACTCCGTGACTGTGGAGGAACAGTGATACAGTTCCAAGTCAGGATGGTGTGTGGCTTGGAGGGTAACTTGCAGGTAGTGGTGTTCCCATGCATCTGCTGCCCTTGTCATTCTAGGTGGTAGAGGTCGCGGGTTTGGAAGGTGCCGTCTAAGAAGCCTTGGTGCGCTGCTGCAGTGCATCTTGTAGATGGCACACACTGCTGCCACTGTGCGTCAGTGGTGGAGTAAGTGAATGTTTGTAGGTGGGGTGCCAATCAAGCGGGCTGCTTTGTCCTGCATGGTGTTGAGTTCCTCGAATATTGTTGGAGCTGCACCCATCCAGGCAAAGGGGGAGTATTCTGTCACACTCCTGACTTGTGCCTTGTAGATGGTGGATAGGCTTTGGGCAGTCAGGAGGTGAGTTACTCACCGCAGGATTCCCAGTCTCGGACGTGCTCCTGTAGCCACGGTATTTATATGGCTACTGCAGTTTAGTTTCTGGTAAATGGTAACCCCTAAGATGTTGATAGTGGGGGATTTAGTGATCATACTGCCACTGAATGTCAAGGGGAAATGGTTAGATTTTCTCGTGTGTAACAGAGGTTCACTAGACTGATTCCTGGGATGGCAGAATTGTCCTATGAGGAGAGATTGAGGACACTGGGCCTGCATTCTCTAGAGTTTAGAAGAGAGAGGGGTAATCACATTGAAGCATACAAAATTCTTACAGGGCTTGACAGGGTAGATGCAGGAAGGATGTTTCCCCTGGCTGGAGGGTCTAGAACCAGGGGACACAGTCTCAGAATAAGGCAATAAGGACTGAGATGAAGAGGAATCACTTCACTCAGAGGGTGGCGAATCTTTGAAATTCTCCCCTCCAGTGTGCTGTGGAGGATTGGTCATTGAGTACATTCAAGACAGAGATCAACTGATTTCTAGATACTAAAGATATCAAGGTATGTGAGGATAGTGTGGGAAAACTGCATTGAGGTAGATGATCAGCCATGATCTAGTTGAATGGCAGAGCAGGTTTGAAGGACTGAATGGCCTACTGCTGCTCCTATTTCCTATATTCCTATGCCAAACATCCCAAGGAAACTATTATTGAATCAAGGACAGGGACTCAACCAAATTAAAGTAAACAAGAATAAAAGGAAAATTAATGGTTCTCAGGAGTGACAAACCTCCAGGACCAGATGGTTTCCATTCAAGGTTTTAAAGGAAGTAGGTGATAACATTGCAGATGTTCTAACTATAATCTTCTAAAGTTCTCTAGATTCATGAACTGTTCATTTAGATTGAAAATTGCACATGTCCCTCTGCTATTTAAGAAAGGTGACAGTGGTAAATGAGGAAATTATAGAACAGTGAGCCTAACCTGTCAGGAAATTGCTAGATTCTACAATTAACTGAAAATCATCTGAAAACTTGAACATTTTAGCTAATCAAAGAGAGCCAGCATGAATTTGTAAAGGGTAGCTCATGCTTGAAGATTCTGATTGAATTTTTTTTGAAGTGGTGACTAAAGTAATGGATGTGAGTGTATCTATGGATGTTATTTATATGGATTTCCAGAAGAATTTGATAAAGTCCCTCATCAGACTGTTGGTTAAAGTTGAAGCTATTGGAATTGAAGGCAAATTATTAACCTGGCTCAGAAATTAGCTGAGGAGGAGAAGACAACGAGTAAGGATAAAGGGCTGGTTCTCTAACTGACGGGATGTGATGAGTGGTGTCCCGCAAGGATCTCAGAGTTGGGGCCTCAACTATTAACAGTAGTTGTCAACAACTCAGATGCAGTGATGGAAAACCGTATATTCAAATTTTCTGATGACACAACAGGCAGTACAGATGGAAGCTATGATTGATTGAGGTATACAAAATTATGAGGGGCATAGATTGGAAAAAACTTTTTCCTTTAGCAGAGGTGTCAATAACCAGGGGGCATAGACTTAAGGTAAGGGGCAGGAGGTTTAGAGGGGATTTGAGGAAACTTTTTTTCACCCAGAGTGTGCTTGGAATCTGGAACACTGCCTGAAGGGGTGGTAGAAGCAGAAACCCTCACAACATTTAAGAAGTATTTAGATGAACACTTGAAATGCCATAGCATACAAGGCGACGGACCAAGTGCTGGAAAATGGGATTAGGATAGGTGCTTGATGGCCGGCATGGACACGATGGGCCAAAGGGCCTGTTTCTGTGCTGTATAACTCTATGACTCTATGAAATGTAACATTACAAAGGGATATTGATAAACTTCATTCACTTAAACTATTTACTAGTGTTACTCAATGTCAGCAATCTTGAGGTCATTGACCTAAAAGGGATGGAACAAGGTACTTTATAAATGGTGAAAAGCTAGAAACAGTGGAGGTCTAGAGAGACTAGGGGCCCTGGTGCATTGATTATAATGTCATGAACTGGTACAAAACAGAATCAGAAAGGGTAATGAAATGCTGGCCTTTACATCTAAAGAACTAGAATACAAGGGGGTAGAGTCATGCTTCAGCAATAAAAAGCCGCGGAGTACTGCAAGCAGTTCCGGACACGACACCTTTCGAAAGATATATTGGCCTTGGAGAGATTGCAGCGTAGATTTATCAGAATAATACCTGGACTTCAAGGGTTAAAGCTATGAGGAGCGATTAAACAAACTAGGATTGTGTTTTGTGTTGAACAAACTAGGGTTGTATTCCCCAGAAATTAGGTTAAGGGATGATTTGATTGAGGTTTTCCAAGCTATTAAGAGGAACAGATAGGGTAGATTTGGAGAAACTATTTCTGCTAGTTGGGGAGTCTTACGCCTAGGGGGCATAGTCCAGGCCTTTCAGGAGTGAAATTAGGGAACACTTCTTCATGCAAGATTTGGTAGATGTTTGGAACTCTCTTCCATTAACAGCAATTGATGCGAGAACAATTATTGATTTTAAAACTGAGATTGACAGATTTTTGTCAGCCAAAGGTATTAAAGGGATATGGGGCAAAAGGCACATATCTGGAAATAGGTCACAAGGCACAGATCAACCACGATCTCACTGAGTGGCAGAACAGGCTTGAACAGCTAAATAGCTTATTCCTGTTCCTATGTTGTGCTTGTAACACAAGGGGCAATACCATCATCACTGGCCAGAATTTCACGCCCTACCCCGGGCAGTGGGCTGGAGGTGGTGGGGTGTAAATATTAATTGGGGGGCAGGGGGTGCTCTTCCCGTCTCTACCCATCCCCGCTACCATTTTACAAGCAGCGGGGCGGGGGGGGGGGGGGGGGGGGGAGGTTCAAAACAGTCCGCCTGCCTGAAGCCAATCCAGGCCCGACGGAAGTGGGTTTGCCACTGACTTTTCAGCTAGTCGGCAGGGCCTCTGCCGCCACATAAAATTCGTGCCATTGTGGCTCCCCACAGAGCAGCACTTTCACCAGATGGCAAGGCTCACTAAAGTACAAACATCATAGATGGTATCCATGTCGTCATCAGGACCTCATATTAACCCTATAACCTACATGAATAGAAAAGTGTTTGCACGTAATGTTCAGATGGAATCTGACCACAGAAATGTCATTACGCATGCAATGGACAATTATTCAGGAAGTAGCCATGATGTTTCGTTATGCGGCAGTCCACAGTGGCTGACTCTTTGAAGCAAAAGAACCAGTGGTTAGATAGGAAAACGAAGCTAACCTCTGCATCTATGGCTGCTCACCCTACTGAGAAACCCACAAGCAAAGGAATGTCTTTGGATTTGGTATGTTGAAATGCATCTACAAAAGGCACTGGTTGGGTACAAATTTGCAAACAGTACCTCACTGAGGATGTGGTAGTTCACAACTTGCATTGATTATGCTTGATGAGCCCAGGAAATATGGTATCAGGAGGACACAATGTGTGAGGTCCTCAATTTTAACACACAAAATTTCTTTCACATTTGTAGCCAGTGCAAGAGGCCTGGGCAACTGTTAACAACCTGGTCAGCAATCTCCTTCCATGCAGCTTGTATCTATGATTTTCACTAGAGGGCAGTCTTACTATCTGGTGTAACTCCTGTGCCAGGCCTCAAACTCTTCAGAATCGAAGGGCGAAGTATGCCCACAGATCTCTGCTGCGCCACTGAACATGTAATCCATTTTTACCCCATTACAACTTCCTGTATACTGGTGAGCTTCACCCACTTGGTGCATCAACATTTATATAGCGCCTTTCATGTAGTAAAATGTCCCAAGGTGCTTCACCAGAGCATTACCAAACAAACTTTGAAACTAGATATCCATTAGGAAATATTTCAGCAGATGACCAAAAGCTTGGCCAAAGAGGCAGGTTTTCAGGAGGGAGAAGAGAGAAATAGGAGGGAATTCCAAAGCTTAAGACTCAGGCAGCTAAAGGCACTGTTGACAATCCTGGAGCACTTAAAATCTGAGATGTGCAAGAGGCCAGAATTAGAGGAGTGCAGAGGTCTCAAAGGCTTGTTGGACTGGAGGAGGCTACAGAGATGGGGAGGGGTGAGGTCATGGAGGGATTTGAAAACCAGGATGAGAATTTTAAAATCAAGGTGCTAGTTAACTGGGAGCAAATGTAGATCACAAGCAGAGGGTGATGGGTGAATGGGACTTAGTTCGAGTTCGGATACAGGCAGCAGGAGTTTTGGATGAGCCAAGTTTCCAAAGGTGGAGTATGGGAACCCAGCCAGGAGTGCAGTCTAGAGGTAACAGGCATTGACGAGGGTTTCAACAGCAAACATGCTGAGGCAGGAGTGGAGTCCGGTAATAATACGGCAATGGAATTAGGTGGTCTTATTGATGGTGTGGATACGTGGTCAGAAGCTCATCTCGTGGTGAAATACGACACACCAAGCTTAGAAACAATCTGGTTCAGCCTCAGACAGTTGTCAGGGGCAGAGGTGGAGTTGGTGACATTAAGCACAGTAAAGATCAGAGATATTGGCTAGCTGTTATAATGCAAGTGGATGGAGGTTGTTTATGGTACAAGTGTGGCATATCTGGGATGCTGGTGAGGTACAGCAATAGAAAGCAAAAATTTGGATAGGATTGGATGTTGAGCATAGGTAACTATGAACAAAGTTTATCAAGCACTCATATGACAACAACTTGTGAAAATATGTCAGCCATTTTGTAACAGAAATTAGGTAAATGATTATTCTGTGTTTGGTGGTATTGGTTGAGGGAAGAATGTTGGCCAAGGGAGAATTGCCAATTATCTTTGAACAGTATGTATTTTTCAGAACCGCTGGAACATTCAGACAGGTTTCAGTCAGGTCTTATCCAAAGAACAGCATCTCAAATGATGCAGCACTCTACATCCTGGAATGGAGCTTAAACCCACAAATTCACTTTTGTTTTTATAAAAGAAATTCCAAAAACGACAATTTATATGAATCAAATAAATAGCAGAAAATCTTTAGATACCTTCATATGATCTTTTCTGATCTGTTTAGTATGTCGCCTTTCTTCATGACGCCACTTTGCATGTTGCTGTGTCTCAGTGCATTTATGTTCTGCATTCGTTACATCTTGTTTTCTCTCAACTTCACCAGAAAAGCCTGCAAACTGGAATATATAAAGTAAAGCTTTAGACAAAGATATAAAATGATGCAAACTATCAGGAAAGTTTTCAGAAACACAGTACATAGAAATTGTATCAAAATATGTTAGAAACTACCACAAAAGCTTTTTGCTCTGACTTCAGTTAACATTTTGACTGAAGTTGAAAAATGAACACAATCAACACAAAGCTCATTACAAGGAGAACTATGCTATCCAATTGGGCTTATAACATGGAGAATAGATAATGGAGCTTCTATGTTCACATGTGTAGAGGAAGGTGGGCAATGAGGCATTTAATAAAAAAATAAGGATAATGAAGAGTACATTTTATTGTGCACAACTGTAGTTGTCCCTATTAGATTAAAAAGATAAAGAGTCAGAAAACTGACACACTTTAATTGTTCCCCCTGTGGTCCTACAGGTAAATGGACATTGTAGTGTCAGTCCTGTCCTACATGGAACAGCAATTCAAGCAGAAACCTCAGGGTGAGAAAAAATTAACATTCCTCCCCAGGCAGAGTAAAAGGGAGGCTCAATGCCTTCTCCTAATCACTAGATAGTGACAAGCTATGTGTGAACATCGATTGAAGACAATGAATCACAAAAAGTTAGCATGCAGGTACAGCAAGTAATTAGGAAGGCAAATACAATGTTGGCATTTATTGCAAGGGAGATGGAGTATGAAAGTAGGAAAGTCTTGCTACAACTCTACAGGGTGCTGGTGAGATCACACCTAGAGTATTGCATACAGTTTTGGTCTCCTTACTTAAAGAGGGATATATTTGCATTGGAAGCAGTTCAGAGAAGGTTTTCAATAGGCTGATGCCTGAGCTGAAGGTAATGTCTTATGAGGAACATTTGAGCAGATTGGTCCCATACTCATCGGATTTCAGAAGAATAAGAGGATCTTACTGAAGAATCTAAGATTCTGAGGTGGCTCAACAGGGTAAATGCTGAGAGGATGTTTTCCCTCATGGAGGAACCTAGAACTAGGGGGCACAGTTTCAAAATAACGTGTCTCCCATTTAAGATGGAGATGAGGAGAAAATTCTTCTCTCAAATGGTAGTTAATCTTTGAAATTCTCTTCCCCAGAGAGCAATGGAGGCTGGGTCATTGAATATACTCGAGGCTGAATTGGACAGAAGTTAATGTACAAGGGAGTTGAGGGTTATAGGGATCCGACAGGAAAGTGAAGTTAAGTTCACAATCAGATCAGCCATGATCTTATTGAATGGTCGAGCAGTCTCAAGGAGCTGAATGGCCTATTCCTGCTCCTATTTCTTATGATCTTACAAGATCGAGCCAAACTCTAATTTCCACATGTTCCCGCCAAATACCTAATTGACTCTCCCTATCAAGTTAACACAATAATGTTATTTAGGCAAGGTACTGGTGGACCACTGGAACCTGGAATGTGAGGGCAGTAGTTCTCCAGCATCCTTTCCAAATCAACTGAGTTAATAAAGAGTGGAAAGATATGCATTGGAAGCGACTACTGAAAATGTATGCATATACATCCATCTATTATATATCAAATTTGGTATGTAGAGCACATTTCATTGAAAACTTGAATACTTCTCCTTTAGGTAGTGTTGCTACGGATCTTTTCAATTTTAAAGGTGTCAAACACAGTAGGTGGCATTTTGTAGTAAGCATGTATTACCTGGTGATTGTATATCTGACGACTGGCTGTCCCCAAAATCACGCAAAATGCTTTATTAAAAATATTTTAATTCAGCATTAAAAAGTAAATGAGATTTCTAAGAATCAAAGAAATAGCATGTTCCACAGAAACATGATCAAATGTATCCATTGAATTGTCTTAATGCCTTGTTCTGTATGTTACCCCATCTTTGAAGACCTTATATGTTGCCTTGTTCTCTCACTTTTTGAACATGTTTGGAGATCATTCATGAATCTGGAAATTTCTCCAACCTCTCTAAATCCCGCAAAAGTCTGAGCTTGTACTTGATATTTTGTTTGGTTAATACTACAGGTTGTTAAAACAATATATGCAAATTTGTCAGTGGAAATAGATAGAACTTGGTGTTTATAATTAAGGGAGTGTCATACCAGAAGGATATTCTAAAAGGCTTTTTTTTTTTAAAAAGGCTTGTCCAGTAAATAACTCCACATTGCTAGAGACCTGCAGCTCAGATCCCACTGAGTAATAGAATAGTTAGGAATTCCCAAGTTTTAAATCTAGCAATTTATCCGCCATCAGTTTGATATTTATATCCAGTTTCAAATTTGCTCCTTTTCCTTTTAGGGGTAACAATTCTGTATTTTTCATTTTATTTCCCAGTGACTTTGTAATTCCAAGGATTTAATGTAGCCTATCCTATTGTGAAGGACTGAGATTTTCATGAAAGCTTTCGATCTTCCCAAGTACTGGCATTATTTTATAATACATCAGTTGTCACGAAAACATGCTATGTCGAATGATGATTTTTTAATGCATCAGCTGAATTAAATTTTTTTTAAAAAGCAACAAATAGAAGATGACTCTATACTAAAAGCTAAAGAAGACCACACCAACTGAATTGCTGTACTCCACATTTCAATACATTGAGGTGTAAACGGATTGTCTGCACAGACTTATCAAGAACAATGACTTGGGGAATCTGACTGACTCCCTCTCCTGTTCTCACTAGCAAGGCATCAAGGCCATCACCTGAATATTAAATTGATGGAGATGAACCACTCAAACCTGATCACTTGAACAATGGGACCCCGGTTGTCAGAAGGGAATTCCTAGACATGGACTGATTAATTTACATGACGGAATACACACTGATAACCACCACGCTCGAATCACTGGGTGACAGTCATGTGACAGGTCCACCATCTGCATGCTTAAGCTGGTGTTTTCTCTAACAACCAAACCGCAGACATTGACAAGAGAAGACCCAAGTGGGATCCCTCCCTCCCCTCTCGCTCCCCAATCCATCTTGCAAGCTTCGAATCCTGCCTGCTGACCGTGACCACTGAGGCATATCCCTGCTGCAGACAGAGACTGCAGGAAATCAGCTGCATTGCTGTTTCCTGGAGAGCCACTGAATCAGCTGTCCACATCTTCAAACCAGAAGCTCAGGACCCCCCCAAAGGAATGTCGCGTGGCCACCAAATTCAGTCTGAAGCCAGCCAAGGCACCAACCTCCACAGACTGTATACCTCTTAATTCTCTGGACTCTAATTCAATGAGTCTATCCTTGCCCACTCTGTAACCTATTTGTGCGTGTGTGCGGTGCGCGTGAGAGAGAGAGAGAAAAAGTTGGAGCGTATTTTATGAATTTTTACTTAGATTGGTTGAAGCTAACCTCGTCCTTTATTAAACTCAGAAAACAGATAACCACTCACTGCATGGCAAGTATATCCACTGTAAAACAAAAGCTGTTGTAGTCAAACAAGGAGGGGGAAAAAAAGGAGCCCTTCCACCCCTCCTCACCTGATCGTAACACAGTTTTGTTGGTCTAACAAACGGCTGTCCAACCTTTGAGTGGAGGGCCACATTATGATTTTTCCTCAGCCCGGGGGGCTGGCGAGCAAATTTCAAAAGATAGCAGGATTACAAATCTGCATTACTAATAAAAGCAACAAATGTGAAATTTGTGAAGAAGCTTTAAAGGAGAATACTAATTTACTGACTTACTTTCTCATCACTTTTTGAAAACTGATTGAGTGACAAACCTGGCATTGTTTTTGCTTGCATAAGTAGTCAATCTATGCCTGCACACTTGAAGTAGCGATGCAGAGTATTCTGAACAGATATTCATCTGTCAGGAATGATCTGGATCTCCTGCTCTCTTTCTCTATCGCTCCCCATCTCTCCCTGTGTTCCCACCTCTGTCATTCCCGTGTCGTCCATGCTCGTTCTGTTCGCCCTAGCTACCCCGGTCCCCCTCTTTCCCCCCGCCCCTCCCCCCACTCTCTCTATGCGGTCCCTCCACCCCGCCCCCCCACTCTCTCTATGCGCCCCCCCACTCTCTGTTCTCCCTGCTTCCCTGCGTCCATCTCTCGCTCTCTCCCCCTCTCTGGCAGTTGCGCTGAGAGGGAGTACTCAGCACAGCAGCTTTGTGCTCCGTCAATTTGTTTAAAAACATCACGCTGAGTTTCCCTGTTCAGCTGCTGAAGCAGGAACACGCTTCTCAACACTGGACAGATTTGGGGTTTTCCAGTGCGCTTTTTTAAAAACAAGTCTGAAAACTCCGAATCTGTCAAAGTTGCGAAGCGTGTTCTTTCTTCAGCAGCTGAGCTTTGAAACTGACAGCCCGAGGTTTTGAAAAAGGCCACTCTACAAGAGGTTGACAATGAGAAATTTCCCATCTCAAGTCACAGAGCCCCGGGGAGGAACAGGAACAGCCGCGGGTACAATTTGCATCCACAGGCCGGATGGAATCCTTTGGCGGGTCAGATCCTGACCTGCGCGCCGTATGTTAGACAACCCTGATCTAACATTTTCAAAAAGAAATACATTTATTTTGAAGTTTTAGAACACATTCTATGCAACTATTACTTGTCACATGGGCAGATCTCTCGAGGGTAGCGAATCCATGTTCAATGCATTTCAGATAATTTCCTTAATTTGTACTTTAAATTCAGCCATTTTTATAAACCAAAATGTTATCACTATTCTTCAGTTTTCCTCTATGAAAAACGAGCTGCTGTTCAAACCCTCTCATTTTGAATTTGACACATCAGAAAAAACTTAGTGCTCTTCTATAATGAGTCATAACAGACTTTTTTGACTTATTTCCAGATTAAAAAATGCAAAATTCCAAATGTTTTAGTCATTCATTAAGAAACTAAGGAGTTTGTCATGCAAACCTACAAAATAGAAAATTGAGGCATTCATGAGTCATATAATTTTACACCATAACCAAATGAGTATATATTATGTATGAATCTCAAATTTGGTATTGTCAATAACCAAATTTGTAAACAGTAGAATGCTTTCATTTCAATATTAATTTGTACCTAGTTTATAGATTAGGGTGCTGTTCACAATTATGATTTTCTTCACTGATCAGCTGGCTTGAGTACAAGCTTAGTTCTTATGATCTACAGATGCAAGTTACCACTTTTTTTTGAAATTCATTTATGGGATGTGAGTGTCACTGGCTAAGCCAGCATTTACTGCCCATCCCTAATTGCCCTCGAGAAGGTGGTGGGAAGCTGCCTTCTCAAACTGCTGCAGCCCATGTCAGGTAGGTATACCCACACTGCTGTTCGGAAGGGAGTTCCAGGATTTTGACCCAGCGACAATGAAGGAACGGCAATACAGTTCCAAGTCAGGATGGTGTGTGGCTTGCAGGGGAACTTTCAGGTGGTGGCGTTCCCATGCACTGCTGCCCTTGTCCTTCTAGGTGGTAGAGGTCGTAGGCTTGGAAGGTGCTTTCTAGGCAGCCTTGGTGTGTTGCTGCAGTGCATCTTGTAGATGGTACACACTGCTGCCACTGTGCGTTGGTGGTGGAGTGAGTGAATGTTTGTGAATGGGCTGCCAATCAAGCGGGCTGCTTTGTCCTGGATGGTGCCGAGCTTCTTGAGTGTTGTTGGAGTTGCACCCATCCAGGCAAGTGGAGAGTATTCCATCACACTCCTGACTTATGCCTTGAAGATGGTAAGATGGTGCACAGGCTTTGGGGAATCAGGTGGAGTGTTACTCACCACAGGATTTCTAGCCTCTGACCTGCTCTTGCAGCCATGGTATTTATATGGCAACTCCAGTTCCATTTCTGGTCAATGGTAACCCCCAGGATGTTGATAGTGGGGGAATTCAGCGATCGTAATGTCATTGAATGTCAAGGGGAGATGATTAGATTCTCTCTTGTTTGAGATGGTCATTGTCTGGCACAAACGTTACTGCCACTTATCAGCCCAAGCCTGGATATTGTCCAGGTCTTGCTGCATTTCTACACGGACTGCCTCAGTATCTGAGGAGTCGTGAATGATGCTGAACATTGTGCAATACCAGCAGTCCTTAATTGTTGATCCAGCAGACAGATAAATTGTTCCTGATCTTGGATAAGGTATGAAGGAAAAGGTACCAAGCAGATGCCAGGTACTTCTCATCAAGTGGTAAAAGTCTTTGGCCAAATCATCTCTGCCACTCAACCAACCACAAGCAAGTACACAGACAGCTCAGGAAGAGAGTTAGGACCAACTTCAACCCACATTGAAGCGGACCCAACAGAAATGGAGAGATAACAGTATGATGTATTTAAATAAATGTATGGAAAAATAAATGCTAATACCACAGCTTACCCGACATCTGTATGGTGAGCCCGGTGATGTTGGTTTATCTGCTGACCTACTGGAAGAAAAGTCAAAATTTTAAGTTTCACGACATGTATTTATACCAACATACATGTAACTCTAATGTCTCTAAATGCCAGCTTCTTCAATTTCCCAAAAAATTATTGATGTAGGAAATTTTGAAGGCATTAATGACCATCAGTACTTGCATTTGTAACATAAAATACACAAAACATATATATCTGCCTCGAATACTAATTAAAACCATGGATATTATGGTGATGATACAAGATAATAAACACCCTCTTAATTTCATACCAGACTGATCAAAATGAAAAGGTACTAGGACACGAAGATCAAGCGCAAGATTCTTACCCACTTTAACGTCTATAGTGCAAATCTATGCTACCACTTAAGCAGGCAAGGGTTAGATAGAATCCAGTCCATTTGGAAGTAGTCGTTTTGTGGAATGACAAATCAGCACAGGAGGAAACATTCAGCTCATTATGTCTGCACAAGCTCCACCTTAATGCTTCTTTAATCCCATTTTACTGCTCTTTTCTTGCACAGTTAATTTTTTCAAGTGTGCACCCAATTAACTCTTGAATGTGGTGATTGACCCCTTCGCAAAATCTGCAAGCTACTTTTATCCACCAGCTTTTTATTTTTGACAGTTGTGCTGATAAAGGCGAGGTTTGTTTTGTTTAGGAAACTGAATATTTTCATATTTCAGGCACCTTAGATTAACATCCAACATTCTCAGGTAATCAAGACACTATCAGGTGCATAGATAACGTTCCCCAACTTATGAACACCCATTACTAAACCAGTGTGATACTTTTCACCAGTCTTCCTGCAGTGTTTCTCAGTGAGACTTAGTTAATTTCAATGTTGCTGCCCCTCTTAAAATAGTATCCAAATGATACTTCGTAGTGAGGGCTAAAATGGCAACATAGAACATAGAACAGTACAGGCCCTTCGGCCCACGATGTTATGCCGAACCTTTAACCTACTCTAAGATCAAACTAACTACCTACCCTTCATTCTACTATCATCCACGTACCTATCCAAGAGTCGCTTAAATGCCCCTAATGTATCTGCTTCTACTATCACCGCTGGCAGCGCATTCCATGCACCCACCACTCTCTGTGTAAAGAACCTACCTCTGACATCTCCCCGAAACCTTCCTCCAATCACCTTAAAATTATGCCCCCTGGTGATAGCCCTTTCCACCCTGGGAAAAAGTCTCTAACTATCCACTCTATCTATGCCTCTCATAATCTTGTACCCCTCTAATCAAGTCACCTCTCATCCTTCTGCGCTCCAATGAGAAAAGCCCTAGCTCCCTCACTCTTTCTTCGTAGGACATGCCCTCCAGTCCAGGCAGCATCCTGGTAAATCTCCTCTGCACCCTCTCTAAAGCTTCCACATCCTTCCTATAATGAGGCGACCAGAACTGAACGCAATATTCCAAGTGTGGTCGAACCATTTGGGATCAGTTCATCCTCCCCTGTGAAATGCCACAAAAGGAATTGGACATACTTCTCACATGAAACAACAGCTGTTTTCTGACCAGTTTCCTATGCCACTCTCTCCTGCAACATTACAAGCCAATCTTAGGAGACCTCATAAATAATGCAACAGATTGCAGATCAATTTGATTACAATGTGGGACCATCTCCTCCACCCAAATAAGTTGTCAATTTGAATTGAGGACTTGTTCACTAAAAAACCTTATTGCCAGGCAACACACATTTGAGTTTTTTTTGTGTTTAGCGTTATACTTCATTTCTCAAATGGTTTGACAACTGTCATGAGTTTTTTTTTTAATTAAGAGGTCTGTGTGCCTTTAAGACTAAGAAAAAAAGGACTTTGAGAACAATGAATGCTGAACTGGCTGGAGCACAGACTGCAAGGCAATTTGTATCCAAGCAACAGAAAGATTCTACGATAGGCTCGTGACTTCACTGTTGAAAGCTTTAAGTTTCAGTTCTGCAGTATGAAACAGACCAGAGGGAGCTGTGAGCAGCTAAAAGCCTGTTGTTGTTGTTGGAGACCTGGGTTTGTAGACCAGAGAAAAAGACCTATTTTCTCTGAAAATAAACTTAACATTTCAAGAAAAAAGTGCTACATTTAAGGTGAGGTTTTGACCTGCCTGGAGAGAAAAGACCCAGAGAAAGAGGAGTTGCTATACTCGGTGGAGAAACACCGCTTTGGAGAAAGGAAGCCTTGTGTTTCGGATATGGCAGGTTGCAGTTGCCTTCACTCAAAAATTCCTGCCTCAAGAGTGAATTCTCACAGCAGTCCAGCAATCTGCCAAACAGACTACTAGGAATGCTGAAGCACTGCCCCTGGAGACTGGGAGTGGCTCTGTGGAGAGTAAATCTACTGTCTACCCTCAAAATGAGCTTTCATCCTCCCACCATTGCCACCCTGCCAATGTCTTTGCTGTTGCCCAGACTACTTCGGCCGATTGCTGAGGTGGTGCAGTCTGAAGCCAGGCCTCAGAGTCCTGTAAGGCAATCTGCAGTCGCCCCACTGAAAGTCAGCAGCCTTCCACCAGCCATGCTGCAGCCACTGGGGTAGCACTCTGTAGGAATACTACGCCAGGCAAAGTCTCACGCAAGACAGACACTAAGGGAATGCACAAGGGCGATTAGCTGATTTTTGTATGGCATAATGGACAGTTTGATAAAGTTGGTTTTGTGGTTGTTTTGTATTGGCTATAATACTGAAATAAAAGTTAATAAAAGCTGTGATGGTCAGTGATAGAGGAAAGGGAAGGCCTGTAGAATAGGGAATTGGAGTTGTGTCCACTAGTACCGTAGCGGATGAGCCGATCACAGACAGCCCTGCCAGAGACGTGATGTGTTGGTTGCCTCCTCCACTCCTCCTCCTGCTCCCCCTTCTCTTTAGTTGTCCACCATATACCTGGTGGCAAGGGCTGTGCCTTCATAACGGTGAGGTTGTGCTGGATACAAAAGACCACGATGAATTGCTGCATGCTCTGACGAGTAATGAAGGCCTCCTCCGGTGCGGTTCCAGGCAGTAGAAGCATTACTAGAGCATCCAATGGTCTGCTCGATGATGTTTTGTGTGACTGTATGGCTCTCATTACGTGCATGCTGCCCATATGATTGGGTTCCACATTGAAGTTGTCAGGTGGTCAGCAGATTCCTCGTCACCCAGAAACACCTTCTAATTTGACGTGGTGGCTGAAATACTGATGGTACAGTGGAGTGGTGCAAAATAAAAGGCAACGTAATTTCTGTCACGATACCGGGTATTCACCTGAACGACGTGACAGCATGGTCGCACACCAACTGTACGCCCAGGGAGTGGAATCCTTTGCAGTTGCGGTACATCTCAATTTAGATGCGGCAGCTACAAAGCCATCAGTGTGGAGTCATTAGCATCCTGCACCATGAGGAAGCCAGTTATACAGGTGAAGCTCACGTGCACACGCCACCTGCTTCTCTGTGGCCAGAGAAAAAGCTAGGTACGCCCCTTTCCTGGCATAAAGAGCATCAGTCACCTCCCTTCTGCAGCAGTGGACAGCAAACTAGGAGATGCTGCAGATGTCACCTGCTCGTCTGGAATGATTACAATGCGAAATAGTCCATGGCCACTTTCACAACCACTGGCATCGTCCTCATCCTGCTACAAGGCTGCACCATCTGCCTGCAAAAGGTGGCATAATTCGAGAACCTCTTCTTAAACAGAGACATTGCACACACTGATTGTCATTGACAATGAGGCAAAAGAAATGCTCCCTGAAGATTCTGGGTACATAAGGGCTCCTGCTGAGAGCCCTTCTCCTCCCCTGCCCCTCTATGATCAACTTGTCCTCTTCTGTGTTGCCTCTGTCATGCTGCAGGCCAAGTATGATGCAGTACAGCTTGTGTTCAGTTTTTATTTGAGACAGTCCTACTTGAAATTGAAACTCAAGGTTTCCAAGTTCTGGGGCATCAAACCCAGGTTAGACAAACAAACAGTCCTGTGACTGAGGAAAATCAAACAGCTTTTTTTTAAAAAACCAATTTCATGTGACTGGAGGCTTCAGTTTCAAGAAAACTCTAGAGTGTTAAGCCAGCTGAATGGAAACCTGGGTGTGGCACTTGACCAGAAGTTTTTTGAAAAAGATGGAAACCAGCTGCAAGGCTGCTTTGTGTTTTGCAAAGATGACTTTTGGAGAGTTGAGAAGGACTCTGCAGTGGATGGAAAATCAGCCAGATTGTTTTAACGAGATAAGCCGAGAACGTCAAGCTTCTGGGCTTCTACAGAATCAGACAACAAAGCAGCTGGTTGAAGCCGTTTGACTACCAGCACTGAAGCCTGGACTGAGGGCTAACCATGGGTGAATGACTTACAGCAGTTGTCTTTGGTAATTGAAAAGTTATCAGTGATACAATGCCATCAGGACAGTAGTGGGCAAGACCGAGGCAGTTCGAGAGGTGACAAGACCGAACCGTTAAAGGGAAGATTGCATCACTCGCAATCAATGGGACCTAATTACTTCCATATTTGCAACCTGGACGACAGAACATGAACTATGGGAGGAAGATCCTGATTTTGTTGTACTGTGGGACTGTTCAACACCACTTTGCTGATAAGACTATTCTGAAGATCTGTAAGGACTACCTTTGATGCTTTTGCTATTTAATGTGCAACCTTTAAGATATATATACCAACTGGGAGTTCTGTTAGTCTGTGTTTAATTTATGTTGGTTTTGGTTTGAGTGTTACAGTAAAATTTATAAAAGTGAAATCTTGTCAGTTTCATGTTTGGTTTCCTAAGTTGAGGTCAGTCAGTGGATTTAATTCTTTTCATTTGTTGGTGGTCACCACAGGGATCATAACACAAGGTAGAAGGCAACTACAGCACCCATGATAGGGAGCAAGTGATCTGAGCAGAACCTGTGAAGTCGGAACCAAAGCCTTCACCACATGCAATACTGCGCCTCGTCAAATTCACCAACTTTAAATAGCAGTAGAAAACTCATAGCGCTTCTACAAACTCAGCAAGAACTGGTGGAAATAAATCAGTAACTGAGCTGAAAGTAGTTGATGATCCCTTTAGATAGTGCTGGTGGGAGTCCTCCCTGCTGCTGAATGCATGTTCAGTTGTGCAAGATTAAGAAAGGGCATTAGTTGGAGTGGTGAGGTCGCAAAGAGAGCGCTGGCATGAAATCACCATCTGCCTACTCTACACATTTCCAGCATACACTCCTAACGTCCACACCAATGTCCTCAAAATGGCAGCCAATGCAAGTGGTTTGCTTGCCAAAAGTATGGGCACTGTGTAACCAAATTTTGTGGCCAAACTGTACAGTTTTTCAATTTTTGTGCATTTATCATAAAATTAGTAATTATAGCATAATATGAGGTATGTTGCTCAGTGCTGACGTTTATACTCCTGAGAAACCTGAAAGAATACAAAAACCTATACTGACCATTTAGTTAACAAAATATCTGATAGCTTAGTACCTGTAATAGATGTAGAAGGACTGGGTAAACTTGTCCTAAACTTTGGGGAAAAAATAAACCACAAGGAGCAAAGAACCTTGAGCTGGGAAAAAAAAACTGGCACAGTCTTTACATGATACAGGGGCCATTTTCAGATATTACCTATCATGCCATGACATTTTCACACACATGCTTAGCATATGGTTTCCACAGAATTCATCAAGCTCGGTATATTCCCACAGTGTGAAGAGTAAAAATGTATATTTTAACCAGAAAAAGTTTGGTCATCTTTGAGATATTTATAGAAAGGAAGTTTTATCTGAAAGCTAAGTATCCTGTAACATTCCCATTAACACTTCCATCTACCTTATAAGAGCTGCAAACCAGCACCCATGCTAATACTAACACAACTTCCATAGAAGCAGGCACACAATTTCAGCAATACCAGCATTTATCTGGCTGTGTTTCATTATATCATGATGTTTTTAGTCAAGCAAGAAAAATCCATCCATGGCTTACTAAGCAAGTTAAGGACAGTATAAGATTAAAAGAACCACCTTAAAATGTTGCCAAGAATAGCAGTAAACCTGAGGATTGAGACTGTTTCAGAAACCAGAAGGGTCATTAAAAAAAAGGAAATAAAATAGAATGAGTAAACTGATCAGGAATATAAAAAGGAATAGCTAACAGTAAACGTTGGTCCCTGAGAGACAGACACAGGAGAAATCATGGGAAATTAGAAAATGGCAGAGACAATGAACAAATATTTCATGTTGTGTCTTCTATTGTGATAACAAAGTTACATACCAAAAATACAGAGTAACCTAGGGGCTAAGAGTGAGGAAATTAAGATAATTGATATCAGAAAAAAAGTACTGGAGAAACTTAAGGGACTAAAAACTTGACAAATCCCCCAGGACCTGATGGCCTAGATCCTAGGATTCTAAAAGAGGTAGCTGGAGAGATAGTGGATGCGCTGGCTGATTTTCCAAAATTCCCTGAATTCTAGAATGGTCCCAGCATATTGAAAGTTAGCAAATGCAACACCACTACTCAAGAAAGGAGGGAGAGAGAAAACAGGGAACTACAGGCCAATTAGGCTGACATCGGTTGTCGGGAGAGTGTTGGAATCTATTAAGGAAGTCTTAACAATGCACTTAGAAAATCGTATAATCAGACAAAGTCAACATGATTTTATGAAAGGGAAATAGTGTTTGACAAATTTGATTTTTTTTGAGGATGTAGCTAGTAGGGGAGATAAATGGGAACAGAGTATGTAGCATATTTGGATTTCCAAAAGGCATTCGACAAGGTCATGATGCAAAATGAGGGTTTATGGAGAAAGGATGATTAACTGACACGAAGCAAGGTGTATGGACAAACGGAGCATTTTCAAGTTGACAGGTTGTAACTAGTGGTGTGCTGCAAGTATCAGTGCTAGGGTCTCAGCTATTTCATAAGATAAGAAATAGGAGTAGGCCATTCAGCCCCTCGAGGCTGCTCCACCATTCAATAAAATCATGGTCTCATCTCCCTCATCTGGAAGGACAGCATGCTAGGGGATTTCTGAGACACCGTAATTGTGACCAAAAAAAGGCAACAAGACTGACTGTGGTAACTACAGAGGGGTATCCCTGCTGTCCACCACAGGGAAGGTCATCGCAAGAGTCCTTCTCAACTGCTTCCTCCCTGTGGCTGAAGAGCTCCTACTGGAATCACAATGTGGATTCCATCCATCAAGGGGCACAGTGGACATGATCTTCACAGCAAGACAACTCCAAGAAAAATGTAGAGCAGCAGCAACCTTTATACATGGCCTTCTTTGACCTCACAAAGGCCTTTGACTGTATCAATCGGGAGGGATTATGGAAGATCCCCCCCAAATTTGAGTGCCCGGAGAAACTCATCACCATCTTCTGCCTGCTGCAAGACGACGTGCAAGCTGTAATCCTTGCCAACAAATTGCCAATGACCCAATCTGACTACAAACTAGGGTCAAGCAAGGCTGTGCCATGCACCAATGCTCTTTTCCATCTTCCTCGCCCCAACACTCCACCTCATCTCCTTGAAGCTCCCTGCCGGAGTAGATCTACTCTACAGGACGAGCAGCAAACTATTTAACCTATATCGCCTCCAATCCAGAACCAAGGCCACTCCAAACTCTGTCATCGAGCTGCAGTATGCTGACGATGCTTGCGTATGTGCACACTCAGAGGTTGAGCTTCAAACTCCCGTCGATGCATTCATGGGGGCAAATGAAAAAATAGGCCTTAAGTTAAACATCCGGAAGACAAAGGTCATCTACCAGTCTGCTCCCGCAGTGCAACACTGTCCCCCCAACTATCAAGATCCACGGCGAACCATTGGACAATGTTGATCACTTCCCATACCTTGGGAACCTCCTCTCAGCAAGGGCAGACATCGACGATGAAACTGAGCATCACCTCCAGCGTGCCAGCGAAGCCTTTGGTCGTCTAAGGAAAAGAGTGTTTGATGACAAAGACCTCAAACCTGGCACCAAGCTCATGGTCTACAAGGCCAGAGTGTTACCTGCCTTCCTGTATGCGTCGGAAACATGGACACTGTACAGCAGACATCTCAAAGCCCTGGAGAGATATCACCAGCGATGCCTCTGCAAGATCCTGCAAATTCAGTGGCAGGACAGACGCTCCAATATCAGTGTCCTCTCTCAGGCCAACACCCCCAGTATCGAGACACTGGTCATGGCTAGTCAGTTTCGCTGGGCAAGCCACATCATCTGCATGCCTGACACAAGACTCCCAAAACAAGCTTTCTACCATGAGCTCTGTCACGGCAAGAGGCTACCAGGAGGTAAGACGAAACACTACAAGGATGCCCTTAAAGTCTCCCTGAAAAAAAGTGACATTTCTACTGATTCATGGGAATCTCTTGCTCAAGACTGCCCAAAATGGAGGAGAAGCATCCGCGATGGTGCCAGCCAGTTTGAACAATATCAACATGCCCAGCCAGCAATCAAGTTCAAACAGCGGAAGGAGAGTTCGAAATTTCGAGCATCCCATTCACTTGTCACCAAACACCCACCAGCGCCACCTGTGGCAGAGTGTGCTGATCCAGAATTTGACTATTCGGTCACCTAAGGACCCATAAGTCTGGAGTGGAAGAAAGTCATCCTCATTCCCGAGGGGCTGCCTAAGAAGGGTTGGTCTGATTGTGGCCTTTTCACTTCACTTCCCTGCTGGATCCCTATAACCCTTGTACATCAAAAATCTGTCCAATTCAGCCTTTAATATATTCAATGACCAGCCTCCACTGCTCTCTGGGGAAGTGAATTCCGAAGATTACAACCCTCAGAGAAGGAATTCCTCCTCATCTCCATATTAAATTGGAGATCCCTTATTTTGGAACTATCCCTCTTAGTTCTAATTCCCCCATGAGGGAAAATATCCTCTCAGCACCAACCTGTCAAGCCCCCTCAGAATCTTAGATGTTTCAATAAGGTCACCTCCCATTCTTCTAAGCTCCAATGAGTATAGACCTAACCTGCTCAAACTTTCCTCTTAAGACAACCCCATTATTCCAGGAATCAGCACAGTCAATCTTCTCTGAACTGCTTCCAATGCAAGTACATCCCTCAAGTAAGGAGATCAAAACTATACACAGTACTCTAGGGTGCAGTCTCACCAACGCCTTGTACAGTCGTAGCAAGACTGCCATACTTTTATACTCCTTCTCCTTGCAGTAAATGCCACCATTCCATGAGCCGCCTTAATTACTTGCTGTACCTGCATACTAATTGCTTGTGATTCACGTACAAGGACACCCAGATCCCTCTGTACTGCAGCATTCTGCAGGCACTCTCCATTTAAATATTATTCTATAACAATATTTACAATCTATATTAAAAGCAAAATACTGCGGATGCTGGAAATCTGAAACAAAAACAAGAAATGCTGGATTCACTCAGCAGGTCTGGCAGCATCTGTGGAAAGAGAAGCAGAGTTAACGTTTCGGGTCAGTGACCCTTCTTCGGAACTGACAAATATTAGAAAAGTCACAGATTATAAACAAGTGAGGCGGGGGTTGGGCAAGAGATAACAAAGGAGAAGGTGCAGATTGGACCAGGCCACATAGCTGACCAAAAGGTCACGGAGCAAAGGCAAACAATATGTTAATGGTGTGTTGAAAGACAAAGCATTAGTACAGATTAGGTGTGAATATACTGAATATTGAACATCAGCAAGTGCAAACCTGAAGAAAAACCACCTGAAAAAAACACGAAAAAAACGTGTTCAGGTTTGCACTTGCTGATGTTCAATATTCAGTATATTCACACCTAATCTGTACTAATGCTTTGTCTTTCAACACACCATTAACATATTGTTTGCCTTTGCTCCGTGACCTTTTGGTCAGCTATATGGCCTGGTCCAATCTGCACCTTCTCCTTTGTTATCTCTTGCCCAACCCCCACCTCACTTGTTTATAATCTGTGACTTTTCTAATATTTGTCAGTTCCGAAGAAGGGTCACTGACCCGAAACGTTAACTCTGCTTCTCTTTCCACAGATGCTGCCAGACCTGCTGAGTGATTCCAGCATTTCTTGTTTTTGTTTACAATCTATATTATTGACTTAGACAAAGAGGAGTGTACTCAAGACTGCTGACAGTACCAAGCTAGGTGGGAATGCAAGCTTGTGAGGAAGACACAAATAGAGTGGGCAACAAGGCATCAGATGGAGTATAATGTGGGGAAATGTGAGGTTATTCACTTTGGTAATAAGGGGAGAAAAGCAGAATTTTTTTTTTTTTTAAAAAGGCATGAAACTTATAAATGCTGATGTTCAGAGGGTCTTGTGTGTACTCATACAAGGAACCTAAAGACAGCATGCAGGTACAGCAAGCAATTAGGAAGGCAAACGGCATGTTCGCCTTTATTGCAAGGGGATTGGAGTACAAGAATAAAGAGGTTTTACTACAATTGTACAGGCCTTTGGTGAGACCACACCTGGAGTACTGTGCGCAGTTTTGGCCTCCATATTTAAGGAAGGATATCCTTGCATTGGAGGGGTACAGCAAAGGTTGACCACATTAGTCCCTTGGTTTAAAAGGGTTGTCCAATGATGAGAGGTTGAGTAAATTGGGTCTATATTCTCTGGAGTTTAAAAGAATGAGGTGGGATCTCATTGAAACATACAAGATTTTGAAGTGGTTTGAAAGGGTAGACAGAGGTTGTTTCCCCTGGCTGGGAAATCTGGAAAGCAGGGACAGAGTCACAGGAGAAGGGGCCAATCACTTAAGACTGAGATGAGGAGACATTTCTTCACTCAAAGGGCTGCAAATCTTTGGAATTCTTTATCCCAGATGGTTGTGGACGTGTCATCGTTGAATCCATTCAAAGTCGAGACAAACAATTTTTGGTGTCTCAGGGAATCAAGTGATATGGGTAGCGGGCAGCAGAGGCCTGCCTCCCAACCCAAACCAGACGGGACCCAACGACATGTATCGGGTTCGGGTCGGGTCCAGCTTTCAGGCTCGGGTCAGGTTGGGCCAAGTCAGGTCGGGTCAGGCTGGACACACACGGTAAGTGCTCTGCTAGTAAGTATTGAAATTAAAAAAACCTACCCAAGCTGGGAATCCGGAACGAAACTCAGTCTGCGCAGTAAGCGAGTGACGTCAATATAACGTCATCACGCATTCGCTGCAGCTTGTTGCAGGTTCGGTGTCAGGAAGGTAAGTAAAGGGATGGTCGGCTCAGGTCGAGTCAGGCCCGGGGCTAAATTGGAGGGACTTGGGCCAGGTCTGGCTCGGATCCACTGTGGTTCAGTTGGGTTCGGGTCGGGTTCCTTTTTCCCGACCCAAGTAGGCCTCTAGCGGGCATAAATGTGAAGCTGAAGCCGAAGGTCAGCCGTGATCGTATTGAATGGTGGCACAGGCTCGATGGACTGTAAGATCTACTCCTCCGCCTACTTATGTTCAATTGTTTCATTTTTGAGTTATCAGCCAATTCAAAAGAAGTCTTCATCTGGTCTTTGTTTAAAGCAGAAAGCATTTTTTGATGAAGAATTTGTGCTTCTATGTTAGCACATGCGCATCAGTTTCACCTTGAACTGTCTAAAATCCACCACCTTGATAATCATGTGAATTAAACTTGATTATGCAATTTTAACAAAAATATATCTCAACTAGATTTCACATCAACATTAAGCTAGAACAGAAAACACCTTGAACAAATTAACTATGTGACTGCAGAGGAGCCTCACAATGGAACCTATCCTTCCCTTGCTACACAGGGATGTGCTGGTAGCAGAGATCAATGGGAAGCAACCATAGGCAGAAACTCTGACTTAAATTCCCTCTTTTCTATAACTGAAGATCATCAAGCCCAATTCAAGCTCTGCCAGGATTTTTTTTAGTTTGATAGTTTCCTTTTGGGCCTCCTTATCTCGAGAGACAATGGATACGCGCCTGGAGGTTGTCAGTGGTTTGTGAAGCAGCGCCTGGAGTGGCTATAAAGGCCAATTCTGGAGTGACAGGCTCTTCCACAGGTGCTGCGGAGAAATTTGTTTGTCGGGGCTGTTGCACAGTTGGCTCTCCCCTTGCGCCTCCGTCTTTTTTCCTGCCAACTACTAAGTCTCTTCGACTCGCCACATTTTAGCCCCGTCTTTATGGCTGCCCGCCAGCTCTGGCGAATGCTGGCAACTGACTCCCACGACTTGTGATCAATGTCACACGATTTCATGTCGTGTTTGCAGACGTCTTTATAGCGGAGACATGGACGGCCGGTGGGTCTGATACCAGTGGCGAGCTCGCTGTACAATGTGTCTTTGGGGATCCTGCCATCTTCCATGCGGCTCACATGGCCAAGCCATCTCAAGCGCCGCTGACTTAGTAGTGTGTATAAGCTGGGGGTGTTGGCCGCTTCAAGGACTTCTGTGTTGGAGATATAGTCCTGCCACCTGATGCCAAGTATTCTCCGGAGGCAGCGAAGATGGAATGAATTGAGACGTCGCTCTTGGCTGGCATACCTTGTCCAGGCCTCGCTGCCATAGAGCAAGGTACTGAGGACACAGGCCTGATACACTCGGACTTTTGTGATCCGTGTCAGTGCGCCATTTTCCCACACTCTCTTGGCCAGTCTGGACATAGCAGTGGAAGCCTTTCCCATGCGCTTGTTGATTTCTGCATCTAGAGACAGGTTACTGGTGATAGTTGAGCCTAGGTAGGTGAACTCTTGAACCACTTCCAAAGCGTGGTCGCCAATATTGATGGATGGAGCATTTCTGACGTCCTGCCCCATGATGTTCGTTTTCTTGAGGCTGATGGTTAGGCCAAATTCATTGCAGGCAGCCGCAAACCTGTCGATGAGACTCTGCAGGCACTCTTCAGTGTGAGATGTTAAAGCAGCATCGTCAGCAAAGAGGAGTTCTCTGATGAGGACTTTCCGTACTTTGGACTTCGCTCTTAGACAGGCAAGGTTGAACAACCTGCCCCCTGATCTTGTGTGGAGGAAAATTCCTTCTTCAGAGGATTTGAACGCATGTGAAAGCAGCAGGGAGAAGAAAATCCCAAAAAGTGTGGGTGCGAGAACACAGCCCTGTTTCACACCACTCAGGATAGGTAAGGGGTCTGATGAGGAGCCACCATGTTGAATTGTGCCTTTCATATTGTCATGGAATGAGGTGATGATACTTAGTAGCTTTGGTGGACATCCAATCTTTTCTAGAAGTCTGAAGAGACCACGTCTGCTGACGAGGTCAAAGGCTTTGGTGAGATCAATGAAAGCAATGTAGAGGGGCATCTGTTGTTCACGGCATTTCTCCTGTATCTGACGAAGGGAGAACAGCATGTCAACCGTCGATCTCTCTGCACGAAAGCCACACTGTGCCTCAGGGTAGACGCGCTCGGCCAGCTTCTGGAGCCTGTTCAGAGCGACTCGAGCAAAGAATTTCCCCACTATGCTGAGCAGGGAGATTCCACGGTAGTTGTTGCAGTCACCGCGGTCACCTTTGTTTTTATAGAGGGTGATGATATTGGCATCGCGCATGTCCTGGGGTACTGCTCCCTCGTCCCAGCACAGGCATAGCAGTTCATGTAGTGCTGAGAGTATAGCAGGCTTGGCACTCTTGCTTATTTCAGGGGTAATGCTGTCCTTCCCAGGGGCTTTTCCGCTGGCTAGAGAATCAATGGCATCACTGAGTTCCGATTTGGTTGGCTGTATGTCCAGCTCATCCATAACTGGTAGAGGCTGGGCTGCATTGAGGGCAGTCTCAGTGACAGCATTCTCCATGGAGTACAGTTCTAGGTAGTGCTCAACCCAGCGGTCCATTTGTTTGCGTTGGTCAGTGATTATGTCCCCCGATTTAGATTTGAGGGGGGCGATCTTCTTGATGGTTGGCCCAAGAGCTCTCTTCATGCCATCATACATTCCTCTGATGTTTCCGGTGTCTGAGGCCAGCTGAATATGACTGCATAGGTGTTGCCAGTAGTCGTTTGCGCAACGCCTAGCTGTTCTTTGTGCAGTACTTCTGGCTGCTTTAAGTGCTGCGGATGTTAAATCGCTGGGGGCTTTCTTGTAGTTCAACAGTGCAATGCGCTTAGCGGCTATGACAGGTTCCAGCTCTTCATTATGAGATTGAAACCAGTCTGCATTTCTCTTCGCACTTTTGCCGTAGGTGGTCAAAGCTGACTCATAGATGGCGTCTCTGATGTGGGCCCACTTGGTCTCAGCATCCCCTGTGGGAGTGTTTTGAAGGGCTGTTACAAGTGAACTTAGAAATTTTTGTAACAGCTGTGGGTGAGAAATTCTGCTCGTGTTGATGCACGGGTGGCCCTTCTGCTTGGAATGATGCAACTTCTTTGGTCGGAGTCTAACCTTGCTGCACACCAGGGAGTGGTCGGTGTCGCAGTCCGCACTGTGGAAGCTGCGTGTGATTTGAACACTGTTTAAGGCGGCTCGCCTTGTGACAATGAGGTCTAGCTGGTGCCAACGATGCGATCTTGGGTGCCTCCATGAAACCTGGTGACAGGGTTTAGTGTGAAAGAACGAGTTGGTGATGCAGAGGTTATGATAGGTACACAACTCAAGCAGTCTCTGCCCGTTCTCATTCATCCTTCCAACGCCATAGCGCCCAAGGCAGGAGGGCCATGAGTCATGGTCGGCCCCAACCCTGGCATTAAAGTCCCCCAGCAGGAATAGGTGTTCGGTGTTGGGGATGCTGCTAATGATGTTACGGAGTTGTTCATAGAACTGGTCTTTAGCTTCAGGTGGGGAGCAGAGTGTTGGAGCACAGATGCTGAGTAGGTGTACTGGACCAGAGGTGGCGAGCAGTCGGATGGACAGTATGCGTTCCGAGCCATTTGAGGGAGGCTCTATCATGCTGAGCAAGGAGTTTCTGATGGCGAAGCCCACTCCATGCTGTCTTGGTTCTTCAGGATCCCTGCCCTGCCAGAAGAAGGTGCAGTCTTGCTCTGCTAGAGAGCCACTCGCGGGGAGGCGAGTCTCCTGAAGTGCTACAATGTCCACATTCAGTCTACTGAGCTCGTTGTTAATGATGGCGGTCTTCCGAGAATCGTTGATTTGTGTAAGGTCTTCCGATAGGCCAGGACACATAGTTCTGACGTTCTAGCTTGCAAAGCGAAGGGCTGGTACCTTCTTTCCTTTTTTCATGTTGTTTGGTGCGGTGTATCAGTCCACCTTTCGGGCAATGACCCTGAGCTCCAAGCACCCATTGAAGCAGGCAGACTGTGGCGGGACAGAACCTTATTGACCGGGGGCTGCCCGGTTTGAGGCGGGCGGTAGCTGTCCAGTGAGGTGCAATGACCTCTCCCACCGACAAAGGCAACCCGTGGCGCCCAGTTTCTACGCCAATTTATCTGGACTTATAACCCGTAACTGCTGCCTTCCGTGTTGTGTCAGTCGCTGTGAGGCAACTATGGAGTGACCTCTCCATGGCGCATGCAATAAGCCATTTCCTCAGTGCCCACCATCGACGCCCGGAAAGCTCATCCATGTCCTTCGGGAGGTGAAGCATCTTTTGGCAGACTTAGAGGTGATTACATTTGCTAAGGGTTTTTTTTTTTTTGCAGTGGTTTAAATAAAGGCATGCAGCATTGCCGACGGTGCGCTGCAGATGCTCTCTGAGCCATCTCCCGTGGGCGCTTTGAAGTTGCGGCCGGGGGCACCGTTCGTGGATTTTTTGGGTGTTCAGGGCACCTTTTCTCAAGACTTCTCTCGGGTCCCGCTGCTCCTTCTTCACCTCAAGGGACTTACCGCACGCCGTGGCTGCAGACACTCTGAACAAACCAGCCGCATGGAAAAGCAGGAACTGCCGGAAACATGCCAAAGGTGACACATGACCGCCTACGGGGTTCTGCTCCGGATTTGATAGTTTAATAGTATATTATATCAACCACTGAGTGTTCTGCTACATTTGTTCTAACTGAATATAAATATTTATGCGTGAGAAATGCAGTAATTAGAACTCTACCCCTTCATGTGCAGGATCGGAGTTAGAATGCAGACCTGGAAATGAAACTTTTCTGCTGCTGACTATAAGGACTACGTGAATTCAGACAGTCTGAACTGAAAGAGAGCTGCACTGAACTGGAAATCTCTGCTGTTTACAAATACAACACTGTTAGTGTTAAAAATACTAAGAAATGCAATTAAATCTTCTAGAATTAAGAACAAAGCAGAACTGAAGTCCAAATCAAACTCTGCAAAGGGTAAAAAATACAAGTGTGCAATGTATCTTATATTAAGTTCTAGGTGCAAGCAGTGATATGGGGCAGCTTGTGCACATCCAGTGGAGTTCTGAAAGTTCCTAAACTGAAATTTATTAGTGCAGCACAAGTCTTGGACAAAAGGATATGTTCTGAGGGAGGGGAGAGGGAGCGTGAATGAGCACAATATGCGCAAATACCTATCAGACTCCAATACTTTCTTCTTCCTATCCCTTCCACTTATTGAAGATGACTGAACGAAAAGTCTGGAAAAAATAAGCAGATGAAAAGCAATGACAAAGTTATTTCAAATTTACAACTTCATAAAATACATTAGCAAAATTTATTGCCACTTTCTTCCTGAAGTAAAAAAAAAGCTGCCTAAGAGTTTCCATATCCTTTGACTCACCATGAGCAATGCCATACAAGATGCAGTTTTTATATAAATGGACTGTTTAAATGCTTCAAAAAGCAGTCATTTAAAAAGGTGCAGGATATTGAATGTTGATGTACCACGAACACTTAAAATTATCCGTGGAGCCGCTCTGTTCCTGGTTTCTTTTTCAAATCTTCAACAGCTTGCAGGTGCAGGTTGGTGGATTCATCGACTGCATTGCTGTGATCTCATTGTCGAGATGAAGTAGTAGAAAATTAGTGGTGGGAGTGACTTAATCGCTTTAGTAATATAAACAAGTAGATGTAGGTGAATAACATTTGGAAAATATGAAAAGCTGTTATTGCTAGGAGTCAGTTTTTATTCTTTTTCCTGCATTCACACTGAATGAGAATCCTGAATGACACAAGCATCTCAAGCTTTCTGACCAGGAAATAAAGTCAGTCAATTTTACATGGACGAATATTCCATTTTCCACTAAAATATAAACCTGCAACATCCAGCCAAAACAGCAATACCATGCTTATGTTCAACACTGCAGGACCAAATCATATCTTGTTAAATTGCATAAATACCACAGAAAAAGCATCTTAATATCAAAATGTTGATAACTACAAAACAATCAGTCAAGGATAAAAATTGTACTGGCAATACAAAAAACAAAAAAGAAAACCTAGCATAACTGATGTAGTGGCAAGAAAAGCTAGATAACAATAACTTTACAGATGAACCATCAAACAGAAAGAAAAGATGCCATACATTTATCTTCAAATAACTATGGACCTGGCTAGCTGACACTGACTGACTGAAATGTGTCAATAAGGAGGTACCATAGTCTATGAACAAATTTAAAGAAAGGATCTGAAACATTAAAACTGACATCAAAATACAAGATAGAAAAGGTTAATTATAAAAATTCAAGAGATTAACTCAGTTCAGAGTCCTGGGAGATTGAAGATATGGCTTCTTTATTTTCAGAAGCCTAATTCAAACATCTAATCATTTTTGTAAGCGTTAATACCCCAAATCACACTTTTTGCACTAACTCAGAATACTTCAGCTTTAACTACATATTCTACTTAAGCAAGAGAATAGGAATTTTAACTATATGAGAAGTACAAGAAAAGAAACAAAACACTATGGGTACAACTTGATCAGTATACACAACAGAAACTGTTTATTGCTGATCTGGGGTCTTGGATTTGCATTGATAGAGTTACAAACTACAATTCTCATATTAAGCTATACCTAGTCAAACTGGAAGCAACAAATAAGCATTATGCCATGATCTCACTTTTGGCGTCACAATAAAAAAAGATAGGATGGTTCAATATTTCTATGGTTAAATTAAAGCTTCATATACTTAAATAGTCTTCAGCATCAGCCAAAATAAGATCTGTAAAACTAGGAAAAAAGTTTAACTGAATTAATGTAAATGGAGCTAAAAGGGTCTAGCCTTAGATCTTCATCGAACTCATAGCAAGCAGTGGCTGATTATGCATGCTGACCCAGAAGCTGGAGCATCATCCAATCTGAAAGATTTGAAACCTCACTCAACTAGCGAAAATAATAATTTGTGTGCCAAAAGTTTGTCATCAGAATAACAGCACAAGATGCTATCATATGTTGTATTAATTTGTTCTGGAAATTTTATTTATTCCCATTTCATCCATTTTTGTTGCTCATTTTGTTTTAGGTCAATAGGTTAGTTGAAATTTAAATAGTATACATGGAAAAATATCAGTATGCAAAAGCCATAACATTCCTAAGAATCACTTCTGTGCATTTTCTAAAAGCACAAGATTCTGGGAACAATTTCATGGTAACGCAATATGCACCAGCTGAAGAAAAATTAGTCTATTGCTTGCTTTATGAATGCTTACACAGCGGTACAAGAAAGCCACTTTTATGTTTTGGTTTGTTCTATAAATGTACCTTGATCCTGGTCCTGCTGCCTTTCTCCGCTGGATAAATTTTTCATTAAGTGATGCTTTAAAAGTTAATGGCCTCCGTCTGTACTCAAACATCATGAGCATCAATCATCCCAGTATGAAACAAGGAAGAAAGAAGGTATTGGGAAAGCATATGGAAGTTATTAGTAATGACATGTGAAAAGAAATCAAGACTAGGTATTTAATATTCTAAAAAGTTGCCACATTTGGCAATATAGGAATACACTGGATCAGAAAGAATAGCAGTATTGGAATTGGACTGCAGATTAAAACACAAAGGGATTAGAAAGAAAGAGAGAAAGCAAAAGGGGCAAAAAACAGATAAAAGAGAAAGATAGACAATTATCTAATTTTATGTTCCCAATCTACAGATTTACAAAATGTTCTTTTTAGGATAGCATCTATATGAGACCACCTTTACAATATTTTAAAAAGTGCATGAGGCACAAATTTAATGCCTTCTGCAAAACCCTATGTAGTCTACCTCTAATAATTTGAAACAGTTTCTACAGTAAAATATTGAATTGTGACAGCTTGAATTAAGCATTGTAATTAACAGAAAAGTGGGAATTAAGGTCTTAAAGCATTCAATTATCAGATAACTTGTATTAAGCAACTTGAAATTCAGAATAGCTCATATGTTTTTAATTAGATAGAACTGTTGGCTTAAAATAATTTTACTATTTCCAAAAGGTTGTTTGCAATAGTCAATCGGGACGAATAAACATTATTCTACCTGTTTTGTGGTTCTTGCTGCAATAATTGAGCTGCTATTTTACGCAAATCCGTCACTTCCTTCAACTCATCGTCATCTCGTACCATTTGCTGCAAATCCGAAGACCTGCAATTTCACAATCAAGTAATGTTACTATGAGGAACCATCTAGAGAAGACACAAAACACCTTTAAAAAAAACATGAACTTAAATTTATATTGTGGGAGGAAAAACAATATTTTCTCCCATGAGTCACGCTTCTGGTGTTAAGGGAAATTAGTAAGCGGACTGTGAAACTTTCATTGAAGACCAAAAAGAAAACTTCCAAAATTCTCTTTCAGTCTTGTATTTTTTTTTATATAAATGGTGGTAACATCTGGGTCTTCTAACACTCCAAGGCATACCTCCAATTCATTGTATGGTTTTAACCATAAAATATGTATTTTCTGTGCATCATTCTGTCTGGTGGTTAATGGAACTTCTTGCGTGGTCTGAAAGCAGCACAGTTTTAAAAAAAAGTCTTCTGCAATGCCAGTGGAGGTTTTTTAAAAAAATGCAAGATGGAGACATAACAGCTGTAGCAATTTACTGGATACCTATTAAACTCCACTGAATTGGGGAAAAAGTGTAGTTTCAACTTTTTCTTTAAAGCTATCATTTATAGTGTTTTATATCTAGAACATAGATGTCCAACATGCGGCCCGCAGCCAGACTCTGGACCTCCAAAAGTTCCCATCCAGCCTGCAGGTGCCAACTGCCAGAATGTCAGGCACCTCGGCGGACAGCTATAGGTCTGTTAGGATCCCATTCCCACACAATGGGATGAAATTTATGGTCCCAGAGCTGCCGTGCTAATCAGTGCAGCAGCTCATTTAAATAGCCAGGACGGAACGACCCCCGATGACGTGGAAGGGGCAGGCATCCCCGGCAATGGCGTCAACTGCCTGTGCGTAGGCGCTACTGCCATTTTTAAAAGGGCCTTGAGCCCTAACTTTCAATTTAAATACTTAAAGAAAAATGTAATGAAAAAATTAAATGCATTTATTCTGCCCCTCTCCCACGCCCCCCAATTAATTAATTTCTTGCCTTCTTCTCCCCTCCCCCCCCACAAAACATTTACCTTGTCCACCTGACCTCCCCCCTCAAACTACATAAACTTTAAACTATAATGCTTCCCATCATCCCCTACACCAATGAGATTACTTTGACCCCGCTTCCCCCCACCCCACCGCACTGAGAAACTTAGCTGCTTCCCCCTCCCTGCCAGTGTTCCGCCTTGGTTACCCGGACGGGAATCCGAAGGCGCAGGAGTGCCGGCCAGCGGTACGAAGACCGCTCTGGGACGGATGGCGGGAGTACAACGGTAATTAATTAATTCACATATTGAAATGGGGCTCCCAGCGGGGGCGGGCCACTACAAGGCCTCACCGCCGCCGGCAATATTGGGCCTGGCCTTCCCAGTGTCGGGGTGTGGCGGCCCTCTCCAGGAGGCATTTTCCGTTCCTTCCCCCCACACCAAGACCCCCGAGTTTGGAGGGTCTGTAAAATTCAGCCCAATATGACTGCGCCCAGCAGACAGCCGGTCTCTGTTATGCATATTTATGGTGAGAGTGGAGGGAGTGGGCAGCAAAGACACACAGATCATGGGGGGGAGCGGGAAGAGAAGAGAGGGACAGACAGGGAGAGGAGGGAAGAGAGAGAGACTGAAAGATGGGGAATTGGGGGGGGGGGGGGGGAAGTGGAGAAAGACAGAGAGGAGAGACACAGAAAGATGGGGAATGGGGGGGTGGAGGAGAGAGAGAGGGAGGGAGGGAGGGGAAAGAGGTCAAGATTACTCCTGACCGATGGACATCTGTCCAGAATACTCCATCGTTACATCAAGTAGGGCAGAGATTGAGTACTAATGCAAGCAAAAACAATGCCAAGTATGTCACTAAATCGGTGTTCAACATAGTGACGAGAAACTAAGTCAAGTTAGTCCTCATTTAAAGCTTCCTCATAAAAGTGGACATTTGTCGTTGTTTTGATTAATAGCAAGATAAATTTTTAATGCCTTTATCTTACTGAAATTTTCTACACTGGCCCACGTGGGACAAAAATTGTAATGTGGACCCCCCACGCAAAAAAGTTGGATACCCCTGATCTAGAACTTAACCACAAATGCACCGATGCAACCATTGGTTCAGCAGAAAAACAAGTTTAAAAGCTTAACATTTCTAATACTTAGAAGTCTTCCTAGGTAATATTTCAAAAATAATTCATTTGCTGTGAAACATTTTGTAGGTTGTCCTAATAATACGGAAAACATTACATAACTCAAGTTCATTTCCTTTATTATACTGGTTGATCATGGGTAGTTTAAGGTCCGGAGCACAGATTTTTGGCTTTTAACCAGATGCATTCTTAGACTGTTGCTGTAGAAGTGATTGAATTAAGAAGTGCTATCAATTATTTGTCAGAAATCCTTCTAGATTGGCAGCTGCTTGGGTATTCCTTGTGATAACCTGGAAAAGCTGAGATCACAAGTTCAGAAAATAACTGACATAATTTTCTACTGGTAAACATTTTTTTAAAACTCACTCAGTTGTGATATCTTGTCATTTTATACAAAGTGGGACATTTGTAGCATGATGGAACACTCAAAACTGTGTGTGGACATGCACACATAGAACATAGAACAGTACAGCACAGTACAGGCCCTTCGGCCCACGATGTTGTGCCGAACCTTTAACCTACTCTAAGATCAAACTAACTACCTACCCTTCATTCTACTATCATCCATGTACCTATCCAAGAGTCGCTTAAATGGCCCTAATGTATCTGCTTCTACTACCACCGCTGGCAGCGCATTCCATGCACCCACCACTCTGTGTAAAGAACCTACCTTTCTTCGGCACAGACTCGGTGGGCCGAAGGGCCTGTTTCAGTGCTGTATCTCTAATCTAATCTAATCTAATCTAATCTAAACCTTTGACGTCTCCCCGAACCCTTCCTCCAATCACCTTAAAATTATGCCCCCTGGTGATAGCCCTTTCCACCCTGGGAAAAAGTCTCTGACTATCCACTCTATATATGCCTCTCATCATCTTGTACCCCTCTATCAAGTCACCTCTCATCCTTCTTCGCTCCAATGAGAAAAGCACCAGCTCCCTCATCTATGCAAATGATAAAGTAGGTAAGAGTCAGAGAGATACAGCACTGAAACAGGCCCTTCGGCCCACCGAGTCTGTGCCAACCATCAACCACCCATTTATACTAATCCTACATTAATCCCATGTCCCCTACCACATCCCCACCTACCTACACTTGGGGCAATTTACAATAGCCAATTTACCTATCATCCTGCAAGTCTTTGGCTGTGGGAGGAAACCGGAGCACCCGGCGGAAACCCACGCGGTCACAGGGAGAACTTGCAAACTCCGCACAGGCTGTACCCAGAACCGGACCCGGGTCACTGGAGCTGTGAGGCTGCAGTGCTAACCACTGCGCCGTCCTGATAATCAAAGTCTATTCATTAAACTAATCAAAACAATTAAAATACCAAACCTTTTGGAGAATGCATTTTTTTCTCAAGAGATGGCTCAAGTAGTTTACAAAGAGCAGTATAAAACAAATCAAAAACAGAATTGTACGACACAGGAAGGCGGCATTCAGGCCAGAAACTGCGCTAGGGCTTTCAAACAGCAATCCAGTTAGTCACAATCTTCCTGTTTTTTTTCTCCTTCAAATATTAATTCAATTTTCTTTTGAAAGTTACTACTGAATCTGGAGTCTGTTACCCTATCAGGCAGTGCATTCCAAATCCTAAGCATTCATTGTGTAAAAAAGTTTTTTCCTTACATCGCCTCTGCTTCTTTTGTCAATCACCTTTTATGAAATGCATTTTCAAAGTCCATACTGTCACGCAGGCCCCCACCTGTTAGGAATGGGGGCACAGATATTTCGCCACATGGATATTAAATTTTAAAATTGTTGCTGGGAAGAAAAGAAGGCCTATTACAAGGGGTTGCCAAGCCCCTGAATAGAAAGACATTTGCATAGTAACAGGCAGAGCTTGGAAAGGACAAAGGGGCCACTTTCTGCGCCAATTTAATCCACAATGGACTTTTGATTACCAGACATTGAAGGTGGAGAGGCTAGCATTCCAAGTTAACTGCTAAGATGGTCGAATACACAAACAGATGTGGTCAGACCAGTTTAGTTACATTAACTGACAGTTGGGAGTTTTTTTGAATTTGAACTTGCCACAGAGAATTTGAACTCAGAAAGTTGCTTGCTCTTGGACTGGAAAAGACCACTCACTCTCCTGTCTGCTCTCACCAGCTTTGGAAACCACTGAAGGTACATAAACCCCAAGAGAGAAAAGTCTCCTACAAATGAACAAAGTTTAAGAATACTGGACCCCAATGAAAAGTAAGATACCTACAATCAAGGATTCTACAGCGATCCCGAAGCACAGTAAAAAAAAAAAAAACCCTCTTCAGAGATTGCCTCAAACCTCTCCACTATTTTTCTTCTGCTCTTTTCTGTCTCTATTTGCATGTGCGTATGTGTGCATGCTAGCATGGGGCGCTGCGTGTATCAATAGGCGTGAACCAAATTAGAGTTTAAGTTTTAATAAATTTCACTTTTCTTCTTTAAACCTAAGAAAGCCTGTTTATGCTTATTTCTTTGCCTTATAACTGGAAAGTGGAGAACAAGGATTCACCAAGAAAGAGCTCAAAACACTATGTTTAAAAATTAAATCCTGTTAAAATAAGGCCAGGTGAAGGTTGAAAGAGATCCCTCAACACCTTTCTCACCTGGTCATAACAATATACAAAACATCAAAAACAAAGTTGTCATCCACTCTCTGTTACTTCATCAAAAAAATCCCCTGGAAGTTTGTTTCAAAGATTAAATTCATTAACATACAGGAATTGTTTCCAATTTTGAAGCAGTACACAATGCTTTTAAGCTCGAGTACCCTTCAATGTCTTTTTTGGAGCTTTGAGTAAGTAGCTGTGTGTTCATACCTTGGCTCATCACCCCAGTTATTTTCTTCCATGAGCTGAGATTTTTCAAGCAACTTCCCTCGCTCCTGAAACAAAATGCATTATTGAAATTGGTCACCGTTATCTTCCAAGCTACATTTTGTAAAATAAGGATCTCTCACATGAAACTTCAGACAATCCCCACACACCCCCAAATATTCCAATGTTATATAACTACAAGACCCTCTTGAAGCCCCAGTCTACAATTCCAATTTTAAATTCACCGGATTATAATTAGTTAAATTGACCTCAAGTATTAAGAAATTGTATCATATTTTAAAAATGGTAAATATATCTCAATCTTTAAACTATCAAGATTTTCAACTATTTCCTCTTTCCCGGCGTCAATATTATGTACTTCTTATAACTATCAAATGGCATAATGCCTAACTCATGTAAGAAATAAGACTGGAGACTGAACACAAGCAGATTTGTCTCAAATTTCAGGAAGGGCTCCTGCTCCCATTCAGTGATCTCTGCAAGTTAGATGGTACCCAGCAGAAATATCCCTACCCCTTTCATAACTGAATGACCCACTGATATTCATTATGGGAAAGTAAAATGATTTTTTTCTAAAAAAGGAAAGCTGTGTCCTGTAAACTGAGAGTTCTTTGAAGGACACAGATAAAAAGAAACACCATCTCCTGACAACGCAGACCTATCGTCCGCATCAGTTGAGTGCGTCCCAACATTTGCCAGCATGAATGTGCGCATTCACGTTCCAACGCCACCATGCACCGATCGCACAAGCGGCAACTGGTTGGTGGGAGGAAGCAGAGAGCAGTTGGGCGGGAGGAAGTGTGGAGGAGAAATGGTGAGTCGTTGGGCAGAAGGGAGCAGCGAGCAGCATGGAAGAGAAGCCAATGCAGAGTTTACGCGCTTCTGTGAGTAAGATTGAGCAGCACCATCTTTGTTATAGGCAGCTGCCTGAGAGGTCACTGACAGCGACCTTTCAGTCAATGATACTGCACTTGTGCAAGTAGTGCGGCAGTTAGTGGTTGCGTTGTCAGCAAACACATTCTCAACGAAATGTGATCAATGCATTTGATGGGGTGTTGCATAGGAAGCTGTTGATAAAATTAAGGCACATAGTATTAAAGGGAATGGAGCAACATGGATATGAAGTTGCTTAAATAGAAAACAGCATAGCGTTTAATCGATGCTTTCCAGACTGGACGAATGTAAACAGTGGTGCCCTCCAGTGGCCAGCGGTAGGACCAATGCTCTTAATAAAAACAGTCATGTTATTGGGAGCACAATATGAACATTTTCAGATTACACAAAAATAGGAAGCAGGATTTTTGTAATTTAGACCACATTAACCAACATTGTAGGCAAAACTGTATTGCAAACATAGGTGCCTTGGTTCTATTTTCCTATCTTATATTATTTCCAGACAATTCAAATTTTGAAACTTTGTTTTGTGACGTTATGTATTTGCATACTCAACTGGTACAGCAAGCAGAACTAGTCTAAATAGTAGGGATTACTCTGTACTATTTTATCTACAACTCCAATTCTGCTAACTCTTCTTGTAACTGTGAACATTAGAATCCTGAGAAGTCATTCATTGCATCATTTGTTGACACTGTATAAAGAACAAAGGTGTTAAGGCAAAAAGATCACCTGCTCTATTAAGTTATTTCTATGAAGCAGAAAATGATAAAATGAAATGCATTCAAAGACAATTGACACTATTAACATCCACTCATCATTGAGAGTATCAATTGTTTCTATCTAGAAAGTTAAACACCTTACTTTTACATAAGTCACAAATGGAGCAACTAGGTGAACATCTCCTGCTTCAGACGGTGGTGTCTCCTCCTCTTCTGCATTATCAGTGAAGTCTAAATGCTCCTGATCCAATGAGGCTAAAATATAAGCCAAAAAATATTCAGAGGACATGAAGACCTTTTAACATGCATTTGTCTCACACTGAAACTTTATTACTGCATACTTAATTATTCACAAGCCTGTCAGTATTTAAATTGGTGAAAACAAATATGAAAAAGTTAAATTAAACTGGTACAAATTCCAGTAAGTTACTTTTTCAAAACTCTGGATATTTAAAAAAGTTTCCAATCAACACTCCAGCATTCTACAAAAAGTTCTAATCATCATCTATGGTTTGGTGAGTTTAGAATTTGCATTTATACAGCAGCTTTAATACAGTAAAACATTCCAAGGTGCTTCACAGGAAAGTTGACAAAATTTGAGACAAAGCCACATAGAGAAATTTTAGATTAGGTGACCAAAAGCATGGTTAAAGAGATAGGTGTAAAGGAGTGCCTTTCAAGGAAAAAAGAGGCAGAGATATTTAAGGAAGGAATTCCAGAGCTTAAGGCGGAGAGCTGAAGGCACGGCCATTAATGGTGGAGTAATTAAAAGCAGGGATGTGCATGAGGCCAAAATTGGAGGACAACAGAGATCTTAGAGGGTTGAGGGGATAGAAAAGGTTTCAGAGATAGGGAGGGAATTTTGAAAACAAGGATGAGAATTTCAAAATTCTACAAGCAGCTGAGTCAAACAGCCATACAGACGAGGAAGATTGCAGGTTCAATCTCCAGCAGATGCCGACTTAGCTGATCTTAACTGAGGCAGTTTCAGAGGCACTTGACAGAGGAAACAATTAGGATTCTTGATCATCCAGCAGCTCCTACTGGAAGTATGTGCTTGGGGAACCCAAGTGAGGACAAGATTAGGCTTGGTTGTGATGCCAACAGCTCAATTACCTGCCAATTTTCCCAGCTAGTTGAGTTAACAACCACTTAGACAAGATACTGGAAGATGCCTGGTGCCCACTGAATGTTACCTCAGCAAGGAGTCAGCACTTTCAGGGAAGGAGAGAGAAGACAGAAAAAAAAGTGGAGAAAAATAAAAACATTCCACACATGTACTCAAATATTTTCAAAAGCAATTTTACGTTAAGATTTACATTTAAGCATGAAAATTAAATTAAAAATAAAATTCAAGTGCTTCAAAAACACATCTAAAATGTACTTACTTTTGTGTGAGTTGAGTTTATTCCCAACTAAATGATTGTCTGACTTCAGAGGCAAGTCCTTGGTTATTTCAGATACCTGAGAATGTAGGCTAATTGTATCATCATCTGAGGGCTGAACAAAACAAACAGATGTGAAAATATTTTCCAAGGACAAAAAGTTAAACTTAAAATCAAAATTATAAACAATACTCTGCACCATGTCAGTAAAGATAAATATTTGCATCACAGCATTTCCAAAAGCAAAAATATTAAAAATTAAACTGAAAATTAGTAGAATGAAAAACTCTCACTTTTATAATCAGGGGTTGAGACTTCAGCCCGCACCAATTCTTTCTACCTCAAATCTTTTAGTAACCAAAATTTGCTTTGCTACCTCTGTTGCAATCCCTGTTTACACTCTGCATCTCTCCCTCTCTGCCAATACCCCAATCCACATTTTCAATGTATCCTGAATACAATTTTCCTGCACTCTCCTCGCCAATCTGGCTTTACCCACTCTTCACAATCAGCAATTAGTTCAGAACATTGCAGTCAAAGTCCTATTTTGCACTTAGCCCCATACTCCCATCACCTCTCTCTGCAAAATCTGATCGCCGCCACCCCCACGCCTTCCCCAGCACCTTGACTTCAAAAATCCTTATTCTCGTCTTCAAATACCTAAACTGATCGCCACCAGACATATGTCCTCACATCCACCCTCCAATCCTGTGAGCCTGAATTATGGCTTATTCTTTACTTCCTGAACTCAACCATTGATACAACTTGAGAGTCACTTACGTCCCTGTTCTTTGGAATACACTCCCCAATGGACTTCACCTTGTTGCCTCTCTAAGAAACCTCAACCAATCCAGTCACCTCTTCTCATCTCATGCAGACACATACCCAAAGGACATCATAAAAAAATGTTTGTGTTGTCAAAACTGAACGTAGAAACTATACTAAAATAGTGGACATTTCAATGGTGTCAACAGAAAGTTGAGACTTTTAAACCTTCAAAAATTTCACTTATTCCTGAACACACAAAATTACTGAACTTTCCTGCAGAAAGTTACTTTTAAACTGGGATCTGGGTTGCAATCTAACCCAAACTGATGTGATGAAAGTAATTCCCAAATCAAAATCAGGCAAGAAAGACTCCACTGAATCATCGCGTGCAGACTCACAGTACAAAATGGTCTATAATTTACTGTTAATTGATATTTAATTGGCTATGGAAGACACAGGACAGACACAAGGTAAAATAAAAAAGTTCATCATTGCAGCAAAAGGACACTTCTGAGGTTCAGGACAAAGTATATTATTGAGTCAAGTATTGGAAGTTTTACTCCAAGTTATGCTATATTTTAGCTGAGAATGTTTATTGTCAATACTAACTGCAAATAAAAAAGTTTTGCCATTTACTAGTATTGACATCCCCTCACTTTGATGAGCTTACAATTCAAACAAATGTGAAAATTCCGAGCTCATGCAAAAAAAAAGTTGAACATTTCCTCACAATTGGGGTAAAAACAGAAAATGCTGTAAATACTAAGCAGGTCTAGGAGCATCTGTGGAGAGAGAAGCAGAGTTAACGTTTCAGGTCTGTGACACAACCATGAAGTATTTCTGAAGTGCAGTCCCTGCTGTGATATAACGAAATGAAGCAGCTAATTTTTGTGCAAGGTCTTACAAATGACAACGAGATAAATGATCTGTTCTAGTGATTTTGGTTGAGGGATAAATGTTGGCCAGGGCACTAGCAGAAAGTCCCGAGCTTTTCTTGAATACTGTCCTGGGATAACTTGCATCCACCTGAGAAGGCGAGTAGGGTCTTGGTCTAATGTCTCAACTGAAAGACAGCACTTCCAATGGTGCAGCACTCCTTCAGTACTGCACAGAAATGTCAACCTAGATGATGTCAACCTGTTCAAAGGTCTAGGCTGGGAATTGAACCCATAACCTTCTGACTCAATGGTGAGTGCTACCACTGAGCCAAATCACAGAATAATACAGTGCAGAAGAGGCCCTTCGGCCCATCGTGTCTGCACCGATGCATTAAAACACCCGACCTGTCTACCTAATCCCATTTGCCAGCACTTGGCCCATAGCCTTGAATGTTATGACGTGCCAAGTGCTCATCCAGGTACTTTTTAAAGGATGTGAGGCAACCTGCATCTACCACCCTCCCAGGCAGGGCATTCCAGACCGTCACCACCCTCTGGGTAAAAAAGTTCTTCCTCAAATCCCCCTTAAACCTCCCACCCCTCATCTTAAACTTGTGACCCCTCGTAACTGACCCTTCAACTAAGGGGAACATCTGCTCCCTATCCACCCTGTCCATGCCCCTCAATCTTGTACACCTCGATCAGGTCACCCCTCAGTCTTCTCTGCTCCAGTGAAAACAACCCAAGCCTATCCAACCTCTCTTCATAGCTTAAATGTTCCTTCCCAGGCAACATCCTGGTGAATCGCCTCTGCACCCCCTCCAATGCAATCACATCCTTCCTATAACGTGGCAACCAGAATTGCACACAGTACTCTAGCTGTGGCCTTACCAAAGTTCTATACAACTCCAACATGACCTCCCTGCTTTTGTAATCTATGCCTCAATTGATAAAGGCAAGTGTCCCACATGCCTTTCTCACCATCCTATTAACCTGCCCTTCTGCCTTCAGAGATCTATGGACAAACACACCAAGGTCCCTTTGTTCCTCGAAACTTCCCAGTGTCAGGCCATTCATTGAATACTTCCATGTCACATTATTCCTTCCAAAGTGTATCACCTCACACTTTTCAAGCGTTAAATTCCATCTGCCACTTTTCTGCCCATTTGACCATCCCGTCGAGATCTTCCTGTAACCCAAGACACTCCACCTCACTGTTAACCACTCGGCCAATCTTTGTGTCATCCGCGAACTTACTGATCCTACCCCCCACATAGTCATCTATGTCATTTATATAAATGACAAACAATAGGGGACCCAGCACAGATCCCTGTGGTACGCCACTGGACACTGGCTTCCAGTCACTAAAACAGCCGTCTGTCATCACTCTGTCTCCTACAGCTAAGCCAATTTTGAATCCACCTTATCAAGTTACCTTGTATCCATGTGCATTTGCTTTCTTGATAAGTCTCCCATGTGAGACCTTGTCAAAGGCTTTGCTGAAATCCATGTAAACTACATCAACTGCATTACCCTCATCTACACACCTGGTCACATGCTCAAAAACTATCAAATTTGTTAGGCATGACCTCCCTCTGTCAAAGCCATGCTGACTATTCCTAATCAAATTTTGCCTCTCCAAATGGAGATGGATTCTCTCCTTCAGAATTTTTTCCAATAGTTTCCCTCCCACTGACGTGAGACTCACTGGTCTGTAGTTCCCTGGCTTATCTCTACAACCTTTCTTAAATAGTGGGACCACATTAACTGTTCTCCAGTCCTCTGGCACCTCCCCCGTGGCCAGAGAGGAATTAAAAATTAGGGTCAGAGCCCCTGCAATCTCCACCCTCGCCTCCCACAGCATCCTGGGACACAAATTGTCCAGACCTGGAGATTTGTTCTCTTTTAAGCCTTCCAAAACCTCCAATACCTTGTCACTCCCTATGACAATTTGCTCAAGAACCTCACAGTCTCTCTCCCTAAGTTCCATATCTGCATCCTCATTCTCTTGGGTGAAGACAGATGTGAAGTATTCATTCAACACCCTACCAATGTCCTCTGGCTCCACCCACAGATTTCCCCCTGGGTCCCTAATGGGTCCTACTCTTTCCCTGGTTATCCTCTTCCCATTGATATACTTATAGAATATCTTGGGATTTTCCCTACTTTTACCAGCCAGAGCTTCTCATATCCCCTCTTTGCTCTCCTAATTGCTTTCTTAAGCTCCATCCTACACTTTCTGTATTCCACTAATGCTTCCATTGATTTGCTCTCCTTGTATTTGCTAAAAGCCTCTCTCTTTTCCTTCTCATCATACCCTGAATGTTTCTGGTCATCCATGGTTCTCTGGGCTTGTTGCTCCTACCCATTACCCTAGAGGGAACATGTTGGGCCTGTACCCTCCCCATTTCCTTTTTGAATGCCCCCCACTGCTCTTCTGTATGTTTCCCGACAAGTAACTCTTTCCAGTCTACCTTGGCCAGATCCTGCCTTATTTTACTAAAATTCGCTCTCCCCCAATCCAAAACCTTTTTTTGCAACTTTCTCCATAACAAGCTTAAATTGTACCATGACACCAAATGTGACACCTTTCTGACAAGAATTTTGAAGGGCAGAACACTAACAAAAGCCAACAGATTTTCTTGATAAATAATGTGTTAAAAAATAAACTTGCTTTTATTTTGGCCATTAAGTCCTTATTAATTTTACTCGAGAGAAAAACAAATAAGCTTGTGTCAAATTCTGCACTACTGATCAAAAAAAGTTGGGAAAGTGAATGGGTAATTATACAAATTATGAAGCAATGCGAACAATGAAGATAATTACCCAAAACCTCAGAAAATCTCAGGTACATTGGAAATTCCCCAAGATCGAGGGCCGAAGGGCCTGTACTGCGCTGTAATGTTCTATACGCTGGCAGTAGGCGAAGGTTCTCACGGCTGAGCACACTCTAAACTACCAACATCTTGATCTTAACAGTGCTGATATGGTAAACACCAAGCAGAGGCCAGATGTTTCCCCAAATGAAGGGAAAAAACGGAAGTCCCTTCAGTGGGCTTTATACACACACCTAGGGAGTGGCTCAGAGCAGGAATGATGGAGGTCTGGAAGATGATTTCTTCTTATTGCCACCATAATTGCTGTATGCTGTGGGTGCAGTGAGAGCAAAATCCTGTAAGAATGCATGCATAAAAAGTAGTGCAGGCTATGAACCAAGTGCAGCTTCTCCAATAAATTCTAAATCGACAATTTTATGCATCGAAATACTGCCTTAGATTTATTTGGAACTTCTCCAATAATATTTTCTTTCATTTTAAACACCATCACATTGTTTAGAAAGGTTATACTGAACACAAATTGCACTTTTCTTTCGTACCAGACACTACAGAGAAATGGCAAGCAACACCCAAAGCTGAATGCCAATTAGAACAGCTATCAGAAAAATAGAAAGCACAATGAGCTCACAACAGCACCTATTCCCTGCTGCCACTTGCTGGACATGTCTGTCAAAGCAAGACTAGAATGCTCAGTAAAGATATGGCAAAAAAAAAAGTTATCACATTGAAAACACTCAGTTTTGATAGCTTCTATCAAAGAAACCACCCTAGTCACATGATATGACTCTCCATCAAGCCAAATGTATGTTTGAGCACTAGCAGCACAGGAGGTGGCCATTTGAAAGTGCTTTGAAAGAGCTATGCAATTAGTCCCACATCCCCGATCTTCCCTATAGCCCTGCAATCATTAGGCTAATTTAAAATCATACTGTTCAAAAATTCTTACCTTTCTCAGACCTTGTGAAACAAAAAAAGCTGTCTGGAGCCCTGCATGCAGACGATATAACAGCATCAGGCCCTGGACCTTACTTGGGTTTCAAGCACAGTGACTCCAATATTAATTTGTACCAACCAAGATAAGATGCAAGATGGTAAGAATTCTGGTAACCCAATAACACTCGTCAAGAGTCAATAAATAAGGGCTGCAAGTTTATCAACATGCTCAGCTGCTGAGATAATGGCCAAGATGATGCTTAAGTTTTAGCCATTAGATAATGGTCAAGATGCTTGTCCTGCTAGACCCCCACCTGCCAAGAATGAGGCATATTGATTTTGTCATATGAACATGGATTTTAAACTGGAGCAGGGAAATGACTTATTTAACAAATCAGCTGTGGCTGGAGAAAACATTTGCATACTAACAGACAGTGCTTGAAGGGACAAAGGGGCTATTCCCTGCTCCACTTTAACACACAATGGACTTTGAGCACGGGGTATTGTGTAAGAGGAGACATTCCAGGGTCGGCTAAGACAAGAGAATCCACAAACAGATGTGATCAGACCAGCTAGTCACATGACTAACTGACTTGGTAACCTGGGATTTTTTCTGAATTGCACAAAGAGTTTGAATTCAGAAAAGACTGTTTTGCTCCTGGACTGAGAAGACCTCTCCTGTCTGCTCCCATCTCTTTCTCACAAGCCTCTGGACCCACTGACGACACATGAACTTCAAGAGAGAAAAGTCTCCTCCATCGAACAAGCTTTAAGAATACTGGGCCCCAACAAAAAGCAGGACCTACCTACAATCAAGGACTTTACAGTGAGCTCAAAGAACAGTAACCAAAACCATCTTCAGATATTGCCTCAAACTTAAAGTTAAACCCTGTTACAGTAAGACCAGGTGAAGGCCGAGGGGAAACTTAAACCCCTTTCTCACCTGGTCGTAACAACGATGCTTAAGTTTTAGCCATTAGATAATCTAAAATGCTTGGTGAGAAACTTCATATGGAGTTCAGCACCAGATTAAGGTACTGTTATGCAAAAATGTAGATAGGATTTTTCTAGGAGCTCGCAGCTTGTGTGTGCTGTAGGATTTGCCTGATACAGAAACCTCCTTTTGATCCAATTTATGCAATTCCTGAGGGAGAAGTCTCTGCGACAGTACGCATTATTCCTCAGCATTTCAGAAAAGTTCAAAGTCACACATACTAAGTAAAACCACCATTCCTGCAAGAAGGATGAAGCCAACATAAATAAAAGAGCAAGTTACTAAGCTTGTCAAAATTTGGAAGCAGCAGTGTTTCTTGCCATAACCATACTACATTCAGGCCCATGCCCACAGAGCTGCCTAGAAAAGGAACATTAATATTCATACCCTCAATTTACATAGGCTTTATTCAGCCTCTAATACCATGAGCTACAATTTGTACTGAAGTAATTTTTTTTAAACAAGGCAGATTATTTGTTCTATGTCCGTGCATAAGAAAAAGCAGCACACACTTAAATATTCATTGAATACTAACACTGCCAAAGAACAATGATCTCATTCTGACCAATTAGGGCAGCCTATACAGTCATGGCTGCGACGCAGTCAATCATTTTTGCCATTGTTTTAGTATGTCACTACATGTCAGATTACCCTAATCCACAGTTTGCTTAATACATATCGACATCAATTTTCTGACCTATGATCGCAAACAAATGTGACATCCATCAGGATCAACTGAACAGAATCGACTGAACAACATTGAACTGGGATTTCCAAAGTGCACTACAGTTGATTTCTGGTCCAAAAAGAATGTGTTCAAACTTATATTCAAAAGAAAAGCACAACTTCTGTAAAGAAACAACAACAATAAACCAAACAAGGGTTATTAGCAGGTTTAATGGAAAATTGATGCTTTTATGTCTTGAGGTTAGTGCACACGCATCACTCCAGAAAGTGAGGAAGCCATTAAAATGAAAGCCTGAGGTACAGTAAATGATTTAAGTACTCACTTCAGTTGTAGACAACCGCTTATCACCATTATCACTACCAATGCCTGAGTCAGGACCATGGTTTTTTGCTGGATAAAAATCTTCCATGCTGAAAAATAAGGTAATATTAAAATCATATAAAATAGAACAACGGGTGCAAAACAAAATCAACCCCGTAACAAATCCCACATTACATATGCAACAATTTTGGCAAGGAAGTAAAATCTCTAAATAGAGAAACAAAGGTTTTTAATCCAATCTTTGCAACCCATTCCATACACTCTAAGAACAAACTGTGAATCTGCTCCCAAATCTTGATAAATTCTATACTATAGCTTTGAGAAGAGTGGCAAAGAGTGACTGGCTTGAATTGCTTGTGTCTGCTCCCCATGAAAAACTGCCTCACCCCTACTTAACAAATAATCAAGAATTTGATGGAGTATTGTGTTTCAATTGTGCTGCATTATTTTTACCAGTTATGTATTATACATATTAGTTTTATGTAAACTGAAAGTTAAAGATATCAACCTTGTTAACAGTTTAGATTACTAATTTTTTAGTTATGTTAGGAAATATTTTAACTATAAACGTGATTTGTCTCTTTTCAGCCATTACACCTTTTTTAAAACTGATAATTAGTAAAAGTCTGCTCAATAAATTTTTGAACAGCTACTACAAAAAGCTACGGATAATTTAGCCATTTTAGCAACGGATATGGCACTTTGGCCTTCACAAACAGAGGTATCGAGTACAAAAGCAGGGAAGTTATGCTGAACCTTTATAAAGCTCTGGTTAGGCTACAACTAAAGTATTGCACCCAGTTCTGGTTACCACATGTGACAATCCTCAAGAGGGTGCAGAGGAAGTTTACCAAAATGGTTCCAGGGATGAGGAAATTTAACTACAAGATTAGGTTGGAGAGGATGGAGTTGTTCTCCTTGGAGCAAGAGGAGGTTAAGAGGAGATCTGATAGAGGTGTAGGGTTCAAGGATTAGGGAACAGATTTAAGGTCTTGGGCAAGAGATGCAGGACAGATGAGAGGAAGAACTTTTTAAGCAGCGAGTGGTAATGACCTGGAACTCTCAACCTATTAGTGTGGTGAAAGCAGAGACAATGATTTCAAAAGAAAAATGGATTGCTTGAGAACGCATTCATTCATTTCGTTTGCATGCACATGCACAGGAAAGTGGAAAGCTTCATTTTAAAATCAGAGTCACAATGTTTTATGATTTTCTATACATTATGTTCCATACAAAATAAGTAAATAACCTGTCTGTAAGAGGTTGAGGAAGGGCTCTCTTATCGAAAGAGGGGAGATCCAGAGAATCCGGCTTCTTGTCTATCCGGCATGATTGGATATTCAGAAATTTGAATATGTGCACTTTACCTTTTAGACAAATCTACAGGAAGTGAAAAAGTTTACATTTTTAAGCAACCAAGTTCAGCACATTCATACATTAAATTAATAAATCCCAAATATCATACAGTAAAAATCTGTGCTAATTCAAATCAATATTAGAAACGGTTTACATATTTATGATTTTATACAAACCTGTGCTGGAGGCGACTGCATCGGGTTGTTATCCAATATTATAACCTGAAGGTATCTCAGTTTTCTAAAACAGATGGGTATTTCTGTCACTTTATTGCAGGAAAAATCTAATTTTACCAAAGGAAGTTCTGCCAATTCTGGAAAAAGGAGATAAAAACATCAACATGAAGATTTCAACATACCTGTAATCTTAAGGGAAAGTGAAGTGCATGAACGTTAACTTCTTACCTTCAGGTAACACCTGCAGATGATTCCTGCGTATATTTAATTCTCTGAGTGACTGAAGTTTTTCCATTTGGTGAGGAAGGATCTGAATCTCATTACAGCTAACATCCTGTAAAAATGCAGTGTACAGAAAGCTAATTAAGTATATTGCATCATTTGTCTTCCTCAGTACGAGAACTTTGAACAAAAAATTTTATATTTTCTAAACTATTCATAATCAAGCATTCACAGCCAGGCCTGGCCTACAATTCTAAACCTTAAACCCTATTTAGGCTGGCACGTACAATATTAGATTCTAGGAATCAAAAAAAAATTACAGGAATATGTTTAGAATAATGTGCTACATATGCTGGCACCAGATCTGCATCACATCATCAAGTTGACTGTTTAGAGACAGCTGTCCATGACAGACAGCTTGGATGTTTTCTATAGTTTATACGTAAACTAACTATGCTACCTTTCTCAATAAATGCAACAGGAATTTCAGTTACGGTCCTGATATATTATCATGCTGGACACCACTTGCTACATTTCATAAGTCTTGCATTCATCAAATTTTCTGAATTTAAATTGCCTAATTAGCCCTGTAGAAGAATAAGGAAATTTGGAATGAGGAAGATTTGTGCCCATTCTTTGTGGACAATATAGAAATTGTGCTCACTCAATTTATTTAATCGCCTGCAGAAATATTACAGGAGGTCTGTTCCTCGATAACAGAGCACAAACCCAACATATCTAAATATACAGAAATATACAGAGGGGGGGAGGGGGGAAGGGGGGAAAAGAGGGGGGGAAGAGAGGGGGGGAAGAGAGGGGGGGAAGAGAGGGGGGGAAGAGAGGGGGGGAAGAGAGGGGGGGAAGAGAGGGGGGGAAGAGAGGGGGGGAAGAGAGGGGGGGAAGAGAGGGGGGGAAGAGAGGGGGGGAAGAGAGGGGGGGAAGAGAGGGGGGGAAGAGAGGGGGGGAAGAGAGGGGGGGAAGAGAGGGGGGGAAGAGAGGGGGGGAAGAGAGGGGGGGAAGAGAGGGGGGAAGAGAGGGGGGAAGAGAGGGGGGAAGAGAGGGGGGAAGAGAGGGGGGAAGAGAGGGGGGAAGAGAGGGGGGAAGAGAGGGGGGAAGAGAGGGGGGAAGAGAGGGGGGAAGAGAGGGGGGAAGAGAGGGGGGAAGAGAGGGGGGAAGAGAGGGGAAGAGAGGGGGGGAGGGGGGAAGAGAGGGGGGGAGGGGGGAAGAGAGGGGGGGAGGGGGGAAGAGAGGGGGGGAGGGGGGAAGAGAGGGGGGGAGGGGGGAAGAGAGGGGGGAGGGGGGAAAAGAGGGGGGGAGGGGGGAAAAAGAGGGGGGGAGGGGGGAAAAAGAGGGGGGGAGGGGGGAAAAAGAGGGGGGGAGGGGGGAAAAAGAGGGGGGAGGGAAAGGGGGAAAAAGAGGGGGGAGGGAAAGGGGGAAAAAGAGGGGGGAGGGAAAGGGGGAAAAAGAGGGGGGAGGGAAAGGGGGAAAAAGAGGGGGGAGGGAAAGGGGGAAAAAGAGGGGGGAGGGAAAGGGGGAAAAAGAGGGGGGAGGGAAAGGGGGAAAAGAGGGGGGGAGGGAAAGGGGGAAAAAGAGGGGGGAGGGAAAGGGGGAAAAAGAGGGGGGAGGGAAAGGGGGAAAAAGAGGGGGGAGGGAAAGGGGGAAAAAGAGGGGGGAGGGAAAGGGGGAAAAAGAGGGGGGAGGGAAAGGGGGAAAAGAGGGGGAGGGAAAGGGGGAAAAGAGGGGGGGAGGGAAAGGGGGAAAAGAGGGGGGGAGGGAAAGGGGGAAAAGAGGGGGGGAGGGAAAGGGGGAAAAGAGGGGGGGAGGGAAAGGGGGAAAAAGAGGGGAGAAAAGAGGGGGGGAAGGGGGAAAAGAGGGGGAGGGAGAGAGAGATCTTTTCTGCTGGGGGTTGGGGAGGGAAAGTCAAGGTGAGAGGACCTCACCTTCAATTCAGAGCAGGACCATTCAGGAGAAAAATTTAGGAAACACTTCTTCATGCCAAGGGTTCTAGAAGTATAGAACTTTCTCCCACAAAAAAACAATAGATGCTAGCTCAGTTAATAATTTTCAATCTGAGGTCAGTAGATTTTTGCTGAAGAAAGTGTGTAAGAATATGGAGCCATGACAAGTGGAAGGAATTAAGATAGAGAGCAGCCATCATCTCCCTGAACGGTGGAACACACCTGGAGGGGCTGAATGACCCACTCCCGTTCCTATGTTTCCAACAGAAGTGTTCAATTTTAGAGAAAGTACCTTCGTTGGTAAATAACGAACAGTCATTTGTTTGATATAAAGACAGCACAAAAAACATAAAAGGGGAAAGCTAGAACGAACGTTTTCCAGAGTTATTAGAATATGAATTACATCACCATAGAGGCAGAGAGGAGCGGAGCAAGAGGAGCAGCAGGACCGGAAGTATAAAAAGCACGCCAAAAACCTGCGTGGGAGAGAGGCAGAGAGGAGCGGAGCCCAAGGAGCGGGGAAAACTCGAAAAGTGACATGAGAGTGATATCACATTGAACAGAGAGCAGGGAAACAGAGCAGCTGGGTCAGTATTCAGTTAAGTTTTTCACTTAATTTAATTGAATCAACATAGAGTAATACTTGATTGTTTTATAAGTATATAAACCAAAGACTAAAGCGGTTAAAAAAAAAAGTAAAGACCAGTCGGAAATTTAAATAATAAATTAAAATCTAATTATATAGAGATGCAGGGCCAGGTGATGTGTTATACCTGCATGATGCGGGAGCTGGTGGACCCCATTGTGGTTCCTGGTGAACATATCTGTAGCAAGTGTTGGCTGCTCAAGGAACTCCGGCTCAAAGTTGATGAGCTGGAGTCTGAACTTCGGACAATGCGACAAATCAGGGAGGGGGAGAGTTAACTGGACGCTGAATTTCAGGAGGCAGTCACACCCCTTAGATTAACTATCTTGAATTCGGCCAGTGGTCAGGGACAGGAGGGCGTGGCTATGAGTGAGGCAGGTAGAGGGATCCAGGAGGTAATGCTGCAGGAGCTTCAGCTCCTTGTCCAACAGGTTCGAGATTCTTGCTCCCTGTGTGGACGAGAGCAGGGACTGTAGAGAGGATGTGCAAACTGACCACAGCACCTTGGTACAGGGAGCCATTCAAGTGGGGGGAGAAAAGAAAAATGTAGTCGTAATCGGGGATAGTATAGTTAGGGGTATAGACACTGTTCTCTGTGGCCAGGATCGAGAGTCCCGAAGGCTACGTTCCCTACTTGGTGCCAGGGTTTGGGATATCTCATCAGGGCTGCAGAGGAACTTAGAGTGGGAGGGGAAAGATCCACTTGTCGTGGTCCATGAAAGCACCAACGATACAGGTAGAATGAGGTTAGAGGTTTTTCTGAGGGGATATGAGCAGCTAGGGGCTAAATTAAAAAGCAAAACCAAAAAGGTAATAATCTCTGGATTACTACCAGAGCCACGAGCAAATTGGCAAAGGATCAATAAGATTAAAGAGGTAAATGCGTGGCTTAAAGATTGGTGTGGGAGAAATGGGTTTGAATTCATGGGACATTGGCACCAATACTGGGGAAGGAGGAAGCTGTTCCAATGGAACGAGCTCCACCTGGACCATGCTGGGACCAGAGTCCTGGCGAATCACATAACTAGGGCTGTAGATAGGGTTTAAACTAAATAGTGGGGGGAGGGTTCAGCTGCATGGAAAAACAGGAAGTTAAAGGAGAAGGTAGGAGTGCAGGTTAGTGGTGAGGCTGATTGTTAGCAAACTGCAAGTAGTATACTGGTTAAACCAGAAGAGAGAAATAATAAATAGGCGAATAAAGCATCAGTGCTGAGGGACAGGTTAGGGGATATAGCCCAAATAAGAGTTCTATATACAAATGCACGGAGTGTAAGGAATATACAAGATGAGCTGCAGGCGCAAATTCAAATGGAAGATTATGATGTGGTGGCCATTGCGGAGACGTGGCTGCAGGATGGTCGGGACTGGGAACTAAATATACCTGGTTATAAAGTTTACAGGAGGGACAGGGAAAATGGCAGAGGGGGTGGAGTAGCCTTACTGATTAGAAATGATATAACCTCATTGGTGAGGGAGGATATAATGAGGGGAAAGCATTCAGTGGAGACATTATGGGTGGAATTGAGGAACAGAAAAGGATATAAAACTGGAATGGGTGTTGTGTATAGACCCCCTGGCAGCAGTTCTGAGGGGTTAGATTGTATAAATGCACAAATTAGGCAAGTGCGTAACAAAGGCAGAGAAGCATTAATGGGGGATTTTAACTTACACATAGATTGGGAGAGGCAGACTAGCACCTGCCAGAAAGGTAGTGAATTTCTGGAATGTGTCTGGGATAGTTTCCTACAGCAATATGTCCTAGATGTAACAAGGGGACAGGCAATATTAGATTTAGTTATGTGTAATGAGCCAAATTTAATTAGTAGCCTAACTGTGCGTGAACATTTATCAAATAGTGATCACAACATGATCGAATTCAAGGTAGCGTTTGAAAGTGAAAAGCACAAATCAGCTACTAGAATTTTAGACTTGGGTAAGGCTGACTTTACTAGGATGAGACAGAGACTGTCCACGGTAAACTGGGTAGATCTGTTAATGGGTCAAACGACTGAAGAATATTTAAAGACACATTTAACGAAATACAGAGCGACGATATACCCGAGAGGAAAAAGCTCCACTTTACAGAAAAAACAGCCATGAACAACTGAAGAGATTAGGGATAGCATAAAACAAAAAGGGCTGACAAAACGCAGCACAGATCCAGCCGAATGGGATCAATACAAAGACCAGCTAAAGGTCACAAAGCAGCTTATAAGAGCTACAGAAAGAGATTATGAAAGGAAACTTGCAAGGGACATCAAAATCAATAAGAAATTTTATAGTTACATAAAAGGGAAAGCAGGTGGTCAAGAGCAATGTAGGCCCACTAAAAGCTGAAAATAGAGATATTGTCATTGATAATGGGGAAATGGCAGACATGTTGAACAATTACTTTGCCTCAGTATTTACAGTTAAAAAGGAGGATAACTTGCCAGAAGTCCCGAAAAAATTAATAGCCGATAGGGGACAGGGACTTAATACAATTAACGTAAGTAAATCATCAGTAACAAGGAAATTAATGGAACTAAAGAGTGAGAAATCCCCAAGACCTGACGGTTTCCATCCGAGGGTGTTAAAGGAAGTAGGGGAGCACATTGTAGATGCCCGAACTATAGCCTTTCAGAGTTCCCTAGATTCAGGAGTGGTCCCTCTGGATTGGAAAGTTGCACATGTCACTCCACTTTTTAAGAAGGGTGAAAGGGGGAACCAAGGAAATTACAGACCAGTTAGCTTGACATCTGTGGTTGGCAAGTTGCTGGAGTCTATAATCAAGGATAGGGTGACTAAACACCTGGAAAAATTTCAGTTAATCAGGGACAGCCAACATGGATTCATGACGGGAAGGTCATGTCTGATAAATCTCATTGAATTTTTTGAAGAGGTGACTAAGGTAGTGGACAGGGGAATGTCTATGGATGTTATTTATATGGACTTCCAGAAGGCATTTGATAAAGTCCCACATACGAGACTGTTAACTAAGGTGGAAGCCCATGGCGTTGAGGGCAAATTATTGACATGGTTAGGAAGTTGGTTGAGTGGTAGGCGACAGAGTGGGGATAATGGATAAGTACTTCGATTGGCAGGATGTGACTAGTGGTGTCCAGCAGGGATCGGTGTTGGGGCCTTAATTATTCGCATTATTCATTAACAATATATCCAAATTTGCTGATGATACAAAGTTAGGCGGCATTGTAGACAGTCTAGATGATGGCATAAAATTGCAAAGAGATATTGACAGACTAGGTGAGTGGGCAAAACTGTGGCAGATAGATTTCAATGTGGGCAAGTAAGAGGGCATCCGTTTTGGACCAAAAAAGGATAGAGCAGGATACTTTCTAAATGGGAAGAGGTTCAGTACAGTAGATGTGCAAAGAGACTTGGGGGTTCAGGTGCATCTTTAAAATGCCACGAGCAAGTGCAGAAAATAATCAAAAAGGCTAATGGAATGCTAGCCTTTATAGAACATAGAACAGTACAGCACAGTACAAGCCCTTCGGCCCACGATGTTGTGCCGAACCTTTAACCTACTTTAAGATCAAACTAACGACCTACCCTTCATTCTACTATCATCCATGTACCTATCCAAGAGTCGCTTAAATGCCCCTAATGTATCTGCTTCTACTACCACTGCTGGCAGCGCATTCCACGCACGCACCACTCTCTGTGTAAAGAACCTACCTCTGACATCTCCCCGAAACCTTCCTCCAATCACCTTAAAATTATGCCCCCTGGTGATAGCCCTTTCCACCCTGGGAAAAAGTCTCTGACTATCCACTCTATCTATGCCTCACATCATCTTGTACCCCTCTATCAAGTCACCTCTCATCCTTCTTCGCTCCAATGAGAAAAGCCCTAGCTCCCTCAATCTTTCTTCGTAGGACATGCCCTCCAGTCCAGGCAGCATCCTGGTAAATCTTCACTGCACCCTCTCTAAAGCTTCCACATCCTTCCTATAATGAGGCGACCAGAACTGAACACAATATTCCAAGTGTGGTCTAGCCAGGGCTTTATAGAGCTGCAGCATAACCTCGTGGCTCTTAAACTCAATCCCCCTGTTCATGAAAGCCAACACACCATACGCCTTCTTAACAACCCTATCAACTTGGGTGGCAACTTTGAGCGATCTATGGACATGGACCCCAAGATCCCTCTGTTCCTCCACACTACCAAGAATCCTGTCTTTAAGCCTGTATTCCGCATTCAAATTCGACCTTCCAAAATGAATCACTTCACACTTTTCCAGGTTGAACTCCATCTGCCACTTCTCAGCCCAGCTCTGCATCCTGTCAATGTCCCGTTGCAACCGAGAACAGCCTTCCACACTATCCACAACTCCAGCAACCTTCGTGTCATCGGCAAACTTGCTAACCCAGCCTTCCACTTCCTCATCCAAGTCATTTATAAAAATCACAAAGAGCAGAGGTCCCAGAACAGATCCTTGTGGAACACCACCGGTCACCGAGCTCCCTGCTGAATACTTTCCATCTACTACCACCCTCTGACTTCTATGGGCCAGCCAATTTTGTATCCAGACAGCCAACTTTCCCTGAATCCCATGCCTCCTTACTTTCTGAATGAGCCTACCATGGGGAACCTTATCAAACGCCCTGCTAAAATCCATATACACCACATCCACTGCTCTTCCTTCATCAATGTGTTTTGTCACATCTTCAAAGAATTCAATAAGGCTTGTGAGGCATGACCTGCCCCTGACAAAGCTATGCTGACTGTCTCTAATCAAACCAAGCTTTTCCAAATAATCATAAATCCTGTCTCAGAATCCTCTCCAATAATTTGCCCACTACCGACGCAAGACTGACTGATCTATAATTCCCAGGGTTATCCCTATTCCCTTTCTTGAACAAGGGAATAACATTTGCCACCCTCCAATCATCCAGTACTACTCCAGTGGACAGTGAAGACGCAAAGATCATCGCCAAAGGCGCAGCAATCTCTTCCCTCGCTTCCCGTAATATCCTTGGGTATATCCCGTCTGGCCCCGGGGACTTATCTGTCCTCATGTCTTTCAAAATTTCCAGCACATCCTCTTAACATCAACCTGTTCGGGCATATCAGCCTGTTACACGCTGTCCTCACAAACGACCAGGTCCCTCTCACTCGTGAATACTGAAGCAAAGTATTCATTTAGGATCTCCCCTACCTCCTCCGACTCCAGGCACAAGTTCCCTCCACTATCCCTGATCGGCCCTACCCTCACTCTGGCCATCCTCTTGTTCCTCACATAAGTGTAGAACGCCTTGCGATTTTCCTTAATCCTACCCACCAAGACTTTTTCATGTCCCCTTCTAGCTCTCCTAAGTCCATTCTTCAGTTCCTTCCTGGCTACCTTGTAACCCCTCTAGAGCAGTGTCTGATCCTTGCTTCCTCAACTTCAAGTAAGCTTCCTTCTTCCTCTTGACTAGCTGTTCCACATCTCTAGTCATCCAAGGTTCCTTCACCCTACCATCCCTTCCTTGCCTCATCGGGACAAACCTATCCAGCAGTCGCAGCAAGTGCTCCCTAAACAACCTCCACATTTCTGTCGTGCATTTCCCTGAGAACATCTGTTCCCAATTTAAGCTCCCCAGTTCCTGCCTAATAGCATTGTAATTCCCTCTCCCCCAATTAAATATTTTCCCATCCCGTCTGCTCCTGACCCTCTCCATGACTATAGTAAAGGTCAGGGAGTTGTGATCACTATCACCGAAATGCTGTCCCACAGAGAGATCTGCCACCTGGCCTGGTTCGTTGCCAAGCACCAAGTCCAACATAGTCTCCCCTCTAGTCGACCTATCTACATATGGAGTCAGGAAACCTTCCTGGACACAGCTGACAAAAACTGCTCCATCCAAACTATTTGCACTAAGGAGGTTTCAATCAATATTAGGGAAGTTGAAGTCACCCATGACAACAACCCTGTTACTTCTGCACCTTTCCAAAATCTGCCTCCCAATCTGTTCCTCCGTGTCTCTGTTGCTATTGGGGGGTCTATAGAAAACTCCCAACAAAGTGACTGCTCCTTTCCTGTTTCTGACTTCCACCCATAATAACTCAGTGGACAAACCCTCCTTGACGACCTCCCTTTCTGCAGCTGTGATACTATCCCTGATTAACAATGCCACTCCCCCACCTCTTTTACCTCCCTCCCTATTCCTTTTGAAACATCTCAACCCCGGAACATCCAACATCCATTCCTGCCCCTGTGATATCCACGTCTCTGTAATGGCCACAACATCGTAGCTCCAAGTACTGATCCATGCTCTAAGTTCATCACCCTTATTCCAGACACTTCTTGCGTTAAAATAGACACACTTCAACCCATCATACTGGCTGCAACTTTGCCCTGTCAACTGTCTAACCTTCCTCACAGACTCTCTGCACTCGGTATCTGCCTGTTCAACAGCTACAGGATTTGAGTATAAAGACACAGGTTATGCTGCAGCTGTACAAAACCCTGGTTCGACCCCACTTGGAGTACTGAGAGCAGTTCTGGGCACCACACCTTAGGAAGGATATATTGGCCTTGGAGGGAGTGCAACGTAGCTTTTCAAGAATGATACCTGGAATACAGGGGTTAAGTTACAAGGACAGTTTACACAAATTAGGCCTGTTTTCGCTAGAATTTAGAAGGTTAAGGGGTGATCTGATCGAAGTCTTCATGATATTAACAGGAAAAGACAGGCTAGATAAAGATAAACTATTTCCACTGGTTGGAGATTCTAAAACTAGGGGGCACAGTCTAAAAACTAGGACCAGACCGTTCAGGAGAGATGTTCGGAAACCTTCTTCACGTAAAGGGTGGTAGAGGTTTGGAACTCTCCCACAAAAAGCAGTTGAAGCTAGAACAGTTGTTAATTTTAAATCTGAGATAGATAGATTTTTGTTAAGCAAAAAGATATTAAGGGATATGGGCCAAAGGCAGGTATATGGAGTTAGGCCGCGCATCAGCCATGATCTCATTGAATGGTGGGACAGACATGAGGGGCTGAACGGCCTACTCCTGTTCCTATCTTCCTATGTTCCGATGTTCCTAATGAAGCTGAACCAATCATGATGTTTGAGAGGGAATTGCATAAACATGAAGGAAAATTTTGAAGGGTGCAGACCACAGTACATGATTCCAGCGTGCATAGACATCATTGTTAGTAATGACATCCATCTATGTTTACATTTCTTTGATTCCATGATGAGTCAAACACTTGAGCAGCTTGAATTAAAATTCTAATTTTTTTGTAATGAACACAAAGTAATCAAAAGTAAAATTCCAGTTATGGTCTATTTGATTAAGTCAAAGATGCTTGCATTTAAACTTCTAATACAAGATAATAATGGCGGCGCAGTGGTTAGCACCGCAGCCTCACAGCTCCAGGGACCTGGGTTCGATTCTGGGTACTGCCTGTGCGGAGTTTGCAAGTTCTCCGTGTCTGCGTGGGTTTTCGCCGGGTGCTCCGGTTTCCTCCCACATCCAAAGACTTGCAGGTGATAGGTAAATTGGCCGTTGTAAATTGCCCCTAGTGTAGGGAAGTGATGGGGAATATGGGATTACTGTAGGGTTACTATAAATGGGTGGTTGTTGGACGGCACAGACTCGGTGGGCCAAAGGGCCTGTTTCAGTGCTGTAACTCTAAATTTAAAAAAAATAATAAATATAGCATCAATTAATTTATTTACAGCAATGATGCAGGCAAGCAAATCTGGACTTACCAATTCCATTAGGTCTTTAAGTTTTCCAATTTCTTCTGGAAGGGAAACTAACTTATTGTTACTTACAACTAAAACTTTAAGTGGAAGATTAAACAGGTATTTTGGCAATGTTGATAGAAGATTTCGACTAAAAAAGAAAACTGAATTCAAAGCCAAGCAGTGGTAATAGCACCTCTAAAAACAAAGGAAATAAATCAGGGACCAGCTTATTGTGACTATATCGTTACTCAATTGTACACTGTATTGCCAAAGAAATCTCCAAGAGCATGGCAACTTTAAATTTTCTGAATGAAACTCTGCTTAATTTAACTACCCTGCATACATATATTTTACAAATAGATTCCTAATAACCACTGAAGATTTTACTGCAGTAACATTTCTACATTTAAAAATATATTTCACGGACCCACAATTCAAGAATTATGTATTTTTTTTTTTAATAGATTTAATATAAAGAGAAATGTTCAATTGAAGCAAAACATATGATATATATATTATCTTCTCAGTATATTGCAAATAACTTTACAATCAATGGATTACTTCTGAATTCTAGTCAACATTATTTGGGCAACCGTGGCAGCTAATTTCCACACAGCAAGATCCCAGAAACAGTTAATGAATGAATGACCCAGTAATCTGTATTTGGTAGTGAAACTGGAGGCAGGAATATTGGTCAGGACATACCGAACTCCCTGCTCTTGTGTCAATAGTGCCATAGGATCTTTTATGTCCACCTGAACAAACAAGTAACACCTCTGGTTAGCATCTCACTCAGTAGACAGCATCACCCATTATACAGCATTCTCAGTAATGCAGTGAAGTGTCAGCCTAGATTATGTGCTCAAGTTCATAATAGGACTTGAACCCACAACACACTGATTCAGAAGAGTGCTACCAATTGAACCATGGTGACAACTTTACAGTTTCCTTGACCCATTAGTCACAATGTTTTTCCCACTGAGGTGAAAATTCCTGTATGTGATCTCCTACCAAAGGACCTGATGAAGATGAGGGACGGAAGAAAAACAATCAGTACTGGCAGCTTAGGAACCACCAGAGGAGTTAGATTCTAATGACTGGCTTTATAGTCTAATGTTTGATTTCTTGAAAAGACATTCACCAGTCGTTGTCAAAGTTTCAAAAGGACTGCTGAGGCGGAGTGTTCCAGGTCCAGTAGATAACCTCTGCCAAATCAACTGTTTTGGTATTATTCGTGCAATAACCCAAAAGGTTCTGCTAATGGTGCTCAAGATCCAAAAGTTCCTCCATCTGGACACCAGAAAACATTTCCATGTGAAACTACACTTCTCAAGCTTGGAATGTAACCATAAACGCACAGAGCATAAATTGAAAATATTAACTGCAGGTGTGCTGAGGGATGTTCAGGAAATTCTCTAGGAATGTGATAATTTCCCCCTACCTGACGACTATACTTTCCTCACCACAACAAGGAACTGTGAAGCCCTTTAAATGAAAAAAAAAGTTCCTACCAATGCATATAATAAAGTATCCTCATCAGAGTGTGCCTTGACAAAAGATATTCATTAATCAAATAGTTCAAACTATTTTTCCAGAGGTACTGCTGTGGACCAGTGTCCTTCTGTGCATCAGATTTGCTTGGAGTGCCATTGAAGTGATTCCGGAACCCTGTTCCGGAACTTGATCTCAATTTAGGCTAGCAGCACAGCGCAATACTGAGGGAATGCTGCATTGCCAGAGGAACTATCCTTTAGAGGAGACAAACTGAAGCCTTAACGGCTTTCACTGATGTAAGCTGATCCAAACACTCATACCATTTATCGGAAAAAAAAATCCTGCTTTAAAATAAAACTTCATCCTCAAAAAAAATTCTATTTAGGGCCCAAATTCCAAAGCAGGTTTTAGTTAGGCCAATACATTCACAATCAGAGCAACATAAAAATTAAAACTGCCAATTCCTTTGAAATGGGGTTTAAGGGAGTCTTAAAGGATGGGCACACATCCTTTCCTCTGCAGAATCCCAGTTCAACCTCTCCATTATCAATGTTGACTGATTCGTGCTTCATAAAAAGAAAATGGGTTTAATAGCCTAGGTTCATCTGATGAGATCGTCTATACCTTTTATAATAGCTCATGCCAGACAGTTGAGCACTTACCTAATATTTAAGAATGTTAACATTTGCAGATTAACAACAGTTTCTGGAATGCATTTGATGCAATTGTGATATAAATGCAATGTCTCCAACGGTGCAAATAAACAAACTTCTTGTGGAACTTCGATAAATCGGTTCTTTGAGAGATCTGAAAAAAATGAACAGTGACTTAAATATATATAATTTCACTCAGAATTCAGGTGACACTGAAATTGCATTTCACATATACAAATGTCATTTGTAAGGCATCTTTAGAACTAGGAGTTGCAAAGCATCTTGGACTATTAATAACAAGTCTGCTGAGTTTTAAGGTCTTTAAACATTTTGTCTTTGCCACCATATCAGAACTCATTAGAATTCATTACAGAAGAAAAAGCCATTTAAAATAGTCCAATCACATTTTTATTTCTGAACTGTCCATCTTCTACAAGAGTACTTCATTATTGCAAGTAAAGTGACTTCCAGTGTAAAGTCTAGAAGCCAGGGAGCACAAATCGAAACAAGCTGAACTAATCTAATGCACTGAATATATACCAACTAAGATAGTTCCAAAATTAATTATGCATCAAAACAGAAGTATCCAAAAGGCAGACTGCCTAGCAAGGTTGGCCACCTACACAATGCAGGGCCAAAGGGACAGATACATCCTAGAATCCTATGACAGATATAGAAAATTGCAAAGGCCCTAAAAATGTAAATTCTGGATGAGCTATGCTATTATGGTAGTGTGGAATGCAACACTAAATCAGCTGTCTTCAAGCCAAAGCCTCCTTTTAAGAAGGCATTCACTGGATGCTATATTGAAGACAGACTTTGAAATTTGAATCATTGTGGTTCACCGTCAGCTGTGGAATGCACCCCACAAAGAGGCAGAGGGAGACCTTTCTCGGATATTAGTTCATGTGAAGATTCATCTTGACCAAAACAAAGTCTTTATGATCCAAAAAAACTGAGTAGCAAAGAATCCAGCAGAAGCAAAGTGTAAAATGCTAAACATGCTATCCTTGCTTCCACAATCAATTGCCATTATTTGAAATGCTTATGACAAGATCTGTTCAGACTAGTTCAAGCCTTTCAAGAAGCTGTGCAATTTAGCATTACTATGTAAACATGATTGGTTGCCAAGAGAACCAGCAGAATTTGAATCTGGCCAATACCAGCATCTGTCTGGATTGAACAGCACAGGAAATAATAAAAACGTACCGAGGTCCAAGATCCAGCACTGAATAAGGGACAAAACGATATACAAAACTAAAGAAAGCTGATTATCAACCCAATTGTCAACATTAACACTTATTATACTACATTTGCAACTACAATTATTGCAAAATCCACCCAGTCATGCAATCTCTCCTGCCTTCCACCCTAAAGCAGACCTTCCCTTTTGATATTTTTCCTCCCTCTCTCACTTGCTTAAAAACCTATTATATCTTAACTTTTCCCATTTCGGATGAAAGGCCATCAACCTGAAACATTAACTCTTTCTTTCTCCACAGATACTGCTGCCAGACTTGGAGTATTTCCAGCATTTTGTTTTTATTTCCAGCATTCAAATTTATTTTTTTGTACTCCAATTTTAACTTGTTTCACTTAGTATTTCACTTTGGGTATTTCACAATGGAAAATGGCAGGGAAAAACGACAAACCATTTATGTCGCAATTGGGGTAAGGGATCAAATAGAGGCTACAGAGGGACTTATCAAGGATTTTACATTTGATATGCTGGGGATGTTGGGGATCGGGAGAAAGGTCACCAAGAATGGGTTGATGAGAATAATTAAATGCAGGATCGGGAACAGGCAGCTGAGGTTTTGGCAAGTTGAAGCTTTGGGACATTAAGACCATCGAAAAACGCACTGTTTTCCTTCATTTATTCTCATGATGTGGGCAACACTGACAAGGACATATTTATTGCCCTAGTAGGTGATGGGGCCCAATCTTTAAACTGCTGTAGCCCTTGTGGTGGTGGTGCTCCCATGGTATGTTAAGTAGGAAATTCCATGATTTTGACCCAATGATGAAGGAATTACAGGCCAAGTAAAGACGGCGTGCGACTTGGACGGGAGCGTGCAGGTGATGCTGCGGCTGCTCCTGCCCTTCTTGGTGTTAAAGATCGTAAGGCTGGAAGGATTTGTGCCACAATAAGCTGAGAGTGTTGCTGCTGTGAATCCTGTAGATAGTACATACTATAGTTACAATGCACTGATGGTGAGGGGATATTGTATTCAGCAGCTGAGGTACAAAGCAAGAGGACTGCTTCGTCCTGGATGGTGCTGAGTTTCTAGAATTTTGTTTTGGCTGCATCCAACCAGATAGGTGTTGAGTATGCCATCACATTCCTGACTTGCCAATGGTGGGAGAGGTATCGAGAGGTCAAGAGGTGAGCCAATCCTCACCCTCTGCCCTGCTACGGCAGTCAAATATGGTTGGCCCAGTTAAATTCCTGGTCAATGGTGAACCCCAGGAACTTAATGGTTGGGTCCTCTGCATTAGTGCTGCCATTGAAGGTTAAGGGGAGATTGTTGGGCCTTTTCCGGTTGGAGATGGTGGGAATTTCTCGATTATGGCACTTAGGTAGCATGAATGCCACCTGTCCCTGGTCAGTGCAGGTCCTGCTGTAGACAGGCATGCACTGCACCATTATTGAAGTTATCAATGGAACGGACACATTGAAATCATTAGCAAATAACCCCCACTTCCATGAAGTGATGGTCATTGACAAAGCAGCTAACGATAGTTGCGCCAAGGACATTGCCCTGAAGATCGGCCTCTGACAACCACAACCAGCTTCCTGTGTGCCAGTTATGAATCTTGTCACTGAAGAATTTTCTCGACAGAATGCAGCAGAGCTACAATTTTACTCTGATCACTTGGTTCTGCTCCTGTCCTAATGTTTTTGGTGTTCAGCATGTAAGTCATCCTTTGTTGCAAATTCACTAGGTTTGTGCTTCATTTGCCTGGAACTGCTCCTGGCACACCCTTCTACCATGTCCATTTAACCAGGATTATTGACCTGGCTCAACTGAGATGGAGATGTGGGGGATGTATGGGACAGTGCTTCATGGATGCCCAGTTTTGGATTCTGAATGTCCCATTTAGCATGGTAAAACCATATTAGACAATGCAGGATATGTGCAGTAGGCATTCTTACCAACACTAATATAGGCAGACATGTATGCCGCAGGTAGGTTAGAGATGATTAGGTCAAGCAGAGAATTCCCGAGAATTGGTTCCCTCACTGCCTGACAAGGATCACTCTTGACGCTCTCTCTTTTAGGACTCTTGCCAGTCATGATAATAACAAGCTACTCTGCCGGCAACTTTGAAGTCTTCTTGTTGCCCTTACTTCTCTTAGTACTTCCTTCAAGTGATACTCAACATGGAGAAATATTAACGCGTCAATTGCCAGGGGGGGGGTGCGGTGGGTAGGTGCAGGGCAGTGGGTGACAATCAGGAGGTTTCATTCCCTTGTTTGAAATATCATGGATTTGGATAAGAACTGAGGATTCCCAGAGTCACACCCACCCTACTGTATAATGTTGCAACCCCACGAGGTAGGTCTATCCTGCTAGTAGGACAGGATATACCCAGGAATATTGCCATAGGAGCCAGGAATGTTGGCCAATAGGTATGATTTGATTATGACTGGCAGTCTGTTTTTCAACTAGCCAGAGAGTTCTGAACCAGCGTGCCTGTCCCCATACATTGGCAATGTCGACTGGAGTGGGACTGTTCCGATTTCATCCTGATCTGATGTCCAGGCATTCTGGTAAGCTTGTCAGATTGTTCTGTAGGAGGTGACAAATTCAAGGCAAAGGGTTTCAGTAGCAGAGCAGCGGAGGTGGCCAATGCTTTGGAGACGGCAATAAGGTATAGCAGAATAGTTAAGCTACTGCACTAGTAATCCATAGAACACTACTAATGTTTTAAAACAATCGGCAAAGGGAAAGCTGGTACCATTAAAAGGTCTGGCCTATGTATGACTCCAGTCCCACAGCAAGATGGTTGACTCTTAACTGCCCTGCGAAGTGGCCGGCAAACCAACCAGTCTAGGAATGGGTAATAAATGCCAGTCTTATTAGTGATGATCACATTCACAGAAGGAATTAAAAAAATTAAGTTGTCTTGACAATAAATAGGCTATAGGATCTGAAGCTTAGCTATAAATCAAACAAGACTCTGGAGTTTTGCATGCTCTGGTTCTGCCTGAAAAAGTGGAATGGAGTCTGTGATAAGGGAATAAGCTTATGGTGCAGATCAAAAACTATTGGTTTAATCAGCTCAACTGGGAAAAGTTCTTGTTAATCTATACTATGTCAGACAGGCAGTCTGACAGCAGAGGTGGTGGAGAGACAGAGTTAATGGACATCACCTTGGAAACTAAATATTTGTGAATAAGGTTACCAAGACTGCATACAGATAAGAAAGAGGAAAGGGTAGAGGATTAATGCATGAGGGGATCCTCAGAAATGACTGCAGGATGGTAAGGGACACCTTTGCAAGCAAACTGCTGCATTGAGATAGATAGAAGTGCAATCACACAAGGGCAGCATCATGGCGCTGATCAACTAAGAGGAGGCAATGGAAGAGGATAGCATGGGTGACTACATTAATAACTGTAGCGAGAGATCAAGAAAGTTGAGGGATAATGCACTGCAGTCACAAGAGGATACATCTTGTGACTTTGGCATCTCAACGCTTGGAAAGCAGACTGGAATGATGTGAATAGGTATTTTAAGATATTGGCAGAGGTGGCAGGCTACAGTACATTTGAATATTTTGATAAGGAAAGGAAAGTTGAAGATATATCTGTAATTGGACAGGATAAATAGGTTAAGGGTGTGTATTTTTTTTTTTATTGGGAGACGATGAATGATGACATCTGTTTCAAAAAGGAGAAAGATAATGTGGAAGCCTAAACTATGTCAGCAAGCATTGGGGCAAGGAGGAGTCGTTAAGTGACCAAGAATTTGAAAAAAGGAAAGCTTGCATTTATATGCTACCTTTCATGATCACAGGATGTCACAAAGCACTTAACAGATAAAATACTTTTGAAGTAGAGTCACTGTTTTAAATATAAGAAACGCAGCAGCCAATTTGCACATGGTAAGCTCCCACAAACAGCAATGTGATAATTAGCTACACAATTTGTTTTTGTGATGCTGTTTGAAGGATAATTATCCAGGACCAGGCAAAACCATCCCCTCTTCAAAATAGTGGCAAGGGATCTTTTACATCCACCTGAGATGGCAGACAGGGCCCTGGTTTAACGTCTCAGCAGAAAGACAGCACCTCCGACAGTACAGTTCTCCCTCAGTACTGCACTGGAGCGTCAGCCTTGACTTTTGTGCTCAAGTCCGAGAGTGGGACTGATGTGGATCAGATCAAGTGGATAGGCAATGAGTCATGTAGAATTGAAGAAGAGCGGGAATGGGGAAAAATGGGGGGAAAAACTGCATAGTGGCTGGGGAAGAATGAGGAAGACAAGTGGCTGACAAAGGCATAAAAGCAAATGCTGGAATCACTCAGCAGGCCTGGCAGCATCTGTGGAGAAAGAAGTCGAGTTAATGCTTCAGTTCAGTGACCTTTCATCAGAACAAAGGCAGCTGCACAGATGGTCTCAAACTGTTAAGAAGAAATCCATGTGCTGTTCATAACCCACTCACTCCATGGCCAGGTAACCAGTGTTTGAAGACCTTTTGCTTATACAAGCATTGGAACACTAAATGACAATGGGAATTGAGAACACAGAACAGGTTTTGTTTTTAAATATACAAGAGCAGATTATGCAAAGAAAAAGACAAAGGGACAAGGCACCACAAGTTCCTTTTCCATAACAGTCTTTGCATTTACACATACTGCGATGTATGGTTTTATCTTAATAGTTTTGTAGTCCAGCACATACTCATAACTGCAAACGTTAATCTGTTGTTTGTGTGATGTTTATCAATAAGCAGTATAAATATTTCTAAATTGATCAAATTTAAACACTACATACACAAAAAATTCTAAATATAACAGATTTATTTCTCTCACACATCCCTTTGGATGAAATGTGCAAAAGTATGTCAAAATTACCATAAAACTCAGGAACAAGCAACATAACTTCATGAGATATTTATGCCGTCTGTCAATGCAAAGTGCTTTTGGGTACATGGCATTACAAAAATGTCAGCGTAACCCAAGAGTCAGGTCAGTGATCTGAATCCCAAGCGTGTCAAGATGAATGATATTAAACCACCTCGAGTACAGAGGTGGCTTGTAGCTGGCACCCAGTGCAGTGCAACCAGCCAGTAAAAGGACAAATGTCCAGGTGGATAATTGGAATGCCTTGTGATTTTATGTAAACTTATTTTTACAAGCTTTTTAACATTACAAGAAATCAGACAAAGCTGTCTACTCTCCATTAAAAACTAGCTGCCCGAGGAACAGAGCTCTGTACATGCATATTAACATGCATACACAGTAGGTGCAGTACAAGATGGAGCAAGAAACACATCTTTGTCAGACTGGTACCTGTAGTCTAACTGCACCCTTTGCTACGACCAAGGCAGGAGGAGTGCACTGTTAATTCAGTCCCACTTCCCTATAGGTCACAGCATATCAATAAATGTCCTGCTTACCAAAATAGCCAATTAAATACTCTATTTGTCCCCAGAATAAAGTACAACAACCAGGATTCTTTAACTAACAAAATTATCCGTTTATCATAAACGGAAGTCTTAACTAATAATGAAGTAAATATATACATGAATCAAAATATTAAAGTACCGTGTTATGAGCCGGCATGCACACACACATGCATCCAAAAACTGGTTAACCGGGAAAAATGGGATTTTTGTTCACAGCTGTTCCAAAGGAATAACATTTTTTTTTAAAAACTTTTACTGCAAAGATATAGAAGGAAGTCCTTTGGTTTGGCAAGCTGTCCCGAAGTCAAATAGTTGGATGCCACTCAAAGTTTTTCCAAGTGAGGGTGATGAACAGTCTGTTTTGGGTAGGTGTTCAAAGAAATTCAACTGTAGAAGGCTTCACATAGGTCTTCCATCAGCTGTATAGCAACAGGTGTCAGCTCTCTCACATATTTGATGCAAAAGTCCTTGGTTTTAAAAATATGCAAGGATTCTGTAAGCCATCAGGGTTTCTTCAAAAATACTGGAGGCAACAGTACCACTTCATACAAGCTTTTGCTTTTCCAGAGCAAGGATTCGTTAAAGAGATAGTTTTCTGTTTTTCCTTCTGAACTCCTGGAAGGTTCATCTCAAATTCCAATTGCCTGCTTTTGTCCAAACCCACTGGCTTTTTAAAGTTTAAAATGAAATGAAAATTTTCCAGAAACAAGTCACATGGCCACCATAAATTCTCTCGTCACACAAAGGGTAGCTCTGAGGTCAAACTCCCTGTTGGTTTCCTTGAAATTACCTGGTTTCCAGTATTTGTTTACTGCCCAAAACCAGGAACCTCTTGTCGACTTGCTTTTCTTAAAAAAAATAAGGATCCATAAGGTACAGCTATCTCCAGATGTTTCAATATCCATGAAATCTTTAAGTTTTTAAAAATACAGATTCCAAGTTTCAGCAAAAAATATGGACGCTCAGTGACACATTCCACTACCGATGGAAAATCCAAACTAGTTAGGTCAAGTGCACTGAAGCTAGGACCTAGAAGGACATCTCAAGGAGGCAGCAGCAGTAAAACCAAGTTTATGAAATTCCCGGAGGGTCCAGTTTTAATAGTTTATTAGGAAAGAGTTCACATTTCTGTTAGTTTAACTTTATCTTGCTGTGAGCAAGCAAAATTCTTTTGCCATTGGATAGTGTGACCTGCAGAATAATTACAATTTATAGGTACTGGTCTAAGTCTGAAAGCAGCAATACATTAATAGTTCAAAAAATTTGCCTTCTGCATAAGAAATGTCTTCACAAGGACACAGCCACAATTCTGTAAGTAGGCATCAGAGATCCAATAATCCATAACAACCCAAAAGCCAATTTCATCTGTTGTCACTGTTGACAAAAAAAATCAGTTTGACTTTTAAAAGTGTGTTTCCTTGCTGACTTTTTCCATTGAAATTAGCAAATTGGGAGAATGTCAACATCAGTTGGCAAACAGACTTTATTTAACTAAGTTTAGCAAACCTTTCTCTGACCCAACACTGCAATGTGATAGCACAATTATATTCTGTATCAATATGTATGGCATTGCATCTGTAGGCCATTGTGTCAAAAATAACAGCTTTTGTAGCACATTTTTATTGCTGGATAGGCAGTGTGTCTCTTTAATATTGTCCATTTTTGCTGCATGAAAATTTGTTTAGCACACTGACCTAATTTGGTAGGACAGACATTTTACTCCAGATGTACAGGGTGACCTACTTTAAAAAAAAGATATTACAGTTTTCATCAAAAGCTGTTAGGTGAAATATTTTGCAATAGTCTTTAAAATTTTTACAAAAAGCTAAAGGATTTTAAAAAGTTTGTTACTTGGACTATTACACCATCACCACCATCCCCTTCCCCCCAAACATTAAACACGCACATACATTGAAAACTACTAATTGTTGTTGCATCAAATAATTGCCATACTTCATACCATTTTAAAAAGTGAGACAAAACAAACCTTTCATGGAAATTCCATCAATTACATTGCCAGTTTTATGACCTTTGGCTGGAAAAGTAATTCACAGTTAATCAATAAAATACAGAACATCTGTTCAATATAAAAAACAGGACACAGTAGCAGTTTTAACATGCTTTTTTAAAAAGTTTAACCACTAGGTGGTTAATGTGCAGTGGCATTTGGTTTTTAATTCTCAACTACAATAGTGACAGATACATCCCCCGCCACGCCACTCACGTCATAAATATTTTCAAGTGTAAGGAATCACCTGGATGACAAAGTATTTACAGCACAGGAAAAGGCCATTCAGCTCACGTTCCAAACCCGCGACCTCCAACACCTAGAAGGACAAGGGCAACAAATGCATGGGAACACCACCACTTGAAAGTTCTCCTCCAAGCCTCACACTATCCTGACTGGCAATTATATCGCCATTCCTTCACTGTCGCTGGGTTGAAATCCAGGAAACCCCTTACTAACGGCACTGTGGGTGTACCTACACCCCAAGGACTGCAGCGGTTCAAGGCAGCTCACCACCACCTTCTCAAGGGCAATTAGGGATAGACAATAAATGCTGGCCTAGCCAGCGACTCACATCCCATGAACGAATTTTTAAAAAAGGTCTACGTTGATGTTCAAGCTCCACATGAGCCTCCTCCCAACCCTTCATCTAACCCCAACATATCCTATACCTTTCTCCCACAGGTGCTCATCTAACTCTCCCTTAAATACATCTACGCTATTCACCTTAACTACTCTTTGTGGTAGCATGTTTCACATTTTAAATCATTCTGTTAACAAAATTTTTCCAGGATCTGCAGCCCTTCTAAGGCACAGTGCGAAAATGAATGATAAATATCACCAGGTTTGGTGCATATAATATAAAGAGAAAAACCTCATCTATTAATAAATATATTAATGATCATGCACTGTTCCCAACAATACCACTAGTACTCCACTGCGTTAAGTCTTAAAATGATTTTCAAACAAATTCAAGCTTGAAAAGGACAAAATCTACTGGATATTTGTTTTTAAAAAAATTTCAGGTGCACGTATTATGAAAACTTGATGCACCGATTATGCTTCACCGACAGTCCAGCTACAATAATCATGACCTCTTGCTTTATGTCTTTATGCTGTACAAAAGGAACTTCTCTTGGCTGGATATGCTTTTTGTTTCTTTTCAAAGGGACAGAACAAGTAAATGTTAAACAAAGGTAACTACAAATAAGTTTTGAAATATGAGACTTAAACCCAATCACTTTAATATGACTCGGTCCGAATTCCCTTCCTTTAACAAAATGGTCAAAAGTCCCAACGTGTGACATCTGCTTAAGAATAAAGAAATCGTGCCTTTCTTTGTGCAAATTTCTTTCTACAAGCTACCATAATATAGCTTCTCTTGCACTACTGGCGACTAATCATATATTCTCTCTGTACTTGCTGTTCATCCTTCAAGCCGAAGATGACCATTTCCATCATCTGGGGTGTTTGGTCGGGTTCTGGTGGGTACGTAGGTAACTGCTAAGGCCAATCTGCGCCCAGAAGATTCTGCTACAAATACAGCAGACACTGCAGACAATTGAGTTTTGGACAAGCTGCTGGTTCGGGATTTCCCCTCCTTGCCTCTATCATACGCTTGCTATTAAAGGAGGCCACACTATTGATTTTTTTCTTTCTTTATTTGGTTGTGCCAGGTGCAGCAATCCTGGGCAAGCTTCTCCCAGGACTCAAAACTAAAGGTTGTTCGGATATAAAACTGAAACCCGAACTGGGCCCGACCACACCCAAGCCGAACCCGACCTGACTATCGCAATAAATTTAATGATATTAAACATGTTATTGTGCTCTACCTTGTCCAAATGGTAATACTTGCGATCCTGTTCATCAGCAGGCTATTCCAGTACATGGAGTTGTGGGGAATCATGGATGAGCTTGATCTCGAGTTCCTGGAAACAGCACTGTCCAGCCAGACACATGTAATCTGGCTAGCCAGGCTTTAACCAAAACCCCTAAGCAAAGCCTTCAGAGAGTGTCCTTGTAGCACTTGCTTTGACTGCCATGAGAGCGCACCCCAGACTCAAGCTCTCTGCAAAAAATTTGCTTTGGTGCGAGCAGCATTCTGGCTACATGACCAGCCCAACTCAGTTGTGATGTCTCAACATGGTGTGGATGCTTGACATGCCAGTTCGGGTGAGCACCCAATGTCTGGTACTTTGTCCTGCTATCTGATCTTTAGAAACTTCCGAAGGCAGCTCAAGTGAAAGTGGTTGACTTTCTTGGCATGACACCGGTCCACAGTCCAAGTCTCGCATGCAAAGAGCAGAGCGGGCAGGACTATTGCTCTATAGACTCAGTTTGATAAGCAGACTTACTCCTCTTCGTTCCCTGACTGATGTTCAAAGTCTCCCGAAGGCTACACTTGCTTTGGCAATTCTTGCATGTATTTCTTCATTGATATAGACAGCTCGAGAGAGTGTGCTGCCAAGACAGGTTCTGGTCATGGACTAAAACCTTGGGTTCGAGATATGGCTTTCCTGGGGCAGGTTAGTACATTAGTTTTCTTTATGCTAATCCCAAGGTTGAAGTTGTCACATGTATTGGGGAACAAGTCCACGCTACATTGCATGTCCAGCTCTGAAGCAGCAACTCGTGCACAGTCGCCGCCAAACAGGAAATCGCAATGCATGCCCTTGAAGACCATGTATTTTGCCGAGTCTTCAGATTGGGCATGGTTCAGTCTGTGCTATATCTGATTCCAATGCCAGGATCACAATCACGGAAGTCATGAAAGAGCATGGAGGGAAAAGTATGGAGGCCTGGTGCTAGCACACAGCCCTGCTCGACTCCCTTGGCAACTGGGAATGGGTCAGAAGACTCACCATCATCCAGGACATGCACGAGCATGCAGTCATGGAGCTGTCGAACCATCGAGATGAATTTCTCAGGACAGCCAAATTTCTCCATCACCTTCCAACGGCCCATAAGACTGACTCTGTCAAAGGTGTTGGTCAGGTCAAACATGGTGTAGAAGTCCATGTTCTGTTCTTGGCATTTCTCCTGGAGCTGTCTGACTGTAAACACCATATGAGTGGTTCCCCAACCTGTTCTAAAACCGCACAGACTCTCTGGCAGCAGATCCCGGTTCAGATGTTGCACTAAGCTGTTCAGGAGGATTCTGAAGATTTTGCTGGCAATGGACAGGAGCGAGTTTCCTCTGATTGTCGCTAGATTGGCAAGTTCCTTTCCGCTTGTACAGGTGGACAATGGAGGCATCTTTGTATTCTTCTGGGATGGTTCCTTGCTCCCACATAGGCTGCAGGAGTTTAGTGAGCTTGACCAGGCAATGACCTCCAGCATTGTAGACCTCAGCTGGGATAGCATTAGCGCTTACAGCTTTGCCGCTGGACAGAATTTCATAGCATTTGTCATTTCTTACAGTGTGGGAGGGTCATAAGAACAGCTGATAGCTTCTTCATTGATGGATGAAGGCCAATGCTCTGCCCATCTTTCTAGAATTTGGGCTTTTTCTGTGAGCACAGTTAACCTGTTGGCAATAAGGATTGGTGATGAACCAGTTGACTGGGGCCTGTAGACAGATTTCAGAGCATCGTAAAATCTCTTAGTCTCTGTGGCACATGACTGGAGTTCGTCTGCTTTCTGATTCAGCCAACTGTCTTGCATCTCTGAGCTTGCATTGGACAGTCCTGCAGATGTTTCGGTAGGCATTGTGCTCGAGTCGGGATGACTTGTCTTTGAGGTGAACCTGACAGAAGCAATGTTTCTCCTTCAGTAGTTTCTAGATCAGCTCATTGTTTTCGTCAAACCAATCTTGATGATTATGCTTCTGAATCTTCATACCCTGTGGCCTCTAGGGGGATGGATCTTGATGTTTAGCTTTGAGTTAAGACAGTGGTCAGTCCAACAGTCTGTCAGCAGCCACATGGCTTTCGTTACACGCACAACCTGCCTATCCCACTGTCTGGTGACGACATAGTCAATTAGATGTCAATGCATGGAATGGGGGTGCAGCCAAGACATCTTGTTGTGGTTCGGGAGGTGAAAAACTATGTTGCACCGAGTTCTCCAATCAAAGCAGTTTATGCTTTCCAATGAAATTTCTCTCTCCACAGCTTCAGAATCAAATCTTGAGCCTGAGCTGTCTTTGAAATTTCATACCAAGAAAGTCAGGTCGTTAGTTTTTAAGTTAGTTAGTTAGATACACAGCACTGAAACAGGCCCTTCGGCCCACCGAGTCTGTGCTGACCATCAACCACCCATTTATACTAATCCTACACTAATCCCATATTCCTACCACATTCCCACCTGTCCCTATATTTCCCTACCACCTACCTATACTAAGGGCAATTTATAATGGCCAATTTACCTACCAACCTGCAAGTCTTTTTGGCAGTGGGAGGAAACTGGAGCACCCGGAGAAAACCCACGCAGACACAGGGAGAACTTGCAAACTCCACACAGGCAGTACCCAGAATTGAACACAGGTCGCAGGAGCTGCGAGGCTGCGGTGCTAACCACTGCGCCGCCCCACAAAATTTATTCAAAACTTCTCTTGTATAACCAAACTCTCAATAAGAAGTTATTCATAATAAAAAGCAACTAACTCAACAATTATAGATTACATTATAGCCAAGAGACTTCCTCATTTATGGATTGAATAAAATGTTTATTCCACAGGTGAATTATTATATAACTGATTAAAAAAAGCTTCAAATGAGATATACAGATATTACTAATAAAACATAAAAGAGTCAATAAATTCCTATACAACAGAGTTGTCCAACTTTCGGCCCGCAGGCCAGAATCCAGCCTGAAGATTTCCATCCGGCCCGCCAGTCCTCTGTGACTGATACCGGGTGGCCCGTGGATCTCCTGCGTGTGTTCACAGACAGAGGGGTAAGCAGGACTTGCATTTGAGGGATGGTGGATGCCTGTCTGTGATAGACAGCGAGCTGCCTGGGCGGGGTAAGTACTGACTGACAGTTCATGGTACAGGTGTGCTGGGATCAGCCACTCCTGCTGTTTTGCGTGCAGTTTAAGGACTGGAAGCGAGGAGCGGCACAACATGAATGGGGAAGGAGGAGGGAGGGACAGAGAGCGTGCAATTTGGGGGGGGGGGGGGCAGAGGGGAAGGAGAAGGGACGAGGGGAAGGAGAGAAAGAGGTCACACCTGCCAAATGGACATCTATCTAGAATACTCTGCATTGCTACATCAAATGTGCGGGCAGACACGGACGACTAATGCAAGCAAAAAACAAACAATGCCAGGTAGGTTACTAAGCGTTCAGCATAGTGATGAGAAAGTAAATCAATAAATTAGTCTTCTCATTTAAAGCTTCTTCACAAAAATGCACCTAGTTGTCGTTTTGATTGAGAAATTTTGTTAATGCCTTTATTTTTCCGAAATTCTCTCACCAGCCCATGTAGGATAAAAATTGCAATATAGCCCTCCCCAATGTAAAAAAGTTGGACACCCCTGCTATACATCATTTACAGGATTGTATATTTATAAACTTACTAGTAGGTTTTAGGTCAATGTTGCTTAACCCTTCTTATTCAGCAAATTAGAGCAGCACCCAATTGCACCCCAGAATGTTTCAGGTCAGTCATTATCCCCTTGTCACTTGAAAGGTCAATGCTTACCATTTTGCTAAACAGGATATTGTGATGAACTATGGGCATAAGTCAGTTAAGATTTGATCCCAGTAGAAAGGTTGCTTCGGTTCAATTATTTTCCCCATTTAGTTTTTATGTTGGGGAAGGTTTGCTGAGGCTTCTCTAGGTCGCCACTTTTCTTTTTATGGATGAACAGTATATCACAGGAGATCACAGTGTCACAACCAGGTGAGAAAGGGGTCTAGGGTTCCCTCTCAGCCTTCACCTGATCTTACTGTAATAGGGTTTTATTTAAAACATTGGGTTTTTTTTTTTAAGCTCCCCTTAGTGAATCCTTGTTCACTGGGTTCCAATTATAAGGCAAAGAAACAAGCCAAACAGGTTTTCTTAGGTTTAAAGAAGGTTGAAATTTGTTAAACTTAAACTCTAATCCGGTTAACACCTATGGATACACGACGCATCCACGCTAGCATGCAGATAGAGGCAGAAGAGAGAAGAAATAAAGTGGAAAAGTTTGAGGCAATATCCGAAGATGGTTTTGGTTACTGTTCTTTGAGCTCACTGTAAAGTCCTTGCTTTACGTTGGGGTCCAGTATTCTTTGTAAACCCGTAGCTGTGCAATTTTTTTCCCCTTTAGGTGCTTATCCAATTCCCTTTTGAGACCATTGATTGAACCTGGCTCCAGCATACTCTGGCAGTGCATTCTAGATGCTAACCACCTCATGTTGCCATTGGTTTCTGGTTTTCGACTCTTGCTGATGGGAAGTTTCTCTCAGATAGACACATTTTTACTCACCTCCTAATATTTCCCTTTTGACTCAACATCCATTTGTTAATTATGCCTGTGAAGCTTTTTAGGATAATTTTCTTCTACATTAAAAAGGTACTAAAAAATGCCAATTATTCTTTATTTCTTACAAAAAAAAGCCATTCTCCATACATAATAACCATCCATATACATACATTTTTCAGCAAGAGTCAATGGATAAAAAATAGGAATCGATAAATCATTCTCCTCCCTTCACTAGAATGCAGAGGCGAATTGTAATTCCTCACATAACAGCTGCAAATTTTAAGTTTGTTTCCTTTTTAATTACATGGTGTATTTTTTATCTCAAGTCAATGTTGTTCATTCCAATGATTCAGTGAAGATTAGGCACCTTCAGTTTGAATTTGACAGTTTGAGTTTCCCGTTGCTTGATTAGGTGAATTCTGCATTGGTCCCCTCATATTTTGTATTGATATTTACATGCAACAGGGTCCATTGTACATTTGTCTTTAATATTGATAAGTTCATCCACTACCCAATTTGTTTGAACGCAGGCTAAGAGCAAAGCACCGAAAAAGTTCTGGAGTTTCATGCAACCTGAGGTAATAGATTCAATGGACAGCTTAGTTTAAGTCAATTTTGAGGACGAACTTACTCCAATAGTCAAATTGCACAAGAAAACAAACCACTTTGCAAATAACCAGAAATTTGTCACTAAAATTAAAATTACTGTTTATCCTTCATAATAAACCTATTTATCGATACTTAACCTACTACAAACCACACTGGTATTTGCGTTTTGCATTACACTCTTTTTGGGAATCCAATGGCCAGACTGCACACACAAGGTAACACATTCTCACTACAAAATAGCAGCTATTGTGCATGCAGTACAGTGTGATGCCTTCAATATTAAAAAAAATTCAAGGCACTATCGTCAGTCCCTCAAAAGGAGGACGACGTCTGACAGGGTTCATCACTTGTGTGGCCTCAGATGATTCAGCAGGCCAATCCTGGAACTACAGGTCTTTGCGCAGAGAGAACAAGTGTTGCCCTGAGGGAGGGAGTTGTATAGCCAGGGTCCAGCTCTCTCCTTCTGCTTTTGATACTTCTCAGCAGAGTCACTTTCCGACTGTTTGTGGCTTGTTGGATGAGGCATTGCCGCATGGAACTGTTAGCAGCAAGTTCCTCCCATGCACCAATGTTAATTTGTCCCCTTTTGAATGAGACCTTCAGTGTCCTTAAAACGTTTTCTCTGTCCTCCCAGTGCCATCTTTAAGTTGCGAAGAGAGAATCTGCATTGGAAGCATTTTATTTGGCAATATCTAGACCAGCGGAGTTCTTTTCGCATGAATGGTTATGATGCTGGAGGAATTAGCTGGAGTTTATTCGCCTGTCTTCCCACTTGACTTAGAGTCTCCTGCGGAAACACCACTGGTGGAAATTCTCCAGGGACCAGAGGTGCCTTTGGTAGGTTACCCAAGTCTCTGTCATTTGGAAGAGTGGTGACCACAATAGCATTGAAGACTAAAGCCTTTGCCCTCTTATGAAGATCTCTGTTGTTGAAGATATGGTTACGTAATTTTTGGAAGGCTGCGCTGGCACAGTTGATTCTATGCTAGATCTCCATTTCAACTGTGACCTTTTGAGAAATTTAGCTGCCGAGATGTGGGAAGTGTTCGATGACTTCTAAAGTCTCCCCAATAACAGCTGGAGATGTAGGTGCTTGTCCAGGAAAGAGCTGGAGGAGGAATTTGGTCTTGCTGTTGAGTGAGACACCAACCCATTTTTATGCAGAGTTGAAGAGGTTGAGGGTGGTCTGAATGTCACTTGCAGGGTGGGCCACAACTGCAGTCGACGACATATTCTAAGTCATGAATGTGCTGGAGTGTCACTTTAGTCTTAGCTCAGCCTGTTAAGGTTGAAAAGCTTCCCGTCGAGTTGAAACTCAATCATGACCCTTGTGGAAGTTGGTCACGAATGGGTTCCATGACCAGGCTGCGGTAAATAGTGAAGGGAGTTAGTTGGTGCAATCACACAGCCTTGCTTGACGCCCATTTGGATACGAAAGGGCTCGGTCTCCAATCCATTGCTGCCGTACCATTATGCAAGAGTTGGAGGAGAGTAACATATTTTGCTGGACATCAAAGTCTCTGGAGAACTTTCCAAACAGCTTTGCAATTGATGGAATCAAAGGCCTTTGACAGATCAATAAAGGCCACGTACAGCTCTTTGCATTGTTCCAGGCACTTTTCTTGGATTTGTTGAGCGACAAAAGGTCATATCTGTGGTTCCTCTGGATGGCCGAAAATCACAATGAGTCTCTGGCAGTGTGTCTTCATTGGAGAGGTGGTGGTTCAGGAGGATTCGTGTGAGAATCTTCCCCACTGTGGACACAAGGGATATGCCTCTACAGTTCCCGCAAATTGATATATTGCCCTTCTTAAAAAGTGAAACAGTGATGGCGTTGCAGAGGTTGGGAGGTAGTACCTCCTCTTCGCAGATTTTTGTAAAAAGATCTGAGTTTGAGCAAGAGTTCAAGACCACCAGCTTTGTAGATCTCTGCAGGAATGCTGTCTGGACCACATGCCTCGTTATTCTTCATCTGTTGGATAGCCTTTTGTATCTCAGCAAGTGTTGGCAGCGTCCCCAAATATGATCTCTCAGGCTGTTGAGAGATTATTCTGATAGTTTTGTCTGACACTGTTGACTCCCGAGGTAGTGCTCCTTCCAACTGTCTCGGATATCTGCATCATCTTAGAGAAGAGTAATTCTGTCTTCAGCTCACAGAAGGGAGGAACTATTCGTTTTTTAGTGCATAGATGGTCTTGGTGGCCTGGAAGAAGCTGCACATGCCGTGCAAGTCTGTGGAACATTGGATTCCATTGGCATTCTCTACTCACTACTTATTCTTGATGACAAGTATCATTTTGAGCTTTAGATACAAGTAGTATGTTTCCATAATTAACCTACTACAAACCTTACTGGTATTTGCGTTTTGCACAGCACTCTTTTTGGGTATCCAATGGCCAGATTGCACACTCAAGGTAACACACCCTCACTACAAAACAGTAGCTATTATGCATGCAGTTGTGAGATACCTTCAATATTAAAAAGAAAATTCTAAGCACCGCCTGTATAAGGAAGAGATAGTTGAGTTTTCAAGGAAACAGGGCCCAAGTGCTGGAAAGTATTCCATCACACTCGATTTGTGCTTTGTAGATCGTGGACAGGCTTAGGGGAGTCAGGGGGTGAGTTACTCGCCGCAGAATTCCCAGCCTTTAACCAGATCTTGTAGCTACAGCATTTATGCGACTAGTCCAGTTAAGTTTCTGGTCAATGGTGACCCACAAGATGGTGCTGGTGGGCTCCCCCATCATTGAGGCTGGTGGTGTTTGTGGAGCCACCTCTAGTTAGTTGTTTAATTGTCCACTACCATTTACGACTAGATGTGGAATGACTGCAGAGCTTTGATCTGATCCGTTGGTTATGAGATCATTTAACTCTGCATGCCGCCTCCACTGCTGCTAATGCCCACAGGTCCTCATGGATTTCCAGTCTTGAACAGGTTGATCTGTCTGAACCTATCCCATTTAGCACAGTGGTAGTGCCACACAACACAATGGGACTTCGCTCTCCATGTGAAGATGGGATTTCATCTCCACAAGAACTCTAACAGGTAGAGTGGAGAGGCCGAGGTCAAGGAGGTTATTCCCTCATGCTACTTCTCTCACCACCTGCAGCAGGCCCAGTTTGGCAGATATGCTCTTCAGGACTCAGCGAGCTCGATCAGTAGTGATCCTACTGAGTCATTCTTGGTGATGGGCATTGAAGTATCCCACCCAGAGTACATTGTGTCCTTGTTACCCTCAGAGCTTCTTCACAGTGGCGTCCAACATGGAGAAGTACTGATTCATCAGCTGAGGAAGGGCAGTAGATGGTAATTAGCAGGAAATTTCCTTGCTCATGCTTGATGATGCCATAAGGCCTGGAGGCAATGTTCAGGCCTTCCACAGCTGCTCGCTCCCAACTGCATATCACTATGCTACCGCCTCTGGTGGGTGTGTCTTGCCAAAGGCACAGGACATACCCAGGGATCTTGGAGGAATCTGAAACACTGGCTGTGAGCATGACTGCCAGGCTGATGCTTGAAGAGCCTGTGGGACAGCTCTCCCAAGTCTCCAGATGGGTTCGGAGAAGTCAATGAGTGATCTGCAGACTCTGTCACGAGGGCAGGTGGTGCCTGAAGGATCAGGTAGATAAGTAATTTGGAGGTTTGTGCACTTCCTCTGATGTCTCAACTTCACTTCCGCATTTTCCAACAAAGTCCCTCGAAGTGTATGATGCTTTCTCCATCTCGGAGAATCACAAGCCTGGGACACCCACGAGTCGATGGGGATGTTTGATCTCTTCAGGGGTGCTTTGGGGACCACTCTAAACCGTTTCCGCTTTCCTCCTGGGAGTTTCCTGCCGCAACCAAGTTCTGAATAGAACAGCTTTCGCTAGTCTAGTGTCAGGCATGCGAATGACATGTCCCAAGTGGAGATGGTATTGGGTGATTAGTGTCCCAATGCTGGGCAGATTGGCGTGGAAGAGAATGCTGCCTTTCTTGCCACGGGATTTGGAGGATTTTGCGGAGGCTTTTCTCCGGTGCTTTGGAGTGCCTGCTGTAGGTTGTCCAAGTCTCCGAAGCATATAGGAGCGCAGGGATCATGGCTGCCCAGTAAACCACGATCTTAGTCTCGGGTTTGAAATCCTGATTCTCAAATACTCTTCTTCACTCGGCCAAAGACTGGGCTGGAACATTGGAGGTTATAGTGAACCTCGTGGTCTATGTCTGCCTTCGTTGAGAGGAGGCTCCCAAGATATGGCAGTGGTTCACATTTTCCAGGATCTTGCCATTGATCTTGATTGATTTGGGGGGGGGGGGGGAAAAAGAGGGGAGGGGGTGGAGAAGGTGTTGGCTGTGGGAGCTGGGTGGAAGTGGACCTTCATTTTCTGAGTGTTTAGTGAAAGATAAATTTTCCTCATATGCTTTGGAGAAGGAGTCAACAATGAAATGGAGCTCAGTTTCAGAGTGAACACACATGCAAGCGTTATCTGCATACTGAAGCTCAACAATGGAGGTCGGAGTGATCTTGGTTTTGGAGTGAAGACAGCATAGGTTCAACAGTTTCCCATTTATTTATCTGTAGATTATCTCCACGCCTGCGTACAGTTTGTTGGAGGTGAGGTGTAGCATTGCAGCAAGGGAAATGGAAGAGAGCTGGTGCAATGACACAGCCTTGCTTAACCTGGGTCTTGACTGAGATAGGGGCTGTGGTGGTTTCCTTTGGTGAGGATCACATCTTGCATGTCATCATGAAGTAGAGAGATCATCGTGAAGTAGAGAGTGGATCGTGACAAAACTTGAGAGCAGCCAAATTTGAGCAGGATGCTCCATAAGCCTTCGCAGCTGACAGAGTCAAAGTCTTTTGCGAGGTCGAAAAAAGCCATGTACAGTGGTTGGCATCATTCCCTGCATTTTTCTTGGATTTGCCAGGTAGGGAAGATCATGTCTGTGGTGCCTCTTGATGGGTGAAAACTGCAGTGCGACTCCAGAAGGAGCTCTTCAGCCAATGGGAGGGGGATCCTTGCAATGATCTGCCCTGTGGCAGCCAACAGGGATATTCCTCTGTAGTTGCTGCACTCGGTCTTGTCTCTCTTCTTGAATACAGTCATGATCACAGTGTCCCTGAAGTCCCCCAGCAAGCACTCCACATCCCAGAGGGATAGGAGGTTATGCAGTCGAGGCAGAAGTGTTAGCTCTGCCATGTTTCAGGATTTCGGCAGGGATTCCGTCTGCTCCAGAAGTCCTATTATTGTTCTCGAGTGTTAAGCTTCTAGTGTTGTTGCTAAACCCAGCCAGGCAAGTAATGAATTCCATCACTTGCCTGAATTTAGCCTGTACATGGTGAAGATGCTGTGAGGAATCAGATGGTGAGCCACTTGTCAAAGAACACCTGGCTTTCATCCTGCTCTTGTTGCCAGTGTTGATAATGACTGGCCCACTTCAACTTTTGATCTATGGTGAACTCCAAGATGCTGATGGGGAAAGCTCAGCACTGGTTGTGGAAGTCACAGGGAAATGGTTGGGCTCTCTCTTGCTCAAGATGGACATTACCTGATATTTACTGATTTGGGGGACAAGGATGAAAATATTTCAGAAGAATTCAGGAAGTTATCTTCAATTCTGATCTACATAAAAGCAAATCCCATCTCTACTTTTAATATCAATTTTCCACAAAACTGTGGAAAACAACACAAATATACAGAGTTAACTAATCCTTCATAAAGGACATATTTATAAGATTATAAACTTTTTGGAGGCATCACACACTGATGTCATTATTTTTCCTTGAAATACAATAAACATTTTAAATTCACAGCAAATCCACACCAAACAGATAGCACTGGCACTGGAACCAAAACAAAAGGAATACATTGCACCATCAAACCAAAAAAAAATACATTTGATAAAGGCAAACTAAATACATTACAAAGATGTGTTGAATATGATTTGTATTAGGCCACAGTCTACTTATGGGATAGATCTCTGATGCTATGGGCATTCATAATACATTAGAGTTGACGTGCTTGGATCGATCCAATGTTACAAACCCTGATCACTAAAAATTTAAGAATGCAAGTTGGTAGTGAAACATCCTGGGAAAATACTGGACTTTTCAGATTATGTATGTACCATTTACTCCACTAAGTCATATTAATTCATCTTCAAAAATCAAATTATTTTTCAAGCTTAGGTGAAAATGCTTGCATAACCCAGAATGCTTTTCAGTACAAAGGCTTTCAAAGCAAATGGATTTAATTTAGTGTGAAGAGTTGATAAATCAAAAAAAGTTTACAGCTTTTACTCAGCATTGAACTGATATAGCTATTTCAGCAAGTCTACATCTTCAGACTTTTAAGGATACCTTGCATTAGTGGATCTTAGAATAAATTACCAAGTGGTCTTTACATATTAGCACTGTACCTTAACACTGTATCCAGCAATATTAAACACATCAATTTAATAGATATTTTGGAGATTCAAAGATCTCAACAGCCAAAACCCGATGCATCACGAAACTGCAAAAGTCAACCTAAATATTCATTCACTCGAAACATGTTACAAGCAAATTCTCATGTCGGAATATGCGCAATAGTCAAAATGATTTGATCGTGATCTAATGGACCAGTGGCAAGAGTTATAAAACACACAATTTTCTTCTCAAGTGGAGCTGGTTCTGACCTGAGTAGTGATTTTGCCCTTCTAAATCACCTAGTGATTGGAATTTCATTCTTCAAGTCCCACTTCAGTGGTTTAGCCATCTTTGACGTTAAAGATCTCAATTCTGATGTCTCAGTATTAAGTCTATTGGAAAAAAATAGGTCTGAAAGCAATCCCTTTGAACACTAGAGTCAAAACTTTCAGCTGAATTTTAAAGGGGTGAGGGACACAGAGAACTAGGGATTTATGTACATAAAATCTTTGAAGATGGTGGCAGGACAAGTCAGTGAGGCTGGTAAAAAAAACACTACCTTTCGCTTTATAATTAGAGAGAGAGTACAAAAACAGGAAGTTATGCTAAACCTTTATAAATCACTGGTTAGACATCAGCTGGAGTACTGTCTTTAATTCTCAGCACAAACTTTAGAAAAAATGTCAGGTCTTGGAGAGGGTATTGAAGAGATTTACTAGAATGGTATCCAGGATGAGGGAATTCAGTTATGTTGAGAGACCAGAGGGATGGTTGGGATTCCTCTCCTTAGAGTAGAAAAGGTTCAAGAGAGATTTAAGGAGGTTCTCAAAATTATGAGGGATAGGAAGAAACTGTTCCCACAGCAGCAGGGCTTATAACCAGACGGCAAGGATTTAAGGGGGAACAGTGCGGACCCGATAGGAGACACCAGCAGCAGAGGATAAAACAGAGTGCGTGCACGGCAGGGTACAGGGCAATCTGGATACATTAATTAAATTAGCTATACAAGATTTTAACTTGACCCAAAAAGCGGCAAGAGATTTTTTCTACCATTATGGAAGGGCATCTGTGATCCTGTTGCTTGCAATTCCTGTGCCATGTGGGAACTTCAGGACACATTGTATGTCTTGAGGGACATGTGTAGTAAGTGTCTTGAGCTCGAGCTCAGGATTTCAGAGCTTGAGGGGTAGCTGCAGTCACTGCAGAGCATCAGGGAGCATGAGAGTTTCCTGGATCGTACACCCCAGGCAGTGTGTGTTCAGGATAGTAGATGGGTGGCCATCAGGAAAAGTAGGAAGAGGCAGGAGGTACAGGAGCCTTCAGGGTTTGTGTCACCCTCAAACGGTACTCAGCTTTGGAGACTGCTGGGAGCAACGACACCTTCAAGTAGTACAGTCCAGACTACGGCACCAATGGGCAAGGGTCTGCACAGGAGGGAACAGCAAAGAGGGAAAAGCAGTAATTATAAGAGATTCTATAGTTTGGGGGACAGACAGGCATTTCTGTAACCGTCATCCTAAGTCCGCATGGTGTGTTGCTTCCCTGGTGCCAACGTAAAATATATCAAGAGCATCCAGAATATTCTGCAAGGGGAAGAGTGAGAGTCAAAAGTTGCAGTACACATTGGTATCAAGGACAAAGAGAGCCAGCATTGAGGTGTTATGGTCAGATTTTCAAGAGCTAGGAAGGAAGTTAAAAAGTAGGACCATGAAGACAGTAATCTCTGGATTATTCCCTGAGCCACCTTCCAGCAAGAGTAGAAATAAGGAAAGAGGATCAATGCGTGGCTTGGTGCAGGAGGGAGGGCTTCAGATTCATGGGAAATCGGGACCAGTTCTGGGGCAGCAGGCATCTATTCAGAAGGGACAGGTTACAGCTCAACAAGACTGGGATCAATGTCCTCACAGGGAGGTTCAAGAGTGTGGCTGGGGTGGGCACTAGCATATCGAAGTAGAAAAGAGGAATAAGGTGCAAAAATGGAATGAGAGTTGGATAGTACTACAGCAGGTAGTAGTACTATATTAGATAGGAACAGACTAAGAAGGATGACATGGAATACAAAGGCAGGTTTACAATTCAAGTATGTAAATGTACAAAGTGTGGTGAATAAGAACAAAAATAGCCTTGTGGGAAAGTGATGTAGTGGCAATAACAGAAATGTGCCTTAAAAATGGTGAAGACTTAATATTGATGGATACCAAGTGTTCAGAAAAGATAGGGAAGGAAAAAAGGGGGGTGGGGTGTCACTACTGATTAAGGAAGACATTGTAGTGTTGGAAAGAGGGTGTCCTTGAAGGGGCAAAGACAGAATTCATTTGGTTAGAGTTAAGAAGCAAAAAGGGTATGATCACACTACTGGGGGTATCCTATAGGCCTCCAAATAGTGAGAGAACTATAGCAAAGCAAATCTGCTGGGAAATCAGAGCTGTACAAGAACTATAGAGTGGTGATATTGGGGGACTTTACCCAAATATCAGTTGGGAGAGTGTTAGAGTAAGGGTAAGGAGGGGGAGGAATTTTATGGAATTTGTTCAAGAGAACTTCCTTGATCAGTATGTTCTTGGTCTCAGAAGGTAGCACTGCTAGATCTGGTGCTGGGGTCAAGTATCTGTGGGTTGAACACTTTGGTAAGAGTAATCATTGTATCATAAGGTTTAGATTAGTAATGAAGAAGGACAAGGAAAAATCTAAAGTACAATTTCTAAATTGGAACAGGGCTAACTTCAGCAAGATGAGAGGGGATCTAGGCAGGGTAAAATAGAACCAAAGATTATAACGGAACAATGGGTGATCTTTGAGATGTTGTTTCAACGTTCCAACAAGGGCAAAAGGTAATGGAACCAAAGCCAGGACGCGCTGGATAATGAGAGAGATAGAGATTATGATTAAACAAAAAAAAGGATGTACGATGTTTGTCAGGTGAATTCACGTGAGAATCAGGCCAAATACAATAAGTTAAGCAGGGGAAGTGAACAGCAAAATAAGACTGGCAGAGAGAGAATGAGAGAGCAGAATAGCAGTTAACATAAAAGGGAATCCAAAAATCCTTTACCAGCATGTAAATACTAAGTGGGTAATAAGAGGTGGGGTGGAACTTATTAGGGACAAAGAAGGTGATATATGCTCAGAGGTGCATGGCAAGGCTAGAATACTTAATGAGTACTTCGTAGCAGTGTTTACTGAAAGGAAAGAATACTTCCACTGATGTTTTGTCAGCAGAGCTAGAGGTAATAAATGGGGTCAAAATTGATTGGAAGGATGTACTGGAAAGGCTGGCTATGCTTAGAGTGGTTAGGTCGCCTGGTCCAGATGGTTTGCATCCAAGGGTTGTTAAAGGAAGTGGGGGTGGAGATAGCAGAAGGGCTTGTATAATCTTCCAATCTTCACTAGATACAGGGGAGGTGCCAGGGATTGGAGAGTGGAAAATGTGACAGCTTTATTTAAGAAAAGGTACAAGAATATTTCTAGTAACTACAGGTCAGTTAGTTTATCAGTGGTGGATAAGTTTTTTCTGCTAATAATCAGGGAAATCAACAGGCACTCAGAGGTTTAAGTTAATTAAGGATAACCAGCACAAATTTGTGAAATGCTTGACTAATCTAAGTGGAAGCAGACTCAATAGTAATTTCAAAACAAAATGGATAAATTCTTGCAGAGGAAAAATTGTAGGGCTATGGGGAACAGGAGGAGAGTGGGACTAATTGGATGACTCTTTCAAACAGCCTACACAGGCATGATGGGCCGAACAGCTTCCTTGTGCAGTGTAATTTTGTGAATACTGCCCAAAAAAAGTCATCCAGCAGATGGAGATGGAACATCGGATCTCCGCCCACTTTTAAAAACAGCCCAAATTCCAGGTGTCACTATCCTTACTCCTCTCATAACAGGCAGCCTTCAATTTAGAGCAATGTTATTGGGAACCTATCTTGAATTAAACCAGTCCTGAAAAACGTCAGGGTCATACAAACATATGAGGAGTAGACATTCAGGCCATCGAACCTGCTCTGCCATTCAATTAGATCAAGGCTGATCATCTACTTCAATGCCACTTTCCCCATGCTATCCACATATTCCTTGATGTCATTAGTATCCAGAAATCTATCGACTTTAGTCTTGAACATGTTCAATGATTGAGCTTCCACAGCCCTCTGGGGTAGAGAACACCAATGGTTCACCACCCTCAGAGAAGAAATTCCTCCTCATCTCAGTCTTAAATGGCCTACCCCTTATTCTGAGACTATGTCCCCAGTTGTAGACATGGAAACATCCTATCTACATCCACCATGTCATGCCATGTATGAATTTTGTAGGTTTCAATGAGATCACCTCTCATTCTTCCAAACTCAAGAATATACAGGCTCAGCTTCCTCAATCTCTCCTCATAAGACAATGCCGCCATCTCAGGGATTAGTCTGGTGAACCTCAAATGCACTTCCTCTATGGCAAATATACCCTTCCTTAGATAAGGAGAGCAAAGCTGTACACAATACTCTAGGTGCAGTCTCACTGAGGTTCTATACAATTGCAGCAAGACATTTTTATTCTTGTACTCAAATCCCCTTGCAATGAAGACCAACATACCATTTGACTTCCTAATTGCTTCCTGCACCTGCCTGCTGGCTTTTAGTGACTCATGAACAAGGACACTCAGGTCCCTTTGGACATTAACACTTCTCAATGTCTCCCCATTTAAGAAATACTGTCTTTGTTTTCTACCAAAGTGGATAACTTCACATTTATTCACATTATATCCCATCTGCTATGTTCTTGCCTATTCACTTAGCTTGTCCAAGTCCCCTCGAAGCCTCCCTGCATCCTCCTCAGAACTTACATTCCCACCTAGTTTTGAGTCATCGGCAAATGTGGAATTATTACATTTGGTCCCCACATCCAAATCATTTATATAGATTATGAACAGCTGTGGCACCAGCGTTCATCCTTGCGGTACCCCACTTGAAGCAGCCTGCCATCCTGAGAATGATCTGTTTATTCTTACTCTGTTTTCTGTCCGTTAACCAATCCTCAATCCATACCAGTATATTACCCCTAATCCCATGTGCTCTAATTTTGTTTACTAACCTCCTGTGTGGGACCTTATCAAAAGCCTTCTGAAAATCCAAATACACCACATCCACTGGTTCTCCTTGATCTATGCTACAAGTAACATCCTCAAGAAACTCTCAACATGTTTGTCAAACATGATTTGCCTTTCGTAAATCCATGTTGACACTGCTCAATCACATTTTCTAAGTGCCTAGTTATCACATCCTTTATGATAGATTCTAACTTTTCCCTACTACTGACATCAAACTCAGAGGTCTAGTTCCCCATTCTCTCTCTTCCTCCTTTCTTAAATAGTGGGATTACATTTGCGACTTTCCAGTCTGCAGGTACCTTTCCAGAATCTATTAGAATTTTGAAAGATAACCATCAATGCATCCACTATATCTCTAGCCATCTCCTTCAACATTCTGGAATGTAGCTCATCTGGTCTAGGGGATTTATCAAGCTTCAATCCAGTTAATTTTTTGAGTGCTACCTCTATTAATACTCATTTCTTTCAGTTCCTCATTTCCACAAGTCCCTTGGTTTCCTAATATTTCTGGAAGATTTTCTGTATCTTCCTCCGTGAAGACAGACACAAAGTAATTGGTTAGTTTCTCCATTTCCCTATTCTCAATTATAAATTCTCCTGTCTCCACCTGCAATGAACCCATATTTGTCCTTGCTAATTTTTTCCTTTTCACATAGCTAAAGAAGCTTTTACTACCTGCCTTTACGTTTCTCGCTAGCTTGCATTCATATTCTCTTTTCCCTTTATCAGTTTCTTGGTCATCCTTTGGATTCTAAATTGCTTCCAACCCTCAGGCTTACCAATTTTTTTGGCAACCTCATAAGCCACTTCCTTTGACCTAATGCAATCTTTAACTTCTTTTGTTAGGCATGGCTGATTCATCTTTCCTGTTGGGCTTTTGTGTCTTAGAGGAATGTATATTTGCTGTAGACCATGTAAATCCTACTTCAAATACAAGTCATTGCCTGTATACAGTCCAAATTTTTACTGTATTTTCCCAATCCACCATAGCCAGCTTGTCCCTCATACCTTCAGTTTCCTTTGTTCAGATTTAAGAACCTAGTTTCAAAATGAATTAGATCACTTTCAAACTTAATGAAAAATTCTATTATATGGTCAATATTTCCCAAAGGCTCCTTTACAGCAAGGTTGTTAATTTGCCCTTTCTTATTACAGAATACTAAATCTAAAACAGCCCAATACCTAGTTGGGTCTTCAATGCACTACTCCAGATACACATCTCATACAAACTCCAGGAATTCATCCTCCACAGCATTAGTGATTAGGTTTACCCGGTCTGTATGTAAATTGAAGTTATCCATTATTACTGTATTACCCATTGCTAGGCCTGCTCCACCCCTCCACACTTCCACCAGCAATTGTGCCAGAGGGGAAAACTTGGATCTGGTTCTTCACCTTCGTGTGATCTGGCAAGTGAAACAGCCTCAGTCGAAAGACTCTAATAAGAACTATGCTTAGATAGGAACTGACTTGCCAATGTTACATAAAGTATACCAGAAAATTCTCTGCAGCCTATCTGCCAGCCTTAGAAATTAATGCCTCTCGATTACTCACTCCCTTCAAATAGCTACTAATACCTCTATTAAATATTTTCACGCTATCTGTGTGCACTGCCTCCATGAGCAGTCTACATTACATACTTACCAACCTCGGTGTGAAGTAGTGAACTCTAAACTGTACCTGCCCTTCTCTAAGCTTGAGCCCATGTTCCCTGATTTTGGAGTTAACAAGTCATGAAATTATTGGGCTTCAATTTACCTATTCACTTAAGAATTTTCAATATTTGAATGTCATATACCCAAAACTCCTGTTTTCCAAAAAAACAAAATTCCAGTCTCTTCAACCACATATTTCAGATGCCTTCCTGCCAAACTACAGAATTATACACAGCACTCCAGGTGTGATCATACCAGTGACCTCGTATAGACTCACCACCACCTCTTAGGATTTGTGTTTTATTCCTCCGGTCATATGTTCCAAGATCTAGTTAACTTTCTTGACTGTTGCTGCAAAGTGGGCTGCTGATTTGAGTAGGCTATCCACACATACCTCTATACTTCTGCCTATATTGCGCCCTCTAGCCGAGAGACATTTAATTTAGGAATTCTGTATTTCCTTTACCAAGTTTTATTACCTTGCACTTGTCAAACATGAACTGCTATTTGTCACTCATCATCCTCCCAAATTATCCTGGTCTGTTCTTTCTATTCCCTATTCCTTGAAGACCAATTTGATGTAATCTGCAGAGTGCTTTCTGTTCCCAGCTCCAAATCATTGATATTTAAAACAGAAATGGCTCCAGCATGTACTGGTGACCCCCCTCATTCCGATGCAGCTCCATCACTCCTTTTTTCCCCTCTTGCTTAGCTAATTTTCAGGCTACAACAGAAGCATGCCAACTGTTCCATGCCTTCCTTCGGGACGTTTGTTATATAGCACAGTAACAAATGCTTTGCTCAAACTACCTCAAAGAACTCAAGTATAATAAGAGATTCCCATTTAAAGCATGTTTCAGTTTCTAAAAGTAGTTCTCAACAAGGAATGATTTTAGTTCACGAATTGTAGCATTTATGATTCCACTATAAATAGCCAAAAGGTGGAAATCTTCCCCCATAGCTGTTCTTTTTATAACTATCACAAAGACGGATTAATTTTAACAGCTGCACCACTACAAAGATAAATATTAACAGTTTTTATAGAATTGGTACTTAGTAAAATCATACAAATGTTTCCCAACACACATTAATTACATCCAGATCATATCAAACAGCACATCCCATCGGCTGTACGCAACAGGCAGAGTAATCACTGCACTCAACCAGCCCGTACTTGCAAAACTCAACGCAATTCTAATGTTAGATGGGATTCTGCAATTGGGCAGCATGTACTGAACAATCCCAAATATGCTAAGAATTACACTAACAACCAATTTCTGATCAGTTGGGCTCGCAATGCTTGCTAGAAGCTACATATATTCATACGCAGACTTGCCAACCAATCAGCAACCTTTTCTCATGTATTATAAATTCTTGCTTCCTTTGACATTTGGCATTCTTGAATCTGTCCTGACGAGTACAAGATGAAAAGTATTGACAACATGTCTCTTTTCTGAGCAATACTCAAGTTCTGTACTACCAAGTGACAATTTCTATTTTAATATGTTAAATGACTGGCATAGTTTGATAATACCCACAGGGTTGAAGTTGAAAAATTCCCTCAGACTTGAACATTTTTCATGCAAGAAAGTACTCATGCATCTGCCTTCAAGCAAATTCTCTCATTTGATTTGCATCACTGAGCAGATGCTCCAAGTCAGCCATGTGGCAAGACAAACAGCTCAGCAGTGAACAAAAACTGAGATTTCCTTTTATTCTGGGGAATTTTTATTTCTGTAATATAATGACAATATCAACAGGAAACAAAATCTTTTGTTCCAATACTGGCAAGAACTCACATGGCTATGCTTTAGCTTTTATTTGCTCCCCAACTGTATTAACACCTCCACTATCATTAGGTAAGCCAAGGACAAAAGCAAACAAATAAAAAGAATCCCGTTTTCTGGATGTATGGTCTTTCTGCAATTTTGCTCACAAAAAGCAGACTGTTCAGAATTAGTACTTTTCCACTAAAAATACCATTTGCCACATTGTTTGAGCTGGAAAACCATTACTGTACATTGCTCTTGGCAGAGCAGATTGTTTGAGGCAGATGCTGAGCTTCATTATTTATTTCCACAGAAACTGCTTCTCAAGAGAGACTAAAATGGGATAAATCTGCATCAGAATGCTAATAACATAATCCACAGGTTTAAAAAAAATCTGACAGAGCACTGAATTGTTCGCAACTGTTGTATTTTACTTGTTTGTGCTTTCTCGGATGTGTATAAAGGCAGGCCACTGCTTGGTCAATGTCCTTAAACTTGGTTAAAAACTGGCTCCCATCTAGCTGGGCATCAAGAACATATGAAACGTGCATTTAGGAGCTCTTAAAAGATTGTTCACATCTACCTACCCACTCTTGTAATTAAAAATCTTGTCTAGCGCAAATTCTGTAGGGCACAGGAAAATGTCTGAATTAGAAAATCCCAATGGCATGAAAATTGGATTAAACAGCATCATAACTCACACTGATTACAAGCCATGTTGATAGCAAAAACTACATGTTTATTAAAAAGCTGTACATATTTTCCATTTAAAAAAAATCTCATTCAATAAATAATCCAGAATGAGAACAGCAAAATTATTGAATATCAAGCACCTTTTCCAAGC